>NW_027646269.1:1390821-2781642 GCF_951394435.1 Stenella coeruleoalba
GTGTCACCCATACCTGCTGCTGGAATTTCTCCCTGGGCAGAGGTGAGGAAGGAAAAAAGCAGTGGGGGCAGGGACAGGACGGGTATCTCAGGCAGGGAAATGGAAATCTTCCAGAAGAGCACCCAGGGCCAGGACCATCCTGGCTGGCCTGCAGGCACCAAGTCGGCCGGCATGCTGTCACTCGTGTGGCTCTATGGCCCTTCCTCTAGGCTTTCAAGTCCTTGTATATATTCAGGTGTTTTACCTGGGACGGGTGGGAATAGTTCAGCAGCAACTGGCCTGGGGCTCAGCTCACGTTTACTCACAGATGCCTCGGCACGGTGCCCCAGCTTTGCAATGAGGACGCTTGTTGCGTGGGGGCTGCTGGCTGAATGGGAGACGATTCCCCACCACTGACCAACTTCAGAATTGTTTACAACTGGAGCAAGTGCCCTGATACGGTTTTCCTCTGTGTAACTGGTGGGTTCTGTGTTTTTTTTCTCTTTTTCGTTTTTGGTTCAAGGTAGATTTTATTCCTCTTTTTTGTATTTACAGATATAAGCATGGAAATAATTTATTCATATAAATACATGTATGTGCAGGGAATAATTGTTTTTTCTGTTTTATTTTTTAAATTTTACTTCTTATTAATTTTGAATTTTATTTTATATTTTTATACAGCAGGTTCTTATTGGTTATCTATTTTATACATATAAATGTATACATGCCAATCCCAGTCTCTCAACTCCTCCCACCACCACCCCCCAACAGCTTTCCCCCCTTGTTGTCCATACGTTTGTTGTCTACATCTGTTGCTCTATTTATGCCTTGCAAAATGGTTAATCTGTACAGTTTTTCTAGGTTCCACATATATGCATGAATATACAAGATTTGTTTTTCTCTTTCTGACTTACTTCACTCTGTATGACAGTCTCTAGATCCATCGACGTCTCTACAAATGACCCAATTTCATTCCTTTTCATGGCTTAGTAATATTCCATTTTATATATGTACCACAGCTTTATGCATTCGTCTGTCTGTGGGCATTTAGGTTGCTTCCATTACCTCGATATTGTAAATAGTGATGCAATGAACATTGCGGTGAATGACTCTTTTTGATTTATGGTTTTGTCTGGGTATATGTCCAGTACTGGGATTGCTGTATCATATGGTAATTCTATTGTTAGTTTCTTAAGAAATTCCATATTGTTCTCCATAATGACTGTATCAATTTATATTCCCAACAATAGTGGAAGAGGGTTCCTTTTCTCCACACCCTTTCCAGCATTTTTTGTTTGTAGATTTTCAATGATGCCTATTCTACCAGGTGTGAGGTGATACCTCATTGTTGAATCCATTTCGTTGAGCAAAGGGTAGCTCTTGTCTATTACATATTTGGCTTATGGAACGGTATCTGTGCTAATTTCAAACTCTGCTTTTATGCAGCACCCCAACTCACCTTCCCCCTTAAGCAGGCATAAGTTGGTTTTCTAAACTTGAGACCCTGTTCTGTTTTGTAATTCAGTTCATGTGTAGCCAAGTTCACATTCCGTGTATTAGTGATAACTTATGATGTTTCTTTTTCTGTGTGACTTATTTCACTTAAAATCATCGTGCCTCAATCCACTCATTATGCTGGTACGGGCCTGGTGACATAGATTTCATTGCTGAGTGGTATTCTGTTGTACAGAAGTACCGCAACTTCTTTATCCATTATTTGCTGTCTGGGATATTTAACCTGTGCCGTAGAAGAGATTCCTGTAAAAAGAGCCGTCCCAAATTTTGGGGTTGCTGTGTCTTTTTGATATTAATTTCCCTAAGCTATAGGACCATAAGTGGAAGTGCCCTAGCTCTGTTGCTTTGTTTTTTAGATGTTTCAGGAAACACCATACACTTCTCCCGAGTGTCTGTTGGCAATTTACATCCCGCCCATCAGCATAACAAGGCTCCCAGTTCTCCATGGCCTGTCCTGCCTTTCTGGATTTTACACTTTTTTCAGATGGCCCTTTTGACCGCGGGGAAGTGAGACTTCATTGTAGTGCAGATTTCCTTTGCAAGCTTGCTTGGTTGGCCAAAAAGGGCGTATGCGTTTTTTCCTGAATATATTCAGGAAAAAACGCATACGCCCTTTTTGGCCAAGTGCATCATTGTGGACGTTCTGCCTCTTTTCCTATGCTTTCAATGCAATTCCAGTCTACCTCCTGAAATCGGTTTCCTGCAATTCTGCCCCGCTTTCAAGTCCTCTTGGCAGCCTTACTTCAGTCTATTTTTGGACGATAGCTGTCATTTATAACTCTGCAGGTTTGTGAATTACAGTGCCCCTGAGCTCCTTTCTTCAACTCGCTTTCTTGTGACCTGGCCGCAACACCGCAGCATGGCTTCAGGCCCTAATCTGGTTCCGGCACGGCACGCTGAGCCTTTGGTTATTTCCTCTTCCTGGTGGGAAATGAGAGTTAAATTTGCCCGTCCAGACACCTCCAGCTAGTCTCTCATTGGTTCTCCCTATTCCTGTTCATCTTCCGCAGAAATTGGAAACTGGGCCAAACATGAGGTTAAAGGCACTGACTCTCCAAGTGGGGAGAGTGTTAGTAAAGCGTCTGGAATGTTGCACCCGAGTACCAGTGGAGGAAAACTGAGACATATTTGAACACGTCTCCCGTTCACACGGTTGATCATACTCTGGGTTCCACATGCGTGTTTTAGCTGAAGGAAGAATACCTTAAACCTTGAGAGTTGAGACCCGTGGAATGGGTACCATGCAATATGTCTTCAAAGGGTCTTCATTTGCTCACCGAACCTCTCCAATCCTATCACTGCTGCGTTTATGCCCCTGTACACACGCTTGATTCTCTTTTGGAGACATAGCAATCCATAGGTTTTAAGATACTTACTAGTCAGGTACATTCTTAGGCGTTTAATATGGGGTGTTGAGTCCATTTCGTTGAGCAAGGAGTAGCTCTTGTCTATTCCATATTTGGCTTAAGGAACTTTATCTGTGCTCATTTCAATCTCTGGTTTTATGCAGCACCGCAACTCACCTTTCCCCTTAAGCAAGCATAAGTTGGTTTTCTAAATTTGAGACCCTGTTCTGTTTTGGAATGCAGTTCCTGTGTAGCCAAGTTTACATTCCGTGTATTAGTGATATCTTATGATGTTTCTTTTTCTGTGTGACTTATTTCAGTTAGAATCATCGTACCTGAATCCACTCATTATGCTGCTACGGTCCTGATGACATAGATTTCATTGCTGAGTGATACTGCATTGTACGTAAGTACCACAAGTTCTTTATCCATTTTTCACTTTCTGTGATATTGAACTTGTACGGTAAATGAGGTTCTTGTAAACAGAGGCGTCCCAAACTTTGGGGTGGCTGTGTCTTTTTGATTTTAATTTCCCTAAGCTATAGGACCATAAGTGGAAGTGCCCTAGGATCTCTTGCTTTGTTTTTTAGATGTTTCAGGAAACACCATACACTTCTCCCGAGTGTCTGTTGGCAATTTACATCCCGCCCATCAGCATAACAAGGCTCCCAGTTCTCCATGGCCTGTCCTGCCTTTCTGGATTTTACACTTTTTTCAGATGGCCCTTTTGACCGGGGGGAAGTGAGACTTCATTGTAGTGCAGATTTCCTTTGCAAGCTTGCTTGGTTGGCCAAAAAGGGCGTATGCGTTTTTTCCTGAATATATTCAGGAAAAAACGCATACGCCCTTTTTGGCCAAGTGCATCATTGTGGACGTTCTGCCTCTTTT
Source organism: Stenella coeruleoalba (assembly GCF_951394435.1). NCBI lineage: Eukaryota > Metazoa > Chordata > Mammalia > Artiodactyla > Delphinidae > Stenella > Stenella coeruleoalba. Next base: position 1,394,550 of record NW_027646269.1, read on the forward strand.
CCTATGCTTTCAATGCAATTCCAGTCTACCTCCTGAAATCGGTTTCCTGCAATTCTGCCCCGCTTTCAAGTCCTCTTGGCAGCCTTACTTTAGTATATTTTTGGACGATAGCTGTCATTTATAACTCTGCAGGTTTGTGAATTACAGTGCCCCTGAGCTCCTTTCTTCAACTCGCTTTCTTGTGACCTGGCCGCAACACTGCAGGATGGCTTCAGGCCCTAATCTGGTTCCGGCACGGCACGCTGAGCCTTTGGTTATTTCCTCTTCCTGGTGGGAAATGAGAGTTAAATTTGCCCGTCCAGACACCTCCAGCTAGTCTCTCATTGGTTCTCCCTATTCCTGTTCATCTTCCACAGAAATTGGAAACTGGGCCAAACATGAGGTTAAAGGCGCTGACTCTCCAAGTGGGGAGAGTGTTAGTAAAGCGTCTGGAATGTTGCACCCGAGTACCAGGGGAGGAAAACTGAGACATATTTGAACACGTCTCCCGTTCACACGGTTGATCATACTCTGGGTTCCACATGCGTGTTTTAGCTGAAGGAAGAATACCTTAAACCTTGAGAGTTGAGACCCGTGGAATGGGTACCATGCAATATGTCTTCAAAGGGTCTTCATTTGCTCACCGAACCTCTCCAATCCTATCACTGCTGCGTTTATGCCCCTGTACACACGCTTGATTCTCTTTTGGAGACATAGCAATCCATAGGTTTTAAGATACTTACTAGTCAGGTACATTCTTAGGCGTTTAATATGGGGTGTTGAGTCCATTTCGTTGAGCAAGGAGTAGCTCTTGTCTATTCCATATTTGGCTTAAGGAACTTTATCTGTGCTCATTTCAATCTCTGGTTTTATGCAGCACCGCAACTCACCTTTCCCCTTAAGCAAGCATAAGTTGGTTTTCTAAATTTGAGACCCTGTTCTGTTTTGGAATGCAGTTCCTGTGTAGCCAAGTTTACATTCCGTGTATTAGTGATATCTTATGATGTTTCTTTTTCTGTGTGACTTATTTCAGTTAGAATCATCATACCTGAATCCACTCATTGTGCTTCTAAGGGCCTGATGACACAGATTTCATTGCTGAGTGATATTGCTTTGTAAGTAAATACCACAACTTCTTTATCCATTTTTCACTTTCTGCGATGTTGAACTTGTACTGTAAACGAGGTTCTTGTAAACAGAGCCGTTCCAAACTTTGGGGTGGCTGTGTCTTTTTGATTTTAATTTCCCTAAGCTATAGGACCATAAGTGGAAGTGCCCTAGGTTCTGTTGCTTTGTTTTTTAGATGTTTCAGGAAACACCATACACTTCTCCCAAGTGGTTGTTGGCAATTTACATCCCGCCCATCAGCATAACAAGGCTCCCAGTTCTCCACGGTCTGTCCTGCCTTTCTGGATTTTACACTTTTTTCAGATGGCCCTTTTGACCGGGGGGAAGTGAGACTTCATTGTAGTGCAGATTTCCTTTGCAAGCTTGCTTGGTTGCCCAAAAAGGGCGTATGCGTTTTTTCCTGAATATATTCAGGAAAAAACGCATACGCCCTTTTTGGCCAAGTGCATCATTGTGGACGTTCTGCCTCTTTTCCTATGCTTTCAATGCAATTCCAGTCTACCTCCTGAAATCGGTTTCCTGCAATTCTGCCCCACATTCAAGTCCTCTTGGCAGCCTTACTTCAGTATATTTTTGGACGATAGCTGTCATTTATAACTCTGCAGGTTTGTGAATTACAGTGCCCCTGAGCTCCTTTCTTCAACTCGCTTTCTTTTGAGCTGGCCGCAACACCGCAGGATGGCTTCAGGCCCTAATCTGGTTCCAGCACGGCACACTGAGCCTTTGGTTATTTCCTCTTCCTGGTGGGAAATGAGAGTTAAATTTGCCCGTCCAGACACCTCCAGCTAGCCTCTCATTGGTTCTCGCTATTCCTGTTCATCTTCTGCAGAAATTGCAAACTGTGCCAAACAGGAGGTTAAAGGCGCTGACTCTTCAAGTGGGGAGAGTGTCAGTAAAGCGTCTGGAATGTTGCACCCGAGTACCGGGCGAGGAAAACTGAGACATATTTGAACACGTCTCCCGATCAAATGGTTGATCATACTCTAGGTTCCACATGCATGTTTTAGCTGAAGGAAGAATACCTTAAATTGGGTAGCTGAAACCCGTGGAATGGGTACCATGCAATATGACTTCAAAGGGTCTTCATTTGCTCACCGAACCTCTCCAATCCTATCACTGCTGCGTTTATGCCCCTGTACACATGCTTGATTCTCTTTTGGAGACATAGCAATCCATAGGTTTTAAGATACTTACTAGTCAGGTACATTCTTAGGCGTTTAATATGCGGTGTTGAGTCCATTTCGTTGAGCAAGGAGTAGCTCTTGTCTATTCCATATTTGGCTTAAGGAACTTTATCTGTGCTCATTTCAATCTCTGGTTTTATGCAGCACCCCAACTCACCTTTACCCTTAAGCAAGCATAAGTTGGTTTTCTAAATTTGAGACCCTGTTCTGTTCTGTAATTCAGTTCCTGTGTAGCCAAGTTTCCATTCCGTGTATTACTGATATCTTATGATGTTTCTTTTTCTGTGTGACTTATTTCAGTTAGAATCATCATACCTGAATCCACTCATTGTGCTGCTAAGGGCCTGATGACATAGATTTCATTGCTGAGTGATATTGCTTTGTAAGTGAATACCACAACTTCTTTATCCATTTTTCACTTTCTGCGATGTTGAACTTGTACTGTAAACGAGGTTCTTGTAAACAGAGCCATTCCAAACTTTGGGGTGGCTGTGTCTTTTTGATTTTAATTTCCCTAAGCTATAGGACCATAAGTGGAAGTGCCCTAGGCTCTGTTGCTTTGTTTTTTAGATGTTTCAGGAAACACCATACACTTCTCCTGAGTGTCTGTTGGCAATTTACATCCCGCCCATCAGCATAACAAGGCTCCCAGTTCTCAATGGCCTGTTGCCTTTCTGGATTTTACACTTTTTTCAGATGGCCCTTTTGACCGGGGAGAAGTGAGACTTCATTGTAGTGCAGATTTCCTTTGCAAGCTTGCTTGGTTGGCCAAAAAGGGCGTATGCGTTTTTTCCTGAATATATTCAGGAAAAAACGCATACGCCCTTTTTGGCCAAGTGCATCATTGTGGACGTTCTGCCTCTTTTCCTATGCTTTCAATGCAATTCCAGTCTACCTCCTGAAATCGGGTTCCTGCAATTCTGCCCCGCTTTCAAGTCCTCTTGGCAGCCTTACTTCAGTCTATTTTTGGACGATAGCTGTCATTTATAACTCTGCAGGTTTGTGAATTACAGTGCCCCTGAGCTCCTTTCTTCAACTCGCTTTCTTTTGACCTGGCCGTAACACCGCAGGATGGCTTCAGGCCCTAATCTGGTTCGGGCCCGGCATGCTGAGCCTTTGCTTAATTCCTCTTCCTGGTGGGAAATGAGAGTTAAATTTGCCCGTCCAGACACCTCCAGCTAGCCTCTCATTGGTTCTCGCTATTCCTGTTCATCTTCCGCAGAAATTGCAAACGGGGCCAAACAGAAGGTTAAAGGGACTGACTCTCCAAGTCGGGAGAGTGTTAGTAAAGCGTCTGGAATGTTGCACCCGAGTACCAGGGGAGCAAAACTGAGACATATTTGAACACGACTCCCGTTCACACGGTTGATCATACTCTGGGTTCCACATGCATGTTTTAGCTGAAGGAAGAATACCTTAAACCTGGAGAGTTGAGACCCGTGTAATGGGTACCATGCAATATGACTTCAAAGGGTCTTCATTTGCTCACCGAACCTCTCCAATCCTATCACTGCTGCGTTTATGCCCCTGTACACATGCTTGATTCTCTTTCGGAGACATAGCAATCCATAGGTTTTAAGATACTTACTAGTCAGGTACATTCTTTGGCGTTTAATTGGGGGTTTTGAGTCCATTTCGTTGAGCAAGGAGTAGCTCTTGTCTATTCCATATTTGGCTTAAGGAACTTTATCTGTGCTCATTTCAATCTCTGGTTTTATGCAGCACCCCAACTCACCTTTCCCCTTAAGCAAGCATAAGTTGGTTTTCTAAATTTGAGACCCTGTTCTGTTTTGGAATGCAGTTCCTGTGTAGCCAAGTTTACATTCCGTGTATTAGTGATATCTTATGATGTTTCTTTTTCTGTGTGACTTATTTCAGTTAGAATCATCGTACCTGAATCCACTCATTGTGCTGCTAAGGGCCTGATGACATAGATTTCATTGCTGAGTGATATTGCTTTGTAAGTAAATACCACAAGTTCTTTATCCATTTTTCACTTTCTGCGATGTTGAACTTGTACTGTAAACGAGGTTCTTGTAAACAGAGGCGTCCCAAACTTTGGGGTGGCTGTGTCTTTTTGATTTTAATTTCCCTAAGCTATAGGACCATAAGTGGCAGTGCCCTAGGCTCTGTTGCTTTGTTTTTTAGATGTTTCAGGAAACACCATACACTTCTCCCCAGTGTCTGTTGGCAATTTACATCCCGCCCATCAGCATAACAAGGCTCCCAGTTCTCCATGGCCTGTCCTGCCTTTCTGGATTTTACACTTTTTTCAGATGGCCCTTTTGACCGGGGGGAAGTGAGACTTCATTGTAGTGCAGATTTCCTTTGCAAGCTTGCTTGTTTGGCCAAAAAGGGCGTATGCGTTTTTTCCTGAATATATTCAGGAAAAAACGCATACGCCCTTTTTGGCCAAGTGCATCATTGTGGACGTTCTGCCTCTTTTCCTATGCTTTCAATGCAATTCCAGTCTACCTCCTGAAATCGGTCTCCTGCAATTCTGCCCCACATTCAAGTCCTCTTGGCAGCCTTACTTCAGTATATTTTTGGATTATAGCTGTCATTTATAACTCTGCAGGTTTGTGAATTACAGTGCCCCTGAGCTCCTTTCTTCAACTCGCTTTCTTTTGAGCTGGCCGCAACACCGCCGGATGGCTTCAGGCCCTAATCTGGTTCCGGCACGGCACGCTGAGCCTTTGGTTAATTCCTCTTCCTGGTGGGATATGAGAGTTAAATTTGCCCGTCCAGACACCTCCAGCTAGCCTCTCATTGGTTCTCGCTATTCCTGTTCATCTTCCGCAGAAATTGCAAACTGGGCCAAACAGGAGGTTAAAGGCGCTCACTCTCCAAGTGGGGAGAGTGTTAGTAAAGTGTCTGGAATGTTGCACCCGAGTACCAGGGGAGGAAAACTGAGACATATATTAACACGTCTCCCGTTCACATGGTTGATCATACTTGGGTTCCACATGCATGTTTTAGCTGAAGGAAGAATACCTTAAACTTGGAGAATTGAGACCCGTGTAATGGGTACCATGCAATATGACTTCAAAGGGTCTTCATTTGCTCACCGAACCTCTCCAATCCTATCACTGCTGCGTTTATGCCCCTGTACACATGCTTGATTCTCTTTTGGAGACATAGCAATCCATAGGTTTTACGATACTTACTAGTCAGGTACATTCTTAGGCGTTTAATATGCGGTGTTGAGTCCATTTCGTTGAGCAAGGAGTAGCTCTTGTCTATTCCATATTTGACTTAAGGAACTTTATCTGTGCTCATTTCAATCTCTGGTTTTATGCAGCACCCCATCTCACCTTTACCCTTAAGCAAGCATAAGTTGGTTTTCTAAATTTGAGACCCGGTTCTGTTCTGTAATTCAGTTCCTGTGTAGCCAAGTTTACATTCCGTGTATTAGTGATATCTTATGATGTTTCTTTTTCTGTGTGACTTATTTCAGTTAGAATCATCATACCTGAATCCACTCATTGTGATGCTAAGGACCTGATGACATAGATTTCATTGCTGAGTGATACTGAATTGTAAGTAAATACCACAACTTCTTTATCCATTTTTCACTTTCTGCGATGTTGAACTTGTACTGTAAACGAGGTTCTTGTAAACAGAGGCGTCCCAAACTTTGGGGTGGCTGTGTCTTTTTGATTTTAATTTCCCTAAGCTATAGGACCATAAGTGGAAGTGCCCTAGGCTCTGTTGCTTTGTTTTTTAGATGTTTCAGGAAACACCATACACTTCTCCCGAGTGGTTGCTGGCAATTTACATCCTGCCCTTCAGCATAACAAGGCTCCCAGTTCTCCATGGCCTGTCCTGCCTTTCTGGATTTTACACTTTTTTCAGATGGCCCTTTTGACCGGGGGGAAGTGAGACTTCATTGTAGTGCAGATTTCCTTTGCAAGCTTGCTTGGTTGGCCAAAAAGGGCGTATGCGTTTTTTCCTGAATATATTCAGGAAAAAACGCATACGCCCTTTTTGGCCAAGTGCATCATTGTGGACGTTCTGCCTCTTTTCCTATGCTTTCAATGCAATTTCAATCTACCTCCTGAAATCGGTTTCCTGCAATTCTGCCCCGCTTTCAAGTCCTCTTGGCAGCCTCACTTCAGTCTATTTTTGGACGATAGCTGTCATTTATAACTCTGCAGGTTTGTGAATTACAGTGCCCCTGAGCTCCTTTCTTCAACTCGCTTTCTTGTGAGCTGGCCGCAACACCGCAGGATGGCTTCAGGCCCTAATCTGGTTCTGGCACGGCACGCTGAGCCTTTGGTTATTTCCTCCTCCTGGTGGGAAATGAGAGTTAAATTTGCCCGTCCAGACACCTCCAGCTAGCCTCTCATTGGTTCTCGCTATTCCTGTTCATCTTCTGCAGAAATTGCAAAGTGTGCCAAACAGGAGGTTAAAGGCGCTGACTCTTCAAGTGGGGAGAGTGTGAGTAAAGCGTCTGGAATGTTGCACCCGAGTACCAGGGTACGAAAACTGAGACATATTTGAACACGTCTCCCGATCAAATGGTTGATCATACTCTAGGTTTCACATGCATGTTTTAGCTGAAGGAAGAATACCTTAAATTGGGTAGCTGAAACCCGTGGAATGGGTACCATGCAATATGACTTCAAAGGGTCTTCATTTGCTCACCGAACCTCTCCAATCCTATCACTGCTGCGTTTATGCCCCTGTACACGTGCTTGATTCTCTTTTGGAGACATAGCAATCCATAGGTTTTAAGATACTTACTAGTCAGGTACATTCTTAGGCGTTTAATATGCGGTGTTGAGTCCATTTCGTTGAACAAGGAGTAGCTCTTGTCTATTCCATATTTGGCTTAAGGAACTTTATCTGTGCTCATTTCAATCTCTGGTTTTATGCAGCACCCCAACTCACCTTTACCCTTAAGCAAGCATAAGTTGGTTTTCTAAATTTGAGACCCTGTTCTGTTCTGTAATTCAGTTCCTGTGTAGCCAAGTTTCCATTCCGTGTATTACTGATATCTTATGATGTTTCTTTTTCTGTGTGACTTATTTCAGTTAGAATCATCATACCTGAATCCACTCATTGTGCTGCTAAGGGCCTGATGACATAGATTTCATTGCTGAGTGATATTGCTTTGTAAGTGAATACCACAACTTCTTTATCCATTTTTCACTTTCTGCGATGTTGAACTTGTACTGTAAACGAGGTTCTTGTAAACAGAGCCATTCCAAACTTTGGGGTGGCTGTGTCTTTTTGATTTTAATTTCCCTAAGCTATAGGACCATAAGTGGAAGTGCCCTAGGCTCTGTTGCTTTGTTTTTTAGATGTTTCAGGAAACACCATACACTTCTCCTGAGTGTCTGTTGGCAATTTACATCCCGCCCATCAGCATAACAAGGCTCCCAGTTCTCAATGGCCTGTTGCCTTTCTGGATTTTACACTTTTTTCAGATGGCCCTTTTGACCGGGGAGAAGTGAGACTTCATTGTAGTGCAGATTTCCTTTGCAAGCTTGCTTGGTTGGCCAAAAAGGGCGTATGCGTTTTTTCCTGAATATATTCAGGAAAAAACGCATACGCCCTTTTTGGCCAAGTGCATCATTGTGGACGTTCTGCCTCTTTTCCTATGCTTTCAATGCAATTCCAGTCTACCTCCTGAAATCGGGTTCCTGCAATTCTGCCCCGCTTTCAAGTCCTCTTGGCAGCCTTACTTCAGTCTATTTTTGGACGATAGCTGTCATTTATAACTCTGCAGGTTTGTGAATTACAGTGCCCCTGAGCTCCTTTCTTCAACTCGCTTTCTTTTGACCTGGCCGTAACACCGCAGGATGGCTTCAGGCCCTAATCTGGTTCGGGCCCGGCATGCTGAGCCTTTGCTTAATTCCTCTTCCTGGTGGGAAATGAGAGTTAAATTTGCCCGTCCAGACACCTCCAGCTAGCCTCTCATTGGTTCTCGCTATTCCTGTTCATCTTCCGCAGAAATTGCAAACGGGGCCAAACAGAAGGTTAAAGGGACTGACTCTCCAAGTCGGGAGAGTGTTAGTAAAGCGTCTGGAATGTTGCACCCGAGTACCAGGGGAGCAAAACTGAGACATATTTGAACACGACTCCCGTTCACACGGTTGATCATACTCTGGGTTCCACATGCATGTTTTAGCTGAAGGAAGAATACCTTAAACCTGGAGAGTTGAGACCCGTGTAATGGGTACCATGCAATATGACTTCAAAGGGTCTTCATTTGCTCACCGAACCTCTCCAATCCTATCACTGCTGCGTTTATGCCCCTGTACACATGCTTGATTCTCTTTCGGAGACATAGCAATCCATAGGTTTTAAGATACTTACTAGTCAGGTACATTCTTTGGCGTTTAATATGGGGTTTTGAGTCCATTTCGTTGAGCAAGGAGTAGCTCTTGTCTATTCCATATTTGGCTTAAGGAACTTTATCTGTGCTCATTTCAATCTCTGGTTTTATGCAGCACCCCAACTCACCTTTCCCCTTAAGCAAGCATAAGTTGGTTTTCTAAATTTGAGACCCTGTTCTGTTTTGGAATGCAGTTCCTGTGTAGCCAAGTTTACATTCCGTGTATTAGTGATATCTTATGATGTTTCTTTTTCTGTGTGACTTATTTCAGTTAGAATCATCGTACCTGAATCCACTCATTGTGCTGCTAAGGGCCTGATGACATAGATTTCATTGCTGAGTGATATTGCTTTGTAAGTAAATACCACAAGTTCTTTATCCATTTTTCACTTTCTGCGATGTTGAACTTGTACTGTAAACGAGGTTCTTGTAAACAGAGGCGTCCCAAACTTTGGGGTGGCTGTGTCTTTTTGATTTTAATTTCCCTAAGCTATAGGACCATAAGTGGCAGTGCCCTAGGCTCTGTTGCTTTGTTTTTTAGATGTTTCAGGAAACACCATACACTTCTCCCCAGTGTCTGTTGGCAATTTACATCCCGCCCATCAGCATAACAAGGCTCCCAGTTCTCCATGGCCTGTCCTGCCTTTCTGGATTTTACACTTTTTTCAGATGTCCCTTTTGACCGGGGGGAAGTGAGACTTCATTGTAGTGCAGATTTCCTTTGCAAGCTTGCTTGTTTGGCCAAAAAGGGCGTATGCGTTTTTTCCTGAATATATTCAGGAAAAAACGCATACGCCCTTTTTGGCCAAGTGCATCATTGTGGACGTTCTGCCTCTTTTCCTATGCTTTCAATGCAATTCCAGTCTACCTCCTGAAATCGGTCTCCTGCAATTCTGCCCCACATTCAAGTCCTCTTGGCAGCCTTACTTCAGTATATTTTTGGATTATAGCTGTCATTTATAACTCTGCAGGTTTGTGAATTACAGTGCCCCTGAGCTCCTTTCTTCAACTCGCTTTCTTTTGAGCTGGCCGCAACACCGCCGGATGGCTTCAGGCCCTAATCTGGTTCCGGCACGGCACGCTGAGCCTTTGGTTAATTCCTCTTCCTGGTGGGATATGAGAGTTAAATTTGCCCGTCCAGACACCTCCAGCTAGCCTCTCATTGGTTCTCGCTATTCCTGTTCATCTTCCGCAGAAATTGCAAACTGGGCCAAACAGGAGGTTAAAGGCGCTCACTCTCCAAGTGGGGAGAGTGTTAGTAAAGTGTCTGGAATGTTGCACCCGAGTACCAGGGGAGGAAAACTGAGACATATATTAACACGTCTCCCGTTCACATGGTTGATCATACTTGGGTTCCACATGCATGTTTTAGCTGAAGGAAGAATACCTTAAACTTGGAGAATTGAGACCCGTGTAATGGGTACCATGCAATATGACTTCAAAGGGTCTTCATTTGCTCACCGAACCTCTCCAATCCTATCACTGCTGCGTTTATGCCCCTGTACACATGCTTGATTCTCTTTTGGAGACATAGCAATCCATAGGTTTTACGATACTTACTAGTCAGGTACATTCTTAGGCGTTTAATATGCGGTGTTGAGTCCATTTCGTTGAGCAAGGAGTAGCTCTTGTCTATTCCATATTTGACTTAAGGAACTTTATCTGTGCTCATTTCAATCTCTGGTTTTATGCAGCACCCCATCTCACCTTTACCCTTAAGCAAGCATAAGTTGGTTTTCTAAATTTGAGACCCGGTTCTGTTCTGTAATTCAGTTCCTGTGTAGCCAAGTTTACATTCCGTGTATTAGTGATATCTTATGATGTTTCTTTTTCTGTGTGACTTATTTCAGTTAGAATCATCATACCTGAATCCACTCATTGTGATGCTAAGGACCTGATGACATAGATTTCATTGCTGAGTGATACTGAATTGTAAGTAAATACCACAACTTCTTTATCCATTTTTCACTTTCTGCGATGTTGAACTTGTACTGTAAACGAGGTTCTTGTAAACAGAGGCGTCCCAAACTTTGGGGTGGCTGTGTCTTTTTGATTTTAATTTCCCTAAGCTATAGGACCATAAGTGGAAGTGCCCTAGGCTCTGTTGCTTTGTTTTTTAGATGTTTCAGGAAACACCATACACTTCTCCCGAGTGGTTGCTGGCAATTTACATCCTGCCCTTCAGCATAACAAGGCTCCCAGTTCTCCATGGCCTGTCCTGCCTTTCTGGATTTTACACTTTTTTCAGATGGCCCTTTTGACCGGGGGGAAGTGAGACTTCATTGTAGTGCAGATTTCCTTTGCAAGCTTGCTTGGTTGGCCAAAAAGGGCGTATGCGTTTTTTCCTGAATATATTCAGGAAAAAACGCATACGCCCTTTTTGGCCAAGTGCATCATTGTGGACGTTCTGCCTCTTTTCCTATGCTTTCAATGCAATTTCAATCTACCTCCTGAAATCGGTTTCCTGCAATTCTGCCCCGCTTTCAAGTCCTCTTGGCAGCCTCACTTCAGTCTATTTTTGGACGATAGCTGTCATTTATAACTCTGCAGGTTTGTGAATTACAGTGCCCCTGAGCTCCTTTCTTCAACTCGCTTTCTTGTGAGCTGGCCGCAACACCGCAGGATGGCTTCAGGCCCTAATCTGGTTCTGGCACGGCACGCTGAGCCTTTGGTTATTTCCTCCTCCTGGTGGGAAATGAGAGTTAAATTTGCCCGTCCAGACACCTCCAGCTAGCCTCTCATTGGTTCTCGCTATTCCTGTTCATCTTCTGCAGAAATTGCAAAGTGTGCCAAACAGGAGGTTAAAGGCGCTGACTCTTCAAGTGGGGAGAGTGTGAGTAAAGCGTCTGGAATGTTGCACCCGAGTACCAGGGTACGAAAACTGAGACATATTTGAACACGTCTCCCGATCAAATGGTTGATCATACTCTAGGTTTCACATGCATGTTTTAGCTGAAGGAAGAATACCTTAAATTGGGTAGCTGAAACCCGTGGAATGGGTACCATGCAATATGACTTCAAAGGGTCTTCATTTGCTCACCGAACCTCTCCAATCCTATCACTGCTGCGTTTATGCCCCTGTACACATGCTTGATTCTCTTTTGGAGACATAGCAATCCATAGGTTTTAAGATACTTACTAGTCAGGTACATTCTTAGGCGTTTAATATGCGGTGTTGAGTCCATTTCGTTGAACAAGGAGTAGCTCTTGTCTATTCCATATTTGGCTTAAGGAACTTTATCTGTGCTCATTTCAATCTCTGGTTTTATGCAGCACCCCAACTCACCTTTACCCTTAAGCAAGCATAAGTTGGTTTTCTAAATTTGAGACCCTGTTCTGTTCTGTAATTCAGTTCCTGTGTAGCCAAGTTTCCATTCCGTGTATTACTGATATCTTATGATGTTTCTTTTTCTGTGTGACTTATTTCAGTTAGAATCATCATACCTGAATCCACTCATTGTGCTGCTAAGGGCCTGATGACATAGATTTCATTGCTGAGTGATATTGCTTTGTAAGTGAATACCACAACTTCCTTATCCATTTTTCACTTTCTGCGATGTTGAACTTGTACTGTAAACGAGGTTCTTGTAAACAGAGGAGTCCCAAACTATGGGGTGGCTGTGTCTTTTTGATTTTAATTTCCCTAAGGTATAGGACCATAAGTGGAAGTGCCCTAGGCTCTGTTGCTTTGTTTTTTAGATGTTTCACAAACACCATACACTTCTCCTGAGTGTCTGTTGGCAATTTACATCCCGCCAATCAGCATAACAAGGCTCCCAGTTCTCAATGGCCTGTTGCCTTTCTGGATTTTACACTTTTTTCAGATGGCCCTTTTGACCGGGGAGAAGTGAGACTTCATTGTAGTGCAGATTTCCTTTGCAAGCTTGCTTGGTTGGCAAAAAAGGGCGTATGCGTTTTTTCCTGAATATATTCAGGAAAAAACGCATACGCCCTTTTTGGCCAAGTGCATCATTGTGGACGTTCTGCCTCTTTTCCTATGCTTTCAATGCAATTCCAGTCTACCTCCTGAAATCTGTTTCCTGCAATTCTGCCCCGCTTTCAAGTCCTCTTGGCAGCCTTACTTCAGTCTATTTTTGGACGATAGCTGTCATTTATAACTCTGCAGGTTTGTGAATTACAGTGCCCCTGAGTTCCTTTCTTCAACTCGCTTTCTTTTGAGCTGGCCGCAACACCGCAGGATGGCTTCAGGCCCTAATCTGGTTCCGGCACGGCACTCTGAGCCTTTGGTTAATTCCTCTTCCTGGTGGGAAATGAGAGTTAAATTTGCCCGTCCAGACACCTCCAGCTAGCCTCTAATTGGTTCTCGCTATTCCTGTTCATCTTCCGCAGAAATTGCAAACTGGGCCAAACAGGAGGTTAAAGGGACTGACTCTGCAAGTCGGGAGAGTGTTAGTAAAGCATCTGGAATGTTGCACCCGAGTACCAGGGTACGAAAACTGAGGCATATTTGAACACGTCTCCCGATCACATGGTTGATCATACTCTAGGTTCCACATGCATGTTTTAGCTGAAGGAAGAATACCTTAAACCTGGGTAGTTGAAACCCGTGGAATGGGTACCATGCAATATGACTTCAAAGGGTCTTCATTTGCTCACCGAACCTCTCCAATCCTATCACTGCTGCGTTTATGCCCCTGTACACATGCTTGATTCTCTTTCGGAGACATAGCAATCCATAGGTTTTAAGATACTTACTAGTCAGGTACATTCTTACGCGTTTAATATGCGGTGTTGTGTCCATTTCGTTGAGCAAGGAGTAGCTCTTGTCTATTCCATATTTGGCTTAAGGAACTTTATCTGTGCTCATTTCAATCTCTGGTTTTATGCAGCACCCCAACTCACCTTTACCCTTAAGCAAGAATAAGTTGGTTTTCTAAATTTGAGACCCTGTTCTGTTCTGTAATTCAGTTCCTTGTAGCCAAGTTTACATTCCGTGTATTACTGATATCTTATGATGTTTCTTTTTCTTTGTGACTTATTTCAGTTAGAATCATCATACCTGAATCCACTCATTGTGCTGCTAAGGGCCTGATGACATAGATTTCATTGCTGAGTGATATTGCTTTGTAAGTAAATACCACAACTTCTTTATCCATTTTTCACTTTCTGCGATGTTGAACTTGTACTGTAAACGAGGTTCTTGTAAACAGAGCCGTTCCAATCTGTGGGGTGGCTGTGTCTTTTTGATTTTAAATTGCCTAAGCTATAGGACCATAAGTGGAAGTGCCCTAGGCTCTGTTGCTTTGTTTTTTAGATGTTTCAGGAAACACCATACACTTCTCCCGAGTGGTTGTTGGCAATTTACATCCCGCCCTTCAGCATAACAAGGCTCCCAGTTCTCCATGGCCTGTCCTGCCTTTCTGGATTTTACACTTTTTTCAGATGGCCCTTTTGACCGGGGAGAAGTGAGACTTCATTGTAGTGCAGATTTCCTTTGCAAGCTTGCTTGGTTGGCCAAAAAGGGCGTATGCGTTTTTTCCTGAATATATTCAGGAAAAAACGCATACGCCCTTTTTGGCCAAGTGCATCATTGTGGACGTTCTGCCTCTTTTCCTATGCTTTCAATGCAATTTCAGTCTACCTCCTGAAATCGGTTTCCTGCAATTCTGCCCCGCTTTCAAGTCCTCTTGGCAGCCTTACTTCAGTCTATTTTTGGACGATAGCTGTCATTTATAACTCTGCAGGTTTGTGAATTACAGTGCCCCTGAGCTCCTTTCTTCAAGTCGCTTTCTTGTGAGCTGGCCGCAACACCGCAGGATGGCTTCAGGCCCTAATCTGGTTCTGGCACGGCATGCTGAGCCTTTGGTTATTTCCTCCTCCTGGTGGGAAATGAGAGTTAAATTTGTCCGTCCAGACACCTCCAGCTAGCCTCTCATTGGTTCTCACTATTCCTGTTCATCTTCCGCAGAAATTGCAAACTGTGCCAAACAGGAGGTTAAAGGCGCTGACTCTTCAAGTGTGGAGAGTGTCAGTAAAGCGTCTGGAATGTTGCACCCGAGTACCAGGGGTGGAAAACTGAGACATATTTGAACACGTCTCCCGATCAAATGGTTGATCATACTCTAGGTTCCACATGCATGTTTTAGCTGAAGGAAGAATACCTTAAATTGGGTAGCTGAAACCCGTGGAATGGGTACCCTGCAATATGACTTCAAAGGGTCTTCATTTGCTCACCGAACCTCTCCAATCCTATCACTGCTGCGTTTATACCCCTGTACACATGCTTGATTCTCTTTTGGAGACATAGCAATCCATAGGTTTTAAGATACTTACTAGTCAGGTACATTCTTAGGCGTTTAATATGGGGTGTTGAGTCCATTTCGTTGAGCAAGGAGTAGCTCTTGTCTATTCCATATTTGGCTTAAGGAACTTTATCTGTGCTCATTTCAATCTCTGGTTTTATGCAGCACCCCAACTCACCTTTACCCTTAAGCAAGCATAAGTTGGTTTTCTAAATTTGAGACCCTGTTCTGTTCTGTAATTCAGTTCCTGTGTAGCCAAGTTTCCATTCCGTGTATTACTGATATCTTATGATGTTTCTTTTTCTGTGTGACTTATTTCAGTTAGAATCATCATACCTGAATCCACTCATTGTGCTGCTAAGGGCCTGATGACATAGATTTCATTGCTGAGTGATATTGCTTTGTAAGTGAATACCACAACTTCTTTATCCATTTTTCACTTTCTGCGATGTTGAACTTGTAGTGTAAACGAGGTTCTTGTAAACAGAGCCATTCCAAACTTTGGGGTGGCTGTGTCTTTTTGATTTTAATTTCCCTAAGCTATAGGACCATAAGTGGAAGTGCCCTAGGCTCTGTTGCTTTGTTTTTTAGATGTTTCTGGAAACACCATACACTTCTCCTGAGTGTCTGTTGGCAATTTACATCCCGCCCATCAGCATAACAAGGCTCCCAGTTCTCAATGGCCTGTTGCCTTTCTGGATTTTACACTTTTTTCAGATGGCCCTTTTGACCGGGGAGAAGTGAGACTTCATTGTAGTGCAGATTTCCTTTGCAAGCTTGCTTGGTTGGCCAAAAAGCGCGTATGCGTTTTTTCCTGAATATATTCAGGAAAAAACGCATACGCCCTTTTCGGCCAAGTGCATCATTGTGGACGTTCTGCCTCTTTTCCTATGCTTTCAATGCAATTCCAGTCTACCTCCTGAAATCGGTTTCCTGCAATTCTGCCCCGCATTCAAGTCCTCTTGGCAGCCTTACTTCAGTCTATTTTTGGACGATAGCTGTCATTTATAACTCTGCAGGTTTGTGAATTACAGTGCCCCTGAGCTCCTTTCTTCAACTCGCTTTCTTGTGACCTGGCCGTAACACCGCAGGATGGCTTCAGGCCCTAATCTGGTTCCGGGCCGGCATGCTGAGCCTTTGGTTAATTCCTCTTCCTGGTGGGAAATGAGAGTTAAATTTGCCCGTCCAGACACCTCCAGCTAGCCTCTCATTGGTTCTCGCTATTCCTGTTCATCTTCCGCAGAAATTGCAAACTGGGCCAAACAGGAGGTTAAAGGGACTGACTCTCCAAGTGGGGAGAGTGTTAGTAAAGCGTCTGGAATGTTGCACCCGAGTACCAGGGGAGCAAAACTGAGACATATTTGAACACGACTCCCGTTCACATGGTTGATCATACTCTGGGTTCCACATGCATGTTTTAGCTGAAGGAAGAATACCTTAAACCTGGAGAGTTGAGACCCGTGTAATGGGTACCATGCAATATGACTTCAAAGGGTCTTCATTTGCTCACCGAACCTCTCCAATCCTATCACTGCTGCGTTTATGCCCCTGTACACATGCTTGATTCTCTTTCGGAGACATAGCAATCCATAGGTTTTAAGATACTTACTAGTCAGGTACATTCTTAGGCGTTTAATATGGGGTTTTGAGTCCATTTCGTTGAGCAAGGAGTAGCTCTTGTCTATTCCATATTTGGCTTAAGGAACTTTATCTGTGCTCATTTCAATCTCTGGTTTTATGCAGCACCCCAACTCACCTTTCCCCTTAAGCAAGCATAAGTTGGTTTTCTAAATTTGAGACCCTGTTCTGGTTTGGAATGCAGTCCCTGTGTAGCCAAGTTTACATTCCGTGTATTAGTGATATCTTATGATGTTTCTTTTTCTGTGTGACTTATTTCAGTTAGAATCATCGTACCTGAATCCATTAATTGTGCTGCTAAGGGCCTGATGACATAGATTTCATTGCTGAGTGATATTGCTTTGGAAGTAAATACCACAACTTCTTTATCCATTTTTCACTTTCTGCGATGTTGAACTTGTACTGTAAACGAGGTTCTTCTAAACAGAGGCGTCCCAAACTTTGGGGTGGCTGTGTCTTTTTGATTTTAATTTCCCTAAGCTATAGGACCATAAGTGGCAGTGCCCTAGGCTCTGTTGCTTTGTTTTTTAGATGTTTCAGGAAACACCATACACTTCTCCCCAGTGTCTGTTGGCAATTTACATCCCGCCCATCAGCATAACAAGGCTCCCAGTTCTCCATGGCCTGTCCTGCCTTTCTGGATTTTACACTTTTTTCAGATGGCCCTTTTGACCGGGGGGAAGTGAGACTTCATTGTAGTGCAGATTTCCTTTGCAAGCTTGCTTGGTTGGCCAAAAAGGGCGTATGCGTTTTTTCCTGAATATATTCAGGAAGAAACGCATACGCCCTTTTTGGCCAAGTGCATCATTGTGGATGTTCTGCCTCTTTTCCTATGCTTTCAATGCAATTCCAGTCTACCTCCTGAAATCGGTTTCCTGCAATTCTGCCCCGTTTTCAAGTCCTCTTGGCAGCCTTACTTCAGTATATTTTTGGACGATAGCTGTCATTTATAACTCTGCATGTTTGTGAATTACAGTGCCCCTGAGCTCCTTTCTTCAACTCGCTTTCTTTTGAGCTGGCCGCAACACCGCCGGATGGCTTCAGGCCCTAATCTGGTTCCGGCACGGCACGCTGAGCCTTTGGTTAATTCCTCTTCCTGGTGGGAAATGAGAGTTAAATTTGCCCGTCCAGACACCTCCAGCTAGCCTCTCATTGGTTCTCGCTATTTCTGTTCATCTTCCGCAGAAATTGCAAACTGGGCCAAACAGGAGGTTAAAGGCGCTCACTCTCCAAGTGGGGAGAGTGTTAGTAAAGCGTCTGGAATGTTGCACCCGAGTACCAGGGGAGGAAAACTGAGACATATTTGAACACGTCTCCCGTTCACATGGTTGATCATACTTGGGTTACACATGCATGTTTTAGCTGAAGGAAGAATACCTTAAACTTGGAGAATTGAGACCCGTGTAATGGGTACCATGCAATATGACTTCAAAGGGTCTTCATTTGCTCACCGAACCTCTCCAATCCTATCACTGCTGCGTTTATGCCCCTGTACACATGCTTGATTCTCTTTCGGAGACATAGCAATCCATAGGTTTTACGATACTTACTAGTCAGGTACATTCTTAGGCGTTTAATATGCGGTGTTGAGTCCATTTCGTTGAGCAAGGAGTAGCTCTTGTCTATTCCATATTTGACTTAAGGAACTTTATCTGTGCTCATTTCAATCCCTGGTTTTATGCAGCACCCCAACTCACCTTTACCCTTAAGCAAGCATAAGTTGGTTTTCTAAATTTGAGACCCGGTTCTGTTCTGTAATTCAGTTCCTGTGTAGCCAAGTTTACATTCCGTGTATTAGTGATATCTTATGATGTTTCTTTTTCTGTGTGACTTATTTCAGTTAGAATCATCATACCTGAATCCACTCATTGTGATGCTAAGGACCTGATGACATAGATTTCATTGCTGAGTGATACTGAATTGTAAGTAAATACCACAACTTCTTTATCCATTTTTCACTTTCTGCGATGTTGAACTTGTACTGTAAACGAGGTTCTTGTAAACAGAGGCGTCCCAAACTTTGGGGTGGCTGTGTCTTTTTGATTTTAATTTCCCTAAGCTATAGGACCATAAGTGGAAGTGCCCTAGGCTCTGTTGCTTTGTTTTTTAGATGTTTCAGGAAACACCATACAGTTCTCCCGAGTGGTTGCTGGCAATTTACATCCTGCCCTTCAGCATAACAAGGCTCCCAGTTCTCCATGGCCTGTCCTGCCTTTCTGGATTTTACACTTTTTTCAGATGGCCCTTTTGACCGGGGGGAAGTGAGACTTCATTGTAGTGCAGATTTCCTTTGCAAGCTTGCTTGGTTGGCCAAAAAGGGCGTATGCGTTTTTTCCTGAATATATTCAGGAAAAAACGCATACGCCCTTTTTGGCCAAGTGCATCATTGTGGACGTTCTGCCTCTTTTCCTATGCTTTCAATGCAATTTCAATCTACCTCCTGAAATCGGTTTCCTGCAATTCTGCCCCGCTTTCAAGTCCTCTTGGCAGCCTTACTTCAGTCTATTTTTGGACGATAGCTGTCATTTATAACTCTGCAGGTTTGTGAATTACAGTGCCCCTGAGCTCCTTTCTTCAACTCGCTTTCTTGTGAGCTGGCCGCAACACCGCAGGATGGCTTCAGGCCCTAATCTGGTTCTGGCACGGAACACTGAGCCTTTGGTTATTTCCTCCTCCTGGTGGGAAATGAGAGTTAAATTTGCCCGTCCAGACACCTCCAGCTAGCCTCTCATTGGTTCTCGCTATTCCTGTTCATCTTCTGCAGAAATTGCAAACTGTGCCAAACAGGAGGTTAAAGGGGCTGACTCTTCAATTGGGGAGAGTGTGAGTAAAGCGTCTGGAATGTTGCACCCGAGTACCAGGGTACGAAAACTGAGACATATTTTAACACGTCTCCCGATCAAATGGTTGATCATACTCTAGGTTCCACATGCA
The DNA here is from genome assembly GCF_951394435.1 of Stenella coeruleoalba. NCBI lineage: Eukaryota > Metazoa > Chordata > Mammalia > Artiodactyla > Delphinidae > Stenella > Stenella coeruleoalba. Next base: position 1,414,019 of record NW_027646269.1, read on the forward strand.
TGTTTTAGCTGAAGGAAGAATACCTTAAATTGGGTAGCTGAAACCCGTGGAATGGGTACCATGCAATATGACTTCAAAGGGTCTTCATTTGCTCACCGAACCTCTCCAATCCTATCACTGCTGCGTTTATGCCCCTGTACACATGCTTGATTCTCTTTTGGAGACATAGCAATCCATAGGTTTTAAGATACTTACTAGTCAGGTACATTCTTAGGCGTTTAATATGCGGTGTTGAGTCCATTTCATTGAGCAAGGAGTAGCTCTTGTCTATTCCATATTTGGCTTAAGGAACTTTATCTGTGCTCATTTCAATCTCTGGTTTTATGCAGCACCCCAACTCACCTTTACCCTTAAGCAAGCATAAGTTGGTTTTCTAAATTTGAGACCCTGTTCTGTTCTGTAATTCAGTTCCTGTGTAGCCAAGTTTCCATTCCGTGTATTACTGATATCTTATGATGTTTCTTTTTCTGTGTGGCTTATTTCAGTTAGAATCATCATACCTGAATCCATTCATTGTGCTGCTAAGGGCATGATGACATAGATTTCATTGCTGAGTGATATTGCTTTGTAAGTGAATACCACAACTTCTTTATCCATTTTTCACTTTCTGCGATGTTGAACTTGTACTGTAAACGAGGTTCTCGTAAACAGAGGCGTCCCAAACTATGGGGTGGCGGTGTCTTTTTGATTTTAATTTCCCTAAGGTATAGGACCATAAGTGGAAGTGCCCTAGGCTCTGTTGCTTTGTTTTTTAGATGTTTCACAAACACCATACACTTCTCCTGAGTGTCTGTTGGCAATTTACATCCCGCCAATCAGCATAACAAGGCTCCCAGTTCTCAATGGCCTGTTGCCTTTCTGGATTTTACACTTTTTTCAGATGGCCCTTTTGACCGGGGAGAAGTGAGACTTCATTGTAGTGCAGATTTCCTTTTCAAGATTGCTTGGTTGGCCAAAAAGGGCGTATGCATTTTTTCCTGAATATATTCAGGAAAAAACGCATATGCCCTTTTTGGCCAAGTGCATCATTGTGGACGTTCTGCCTCTTTTCCTATGCTTTCAGTGCAATTCCAGTCTACCTCCTGAAATCGGTTTCCTGCAATTCTGCCCCTCTTTCAAGTCCTCTTGGCAGCCTTACTTCAGTCTATTTTTGGACGATAGCTGTCATTTATAACTCTGCATGTTTGTGAATTACAGTGCCCCTGAGCTCCTTTCTTCAACTCGCTTTCTTGTGAGCTGGCCGCAACACCGCAGGATGGCTTCAGGCCCTAATCTGGTTCCGGCACGGCACGCTGAGCCTTTGGTTAATTCCTCTTCCTGGTGGGAAATGAGAGTTAAATTTGCCCGTCCAGACACCTCCAGCTAGCCTCTAATTGGTTCTCGCTATTCCTGTTCATCTTCCGCAGAAATTGCAAACTGGGCCAAACAGGAGGTTAAAGGGACTGACTCTGCAAGTCGGGAGAGTGTTAGTAAAGCGTCTGGAATGTTGCACCCGAGTACCAGGGTACGAAAAGTGAGACATATTTGAACACGTCTCCCGATCATATGGTTGATCATACTCTAGGTTCCACATGCATGTTTTAGCTGAAGGAAGAATACCTTAAACCTGGAGAGTTGAGACCCGTGGAATGGGTACCATGCAATATGACTTCAAAGGGTCTTCATTTGCTCACCGAACCTCTCCAATCCTATCACTGCTGCGTTTATGCCCCTGTACACATGCTTGATTCTCTTTCGGAGACATAGCAATCCATAGGTTTTAAGATACTTACTAGTCAGGTACATTCTTAGGCGTTTAATATGGGGTTTTGAGTCCATTTCGTTGAGCAAGGAGTAGCTCTTGTCTATTCCATATTTGGCTTAAGGAACTTTATCTGTGCTCATTTCAATCTCTGGTTTTATGCAGCACCCCAACTCACCTTTCCCCTTAAGCAAGCATAAGTTGGTTTTCTAAATTTGAGACCCTGTTCTGTTTTGGAATGCAGTTCCTGTGTAGCCAAGTTTACATTCCGTGTATTAGTGATATCTTATGATGTTTCTTTTTCTGTGTGACTTATTTCAGTTAGAATCATCGTACCTGAATCCACTCATTGTGCTGCTAAGGGCCTGATGACATAGATTTCATTGCTGAGTGATATTGCTTTGTAAGTAAATACCACAACTTCTTTATCCATTTTTCACTTTCTGCGATGTTGAACTTGTACTGTAAACGAGGTTCTTGTAAACAGAGGCGTCCCAAACTTTGGGGTGGCTGTGTCTTTTTGATTTTAATTTCCCTAAGCTATAGGACCATAAGTGGCAGTGCCCTAGGCTCTGTTGCTTTGTTTTTTAGATGTTTCAGGAAACACCATACACTTCTCCCCAGTGTCTGTTGGCAATTTACATGACGCCCATCAGCATAACAAAGCTCCCAGTTCTCCATGGCCTGTCCTGCCTTTCTGGATTTTACACATTTTTCAGATGGCCCTTTTGACCGGGGGGAAGTGAGACTTCATTGTAGTGCAGATTTCCTTTGCAATCTTGCTTGGTTGGCCAAAAAGGGCGTATGCGTTTTTTCCTGAATATATTCAGGAAAAAACGCATACGCCCTTTTTGGCCAAGTGCATCATTGTGGACGTTCTGCCTCTTTTCCTATGCTTTCAATGCAATTTCAGTCTACCTCCTGAAATCAGATTCCTGCAATTCTGCCCCGCTTTCAAGTCCTCTTGGCAGCCTTACTTCAGTCTATTTTTGGACGATAGCTGTCATTTATAACTCTGCAGGTTTGTGAATTACAGTGCCCCTGAGCACCTGTCTTCAACTCGCTTTCTTGTGAGCTGGCCGCAACACCGCAGGATGGCTTCAGGCCCTAATCTGGTTCCGGCACGGCACGCTGAGCCTTTGGTTAATTCCTCTTCCTGGTGGGAAATGAGAGTTAAATTTGCCCGTCCAGACACCTCCAGCTAGCCTTTAATTGGTTCTCGCTATTCCTGTTCATCTTCCGCAGAAATTGCAAACTGGGCCACACAGGAGGTTAAAACGACTGACTCTGCAAGTCGGGAGAGTGTTAGTAAAGCGTCTGGAATGTTGCACCCGAGTACCAGGGTACGAAAACTGAGACATATTTGAACACGTCTCCCGATCACATGGTTGATCATACTCTAGGTTCCACATGCATGTTTTAGCTGAAGGAAGAATACCTTAAACCTGGGTAGTTGAAACCCGTGGAATGGGTACCATGCAATATGACTTCAAAGGGTCTTCATTTGCTCACCGAACCTCTCCAATCCTATCACTGCTGCGTTTATGCCCCTGTACACATGCTTGATTCTCTTTCGGAGACATAGCAATCCATAGGTTTTAAGATACTTACTAGTCAGGTACATTCTTACGCGTTTAATATGCGGTGTTGAGTCCATTTCGTTGAGCAAGGAGTAGCTCTTGTCTATTCCATATTTGGCTTAAGGAACTTTATCTGTGCTCATTTCAATCTCTGGTTTTATGCAGCACCCCAACTCACCTTTACCCTTAAGCAAGAATAAGTTGGTTTTCTAAATTTGAGACCCTGTTCTGTTCTGTAATTCAGTTCCTTGTAGCCAAGTTTACATTCCGTGTATTACTGATATCTTATGATGTTTCTTTTTCTTTGTGACTTATTTCACTTAGAATCATCATACCTGAATCCACTCATTGTGCTGCTAAGGGCCTGATGACATAGATTTCATTGCTGAGTGATATTGTTTTGTAAGTAAATACCACAACTTCTTTATCCATTTTTCACTTTCTGCGATGTTGAACTTGTACTGTAAACGAGGTTCTTGTAAACAGAGCCGTTCCAAACTTTGGGGTGGCTGTGTCTTTTTGATTTTAAATTGCCTAAGCTATAGGACCATAAGTGGAAGTGCCCTAGGCTCTGTTGCTTTGTTTTTTAGATGTTTCAGGAAACACCATACACTTCTCCCGAGTGGTTGTTGGCAATTTACATCCGGCCCTTCAGCATAACAAGACTCCCAGTTCTCCATGGCCTGTCCTGCCTTTCTGGATTTTACACTTTTTTCAGATGGCCCTTTTGACCGGGGGGAAATGAGACTTCATTGTAGTGCAGATTTCCTTTGCAAGCTTGCTTGGTTGGCCAAAAAGGGCGTATGCGTTTTTTCCTGAATATATTCAGGAAAAAACGCATACGCCCTTTTTGGCCAAGTGCATCATTGTGGACGTTCTGCCTCTTTTCCTATGCTTTCAATGCAATTCCAGTCTACCTCCTGAAATCGGTTTCCTGCAATTCTGCCCCGCTTTCAAGTCCTCTTGGCAGCCTTACTTCAGTCTATTTTTGGACGATAGCTGTCATTTATAACTCTGCAGGTTTGTGAATTACAGTGCCCCTGAGCTCCTTTCTTCAACTCGCTTTCTTGTGACCTGGCCGTAACACCGCAGGATGGCTTCAGGCCCTAATCTGGTTCCGGCCCGGCATGCTGAGCCTTTGCTTAATTCCTCTTCCTGGTGGGAAATGAGAGTTAAATTTGCCCGTCCAGACACCTCCAGCTAGCCTCTCATTGGTTCTCGCTATTCCTGTTCATCTTCCGCAGAAATTGCAAACTGGGCCAAACAGGAGGTTAAAGGGACTGACTCTCCTAGTCGGGAGAGTGTTAGTAAAGCGTCTGGAATGTTGCACCCGAGTACCAGGGGAGCAAAACTGAGACATATTTGAACACGACTCCCGTTCACATGGTTGATCATACTCTGGGTTCCACATGCATGTTTTAGCTGAAGGAAGAATACCTTAAACCTGGAGAGTTGAGACCCGTGGAATGGGTACCATGCAATATGACTTCAAAGGGTCTTCATTTGCTCACCGAACCTCTCCAATCCTATCACTGCTGCGTTTATGCCCCTGTACACACGCTTGATTCTCTTTTGGAGACATAGCAATCCATAGGTTTTAAGATACTTACTAGTCAGGTACATTCTTAGGCGTTTAATATGGGGTTTTGAGTCCATTTCGTTGAGCAAGGAGTAGCTCTTGTCTATTCCATATTTGGCTTAAGGAACTTTATCTGTTCTCATTTCAATCTCTGGTTTTATGCAGCACCCCAACTCACCTTTCCCCTTAAGCAAGCATAAGTTGGTTTTCTAAATTTGAGACCCTGTTCTGTTTTGGAATGCAGTTCCTGTGTAGCCAAGTTTACATTCCGTGTATTAGTGATATCTTATGATGTTTCTTTTTCTGTGTGACTTATTTCAGTTAGAATCATCATACCTGAATCCACTCATTGTGCTGCTAAGGGCCTGATACATAGATTTCATTGCTGAGTGATATTGCTTTGTAAGTAAATACCACAACTTCTTTATCCATTTTTCACTTTCTGCGATGTTGAACTTGTACTGTAAATGAGGTTCTTGTAAATAGAGGCGTCCCAAACTTTGGGGTGGCTGTGTCTTTTTGATTTTAATTTCCCTAAGCTATAGGACCATAAGTGGCAGTGCCCTAGGCTCTGCTGCTTTGTTTTTTAGATGTTTCAGGAAACACCATAAACTTCTCCGCAGTGTCTGTTGGCAATTTACATCCCGCCCATCAGCATAACAAGGCTCCCAGTTCTCCATGGCCTGTCCTGCCTTTCTGGATTTTACACTTTTTTCAGATGGCCCTTTTGACCGGGGGGAAGTGAGACTTCATTGTAGTGCAGATTTCCTTTGCAAGCTTGCTTGGTTGGCCAAAAAGAGCGTATGCGTTTTTTCCTGAATATATTCAGGAAAAAACGCATACGCCCTTTTTGGCCAAGTGCATCATTGTGGACGTTCTGCCTCTTTTCCTATGCTTTCAATGCAATTCCAGTCTACCTCCTGAAATCGGTTTCCTGCAATTCTGCCCCGCTTTCAAGTCCTCTTGGCAGCCTTACTTCAGTCTATTTTTGGACGATAGCTGTCATTTATAACTCTGCAGGTTTGTGAATTACAGTGCCCCTGAGCTCCTTTCTTCAACTCGCTTTCTTTTGAGCTGGCCGCAACACCGCAGGATGGCTTCAGGCCCTAATCTGGTTCCGGCACGGCACGCTGAGCCTTTGGTTAATTCCTCTTCCTGGTGGGAAATGAGAGTTAAATTTGCCCGTCCAGACACCTCCAGCTAGCCTCTCATTGGTTCTCGCTATTCCTGTTCATCTTCCGCAGAAATTGCAAACTGGGCCATACAGGAGGTTAAAGGGACTGACTCTGCAAGTCGGGAGAGTGTTAGTAAAGCGTCTGGAATGTTGCACCCGAGTACCAGGGTACGAAAACTGAGACATATTTGAACACGTCTCCCGATCACATGGTTGATCATACTCTAGGTTCCACATGCATGTTTTAGCTGAAGGAAGAATACCTTAAACCTGGGTAGTTGAAACCCGTGGAATGGGTACCATGCAATATGACTTCAAAGGGTCTTCATTTGCTCACCGAACCTCTCCAATCCTATCACTGCTGCGTTTATGCCCCTGTACACATGCTTGATTCTCTTTCGGAGACATAGCAATCCATAGGTTTTAAGATACTTACTAGTCAGGTACATTCTTAGGCGTTTAATATGGGGTGTTGAGTCCATTTCGTTGAGCAAGGAGTAGCTCTTGTCTATTCCATATTTGGCTTAAGGAACTTTATCTGTGCTCATTTCAATCTCTGGTTTTATGCAGCACCCCAACTCACCTTTACCCTTAAGCAAGCATAAGTTGGTTTTCTAAATTTGAGACCCTGTTCTGTTCTGTAATTCAGTTCCTGTGTAGCCAAGTTTCCATTCCGTGTATTACTGATATCTTATGATGTTTCTTTTTCTGTGTGACTTATTTCAGTTAGAATCATCATACCTGAATCCACTCATTGTGCTGCTAAGGGCCTGATGACATAGATTTCATTGCTGAGTGATATTGCTTTGTAAGTGAATACCACAACTTCTTTATCCATTTTTCACTTTCTGCGATGTTGAACTTGTACTGTAAACGAGGTTCTTGTAAACAGAGCCATTCCAAACTTTGGGGTGGCTGTGTCTTTTTGATTTTAATTTCCCTAAGCTATAGGACCATAAGTGGAAGTGCCCTAGGCTCTGTTGCTTTGTTTTTTAGATGTTTCAGGAAACACCATACACTTCTCCTGAGTGTCTGTTGGCAATTTACATCCCGCCATTCAGCATAACAAGGCTCCCAGTTCTCAATGGCCTGTTGCCTTTCTGGATTTTACACTTTTTTCAGATGGCCCTTTTGACCGGGGAGAAGTGAGACTTCATTGTAGTGCAGATTTCCTTTGCAAGCTTGCTTGGTTGGCCAAAAAGGGCGTATGCGTTTTTTCCTGAATATATTCAGGAAAAAACGCATACGCCCTTTTCGGCCAAGTGCATCATTGTGGACGTTCTGCCTCTTTTCCTATGCTTTCAATGCAATTCCAGTCTACCTCCTGAAATCGGTTTCCTGCAATTCTGCCCCGCTTTCAAGTCCTCTTGGCAGCCTTACTTCAGTCTATTTTTGGACGATAGCTGTCATTTATAACTCTGCAGGTTTGTGAATTACAGTGCCCCTGAGCTCCTTTCTTCAACTCGCTTTCTTGTGACCTGGCCGTAAAATCGCAGGATGGCTTCAGGCCCTAATCTGGTTCCGGGCCGGCATGCTGAACCTTTGGTTAATTCCTCTTCCTGGTGGGAAATGAGAGTTAAATTTGCCCGTCCAGACACCTCCAGCTAGCCTCTCATTGGTTCTCGCTATTCCTGTTCATCTTCCGCAGAAATTGCAAACTGGGCCAAACAGGAGGTTAAAGGGACTGACTCTCCAAGTCGGGAGAGTGTTAGTAAAGCGTCTGGAATGTTGCACCCGAGTACCAGGGGAGCAAAACTGAGACATATTTGAACACGACTCCCGTTCACATGGTTGATCATACTCTGGGTTCCACATGCATGTTTTAGCTGAAGGAAGAATACCTTAAACCTGGAGAGTTGAGACCCGTGTAATGGGTACCATGCAATATGACTTCAAAGGGTCTTCATTTGCTCACCGAACCTCTCCAATCCTATCACTGCTGCGTTTATGCCCCTGTACACATGCTTGATTCTCTTTCGGAGACATAGCAATCCATAGGTTTTAAGATACTTACTAGTCAGGTACATTCTTAGGCGTTTAATATGGGGTTTTGAGTCCATTTCGTTGAGCAAGGAGTAGCTCTTGTCTATTCCATATTTGGCTTAAGGAACTTTATCTGTGCTCATTTCAATCTCTGGTTTTATGCAGCACCCCAACTCACCTTTCCCCTTAAGCAAGCATAAGTTGGTTTTCTAAATTTGAGACCCTGTTCTGGTTTGGAATGCAGTTCCTGTGTAGCCAAGTTTACATTCCGTGTATTAGTGATATCTTATGATGTTTCTTTTTCTGTGTGACTTATTTCAGTTAGAATCATCGTACCTGAATCCATTCATTGTGCTGCTAAGGGCCTGATGACATAGATTTCATTGCTCAGTGATATTGCTTTGGAAGTAAATACCACAACTTCTTTATCCATTTTTCACTTTCTGCGATGTTGAACTTGTACTGTAAACGAGGTTCTTCTAAACAGAGGCGTCCCAAACTTTGGGGTGGCTGTGTCTTTTTGATTTTAATTTCCCTAAGCTATAGGACCATAAGTGGCAGTGCCCTAGGCTCTGTTGCTTTGTTTTTTAGATGTTTCAGGAAACACCATACACTTCTCCCCAGTGTCTGTTGGCAATTTACATCCCGCCCATCAGCATAACAAGGCTCCCAGTTCTCCATGGCCTGTCCTGCCTTTCTGGATTTTACACTTTTTTCAGATGGCCCTTTTGACCGGGGGGAAGTGAGACTTCATTGTAGTGCAGATTTCCTTTGCAAGCTTGCTTGGTTGGCCAAAAAGGGCGTATGCGTTTTTTCCTGAATATATTCAGGAAAAAACGCATACGCCCTTTTTGGCCAAGTGCATCATTGTGGACGTTCTGCCTCTTTTCCTATGCTTTCAATGCAATTCCAGTCTACCTCCTGAAATCGGTTTCCTGCAATTCTGCCCCGTTTTCAAGTCCTCTTGGCAGCCTTACTTCAGTATATTTTTGGACGATAGCTGTCATTTATAACTCTGCATGTTTGTGAATTACAGTGCCCCTGAGCTCCTTTCTTCAACTCGCTTTCTTTTGAGCTGGCCGCAACACCGCCGGATGGCTTCAGGCCCTAATCTGGTTCCGGCACGGCACGCTGAGCCTTTGGTTAATTCCTCTTCCTGGTGGGAAATGAGAGTTAAATTTGCCCGTCCAGACACCTCCAGCTAGCCTCTCATTGGTTCTCGCTATTTCTGTTCATCTTCCGCAGAAATTGCAAACTGGGCCAAACAGGAGGTTAAAGGCGCTCACTCTCCAAGTGGGGAGAGTGTTAGTAAAGCGTCTGGAATGTTGCACCCGAGTACCAGGGGAGGAAAACTGAGACATATTTTAACACGTCTCCCGTTCACATGGTTGATCATACTTGGGTTCCACATGCATGTTTTAGCTGAAGGAAGAATACCTTAAACTTGGAGAATTGAGACCCGTGTAATGGGTACCATGCAATATGACTTCAAAGGGTCTTCATTTGCTCACCGAACCTCTCCAATCCTATCACTGCTGCGTTTATGCCCCTGTACACATGCTTGATTCTCTTTCGGAGACATAGCAATCCATAGGTTTTACGATACTTACTAGTCAGGTACATTCTTAGGCGTTTAATATGCGGTGTTGAGTCCATTTCGTTGAGCAAGGAGTAGCTCTTGTCTATTCCATATTTGACTTAAGGAACTTTATCTGTCCTCATTTCAATCTCTGGTTTTATGCAGCACCACAACTCACCTTTACCCTTAAGCAAGCATAAGTTGGTTTTCTAAATTTGAGACCCGGTTCTGTTCTGTAATTCAGTTCCTGTGTAGCCAAGTTTACATTCCGTGTATTACTGATATCTTATGATGTTTCTTTTTCTGTGTGACTTATTTCAGTTAGAATCATCATACCTGAATCCACTCATTGTGATGCTAAGGACCTGATGACATAGATTTCATTGCTGAGTGATACTGAATTGTAAGTAAATACCACAACTTCTTTATCCATTTTTCACTTTCTGCGATGTTGAACTTGTACTGTAAACGAGGTTCTTGTAAACAGAGGCGTCCCAATCTTTGGGGTGGCTGTGTCTTTTTGATTTTAATTTCCCTAAGCTATAGGACCATAAGTGGAAGTGCCCTAGGCTCTGTTGCTTTGTTTTTTAGATGTTTCAGGAAACACCATACAGTTCTCCCGAGTGGTTGCTGGCAATTTACATCCTGCCCTTCAGCATAACAAGGCTCCCAGTTCTCCATGGCCTGTCCTGCCTTTCTGGATTTTACACTTTTTTCAGATGGCCCTTTTGACCGGGGGGAAGTGAGACTTCATTGTAGTGCAGATTTCCTTTGCAAGCTTGCTTGGTTGGCCAAAAAGGGCGTATGCGTTTTTTCCTGAATATATTCAGGAAAAAACGCATACGCCCTTTTTGGCCAAGTGCATCATTGTGGACGTTCTGCCTCTTTTCCTATGCTTTCAATGCAATTTCAATCTACCTCCTGAAATCGGTTTCCTGCAATTCTGCCCCGCTTTCAAGTCCTCTTGGCAGCCTTACTTCAGTCTATTTTTGGACGATAGCTGTCATTTATAACTCTGCAGGTTTGTGAATTACAGTGCCCCTGAGCTCCTTTCTTCAACTCGCTTTCTTGTGAGCTGGCCGCAACACCGCAGGATGGCTTCAGGCCCTAATCTGGTTCTGGCACGGAACACTGAGCCTTTGGTTATTTCCTCCTCCTGGTGGGAAATGAGAGTTAAATTTGCCCGTCCAGACACCTCCAGCTAGCCTCTCATTGGTTCTCGCTATTCCTGTTCATCTTCTGCAGAAATTGCAAACTGTGCCAAACAGGAGGTTAAAGGGGCTGACTCTTCAAGTGGGGAGAGTGTGAGTAAAGCGTCTGGAATGTTGCACCCGAGTACCAGGGTACGAAAACTGAGACATATTTGAACACGTCTCCCGATCAAATGGTTGATCATACTCTAGGTTCCACATGCATGTTTTAGCTGAAGGAAGAATACCTTAAATTGGGTAGCTGAAACCCGTGGAATGGGTACCATGCAATATGACTTCAAAGGGTCTTCATTTGCTCACCGAACCTCTCCAATCCTATCACTGCTGCGTTTATGCCCCTGTACACATGCTTGATTCTCTTTTGGAGACATAGCAATCCATAGGTTTTAAGATACTTACTAGTCAGGTACATTCTTAGGCGTTTAATATGCGGTGTTGAGTCCATTTCATTGAGCAAGGAGTAGCTCTTGTCTATTCCATATTTGGCTTAAGGAACTTTATCTGTGCTCATTTCAATCTCTGGTTTTATGCAGCACCCCAACTCACCTTTACCCTTAAGCAAGCATAAGTTGGTTTTCTAAATTTGAGACCCTGTTCTGTTCTGTAATTCAGTTCCTGTGTAGCCAAGTTTCCATTCCGTGTATTACTGATATCTTATGATGTTTCTTTTTCTGTGTGACTTATTTCAGTTAGAATCATCATACCTGAATCCATTCATTGTGCTGCTAAGGGCATGATGACATAGATTTCATTGCTGAGTGATATTGCTTTGTAAGTGAATACCACAACTTCTTTATCCATTTTTCACTTTCTGCGATGTTGAACTTGTACTGTAAACGAGGTTCTTGTAAACAGAGGCGTCCCAAACTATGGGGTGGCGGTGTCTTTTTGATTTTAATTTCCCTAAGGTATAGGACCATAAGTGGAAGTGCCCTAGGCTCTGTTGCTTTGTTTTTTAGATGTTTCACAAACACCATACACTTCTCCTGAGTGTCTGTTGGCAATTTACATCCCGCCCATCAGCATAACAAGGCTCCCAGTTCTCCATGGCCTGTCCTGCCTTTCTGGATTTTACACTTTTTTCAGATGGCCCTTTTGACCGGGGGGAAGTGAGACTTCATTGTAGTGCAGATTTCCTTTGCAAGCTTGCTTGGTTGGCCAAAAAGGGCGTATGCGTTTTTTCCTGAATATATTCAGGAAAAAACGCATACGCCCTTTTTGGCCAAGTGCATCATTGTGGACGTTCTGCCTCTTTTCCTATGCTTTCAATGCAATTCCAGTCTACCTCCTGAAATCGGTTTCCTGCAATTCTGCCCCGTTTTCAAGTCCTCTTGGCAGCCTTACTTCAGTATATTTTTGGACGATAGCTGTCATTTATAACTCTGCATGTTTGTGAATTACAGTGCCCCTGAGCTCCTTTCTTCAACTCGCTTTCTTTTGAGCTGGCCGCAACACCACCGGATGGCTTCAGGCCCTAATCTGGTTCCGGCACGGCACGCTGAGCCTTTGGTTAATTCCTCTTCCTGGTGGGAAATGAGAGTTAAATTTGCCCGTCCAGACACCTCCAGCTAGCCTCTCATTGGTTCTCGCTATTTCTGTTCATCTTCCGTAGAAATTGCAAACTGGGCCAAACAGGAGGTTAAAGGCGCTCACTCTCCAAGTGGGGAGAGTATTAGTAAAGCGTCTGGAATGTTGCACCCGAGTACCAGGGGAGGAAAACTGAGACATATTTTAACACGTCTCCCGTTCACATGGTTGATCATACTTGGGTTCCACATGCATGTTTTAGCTGAAGGAAGAATACCTTAAACTTGGAGAATTGAGACCCGTGTAATGGGTACCATGCAATATGACTTCAAAGGGTCTTCATTTGCTCACCGAACCTCTCCAATCCTATCACTGCTGCGTTTATGCCCCTGTACACATGCTTGATTCTCTTTCGGAGACATAGCAATCCATAGGTTTTACGATACTTACTAGTCAGGTACATTCTTAGGCGTTTAATATGCGGTGTTGAGTCCATTTCGTTGAGCAAGGAGTAGCTCTTGTCTATTCCATATTTGACTTAAGGAACTTTATCTGTCCTCATTTCAATCTCTGGTTTTATGCAGCACCACAACTCACCTTTACCCTTAAGCAAGCATAAGTTGGTTTTCTAAATTTGAGACCCGGTTCTGTTCTGTAATTCAGTTCCTGTGTAGCCAAGTTTACATTCCGTGTATTAGTGATATCTTATGATGTTTCTTTTTCTGTGTGACTTATTTCAGTTAGAATCATCATACCTGAATCCACTCATTGTGATGCTAAGGACCTGATGACATAGATTTCATTGCTGAGTGATACTGAATTGTAAGTAAATACCACAACTTCTTTATCCATTTTTCACTTTCTGCGATGTTGAACTTGTACTGTAAACGAGGTTCTTGTAAACAGAGGCGTCCCAATCTTTGGGGTGGCTGTGTCTTTTTGATTTTAATTTCCCTAAGCTATAGGACCATAAGTGGAAGTGCCCTAGGCTCTGTTGCTTTGTTTTTTAGATGTTTCAGGAAACACCATACAGTTCTCCCGAGTGGTTGCTGGCAATTTACATCCTGCCCTTCAGCATAACAAGGCTCCCAGTTCTCCATGGCCTGTCCTGCCTTTCTGGATTTTACACTTTTTTCAGATGGCCCTTTTGACCGGGGGGAAGTGAGACTTCATTGTAGTGCAGATTTCCTTTGCAAGCTTGCTTGGTTGGCCAAAAAGGGCGTATGCGTTTTTTCCTGAATATATTCAGGAAAAAACGCATACGCCCTTTTTGGCCAAGTGCATCATTGTGGACGTTCTGCCTCTTTTCCTATGCTTTCAATGCAATTTCAATCTACCTCCTGAAATCGGTTTCCTGCAATTCTGCCCCGCTTTCAAGTCCTCTTGGCAGCCTTACTTCAGTCTATTTTTGGACGATAGCTGTCATTTATAACTCTGCAGGTTTGTGAATTACAGTGCCCCTGAGCTCCTTTCTTCAACTCGCTTTCTTGTGAGCTGGCCGCAACACCGCAGGATGGCTTCAGGCCCTAATCTGGTTCTGGCACGGAACACTGAGCCTTTGGTTATTTCCTCCTCCTGGTGGGAAATGAGAGTTAAATTTGCCCGTCCAGACACCTCCAGCTAGCCTCTCATTGGTTCTCGCTATTCCTGTTCATCTTCTGCAGAAATTGCAAACTGTGCCAAACAGGAGGTTAAAGGGGCTGACTCTTCAAGTGGGGAGAGTGTGAGTAAAGCGTCTGGAATGTTGCACCCGAGTACCAGGGTACGAAAACTGAGACATATTTGAACACGTCTCCCGATCAAATGGTTGATCATACTCTAGGTTCCACATGCATGTTTTAGCTGAAGGAAGAATACCTTAAATTGGGTAGCTGAAACCCGTGGAATGGGTACCATGCAATATGACTTCAAAGGGTCTTCATTTGCTCACCGAACCTCTCCAATCCTATCACTGCTGCGTTTATGCCCCTGTACACATGCTTGATTCTCTTTTGGAGACATAGCAATCCATAGGTTTTAAGATACTTACTAGTCAGGTACATTCTTAGGCGTTTAATATGCGGTGTTGAGTCCATTTCATTGAGCAAGGAGTAGCTCTTGTCTATTCCATATTTGGCTTAAGGAACTTTATCTGTGCTCATTTCAATCTCTGGTTTTATGCAGCACCCCAACTCACCTTTACCCTTAAGCAAGCATAAGTTGGTTTTCTAAATTTGAGACCCTGTTCTGTTCTGTAATTCAGTTCCTGTGTAGCCAAGTTTCCATTCCGTGTATTACTGATATCTTATGATGTTTCTTTTTCTGTGTGACTTATTTCAGTTAGAATCATCATACCTGAATCCATTCATTGTGCTGCTAAGGGCATGATGACATAGATTTCATTGCTGAGTGATATTGCTTTGTAAGTGAATACCACAACTTCTTTATCCATTTTTCACTTTCTGCGATGTTGAACTTGTACTGTAAACGAGGTTCTTGTAAACAGAGGCGTCCCAAACTATGGGGTGGCGGTGTCTTTTTGATTTTAATTTCCCTAAGGTATAGGACCATAAGTGGAAGTGCCCTAGGCTCTGTTGCTTTGTTTTTTAGATGTTTCACAAACACCATACACTTCTCCTGAGTGTCTGTTGGCAATTTACATCCCGCCAATCAGCATAACAAGGCTCCCAGTTCTCAATGGCCTGTTGCCTTTCTGGATTTTACACTTTTTTCAGATGGCCCTTTTGACCGGGGAGAAGTGAGACTTCATTGTAGTGCAGATTTCCTTTGCAAGATTGCTTGGTTGGCCAAAAAGGGCGTATGCATTTTTTCCTGAATATATTCAGGAAAAAACGCATATGCCCTTTTTGGCCAAGTGCATCATTGTGGACGTTCTGCCTCTTTTCCTATGCTTTCAATGCAATTCCAGTCTACCTCCTGAAATCGGTTTCCTGCAATTCTGCCCCGCTTTCAAGTCCTCTTGGCAGCCTTACTTCAGTCTATTTTTGGACGATAGCTGTCATTTATAACTCTGCATGTTTGTGAATTACAGTGCCCCTGAGCTCCTTTCTTCAACTCGCTTTCTTTTGAGCTGGCCGCAACACCGCAGGATGGCTTCAGGCCCTAATCTGGTTCCGGCACGGCACGCTGAGCCTTTGGTTAATTCCTCTTCCTGGTGGGAAATGAGAGTTAAATTTGCCCGTCCAGACACCTCCAGCTAGCCTCTCATTGGTTCTCGCTATTTCTGTTCATCTTCCGCAGAAATTGCAAACTGGGCCAAACAGGAGGTTAAAGGCGCTCACTCTCCAAGTGGGGAGAGTGTTAGTAAAGCGTCTGGAATGTTGCACCCGAGTACCAGGGGAGGAAAACTGAGACATATTTTAACACGTCTCCCGTTCACATGGTTGATCATACTTGGGTTCCACATGCATGTTTTAGCTGAAGGAAGAATACCTTAAACTTGGAGAATTGAGACCCGTGTAATGGGTACCATGCAATATGACTTCAAAGGGTCTTCATTTGCTCACCGAACCTCTCCAATCCTATCACTGCTGCGTTTATGCCCCTGTACACATGCTTGATTCTCTTTCGGAGACATAGCAATCCATAGGTTTTACGATACTTACTAGTCAGGTACATTCTTAGGCGTTTAATATGCGGTGTTGAGTCCATTTCGTTGAGCAAGGAGTAGCTCTTGTCTATTCCATATTTGACTTAAGGAACTTTATCTGTCCTCATTTCAATCTCTGGTTTTATGCAGCACCACAACTCACCTTTACCCTTAAGCAAGCATAAGTTGGTTTTCTAAATTTGAGACCCGGTTCTGTTCTGTAATTCAGTTCCTGTGTAGCCAAGTTTACATTCCGTGTATTACTGATATCTTATGATGTTTCTTTTTCTGTGTGACTTATTTCAGTTAGAATCATCATACCTGAATCCACTCATTGTGATGCTAAGGACCTGATGACATAGATTTCATTGCTGAGTGATACTGAATTGTAAGTAAATACCACAACTTCTTTATCCATTTTTCACTTTCTGCGATGTTGAACTTGTACTGTAAACGAGGTTCTTGTAAACAGAGGCGTCCCAATCTTTGGGGTGGCTGTGTCTTTTTGATTTTAATTTCCCTAAGCTATAGGACCATAAGTGGAAGTGCCCTAGGCTCTGTTGCTTTGTTTTTTAGATGTTTCAGGAAACACCATACAGTTCTCCCGAGTGGTTGCTGGCAATTTACATCCTGCCCTTCAGCATAACAAGGCTCCCAGTTCTCCATGGCCTGTCCTGCCTTTCTGGATTTTACACTTTTTTCAGATGGCCCTTTTGACCGGGGGGAAGTGAGACTTCATTGTAGTGCAGATTTCCTTTGCAAGCTTGCTTGGTTGGCCAAAAAGGGCGTATGCGTTTTTTCCTGAATATATTCAGGAAAAAACGCATACGCCCTTTTTGGCCAAGTGCATCATTGTGGACGTTCTGCCTCTTTTCCTATGCTTTCAATGCAATTTCAATCTACCTCCTGAAATCGGTTTCCTGCAATTCTGCCCCGCTTTCAAGTCCTCTTGGCAGCCTTACTTCAGTCTATTTTTGGACGATAGCTGTCATTTATAACTCTGCAGGTTTGTGAATTACAGTGCCCCTGAGCTCCTTTCTTCAACTCGCTTTCTTGTGAGCTGGCCGCAACACCGCAGGATGGCTTCAGGCCCTAATCTGGTTCTGGCACGGAACACTGAGCCTTTGGTTATTTCCTCCTCCTGGTGGGAAATGAGAGTTAAATTTGCCCGTCCAGACACCTCCAGCTAGCCTCTCATTGGTTCTCGCTATTCCTGTTCATCTTCTGCAGAAATTGCAAACTGTGCCAAACAGGAGGTTAAAGGGGCTGACTCTTCAAGTGGGGAGAGTGTGAGTAAAGCGTCTGGAATGTTGCACCCGAGTACCAGGGTACGAAAACTGAGACATATTTGAACACGTCTCCCGATCAAATGGTTGATCATACTCTAGGTTCCACATGCATGTTTTAGCTGAAGGAAGAATACCTTAAATTGGGTAGCTGAAACCCGTGGAATGGGTACCATGCAATATGACTTCAAAGGGTCTTCATTTGCTCACCGAACCTCTCCAATCCTATCACTGCTGCGTTTATGCCCCTGTACACATGCTTGATTCTCTTTTGGAGACATAGCAATCCATAGGTTTTAAGATACTTACTAGTCAGGTACATTCTTAGGCGTTTAATATGCGGTGTTGAGTCCATTTCATTGAGCAAGGAGTAGCTCTTGTCTATTCCATATTTGGCTTAAGGAACTTTATCTGTGCTCATTTCAATCTCTGGTTTTATGCAGCACCCCAACTCACCTTTACCCTTAAGCAAGCATAAGTTGGTTTTCTAAATTTGAGACCCTGTTCTGTTCTGTAATTCAGTTCCTGTGTAGCCAAGTTTCCATTCCGTGTATTACTGATATCTTATGATGTTTCTTTTTCTGTGTGACTTATTTCAGTTAGAATCATCATACCTGAATCCATTCATTGTGCTGCTAAGGGCATGATGACATAGATTTCATTGCTGAGTGATATTGCTTTGTAAGTGAATACCACAACTTCTTTATCCATTTTTCACTTTCTGCGATGTTGAACTTGTACTGTAAACGAGGTTCTTGTAAACAGAGGCGTCCCAAACTATGGGGTGGCGGTGTCTTTTTGATTTTAATTTCCCTAAGGTATAGGACCATAAGTGGAAGTGCCCTAGGCTCTGTTGCTTTGTTTTTTAGATGTTTCACAAACACCATACACTTCTCCTGAGTGTCTGTTGGCAATTTACATCCCGCCCATCAGCATAACAAGGCTCCCAGTTCTCCATGGCCTGTCCTGCCTTTCTGGATTTTACACTTTTTTCAGATGGCCCTTTTGACCGGGGGGAAGTGAGACTTCATTGTAGTGCAGATTTCCTTTGCAAGCTTGCTTGGTTGGCCAAAAAGGGCGTATGCGTTTTTTCCTGAATATATTCAGGAAAAAACGCATACGCCCTTTTTGGCCAAGTGCATCATTGTGGACGTTCTGCCTCTTTTCCTATGCTTTCAATGCAATTCCAGTCTACCTCCTGAAATCGGTTTCCTGCAATTCTGCCCCGTTTTCAAGTCCTCTTGGCAGCCTTACTTCAGTATATTTTTGGACGATAGCTGTCATTTATAACTCTGCATGTTTGTGAATTACAGTGCCCCTGAGCTCCTTTCTTCAACTCGCTTTCTTTTGAGCTGGCCGCAACACCACCGGATGGCTTCAGGCCCTAATCTGGTTCCGGCACGGCACGCTGAGCCTTTGGTTAATTCCTCTTCCTGGTGGGAAATGAGAGTTAAATTTGCCCGTCCAGACACCTCCAGCTAGCCTCTCATTGGTTCTCGCTATTTCTGTTCATCTTCCGCAGAAATTGCAAACTGGGCCAAACAGGAGGTTAAAGGCGCTCACTCTCCAAGTGGGGAGAGTATTAGTAAAGCGTCTGGAATGTTGCACCCGAGTACCAGGGGAGGAAAACTGAGACATATTTTAACACGTCTCCCGTTCACATGGTTGATCATACTTGGGTTCCACATGCATGTTTTAGCTGAAGGAAGAATACCTTAAACTTGGAGAATTGAGACCCGTGTAATGGGTACCATGCAATATGACTTCAAAGGGTCTTCATTTGCTCACCGAACCTCTCCAATCCTATCACTGCTGCGTTTATGCCCCTGTACACATGCTTGATTCTCTTTCGGAGACATAGCAATCCATAGGTTTTACGATACTTACTAGTCAGGTACATTCTTAGGCGTTTAATATGCGGTGTTGAGTCCATTTCGTTGAGCAAGGAGTAGCTCTTGTCTATTCCATATTTGACTTAAGGAACTTTATCTGTCCTCATTTCAATCTCTGGTTTTATGCAGCACCACAACTCACCTTTACCCTTAAGCAAGCATAAGTTGGTTTTCTAAATTTGAGACCCGGTTCTGTTCTGTAATTCAGTTCCTGTGTAGCCAAGTTTACATTCCGTGTATTAGTGATATCTTATGATGTTTCTTTTTCTGTGTGACTTATTTCAGTTAGAATCATCATACCTGAATCCACTCATTGTGATGCTAAGGACCTGATGACATAGATTTCATTGCTGAGTGATACTGAATTGTAAGTAAATACCACAACTTCTTTATCCATTTTTCACTTTCTGCGATGTTGAACTTGTACTGTAAACGAGGTTCTTGTAAACAGAGGCGTCCCAATCTTTGGGGTGGCTGTGTCTTTTTGATTTTAATTTCCCTAAGCTATAGGACCATAAGTGGAAGTGCCCTAGGCTCTGTTGCTTTGTTTTTTAGATGTTTCAGGAAACACCATACAGTTCTCCCGAGTGGTTGCTGGCAATTTACATCCTGCCCTTCAGCATAACAAGGCTCCCAGTTCTCCATGGCCTGTCCTGC
Source organism: Stenella coeruleoalba (assembly GCF_951394435.1). Classification (NCBI taxonomy): domain Eukaryota; kingdom Metazoa; phylum Chordata; class Mammalia; order Artiodactyla; family Delphinidae; genus Stenella; species Stenella coeruleoalba. The sequence continues at coordinate 1,433,817 of NW_027646269.1, forward strand.
CTTTCTGGATTTTACACTTTTTTCAGATGGCCCTTTTGACCGGGGGGAAGTGAGACTTCATTGTAGTGCAGATTTCCTTTGCAAGCTTGCTTGGTTGGCCAAAAAGGGCGTATGCGTTTTTTCCTGAATATATTCAGGAAAAAACGCATACGCCCTTTTTGGCCAAGTGCATCATTGTGGACGTTCTGCCTCTTTTCCTATGCTTTCAATGCAATTTCAATCTACCTCCTGAAATCGGTTTCCTGCAATTCTGCCCCGCTTTCAAGTCCTCTTGGCAGCCTTACTTCAGTCTATTTTTGGACGATAGCTGTCATTTATAACTCTGCAGGTTTGTGAATTACAGTGCCCCTGAGCTCCTTTCTTCAACTCGCTTTCTTGTGAGCTGGCCGCAACACCGCAGGATGGCTTCAGGCCCTAATCTGGTTCTGGCACGGAACACTGAGCCTTTGGTTATTTCCTCCTCCTGGTGGGAAATGAGAGTTAAATTTGCCCGTCCAGACACCTCCAGCTAGCCTCTCATTGGTTCTCGCTATTCCTGTTCATCTTCTGCAGAAATTGCAAACTGTGCCAAACAGGAGGTTAAAGGGGCTGACTCTTCAAGTGGGGAGAGTGTGAGTAAAGCGTCTGGAATGTTGCACCCGAGTACCAGGGTACGAAAACTGAGACATATTTGAACACGTCTCCCGATCAAATGGTTGATCATACTCTAGGTTCCACATGCATGTTTTAGCTGAAGGAAGAATACCTTAAATTGGGTAGCTGAAACCCGTGGAATGGGTACCATGCAATATGACTTCAAAGGGTCTTCATTTGCTCACCGAACCTCTCCAATCCTATCACTGCTGCGTTTATGCCCCTGTACACATGCTTGATTCTCTTTTGGAGACATAGCAATCCATAGGTTTTAAGATACTTACTAGTCAGGTACATTCTTAGGCGTTTAATATGCGGTGTTGAGTCCATTTCATTGAGCAAGGAGTAGCTCTTGTCTATTCCATATTTGGCTTAAGGAACTTTATCTGTGCTCATTTCAATCTCTGGTTTTATGCAGCACCCCAACTCACCTTTACCCTTAAGCAAGCATAAGTTGGTTTTCTAAATTTGAGACCCTGTTCTGTTCTGTAATTCAGTTCCTGTGTAGCCAAGTTTCCATTCCGTGTATTACTGATATCTTATGATGTTTCTTTTTCTGTGTGACTTATTTCAGTTAGAATCATCATACCTGAATCCATTCATTGTGCTGCTAAGGGCATGATGACATAGATTTCATTGCTGAGTGATATTGCTTTGTAAGTGAATACCACAACTTCTTTATCCATTTTTCACTTTCTGCGATGTTGAACTTGTACTGTAAACGAGGTTCTTGTAAACAGAGGCGTCCCAAACTATGGGGTGGCGGTGTCTTTTTGATTTTAATTTCCCTAAGGTATAGGACCATAAGTGGAAGTGCCCTAGGCTCTGTTGCTTTGTTTTTTAGATGTTTCACAAACACCATACACTTCTCCTGAGTGTCTGTTGGCAATTTACATCCCGCCAATCAGCATAACAAGGCTCCCAGTTCTCAATGGCCTGTTGCCTTTCTGGATTTTACACTTTTTTCAGATGGCCCTTTTGACCGGGGAGAAGTGAGACTTCATTGTAGTGCAGATTTCCTTTGCAAGATTGCTTGGTTGGCCAAAAAGGGCGTATGCATTTTTTCCTGAATATATTCAGGAAAAAACGCATATGCCCTTTTTGGCCAAGTGCATCATTGTGGACGTTCTGCCTCTTTTCCTATGCTTTCAATGCAATTCCAGTCTACCTCCTGAAATCGGTTTCCTGCAATTCTGCCCCGCTTTCAAGTCCTCTTGGCAGCCTTACTTCAGTCTATTTTTGGACGATAGCTGTCATTTATAACTCTGCATGTTTGTGAATTACAGTGCCCCTGAGCTCCTTTCTTCAACTCGCTTTCTTTTGAGCTGGCCGCAACACCGCAGGATGGCTTCAGGCCCTAATCTGGTTCCGGCACGGCACGCTGAGCCTTTGGTTAATTCCTCTTCCTGGTGGGAAATGAGAGTTAAATTTGCCCGTCCAGACACCTCCAGCTAGCCTCTAATTGGTTCTCGCTATTCCTGTTCATCTTCCGCAGAAATTGCAAACTGGGCCAAACAGGAGGTTAAAGGGACTGACTCTGCAAGTCGGGAGAGTGTTAGTAAAGCGTCTGGAATGTTGCACCCGAGTACCAGGGTACGAAAAGTGAGACATATTTGAACACGTCTCCCGATCATATGGTTGATCATACTCTAGGTTCCACATGCATGTTTTAGCTGAAGGAAGAATACCTTAAACCTGGAGAGTTGAGACCCGTGGAATGGGTACCATGCAATATGACTTCAAAGGGTCTTCATTTGCTCACCGAACCTCTCCAATCCTATCACTGCTGCGTTTATGCCCCTGTACACATGCTTGATTCTCTTTCGGAGACATAGCAATCCATAGGTTTTAAGATACTTACTAGTCAGGTACATTCTTAGGCGTTTAATATGGGGTTTTGAGTCCATTTCGTTGAGCAAGGAGTAGCTCTTGTCTATTCCATATTTGGCTTAAGGAACTTTATCTGTGCTCATTTCAATCTCTGGTTTTATGCAGCACCCCAACTCACCTTTCCCCTTAAGCAAGCATAAGTTGGTTTTCTAAATTTGAGACCCTGTTCTGTTTTGGAATGCAGTTCCTGTGTAGCCAAGTTTACATTCCGTGTATTAGTGATATCTTATGATGTTTCTTTTTCTGTGTGACTTATTTCAGTTAGAATCATCGTACCTGAATCCACTCATTGTGCTGCTAAGGGCCTGATGACATAGATTTCATTGCTGAGTGATATTGCTTTGTAAGTAAATACCACAACTTCTTTATCCATTTTTCACTTTCTGCGATGTTGAACTTGTACTGTAAACGAGGTTCTTGTAAACAGAGGCGTCCCAAACTTTGGGGTGGCTGTGTCTTTTTGATTTTAATTTCCCTAAGCTATAGGACCATAAGTGGCAGTGCCCTAGGCTCTGTTGCTTTGTTTTTTAGATGTTTCAGGAAACACCATACACTTCTCCCCAGTGTCTGGTGGCAATTTACATGACGCCCATCAGCATAACAAAGCTCCCAGTTCTCCATGGCATGTCCTGCCTTTCTGGATTTTACACATTTTTCAGATGGCCCTTTTGACCGGGGGGAAGTGAGACTTCATTGTAGTGCAGATTTCCTTTGCAATCTTGCTTGGTTGGCCAAAAAGGGCGTATGCGTTTTTTCCTGAATATATTCAGGAAAAAACGCATACGCCCTTTTTGGCCAAGTGCATCATTGTGGACGTTCTGCCTCTTTTCCTATGCTTTCAATGCAATTTCAGTCTACCTCCTGAAATCAGATTCCTGCAATTCTGCCCCGCTTTCAAGTCCTCTTGGCAGCCTTACTTCAGTCTATTTTTGGACGATAGCTGTCATTTATAACTCTGCAGGTTTGTGAATTACAGTGCCCCTGAGCACCTTTCTTCAACTCGCTTTCTTGTGAGCTGGCCGCAACACCGCCGGATGGCTTCAGGCCCTAATCTGGTTCCGGCACGGCACGCTGAGCCTTTGGTTAATTCCTCTTCCTGGTGGGAAATGAGAGTTAAATTTGCCCGTCCAGACACCTCCAGCTAGCCTTTAATTGGTTCTCGCTATTCCTGTTCATCTTCCGCAGAAATTGCAAACTGGGCCACACAGGAGGTTAAAACGACTGACTCTGCAAGTCGGGTAGTGTTAGTAAAGCGTCTGGAATGTTGCACCCGAGTACCAGGGTACGAAAACTGAGACATATTTGAACACGTCTCCCGATCACATGGTTGATCATACTCTAGGTTCCACATGCATGTTTTAGCTGAAGGAAGAATACCTTAAACCTGGGTAGTTGAAACCCGTGGAATGGGTACCATGCAATATGACTTCAAAGGGTCTTCATTTGCTCACCGAACCTCTCCAATCCTATCACTGCTGCGTTTATGCCCCTGTACACATGCTTGATTCTCTTTCGGAGACATAGCAATCCATAGGTTTTAAGATACTTACTAGTCAGGTACATTCTTACGTGTTTAATATGCGGTGTTGAGTCCATTTCGTTGAGCAAGGAGTAGCTCTTGTCTATTCCATATTTGGCTTAAGGAACTTTATCTGTGCTCATTTCAATCTCTGGTTTTATGCAGCACCCCAACTCACCTTTACCCTTAAGCAAGAATAAGTTGGTTTTCTAAATTTGAGACCCTGTTCTGTTCTGTAATTCAGTTCCTTGTAGCCAAGTTTACATTCCGTGTATTACTGATATCTTATGATGTTTCTTTTTCTTTGTGACTTATTTCACTTAGAATCATCATACCTGAATCCACTCATTGTGCTGCTAAGGGCCTGATGACATAGATTTCATTGCTGAGTGATATTGCTTTGTAAGTAAATACCACAACTTCTTTATCCATTTTTCACTTTCTGCGATGTTGAACTTGTACTGTAAACGAGGTTCTTGTAAACAGAGCCGTTCCAAACTTTGGGGTGGCTGTGTCTTTTTGATTTTAAATTGCCTAAGCTATAGGACCATAAGTGGAAGTGCCCTAGGCTCTGTTGCTTTGTTTTTTAGATGTTTCAGGAAACACCATACACTTCTCCCGAGTGGTTGTTGGCAATTTACATCCCGCCCTTCAGCATAACAAGACTCCCAGTTCTCCATGGCCTGTCCTGCCTTTCTGGATTTTACACTTTTTTCAGATGGCCCTTTTGACCGGGAGGAAATGAGACTTCATTGTAGTGCAGATTTCCTTTGCAAGCTTGCTTGGTTGGCCAAAAAGGGCGTATGCGTTTTTTCCTGAATATATTCAGGAAAAAACGCATACGCCCTTTTTGGCCAAGTGCATCATTGTGGACGTTCTGCCTCTTTTCCTATGCTTTCAATGCAATTCCAGTCTACCTCCTGAAATCGGTTTCCTGCAATTCTGCCCCGCTTTCAAGTCCTCTTGGCAGCCTTACTTCAGTCTATTTTTGGACGATAGCTGTCATTTATAACTCTGCAGGTTTGTGAATTACAGTGCCCCTGAGCTCCTTTCTTCAACTCGCTTTCTTGTGACCTGGCCGTAACACCGCAGGATGGCTTCAGGCCCTAATCTGGTTCCGGCCCGGCATGCTGAGCCTTTGCTTAATTCCTCTTCCTGGTGGGAAATGAGAGTTAAATTTGCCCGTCCAGACACCTCCAGCTAGCCTCTCATTGGTTCTCGCTATTCCTGTTCATCTTCCGCAGAAATTGCAAACTGGGCCAAACAGGAGGTTAAAGGGACTGACTCTCCTAGTCGGGAGAGTGTTAGTAAAGCGTCTGGAATGTTGCACCCGAGTACCAGGGGAGCAAAACTGAGACATATTTGAACACGACTCCCGTTCACATGGTTGATCATACTCTGGGTTCCACATGCATGTTTTAGCTGAAGGAAGAATACCTTAAACCTGGAGAGTTGAGACCCGTGGAATGGGTACCATGCAATATGACTTCAAAGGGTCTTCATTTGCTCACCGAACCTCTCCAATCCTATCACTGCTGCGTTTATGCCCCTGTACACACGCTTGATTCTCTTTTGGAGACATAGCAATCCATAGGTTTTAAGATACTTACTAGTCAGGTACATTCTTAGGCGTTTAATATGGGGTTTTGAGTCCATTTCGTTGAGCAAGGAGTAGCTCTTGTCTATTCCATATTTGGCTTAAGGAACTTTATCTGTGCTCATTTCAATCTCTGGTTTTATGCAGCACCCCAACTCACCTTTCCCCTTAAGCAAGCATAAGTTGGTTTTCTAAATTTGAGACCCTGTTCTGTTTTGGAATGCAGTTCCTGTGTAGCCAAGTTTACATTCCGTGTATTAGTGATATCTTATGATGTTTCTTTTTCTGTGTGACTTATTTCAGTTAGAATCATCGTACCTGAATCCACTCATTGTGCTGCTAAGGGCCTGATACATAGATTTCATTGCTGAGTTATATTGCTTTGTAAGTAAATACCACAACTTCTTTATCCATTTTTCACTTTCTGCGATGTTGAACTTGTACTGTAAACGAGATTCTTGTAAATAGAGGCGTCCCAAACTTTGGGGTGGCTGTGTCTTTTTGATTTTAATTTCCCTAAGCTATAGGACCATAAGTGGCAGTGCCCTAGGCTCTGCTGCTTTGTTTTTTAGATGTTTCAGGAAACACCATACACTTCTCCGCAGTGTCTGTTGGCAATTTACATCCCGCCCATCAGCATAACAAGGCTCCCAGTTCTCCATGGCCTGTCCTGCCTTTCTGGATTTTACACTTTTTTCAGATGGCCCTTTTGACCGGGGGGAAGTGAGACTTCATTGTAGTGCAGATTTCCTTTGCAAGCTTGCTTGGTTGGCCAAAAAGGGCGTATGCGTTTTTTCCTGAATATATTCAGGAAAAAACGCATACGCCCTTTTTGGCCAAGTGCATCATTGTGGACGTTCTGCCTCTTTTCCTATGCTTTCAATGCAATTCCAGTCTACCTCCTGAAATCGGTTTCCTGCAATTCTGCCCCGCTTTCAAGTCCTCTTGGCAGCCTTACTTCAGTCTATTTTTGGACGATAGCTGTCATTTATAACTCTGCAGGTTTGTGAATTACAGTGCCCCTGAGCTCCTTTCTTCAACTCGCTTTCTTTTGAGCTGGCCGCAACACCGCAGGATGGCTTCAGGCCCTAATCTGGTTCCGGCACGGCACGCTGAGCCTTTGGTTAATTCCTCTTCCTGGTGGGAAATGAGAGTTAAATTTGCCCGTCCAGACACCTCCAGCTAGCCTCTCATTGGTTCTCGCTATTCCTGTTCATCTTCCGCAGAAATTGCAAACTGGGCCATACAGGAGGTTAAAGGGACTGACTCTGCAAGTCGGGAGAGTGTTAGTAAAGCGTCTGGAATGTTGCACCCGAGTACCAGGGTACGAAAACTGAGACATATTTGAACACGTCTCCCGATCACATGGTTGATCATACTCTAGGTTCCACATGCATGTTTTAGCTGAAGGAAGAATACCTTAAACCTGGGTAGTTGAAACCCGTGGAATGGGTACCATGCAATATGACTTCAAAGGGTCTTCATTTGCTCACCGAACCTCTCCAATCCTATCACTGCTGCGTTTATGCCCCTGTACACATGCTTGATTCTCTTTCGGAGACATAGCAATCCATAGGTTTTAAGATACTTACTAGTCAGGTACATTCTTACGCGTTTAATATGCGGTGTTGAGTCCATTTCGTTGAGCAAGGAGTAGCTCTTGTCTATTCCATATTTGGCTTAAGGAACTTTATCTGTGCTCATTTCAATCTCTGGTTTTATGCAGCACCCCAACTCACCTTTACCCTTAAGCAAGCAAAAGTTGGTTTTCTAAATTTGAGACCCCGTTCTGTTCTGTAATTCAGTTCCTCTGTAGCCAAGTTTACATTCCGTGTATTACTGATACCTTATGATGTTTCTTTTTCTGTGTGACTTATTTCAGTTAGAATCATCATACCTGAATCCACTCATTGTGCTGCTAAGGGCCTGATGACACAGATTTCATGCTGAGTGATATTGCTTTGTAAGTAAATACTACAACTTCTTTATCCATTTTTCACTTTCTGCGATGTTGAACTTGTACTGTAAACGAGGTTCTTGTAAACAGAGCCGTTCCAAACTTTGGGGTGGCTGTGTCTTTTTGATTTTAATTTCCCTAAGCTATAGGACCATAAGTGGAAGTGCCCTAGTTTCTGTTGCTTTGTTTTTTAGATGTTTCAGGAAACACCATACACTTCTCCAGAGTAGTTGTTGGCAATTTACATCCCGCCCATCAGCATAACAAGGCTCCCAGTTCTCCATGGCCTGTCCTGCCTTTCTGGATTTTACACTTTTTTCAGATGGCCCTTTTGACCGGGGGGAAGTGAGACTTCATTGTAGTGCAGATTTCCTTTGCAAGCTTGCTTGGTTGGCCAAAAAGGGCGTATGCATTTTTTCCTGAATATATTCAGGAAAAAACGCATACGCCCTTTTTGGCCAAGTGCATCATTGTGGACGTTCTGCCTCTTTTCCTATGCTTTCAATGCAATTCCAGTCTACCTCCTGAAATCGGGTTCCTGCAATTCTGCCCCACATTCAAGTCCTCTTGGCAGCCTTACTTCAGTCTATTTTTGGACGATAGCTGTCATTTATAACTCTGCAGGTTTGTGAATTACAGTGCCCCTGAGCTCCATTCTTCAACTCGCTTTCTTGTGACCTGGCCGCAACACCGCAGGATGGCTTCAGGCCCTAATCTGGTTCCGGCACGGCACGCTGAGCCTTTGGTTATTTCCTCTTCCTGGTGGGAAATGAGAGTTAAATTTGCCCGTCCAGACACCTCCAGCTAGCCTCTCATTGGTTCTCGCTATTCCTGTTCATCTTCCGCAGAAATTGCAAACTGGGCCAAACAGGAGGTTAAAGGCGCTCACTCTCCAAGTGGGGAGAGTGTTAGTAAAGCGTCTGGAATGTTGCACCCGAGTACCAGGGGAGGAAAACTGAGACATATTTTAACACGTCTCCCGTTCACATGGTTGATCATACTTGGGTTCCACATGCATGTTTTAGCTGAAGGAAGAATACCTTAAACTTGGAGAATTGAGACCCGTGTAATGGGTACCATGCAATATGACTTCAAAGGGTCTTCATTTGCTCACCGAACCTCTCCAATCCTATCACTGCTGCGTTTATGCCCCTGTACACATGCTTGATTCTCTTTTGGAGACATAGCAATCCATAGGTTTTACGATACTTACTAGTCAGGTACATTCTTAGGCGTTTAATATGCGGTGTTGAGTCCATTTCGTTGAGCAAGGAGTAGCTCTTGTCTATTCCATATTTGACTTAAGGAACTTTATCTGTGCTCATTTCAATCTCTGGTTTTATGCAGCACCCCAACTCACCTTTACCCTTAAGCAAGCATAAGTTGGTTTTCTAAATTTGAGACCCTGTTCTGTTCTGTAATTCAGTTCCTGTGTAGCCAAGTTTACATTCCGTGTATTACTGATATCTTATGATGTTTCTTTTTCTGTGTGACTTATTTCAGTTAGAATCATCATACCTGAATCCACTCATTGTGATGCTAAGGACCTGATGACATAGATTTCATTGCTGAGTGATACTGTATTGTAAGTAAATACCACAACTTCTTTATCCATTTTTCACTTTCTGCGATGTTGAACTTGTACTGTAAACGAGGTTCTTGTAAACAGAGGCGTCCCAAACTTTGAGGTGGCTGTGTCTTTTTGATTTTAATTTCCCTAAGCTATAGGACCATAAGTGGAAGTGCCCTAGGCTCTGTTGCTTTGTTTTTTAGATGTTTCAGGAAACACCATACACTTCTCCGGAGTGGTTGTTGGCAATTTACATCCCTCCCTTCAGCATAACAAGGCTCCCAGTTCTCCATGGCCTGTCCTGCCTTTCTGGATTTTACACTTTTTTCAGATGGCCCTTTTGACCGGGGGGAAGTGCGACTTCATTGTAGTGCAGATTTCCTTTGCAAGCTTGCTTGGTTGGCCAAAAAGGGCGTATGCGTTTTTTCCTGAATATATTCAGGAAAAAACGCATACGCCCTTTTTGGCCAAGTGCATCATTGTGGACGTTCTGCCTCTTTTCCTATGCTTTCAATGCAATTTCAGTCTACCTCCTGAAATCGGATTCCTGCAATTCTGCCCCGCTTTCAAGTCCTCTTGGCAGCCTTACTTCAGTCTATTTTTGGACGATAGCTGTCATTTATAACTCTGCAGGTTTGTGAATTACAGTGCCCCTGAGCACCTTTCTTCAACTCGCTTTCTTGTGAGCTGGCCGCAACACCGCAGGATGGCTTCAGGCCCTAATCTGGTTCTGGCACGGCACGCTAAGCCTTTGGTTATTTCCTCCTCCTGGTGGGAAATGAGAGTTAAATTTGCCCGTCCAGACACCTCCAGCTAACCTCTCATTGGTTCTCGCTATTCCTGTTCATCTTCCGCAGAAATTGCAAACTGTGCCAAACAGGAGGTTAAAGGCGCTGACTCTTCAAGTGGGGAGAGTGTCAGTAAAGCGTCTGGAATGTTGCACCCGAGTACCAGGGGAGGAAAACTGAGACATATTTGAACACGTCTCCCGATCAAATGGTTGATCATACTCTAGGTTCCACATGCATGTTTTAGCTGAAGGAAGAATACCTTAAATTGGGTAGCTGAAAGCCGTGGAATGGGTACCATGCAATATGACTTCAATGGGTCTTCATTTGCTCACCGAACCTCTCCAATCCTATCACTGTTGCGTTTATGCCCCTGTACACATGCTTGATTCTCTTTCGGAGACATAGCAATCCATAGGTTTTAAGATACTTTCTAGTCAGGTACATTCTTAGGCGTTTAATATGCGGTGTTGAGTCCATTTCGTTGAGCATGGAGTAGCTCTTGTTTATTCCATATTTGGCTTAAGGAACTTTATCTGTGCTCATTTCAATCTCTGGTTTTATGCAGCACCCCAACTCACCTTTCCCCTTAAGCAAGCATAAGTTGGTTTTCTAAATTTGAGACCCTGTTCTGTTCTGTAATTCAGTTCCTGTGTAGCCAAGTTTCCATTCCGTGTATTACTGATATCTTATGATGTTTCTTTTTCTGTGTGACTTATTTCAGTTAGAATCATCATACCTGAATCCACTCATTGTGCTGCTAAGGGCCTGATGACACAGATTTCATTGCTGAGTGATATTGCTTTGTAAGTTAATACCACAACTTTTTTATCCATTTTTCACTTTCTGTGATGTTGAACTTGTACTGTAAACGAGGTTCTTGTAAACAGAGCCGTTCCAAACTTTGGGGTGGCTGTGTCTTTTTGATTTTAAATTCCCTAAGCTATAGGACCATAAGTGGAAGTGCCCTAGGCTCTGTTGCTTTGTTTTTTAGATGTTTCAGGAAACACCATACACTTCTCCCTAGTGGTTGTTGGCAATTTACATCCCGCCCATCAGCATAACAAGGCTCCCAGTTCTCCATGGCCTGTCCTGCCTTTCTGGATTTTACACTTTTTTCAGATGGCCCTTTTGACCGGGGAGAAGTGAGACTTCATTGTAGTGCAGATTTCCTTTGCAAGTTTACTTGGTTGGCCAAAAAGGGCGTATGCGTTTTTTCCTGATTATATTCAGGAAAAAACGCATACGCCCTTTTTGGCCAAGTGCATCATTGTGGACGTTCTGCCTCTTTTCCTATGCTTTCAATGCAATTCCAGTCTACCTCCTGAAATCGGTTTCCTGCAATTCTGCCCCGCTTTCAAGTCCTCTTGGCAGCCTTACTTCAGTCTATCTTTGGACGATAGCTGTCATTTATAACTCTGCAGGTTTGAGAATTACAGTGCCCCTGAGCTCCTTTCTTCAACTCGCTTTCTTGTGACCTGGCCGTTACAGCGCAGGATGGCTTCAGGCCCTAATCTGGTTCCGGCCCGGCATGCTGAGCCTTTGGTTAATTCCTCTTCCTGGTGGGAAATGAGAGTTAAATTTGCCCGTCCAGACACCTCCAGCTAGCCTCTCATTGGGTCTCGCTATTCCTGTTCATCTTCCGCAGAAATTGCAAACTGGGCCAAACAGGAGGTTAAAGGGACTGACTCTCCAAGTTGGGAGAGTGTTAGTAAAGCGTCTGGAATGTTGCACCCGAGTACCAGGGGAGGAAAACTGAGACATATTTGAACACGACTCCCGTTCACATGGTTGATCATACTCTAGGTTCCACATGCATGTTTTAGCTGAAGGAAGAATACCTTAAACCTGGGTAGTTGAAACCCGTGGAATGGGTACCATGCAATATGACTTCAAAGGGTCTTCATTTGCTCACGAACCTCTCCAATCCTATCACTGCTACGTGTATGACCCTGTACACATGCTTGATTCTCTTTCGGAGACATAGCAATCCATAGGTTTTAAGATACTTACTAGTCAGGTACATTCTTAGACGTTTAATATGCGGTGTTGAGTCCATTTCGTTGAGCAAGGAGTAGCTCTTGTCTATTCCATATTTGGCTTAAAGAACTTTATCTGTGCTCATTTCAATCTCTGGTTTTATGCAGCACCCCAACTCACCTTTACCCTTAAGCAAGCATAAGTTGGTTTTCTAAATTTGAGACCCTGTTCTGCTCTGTAATTCAGTTCCTGTGTAGCCAAGTTTACATTCCGTGTATTACTGATATCTTATGATGTTTCTTTTTCTGTGTGACTTATTTCAGTTAGAATCATCATACCTGAATCCACTCATTGTGATGCTAAGGGCCTGATGACATAGATTTCATTGCTGAGTGATATTGCTTTGTAAGTAAATACCACAACTTCTTTATCCATTTTTCACTTTCTGCGATGTTGAACTTGTACTGTAAACGAGGTTCTTGTAAACAGAGGCGTCCCAAACTTTGGGGTGGCTGTGTCTTTTTTATTTTAAATTCCCTAAGCTATAGGACCATAAGTGGAAGTGCCCTAGGCTCTGTTGCTTTGTTTTTTAGATGTTTCAGGTAACACCATACACTTCTCCCGAGTGGTTGTAGGCAATTTACATCCCGCCCTTCAGCATAACAAGGCTCCCAGTTCTCCATGGCCTGTCCTGCCTTTCTGGATTTTACACTTTTTTCAGATGGCCCTTTTGACCGGGGGAAGTGAGACTTCATTGTAGTGCAGATTTCCTTTGCAAGATTGCTTGGTTGGCCAAAAAGGGCGTATGCGTTTTTTCCTGAATATATTCAGGAAAAAACGCATACGCCCTTTTTGGCCAAGTGCATCATTGTGGACGTTCTGCCTCTTTTCCTATGCTTTCAATGCAATTCCAGTCTACCTCCTGAAATCGGTTTCCTGCAATTCTGCCCCGCTTTCAAGTCCTCTTGGCAGCCTTACTTCAGTCTATTTTTGGACGATAGCTGTCATTTATAACTCTGCAGGTTTGTGAATTACAGTGCCCCTGAGCTCCTTTCTTCAACTCGCTTTCTTTTGAGCTGGCCGCAACACCGCAGGATGGCTTCAGGCCCTAATCTGGTTCCGGCACGGCACGCTGAGCCTTTGGTTAATTCCTCTTCCTGGTGGGAAATGAGAGTTAAATTTGCCCGTCCAGACACCTCCAGCTAGTCTCTCATTGGTTCTCGCTATTCCTGTTCATCTTCCGCAGTAATTGCAAACTAGGCCAAACAGGAGGTTAAAGGGACTGACTCTCCAAGTGGGGAGAGTGTTAGTAAAGCGTCTGGAATGTTGCACCCGTGTACCAGGGGAGGAAAACTGAGACATATTTGAACACGTCTCCCGTTCACATGGTTGATCATACTTGGGTTCCACATGCATGTTTTAGCTGAAGGAAGAATACCTTAAACCTGGAGAGTTGAGACCCGTGTAAAGGGTACCATGCAATATGACTTCAAAGGGTCTTCATTTGCTCACCGAACCTCTCCAATCCTATCACTGCTGCGTTTATGCCCCTGTACACATGCTTGATTCTCTTTTGGAGACATAGCAATCCATAGGTTTTACGATACTTACTAGTCAGGTACATTCTTAGGCGTTTAATATGCGGTGTTGAGTCCATTTCGTTGAGCAAGGAGTAGCTCTTGTCTATTCCATATTTGACTTAAGGAACTTTAACTGTGCTCATTTCAATCTCTGGTTTTATGCAGCACCCCAACTCACCTTTACCCTTAAGCAAGCATAAGTTGGTTTTCTAAATTTGAGACCCTGTTCTGCTCTGTAATTCAGTTCCTGTGTAGCGAAGTTTACATTCCGTGTATTACTGATATCTTATGATGTTTCTTTTTCTGTGTGACTTATTTCAGTTAGAATCATCATACCTGAATCCACTCATTGTGCTGCTAAGGGCCTGATGACATAGATTTCATTGCTGAGTGATATTGCTTTGTAAGTAAATACCACAACTTCTTTATCCATTTTTCACTTTCTGCAATGTTGAACTTGTACTGTAAACGAGGTTCTTGTAAACAGAGGCGTCCCAAACTTTGGGGTGGCTGTGTCTTTTTGACTTTAATTTCCCTAAGCTATAGGACCATAAGTGGAAGTGCCCTAGGCTCTGTTGCTTTGTTTTTTAGATGTTTCAGGAAACACCATACGCTTCTCCCCAGTGTCTGTTGGCAATTTACATCCCGCCCATCAGCATAACAAGGCTCCCAGTTCTCCATGGCCTGTCCTGCCTTTCTGGATTTTACACATTTTTCAGATGGCCCTTTTGACCGGGGGGAAGTGAGACTTCATTGTAGTGCAGATTTCCTTTGCAAGCTTGCTTGGTTGGCCAAAAAGGGCGTATGCGTTTTTTCCTGATTATATTCAGGAAAAAACGCATACGCCCTTTTTGGCCAAGTGCATCATTGTGGACGTTCTGCCTCTTTTCCTATGCTTTCAATGCAATTTCAGTCTACCTCCTGAAATCGGTTTCCTGCAATTCTGCCCCGCTTTCAAGTCCTCTTGGCAGCCTTACTTCAGTCTATTTTTGGACGATAGCTGTCATTTATAACTCTGTAGGTTTGTGAATTACAGTGCCCCTGAGCTCCTTTCTTCAACTCGCTTTCTTGTGACCTGGCCGCAACACCGCAGGATGGCTTCAGGCCCTAATCTGGTTCCGGCACGGCACGCTGAGCCTTTGGTTAATTCCTCTTCCTGGTGGGAAATGAGAGTTAAATTTGCCCGTCCAGACACCTCCAGCTAGTCTCTCATTGGTTCTCGCTATTCCTGTTCATCTTCCACAGAAATTGCAAAGTGGGCCAAACAGGAGGTTAAAGGGACTGACTCTCCAAGTCGGGAGAGTGTTAGTAAAGCGTCTGGAATGTTGCACCCGAATACCAGGGTACGAAAACTGAGACATATTTGAATACATCTCTCGATCACATGGTTGATCATACACTAGGTTCCACATACATGTTTTAGCTGAAGGAAGAATACCTTAAACCTGGGTAGTTGAAACCCGTGGAATGGGTACCATGCAATAAGACTTCAAAGGGTCTTCATTTGCTCACCGAACCTCTCCAATCCTATCACTGCTGCGTTTATGCCCCTGTACACATGCTTGATTCTCTTTTGGAGACATAGCAATCCATAGGTTTTACGATACTTACTAGTCAGTTACATTATTAGGCGTTTAATATGCGGTGTTGAGTCCATTTCGTTGAGCAAGGAGTAGCTCTTGTCTATTCCATATTTGACTTAAGGAACTTTATCTGTGCTCATTTCAATCTCTGGTTTTATGCAGCACCCCAACTCACCTTTCCCCTTAAGCAAGCATAAGTTGGTTTTCTAAATTTGAGACGCTGTTGTGTTCTGTAATTCAGTTCCTGTGTAGCCAAGTTTACATTCCGTGTATTACTGATATCTTATGATGTTTCTTTTTCTGTGTGACTTATTTCAGTTAGAATCATCATACCTGAACTCACTCATTGTGATGCTAAGGGCCTGATGACATAGATTTCATTGCTGAGTGATATTGCTTTGTAAGTAAATACCACAACTTCTTTATCCATTTTTCACTTTCTGCGATGTTGAACTTGTACTGTAAACGAGGTTCTTGTAAACAGAGGCGTCCCAAACTTTGGGGTGGCTGTGTCTTTTTTATTGTAAATTCCCTAAGCTATAGGACCATAAGTGGAAGTGCCCTAGGCTCTGTTGCTTTGTTTTTTAGATGTTTCAGGAAACACCATACACTTCACCCGAGTGGTTGTAGGCAATTTACATCCCGCCCTTCAGCATAACAAGGCTCCCAGTTCTCCATGGCCTGTCCTGCCTTTCTGGATTTTACACTTTTTTCAGATGGCCCTTTTGACCGGGGGGAAGTGAGACTTCATTGTAGTGCAGATTTCCTTTGCAAGATTGCTTGGTTGGCCAAAAAGGGCGTATGCGTTTTTTCCTGAATATATTCAGGAAAAAACGCATACGCCCTTTTTGGCCAAGTGCATCATTGTGGACGTTCTGCCTCTTTTCCTATGCTTTCAATGCAATTTCAGTCTACCTCCTGAAATCGGTTTCCTGCAATTCTGCCCCGCTTTCAAGTCCTCTTGGCAGCCTTACTTCAGTCTATTTTTGGACGATAGCTGTCATTTATAACTCTGCAGGTTTGTGAATTACAGTGCCCCTGAGCTCCTTTCTTCAACTCGCTTTCTTTTGAGCTGGCCGCAACACCGCAGGATGGCTTCAGGCCCTAATCTGGTTCCGGCACGACACACTGAGCCTTTGGTTATTTCCTCTTCCTGGTGGGAAATGAGAGTTAAATTTGCCCGTCCAGACACCTCCAGCTAGCCTCTCATTGGTTCTCGCTATTCCTGTTCATCTTCCGCAGAAATTGCAAACTGGGCCAAACAGGAGGTTAAAGGCGCTGACTCTCCAAGTGGGGAGAGTGTTAGTAAAGCGTCTGGAATGTTGCACCCGAGTACCAGGGGAGCAAAACTGAGACATATTTGAAGACGTCTCCCTTTCACACGGTTGATCATACTCTGGGTTCCACATGCATGTTTTAGCTGAAGGAAGAATACCTTAAACCTGGAGAGTTGAGACCCGTGGAATGGGTACCATGCAATATGTCTTCAAAGGGTCTTCATTTGCTCACCGAACCTCTCCAATCCTATCACTGCTGCGTTTATGCCCCTGTACACACGCTTGATTCTCTTTTGGAGACATAGCAATCCATAGGTTTTAAGATACTTACTAGTCAGGTACATTCTTAGGCGTTTAATATGGGGTGTTGAGTCCATTTCGTTGAGCAAGGAGTAGCTCTTGTCTATTCCATATTTGGCTTAAGGAACTTTATCTGTGCTCATTTCAATCTCTGGTTTTATGCAGCACCACAACTCACCTTTCCCAGTAGCAAGCATAAGTTGGTTTACTAAATTTGAGACCCTGTTCTGTTTTGGAATTCAGTTCCTCTGTAGCCAAGTTTACATTCCGTGTATTAGTGATATCTTATGATGTTTCTTTTTCTGTGTGACTTATTTCAGTTAGAATCATCGTACCTGAATCCACTCATTATGCTGCTACGGGCCTGATGACATAGATTTCATTGCTGAGTGATACTGCATTGTACGTAAGTACCACAAGTTCTTTATCCATTTTTCACTTTCTGTGATATTGAACTTGTACGGTAAACGAGGTTCTTGTAAACAGAGGCGTCCCAAACTTTGGAGTGGCTGTGTCTTTTTGATTTTAATTTCCCTAAGCTATAGGACCATAAGTGGAAGTGCCCTAGGCTCTGTTGCTTTGTTTTTTAGATGTTTCAGGAAACACCATACACTTCTCCCGAGTGTCTGTTGGCAATTTACATCCCGCCCATCAGCATAACAAGGCTCCCAGTTCTCCATGGCCTGTCCTGCCTGTCTGGATTTTACACTTTTTTCAGATGGCCCTTTTGACCGGGGGGAAGTGAGACTTCACTGTAGTGCAGATTTCCTTTGCAAGCTTGCTTGGTTGGCCAAAAAGGGCGTATGCGTTTTTTCCTGAATATATTCAGGAAAAAACGCATACGCCCTTTTTGGCCAAGTGCATCATTGTGGACGTTCTGCCTCTTTTCCTATGCTTTCAATGCAATTCCAGTCTACCTCCTGAAATCGGTTTCCTGCAATTCTGCCCCGCTTTCAAGTCCTCTTGGCAGCCTTACTTCAGTCTATTTTTGGACGATAGCTGTCATTTATAACTCTGCAGGTTTGTGAATTACAGGGCCCCTGAGCTCCTTTCCTCAACTCGCTTTCTTTTGAGCTGGCCGCAACACCGCAGGATGGCTTCAGGCCCTAATCTGGTTCCGGCACGGCACGCTGAGCCTTTGGTTAATTCCTCTTCCTGGTGGGAAATGAGAGTGAAATTTGCCCGTCCAGACACCTCCAGCTAGCCTCTCATTGGTTCTCGCTATTCCTGTTCATCTTCCGCAGAAATTGCAAACTGGGCCAAACAGGAGGTTAAAGGCGCTGACTCTCCAAGTGGGGAGAGTGTTAGTAAAGCGTCTGGAATGTTGCACCCGAGTACCAGGGGAGGAAAACTGAGACATATTTGAACACGTCTCCCGTTCACACGGTTGATCATACTCTGGGTTCCACATGCATGTTTTAGCTGAAGGAAGAATACCTTAAACCTGGAGAGTTGAGACCCGTGGAATGGGTACCATGCAATATGTCTTCAAAGGGTCTTCATTTGCTCACCGAACCTCTCCAATCCTATCACTGCTGCGTTTATGCCCCTGTACACACGCTTGATTCTCTTTTGGAGACATAACAATCCATAGGTTTTAAGATACTTACTAGTCAGGTACATTCTTAGGCGTTTAATATCGGGTGTTGAGTCCATTTCGTTGAGCAAGGAGTAGCTCTTGTCTATTCCATATTTGGCTTAAGGAACTTTATCTGTGCTCATTTCAATCTCTGGTTTTATGCAGCACCACAACTCACCTTTCCCCTTAAGCAAGCATAAGTTGGTTTTCTAAATTTGAGACCCTGTTCTGTTTTGGAATTCAGTTCCTCTGTAGCCAAGTTTACATTCCGTGTATTACTGATATCTTATGATGTTTCTTTTTCTGTGTGACTTATTTCAGTTAGAATCATCATACCTGAATCCACTCATTATGCTGCTACCGGCCTGATGACATAGATTTCATTGCTGAGTGATACTGCATTGTACGTAAGTACCACAAGTTCTTTATCCATTTTTCACTTTCTGTGATATTGAACTTGTACGGTAAACGAGGTTCTTGTAAACAGAGGCGTCCCAAACTTTGGGGTGGCTGTGTCTTTTTGATTTTAATTTCCCTAAGCTATAGTACCATAAGTGGAAGTGCCCTAGGCTCTGTTGCTTTGTTTTTTAGATGTTTCAGGAAACACCATACACTTCTCCTGAGTGTCTGTTGGCAATTTACATCCCGCCCATCAGCATAACAAGGCTCCCAGTTCTCCATGGCCTGTCCTGCCTTTCTGGATTTTACACTTTTTTCAGATGGCCCTTTTGACCGGGGGGAAGTGAGACTTCATTGTAGTGCAGATTTCCTTTGCAAGCTTGCTTGGTTGGCCAAAAAGGGCGTATGCGTTTTTTCCTGAATATATTCAGGAAAAAACGCATACGCCCTTTTTGGCCAAGTGCATCATTGTGGACGTTCTGCCTCTTTTCCTATGCTTTCAATGCAATTCCAGTCTACCTCCTGAAATCGGTTTCCTGCAATTCTGCCCCGCTTTCAAGTCCTCTTGGCAGCCTTACGTCAGTATATTTTTGGACGATAGCTGTCATTTATAACTCTGCAGGTTTGTGAATTACAGTGCCCCTGAGCTCCTTCCTCAACTCGCTTTCTTTTGAGGTGGCCGCAACACCGCAGGATGGATTCAGGCCCTAATCTGGTTCCGGCACGGCACGCTGAGCCTTTGGTTATTTCCTATTCCTGGTGGGAAATGAGAGTTAAATTTGCCCGTCCAGACACCTCCAGCTAGCCTCTCATTGGTTCTCGCTATTCCTGTTCATCTTCCGCAGAAATTGCAAACTGGGCCAAACAGGAGGTTAAAGGCGCTGACTCTCCAAGTGGGGAGAGTGTTAGTAAAGCGTCTGGAATGTTGCACCCGAGTACCAGGGGAGGAAAACTGAGACATATTTGAACACGTCTCCCGATCACATGGTTGATCATACTCTGGGTTCCACATGCATGTTTTAGCTGAAGGAAGAATACCTTAAACCTGGGTAGTTGAAACCCGTGGAATGGGTACCATGCAATATGACTTCAAAGGGTCTTCATTTGCTCACCAAACCTCTCCAATCCTATCACTGCTGTGTTTATGCCCCTGTACACATGCTTGATTCTCTTTCGGAGACATAGCAATCCATAGGTTTTAAGATACTTACTAGTCAGGTACATTCTTAGGCGTTTAATATGGGGTGTTGAGTCCATTTCATTGAGCAAGGAGTAGCTCTTGTCTATTCCATATTTGGCTTAAGGAACTTTATCTGTGCTCATTTCAGTCTCTGGTTTTATGCAGCACCCCAACTCACCTTTCCCCTTAAGCAAGCATAAGTTGGTTTTCTAAATTTGAGACCCTGTTCTGTTCTGAAATTCAGTTCCTGTGTAGCCAAGTTTACATTCCGTGTATTAGTGATATCTTATGATGTTTCTTTTTCTGTGTGACTTATTTCAGGTAGAATCATCATATCTGAATCCACTCATTGTGCTGCTAAGGGCCTGATGACATAGATTTCATTGCTGAGTGATATTGCTTTGTAAGTAAATACCACAGCTTCTTTATCCATTTTTCATTTTCTGCGATGTTGAACTTGTACTGTAAACGAGGTTCTTGTAAACAGAGGCGTCCCAAACTTTGGGGTGGCTGTGTCTTTTTGATTTTAATTTTCCTAAGCTATAAGACCATAAGTGGAAGTGCCCTAGGCTCTGTTGCTTTGTTTTTTCGATGTTTCAGGAAACACCATACACTTCTCCCAAGTGTCTGTTGGCAATTTACATCCCGCCCATCAGCATAACAAGGCTCCCAGTTCTCCATGGCCTGTCCTGCCTTTCTGGATTTTACACTTTTTTCAGATGGCCCTTTTGACCGGGGGGAAGTGAGACTTCATTGTAGTGCAGATTTCCTTTGCAAGCTTGCTTGGTTGGCCAAAAAGGGCGTATGCGTTTTTTCCTGAATATATTCAGGAAAAAACGCATACGCCCTTTTTGGCCAAGTGCATCATTGTGGACGTTCTGCCTCTTTTCCTATGCTTTCAATGCAATTCCAGTCTACCTCCCGAAATCGGTTTCCTGCAATTCTGCCCCGCTTTCAAGTCCTCTTGGCAGCCTTACTTCAGTCTATTTTTGGACGATAGCTGTCATTTATAACTCTGCAGGTTTGTGAATTACAGTGCCCCTGAGCTCCTTTCTTCAACTCACTTTCTTGTGAGCTGGCCAAAACACCGCAGGATGGCTTCAGGCCCTAATCTGGTTCGGGCACGGCACGCTGAGCCTTTGGTTAATTCGTCTTCCTGGTGGGAAATGAGAGTTAAATTTGCCCGTCCAGACACCTCCAGCTAGTCTCTCATTGGTTCTCGCTATTCCTGTTCATCTTCCGCAGAAATTGCAAACTGGGCCAAACAGGAGGTTAAAGGGACTGACTCTCCAAGTCGGGAGAGTGTTAGTAAAGCGTCTGGAATGTTGCACCCGAGTACCAGGGGAGGAAAACTGAGACATATTTGAACACGTCTCCCGTTCACACGGTTGATCATACTCTGGGTTCCACATGCATGTTTTAGCTGAAGGAAGAATACCTTAAACCTGGGTAGTTGAAACCCGTGGAATGGGTACCATGCAATATGACTTCAAAGGGTCTTCATTTGCTCACCGAACCTCTCCAATCCTATCACTGCTGCGTTTATGCCCCTGTACACATGCTTGATTCTCTTTCGGAGACATAGCAATCCATAGGTTTGAAGATACTTACTAGTCAGGTACATTCTTAGGCGTTTAATATGGGGTGTTGAGTCCATTTCGTTGAGCAAGGAGTAGCTCTTGTCTATTCCATATTTGGCTTAAGGAACTTTATCTGTGCTCATTTCAATCTCTGGTTTTATGCAGCACCCCAACTCACCTTTCCCCTTAAGCAAGCATAAGTTGGTTTTCTAAATTTGAGACCCTGTTCTGTTCTGTAATTCAGTTCCTGTGTAGCCAAGTTTCCATTCCGTGTATTACTGATATCTTATGATGTTTCTTTTTCTCTGTGACTTATTTCAGTTAGAATCATCATACCTGAATCCACTCATTGTGCTGCTAAGGGCCTGATGACACAGATTTCATTGCTGAGTGATATTGCTTTGTAAGTAAATACCACAACTTCTTTCTCCATTTTTCACTTTCTGTGATGTTGAACTTGTACTGTAAACGAGGTTCTTGTAAACAGAGCCGTTCCAAACTTTGGGGTGGCTGTGTCTTTTAGATTTTAAATTCCCTAAGCTATAGGACCATAAGTGGAAGTGCCCTAGGCTCTGTTTCTTTGTTTTTTAGATGTTTCAGGAAACACCATACACTTCTCCCGAGTGGTTGTTGGCAATTTACATCCCGCCCATCAGCATAACAAGGCTCCCAGTTCTCCATGGCCTGTCCTGCCTTTCTGGATTTTACACTTTTTTCAGATGGCCCTTTTGACAGGGGGGAAGTGAGACTTCATTGTAGTGCAGATTTCCTTTGCAAGCTTGCTTGGTTGGCCAAAAAGGGCGTATGCGTTTTTTCCTGAATATATTCAGGAAAAAACGCATACGCCCTTTTTGGCCAAGTGCATCATTGTGGACGTTCTGCCTCTTTTCCTATGCTTTCAATGCAATTCCAGTCTACCTCCTGAAATCGGTTTCCTGCAATTCTGCCCCGCTTTCAAGTCCTCTTGGCAGCCTTACTTCAGTCTATTTTTGGACGATAGCTGTCATTTATAACTCTGCAGGTTTGTGAATTACAGTGCCCCTGAGCTCCTTTCTTCAACTCGCTTTCTTGTGAGCTGGCCGCAACACCGCAGGATGGCTTCAGGCCCTAACCTGGTTCTGGCACGGCACGCTGAGCCTTTGGTTAATTCCTCTTCCTGGTGGGAAATGAGAGTTAAATTTGCCCGTCTAGACACCTCCAGCTAGTCTCTCATTGGTTCTCGCTATTCCTGTTCATCTTCCGCAGAAATTGCAAACTGGGCCAAACAGGAGGTTAAAGGGACTGACTCTCCAAGTTGGGAGAGTGTTAGTAAAGCGTCTGGAATGTTGCACCCGAGTACCAGGGTACGAAAACTGAGACATATTTGAACACGTCTCCCAATCACATGGTTGATCATACTCTAGGTTCCACATGCATGTTTTAGCTGAAGGAAGAATACCTTAAACCTGGGTAGTTGAAACCCGTGGAATGGGTACCATGCAATATGACTTCAAAGGGTCTTCATTTGCTCACCGAACCTCTCCAATCCTATCACTGCTGCGTTTATGCACCTGTACACATGCTTGATTCTCTTTCGGAGACATAGCAATCCATAGGTTTGAAGATACTTACTAGTCAGGTACATTCTTAGGCGTTTAATATGGGGTGTTGAGTCCATTTCGTTGAGCAAGGAGTAGCTCTTGTCTATTCCATATTTGGCTTAAGGAACTTTATCTGTGCTCATTTCAGTCTCTGGTTTTATGCAGCACCCCAACTCACCTTTCCCCTTAAGCAAGCATAAGTTGGTTTTCTAAATTTGAGACCCTGTTCTGTTCTGAAATTCAGTTCCTGTGTAGCCAAGTTTACATTCCGTGTATTAGTGATATCTTATGATGTTTCTTTTTCTGTGTGACTTATTTCAGGTAGAATCATCATATCTGAATCCACTCATTGTGCTGCTAAGGGCCTGATGACATAGATTTCATTGCTGAGTGATATTGCTTTGTAAGTAAATACCACAGCTTCTTTATCCATTTTTCATTTTCTGCGATGTTGAACTTGTACTGTAAACGAGGTTCTTGTAAACAGAGGCGTCCCAAACTTTGGGGTGGCTGTGTCTTTTTGATTTTAATTTTCCTAAGCTATAGGACCATAAGTGGAAGTGCCCTAGGCTCTGTTGCTTTGTTTTTTCGATGTTTCAGGAAACACCATACACTTCTCCCAAGTGTCTGTTGGCAATTTACATCCCGCCCATCAGCATAACAAGGCTCCCA
The DNA here is from genome assembly GCF_951394435.1 of Stenella coeruleoalba. Taxonomy (NCBI): domain Eukaryota; kingdom Metazoa; phylum Chordata; class Mammalia; order Artiodactyla; family Delphinidae; genus Stenella; species Stenella coeruleoalba. The sequence continues at coordinate 1,457,481 of NW_027646269.1, forward strand.
GTTCTCCAAGGCCTGTCCTGCCTTTCTGGATTTTACACTTTTTTCAGATGGCCCTTTTGACCGGGGGGAAGTGAGACTTCATTGTAGTGCAGATTTCCTTTGCAAGCTTGCTTGGTTGGCCAAAAAGGGCGTATGCGTTTTTTCCTGAATATATTCAGGAAAAAACGCATACGCCCTTTTTGGCCAAGTGCATCATTGTGGACGTTCTGCCTCTTTTCCTATGCTTTCAATGCAATTCCAGTCTACCTCCTGAAATCGGTTTCCTGCAATTCTGCCCCGCTTTCAAGTCCTCTTGGCAGCCTTATTTCAGTATATTTTTGGACGATAGCTGTCATTTATAACTCTGCAGGTTTGTGAATTACAGTGCCCCTGAGCTCCTTTCTTCAACTCACTTTCTTGTGAGCTGGCCAAAACACCGCAGGATGGCTTCAGGCCCTAATCTGGTTCGGGCACGGCACGCTGAGCCTTTGGTTAATTCCTCTTCCTGGTGGGAAATGAGAGTTAAATTTGCCCGTCCAGACACCTCCAGCTAGTCTCTCATTGGTTCTCGCTATTCCTGTTCATCTTCCGCAGAAATTGCAAACTGGGCCAAACAGGAGGTTAAAGGGACTGACTCTCCAAGTCGGGAGAGTGTTAGTAAAGCGTCTGGAATGTTGCACCCGAGTACCAGGGGAGGAAAACTGAGACATATTTGAACACGTCTCCCGTTCACACGGTTGATCATACTCTGGGTTCCACATGCATGTTTTAGCTGAAGGAAGAATACCTTAAACCTGGGTAGTTGAAACCCGTGGAATGGGTACCATGCAATATGACTTCAAAGGGTCTTCATTTGCTCACCGAACCTCTCCAATCCTATCACTGCTGCGTTTATGCCCCTGTACACATGCTTGATTCTCTTTCGGAGACATAGCAATCCATAGGTTTGAAGATACTTACTAGTCAGGTACATTCTTAGGCGTTTAATATGGGGTGTTGAGTCCATTTCGTTGAGCAAGGAGTAGCTCTTGTCTATTCCATATTTGGCTTAAGGAACTTTATCTGTGCTCATTTCAATCTCTGGTTTTATGCAGCACCCCAACTCACCTTTCCCCTTAAGCAAGCATAAGTTGGTTTTCTAAATTTGAGACCCTGTTCTGTTCTGTAATTCAGTTCCTGTGTAGCCAAGTTTCCATTCCGTGTATTACTGATATCTTATGATGTTTCTTTTTCTCTGTGACTTATTTCAGTTAGAATCATCATACCTGAATCCACTCATTGTGCTGCTAAGGGCCTGATGACACAGATTTCATTGCTGAGTGATATTGCTTTGTAAGTAAATACCACAACTTCTTTCTCCATTTTTCACTTTCTGTGATGTTGAACTTGTACTGTAAACGAGGTTCTTGTAAACAGAGCCGTTCCAAACTTTGGGGTGGCTGTGTCTTTTAGATTTTAAATTCCCTAAGCTATAGGACCATAAGTGGAAGTGCCCTAGGCTCTGTTTCTTTGTTTTTTAGATGTTTCAGGAAACACCATACACTTCTCCCCAGTGTCTGTTGGCAATTTACATCCCGCCCATCAGCATAACAAGGCTCCCAGTTCTCCATGGCCTGTCCTGCCTTTCTGGATTTTACACTTTTTTCAGATGGCCCTTTTGACAGGGGGGAAGTGAGACTTCATTGTAGTGCAGATTTCCTTTGCAAGCTTGCTTGGTTGGCCAAAAAGGGCGTATGCGTTTTTTCCTGAATATATTCAGGAAAAAACGCATACGCCCTTTTTGGCCAAGTGCATCATTGTGGACGTTCTGCCTCTTTTCCTATGCTTTCAATGCAATTCCAGTCTACCTCCTGAAATCGGTTTCCTGCAATTCTGCCCCGCTTTCAAGTCCTCTTGGCAGCCTTACTTCAGTCTATTTTTGGACGATAGCTGTCATTTATAACTCTGCAGGTTTGTGAATTACAGTGCCCCTGAGCTCCTTTCTTCAACTCGCTTTCTTGTGAGCTGGCCGCAACACCGCAGGATGGCTTCAGGCCCTAACCTGGTTCTGGCACGGCACGCTGAGCCTTTGGTTAATTCCTCTTCCTGGTGGGAAATGAGAGTTAAATTTGCCCGTCTAGACACCTCCAGCTAGTCTCTCATTGGTTCTCGCTATTCCTGTTCATCTTCCGCAGAAATTGCAAACTGGGCCAAACAGGAGGTTAAAGGGACTGACTCTCCAAGTTGGGAGAGTGTTAGTAAAGCGTCTGGAATGTTGCACCCGAGTACCAGGGTACGAAAACTGAGACATATTTGAACACGTCTCCCAATCACATGGTTGATCATACTCTAGGTTCCACATGCATGTTTTAGCTGAAGGAAGAATACCTTAAACCTGGGTAGTTGAAACCCGTGGAATGGGTACCATGCAATATGACTTCAAAGGGTCTTCATTTGCTCACCGAACCTCTCCAATCCTATCACTGCTGCGTTTATGCACCTGTACACATGCTTGATTCTCTTTCGGAGACATAGCAATCCATAGGTTTGAAGATACTTACTAGTCAGGTACATTCTTAGGCGTTTAATATGGGGTGTTGAGTCCATTTCGTTGAGCAAGGAGTAGCTCTTGTCTATTCCATATTTGGCTTAAGGAACTTTATCTGTGCTCATTTCAGTCTCTGGTTTTATGCAGCACCCCAACTCACCTTTCCCCTTAAGCAAGCATAAGTTGGTTTTCTAAATTTGAGACCCTGTTCTGTTCTGAAATTCAGTTCCTGTGTAGCCAAGTTTACATTCCGTGTATTACTGATATCTTATGATGTTTCTTTTTCTGTGTGACTTATTTCAGGTAGAATCATCATATCTGAATCCACTCATTGTGCTGCTAAGGGCCTGATGACATAGATTTCATTGCTGAGTGATATTGCTTTGTAAGTAAATACCACAGCTTCTTTATCCATTTTTCATTTTCTGCGATGTTGAACTTGTACTGTAAACGAGGTTCTTGTAAACAGAGGCGTCCCAAACTTTGGGGTGGCTGTGTCTTTTTGATTTTAATTTTCCTAAGCTATAGGACCATAAGTGGAAGTGCCCTAGGCTCTGTTGCTTTGTTTTTTCGATGTTTCAGGAAACACCATACACTTCTCCCAAGTGTCTGTTGGCAATTTACATCCCGCCCATCAGCATAACAAGGCTCCCAGTTCTCCATGGCCTGTCCTGCCTTTCTGGATTTTACACTTTTTTCAGATGGCCCTTTTGACCGGGGGGAAGTGAGACTTCATTGTAGTGCAGATTTCCTTTGCAAGCTTGCTTGGTTGGCCAAAAAGGGCGTATGCGTTTTTTCCTGAATATATTCAGGAAAAAACGCATACGCCCTTTTTGGCCAAGTGCATCATTGTGGACGTTCTGCCTCTTTTCCTATGCTTTCAATGCAATTCCAGTCTACCTCCCGAAATCGGTTTCCTGCAATTCTGCCCCGCTTTCAAGTCCTCTTGGCAGCCTTACTTCAGTCTATTTTTGGACGATAGCTGTCATTTATAACTCTGCAGGTTTGTGAATTACAGTGCCCCTGAGCTCCTTTCTTCAACTCACTTTCTTGTGAGCTGGCCAAAACACCGCAGGATGGCTTCAGGCCCTAATCTGGTTCGGGCACGGCACGCTGAGCCTTTGGTTAATTCCTCTTCCTGGTGGGAAATGAGAGTTAAATTTGCCCGTCCAGACACCTCCAGCTAGTCTCTCATTGGTTCTCGCTATTCCTGTTCATCTTCCGCAGAAATTGCAAACTGGGCCAAACAGGAGGTTAAAGGGACTGACTCTCCAAGTCGGGAGAGTGTTAGTAAAGCGTCTGGAATGTTGCACCCGAGTACCAGGGGAGGAAAACTGAGACATATTTGAACACGTCTCCCGTTCACACGGTTGATCATACTCTGGGTTCCACATGCATGTTTTAGCTGAAGGAAGAATACCTTAAACCTGGGTAGTTGAAACCCGTGGAATGGGTACCATGCAATATGACTTCAAAGGGTCTTCATTTGCTCACCGAACCTCTCCAATCCTATCACTGCTGCGTTTATGCCCCTGTACACATGCTTGATTCTCTTTCGGAGACATAGCAATCCATAGGTTTGAAGATACTTACTAGTCAGGTACATTCTTAGGCGTTTAATATGGGGTGTTGAGTCCATTTCGTTGAGCAAGGAGTAGCTCTTGTCTATTCCATATTTGGCTTAAGGAACTTTATCTGTGCTCATTTCAATCTCTGGTTTTATGCAGCACCCCAACTCACCTTTCCCCTTAAGCAAGCATAAGTTGGTTTTCTAAATTTGAGACCCTGTTCTGTTCTGTAATTCAGTTCCTGTGTAGCCAAGTTTCCATTCCGTGTATTACTGATATCTTATGATGTTTCTTTTTCTCTGTGACTTATTTCAGTTAGAATCATCATACCTGAATCCACTCATTGTGCTGCTAAGGGCCTGATGACACAGATTTCATTGCTGAGTGATATTGCTTTGTAAGTAAATACCACAACTTCTTTCTCCATTTTTCACTTTCTGTGATGTTGAACTTGTACTGTAAACGAGGTTCTTGTAAACAGAGCCGTTCCAAACTTTGGGGTGGCTGTGTCTTTTAGATTTTAAATTCCCTAAGCTATAGGACCATAAGTGGAAGTGCCCTAGGCTCTGTTTCTTTGTTTTTTAGATGTTTCAGGAAACACCATACACTTCTCCCGAGTGGTTGTTGGCAATTTACATCCCGCCCATCAGCATAACAAGGCTCCCAGTTCTCCATGGCCTGTCCTGCCTTTCTGGATTTTACACTTTTTTCAGATGGCCCTTTTGACAGGGGGGAAGTGAGACTTCATTGTAGTGCAGATTTCCTTTGCAAGCTTGCTTGGTTGGCCAAAAAGGGCGTATGCGTTTTTTCCTGAATATATTCAGGAAAAAACGCATACGCCCTTTTCGGCCAAGTGCATCATTGTGGACGTTCTGCCTCTTTTCCTATGCTTTCAATGCAATTCCAGTCTACCTCCTGAAATCGGTTTCCTGCAATTCTGCCCCGCTTTCAAGTCCTCTTGGCAGCCTTACTTCAGTCTATTTTTGGACGATAGCTGTCATTTATAACTCTGCAGGTTTGTGAATTACAGTGCCCCTGAGCTCCTTTCTTCAACTCGCTTTCTTGTGACCTGGCCGTAAAACCGCAGGATGGTTTCAGGCCCTAATCTGGTTCCGGGCCGGCATGCTGAGCCTTTGGTTAATTCCTCTTCCTGGTGGGAAATGAGAGTTAAATTTGCCCGTCCAGACACCTCCAGCTAGCCTCTCATTGGTTCTCGCTATTCCTGTTCATCTTCCGCAGAAATTGCAAACTGGGCCAAACAGGAGGTTAAAGGGACTGACTCTCCAAGTCGGGAGAGTGTTAGTAAAGCGTCTGGAATGTTGCACCCGAGTACCAGGGGAGCAAAACTGAGACATATTTGAACACGACTCCCGTTCACATGGTTGATCATACTCTGGGTTCCACATGCATGTTTTAGCTGAAGGAAGAATTCCTTAAACCTGGAGAGTTGAGACCCGTGTAATGGGTACCATGCAATATGACTTCAAAGGGTCTTCATTTGCTCACCGAACCTCTCCAATCCTATCACTGCTGCGTTTATGCCCCTGTACACATGCTTGATTCTCTTTCGGAGACATAGCAATCCATAGGTTTTAAGATACTTACTAGTCAGGTACATTCTTAGGCGTTTAATATGGGGTTTTGAGTCATTTCGTTGAGCAAGGAGTAGCTCTTGTCTATTCCATATTTGGCTTAAGGAACTTTATCTGTGCTCATTTCAATCTCTGGTTTTATGCAGCACCCCAACTCACCTTTCCCCTTAAGCAAGCATAAGTTGGTTTTCTAAATTTGAGACCCTGTTCTGGTTTGGAATGCAGTTCCTGTGTAGCCAAGTTTACATTCCGTGTATTAGTGATATCTTATGATGTTTCTTTTTCTGTGTGACTTATTTCAGTTAGAATCATCGTACCTGAATCCATTCATTGTGCTGCTAAGGGCCTGATGACATAGATTTCATTGCTGAGTGATTTTGCTTTGGAAGTAAATACCACAACTTCTTTATCCATTTTTCACTTTCTGCGATGTTGAACTTGTACTGTAAACGAGGTTCTTCTAAACAGAGGCGTCCCAAACTTTGGGGTGGCTGTGTCTTTTTGATTTTAATTTCCCTAAGCTATAGGACCATAAGTGGCAGTGCCCTAGGCTCTGTTGCTTTGTTTTTTAGATGTTTCAGGAAACACCATACACTTCTCCCCAGTGTCTGTTGGCAATTTACATCCCGCCCATCAGCATAACAAGGCTCCCAGTTCTCCATGGCCTGTCCTGCCTTTCTGGATTTTACACTTTTTTCAGATGGCCCTTTTGACCGGGGGGAAGTGAGACTTCATTGTAGTGCAGATTTCCTTTGCAAGCTTGCTTGGTTGGCCAAAAAGGGCGTATGCGTTTTTTCCTGAATATATTCAGGAAAAAACGCATACGCCCTTTTTGGCCAAGTGCATCATTGTGGACGTTCTGCCTCTTTTCCTATGCTTTCAATGCAATTCCAGTCTACCTCCTGAAATCGGTTTCCTGCAATTCTGCCCCGTTTTCAAGTCCTCTTGGCAGCCTTACTTCAGTATATTTTTGGACGATAGCTGTCATTTATAACTCTGCATGTTTGTGAATTACAGTGCCCCTGAGCTCCTTTCTTCAACTCGCTTTCTTTTGAGCTGGCCGCAACACCGCCGGATGGCTTCAGGCCCTAATCTGGTTCCGGCACGGCACGCTGAGCCTTTGGTTAATTCCTCTTCCTGGTGGGAAATGAGAGTTAAATTTGCCCGTCCAGACACCTCCAGCTAGCCTCTCATTGGTTCTCGCTATTTCTGTTCATCTTCCGCAGAAATTGCAAACTGGGCCAAACAGGAGGTTAAAGGCGCTCACTCTCCAAGTGGGGAGAGTGTTAGTAAAGCGTCTGGAATGTTGCACCCGAGTACCAGGGGAGGAAAACTGAGACATATTTTAACACGTCTCCCGTTCACATGGTTGATCATACTTGGGTTCCACATGCATGTTTTAGCTGAAGGAAGAATACCTTAAACTTGGAGAATTGAGACCCGTGTAATGGGTACCATGCAATATGACTTCAAAGGGTCTTCATTTGCTCACCGAACCTCTCCAATCCTATCACTGCTGCGTTTATGCCCCTGTACACATGCTTGATTCTCTTTCGGAGACATAGCAATCCATAGGTTTTACGATACTTACTAGTCAGGTACATTCTTAGGCGTTTAATATGCGGTGTTGAGTCCATTTCGTTGAGCAAGGAGTAGCTCTTGTCTATTCCATATTTGACTTAAGGAACTTTATCTGTCCTCATTTCAATCTCTGGTTTTATGCAGCACCACAACTCACCTTTACCCTTAAGCAAGCATAAGTTGGTTTTCTAAATTTGAGACCCGGTTCTGTTCTGTAATTCAGTTCCTGTGTAGCCAAGTTTACATTCCGTGTATTAGTGATATCTTATGATGTTTCTTTTTCTGTGTGACTTATTTCAGTTAGAATCATCATACCTGAATCCACTCATTGTGATGCTAAGGACCTGATGACATAGATTTCATTGCTGAGTGATACTGAATTGTAAGTAAATACCACAACTTCTTTATCCATTTTTCACTTTCTGCGATGTTGAACTTGTACTGTAAACGAGGTTCTTGTAAACAGAGGCGTCCCAATCTTTGGGGTGGCTGTGTCTTTTTGATTTTAATTTCCCTAAGCTATAGGACCATAAGTGGAAGTGCCCTAGGCTCTGTTGCTTTGTTTTTTAGATGTTTCAGGAAACACCATACAGTTCTCCCGAGTGGTTGCTGGCAATTTACATCCTGCCCTTCAGCATAACAAGGCTCCCAGTTCTCCATGGCCTGTCCTGCCTTTCTGGATTTTACACTTTTTTCAGATGGCCCTTTTGACCGGGGGGAAGTGAGACTTCATTGTAGTGCAGATTTCCTTTGCAAGCTTGCTTGGTTGGCCAAAAAGGGCGTATGCGTTTTTTCCTGAATATATTCAGGAAAAAACGCATACGCCCTTTTTGGCCAAGTGCATCATTGTGGACGTTCTGCCTCTTTTCCTATGCTTTCAATGCAATTCCAGTCTACCTCCTGAAATCGGTTTCCTGCAATTCTGCCCCGCTTTCAAGTCCTCTTGGCAGCCTTACTTCAGTCTATTTTTGGACGATAGCTGTCATTTATAACTCTGCAGGTTTGTGAATTACAGTGCCCCTGAGCTCCTTTCTTCAACTCGCTTTCTTGTGAGCTGGCCGCAACACCGCAGGATGGCTTCAGGCCCTAATCTGGTTCTGGCACGGAACACTGAGCCTTTGGTTATTTCCTCCTCCTGGTGGGAAATGAGAGTTAAATTTGCCCGTCCAGACACCTCCAGCTAGCCTCTCATTGGTTCTCGCTATTCCTGTTCATCTTCTGCAGAAATTGCAAACTGTGCCAAACAGGAGGTTAAAGGGGCTGACTCTTCAAGTGGGGAGAGTGTGAGTAAAGCGTCTGGAATGTTGCACCCGAGTACCAGGGTACGAAAACTGAGACATATTTGAACACGTCTCCCGATCAAATGGTTGATCATACTCTAGGTTCCACATGCATGTTTTAGCTGAAGGAAGAATACCTTAAATTGGGTAGCTGAAACCCGTGGAATGGGTACCATGCAATATGACTTCAAAGGGTCTTCATTTGCTCACCGAACCTCTCCAATCCTATCACTGCTGCGTTTATGCCCCTGTACACATGCTTGATTCTCTTTTGGAGACATAGCAATCCATAGGTTTTAAGATACTTACTAGTCAGGTACATTCTTAGGCGTTTAATATGCGGTGTTGAGTCCATTTCATTGAGCAAGGAGTAGCTCTTGTCTATTCCATATTTGGCTTAAGGAACTTTATCTGTGCTCATTTCAATCTCTGGTTTTATGCAGCACCCCAACTCACCTTTCCCCTTAAGCAAGCATAAGTTGGTTTTCTAAATTTGAGACCCTGTTCTGTTCTGTAATTCAGTTCCTGTGTAGCCAAGTTTCCATTCCGTGTATTACTGATATCTTATGATGTTTCTTTTTCTGTGTGACTTATTTCAGTTAGAATCATCATACCTGAATCCATTCATTGTGCTGCTAAGGGCATGATGACATAGATTTCATTGCTGAGTGATATTGCTTTGTAAGTGAATACCACAACTTCTTTATCCATTTTTCACTTTCTGCGATGTTGAACTTGTACTGTAAACGAGGTTCTTGTAAACAGAGGCGTCCCAAACTATGGGGTGGCGGTGTCTTTTTGATTTTAATTTCCCTAAGGTATAGGACCATAAGTGGAAGTGCCCTAGGCTCTGTTGCTTTGTTTTTTAGATGTTTCACAAACACCATACACTTCTCCTGAGTGTCTGTTGGCAATTTACATCCCGCCAATCAGCATAACAAGGCTCCCAGTTCTCAATGGCCTGTTGCCTTTCTGGATTTTACACTTTTTTCAGATGGCCCTTTTGACCGGGGAGAAGTGAGACTTCATTGTAGTGCAGATTTCCTTTGCAAGATTGCTTGGTTGGCCAAAAAGGGCGTATGCATTTTTTCCTGAATATATTCAGGAAAAAACGCATATGCCCTTTTTGGCCAAGTGCATCATTGTGGACGTTCTGCCTCTTTTCCTATGCTTTCAATGCAATTCCAGTCTACCTCCTGAAATCGGTTTCCTGCAATTCTGCCCCGCTTTCAAGTCCTCTTGGCAGCCTTACTTCAGTCTATTTTTGGACGATAGCTGTCATTTATAACTCTGCATGTTTGTGAATTACAGTGCCCCTGAGCTCCTTTCTTCAACTCGCTTTCTTTTGAGCTGGCCGCAACACCGCAGGATGGCTTCAGGCCCTAATCTGGTTCCGGCACGGCACGCTGAGCCTTTGGTTAATTCCTCTTCCTGGTGGGAAATGAGAGTTAAATTTGCCCGTCCAGACACCTCCAGCTAGCCTCTAATTGGTTCTCGCTATTCCTGTTCATCTTCCGCAGAAATTGCAAACTGGGCCAAACAGGAGGTTAAAGGGACTGACTCTGCAAGTCGGGAGAGTGTTAGTAAAGCGTCTGGAATGTTGCACCCGAGTACCAGGGTACGAAAACTGAGACATATTTGAACACGTCTCCCGATCATATGGTTGATCATACTCTAGGTTCCACATGCATGTTTTAGCTGAAGGAAGAATACCTTAAACCTGGAGAGTTGAGACCCGTGGAATGGGTACCATGCAATATGACTTCAAAGGGTCTTCATTTGCTCACCGAACCTCTCCAATCCTATCACTGCTGCGTTTATGCCCCTGTACACATGCTTGATTCTCTTTCGGAGACATAGCAATCCATAGGTTTTAAGATACTTACTAGTCAGGTACATTCTTAGGCGTTTAATATGGGGTTTTGAGTCCATTTCGTTGAGCAAGGAGTAGCTCTTGTCTATTCCATATTTGGCTTAAGGAACTTTATCTGTGCTCATTTCAATCTCTGGTTTTATGCAGCACCCCAACTCACCTTTCCCCTTAAGCAAGCATAAGTTGGTTTTCTAAATTTGAGACCCTGTTCTGTTTTGGAATGCAGTTCCTGTGTAGCCAAGTTTACATTCCGTGTATTAGTGATATCTTATGATGTTTCTTTTTCTGTGTGACTTATTTCAGTTAGAATCATCGTACCTGAATCCACTCATTGTGCTGCTAAGGGCCTGATGACATAGATTTCATTGCTGAGTGATATTGCTTTGTAAGTAAATACCACAACTTCTTTATCCATTTTTCACTTTCTGCGATGTTGAACTTGTACTGTAAACGAGGTTCTTGTAAACAGAGGCGTCCCAAACTTTGGGGTGGCTGTGTCTTTTTGATTTTAATTTCCCTAAGCTATAGGACCATAAGTGGCAGTGCCCTAGGCTCTGTTGCTTTGTTTTTTAGATGTTTCAGGAAACACCATACACTTCTCCCCAGTGTCTGGTGGCAATTTACATGACGCCCATCAGCATAACAAAGCTCCCAGTTCTCCATGGCATGTCCTGCCTTTCTGGATTTTACACATTTTTCAGATGGCCCTTTTGACCGGGGGGAAGTGAGACTTCATTGTAGTGCAGATTTCCTTTGCAATCTTGCTTGGTTGGCCAAAAAGGGCGTATGCGTTTTTTCCTGAATATATTCAGGAAAAAACGCATACGCCCTTTTTGGCCAAGTGCATCATTGTGGACGTTCTGCCTCTTTTCCTATGCTTTCAATGCAATTTCAGTCTACCTCCTGAAATCAGATTCCTGCAATTCTGCCCCGCTTTCAAGTCCTCTTGGCAGCCTTACTTCAGTCTATTTTTGGACGATAGCTGTCATTTATAACTCTGCAGGTTTGTGAATTACAGTGCCCCTGAGCACCTTTCTTCAACTCGCTTTCTTGTGAGCTGGCCGCAACACCGCCGGATGGCTTCAGGCCCTAATCTGGTTCCGGCACGGCACGCTGAGCCTTTGGTTAATTCCTCTTCCTGGTGGGAAATGAGAGTTAAATTTGCCCGTCCAGACACCTCCAGCTAGCCTTTAATTGGTTCTCGCTATTCCTGTTCATCTTCCGCAGAAATTGCAAACTGGGCCACACAGGAGGTTAAAACGACTGACTCTGCAAGTCGGGAGAGTGTTAGTAAAGCGTCTGGAATGTTGCACCCGAGTACCAGGGTACGAAAACTGAGACATATTTGAACACGTCTCCCGATCACATGGTTGATCATACTCTAGGTTCCACATGCATGTTTTAGCTGAAGGAAGAATACCTTAAACCTGGGTAGTTGAAACCCGTGGAATGGGTACCATGCAATATGACTTCAAAGGGTCTTCATTTGCTCACCGAACCTCTCCAATCCTATCACTGCTGCGTTTATGCCCCTGTACACATGCTTGATTCTCTTTCGGAGACATAGCAATCCATAGGTTTTAAGATACTTACTAGTCAGGTACATTCTTACGCGTTTAATATGCGGTGTTGAGTCCATTTCGTTGAGCAAGGAGTAGCTCTTGTCTATTCCATATTTGGCTTAAGGAACTTTATCTGTGCTCATTTCAATCTCTGGTTTTATGCAGCACCCCAACTCACCTTTACCCTTAAGCAAGCAAAAGTTGGTTTTCTAAATTTGAGACCCCGTTCTGTTCTGTAATTCAGTTCCTCTGTAGCCAAGTTTACATTCCGTGTATTACTGATACCTTATGATGTTTCTTTTTCTGTGTGACTTATTTCAGTTAGAATCATCATACCTGAATCCACTCATTGTGCTGCTAAGGGCCTGATGACACAGATTTCATGCTGAGTGATATTGCTTTGTAAGTAAATACTACAACTTCTTTATCCATTTTTCACTTTCTGCGATGTTGAACTTGTACTGTAAACGAGGTTCTTGTAAACAGAGCCGTTCCAAACTTTGGGGTGGCTGTGTCTTTTTGATTTTAATTTCCCTAAGCTATAGGACCATAAGTGGAAGTGCCCTAGTTTCTGTTGCTTTGTTTTTTAGATGTTTCAGGAAACACCATACACTTCTCCAGAGTAGTTGTTGGCAATTTACATCCCGCCCATCAGCATAACAAGGCTCCCAGTTCTCCATGGCCTGTCCTGCCTTTCTGGATTTTACACTTTTTTCAGATGGCCCTTTTGACCGGGGGGAAGTGAGACTTCATTGTAGTGCAGATTTCCTTTGCAAGCTTGCTTGGTTGGCCAAAAAGGGCGTATGCATTTTTTCCTGAATATATTCAGGAAAAAACGCATACGCCCTTTTTGGCCAAGTGCATCATTGTGGACGTTCTGCCTCTTTTCCTATGCTTTCAATGCAATTCCAGTCTACCTCCTGAAATCGGGTTCCTGCAATTCTGCCCCACATTCAAGTCCTCTTGGCAGCCTTACTTCAGTCTATTTTTGGACGATAGCTGTCATTTATAACTCTGCAGGTTTGTGAATTACAGTGCCCCTGAGCTCCATTCTTCAACTCGCTTTCTTGTGACCTGGCCGCAACACCGCAGGATGGCTTCAGGCCCTAATCTGGTTCCGGCACGGCACGCTGAGCCTTTGGTTATTTCCTCTTCCTGGTGGGAAATGAGAGTTAAATTTGCCCGTCCAGACACCTCCAGCTAGCCTCTCATTGGTTCTCGCTATTCCTGTTCATCTTCCGCAGAAATTGCAAACTGGGCCAAACAGGAGGTTAAAGGCGCTCACTCTCCAAGTGGGGAGAGTGTTAGTAAAGCGTCTGGAATGTTGCACCCGAGTACCAGGGGAGGAAAACTGAGACATATTTTAACACGTCTCCCGTTCACATGGTTGATCATACTTGGGTTCCACATGCATGTTTTAGCTGAAGGAAGAATACCTTAAACTTGGAGAATTGAGACCCGTGTAATGGGTACCATGCAATATGACTTCAAAGGGTCTTCATTTGCTCACCGAACCTCTCCAATCCTATCACTGCTGCGTTTATGCCCCTGTACACATGCTTGATTCTCTTTTGGAGACATAGCAATCCATAGGTTTTACGATACTTACTAGTCAGGTACATTCTTAGGCGTTTAATATGCGGTGTTGAGTCCATTTCGTTGAGCAAGGAGTAGCTCTTGTCTATTCCATATTTGACTTAAGGAACTTTATCTGTGCTCATTTCAATCTCTGGTTTTATGCAGCACCCCAACTCACCTTTACCCTTAAGCAAGCATAAGTTGGTTTTCTAAATTTGAGACCCTGTTCTGTTCTGTAATTCAGTTCCTGTGTAGCCAAGTTTACATTCCGTGTATTACTGATATCTTATGATGTTTCTTTTTCTGTGTGACTTATTTCAGTTAGAATCATCATACCTGAATCCACTCATTGTGATGCTAAGGACCTGATGACATAGATTTCATTGCTGAGTGATACTGTATTGTAAGTAAATACCACAACTTCTTTATCCATTTTTCACTTTCTGCGATGTTGAACTTGTACTGTAAACGAGGTTCTTGTAAACAGAGGCGTCCCAAACTTTGAGGTGGCTGTGTCTTTTTGATTTTAATTTCCCTAAGCTATAGGACCATAAGTGGAAGTGCCCTAGGCTCTGTTGCTTTGTTTTTTAGATGTTTCAGGAAACACCATACACTTCTCCGGAGTGGTTGTTGGCAATTTACATCCCTCCCTTCAGCATAACAAGGCTCCCAGTTCTCCATGGCCTGTCCTGCCTTTCTGGATTTTACACTTTTTTCAGATGGCCCTTTTGACCGGGGGGAAGTGCGACTTCATTGTAGTGCAGATTTCCTTTGCAAGCTTGCTTGGTTGGCCAAAAAGGGCGTATGCGTTTTTTCCTGAATATATTCAGGAAAAAACGCATACGCCCTTTTTGGCCAAGTGCATCATTGTGGACGTTCTGCCTCTTTTCCTATGCTTTCAATGCAATTTCAGTCTACCTCCTGAAATCGGATTCCTGCAATTCTGCCCCGCTTTCAAGTCCTCTTGGCAGCCTTACTTCAGTCTATTTTTGGACGATAGCTGTCATTTATAACTCTGCAGGTTTGTGAATTACAGTGCCCCTGAGCACCTTTCTTCAACTCGCTTTCTTGTGAGCTGGCCGCAACACCGCAGGATGGCTTCAGGCCCTAATCTGGTTCTGGCACGGCACGCTAAGCCTTTGGTTATTTCCTCCTCCTGGTGGGAAATGAGAGTTAAATTTGCCCGTCCAGACACCTCCAGCTAACCTCTCATTGGTTCTCGCTATTCCTGTTCATCTTCCGCAGAAATTGCAAACTGTGCCAAACAGGAGGTTAAAGGCGCTGACTCTTCAAGTGGGGAGAGTGTCAGTAAAGCGTCTGGAATGTTGCACCCGAGTACCAGGGGAGGAAAACTGAGACATATTTGAACACGTCTCCCGATCAAATGGTTGATCATACTCTAGGTTCCACATGCATGTTTTAGCTGAAGGAAGAATACCTTAAATTGGGTAGCTGAAAGCCGTGGAATGGGTACCATGCAATATGACTTCAATGGGTCTTCATTTGCTCACCGAACCTCTCCAATCCTATCACTGTTGCGTTTATGCCCCTGTACACATGCTTGATTCTCTTTCGGAGACATAGCAATCCATAGGTTTTAAGATACTTACTAGTCAGGTACATTCTTAGGCGTTTAATATGCGGTGTTGAGTCCATTTCGTTGAGCATGGAGTAGCTCTTGTCTATTCCATATTTGGCTTAAGGAACTTTATCTGTGCTCATTTCAATCTCTGGTTTTATGCAGCACCCCAACTCACCTTTCCCCTTAAGCAAGCATAAGTTGGTTTTCTAAATTTGAGACCCTGTTCTGTTCTGTAATTCAGTTCCTGTGTAGCCAAGTTTCCATTCCGTGTATTACTGATATCTTATGATGTTTCTTCTTCTGTGTGACTTATTTCAGTTAGAATCATCATACCTGAATCCACTCATTGTGCTGCTAAGGGCCTGATGACACAGATTTCATTGCTGAGTGATATTGCTTTGTAAGTTAATACCACAACTTTTTTATCCATTTTTCACTTTCTGTGATGTTGAACTTGTACTGTAAACGAGGTTCTTGTAAACAGAGCCGTTCCAAACTTTGGGGTGGCTGTGTCTTTTTGATTTTAAATTCCCTAAGCTATAGGACCATAAGTGGAAGTGCCCTAGGCTCTGTTGCTTTGTTTTTTAGATGTTTCAGGAAACACCATACACTTCTCCCTAGTGGTTGTTGGCAATTTACATCCCGCCCATCAGCATAACAAGGCTCCCAGTTCTCCATGGCCTGTCCTGCCTGTCTGGATTTTACACTTTTTTCAGATGGCCCTTTTGACCGGGGAGAAGTGAGACTTCATTGTAGTGCAGATTTCCTTTGCAAGTTTACTTGGTTGGCCAAAAAGGGCGTATGCGTTTTTTCCTGAATATATTCAGGAAAAAACGCATACGCCCTTTTTGGCCAAGTGCATCATTGTGGACGTTCTGCCTCTTTTCCTATGCTTTCAATGCAATTCCAGTCTACCTCCTGAAATCGGTTTCCTGCAATTCTGCCCCGCTTTCAAGTCCTCTTGGCAGCCTTACTTCAGTCTATCTTTGGACGATAGCTGTCATTTATAACTCTGCAGGTTTGAGAATTACAGTGCCCCTGAGCTCCTTTCTTCAACTCGCTTTCTTGTGACCTGGCCGTTACAGCGCAGGATGGCTTCAGGCCCTAATCTGGTTCCGGCCCGGCATGCTGAGCCTTTGGTTAATTCCTCTTCCTGGTGGGAAATGAGAGTTAAATTTGCCCGTCCAGACACCTCCAGCTAGCCTCTCATTGGGTCTCGCTATTCCTGTTCATCTTCCGCAGAAATTGCAAACTGGGCCAAACAGGAGGTTAAAGGGACTGACTCTCCAAGTTGGGAGAGTGTTAGTAAAGCGTCTGGAATGTTGCACCCGAGTACCAGGGGAGGAAAACTGAGACATATTTGAACACGACTCCCGTTCACATGGTTGATCATACTCTAGGTTCCACATGCATGTTTTAGCTGAAGGAAGAATACCTTAAACCTGGGTAGTTGAAACCCGTGGAATGGGTACCATGCAATATGACTTCAAAGGGTCTTCATTTGCTCACGAACCTCTCCAATCCTATCACTGCTACGTGTATGACCCTGTACACATGCTTGATTCTCTTTCGGAGACATAGCAATCCATAGGTTTTAAGATACTTACTAGTCAGGTACATTCTTAGACGTTTAATATGCGGTGTTGAGTCCATTTCGTTGAGCAAGGAGTAGCTCTTGTCTATTCCATATTTGGCTTAAAGAACTTTATCTGTGCTCATTTCAATCTCTGGTTTTATGCAGCACCCCAACTCACCTTTACCCTTAAGCAAGATTAAGTTGGTTTTCTAAATTTGAGACCCTGTTCTGTTCTGTAATTCAGTTCCTGTGTAGCCAAGTTTACATTCCATGTATTACTGATATCTTATGATGTTTCTTTTTCTGTGTGACTTATTTCAGTTAGAATCATCATACCTGAATCCACTCATTGTGCTGCTAAGGGCCTGATGGCACAGATTTCATTGCTGAGTGATATTGCTTTGTAAGTAAATACCACAACTTCTTTATCCATTTTTCACTTTCTGCGATGTTGAACTTGTACTGTAAACGAGGTTCTTGTAAACAGAGCCGTCCCAAACTTTGGGGTGGCTGTGTCTTTTTGATTTTAATTTCCCTAAGCTATAGGACCATAAGTGGCAGTGCCCTAGGCTCTGTTGCTTTGTTTTTTAGATGTTTCAGGAAACACCATACACTTCTCCCGAGTGTCTGTTGGCAATTTACATCCCGCCCATCAGCATAACAAGGCTCCCAGTTCTCCATGGCCTGTCCTGCCTTTCTGGATTTTACACTTTTTTCAGATGGCCCTTTTGACCGGGGGGAAGTGAGACTTCATTGTAGTGCAGATTTCCTTTGCAAGCTTGCTTGGTTGGCCAAAAAGGGCGTATGCGTTTTTTCCTGAATATATTCAGGAAAAAATGCATACGCCCTTTTTGGCCAAGTGCATCATTGTGGACGTTCTGCCTCTTTTCCTATGCTTTCAATGCAATTCCAGTCTACCTCCTGAAATCGGTTTCCTGCAATTCTGCCCCGCTTTCAAGTCCTCTTGGCAGCCTTACTTCAGTCTATTTTTGGACGATAGCTGTCATTTATAACTCTGCAGGTTTGTGAATTACAGTGCCCCTGAGCTCCTTTCTTCAACTCGCTTTCTTGTGACCTGGCCGCAACACCGCAGGATGGCTTCAGGCCCTAATCTGGTTCCGGCACGGCACGCTGAGCCTTTGGTTATTTCCTCTTCTTGTTGGGAAATGAGAGTTAAATTTGCCCGTCCAGACACCTCCAGCTAGTCTCTCATTGGTTCTCGCTATTCCTGTTCATCTTCCGCAGTAATTGCAAACTGGGCCAAACAGGAGGTTAAAGGCGCTGACTCTCCAAGTGGGGAGAGTGTTAGTAAAGCGTCTGGAATGTAGCACCCGAGTACCAGGGGAGGAAAACTGAGACATATTTGAACACGTCTCCCGTTCACATGGTTGATCATACTTGGGTTCCACATGCATGTTTTAGCTGAAGGAAGAATACCTTAAACCTGGAGAGTTGAGACCCGTGTAAAGGGTACCATGAAATATGACTTCAAAGGGTCTTCATTTGCTCACCGAACCTCTCCAATCCTATCACTGCTGCGTTTATGCCCCTGTACACATGCTTGATTCTCTTTTGGAGACATAGCAATCCATAGGTTTTACGATACTTACTAGTCAGGTACATTCTTAGGCGTTTAATATGCGGTGTTGAGTCCATTTCGTTGAGCAAGGAGTAGCTCTTGTCTATTCCATATTTGACTTAAGGAACTTTATCTGTGCTCATTTCAATCTCTGGTTTTATGCAGCACCCCAACTCACCTTTACCCTTAAGCAAGCATAAGTTGGTTTTCTAAATTTGAGACCCTGTTCTGCTCTGTAATTCAGTTCCTGTGTAGCCAAGTTTACATTCCGTGTATTACTGATATCTTATGATGTTTCTTTTTCTGTGTGACTTATTTCAGTTAGAATCATCATACCTGAATCCACTCATTGTGATGCTAAGGGCCTGATGACATAGATTTCATTGCTGAGTGATATTGCTTTGTAAGTAAATACCACAACTTCTTTATCCATTTTTCACTTTCTGCGATGTTGAACTTGTACTGTAAACGAGGTTCTTGTAAACAGAGGCGTCCCAAACTTTGGGGTGGCTGTGTCTTTTTTATTTTAAATTCCCTAAGCTATAGGACCATAAGTGGAAGTGCCCTAGGCTCTGTTGCTTTGTTTTTTAGATGTTTCAGGTAACACCATACACTTCTCCCGAGTGGTTGTAGGCAATTTACATCCCGCCCTTCTGCATAACAAGGCTCCCAGTTCTCCATGGCCTGTCCTGCCTTTCTGGATTTTACACTTTTTTCAGATGGCCCTTTTGACCGGGGGAAGTGAGACTTCATTGTAGTGCAGATTTCCTTTGCAAGATTGCTTGGTTGGCCAAAAAGGGCGTATGCGTTTTTTCCTGAATATATTCAGGAAAAAACGCATACGCCCTTTTTGGCCAAGTGCATCATTGTGGACGTTCTGCCTCTTTTCCTATGCTTTCAATGCAATTCCAGTCTACCTCCCGAAATCGGTTTCCTGCAATTCTGCCCTGCTTTCAAGTCCTCTTGGCAGCCTTACTTCAGTCTATTTTTGGACGATAGCTGTCATTTATAACTCTGCAGGTTTGTGAATTACAGTGCCCCTGAGCTCCTTTCTTCAACTCGCTTTCTTTTGAGCTGGCCGCAACACCGCAGGATGGCTTCAGGCCCTAATCTGGTTCGGGCACGGCACGCTGAGCCTTTGGTTAATTCCTCTTCCTGGTGGGAAATGAGAGTTAAATTTGCCCGTCCAGACACCTCCAGCTAGTCTCTCATTGGTTCTCGCTATTCCTGTTCATCTTCCGCAGAAATTGCAAACTGGGCCAAACAGGAGGTTAAAGGGACTGACTCTCCAAGTCGGGAGAGTGTTAGTAAAGCGTCTGGAATGTTGCACCCGAGTACCAGGGTACGAAAACTGAGACATATTTGAACACGTCTCCCGATCACATGGTTGATCATACTCTAGGTTCCACATGCATGTTTTAGCTGAAGGAAGAATACCTTAAACCTGGGTAGTTGAAACCCGTGGAATGGGTACCATGCAATATGACTTCAAAGGGTCTTCATTTGCTCACCGAACCTCTCCAATCCTATCACTGCTGCGTTTATGCCCCTGTACACATGCTTGATTCTCTTTCGGAGACATAGCAATCCATAGGTTTGAAGATACTTACTAGTCAGGTACATTCTTAGGCGTTTAATATGGGGTGTTGAGTCCATTTCGTTGAGCAAGGAGTAGCTCTTGTCTATTCCATATTTGGCTTAAGGAACTTTATCTGTGCTCATTTCAATCTCTGGTTTTATGCAGCACCCCAACTCACCTTTCCCCTTAAGCAAGCATAAGTTGGTTTTCTAAATTTGAGACGCTGTTCTGTTCTGTAATTCAGTTCCTGTGTAGCCAAGTTTCCATTCCGTGTATTACTGATATCTTATGATGTTACTTTTTCTCTGTGACTTATTTCAGTTAGAATCATCATACCTGAATCCACTCATTGTGCTGCTAAGGGCCTGATGACACAGATTTCATTGCTGAGTGATATTGCTTTGTAAGTAAATACCACAACTTCTTTCTCCATTTTTCACTTTCTGTGATGTTGAACTTGTACTGTAAACGAGGTTCTTGTAAACAGAGCCGTTCCAAACTTTGGGGTGGCTGTGTCTTTTAGATTTTAAATTCCCTAAGCTATAGGACCATAAGTGGAAGTGCCCTAGGCTCTGTTTCTTTGTTTTTTAGATGTTTCAGGAAACACCATACACTTTTCCCAAGTGGTTGTTGGCAATTTACATCCCGCCCATCAGCATAACAAGGCTCCCAGTTCTCCATGGCCTGTCCTTCCTTTCTGGATTTTACACTTTTTTCAGATGGCCCTTTTGACAGGGGGGAAGTGAGACGTCATTGTAGTGCAGATTTCCTTTGCAAGCTTGCTTGGTTGGCCAAAAAGGGCGTATGCGTTTTTTCCTGAATATATTCAGGAAAAAACGCATACGCCCTTTTTGGCCAAGTGCATCATTGTGGACGTTCTGCCTCTTTTCCTATGCTTTCAATGCAATTCCAGTCTACCTCCTGAAATCGGTTTCCTGCAATTCTGCCCCGCTTTCAAGTCCTCTTGGCAGCCTTACTTCAGTCTATTTTTGGACGATAGCTGTCATTTATAACTCTGCAGGTTTGTGAATTACAGTGCCCCTGAGCTCCTTTCTTCAACTCGCTTTCTTGTGACCTGGCCGCAACACCGCAGGATGGCTTCAGGCCCTAATCTGGTTCTGGCACGGCACGCTGAGCCTTTGGTTAATTCCTCTTCCTGGTGGGAAATGAGAGTTAAATTTGCCCGTCTAGACACCTCCAGCTAGTCTCTCATTGGTTCTCGCTATTCCTGTTCATCTTCCGCAGAAATTGCAAACTGGGCCAAACAGGAGGTTAAAGGGACTGACTCTCCAAGTCGGGAGAGTGTTAGTAAAGCGTCTGGAATGTTGCACCCGAGTACCAGGGTACGAAAACTGAGACATATTTGAACACGTCTCCCGATCACATGGTTGATCATACTCTGGGTTCCACATGCATGTTTTAGCTGAAGGAAGAATACCATAAACCTGGGTAGTTGAAACCCGTGGAATGGGTACCATGCAATATGACTTCAAAGGGTCTTCATTTGCTCACCGAACCTCTCCAATCCTATCACTGCTGCGTTTATGCCCCTGTACACATGCTTGATTCTCTTTCGGAGACATAGCAATCCATAGGTTTGAAGATACTTACTAGTCAGGTACATTCTTAGGCGTTTAATATGGGGTGTTGAGTCCATTTCGTTGAGCAAGGAGTAGCTCTTGTCTATTCCATATTTGGCTTAAGGAACTTTATCTGTGCTCATTTCAATCTCTGGTTTTATGCAGCACCCCAACTCACCTTTCCCCTTAAGCAAGCATAAGTTGGTTTTCTAAATTTGAGACCCTGTTCTGTTCTGTAATTCAGTTCCTGTGTAGCCAAGTTTACATTCCGTGTATTACTGATATCTTATGATGTTTCTTTTTCTGTGTAACTTATTTCAGTTAGAATCATCGTACCTGAATCCACTCATGTGCTGCTAAGGGCCTGATGACACAGATTTCATTGCTGAGTGATATTGCTTTGTAAGTGAATACCACAACTTCTTTATCCATTTTTCACTTTCTGCGATGTTGAACTTGTACTGTAAACGAGGTTCTTGTAAACAGAGCCGTTCCAAACTTTGGGGTGGCTGTGTCTTTTTGATTTTAATTTCCCTAAGCTATAGGACCATAAGTGGAAGTGCCCTAGGCTCTGTTGCTTTGTTTTTTAGATGTTTCAGGAAACACCATACACTTCTCCCGAGTGTCTGTTGGCAATTTACATCCCGCCCATCAGCATAACAAGGCTCCCAGTTCTCCATGGCCTGTCCTGCCTTTCTGGATTTTACACTTTTTTCAGATGGCCCTTTTGACCGGGGGGAAGTGAGACTTCATTGTAGTGCAGATTTCCTTTGCAAGCTTGCTTGGTTGGCCAAAAAGGGCGTATGCGTTTTTTCCTGAATATATTCAGGAAAAAACACATACGCCCTTTTTGGCCAAGTGCATCATTGTGGACGTTCTGCCTCTTTTCCTATGCTTTCAATGCAATTCCAGTCTACCTCCTGAAATCGGTTTCCTGCAATTCTGCCCCGCTTTCAAGTCCTCTTGGCAGCCTTACTTCAGTCTATTTTTGGATGATAGCTGTCATTTATAACTCTGCAGGTTTGTGAATTACAGTGCCCCTGAGCTCCTTTCTTCATCTCGCTTTCTTGTGAGCTGGCCGCAACACCACAGGATGGCTTCAGGCCCTAATCTGGTTCCGGCACGGCACGCAGAGCCTTTGATTAATTCCTCTTCCTGGTGGGAAATGAGAGTTAAATTTGCCCGTCCAGACACCTCCAGCTAGTCTCTCATTGGTTCTCGCTATTCCTGTTCATCTTCCGCAGAAATTGCAAACTGGGCCAAACAGGAGGTTAAAGGGACTGACTCTCCAAGTCGGGAGAGTGTTAGTAAAGCGTCTGGAATGTTGCACCCGAGTACCAGGGTACGAAAACTGAGACATATTTGAACACGTCTCCCGATCACATGGTTGATCATACTCTGGGTTCCACATGCATGTTTTAGCTGAAGGAAGAATACCTAAAACCTGGGTAGTTGAAACCCGTGGAATGGGTACCATGCAATATGACTTCAAAGGGTCTTCGTTTGCTCACCGAACCTCTCCAATCCTATCACTGCTGCCTTTATGCCCCTGTACACATGCTTGATTCTCTTTTGGAGACATAGCAATCCATAGGTTTGAAGATACTTACTAGTCAGGTACATTCTTAGGCATTTAATATGGGATGTTGAGTCCATTTCGTTGAGCAAGGAGTAGCTCTTGTCTATTCCATATTTGGCTTAAGGAACTTTATCTGTGCTCATTTCAATCTCTGGTTTTATGCAGCACCCCAACTCACCTTTCCCCTTAAGCAAGCATAAGTTGGTTTTCTAAATTTGAGACCCTGTTCTGTTCTGTAATTCAGTTCCTGTGTAGCCAAGTTTCCATTCCGTGTATTACTGATATCTTATGATGTTTCTTTTTCTGTGTGACTTATTTCAGTTAGAATCATCATACCTGAATCCACTCATTGTGCTGCTAAGGGCCTGATGACACAGATTTCATTGCTGAGTGATATTGCTTTGTAAGTGAATACCACAACTTCTTTATCCATTTTTCACTTTCTGCGATGTTGAACTTGTACTGTAAACGAGGTTCTTGTAAACAGAGCCGTTCCAAACTTTGGGGTGGCTGTGTCTTTTTGATTTTAATTTCCCTAAGCTATAGGACCATAAGTGGAAGTGCCCTAGGCTCTGTTGCTTTGTTTTTTAGATGTTTCAGGAAACACCATACACTTCTCCTGAGTGTCTGTGGCAATTTACATCCCGCCCATCAGCATAACAAGGCTCCCAGTTCTCCATGGCCTCTCCTGCCTTTCTGGATTTTACACTTTTTTCAGATGGCCCTTTTGACCGGGGGGAAGTGAGACTTCATTGTAGTGCAGATTTCCTTTGCAAGTTTGCTTGGTTGGCCAAAAAGGGCGTATGCGTTTTTTCCTGAATATATTCAGGAAAAAACGCATACGCCCTTTTTGTCCAAGTGCATCATTGTGGACATTCTGCCTCTTTTCCTATGCTTTCAATGCAATTCCAGTCTACCTCCTGAAATCGGTTTCCTGCAATTCTGCCCCGCTTTCAAGTCCTCTTGGCAGCCTTACTTCAGTATATTTTTGGATGATAGCTGTCATTTATAACTCTGCAGGTTTGTGAATTACAGTGCCCCTGAGCTCCTTTCTTCAACTCGCTTTCTTGTGAGCTGGCCGCAACACCGCAGGATGGCTTCAGGCCCTAATCTGTTTCTGGCACAGCACGCTGAGCCTTTGGTTAATTCCTCTTCCTGGTGGGAAATGAGAGTTAAATTTGCCCGTCCAGACACCTCCAGCTAGTCTCTCATTGGTTCTCGCTATTCCTGTTCATCTTCCGCAGAAATTGCAAACTGGGCCTAACAGGAGGTTAAAGGCGCTGACTCTCCAAGTGGGGAGAGTGTTAGTAAAGTGTCTGGAATGTTGCACCCGAGTACCAGGGGAGGAAAACTGAGACATATTTGAACACGTCTCCCGTTCACACGGTTGATCATACTCTGGGTTCCACATGCATGTTTTAGCTGAAGGAAGAATACCTTAAACCTGGAGAGTTGAGACCCGTGGAATGGGTACCATGCAATATGTCTTCAAAGGGTCTTCATTTGCTCACCGAACCTCTCCAATCCTATCACTGCTGCGTTTATGCCCCTGTACACACGCTTGATTCTCTTTTGGAGACATAGCAATCCATAGGTTTTAAGATACTTACTAGTCAGGTACATTCTTAGGCGTTTAATATGGGGTGTTGAGTCCATTTCGTTGAGCAAGGAGTAGCTCTTGTCTATTCCATATTTGGCTTAAGGAACTTTATCTGTGCTCATTTTGATCTCTGGTTTTATGCAGCACCCCAACTCACCTTTCCCCTTAAGCAAGCATAAGTTGGTTTTCTAAATTTGAGACCCTGTTCTGTTTTGGATTTCAGTTCCTGTGTAGCCAAGTTTACATTCCGTGTATTACTGATATCTTATGATGTTTCTTTTTCTGTGTGACTTATTTCAGTTAGAATCATCATACCTGAATCCACTCATTGTGCTGCTAAGGGCCTGATGACATAGATTTCAATGCTGAGTGATATTGCTTTGTAAGTAAATACCACAACTTCTTTATCCATTTTTCACATTCTGTGATGTTGAACTTGTACTGTAAACGAGGTTCTTGTAAACAGAGGCGTCCCAAACTTTGGGGTGGCTGTGTCTTTTTGATTTTAATTTCCCTAAGCTATAGGACCATAAGTGGAAGTGCCCTAGGCTCTGTTGCTTTGTTTTTTAGATGTTTCAGGAAACACCATACACTTCTCCCGAGTGTCTGTTGGCAATTTACGTCCCGCCCATCAGCATAACAAGGCTCCCAGTTCTCCATGGCCTGTCCTGCCTTTCTGGATTTTACACTTTTTTCAGATGGCCCTTTTGACCGAGGGGAAGTGAGACTTCATTGTAGTGCAGATTTCCTTTGCAAGCTTGCTTGGTTGGCCAAAAAGGGCGTATGCGTTTTTTCCTGAATATATTCAGGAAAAAACGCATACGCCCTTTTTGGCCAAGTGCATCATTGTGGACGTTCTGCCTCTTTTCCTATGCTTTCAATGCAATTCCAGTCTACCTCCTGAAATCGGTTTCCTGCAATTCTGCCCCGCTTTCAAGTCCTCTTGGCAGACTTACTTCAGTCTATTTTTGGACGATAGCTGTCATTTATAACTCTGCAGGTTTGTGAATTACAGTGCCCCTGAGCTCCTTTCCTCAACTCACTTTCTTTTGATCTGGCCGCAACACCGCAGGATGGCTTCAGGCCCTAATCTGGTTCCGGCACGGCACGCTGAGCCTTTGGTTATTTCCTCTTCCTGGTGGGAAATGAGAGTTAAATTTGCCCGTCCAGACACCTCCAGCTAGTCTCTCATTGGTTCTCGCTATTCCTGTTCATCTTCCGCAGAAATTGCAAACTGGGCCAAACAGGAGGTTAAAGGCGCTGACTCTCCAAGTGGGGAGAGTGTTAGTAAAGCGTCTGGAATGTTGCACCCGAGTACCAGGGTACGAAAACTGAGACATATTTGAACACGTCTCCCGATCACATGGTTGGTCATACTCTAGGTTCCACATGCATGTTTTAGCTGAAGGAAGAATACCTTAAACCTGGGTAGTTGAAACCCGTGGAATGGGTACCATGCAATATGACTTCAAAGGGTCTTCATTTGCTCACCGAACCTCTCCAATCCTATCACTGCTGCGTTTATGCCCCTGTACACATGCTTGATTCTCTTTCGGAGACATAGCAATCCATAGGTTTTAAGATACTTACTAGTCAGGTACATTCTTAGGCATTTAATATGGGGTGTTGAGTCCATTTCGTTGAGCAAGGAGTAGCTCTTGTCTATTCCATATTTGGCTTAAGGAACTTTATCTGTGCTCCTTTCAATCTCTGGTTTTATGCAGCACCCCAACTCACCTTTCCCCTTAAGCAAGCATAAGTTGGTTTTCTAAATTTGAGACCCTGTTCTGTTCTGTAATTCAGTTCCTGTGTAGCCAAGTTTCCATTCCGTGTATTACTGATATCTTATGATGTTTCTTTTTCTGTGTAACTTATTTCAGTTAGAATCATCGTACCTGAATCCACTCATGTGCTGCTAAGGGCCTGATGACACAGATTTCATTGCTGAGTGATATTGCTTTGTAAGTGAATACCACAACTTCTTTATCCATTTTTCACTTTCTGCGATGTTGAACTTGTACTGTAAACGAGGTTCTTGTAAACAGAGCCGTTCCAAACTTTGGGGTGGCTGTGTCTTTTTGATTTTAATTTCCCTAAGCTATAGGACCATAAGTGGAAGTGCCCTAGGCTCTGTTGCTTTGTTTTTTAGATGTTTCAGGAAACACCATACACTTCTCCTGAGTGTCTGTTGGCAATTTACATCCCGCCCATCAGCATAACAAGGCTCCCAGTTCTCCATGGCCTGTCCTGCCTTTCTGGATTTTACACTTTTTTCAGATGGCCCTTTTGACCGGGGGGAAGTGAGACTTCATTGTAGTGCAGATTTCCTTTGCAAGCTTGCTTGGTTGGCCAAAAAGGGCGTATGCGTTTTTTCCTGAATATATTCAGGAAAAAACGCATACGCCCTTTTTGGCCAAGTGCATCATTGTGGACGTTCTGCCTCTTTTCCTATGCTTTCAATGCAATTCCAGTCTACCTCCTGAAATCGGTTTCCTGCAATTCTGCCCCGCTTTCAAGTCCTCTTGGCAGCCTTACTTCAGTCTATTTTTGGACGATAGCTGTCATTTATAACTCTGCAGGTTTGTGAATTACAGTGCCCCTGAGCTCCTTTCTTCATCTCGCTTTCTTGTGAGCTGGCCGCAACACCACAGGATGGCTTCAGGCCCTAATCTGGTTCCGGCACGGCACGCTGAGCCTTTGATTACTTCCTCTTCCTGGTGGGAAATGAGAGTTAAATTTGCCCGTCCAGACACCTCCAGCTACTCTCTCATTGGTTCTCGCTATTCCTGTTCATCTTCCGCAGAAATTGCAAACTGGGCCAAACAGGAGGTTAAAGGGACTGACTCTCCAAGTGGGGAGAGTGTTAGTAAAGCGTCTGGAATGTTGCACCCGAGTACCAGGGTACGAAAACTGAGACATATTTGAACACGTCTCCCGATCACATGGTTGATCATACTCTGGGTTCCACATGCATGTTTTAGCTGAAGGAAGAATACCTAAAACCTGGGTAGTTGAAACCCGTGGAATGGGTACCATGCAATATGACTTCAAAGGGTCTTCATTTGCTCACCGAACCTCTCCAATCCTATCACTGCTCCGTTTATGCCCCTGTACACATGCTTGATTCTCTTTTGGAGACATAGCAATCCATAGGTTTTAAGATACTTACTAGTCAGGTACATTCTTAGGCATTTAATATGGGGTGTTGAGTCCATTTCGTTGAGCAAGGAGTAGCTCTTGTCTATTCCATATTTGGCTTAAGGAACTTTATCTGTGCTCATTTCAATCTCTGGTTTTATGCAGCACCCCAACTCACCTTTCCCCTTAAGCAAGCATAAGTTGGTTTTCTAAATTTGAGACCCTGTTCTGTTCTGTAATTCAGTTCCTGTGTAGCCAAGTTTCCATTCCGTGTATTACTGATATCTTATGATGTTTCTTTTTCTGTGTGACTTATTTCAGTTAGAATCATCATACCTGAATCCACTCATTGTGCTGCTAAGGGCCTGATGACACAGATTTCATTGCTGAGTGATATTGCTTTGTAAGTGAATACCACAACTTCTTTATCCATTTTTCACTTTCTGTGATGTTGAACTTGTACTGTAAACGAGGTTCTTGTAAACAGAGCCGTTCCAAACTTTGGGGTGGCTGTGTCTTTTTGATTTTAATTTCCCTAAGCTATAGGACCATAAGTGGAAGTGCCCTAGGCTCTGTTGCTTTGTTTTTTAGATGTTTCAGGAAACACCATACACTTCTCCTGAGTGTCTGTTGGCAATTTACATCCCGCCCATCAGCATAACAAGGCTCCCAGTTCTCCATGGCCTCTCCTGCCTTTCTGGATTTTACACTTTTTTCAGATGGCCCTTTTGACCGGGGGGAAGTGAGACTTCATTGTAGTGCAGATTTCCTTTGCAAGTTTGCTTGGTTGGCCAAAAAGTGCGTATGCGTTTTTTCCTGAATATATTCAGGAAAAAACGCATACGCCCTATTTGGCCAAGTGCATCATTGTGGACATTCTGCCTCTTTTCCTATGCTTTCAATGCAATTCCAGTCTACCTCCTGAAATCGGTTTCCTGCAATTCTGCCCCGCTTTCAAGTCCTCTTGGCAGCCTTACTTCAGTCTATTTTTGGATGATAGCTGTCATTTATAACTCTGCAGGTTTGTGAATTACAGTGCCCCTGAGCTCCTTTCTTCAACTCGCTTTCTTGTGAGCTGGCCGCAACACCGCAGGATGGCTTCAGGCCCTAACCTGGTTCCGGCACGGCACGCTGAGCCTTTGGTTATTTCCTCTTCCTGGTGGGAAATGAGAGTTAAATTTGCCCGTCCAGACACCTCCAGCTAGCCTCTCATTGGTTCTCGCTATTCCTGTTCATCTTCCGCAGAAATTGCTAACTGGGCCAAACAGGAGGTTAAAGGCGCTGACTCTCCAAGTGGGGAGAGTGTTAGTAAAGCGTCTGGAATGTTGCACCCGAGTACCAGGGGAGGAAAACTGAGACATATTTGAACACGTCTCCCGTTCACACGGTTGATCATACTCTGGGTTCCACATGCATGTTTTAGCTGAAGGAAGAATACCTTAAACCTGGAGAGTTGAGACCCGTGGAATGGGTACCATGCAATATGTCTTCAAAGGGTCTTCATTTGCTCACCGAACCTCTCCAATCCTATCACTGCTGCGTTTATGCCCCTGTACACACGCTTGATTCTCTTTTGGAGACACAGCAATCCATAGGTTTTAAGATACTTACTAGTCAGGTACATTCTTAGGCGTTTAATATGGGGTGTTGTGTCCATTTCGTTGAGCAAGGAGTAGCTCTTGTCTATTCCATATTTGGCTTAAGGAACTTTATCTGTGCTCATTTCAATCTCTGGTTTTATGCAGCACCCCAACTCACCTTTCCCCTTAAGCAAGCATATGTTGGTTTTCTGAATTTGAGACCCTGTTCTGTTTTGGAATTCAGTTCCTCTGTAGCCAAGTTTACATTCCGTGTATTAGTGATATCTTATGATGTTTCTTTTTCTGTGTGACTTATTTCAGTTAGAATCATCGTACCTGAATCCACTCATTATGCTGCTACGGGCCTGATGACATGGATTTCATTGCTGAGTGATACTGCATTGTACGTAAGTACCACAAGTTCTTTATCCATTTTTCACTTTCTGTGATATTGAACTTGTACGGTAAATGAGGTGCTTGTAAACAGAGGCGTCCCAAACTTTGGGGTGGCTGTGTCTTTTTAATTTTAATTTCCCTAAGCTATAGGACCATAAGTGGAAGTGCCCTAGGCTCTGTTGCTTTGTTTTTTAGATGTTTCAGGAAACACCATACACTTCTCCCAAGTGTCTGTTGGCAATTTACATCCCGCCCATCAGCATAACAAGGCTCACAGTTCTCCATGGCCTGTCCTGCCTTTCTGGATTTTACACTTTTTTCAGATGGCCCTTTTGACCGAGGGGAAGTGAGACTTCATTGTAGTGCAGATTTCCTTTGCAAGCTTGCTTGGTTGGCCAAAAAGGGCGTATGCGTTTTTTCCTGAATATATTCAGGAAAAAACGCATACGCCCTTTTTGGCCAAGTGCATCATTGTGGACGTTCTGCCTCTTTTCCTATGCTTTCAATGCAATTCCAGTCTACCTCCTGAAATCGGTTTCCTGCAATTCTGCCCCGTGTTCAAGTCCTCTTGGCAGACTTACTTCAGTCTATTTTTGGACGATAGCTGTCATTTATAACTCTGCAGGTTTGTGAATTACAGTGCCCCTGAGCTCCTTTCCTCAACTCACTTTCTTTTGATCTGGCCGCAACACCGCAGGATGGCTTCAGGCCCTAATCTGGTTCCGGCACGGCACGCTGAGCCTTTGGTTATTTCCTCTTCCTGGTGGGAAATGAGAGTTAAATTTGCCCGTCCAGACACCTCCAGCTAGTCTCTCATTGGTTCTCGCTATTCCTGTTCATCTTCCGCAGAAATTGCAAACTGGGCCAAACAGGAGGTTAAAGGCGCTGACTCTCCAAGTGGGGAGAGTGTTAGTAAAGCGTCTGGAATGTTGCACCCGAGTACCAGGGGAGGAAAACTGAGACATATTTGAACACGTCTCCCGTTCACACGGTTGATCATACTCTAGGTTCCACATGCATGTTTTAGCTGAAGGAAGAATACCTTAAACCTGGAGAGTTGAGACCTGTGTAATGGGTACCATGCAATATGACTTCAAAGGGTCTTCATTTGCTCACCGAACCTCTCCAATCCTATCACTGCTGCGTTTATGCCCCTGTACACACGCTTGATTCTCTTTTGGAGACATAGCAATCCATAGGTTTTAAGATACTTACTAGTCAGGTACATTCTTAGGCGTTTAATATGGGGTGTTGAGTCCATTTCGTTGAGCAAGGAGTAGCTCTTGTCTATTCCATATTTGGCTTAAGGAACTTTATCTGTGCTCATTTCGATCTCTGGTTTTATGCAGCACCCCATCTCACCTTTCCCCTTAAGCAAGCATAAGTTGGTTTTCTAAATTTGAGACCCTGTTCTGTTTTGGAATTCAGTTCCTGTGTAGTCAAGTTTACATTCCGTGTATTACTGATATCTTATGATGTTTCATTTTCTGTGTGACTTATTTCAGTTAGAATCATCATACGTGAATCCACTCATTGTGCTGCTAAGGGCCTGATGACATAGATTTCAATGCTGAGTGATATTGCTTTGTAAGTAAATACCACAACTTCTTTACCCATTTTTCACATTCTGCGATGTTGAACTTGTACTGTAAACGAGGTTCTTGTAAACAGAGGCGTCCCAAACTTTGGGGTGGCTGTGTCTTTTTGATTTTAATTTCCCTATGCTATAGGACCATAAGTGCAAGTGCCCTAGGCTCTGTTGCTTTGTTTTTTAGATGTTTCAGGAAACACCATACACTTCTCCCGAGTGTCTGTTGGCAATTTACATCCCGCCCATCAGCATAACAAGGCTCCCAGTTCTCCATGGCCTGTCCTGCCTTTCTGGATTTTACACTTTTTTCAGATGGCCCTTTTGACCGGGGGGAAGTGAGACTTCATTGTAGTGCAGATTTCCTTTGCAAGCTTGCTTGGTTGGCCAAAAAGGGCGTATGCCTTTTTTCCTGAATATATTCAGGAAAAAACGCATACGCCCTTTTTGGCCAAGTGCATCATTGTGGACGTTCTGCCTCTTTTCCTATGCTTTCAATGCAATTCCAGTCTACCTCCTGAAATCAGTTTCCTGCAATTCTGCCCCGCTTTCAAGTCCTCTTGGCAGCCTTACTTCAGTGTATTTTTGGACGATAGCTGTCATTTATAACTCTGCAGGTTTGTGAATTACAGTGTCCCTGAGCTCCTTTCCTCAACTCGCTTTCTTTTGAGCTGGCCGCAACACCGCAGGATGGCTTCAGGCCCTAATCTGGTTCCGGCACGGCACGCTGAGCCTTTGATTAATTCCTCTTCCTGGTGGGAAATGAGAGTTAAATTTGCCCGTCCAGACACCTCCAGCTAGTCTCTCATTGGTTCTCGCTATTCATGTTCATCTTCCGCAGAAATTGCAAACTGGGCCAAACAGGAGGTTAAAGGCGCTGACTCTCCAAGTGGGGAGAGTGTTAGTAAAGCGTCTGGAATGTTGCACCCGAGTACCAGGGGAGGAAAACTGAGACATATTTGAACACGTCTCCCGTTCACACGGTTGATCATACTCTAGGTTCCACATGCATGTTTTAGCTGAAGGAAGAATACCTTAAACCTGGAGAGTTGAGACCTGTGTAATGGGTACCATGCAATATGACTTCAAAGGGTCTTCATTTGCTCACCGAACCTCTCCAATCCTATCACTGCTGCGTTTATGCCCCTGTACACACGCTTGATTCTCTTTTGGAGACATAGCAATCCATAGGTTTTAAGATACTTACTAGTCAGGTACATTCTTAGGCGTTTAATATGGGGTGTTGAGTCCATTTCGTTGAGCAAGGAGTAGCTCTTGTCTATTCCATATTTGGCTTAAGGAACTTTATCTGTGCTCATTTCAATCTCTGGTTTTATGCAGCACCCCAACTCACCTTTCTCCTTAAGCAAGCATAAGTTGGTTTTCTGAATTTGAGACCCTGTTCTGTTTTGGAATTCAGTTCCTCTGTAGCCAAGTTTACATTCCGTGTATTAGTGATATCTTATGATGTTTCTTTTTCTGTGTGACTTATTTCAGTTAGAATCATCGTACCTGAATCCACTCATTATGCTGCTACGGGCCTGATGACATAGATTTCATTGCTGAGTGATACTGCATTGTACGTAAGTACCACAAGTTCTTTATCCATTTTTCACTTTCTGTGATATTGAACTTGTACGGTAAACGAGGTTCTTGTAAACAGAGGCGTCCCAAACTTTGGGGTGGCTGTGTCTTTTTGATTGTAATTTCCCTAAGCTATAGGACCATAAGTGGAAGTGCCCTAGGCTCTGTTTCTTTGTTTTTTAGATGTTTCAGGAAACACCATACACTTCTCCCCAGTGGTTGTTGGCAGTTTACATCCCGCCCATCAGCATAACAAGGCTCCCAGTTCTCCATGGCCTGTCCTGCCTTTCTGGATTTTACACTTTTTTCAGATGGCCCTTTTGACCGGGGGGAAGTGAGACTTCATTGTAGTGCAGATTTCCTTTGCAAGCTTGCTTGGTTGGCCAAAAAGGGCGTATGCGTTTTTTCCTGAATATATTCAGGAAAAAACGCATACGCCCTTTTTGGCCAAGTGCATCATTGTGGACGTTCTGCCTCTTTTCCTATGCTTTCAATGCAATTCCAGTCTACCTCCTGAAATCGGTTTCCTGCAATTCTGCCCCGCTTTCAAGTCCTCTTGGCAGCCTTACTTCAGTCTATTTTTGGACGATAGCTGTCATTTATAACTCTGCAGGTTTGTGAATTACAGTGCCCCTGAGCTCCTTTCTTCAACTCGCTTTCTTGTGAGCTGGCCGCAACACCGCTGGATGGCTTCAGGCCCTAATCTGGTTCCGGCACAGCACGCTGAGCCTTTAGTTATTTCCTCTTCCTGGTGGGAAATGAGAGTTAAATTTGCCCGTCCAGACACCTCCAGCTAGTCTCTCATTGGTTCTCTCTATTCCTGTTCATCTTCCGCAGAAATTGCAAACTGGGCCAAACAGGAGGTTAAAGGCGCTGACTCTCCAAGTGGGGAGAGTGTTAGTAAAGCGTCTGGAATGTTGCACCCGAGTACCAGGGGAGGAAAACTGAGACATATTTGAACACGTCTCCCGTTCACATGGTTGATCATACTCTGGGTTCCACATGCATGTTTTAGCTGAAGGAAGAATACCTTAAACCTGGAGAGTTGAGACCTGTGTAATGGGTACCATGAAATATGACTTCAAAGGGTCTTCATTTGCTCACCGAACCTCTCCAATCCTATCACTGCTGCATTTATGCCCCTGTACACACGCTTGATTCTCTTTTGGAGACATAGCAATCCATAGGTTTTAAGATACTTACTAGTCAGGTACATTCTTAGGCGTTTAATATCGGGTGTTGAGTCCATTTCGTTGAGCAAGGAGTAGCTCTTGTCTATTCCATATTTGGCTTAAGGAACTTTATCTGTGCTCATTTCAATCTCTGGTTTTATGCAGCACCACAACTCACCTTTCCCCTTAAGCAAGCATAAGTTGGTTTTCTAAATTTGAGACCCTGTTCTGTTTTGGAATTCAGTTCCTCTGTAGCCAAGTTTACATTCCGTGTATTAGTGATATCTTATGATGTTTCTTTTTCTGTGTGACTTATTTCAGTTAGAATCATCGTACCTGAATCCACTCATTATGCTGCTACGGGCCTGATGACATAGATTTCATTGCTGAGTGATACTGCATTGTACGTAAGTACCACAAGTTCTTTATCCATTTTTCACTTTCTGTGATATTGAACTTGTACGGTAAACGAGGTTCTTGTAAACAGAGGCGTCCCAAACTTTGGGGTGGCTGTGTCTTTTTGATTTTAATTTCCCTAAGCTATAGGACCATAAGTGGAAGTGCCCTAGGCTCTGTTGCTTTGTTTTTTAGATGTTTCAGGAAACTGCCGAGGACCAGCCCCAGCTGAACAGGATTCACCCAAAGGGGAGGACGGAGTCGGCGTGGACAGAACTCAAGACACCTCTTCTTGGGTGCAAGGATCTGACAAATTTATTTTCAAGATTCCAAAAGCTTTTATACTATAAAGTGATCTCATTTTCAAATTCAACATTCTCATTCCCACGCCAAGAACTCCCCCACATAGGCCACAAAACAAAGGTAATTTACATCAGCAGATTGATTAAAACAGGTTAGGTAATTTTCCCATCGCCCAGAGTCTCTTTCTTCTCCTGTGGTTAATCACATGTTGGTCACATCTACGTCAGGAACACAGTCTGTGGTTTCATCGTCTTCTTTAGAAAATTAGATGTTCTTGTACCTATATGTTCTTGTTCAATCAGCCAACTATTCAAAGCACAAACTCAAGCACATTATTCTTTTAACAATTGTAAATATTTATAGACTCTTTTCTTCTACCTTTATAATCAAAACAAGGCACTAAATTATACAAAAAACAATTCTACTTATAAAAGGCTACCAAGTAGCCTACTCTATCTAATTTATTATGTACCCACTGTAGCATAAAACCTTCCCACCACCATACCCAAAAATTTCCTAACCTACAATAGTAATCAAAACAATCAAAACAATACACATCATTTTTTATACTTCTAAAAAACCATGGGAGCGGACATTGTACCGTAAACTCATTGATTAAACCCACTGTTGCATAAAACCTTGTCACCATACCCAGGTATTTCCCAGCATGTTTATAACTCCACTGGGAGGCCATAACTCTTGCAATTTTTCTTTTAAAGTACAAAGCTGCTGCAGAAATGTTCCCACCATTATATTTCCCCAACAAATATAATCATTAAAGGAGCCAAAGTAGCTATAATCCTTCTCTTGGTTTTTACCCTAAATTGGGGTCTTTCCTAAACCCCTGCATTAAAACTATACATTTTTCCCAACACCAAAAGCAATCCTATAAAAATCACCTTAGGCAAAGGCAGGGAAAAACACAGAGAAAAGCTATGGTTCACGGAGGAAATGGGAAACAGAGCCCTGCTGCGGTGGAAGAGCAGTTGCCATTGGCCAGGTCTCTGGTCTGCTACCTGGGTTCTCATCTGAGCTGGGCGTGGGAAGCGAAGCAGCCATGGGGACAAGAGACCTCTCTCAAAAGGGGTGAGGGTTCAGGCTCCTGCAAAGTTGGGGGGGTGAGGGTCTATGCCCCACCTCTGTTGGCCCCCAAGTTCTCTCCTGATGGCCCCTCTGCGACTGTGCCTGTCTTAGGTTGTTCCTTCCCTGAGGAATCTTACCCATCTCTGGCTAACCACCCATCCTCCGGGGCCAAGCAGGGAGATGTGAGGTGTGTGAGTGAGCGAGGTGCAGCGCCCCCAGAGAAGGTCAGTTTTCTGTCACCGTGGTAGCCTATGCCCCCGTGGCCTCCACGCCCAGCACCTGCCCTGGGATTCCCTCACCAACTGGCGGGGCCCCGGCTCTGATCACATGTCTTCGGGAACCCAGGTTTCTCCTCCAGAGAGGGCCCAGCTTACAGCACTGGGCAAGAGAGGCCAATTGCACGGCACCAGCCACCAGGAGGCAGGAAGCTTTGCAAACGAGAACTTTACTTTTCCATATATACACCTGACAGCACCAGCTTTGCTGAGGAGAGATTTGCTTCTCCATATTTATACCTGATAGCATCAACTTTGCTTGATACTATGGGTCTCGTCTGTGCTGTGACTCAAAGGCACTTCCTATATGGCTCCCGACAGGAAACACCATACACTTCTCCCGAGTGTCTGTTGGCAATTTACATCCCGCCCATCAGCATAACAAGGCTCCCAGTTCTCCATGGCCTGTCCTGCCTTTCTGGATTTTACACTTTTTTCAGATGGCCCTTTTGACCGGGGGGAAGTGAGACTTCATTGTAGTGCAGATTTCCTTTGCAAGCTTGCTTGGTTGGCCAAAAAGGGCG
Organism: Stenella coeruleoalba; assembly: GCF_951394435.1. Lineage (NCBI taxonomy): Eukaryota > Metazoa > Chordata > Mammalia > Artiodactyla > Delphinidae > Stenella > Stenella coeruleoalba. Next base: position 1,494,135 of record NW_027646269.1, read on the forward strand.
TATGCGTTTTTTCCTGAATATATTCAGGAAAAAACGCATACGCCCTTTTTGGCCAAGTGCATCATTGTGGACGTTCTGCCTCTTTTCCTATGCTTTCAATGCAATTCCAGTCTACCTCCTGAAATCGGTTTCCTGCAATTCTGCCCCGCTTTCAAGTCCTCTTGGCAGCCTTACTTCAGTCTATTTTTGGACGATAGCTGTCATTTATAACTCTGCAGGTTTGTGAATTACAGGGCCCCTGAGCTCCTTTCCTCAACTCGCTTTCTTTTGAGCTGGCCGCAACACCGCAGGATGGCTTCAGACCCTAATCTGGTTCCGGCACGGCACGCTGAGCCTTTGGTTATTTCCTCTTCCTGGTGGGAAATGAGAGTTAAATTTGCCCGTCCAGACACGTCCAGCTAGCCTCTCATTGGTTCTCGCTATTCCTGTTCATCTTCCGCAGAAATTGCAAACTGGGCCAAACAGGAGGTTAAAGGCGCTGACTCTCCAAGTGGGGAGAGTGTTAGTAAAGCATCTGGAATGTTGCACCCGAGTACCAGGGGAGGAAAACTGAGACATTTTGAACACGTCTCCCGTTCACACGGTTGATCATACTCTGGGTTCCACATGCATGTTTTAGCTGAAGGAAGAATGCCTTAAACCTGGAGAGTTGAGACCCGTGGAATGGGTACCATGCAATATGTCTTCAAAGGGTCTTCATTTGCTCACCGAACCTCTCCAATCCTATCACTGCTGCGTTTATGCCCCTGTACACACGCTTGATTCTCTTTTGGAGACATAGCAATCCATAGGTTTTAAGATACTTACTAGTCAGGTACATTCTTAGGCGTTTAATATGGGGTGTTGAGTCCATTTCGTTGAGCAAGGAGTAGCTCTTGTCTATTCCATATTTGGCTTAAGGAACTTTATCTGTGCTCATTTCAATCTCTGGTTTTATGCAGCACCACAACTCACCTTTCCCCTTAAGCAAGCATAAGTTGGTTTTCTAAATTTGAGACCCTGTTCTGTTTTGGAATACAGTTCCTCTGTAGCCAAGTTTACATTCCGTGTATTAGTGATATCTTATGATGTTTCTTTTTCTGTGTAACTTATTTCAGTTAGAATCATCGTACCTGAATCCACTCATTATGCTGCTACGGGCATGATGACATAGATTTCATTGCTGAGTGATACTGCATTGTACGTAAGTACCACAAGTTCTTTATCCATTTTTCACTTTCTGTGATATTGAACTAGTACGGTAAACGAGGTTCTTGTAAACAGAGGCGTCCCAAACTTTGGGGTGGCTGTGTCTTTTTGATTTTAATTTCCCTAAGCTATAGGACCATAAGTGGCAGTGCCCTAGGCTCTGTTGCTTTGTTTTTTAGATGTTTCAGGAAACACCATACACTTCTCCCGAGTGTCTGTTGGCAATTTACATCCCGCCCATCAGCATAACAAGGCTCCCAGTTCTCCATGGCCTGTCCTGCCTTTCTGGATTTTACACATTTTTCAGATGGCCCTTTTGACCGGGGGGAAGTGAGACTTCATTGTAGTGCAGATTTCCTTTGCAAGCTTGCTTGGTTGGCCAAAAAGGGCGTATGCGTGTTTTCCTGAATATATTCAGGAAAACACGCATACGCCCTTTTTGGCCAAGTGCATCATTGTGGACGTTCTGCCTCTTTTCCTATGCTTTCAATGCAATTCCAGTCTACCTCCTGAAATCGGTTTCCTGCAATTCTGCCCCGCTTTCAAGTCCTCTTGGCAGCCTTACTTCAGTACATTTTTGGACGATAGCTGTGATTTATAACTCTGCAGGTTTGTGAATTACAGGGCCCCTGAGCTCCTTTCCTCAACTCGCTTTCTTTTGAGCTGGCCGCAACACCGCAGGATGGCTTCAGACCCTAATCTGTTTCCGGCACGGCACGCTGAGCCTTTGGTTATTTCCTCTTCCTGGTGGGAAATGAGAGTTAAATTTGCCCGTCCAGACACCTCCAGCTAGTCTCTCATTGGTTCTCGCTATTCCTGTTCATCTTCCGCAGAAATTGCAAACTGGGCCAAACAGGAGTTTAAAGGCGCTGACTCTCCAAGTGGGGAGAGTGTTAGTAAAGCGTCTGGAATGTTGCACCCGAATACCAGGGGAGGAAAACTGAGACATATTTGAACACGTCTCCCGTTCACACGGTTGATCATACTCTGGGTTCCACATGCATGTTTTAGCTGAAGGAAGAATACCTTAAACCTGGAGAGTTGAGACCCGTGGAATGGGTACCATGCAATATGTCTTCAAAGGGTCTTCATTTGCTCACCGAACCTCTCCAATCCTATCACTGCTGCGTTTATGCCCCTGTACACACGCTTGATTCTCTTTGGAGACATAGCAATCCATAGGTTTTAAGATACTTACTAGTCAGGTACATTCTTAGGCGTTTAATATGGGGTGTTGAGTCCATTTCGTTGAGCAAGGAGTAGCTCTTGTCTATTCCATATTTGGCTTAAGGAACTTTATCTGTGCTCATTTCAATCTCTGGTTTTATGCAGCACCCCAACTCACCTTTCCCCTTAAGCAAGCATAAGTTGGTTTTCTAAATTTGAGACCCTGTTCTGTTTTGGAATTCAGTTCCTCTGTAGCCAAGTTTACATTCCGTGTATTAGTGATATCTTATGATGTTTCTTTTTCTGTGTGACTTATTTCAGTTAGAATCATCATACCTGAATCCACTCATTATGCTGCTACGGGCCTGATGACATAGATTTCATTGTTGAGTGATACTGCATTGTACATAAGTACCACAAGTTCTTTTTCCATTTTTCACTTTCTGTGATATTGAACTTGTACGGTAAACGAGGTTCTTGTAAACAGAGGCGTCCCAAACTTTGGGATGGCTGTGTCTTTTTGATTTTAATTTCCCTAAGTTATAGGACCATAAGTGGAAGTGCCCTAGGCTCTGTTGCTTTGTTTTTTAGATGTTTCAGGAAACACCATACACTTCTCCCGAGTGGTTGTTGGCAATTTACATCCCGCCCATCAGCATAACAAGGCTCCCAGTTCTCCATGGCCTGTCCTGCCTTTCTGGATTTTACACTTTTTTCAGATGGCCCTTTTGACCGGGGGGAAGTGAGACTTCATTGTAGTGCAGATTTCCTTTGCAAGCTTGCTTGGTTGGCCAAAAAGGGCGTATGCGTTTTTTCCTGAATATATTCAGGAAAAAACACATACGCCCTTTTTGGCCAAGTGCATCATTGTGGACGTTCTGCCTCTTTTCCTATGCTTTCAATGCAATTCCAGTCTACCTCCTGAAATCGGTTTCCTGCAATTCTGCCCCGCTTTCAAGTCCTCTTGGCAGCCTTACGTCAGTATATTTTTGGACGATAGCTGTCATTTATAACTCTGCAGGTTTGTGAATTACAGTGCCCCTGAGCTCCTTTCTTCAACTCGCTTTCTTGTGAGCTGGCCGGAACACCGCAGGATGGCTTCAGGCCCTAATCTGGTTCCGGCACGGCACGCTGAGCCTTTGGTTATTTCCTCTTCCTGGTGGGAAATGAGAGTTAAATTTGCCCGTCCAGACACCTCCAGCTAGTCTCTCATTGGTTCTCGCTATTCCTGTTCATCTTCCGCAGAAATTGCAAACTGGGCCAAACAGGAGGTTAAAGGCGCTGACTCTCCAAGTGGGGAGAGTGTTAGTAAAGCGTCTGGAATGTTGCACCCGAGTACCAGGGGAGGAAAACTGAGACATATTTGAACACGTCTCCCGTTCACACAGTTGATCATACTCTGGGTTCCACATGCATGTTTTAGCTGAAGGAAGAATACCTTAAACCTGGAGAGTTGAGACCCGTGGAATGGGTACCATGCAATATGTCTTCAAAGGGTCTTCATTTGCTCACCGAACCTCTCCAATCCTATCACTGCTGTGTTTATGCCCCTGTACACACGCTTGATTCTCTTTTGGAGACATAGCAATCCATAGGTTTTAAGATACTTACTAGTCAGGTAAATTCTTAGGCGTTTAATATGGGGTGTTGAGTCCATTTCGTTGAGCAAGGAGTAGCTCTTGTGTATTCCATATTTGGCTTAAGGAACTTTATCTGTCCTCATTTCAATCTCTGGTTTTATGCAGCACCACAACTCACCTTTCCCCTTAAGCAAGCATAAGTTGGTTTTCTAAATTTGAGACCCTGTTCTGTTTTGGAATTCAGTTCCTCTGTAGCCAAGTTTACATTCCGTGTATTAGTGATATCTTATGATGTTTCTTTTTCTGTGTGACTTATTTCAGTTAGAATCATCGTACCTGAATCCACTCATTATGCTGCTACGGGCCTGATGACATAGATTTCATTGCTGAGTGATACTGCATTGTACGTAAGTACCACAAGTTCTTTATCCATTTTTCACTTTCTGTGATATTGAACTTGTATGGTAAACGAGGTTCTTGTAAACAGAGGCGTCCCAAACATTTGGGTGCCTGTGTCTTTTTGATTTTAATTTCCCTAAGCTATAGGACCATAAGTGACAGTGCCGTAGGCTCTGTTGCTTTGTTTTTTAGATGTTTCAGGAAACACCATACACTTCTTCCGAGTGTCTGTTGGCAATTTACATCCCGCCCATCAGTATAACAAGGCTCCCAGTTCTCCATGGCCTGTCCTGCCTTTCTGGATTTTACACTTTTTTCAGATGGCCCTTTTGACCGGGGGGAAGTGAGACTTCATTGTAGTGCAGATTTCCTTTGCAAGCTTGCTTGGTTGGCCAAAAAGGGCGTATGCGTTTTTTCCTGAATATATTCAGGAATATATTCAGGAAAAAACGCATACGCCCTTTTTGGCCAAGTGCATCATTGTGGACGTTCTGCCTCTTTTCCTATGCTTTCAATGCAATTCCAGTCTACCTCCTGAAATCGGTTTCCTGCAATTCTGCCCCGCTTTCAAGTCCTCTTGGCAGCCTTACTTCAGTCTATTTTTGGACGATAGCTGTCATTTATAACTCTGCAGGTTTGTGAATTACAGTGCCCCTGAGCTCCTTTCTTCAACTCGCTTTCTTGTGACCTGGCCGCAACACCGCAGGATGGCTTCAGGCCCTAATCTGGTTCCGACCCGGCATGCTGAGCCTTTGGTTAATTCCTCTTCCTGGTGGGAAATGAGAGTTAAATTTGCCCGTCCAGACACCTCCAGCTAGCCTCTCATTGGTTCTCGCTATTCCTGTTCATCTTCCGCAGAAATTGCAAACTGGGCCAAACAGGAGGTTAAAGGGACTGACTCTCCAAGTCGGGAGAGTGTTAGTAAAGCGTCTGGAATGTTGCACCCGAGTACCAGGGGAGGAAAACTGAGACATATTTGAACACGTCTCCGGTTTACATGGTTGATCTAACTCTGGGTTCCACATGCATGTTTTAGCTGAAGGAAGAATACCTTAAACCTCGAAAGTTGAGACCCGTGTAATGGGTACCATGCAATATGACTTCAAAGGGTTTTCATTTGCTCACCGAACCTCTCCAATCCTATCACTGCTGCGTTTATGCCCCTGTACACATGCTTGATTCTCTTTCGGAGACATAGCAATCCATAGGTTTGAAGATACTTACTAGTCAGGTACATTCTTAGGCGTTTAATATGCGGTGTTGAGTCCATTTCGTTGAGCAAGGAGTAGCTCTTGTCTATTCCATATTTGGCTTAAGGAACTTTATCTGTGCTCATTTCAATCTCTGGTTTTATGCAGCACCCCAACTCACCTTTCCCCTTAAGCAAGCATAAGTTGGTTTTCTAAATTTGAGACCCTGTTCTGTTTGGGAATGCAGTTCCTGTGTAGCCAAGTTTACATTCCGTGTATTACTGATATCTTATGATGTTTCTTTTTCTGTGTGACTTATTTCAGTTAGAATCATCGTACCTGAATCCACTCATTATGCTGCTATGGGCCTGATGACATAGATTTCATTGCTGAGTGATACTGCATTGTACGTAAGTACCACAAGTTCTTTATCCATTTTTCACTTTCTGTGATACTGAACTTGTACGGTAAACGAGTTTCTTGTAAACGGAGGTGTCCCAAACTTTGGGGTGGCTGTGTCTTTTTGATTTTAATTTCCCTAACCTATAGGACCATAAGTGGAAGTGCCCTAGGCTCTGTTGCTTTGTTTTTTAGATGTTTCAGGAAACACCATACACTTCTCCCGAGTGTCTGTTGGCAATTTACATCCCGCCCATCAGCATAACAAGGCTCCCAGTTCTCCATGGCCTGTCCTGCCTTTCTGGATTTTACACTTTTTTCAGATGGCCCTTTTGACCGGGGGGAAGTGAGACTTCATTGTAGTGCAGATTTCCTTTGCAAGCTTGCTTGGTTGGCCAAAAAGGGCGTATGCGTTTTTTCCTGAATATATTCAGGAAAAAACGCATACGCCCTTTTTGGCCAAGTGCATCATTGTGGACGTTCTGCCTCTTTTCCTATGCTTTCAATGCAATTCCAGTCTACCTCCTGAAATCTGTTTCCTGCAATTCTGCCCCGCTTTCAAGTCCTCTTGGCAGACTTACTTCAGTCTATTTTTGGACGATAGCTGTCATTTATAACTCTGCAGGTTTGTGAATTACAGTGCCCCTGAGCTCCTTTCCTCAACTCACTTTCTTTTGATCTGGCCGCAACACCGCAGGATGGCTTCAGGCCCTAATCTGGTTCCGGCACGGCACGCTGAGCCTTTGGTTATTTCCTCTTCCTGGTGGGAAATGAGAGTTAAATTTGCCCGTCCAGACACCTCCAGCTAGTCTCTCATTGGTTCTCGCTATTCCTGTTCATCTTCCGCAGAAATTGCAAACTGGGCCAAACAGGAGGTTAAAGGCGCTGACTCTCCAAGTCGGGAGAGTGTTAGTAAAGCGTCAGGAATGTTGCACCCGAGTACCAGGGTACGAAAACTGAGACATATTTGAACATGTCTCCCGATCACATGGTTGATCATACTCTAGGTTCCACATGCATGTTTTACTGAAGGAAGAATACCTTAAACCTGGGTAGTTGAAACCCGTGGAATGGGTACCATGCAATATGACTTCAAAGGGTCTTCATTTGCTCACCGAACCTCTCCAATCCTATCACTGCTGCGTTTATGCCCCTGTACACATGCTTGATTCTCTTTTGGAGACATAACAATCCATAGGTTTTAAGATACTTACTAGTCAGGTACATTCTTAGGCGTTTAATATGTGGTGTTGAGTCCACTTCGTTGAGCAAGGAGTAGCTCTTGTCTATTCCATATTTGGCTTAAGGAACTTTATCTGTGCTCATTTCAATCTCTGGTTTTATGCAGCACCCCAACTCACCTTTCCCCTTAAGCAAGCATAAGTTGGTTTTCTAAATTTGAGACCCTCTTCTGTTTTGGAATTCAGTTCCTGTGTAGCCAAGTTTACATTCCGTGTATTACTGATATCTTATGATGTTTCTTTTTCTGTGTGACTTATTTCAGTTAGAATCATCGTACCTGAATCCACTCATTATGGTGCTATGGGCCTGATGACATAGATTTCATTGCTGAGTGATACTGCATTGTACGTAAGTACCACAAGTTCTTTATCCATTTTTCACTTTCTGTGATATTGAACTTGTACGGAAAACGAGTTTCTTGTAAACGGAGGCGTCCCAAACTTTGGGGTGGCTGTGTCTTTTTGATTTTAATTTCCCTAAGCTATAGGACCATAAGTGGAAGTGCCCTAGGCTCTGTTGCTTTGTTTTTCAGATGTTTCAGGAAACACCATACACTTCTCCCGAGTGGTTGTTGGCAATTTACATCCCGCCCATCAGCATAACAAGGCTCCCAGTTCTCCATGGCCTGTGCTGCCTTTCTGGATTTTACACTTTTTTCAGATGGCCCTTTTGACCGGGGGGAAGTGAGACTTCATTGTAGTGCAGATTTCCTTTGCAAGCTTGCTTGGTTGGCCAAAAAGGGCGTATGCGTTTTTTCCTGAATTTATTCAGGAAAAAAAGCATACGCCCTTTTTGGCCAAGTGAATCATTGTGGACGTTCTGCCTCTTTTCCTATGCTTTCAATGCAATTCCAGTCTACCTCCTGAAATCGGTTTCCTGCAATTCTGCCCCGCTTTCAAGTCCTCTTGGCAGCCTTACTTCAGTCTATTTTTGGACGATAGCTGTCATTTATAACTCTGCAGGTTTGTGAATTACAGTGCCCCTGAGCTCCTTTCTTCAACTCGCTTTCTTGTGACCTGGCCGCAACACCGCAGGATGGCTTCAGGCCCTAATCTGGTTCCGGCCCGGCATGCTGAGCCTTTGGTTAATTCCTCTTCCTGGTGGGAAATGAGAGTTAAATTTGCCCGTCCAGACACCTCCAGCTAGCCTCTCATTGGTTCTCGCTATTCCTGTTCGTCTTCCGCAGAAATTGCAAACTGGGCCAAACAGGAGGTTAAAGGCGCTGACTCTCCAAGTGGGGAGAGTGTTAGTAAAGCGTCTGGAATGTTGCACCCGAGTACCAGGGGAGGAAAACTGAGACATATTTGAACACGTCTCCCGATCACATGGTTGGTCATACTCTGGGTTCCACATGCATGTTTTAGCTGAAGGAAGAATACCTAAAACCTGGGTAGTTGAAACCCGTGTAATGGGTACCATGCAATATGACTTCAAAGGGTCTTCATTTGCTCACCGAACCTCTCCAATCCTATCACTGCTGCGTTTATGCCCCTGTACACACGCTTGATTCTCTTTTGGAGACATAGCAATCCATAGGTTTTAAGATACTTACTAGTCAGGTACATTCTTAGGCGTTTAATATGGGGTGTTGAGTCCATTTCGTTGAGCAAGGAGTAGCTCTTGTCTATTCCATATTTGGCTTAAGGAACTTTATCTGTGCTCATTTCAATCTCTGGTTTTATGCAGCACCACAACTCACCTTTCCCCTTAAGCAAGCATAAGTTGGTTTTCTAAATTTGAGACCCTGTTCTGTTTTGGAATTCAGTTCCTGTGTAGCCAAGTTTACATTCCGTGTATTACTGATATCTTATGATGTTTCTTTTTCTGTGTGACTTATTTCAGTTAGAATCATCGTACCTGAATCCACTCATTATGCTGCTATGGGCCTGATGACATAGATTTCATTGCTGAGTGATACTGCATTGTACGTAAGTACCACAAGTTCTTTATCCATTTTTCACTTTCTGTGATATTGAACTTGTACGGTAAATGAGTTTCTTGTAAACGGAGGCGTCCCAAACTTTGGGGTGGCTGTGTCTTTTTGATTTTAATTTCCCTAAGCTATAGGACCATAAGTGGAAGTGCCCTAGGCTCTGTTGCTTTGTTTTTCAGATGTTTCAGGAAACACCATACACTTCTCCCGAGTGGTTGTTGGCAATTTACATCCCGCCCATCAGCATAACAAGGCTCCCAGTTCTCCATGGCCTGTGCTGCCTTTCTGGATTTTACACTTTTTTCAGATGGCCCTTTTGACCGGGGGGAAGTGAGACTTCATTGTAGTGCAGATTTCCTTTGCAAGCTTGCTTGGTTGGCCAAAAAGGGCGTATGCGTTTTTTCCTGAATATATTCAGGAAAAAACGCATACGCCCTTTTTGGCCAAGTGCATCATTGTGGACGTTCTGCCTCTTTTCCTATGCTTTCAATGCAATTCCAGTCTACCTCCTGAAATCGGTTTCCTGCAATTCTGCCCCGCTTTCAAGTCCTCTTGGCAGCCTTACTTCAGTCTATTTTTGGACGATAGCTGTCATTTATAACTCTGCAGGTTTGTGAATTACAGTGCCCCTGAGCTCCTTTCTTCAACTCGCTTTCTTGTGAGCTGGCCGCAACACCGCAGGATGGCTTCAGGCCCTAATCTGGTTCCGGCCCGGCATGCTGAGCCTTTGGTTAATTCCTCTTCCTGGTGGGAAATGAGAGTTAAATTTGCCCGTCCAGACACCTCCAGCTAGCCTCTCATTGGTTCTCGCTATTCCTGTTCGTCTTCCGCAGAAATTGCAAACTGGGCCAAACAGGAGGTTAAAGGCGCTGACTCTCCAAGTGGGGAGAGTGTTAGTAAAGCATCTGGAATCTTGCACCCGAGTACCAGGGGAGGAAAACTGAGACATATTTGAACACGTCTCCCGATCACATGGTTGATCATACTCTGGGTTCCACATGCATGTTTTAGCTGAAGGAAGAATACCTAAAACCTGGGTAGTTGAAACCCGTGGAATGGGTACCATGAAATATGACTTCAAAGGGTCTTCATTTGCTCACCGAAACTCTCCAATCCTATCACTGCTGCGTTTATGCCCCTGTACACACGCTTGATTCTCTTTTGGCGACATAGCAATCCATAGGTTTTAAGATACTTACTAGTCAGGTACATTCTTAGGCGTTTAATATGGGGTTTTGAGTCCATTTCGTTGAGCAAGGAGTAGCTCTTGTCTATTCCATATTTGGCTTAAGGAACTTTATCTGTGCTCATTTCAATCTCTGGTTTTATGCAGCACCCCAACTCACCTTTCCCCTTAAGCAAGCATAAGTTGGTTTTCTAAATTTGAGACCCTGTTCTGTTTTGGAATTCAGTTCCTGTGTAGCCAAGTTTCCATTCCGTGTATTACTGATATCTTATGATGTTTCTTTTTCTGTGTGACTTATTTCAGTTAGAATCATCGTACCTGAATCCACTCATTATGCTGCTATGGGCCTGATGACATAGATTTCATTGCTGAGTGATACTGCATTGTACGTAAGTACCACAAGTTCTTTATCCATTTTTCACTTTCTGTGATATTGAACTTGTACGGAAAACGAGTTTCTTGTAAACGGAGGCGTCCCAAACTTTGGGGTGGCTGTGTCTTTTTGATTTTAATTTCCCTAAGCTATAGGACCATAAGTGGAAGTGCCCTAGGCTCTGTTGCTTTGTTTTTCAGATGTTTCAGGAAACACCATACACTTCTCCCGAGTGGTTGTTGGCAATTTACATCCCGCCCATCAGCATAACAAGGCTCCCAGTTCTCCATGGCCTGTCCTGCCTTTCTGGATTTTACACTTTTTTCAGATGGCCCTTTTGACCAGGGGGAAGTGAGACTTCATTGTAGTGCAGATTTCCTTTGCAAGCTTGCTTGGTTGGCCAAAAAGGGCGTATGCGTTTTTTCCTGAATATATTCAGGAAAAAACGCATACGCCCTTTTTGGCCAAGTGCATCATTGTGGACGTTCTGCCTCTTTTCCTATGCTTTCAATGCAATTCCAGTCTACCTCCTGAAATCGGTTTCCTGCAATTCTGCCCCGCTTTCAAGTCCTCTTGGCAGACTTACTTCAGTCTATTTTTGGACGATAGCTGTCATTTATAACTCTGCAGGTTTGTGAATTACAGTGCCCCTGAGCTCCTTTCCTCAACTCACTTTCTTTTGATCTGGCCGCAACACCGCAGGATGGCTTCAGGCCCTAATCTGGTTCCGGCACGGCACGCTGAGCCTTTGGTTATTTCCTCTTCCTGGTGGGAAATGAGAGTTAAATTTGCCCGTCCAGACACCTCCAGCTAGTCTCTCATTGGTTCTCGCTATTCCTGTTCATCTTCCGCAGAAATTGCAAACTGGGCCAAACAGGAGGTTAAAGGCGCTGACTCTCCAAGTCGGGAGAGTGTTAGTAAAGCGTCAGGAATGTTGCACCCGAGTACCAGGGTACGAAAACTGAGACATATTTGAACATGTCTCCCGATCACATGGTTGATCATACTCTAGGTTCAACATGCATGTTTTACTGAAGGAAGAATACCTTAAACCTGGGTAGTTGAAACCCGTGGAATGGGTACCATGCAATATGACTTCAAAGGGTCTTCATTTGCTCACCGAACCTCTCCAATCCTATCACTGCTGCGTTTATGCCCCTGTACACATGCTTGATTCTCTTTTGGAGACATAGCAATCCATAGGTTTTAAGATACTTACTAGTCAGGTACATTCTTAGGCGTTTAATATGTGGTGTTGAGTCCACTTCGTTGAGCAAGGAGTAGCTCTTGTCTATTCCATATTTGGCTTAAGGAACTTTATCTGTGCTCATTTCAATCTCTGGTTTTATGCAGCACCCCAACTCACCTTTCCCCTTAAGCAAGCATAAGTTGGTTTTCTAAATTTGAGACCCTCTTCTGTTTTGGAATTCAGTTCCTGTGTAGCCAAGTTTACATTCCGTGTATTACTGATATCTTATGATGTTTCTTTTTCTGTGTGACTTATTTCAGTTAGAATCATCGTACCTGAATCCACTCATTATGGTGCTATGGGCCTGATGACATAGATTTCATTGCTGAGTGATACTGCATTGTACGTAAGTACCACAAGTTCTTTATCCATTTTTCACTTTCTGTGATATTGAACTTGTACGGAAAACGAGTTTCTTGTAAACGGAGGCGTCCCAAACTTTGGGGTGGCTGTGTCTTTTTGATTTTAATTTCCCTAAGCTATAGGACCATAAGTGGAAGTGCCCTAGGCTCTGTTGCTTTGTTTTTCAGATGTTTCAGGAAACACCATACACTTCTCCCGAGTGGTTGTTGGCAATTTACATCCCGCCCATCAGCATAACAAGGCTCCCAGTTCTCCATGGCCTGTGCTGCCTTTCTGGATTTTACACTTTTTTCAGATGGCCCTTTTGACCGGGGGGAAGTGAGACTTCATTGTAGTGCAGATTTCCTTTGCAAGCTTGCTTGGTTGGCCAAAAAGGGCGTATGCGTTTTTTCCTGAATTTATTCAGGAAAAAAAGCATACGCCCTTTTTGGCCAAGTGAATCATTGTGGACGTTCTGCCTCTTTTCCTATGCTTTCAATGCAATTCCAGTCTACCTCCTGAAATCGGTTTCCTGCAATTCTGCCCCGCTTTCAAGTCCTCTTGGCAGCCTTACTTCAGTCTATTTTTGGACGATAGCTGTCATTTATAACTCTGCAGGTTTGTGAATTACAGTGCCCCTGAGCTCCTTTCTTCAACTCGCTTTCTTGTGACCTGGCCGCAACACCGCAGGATGGCTTCAGGCCCTAATCTGGTTCCGGCCCGGCATGCTGAGCCTTTGGTTAATTCCTCTTCCTGGTGGGAAATGAGAGTTAAATTTGCCCGTCCAGACACCTCCAGCTAGCCTCTCATTGGTTCTCGCTATTCCTGTTCGTCTTCCGCAGAAATTGCAAACTGGGCCAAACAGGAGGTTAAAGGCGCTGACTCTCCAAGTGGGGAGAGTGTTAGTAAAGCGTCTGGAATGTTGCACCCGAGTACCAGGGGAGGAAAACTGAGACATATTTGAACACGTCTCCCGATCACATGGTTGGTCATACTCTGGGTTCCACATGCATGTTTTAGCTGAAGGAAGAATACCTAAAACCTGGGTAGTTGAAACCCGTGTAATGGGTACCATGCAATATGACTTCAAAGGGTCTTCATTTGCTCACCGAACCTCTCCAATCCTATCACTGCTGCGTTTATGCCCCTGTACACACGCTTGATTCTCTTTTGGAGACATAGCAATCCATAGGTTTTAAGATACTTACTAGTCAGGTACATTCTTAGGCGTTTAATATGGGGTGTTGAGTCCATTTCGTTGAGCAAGGAGTAGCTCTTGTCTATTCCATATTTGGCTTAAGGAACTTTATCTGTGCTCATTTCAATCTCTGGTTTTATGCAGCACCACAACTCACCTTTCCCCTTAAGCAAGCATAAGTTGGTTTTCTAAATTTGAGACCCTGTTCTGTTTTGGAATTCAGTTCCTGTGTAGCCAAGTTTACATTCCGTGTATTACTGATATCTTATGATGTTTCTTTTTCTGTGTGACTTATTTCAGTTAGAATCATCGTACCTGAATCCACTCATTATGCTGCTATGGGCCTGATGACATAGATTTCATTGCTGAGTGATACTGCATTGTACGTAAGTACCACAAGTTCTTTATCCATTTTTCACTTTCTGTGATATTGAACTTGTACGGTAAATGAGTTTCTTGTAAACGGAGGCGTCCCAAACTTTGGGGTGGCTGTGTCTTTTTGATTTTAATTTCCCTAAGCTATAGGACCATAAGTGGAAGTGCCCTAGGCTCTGTTGCTTTGTTTTTCAGATGTTTCAGGAAACACCATACACTTCTCCCGAGTGGTTGTTGGCAATTTACATCCCGCCCATCAGCATAACAAGGCTCCCAGTTCTCCATGGCCTGTGCTGCCTTTCTGGATTTTACACTTTTTTCAGATGGCCCTTTTGACCGGGGGGAAGTGAGACTTCATTGTAGTGCAGATTTCCTTTGCAAGCTTGCTTGGTTGGCCAAAAAGGGCGTATGCGTTTTTTCCTGAATATATTCAGGAAAAAACGCATACGCCCTTTTTGGCCAAGTGCATCATTGTGGACGTTCTGCCTCTTTTCCTATGCTTTCAATGCAATTCCAGTCTACCTCCTGAAATCGGTTTCCTGCAATTCTGCCCCACTTTCAAGTCCTCTTGGCAGCCTTACTTCAGTCTATTTTTGGACGATAGCTGTCATTTATAACTCTGCAGGTTTGTGAATTACAGTGCCCCTGAGCTCCTTTCTTCAACTCGCTTTCTTGTGAGCTGGCCGCAACACCGCAGGATGGCTTCAGGCCCTAATCTGGTTCCGGCCCGGCATGCTGAGCCTTTGGTTAATTCCTCTTCCTGGTGGGAAATGAGAGTTAAATTTGCCCGTCCAGACACCTCCAGCTAGCCTCTCATTGGTTCTCGCTATTCCTGTTCGTCTTCCGCAGAAATTGCAAACTGGGCCAAACAGGAGGTTAAAGGCGCTGACTCTCCAAGTGGGGAGAGTGTTAGTAAAGCATCTGGAATCTTGCACCCGAGTACCAGGGGAGGAAAACTGAGACATATTTGAACACGTCTCCCGATCACATGGTTGATCATACTCTGGGTTCCACATGCATGTTTTAGCTGAAGGAAGAATACCTAAAACCTGGGTAGTTGAAACCCGTGGAATGGGTACCATGAAATATGACTTCAAAGGGTCTTCATTTGCTCACCGAAACTCTCCAATCCTATCACTGCTGCGTTTATGCCCCTGTACACACGCTTGATTCTCTTTTGGCGACATAGCAATCCATAGGTTTTAAGATACTTACTAGTCAGGTACATTCTTAGGCGTTTAATATGGGGTTTTGAGTCCATTTCGTTGAGCAAGGAGTAGCTCTTGTCTATTCCATATTTGGCTTAAGGAACTTTATCTGTGCTCATTTCAATCTCTGGTTTTATGCAGCACCCCAACTCACCTTTCCCCTTAAGCAAGCATAAGTTGGTTTTCTAAATTTGAGACCCTGTTCTGTTTTGGAATTCAGTTCCTGTGTAGCCAAGTTTACATTCCGTGTATTACTGATATCTTATGATGTTTCTTTTTCTGTGTGACTTA
The DNA here is from genome assembly GCF_951394435.1 of Stenella coeruleoalba. Classification (NCBI taxonomy): domain Eukaryota; kingdom Metazoa; phylum Chordata; class Mammalia; order Artiodactyla; family Delphinidae; genus Stenella; species Stenella coeruleoalba. The sequence goes on from NW_027646269.1 coordinate 1,509,455, forward strand.
TTTCAGTTAGAATCATCGTACCTGAATCCACTCATTATGCTGCTATGGGCCTGATGACATAGATTTCATTGCTGAGTGATACTGCATTGTACGTAAGTACCACAAGTTCTTTATCCATTTTTCACTTTCTGTGATATTGAACTTGTACGGAAAACGAGTTTCTTGTAAACGGAGGCGTCCCAAACTTTGGGGTGGCTGTGTCTTTTTGATTTTAATTTCCCTAAGCTATAGGACCATAAGTGGAAGTGCCCTAGGCTCTGTTGCTTTGTTTTTCAGATGTTTCAGGAAACACCATACACTTCTCCCGAGTGGTTGTTGGCAATTTACATCCCGCCCATCAGCATAACAAGGCTCCCAGTTCTCCATGGCCTGTGCTGCCTTTCTGGATTTTACACTTTTTTCAGATGGCCCTTTTGACCGGGGGGAAGTGAGACTTCATTGTAGTGCAGATTTCCTTTGCAAGTTTGCTTGGTTGGCCAAAAAGGGCGTATGCGTTTTTTCCTGAATATATTCAGGAAAAAACGCATACGCCCTTTTTGGCCAAGTGCATCATTGTGGACGTTCTGCCTCTTTTCCTATGCTTTCAATGCAATTCCAGTCTACCTCCTGAAATCGTTTTCCTGCAATTCTTCCCCGCTTTCAAGTCCTCTTGGCAGCCTTACGTCAGTATATTTTTGGACGATAGCTGTCATTTATAACTCTGCAGGTTTGTGAATTACAGTGCCCCTGAGCTCCTTTCTTCAACTCGCTTTCTTGTGAGCTGGCCGCAACACCGCAGGATGGCTTCAGGCCCTAATCTGGTTCCGGCACGGCACGCTGAGCCTTTGGTTATTTCCTCTTCCTGGTGGGAAATGAGAGTTAAATTTGCCCGTCCAGACACCTCCAGGTAGTCTCTCATTGGTTCTCGCTATTCCTGTTCATCTTCCGCAGAAATTGCAAACTGGGCCAAACAGGAGGTTAAAGGCGCTGACTCTCCAAGTGGGGAGAGTGTGAGTAAAGCGTCTGGAATGTTGCACCCGAGTACCAGGGGAGGAAAACTGAGTCATATTAGAACACGTCTCCCGATCAGATGGTTGATCATACTCTGGGTTGCACATGCATGTTTTAGCTGAAGGAAGAATACCTAAAACCTGGGTATTTGAAACCCGTGGAATGGGTACCATGCAATATGACTTCAAAGGGTCTTCATTTGCTCACCGAACCTCTCCAATCCTATCACTGCTGCGTTTATGCCCCTGTACACATGCTTGATTCTCTTTCGGAGACATAGCAATCCATAGGTTTTAAGATACTTACTAGTCAGGTACATTCTTAGGCGTTTAATATGGGGTGTTGAGTCCATTTCGTTGAGCCAGGAGTAGCTGTTGTCTATTCCATATTTGGCTTAAGGAAATTTATCTGTGCTCATTTCAATCTCTGGTTTTATGCAGCACCCCAACTCACCTTTACCCTTAAGCAAGCATAAGTTGGTTTTCTAAATTTGAGACCCTCTTCTGTTCTGTAATTCAGTTCCTGTGTAGCCAAGTTTCCATTCCGTGTATTACTGATATCTTATGATGTTTCTTTTTCTGTGTGACTTATTTCAGTTAGAATCATCATACCTGAATCCACTCATTGTGCTGCTAAGGGCCTGATGACATAGATTTCATTGCTGAGTGATATTGCTTTGTAAGTGAATACCACAACTTCTTTATCCATTTTTCACTTTCTGCGATGTTGAACTTGTACTGTAAACGAGGTTCTTGTATACAGAGCCGTTCCAAACTTTGGGGTTCTGTGTCTTTTTGATTTTAATTTCCCTAAACTATAGGACCATAAGTGGAAGTGCCCAAGGTTCTGTTGCTTTGTTTTTTAGATGTTTCAGGAAACACCATACACTTCTCCCGAGTGGTTGTTGGCAATTTACATCCCGCCCATCAGCATAACAAGGCTCCCAGTTCTCCATGGCCTGTCCTGCCTTTCTGGATTTTACACTTTTTTCAGATGGCCCTTTTGACCGGGGGGAAGTGAGACTTCATTGTATTGTAGATTTCCTTTGCAAGCTTGCTTGGTTGGCCAAAAAGGGCGTATGCGTTTTTTCCTGAATATATTCAGGAAATAACGCATACACCCTTTTTGGCCAAGTGCATCATTGTGGACGTTCTGCCTCTTTTCCTATGCTTTCAATGCAATTCCAGTCTACCTCCTGAAATCGGTTTCCTGCAATTCTGCCCCGCTTTCAAGTCCTCTTGGCAGCCTTACATCAGTCTATTTTTGGACGATAGCTGTCATTTATAACTCTGCAGGTTTGTGAATTTTAGTGCCCCTGAGCACCTTTCTTCAACTCGCTTTCTTTTGAGCTGGCCGCAACACCGCAGGATGGCTTCAGGCCCTAATCTTGTTCCGGTACGGCATGCTGAGCCTTTGGTTATTTCCTCTTCCTGGTGGGAAATGAGAGTTAAATTTGCCCGTCCAGACACCTCCAGCTAGCCTCTCATTGGTTCTCGCTATTCCTGTTCATCTTCCGCAGAAATTGCAAACTGGGCCAAACAGGAGGTTAAAGGCGCTGACTCTCCAAGTCGGGAGAGTGTTAGTAAAGCGTCTGGAATGTTGCACCCGAGTACCAGGGGAGGAAAACTGAGACATATTTGAACACGTCTCCCGATCACATGGTTGATCATACTCTGGGTTCCACAGGCATGTTTTAGCTGAAGGAAGAATACCTAAAACCTGGGTAGTTGAAACCCGTGGAATGGGTACCATGCAATATGACTTCAAAGGGTCTTCATTTGCTCACCGAACCTCTCCAATCCTATCACTGCTGCGTTTATGCCCCTGTACACATGCTTGATTCTCTTTCGGAGACATAGCAATCCATAGGTTTTAAGATACTTACTAGTCAGGTACATTCTTAGGCGTTTAATATGGGGTTTTGAGTCCATTTCGTTGAGCAAGGAGTAGCTCTTGTCTATTCCATATTTGGCTTAAGGAACTTTATCTGTGCTCATTTCAATCTCTGGTTTTATGCAGCACCCCAACTCACCTTTCCCCTTAAGCAAGCATAAGTTGGTTTTCTAAATTTGAGACCCTGTTCTGTTTTGGAATTCAGTTCCTGTGTAGCCAAGTTTCCATTCCGTGTATTACTGATATCTTATGATGTTTCTTTTTCTGTGTGACTTATTTCAGTTAGAATCATCGTACCTGAATCCACTCATTATGCTGCTATGGGCCTGATGACATAGATTTCATTGCTGAGTGATACTGCATTGTACGTAAGTACCTCAAGTTCTTTATCCATTTTTCACTTTCTGTGATATTGAACTTGCACGGAAAACGAGTTTCTTGTAAACGGAGGCGTCCCAAACTTTGGGGTGGCTGTGTCTTTTTGATTTTAATTTCCCTAAGCTATAGGACCATAAGTGGAAGTGCCCTAGGCTCTGTTGCTTTGTTTTTCAGATGTTTCAGGAAACACCATACACTTCTCCCGAGTGGTTGTTGGCAATTTACATCCCGCCCATCAGCATAACAAGGCTCCCAGTTCTCCATGGCCTGTGCTGCCTTTCTGGATTTTACACTTTTTTCAGATGGCCCTTTTGACCGGGGGGAAGTGAGACTTCATTGTAGTGCAGATTTCCTTTGCAAGTTTGCTTGGTTGGCCAAAAAGGGCGTATGCGTTTTTTCCTGAATATATTCAGGAAAAAACGCATACGCCCTTTTTGGCCAAGTGCATCATTGTGGACGTTCTGCCTCTTTTCCTATGCTTTCAATGCAATTCCAGTCTACCTCCTGAAATCGTTTTCCTGCAATTCTTCCCCGCTTTCAAGTCCTCTTGGCAGCCTTACGTCAGTATATTTTTGGACGATAGCTGTCATTTATAACTCTGCAGGTTTGTGAATTACAGTGCCCCTGAGCTCCTTTCTTCAACTCGCTTTCTTGTGAGCTGGCCGCAACACCGCAGGATGGCTTCAGGCCCTAATCTGGTTCCGGCACGGCACGCTGAGCCTTTGGTTATTTCCTCTTCCTGGTGGGAAATGAGAGTTAAATTTGCCCGTCCAGACACCTCCAGGTAGTCTCTCATTGGTTCTCGCTATTCCTGTTCATCTTCCGCAGAAATTGCAAACTGGGCCAAACAGGAGGTTAAAGGCGCTGACTCTCCAAGTGGGGAGAGTGTGAGTAAAGCGTCTGGAATGTTGCACCCGAGTACCAGGGGAGGAAAACTGAGTCATATTAGAACACGTCTCCCGATCAGATGGTTGATCATACTCTGGGTTGCACATGCATGTTTTAGCTGAAGGAAGAATACCTAAAACCTGGGTATTTGAAACCCGTGGAATGGGTACCATGCAATATGACTTCAAAGGGTCTTCATTTGCTCACCGAACCTCTCCAATCCTATCACTGCTGCGTTTATGCCCCTGTACACATGCTTGATTCTCTTTCGGAGACATAGCAATCCATAGGTTTTAAGATACTTACTAGTCAGGTACATTCTTAGGCGTTTAATATGGGGTGTTGAGTCCATTTCGTTGAGCCAGGAGTAGCTGTTGTCTATTCCATATTTGGCTTAAGGAAATTTATCTGTGCTCATTTCAATCTCTGGTTTTATGCAGCACCCCAACTCACCTTTACCCTTAAGCAAGCATAAGTTGGTTTTCTAAATTTGAGACCCTCTTCTGTTCTGTAATTCAGTTCCTGTGTAGCCAAGTTTCCATTCCGTGTATTACTGATATCTTATGATGTTTCTTTTTCTGTGTGACTTATTTCAGTTAGAATCATCATACCTGAATCCACTCATTGTGCTGCTAAGGGCCTGATGACATAGATTTCATTGCTGAGTGATATTGCTTTGTAAGTGAATACCACAACTTCTTTATCCATTTTTCACTTTCTGCGATGTTGAACTTGTACTGTAAACGAGGTTCTTGTATACAGAGCCGTTCCAAACTTTGGGGTTCTGTGTCTTTTTGATTTTAATTTCCCTAAACTATAGGACCATAAGTGGAAGTGCCCAAGGTTCTGTTGCTTTGTTTTTTAGATGTTTCAGGAAACACCATACACTTCTCCCGAGTGGTTGTTGGCAATTTACATCCCGCCCATCAGCATAACAAGGCTCCCAGTTCTCCATGGCCTGTCCTGCCTTTCTGGATTTTACACTTTTTTCAGATGGCCCTTTTGACCGGGGGGAAGTGAGACTTCATTGTAGTGTAGATTTCCTTTGCAAGCTTGCTTGGTTGGCCAAAAAGGGCGTATGCGTTTTTTCCTGAATATATTCAGGAAATAACGCATACGCCCTTTTTGGCCAAGTGCATCATTGTGGACGTTCTGCCTCTTTTCCTATGCTTTCAATGCAATTCCAGTCTACCTCCTGAAATCGGTTTCCTGCAATTCTGCCCCGCTTTCAAGTCCTCTTGGCAGCCTTACTTCAGTCTATTTTTGGACGATAGCTGTCATTTATAACTCTGCAGGTTTGTGAATTTTAGTGCCCCTGAGCACCTTTCTTCAACTCGCTTTCTTTTGAGCTGGCCGCAACACCGCAGGATGGCTTCAGGCCCTAATCTTGTTCCGGTACGGCATGCTGAGCCTTTGGTTATTTCCTCTTCCTGGTGGGAAATGAGAGTTAAATTTGCCCGTCCAGACACCTCCAGCTAGCCTCTCATTGGTTCTCGCTATTCCTGTTCATCTTCCGCAGAAATTGCAAACTGGGCCAAACAGGAGGTTAAAGGCGCTGACTCTCCAAGTCGGGAGAGTGTTAGTAAAGCGTCTGGAATGTTGCACCCGAGTACCAGGGGAGGAAAACTGAGACATATTTGAACACGTCTCCCGATCACATGGTTGATCATACTCTGGGTTCCACAGGCATGTTTTAGCTGAAGGAAGAATACCTAAAACCTGGGTAGTTGAAACCCGTGGAATGGGTACCATGCAATATGACTTCAAAGGGTCTTCATTTGCTCACCGAACCTCTCCAATCCTATCACTGCTGCGTTTATGCCCCTGTACACATGCTTGATTCTCTTTCGGAGACATAGCAATCCATAGGTTTTAAGATACTTACTAGTCAGGTACATTCTTAGGCGTTTAATATGCGGTGTTGAGTCCATTTCGTTGAGCAAGGAGTAGCTCTTGTCTATTCCATATTTGGCTTAAGGAACTTTATCTCTGCTCATTTCAATCTCTGGTTTTATGCAGCACCCCAACTCACCTTTCCCCTTAAGCAAGCATAAGTTGGTTTTCTAAATTTGAGACCCTGTTCTGTTCTGTAATTCAGTTCCTGTGTAGCCAAGTTTCCATTCCGTGTATTACTGATATCTTATGATGTTTCTTTTTCTGTGTGACTTATTTCAGTTAGAATCATCATACCTGAATCCACTCATTGTGCTGCTAAGGGCCTGATGACATAGATTTCATTGCTGAGTGATATTGCTTTGTAAGTAAATACCACAACTTCTTTATCCATTTTTCACTTTCTGCGATGTTGAACTTGTACTGTAAACGAGGTTCTTGTAAACAGAGCCGTTCCAAACTTTGGGGTGGCTGTGTCTTTTTGATTTTAATTTCCCTAAGCTATAGGACCATAAGTGGAAGTGCCCTAGGTTCTGTTGCTTTGTTTTTTAGATGTTTCAGGAAACACCATACACTTCTCCCGAGTGGTTGTTGGCAATTTACATCCCGCCCATCAGCATAACAAGGCTCCCAGTTCTCCATGGCCTGTCCTGCCTTTCTGGATTTTACACTTTTTTCAGATGGCCCTTTTGACCGGGGAGAAGTGAGACTTCATTGTAGTGCAGATTTCCTTTTCAAGTTTGCTTGGTTTGCCAAAAAGGGCGTATGCGTTTTTTCCTGAATATATTCAGGAAAAAACGCATACGCCCTTTTTGGCCAAGTGCATCATTGTGGACGTTCTGCCTCTTTTCCTATGCTTTCAATGCAATTCCAGTCTACCTCCTAAAATCGGTTTCCTGCAATTCTGCCCCGCTTTCAAGTCCTCTTGGCAGCCTTACTTCAGTCTATTTTTGGACGATAGCTGTCATTTATAACTCTGCTGGTTTGTGAATTACAGTGCCCCTGAGCTCCTTTCTTCAACTCGCTTTCTTGTGACCTGACCGCAACACCGCAGGATGGCTTCAGGCCCTAATCTGGTTCCGGCCCGGCATGCTGAGCCTTTGGTTAATTCCTCTTCCTGGTGGGAAATGAGAGTTAAATTTGCCCGTTCAGACACCTCCAGGTAGTCTCTCATTGGTTCTCGCTATTCCTGTTCATCTTCCGCAGAAATTGCAAACTGGGCCAAACAGGAGGTTAAAGGCGCTGACTCTCCAAGTCGGGAGAGTGTTAGTAAAGCGTCTGGAATGTTGCACCCGAGTACCAGGGGAGGAAAACTGAGACATATTTGAACACGTCTCCCGTTCACATGGTTGATCATACTCTAGGATCCACATGCATGTTTTAGCTGAAGGAAGAATACCTTAAACCTGGGTAGTTGAAACCCGTGGAATGGGTACCATGCAATATGACTTCAAAGGGTCTTCATTTGCTCACCGAACCTCTCCAATCCTATCACTGCTGCGTTTATGCCCCGGTACACATGCTTGATTCTCTTTCGGAGACATAGCAATCCATAGGTTTTAAGATACTTACTAGTCAGGTACATTCTTAGGCGTTTAATATGCGGTGTTGGGTCCATTTCGTTGAGCAAGGAGTAGCTCTTGTCTATTCCATATTTGGCTTAAGGAACTTTATCTGTGCTCATTTCAATCTCTGGTTTTATGCAGCACCTCAGCTCACCTTTCCCCTTAAGCAAGCATAAGTTGGTTTTCTAAATTTGAGAACCTGTTCTGTTTTGGAATTCAGTTCCTATGTAGCCAAGTTTACATTCCGTGTATTAGTGATATCTTATGATGTTTCTTTTTCTGTGTGACTTATTTCAGTTAGAATCATCGTACCTGAATCCACTCATTATGCTGCTACGGGCCTGATGACATAGATTTCATTGCTGAGTGATACTGCATTGTACGTAAGTACCACAAGTTCTTTATCCATTTTTCACTTTCTGTGATATTGAACTTGTACGGTAAACGAGGTTCTTGTAAACAGAGGCGTCCCAAACTTTGGGGTGGCTGTGTGTTTTTGATTTTAATTTCCCTAAGCTATAGGACCATAAGTGGCAGTGCCCTAGGCTCTGTTGCTTTGTTTTTTAGATGTTTCAGGAAACACCATACACTTCTCCTGAGTGTCTGTTAGCAATTTACATCCCGCCCATCAGCATAACAAGGCTCCCAGTTCTCCATGGCCTGTCCTGCCTTTCTGGATTTTACACTTTTTTCAGATGGCCCTTTTGACCAGGGGGAAGTGAGACTTCATTGTAGTGCACATTTCTTTGCAAGTTTGCTTGGTTGGCCAAAAAGGGCGTATGCGTTTTTTCCTGAATATATTCAGGAAAAAACGCATACGCCCTTTTTGGCCACGTGCATCATTGTGGACATTCTGCCTCTTTTCCTATGCTTTCAATGCAATTCCAGTCTACCTCCTGAAATTGGTTTCCTGCAATTCTGCCCCGCTTTCAAGTCCTCTTGGCAGCCTTACTTCAGTATATTTTTGGACGATAGCTGTCATTTAAAACTCTGCAGGTTTGTGAATTACAGGGCCCCTGAGCTCCTTTCTTCAACTCGCTTTCTTGTGACCTGGCCGCAACACCGCAGGATGGCTTCAGGCCCTAATGTGGTTCCGGCACGGCACGCTGAGCCTTTGGTTAATTCCTCTTCCTGGTGGGAAATGAGAGTTAAATTTGCCCGTTTAGACATCTCCAGCTAGTCTCTCATTGGTTCTCGCTATTCCTGTTCATCTTCCGCAGAAATTGCAAACTGGGCCAAGCAGGAGGTTAAAGGGACTGACTCTCCAAGTCGGGAGAGTGTTAGTAAAGCGTCTGGCATGTTGCACCCGAGTACCAGGGTACGAAAACTGAGACATATTTTAACATGTCTCCCGATCACATAGTTGATCATACTCTAGGTTCCACATCAATGATTTAGCTGAAGGAAGAATACCTTCAACCTTGGTAGTTGAAACCCGTGGAATGGGTACCATGCAATATGACTTCAAAGGGTCTTCATTTGCTCACCGAACCTCTCCAATCCTATCACTGCTGCGTTTATGCCCCTGTACACATGCTTGATTCTCTTTTGGAGACATTGCAATCCATAGGTTTTACGATACTTACAAGTCAGGTACATTCTTAGGCGTTTAATATGCGGTGTTGAGTCCATTTCGTTGAGCACGGAGTAGCTCTTGTCTATTCCATATTTGACTTAAGGAACTTTATCTCTGCTCATTTCAATCTCTGGTTTTATGAAGCACCCCAAGTCACCTTTACCCTTAAGCAAGCATAAGTTGGTTTTCTAAATTTGAGACCCTGTTCTGTTTTGGAATTCAGTTCCTGTGTAGCCAAGTTTCCATTCCGTGTATTACTGATATCTTATGATGTTTCTTTTTCTGTGTGACTTATTTCAGTTACAATCATCATACCTGAATCCACTCATTGTGATGCTAAGGGCCTGATGACATAGATTTCATTGCTGAGTGATATTGCTTTGTAAGTAAATACCACAACTTCTTTATCCATTTTTCACTTTCTGCGATGTTGAACTTGTACTGTAAACGAGGTTGTTGTAAACAGAGGCGTCCCAAACTTTGGGGTGGCTGTGTCTTTTTGATTTTAATTTCCCTAAGCTATAGGACCATAAGTAGAAGTGCCCTAGGCTCTGTTGATTTGTTTTTTAGATGTTTCAGGAAACACCATACACTTCTCCGGAGTGTCTGTTGGCAATTTACATCCCGCCCATCAGCATAACAAGGCTCCCAGTTCTCCATGGCCTCTCCTGCCTTTCTGGATTTTACACTTTTTTCAGATGGCCCTTTTGACCGGGGGGAAGTGAGACTTCATTGTAGTGCAGATTTCTTTTGCAAGCTTGCTTGGTTGGCCAAAAAGTGCGTATGCGTTTTTTCCTGAATATATTCAGGAAAAAACGCATACGCCCTTTTTGGCCAAGTGCATCATTGTGGACGTTCTGCCTCTTTTCCTATGCTTTCAAGGCAATTCAAGTCTACCTCCTGAAATCGGTTTCCTGCAATTCTGCCCCGCTTTCAAGTCCTCTTGGCAGCCTTACTTCAGTCTATTTTTGGACGATAGCTGTCATTTATAACTCTGCAGGTTTGTGAATTACAGTGCCCCTGAGCTCCTTTCTTCAACTCGCTTTCTTGTGAGCTGGCTGCAACACAGCAGGATGGCTTCAGGCCCTAATCTGGTTCCGGCACGGCACGCTGAGCCTTTGGTTATTTCCTCTTCCTGGTGGGAAATGAGAGTTAAATTTGCCCGTCCAGACACCTCCAGCTAGTCTCTCATTGGTTCTCGCTATTCCTGTTCACCTTCCGCAGAAATTGCAAACTGGGCCAAATAGGAGGTTAAAGGCGCTGATTCTCCATGTCGGGAGAGTGTTAGTAAAGCGTCTGGAATGTTGCACCCGAGTACCAGGGGAGGAAAACTGAGACATATTTGAACACGTCTCCCATTCACATGGTTGATCATACTCTGGGTTCCACATGCATGTTTTAGCTGAAGGAAGAATACCTTAAACCTGGAGATTTAAGACCCGTGTAATGGTTACCATGCAATATGATTTCAAAGGGTCTTCATTTGCTCACCGAACCTCTCCAATCCTATCACTGCTGCGTTTATGCCCCGGTACACATGCTTGATTCTCTTTCAGAGACATAGCAATCCATAGGTTTTAAGATACTTACTAGTCAGGTACATTCTTAGGCGTTTAATATGCGGTGTTGAGTCCATTTCGTTGAGCAAGGAGTAGCTCTTTTCTATTCCATATTTGGCTTAAGGAACTTTATCTGTGCTCATTTCAATCTCTGGTTTTATGCAGGAACCCAACTCACCTTTCCCCTTAAGCAAGCATAAGTTGGTTTTCTAAATTTGAGAACCTGTTCTGTTTTGGAATTCAGTTCCTGTGTAGCCAAGTTTACATTCCGTGTATTAGTGATATCTTATGATGTTTCTTTTTCTGTGTGACTTATATCAGTTAGAATCATCGTACCTGAATCCACTCATTATGCTGCTACGGGCCTGATGACATAGATTTCATTGCTGAGTGATACTGCATTGTACGTAAGTACCACAAGTTCTTTATCCATTTTTCACTTTCTGTGATATTGAACTTGTACGGGAAACGAGGTTCTTGTAAACAGAGGCGTCCCAAACATTGGGGTGGCTGTGTCTTTTTGATTTTAATTTCCCTAAGCTATAGGACCATAAGTGGAAGTGCCCTAGGCTCTGTTGCTGTGTTTTTTAGATGTTTCAGGAAACACCATACACTTCTCCCGAGTGTCTGTTGGCAATTTACATCCCGCCCATCAGCATAACAAGGCTCCCAGTTCTCCATGGCCTGTCCTGCCTTTCTGGATTTTACACTTTTTTCAGATGGCCCTTTTGACCGGGGGGAAGTGAGACTTCATTGTAGTGCAGATTTCCTTTGCAAGTTTGCTTGCTTGGCCAAAAAGGGCGTATGCGTTTTTTCCTGAATATATTCAGGAAAAAACGCATACGCACTTTTTGGCCAAGTGCATCATTGTGGACATTCTGCCTCTTTTTCTATGCTTTCAATGCAATTCCAGTCTACCTCCTGAAATTGGTTTCCTGCAATTCTGCCCCGCTTTCAAGTCCTCTTGGCAGCCTTACTTCAGTCTATTTTTGGACGATAGCTGTCATTTATAACTCTGCAGGTTTGTGAATTACAGTGCCCCTGAGCTCCTTTCTTCAACTCGCTTTCTTGTGACCTGGCCGCAACACCGCAGGATGGCTTCAGGCCCTAATGTGGTTCCGGCACGGCACGCTGAGCCTTTGGTTAAATCCTCTTCCTGGTGGGAAATGAGAGTTAAATTTGCCCGTTCAGACATCTCCAGGTAGTCTCTCATTGGTTCTCGCTATTCCTGTTCATCTTCCGCAGAAATTGCAAACTGGGCCAAGCAGGAGGTTAAAGGGACTGACTCTCCAAGTCGGGAGAGTGTTAGTAAAGCGTCTGGCATGTTGCACCCGAGTACCAGGGTACGAAACCTGAGACATATTTGAACACGTCTCCCGATCACATGGTTGATCATACTCTAGGTTCCACATGCATGTTTTAGCTGAAGGAAGAATACCTTAAACCTGGGTAGTTGAAACCCGTGGAATGGGTACCATGCAATATGACTTCAAAGGGTCTTCATTTGCTCACCAAACCTCTCCAATCCTATCACTGCTGCGTTTATGCCCCTGTACAGATGCTTGATTCTCTTTCGGAGACATAGCAATCCATAGGTTTTAAGATACTTACTAGTCAGGTACATTCTTAGGCGTTTAATATGCGGTGTTGAGTCCATTTCGTTGAGCAAGGAGTAGCTCTTGTCTATTCCATATTTGGCTTAAGGAACTTTATCTGTGCTCATTTCAATCTCTGGTATTATGCAGCACCCCAACTCACCTTTACCCTTAAGCAAGCATAAGTTGGTTTTCTAAATTTGAGACCCTGTTCTGTTCTGTAATTCAGTTCCTGTGTAGCCAAGTTTCCATTCCGTGTATTAGTGATATCTTATGATGTTTCTTTTTCTGTGTGACTTATTTCAGTTAGAATCATCATACCTGAATCCACTCATTGTGCTGCTAAGGGCCTGATGACATAGATTTCATTGCTGAGTGATATTGCTTTGTAAGTGAATACCACAACTTCTTTATCCATTTTTCACTTTCTGCGATGTTGAACTTGTACTGTAAACGAGGTTCTTGTAAACAGAGTGGTTCCAAACTTTGGGGTGGCTGTGTCTTTTTGATTTTAAATTCCCTAATCTATAGGACCATAAGTGGAAGTGCCCTAGGCTCTGTTGCGTTGTTTTTTAGATGTTTCAGGAAACACCATACACTTCTCCCAAGTGTCTGTTGGCAATTTACATCCCGCCCATCAGCATAACAAGGCTCCCAGTTCTCAATGGCCTGTTGCCTTTCTGAATTTTACACTTTTTTCAGATGGCCCTTTTGACCAGGGGGAAGTGAGACTTCATTGTAGTGCAGATTTCCTTTGCAAGCTTGCTGGGTTGGCCAAAAAGGGCGTATGCGTTTTTTCCTGAATATATTCAGGAAAAAACGCATACGCCCTTTTTGGCCAAGTGCATCATTGTGGACGTTCTGCCTCTTTTCCTATGCTTTCAATGCAATTCCAGTCTACCTCCTGAAATCGGTTTCCTGCAATTCTGCCCCGCTTTCAAGTCCTCTTGGCAGCCTTACTTCAGTCTATTTTTGGACGATAGCTGTCATTTATAACTCTGCAGGTTTGTGAATTACAGTGCCCCTGAGCTCCTTTCTTCAACTCGCTTTCTTGTGACCTGGCCGCAACACCGAAGGATGTCTTCAGGCCCTAATCTGGTTCTGGCACGGCATGCTGAGCCTTTGGTTAATTCCTCTTCCTGGTGGGAAATGAGAGTTAAATTTGCCCGTCCAGACACCTCCAGCTAGTCTCTCATTGGTTCTCGCTATTCCTGTTCATCTTCCGCAGAAATTGCAAACTGGGCCAAACAGGAGGTTAAAGGGACTGACTCTCCAAGTGGGGAGAGTGTTAGTAAAGCGTCTGGAATGTTGCACCCGAGTACCAGGGTACGAAAACTGAGACATATTTGAACACGTCTCCCGATCACATGGTTGATCATACTCTAGGTTCCACATGCATGTTTTAGCTGAAGGAAGAATACCTTAAACCTGGGTAGTTGAAACCCGTGGAATGGGTACCATGCAATATGACTTCAAAGGGTCTTCATTTGCTCACGAACCTCTCCAATCCTATCACTGCTGCGTTTATGCCCCTGTACACATGCTTGATTCTCTTTCGGAGACATAGCAATCCATAGGTTTTAAGATACTTACTAGTCAGGTACATTCTTAGGCGTTTAATATGCGGTGTTGAGTCCATTTCATTGAGCAAGGAGTAGCTCTTGTCTGTTCCATATTTGGCTTAAGGAACTTTATCTGTGCTCATTTCAATCTCTGGTTTTATGCAGCACCCCAACTCACCTTTACCCTTAAGCAAGCATAAGTTGGTTTTCTAAATTTGAGACCCTGTTCTGTTCTGTAATTCAGTTCCTGTGTAGCCCAGTTTCCATTCCGTGTATTACTGATATCTTATGATATTTCTTTTTCTGTGTGACTTATTTCAGTTAGAATCATCATACCTGAATCCACTCATTGTGCTGCTAAGGGCCTGATGACATAGATTTCATTGCTGAGTGATATTGCTTTGTAAGTAAATACCACAACTTCTTTATCCATTTTTCACTTTCTGTGATGTTGAACTTGTACTGTAAACGAGGTTCTTGTAAACAGAGCCGTTCCAAACTTTGGGGTGGCTGTGTCTTTTTGATTTTAATTTCCCTAAGCTATAGGACCATAAGTGGAAGTGCCCTAGGCTCTGTTGCTTTGTTTTTTAGATGTTTCAGGAAACACCATACACTTCTCCTGAGTGTCTGTTGGCAATTTACATCCCGCCCCTCAGCATAACAAGGCTCCCAGTTCTCCATGGCCTGTCCTGCCTTTCTGGATTTTACACTTTTTTCAGATGGCCCTTTTGAACTGGGAGAAGTGAGACTTCATTGTAGTGCAGATTTCCTTTGCAAGCTTGCTTGGTTGGCCAAAAAGGGCGTATGCGTTTTTTCCTGAATATATTCAGGAAAAAACGCATACGCCCTTTTTGGCCAAGTGCATCATTGTGGACGTTCTGCCTCTTTTCCTATGCTTTCAATGCAATTCCAGTCTACCTCCTGAAATCGGTTTCCTGCAATTCTGCCCCGCTTTCAAGTCCTCTTGGCAGCCTTACTTCAGTATATTTTTGGACGATAGCTGTCATTTATAACTCTGCAGGTTTGTGAATTACAGTGCCCCTGAGCTCCTTTCTTCAACTCGCTTTCTAGTGACCTGGCCGCAACACCGCAGGCTGGCTTCAGGCCCTAATCTGGTTTCGGCACGGCACGCTGAGCCTTTGGTTATTTCCTCTTCCTGGTGGGAAATGAGAGTTAAATTTGCCCGTCCAGACACCTCCAGCTAGCCTCTCATTGGTTCTCGCTATTCCTGTTCATCTTCCGCAGAAATTGCAAACTGGGCCAAACAGGAGGTTAAAGACGCTGACTCTCCAAGAGGGGAGAGTGTTAGTAAAGCGTCTGGAATGTTGCACCCGAGTACCAGGGGAGGAAAACTGAGACATATTTGAACACGTCTCCCGTTCACATGGTTGATCATACTTGGGTTCCACATGCATGTTTTAGCTGAAGGAAGAATACCTTAAACCTGGAGAGTTGAGACCCGTGTAATGGGTACCATGCAATATGACTTCAAAGGGTCTTCATTTGCTCACCGAACCTCTCCAGTCCTATCACTGCTGCGTTTATGTCCCTGTACACATGCTTGATTCTCTTTCGGAGACATAGCAATCCACAGGTTTTAAGATACTTACTAGTCAGGTACATTCTTAGGCGTTTAATATTGGGTGTTGAGTCCATTTCGTTGAGCAAGGAGTAGCTCTTGTCTATTCCATATTTGGCTTAAGGAACTTTATCTGTGCTCATTTCAATCTCTGGTTTTATGCAGCACCCCAACTCACCTTTCCCCTTAAGCAAGCATAAGTTGGTTTTCTAAATTTGAGACCCTGTTCTGTTCTGTAATTCAGTTCCTGTGTAGCCAAGTTTCCATTCCGTGTATTACTGATATCTTATGATGTTTCTTTTTCTGTGTGACTTATTTCAGTTAGAATCATCATACCTGAATCCACTCATTGTGCTGCTAAGGGCCTGATGACACAGATTTCATTGCTGAGTGATATTGATTTGTAAGTAAATACCACAACTTCTTTATCCATTTTTCACTTTCTGCGATGTTGAACTTGTACTGTAAACGAGGTTATTGTAAACAGAGCCGTTCCAAACTTTGGGGTGGCTGTGTCTTTTTGATTTTAATTTCCCTAAGCTATAGGACCATAAGTGGAAGTGCCCTAGGTTCTGTTGCTTTGTTTTTTAGATGTTTCAGGAAACACCATACACTTCTCCCGAGTGGTTGTTGGCAATTTACATCCCGCCCATCAGCATAACAAGGCTCCCAGTTCTCCATGGCCTGTCCTGCCTTTCTGGATTTTACACTTTTTTCAGATGGCCCTTTTGACCGGGGGGAAGTGAGACTTCATTGTAGTGCAGATTTCCTTTGCAAGCTTGCTTGGTTGGCCAAAAAGGGCGTATGCGTTTTTTCCTGAATATATTCAGGAAAAAACGCATACGCCCTTTTTGGCCAAGTGCATCATTGTGGACGTTCTCCCTCTTTTCCTATGCTTTCAATGCAATTCCAGTCTACCTCCTGAAATCGGTTTCCTGCAATTCTGCCCCGCTTTCAAGTCCTCTTGGCAGCCTTACTTCAGTCTATTTTTGGACGATAGCTGTCATTTATAACTCTGCAGGTTTGTGAATTACAGTGCCCCTGAGCTCCTTTCTTCAACTCGCTTTCTTTTGAGCTGGCCGCAACACCGCAGGATTGCTTCAGGCCCTAATGTGGTTCCGGCCCGGCACGCTGAGCCTTTGGTTAATTCCTCTTCCTGGTGGGAAATGAGAGTTAAATTTGCCCGTCCAGACACCTCCAGCTAGCCTCTCATTTTTTCTCGCTATTCCTGTTCATCTTCCGCAGAAATTGCAACCTGGGCCAAACAGGAGGTTAAAGGGACTGACTCTCCAAGTGGGGAGAGTGTTAGTAAAGTGACTGGAATGTTGCACCCGAGTACCAGGGGAGGAAAACTGAGACATATTTGAACACGTCTCCCGATCACATGGTTGATCATATTCTAGGTTCCACATGCATGTTTTAGCTGAAGGAAGAATACCTTAAACCTGGGTAGTTGAAACCTGTGGAATGGGTACCATGCAATATGACTTCAAAGGGTCTTCATTTGCTCACCGAACCTCTCCAATCCTATCACTGCTGCGTTTATGCCCCTGTACACATGCTTGATTCTCTTTCGGAGACATAGCAATCCATAGGTTTTAAGATACTTACTAGTCAGGTACATTCTTAGGCGTTTAATATGCGGTGTTGAGTCCATTTCGTTGAGCAAGGAGTAGCTCTTGTCTATTCCATATTTGACTTAAGGAACTTTATCTGTGCTCATTTCAATCTCTGGTTTTATGCAGCACCCCAACTCACCTTTCCCCTTAAGCAAGCATAAGTTGGTTTTCTAAATTTGAGACCCTGTTCTGTTCTGTAATTCAGTTCCTGTGTAGCCAAGTTTACATTCCGTGTATTACTGATATCTTATGATGTTTCTTTTTCTGTGTGACTTATTTCAGTTAGAATCATCATACCTGAATCCACTCATTGTGCTGCTAAGGGTGTGATGACACAGATTTCATTGCTCAGTGATATTGCTTTCTAAGTAAATACCACAACTTCTTTATCCATTTTTCACTTTCTGCGATGTTGAACTTGTACTGTAAACGAGGTTCTTGTAAACAGAGCCGTTCCAAAATTTGGGGTGGCTGTGTCTTTTTGATTTCAATTTCCCTAAGCTATAGGACCATAAGTGGAAGTGCCCTAGGATCTGTTGCTTTGTTTTTTAGATGTTTCAGGAAACACCATACACTTCTCCCGAGTGGTTGTTGGCAATTTACATCCTGCCCATCAGCATAACAAGGCTCCCAGTTCTCCATGGCCTGTCCTGCCTTTCTGGATTTTACACTTTTTTCAGATGGCCCTTTTGACCGGGGGGAAGTGAGACTTCATTGTAGTGCAGATTTCCTTTGCAAGCTTGCTTGGTTGGCCAAAAAGGGCGTATGCGTTTTTTCCTGAATATATTCAGGAAAAAACGCATACGCCCTTTTTGGCCAAGTGCATCATTGTGGACGTTCTGCCTCTTTTCCTATGCTTTCAATGCAATTCCAGTCTACCTCCTGAAATCGGTTTCCTGCAATTCTCTCCCGCTTTCAAGTCCTCTTGGCAGCCTTACTTCAGTCTATTTTTGGACGATAGCTGTCATTTATAACTCTGCAGGTTTGTGAATTACAGTGCCCCTGAGCTCCTTTCTTCAACTCGCTTTCTTTTGAGCTGGCCGCAACACCGCAGGATGGCTTCAGGCCCTAATCTGGTTCCGATACGGCACGCTGAGCCTTTGGTTATTTCCTCTTCCTGGTGGGAAATGAGAGTTGAATTTGCCCGTCCAGACACCTCCAGCTAGCCTCTCATTGGTTCTCGCTATTCCTGTTCATCTTCCGCAGAAATTGCAAACTGGGCCAAACAGGAGGTTAAAGGCGCTGACTCTCCAAGAGGGGAGAGTGTTAGTAAAGCGTCTGGAATGTTGCACCCGAGTACCAGGGTACGAAAACTGAGACATATTTGAACACGTCTCCCGTTCACATGGTTGATCATACTTGGGTTCCACATGCATGTTTTAGCTGAAGGAAGAATACCTTAAACCTGGAGAGTTGAGACCCGTGTAATGGGTACCATGCAATATGACTTCAAAGGGTCTTCATTTGCTCACTGAACCTCTCCAATCCTATCACTGCTGCGTTTATGCCCCTGTACACATGCTTGATTCTCTTTCGGAGACATAGCAATCCATAGGTTTTAAGATACTTACAAGTCAGGTACATTCTTAGGCGTTTAATATGCGGTGTTGAGTCCATTTCGTTGAGCAAGGAGTAGCTCTTGTCTATTCCATATTTGACTTAAGGAACTTTATCTGTGCTCATTTCAATCTCTGGTTTTATGCAGCACCCCAACTCACCTTTACCCTTAAGCAAGCATAAGTTGGTTTTCTAAATTTGAGACCCTGTTCTGTTCTGTAATTCAGTTCCTGTGTAGCCAAGTTTACATTCCATGTATTACTGATATCTTATGATGTTTCTTTTTCTGTGTGACTTACTTCAGTTAGAATCATCATACCTGAATCCACTCATTGTGCTGCTGAGGGCGTGATGACACAGATTTCATTGCTGAGTGATATTGCTTTGTAAGTAAATACCACAACTTCTTTATCCATTTTTCACTTTCTGCGATGTTGAACTTGTACTGTAAACGAGGTTCTTGTAAACAGAGCCGTTCCAAACTTTGGGGTGGCTGTGTCTTTTTGATTTTAATTTCCCTAAGCTATAGGACCATAAGTGGCAGTGCCCTAGGCTCTGTTGCTTTGTTTTTTAGATGTTTCAGGAAACACCATACACTTCTCCCGAGTGTCTGTTGGCAATTTACATCCCGCCCATCAGCATAACAAGGCTCCCAGTTCTCCATGGCCTGTCCTGCCTTTCTGGATTTTACACTTTTTTCAGATGGCCCTTTTGACCGGGGGGAAGTGAGACTTCATTGTAGTGCAGATTTCCTTTGCAAGCTTGCTTGGTTGGCCAAAAAGGGCGTATGCGTTTTTTCCTGAATATATTCAGGAAAAAACACATACGCCCTTTTTGGCCAAGTGCATCATTGTGGACGTTCTGCCTCTTTTCCTATGCTTTCAATGCAATTCCAGTCTACCTCCTGAAATCGGTTTCCTGCAATTCTGCCCCGCTTTCAAGTCCTCTTGGCAGCCTTACTTCAGTCTATTTATGGACGATAGCTGTCATTTATAACTCTGCAGGTTTGTGAATTACAGTGCCCCTGAGCTCCTTTCTTCAACTGGCTTTCTTGTGACCTGGCCGCAACACCGCAGGATGGCTTCAGGCCCTAATCTGTTTCCGGCCCGGCATGCTGAGCCTTTGGTTAATTCCTCTTCCTGGTGGGAAATGAGAGTTAAATTTGCCCGTCCAGACACCTCCAGCTAGCCTCTCATTGGTTCTCGCTATTCCTGTTCATCTTCCGCAGAAATTGCAAACTGGGCCAAACAGGAGGTTAAAGGCGCTGACTCTCCAAGTGGGGAGAGTGTTAGTAAAGCGTCTGGAATGTTGCACCCGGGTACCAGGGGAGGAAAACTGAGACATATTTGAACATGTCTCCCGATCACATGGTTGATCATACTCTGGGTTTCACATGCATGTTTTAGCTGAAGGAAGAATACCTAAAACCTGGGTAGTTGAAACCCGTGGAATGGGTACCATGCAATATGACTTCAAAGGGTCTTCATTTGCTCACCGAACCTCTCCAATCCTATCACTGCTGCGTTTATGCCCCTGTACACATGCTTGATTCTCTTTTGGAGACATAGCAATCCATAGGTTTTAAGATACTTACAAGTCAGGTACATTCTTAGGCGTTTAATATTGGGTGTTGTGTCCATTTCGTTGAGCAAGGAGTAGCTCTTATCTATTCCATATCTGGCTTAAGGAACTTTATCTGTGCTCATTTCAATCTCTGGTTTCATGCAGCAACCCAACTCACCTTTCCCCTTAAGCAAGCATAAGTTGGTTTTCTAAAGTTGAGAACCTGTTCTGTTTTGGAATTCAGTTCCTGTGTAGCCAAGTTTCCATTCCGTGTATTACTGATATCTTATGATGTTTCTTTTTCTGTGTGACTTACTTCAGTTAGAATCATCATACCTGAATCCACTCATTGTGCTGCTAAGGGCCTGATGACACAGATTTCATTGCTGAGTGATATTGCTTTGTAAGTAAATACCACAACTTCTTTATCCATTTTTCACTTTCTGCGATGTTGAACTTGTACTGTAAACGATGTTCTTGTATACAGAGCCGTTCCAAACAATGGGGTGGCTGTGTCTTTTTGATTTTAATTTCCCTAAGCTATAGGACCATAAGTGGAAGTGCCCTAGGTTCTGTTGCTTTGTTTTTTAGATGTTTCAGGAAACACCATACACTTCTCCCGAGTGGTTGTTGGCAATTTACATCCCGCCCATCAGCATAACAAGGCTCCCAGTTCTCCATGGCCTGTCCTGCCTTTCTGGATTTTACACTTTTTTCAGATGGCCCTTTTGACCGGGGGGAAGTGAGACTTCATTGTAGTGCAGATTTCCTTTGCAAGCTTGCTTGGTTGGCCAAAAAGAGCGTATGCGTTTTTTCCTGAATATATTCAGGAAAAAACGCATACGCCCTTTTTGGCCAAGTGCATCATTGTGGACGTTCTGCCTCTTTTCCTATGCTTTCAATGCAATTCCAGTCTACCTCCTGAAATCGGTTTCCTGCAATTCTGCCCCGCTTTCAAGTCCTCTTGGCAGCCTTACTTCAGTCTATTTTTGGACGATAGCTGTCATTTATAACTCTGCAGGTTTGTGAATTACAGTGCCCCTGAGCTCCTTTCTGCAACTTGCTTTCTTGTGACCTGGCCGCAACACCGCAGGATGGCTTCAGGCCCTAATCTGGTTCCGGCACGGCACGCTGAGCCTTTGGTTATTTCCTCTTCCTGGTGGGAAATGAGAGTTAAATTTGCCCGTCCAGACACCTCCAGCTAGTCTCTCATTGGTTCTCGCTATTCCTGTTCATCTTCCGCAGAAATTGCAAACTGGGCCAAACAGTAGGTTAAAGGCGCTGACTCTCCAAGTGGGGAGAGTGTTAGTAAAGCGTCTGGAATGTTGCACCCGAGTACCAGGGGAGGAAAACTGAGACATATTTGAACACGTCTCCCGTTCACATGGTTGATCATACTTGGGTTCCACATGCATGTTTTAGCTGAAGGAAGAATACCTTAAACCTGGAGAGTTAAGACCCGTGTAATGGGTACCATGCAATATGACTTCAAAGGGTCTTCATTTGCTCACCGAACCTCTCCAATCCTATCACTGCTGCGTTTATGCCCCTGTACACATGCTTCATTCTCTTTCGGAGACATAGCAATCCATAGGTTTTACGATACTTACTAGTCAGGTACATTCTTAGGCGTTTAATATGCGGTGTTGAGTCCATTTCGTTGAGCAAGGAGTAGCTCTTGTCTATTCCATATTTGACTTAAGGAACTTTATCTGTGCTCATTTCAATCTCTGGTTTTATGCAGCACCCCAACTCACCTTTACCCTTAAGCAAGCATAAGTTGGTTTTCTAAATTTGAGACCCTGTTCTGTTCTGTAATTCAGTTCCTGTGTAGCCAAGTTTACATTCCGTGTATTACTGATATCTTATGATGTTTCTTTTTCTGTGTGACTTATTTCAGTTAGAATCATCATACCTGAATCCACTCATTGTGCTGCTAAGGGCGTGATGACACAGATTTCATTGCTGAGTGATATTGCTTTGTAAGTAAATACCACAACTTCTTTATCCATTTTTCACTTTCTGCGATGTTGAACTTGTACTGTAAACGAGGTTCTTGTAAACAGAGCCGTTCCAAACTTTGGGGTGGCTGTGTCTTTTTCATTTCAATTTCCCTAAGCTATAGGACCATAAGTGGAAGTGCCCTAGGATCTGTTGCTTTGTTTTTTAGATGTTTCAGGAAACACCATACACTTCTCCCGAGTGGTTGTTGGCAATTTACATCCCGCCCATCAGCATAACAAGGCTCCCAGTTCTCCATGGCCTGTCCTGCCTTTCTGGATTTTACACTTTTTTCAGATGGCCCTTTTGACCGGGGGGAAGTGAGACTTTATTGTAGTGCAGATTTCCTTTGCAAGCTTGCTTGGTTGGCCAAAAAGGGCGTATGCGTTTTTTCCTGAATATATTCAGGAAAAAACGCATACGCCCTTTTTGGCCAAGTGCATCATTGTGGACGTTCTGCCTCTTTTCCTATGCTTTCAATGCAATTCCAGTCTACCTCCTGAAATCGGTTTCCTGCAATTCTGCCCCGCTTTCAAGTCCTCTTGGCAGCCTTACTTCAGTCTATTTTTGGACGATAGCTGTCATTTATAACTCTGCAGGTTTGTGAATTACAGTGCCCCTGAGCTCCTTTCTTCAACTCGCTTTCTTTTGAGCTGGCCGCAACACCGCAGGATGGCTTCAGGCCCTAATCTGGTTCCGGCCCGGCATGCGGAGCCTTTGGTTAATTCCTCTTCCTGGTGGGAAATGAGAGTTAAATTTGCCCGTCCAGACACCTCCAGCTAGCCTCTCATTGGTTCTCGCTATTCCTGTTCATCTTCCGCAGAAATTGCAAACTGGGCCAAACAGGAGGTTAAAGGGACTGACTCTCCAAGTGGGGAGAGTGTTAGTAAAGCGTCTGGAATGTTGCACCCGAGTACCAGGGGAGGAAAACTGAGACATATTTGAACACGTCTCCCGATCACATGGTTGATCATACTCTAGGTTCCACATGCATGTTTTAGCTGAAGGAAGAATACCTTAAACCTGGGTAGTTGAAACCCGTGGAATGGGTACCATGCAATATGACTTCAAAGGGTCTTCATTTGCTCACCGAACCTCTCCAATCCTATCACTGCTGCGTTTATGCCCCTGTACACATGCTTGATTCTCTTTCGGAGACATAGCAATCCATAGGTTTTAAGATACTTACTAGTCAGGAACATTCTTAGGCGTTTAATATGGGGTGTTGAGTCATTTCGTTGAGCAAGGAGTAGCTCTTGTCTACTCCATATTTGGCTTAAGGAACTTTATCTGTGCTCATTTCAATCTCTGGTTTTACGCAGCACCCCAACTCACCTTTACCCTTAAGCAAGAATAAGTTGGTTTTCTAAATTTGAGACCCTGTTCTGTTCTGTAATTCAGTTCCTGTGTAGCCAAGTTTACATTCCATGTATTACTGATATCTTATGATGTTTCTTTTTCTGTGTGACTTATTTCAGTTAGAATCATCATACCTGAATCCACTCATTGTGCTGCTAAGGGCCTGATGGCACAGATTTCATTGCTGAGTGATATTGCTTTGTAAGTAAATACCACAACTTCTTTATCCATTTTTCACTTTCTGCGATGTTGAACTTGTACTGTAAACGAGGTTCTTGTAAACAGAGCCGTCCCAAACTTTGGGGTGGCTGTGTCTTTTTGATTTTAATTTCCCTAAGCTATAGGACCATAAGTGGCAGTGCCCTAGGCTCTGTTGCTTTGTTTTTTAGATGTTTCAGGAAACACCATACACTTCTCCCGAGTGTCTGTTGGCAATTTACATCCCGCCCATCAGCATAACAAGGCTCCCAGTTCTCCATGGCCTGTCCTGCCTTTCTGGATTTTACACTTTTTTCAGATGGCCCTTTTGACCGGGGGGAAGTGAGACTTCATTGTAGTGCAGATTTCCTTTGCAAGCTTGCTTGCCTGGCCAAAAAGGGCGTATGCGTTTTTTCCTGAATATATTCAGGAAAAAACGCATACGCCCTTTTTGGCCAAGTGCATCATTGTGGACGTTCTGCCTCTTTTCCTATGCTTTCAATGCAATTCCAGTCTACCTCCTGAAATCGGTTTCCTGCAATTCTGCCCCGCTTTCAAGTCCTCTTGGCAGCCTTACTTCAGTCTATTTTTGGACGATAGCTGTCATTTATAACTCTGCAGGTTTGTGAATTACAGTGCCCCTGAGCTCCTTTCTTCAACTCGCTTTCTTGTGACCTGGCCGCAACACCGCAGGATGGCTTCAGGCCCTAATGTGGTTCCGGCCCGGCATGCTGAGCCTTTGGTTAATTCCTCTTCCTGGTGGGAAATGAGAGTTAAATTTGCCCGTCCAGACACCTCCAGCTAGCCTCTCATTGGTTCTCGCTATTCCTGTTCATCTTCCGCAGAAATTGCAAACTGGGCCAAACAGGAGGTTAAAGGGACTGACTCTCCAAGTGGGGAGAGTGTTAGTAAAGCGTCTGGAATGTTGCACCCGAGTACCAGGGGAGGAAAACTGAGACATATTTGAACACGTCTCCCGATCACATGGTTGATCATACTCTAGGTTCCACATGCATGTTTTAGCTGAAGGAAGAATACCTTAAACCTGGGTAGTTGAAACCCGTGGAATGGGTACCATGCAATATGACTTCAAAGGGTCTTCATTTGCTCACCGAACCTCTCCAATCCTATCACTGCTGCATTTATGCCCCTGTACACATGCTTGATTCTCTTTCGGAGACATAGCAATCCATAGGTTTTACGATACTTACTAGTCAGGTACATTCTTAGGCGTTTAATATGCGGTGTTGAGTCCATTTCGTTGAGCAAGGAGTAGCTCTTGTCTATTCCATATTTGGCTTAAGGAACTTTATCTGTGCTCATTTCAATCTCTGGTTTTATGCAGCACCCCAACTCACCTTTACCCTTAAGCAAGCATAAGTTGGTTTTCTAAATTTGAGACCCTGTTCTGTTCTGTAATTCAGTTCCTGTGTAGCCAAGTTTACATTCCGTTTATTACTGATATCTTATGATGTTTCTTTTTCTGTGTGACTTATTTCAGTTAGAATCATCATACCTGAATCCACTCATTGTGCTGCTAAGGGCCTGATGACACAGATTTCATTGCTGAGTGATATTGCTTTGTAAGTAAATACCACAAATTCTTTATCCATTTTTCACTTTCTGCGATGTTGAACTTGTACTGTAAACGAGGTTCTTGTAAACAGAGCCGTTCCAAACTTTGGGGTGGCTGTGTCTTTTTGATTTTAATTTCCCTAAGCTATAGGACCATAAGTGGAAGTGCCCTAGGTTCTGTTGCTTTGTTTTTTAGATGTTTCAGGAAACACCATACACTTCTCCCGAGTGGTTGTTGGCAATTTACATCCCGCCCATCAGCATAACAAGGCTCCCAGTTCTCCATGGCCTGTCCTGCCTTTCTGGATTTTACACTTTTTTCAGATGGCCCTTTTGACCGGGGGGAAGTGAGACTTCATTGTAGTGCAGATTTCCTTTGCAAGCTTGCTTGGTTGGCCAAAAAGGGCGTATGCGTTTTTTCCTGAATATATTCAGGAAAAAACGCATACGCCCTTTTTGGCCAAGTGCATCATTGTGGACGTTCTGCCTCTTTTCCTATGCTTTCAATGCAATTCCAGTCTACCTCCTGAAATCGGTTTCCTGCAATTCTGCCCCGCTTTCAAGTCCTCTTGGCAGCCTTACTTCAGTCTATTTTTGGACGATAGCTGTCATTTATAACTCTGCAGGTTTGTGAATTACAGTGC
The DNA here is from genome assembly GCF_951394435.1 of Stenella coeruleoalba. Taxonomy (NCBI): domain Eukaryota; kingdom Metazoa; phylum Chordata; class Mammalia; order Artiodactyla; family Delphinidae; genus Stenella; species Stenella coeruleoalba. The sequence continues at coordinate 1,535,449 of NW_027646269.1, forward strand.
CCCTGAGCTCCTTTCTTCAACTCGCTTTCTTGTGACCTGGCCGCAACACCGCAGGATGGCTTCAGGCCCTAATCTGGTTCCGGCCCGGCATGCTGAGCCTTTGGTTAATTCCTCTTCCTGGTGGGAAATGAGAGTTAAATTTGCCAGTCCAGACACCTCCAGCTAGTCTCTCATTGGTTCTCACTATTCCTGTTCATCTTCCGCAGAAATTGCAAACTGGGCCAAACAGGAGGTTAAAGGGACTGACTCTCCAAGTGGGGAGAGTGTTAGTAAAGCGTCTGGAATGTTGCACCCGAGTACCAGGGGAGGAAAACTGAGACATATTTGAACACGTCTCCAGATCACATGGTTGATCATACTCTAGGTTCCACATGCATGTTTTAGCTGAAGGAAGAATACCTTAAACCTGGGTAGTTGAAACCCGTGGAATGGGTACCATGCAATATGACTTCAAAGGGTCTTCATTTGCTCACCGAACCTCTCCAATCCTATCACTGCTGCGTTTATGCCCCTGTACACATGCTTGATTCTCTTTCGGAGACATAGCAATCCATAGGTTTTAAGATACTTACTAGTCAGGTACATTCTTAGGCATTTAATATGCGGTGTTGAGTCCATTTCGTTGAGCAAGGAGTAGCTCTTGTCTATTCCATATTTGGCTTAAGGAACTTTATCTGTGCTCATTTCAATCTCTGGTTTTATGCAGCACCCCAACTCACCCTTACCCTTAAGCAAGAATAAGTTGGTTTTCTAAATTTGAGACCCTGTTCTGTTCTGTAATTCAGTTCCTGTGTAGCCAAGTTTACATTCCGTGTATTACTGATATCTTATGATGTTTCTTTTTCTGTGTGACTTATTTCAGTTTGAATCATCATACCTGAATCCACTCATTGTGCTGCTAAGGGCCTGATGACATAGATTTCATTGCTGAGTGATATTGCTTTGTAAGTAAATACCACAACTTCTTTATCCATTTTTCACTTTCTGCGATGTTGAACTTGTACTGTAAACGAGGTTCTTGTAAACAGAGCCGTTCCAAACTTTGGGGTGGCTGTGTCTTTTTGATTTTAATTTCCCTAAGCTATAGGACGATAAGTGGAAGTGCCCTAGGTTCTGTTGCTTTGTTTTTTAGATGTTTCAGGAAACACCATACACTTCTCCCGAGTGGTTGTTGGCAATTTACATCCCGCCCATCAGCATAACAAGGCTCCCAGTTCTCCATGGCCTGTCCTGCCTTTCTGGATTTTACACTTTTTTCAGATGGCCCTTTTGACCGGGGGGAAGTGAGACTTCATTGTAGTGCAGATTTCCTTTGCAAGCTTGCTTGGTTGGCCAAAAAGGGCGTATGCGTTTTTTCCTGAATATATTCAGGAAAAAACGCATACGCCCTTTTTGGCCAAGTGCATCATTGTGGACGTTCTGCCTCTTTTCCTATGCTTTCAATGCAATTCCAGTCTACCTCCTGAAATCGGTTTCCTGCAATTCTGCCCCGCTTTCAAGTCCTCTTGGCAGCCTTACTTCAGTCTATTTTTGGACGATAGCTGTCATTTATAACTCTGCAGGTTTGTGAATTACAGTGCCCCTGAGCTCCTTTCTGCAACTTGCTTTCTTGTGACCTGGCCGCAACACCGCAGGATGGCTTCAGGCCCTAATCTGGTTCCGGCACGGCACGCTGAGCCTTTGGTTATTTCCTCTTCCTGGTGGGAAATGAGAGTTAAATTTGCCCGTCCAGACACCTCCAGCTAGTCTCTCATTGGTTCTCGCTATTCCTGTTCATCTTCCGCAGAAATTGCAAACTGGGCCAAACAGGAGGTTAAAGGCGCTGACTCTCCAAGTGGGGAGAGTGTTAGTAAAGCGTCTGGAATGTTGCACCCGAGTACCAGGGGAGGAAAACTGAGACATATTTGAACACGTCTCCCGTTCACATAGTTGATCATACTTGGGTTCCACATGCATGTTTTAGCTGAAGGAAGAATACCTTAAACCTGGAGAGTTAAGACCCGTGTAATGGGTACCATGCAATATGACTTCAAAGGGTCTTCATTTGCTCACCGAACCTCTCCAATCCTATCACTGCTGCGTTTATGCCCCTGTACACATGCTTCATTCTCTTTCGGAGACATAGTAATCCATAGGTTTTACGATACTTACTAGTCAGGTACATTCTTAGGTGTTTAATATGCGGTGTTGAGTCCATTTCGTTGAGCAAGGAGTAGCTCTTGTCTATTCCATATTTGACTTAAGGAACTTTATCTGTGCTCATTTCAATCTCTGGTTTTATGCAGCACCCCAACTCACCTTTACCCTTAAGCAAGCATAAGTTGGTTTTCTAAATTTGAGACCCTGTTCTGTTCTGTAATTCAGTTCCTGTGTAGCCAAGTTTACATTCCGTGTATTACTGATATCTTATGATGTTTCTTTTTCTGTGTGACTTATTTCAGATTGAATCATCATACCTGAATCCACTCATTGTGCTGCTAAGGGCCTGATGACATAGATTTCATTGCTGAGTGATATTGCTTTGTAAGTAAATACCACAACTTCTTTATCCATTTTTCACTTTCTGCGATGTTGAACTTGTACTGTAAACGAGGTTCTTGTAAACAGAGCCGTTCCAAACTTTGGGGTGGCTGTGTCTTTTTGATTTCAATTTCCCTAAGCTATAGGACCATAAGTGGAAGTGCCCTAGGATCTGTTGCTTTGTTTTTTAGATGTTTCAGGAAACACCATACACTTCTCCCGAGTGGTTGTTGGCAATTTACATCCCGCCCATCAGCATAACAAGGCTCCCAGTTCTCCATGGCCTGTCCTGCCTTTCTGGATTTTACACTTTTTTCAGATGGCCCTTTTGACCGGGGGGAAGTGAGACTTCATTGTAGTGCAGATTTCCTTTGCAAGCTTGCTTGGTTGGCCAAAAAGGGCGTATGCGTTTTTTCCTGAATATATTCAGGAAAAAACGCATACGCCCTTTTTGGCCAAGTGCATCATTGTGGACGTTCTCCCTCTTTTCCTATGCTTTCAATGCAATTCCAGTCTACCTCCTGAAATCGGTTTCCTGCAATTCTGCCCCGCTTTCAAGTCCTCTTGGCAGCCTTACTTCAGTCTATTTTTGGACGATAGCTGTCATTTATAACTCTACAGGTTTGTGAATTACAGTGCCCCTGAGCTCCTTTCTTCAACTCGCTTTCTTTTGAGCTGGCCGCAACGCCGAAGGATGGCTTCAGGCCCTAATCTGGTTCCGGCACGGCATGGTGAGCCTTTGGTTATTTCCTCTTCCTGGTGGGAAATGAGAGTTAAATTTGCCCGTCCAGACACCTCCAGCTAGTCTCTGATTGGTTCTCGCTATTCCTGTTCATCTTCCGCAGAAATTGCAAACTGGGCCAAACAGGAGGTTAAAGGCGCTGACTCTTCAAGTGGGGAGAGTGTTAGTAAAGCGTCTGGAATGTTGCACCCGAGTACCAGGGGAGGAAAACTGAGACATATTTGAACACGTCTCCCGATCACATGGTTGATCATACTCTAGGTTCCACATGCATGTTTTAGCTGAAGGAAGAATACCTTAAACCTGGGTAGTTGAAACCCGTGGAATGGGTACCATGCAATATGACTTCAAAGGGTCTTCATTTGCTCACCGAACCTCTCCAATCCTATCACTGCTGCGTTTATGCCCCTGTACACATGCTTGATTCTCTTTCGGAGACATAGCAATCCATAGGTTTTAAGATACTTACTAGTCAGGAACATTCTTAGGCGTTTAATATGGGGTGTTGAGTCATTTCGTTGAGCAAGGAGTAGCTCTTGTCTATTCCATATTTGGCTTAAGGAACTTTATCTGTGCTCATTTCAATTTCTGGTTTTACGCAGCACCCCAACTCACCTTTACCCTTAAGCAAGAATAAGTTGGTTTTCTAAATTTGAGACCCTGTTCTGTTCTGTAATTCAGTTCCTGTGTAGCCAAGTTTACATTCCATGTATTACTGATATCTTATGATGTTTCTTTTTCTGTGTGACTTATTTCAGTTAGAATCATCATACCTGAATCCACTCATTGTGCTGCTAAGGGCCTGATGGCACAGATTTCATTGCTGAGTGATATTGCTTTGTAAGTAAATACCACAACTTCTTTATCCATTTTTCACTTTCTGCGATGTTGAACTTGTACTGTAAACGAGGTTCTTGTAAACAGAGCCGTCCCAAACTTTGGGGTGGCTGTGTCTTTTTGATTTTAATTTCCCTAAGCTATAGGACCATAAGTGGCAGTGCCCTAGGCTCTGTTGCTTTGTTTTTTAGATGTTTCAGGAAACACCATACACTTCTCCCGAGTGTCTGTTGGCAATTTACATCCCGCCCATCAGCATAACAAGGCTCCCAGTTCTCCATGGCCTGTCCTGCCTTTCTGGATTTTACACTTTTTTCAGATGGCCCTTTTGACCGGGGGGAAGTGAGACTTCATTGTAGTGCAGATTTCCTTTGCAAGCTTGCTTGGTTGGCCAAAAAGGGCGTATGCGTTTTTTCCTGAATATATTCAGGAAAAAACGCATACGCCCTTTTTGGCCAAGTGCATCATTGTGGACGTTCTGCCTCTTTTCCTATGCTTTCAATGCAATTCCAGTCTACCTCCTGAAATCGGTTTCCTGCAATTCTGCCCCGCTTTCAAGTCCTCTTGGCAGCCTTACTTCAGTCTATTTTTGGACGATAGCTGTCATTTATAACTCTGCAGGTTTGTGAATTACAGTGCCCCTGAGCTCCTTTCTTCAACTCGCTTTCTTTTGAGCTGGCCGCAACACCGCAGGATGGCTTCAGGCCCTAATGTGGTTCCGGCCCGGCATGCTGAGCCTTTGGTTAATTCCTCTTCCTGGTGGGAAATGAGAGTTAAATTTGCCCGTCCAGACACCTCCAGCTAGCCTCTCATTGGTTCTCGCTATTCCTTTTCATCTTCCGCAGAAATTGCAAACTGGGCCAAACAGGAGGTTAAAGGCGCTGACTCTCCAAGTGGGGAGAGTGTTAGTAAAGCGTCTGGAATGTTGCACCCGAGTACCAGGGGAGGAAAACTGAGACATATTTGAACACGTCTCCCGATCACATGGTTGATCATACTCTGGGTTCCACATGCATGTTTTAGCTGAAGGAAGAATACCTAAAACCTGGGTAGTTGAAACCCGTGGAATGGGTACCATGCAATATGACTTCAAAGGGTCTTCATTTGCTCACCGAACCTCTCCAATCCTATCACTGCTGCGTTTATGCCCCTGTACACATGCTTGATTCTCTTTCGGAGACATAGCAATCCATAGGTTTTAAGATACTTACTAGTCAGGTACATTCTTAGGCGTTTAATATTGGGTGTTGTGTCCATTTCGTTGAGCAAGGAGTAGCTCTTGTCTATTCCATATCTGGCTTAAGGAACTTTATCTGTGCTCATTTCAATCTCTGGTTTCAGGCAGCAACCCAACTCACCTTTCCCCTTAAGCAAGCATAAGTTGGTTTTCTAAATTTGAGACCCTGTTCTGTTTTGGAATTCAGTTCCTGTGTAGCCAAGTTTCCATTCCGTGTATTACTGATATCTTATGATGTTTCTTTTTCTGTGTGACTTACTTCAGTTAGAATCATCATACCTGAATCCACTCATTGTGCTGCTAAGGGCCTGATGACACAGATTTCATTGCTGAGTGATATTGCTTTGTAAGTAAATACCACAACTTCTTTATCCATTTTTCACTTTCTGCGATGTTGAACTTGTACTGTAAACGAGGTTCTTGTAAACAGAGCCGTTCCAAACTTTGGGGTGGCTGTGTCTTTTTGATTTTAATTTCCCTAAGCTATAGGACCATAAGTGGAAGTGCCCTAGGTTCTGCTGCTTTGTTTTTTAGATGTTTCAGGAAACCCCATACACTTCTCCCGAGTGGTTGTTGGCAATTTACATCCCGCCCATCAGCATAACAAGGCTCCCAGTTCTCCATGGCCTGTCCTGCCTTTCTGGATTTTACACTTTTTTCAGATGGCCCTTTTGACCGGGGGGAAGTGAGACTTCATTGTAGTGCAGATTTCCTTTGCAAGCTTGCTTGGTTGGCCAAAAAGGGCGTATGCGTTTTTTCCTGAATATATTCAGGAAAAAACGCATACGCCCTTTTTGGCCAAGTGCATCATTGTGGACGTTCTGCCTCTTTTCCTATGCTTTCAATGCAATTCCAGTCTACCTCCTGAAATCGGTTTCCTGCAATTCTGCCCCGCTTTCAAGTCCTCTTGGCGGCCTTACTTCAGTCTATTTTTGGACGATAGCTGTCATTTATAACTCTGCAGGTTTGTGAATTACAGTGCCCCTGAGCTCCTTTCTTCAACTCGCTTTCTTTTGAGCTGGCCGCAACGCCGAAGGATGGCTTCAGGCCCTAATCTGGTTCCGGCACGGCACGCTGAGCCTTTGGTTATTTCCTCTTCCTGGTGGGAAACGAGAGTTAAATTTGCCCGTCCAGACACCTCCAGCTAGTCTCTCATTGGTTCTCCCTATTCCTGTTCATCTTCCGCAGAAATTGCAAACTGGGCCAAACAGGAGGTTAAAGGCGCTGACTCTTCAAGTGGGGAGAGTGTTAGTAAAGCGTCTGGAATGTTGCACCCGAGTACCAGGGGAGGAAAACTGAGACATATTTGAACACGTCTCCCGATCACATGGTTGATCATACTCTAGGTTCCACATGCATGTTTTAGCTGAAGGAAGAATACCTTAAACCTGGGTAGTTGAAACCCGTGGAATGGATACCATGCAATATGACTTCAAAGGGTCTTCATTTGCTCACCGAACCTCTCCAATCCTATCACTGCTGCGTTTATGCCCCTGTACACATGCTTGATTCTCTTTCGGAGACATAGCAATCCATAGGTTTTAAGATACTTACTAGTCAGGAACATTCTTAGGCGTTTAATATGGGGTGTTGAGTCATTTCGTTGAGCAAGGAGTAGCTCTTGTCTATTCCATATTTGGCTTAAGGAACTTTATCTGTGCTCATTTCAATCTCTGGTTTTACGCAGCACCCCAACTCACCTTTACCCTTAAGCAAGAATAAGTTGGTTTTCTAAATTTGAGACCCTGTTCTGTTCTGTAATTCAGTTCCTGTGTAGCCAAGTTTACATTCCATGTATTACTGATATCTTATGATGTTTCTTTTTCTGTGTGACTTATTTCAGTTAGAATCATCATACCTGAATCCACTCATTGTGCTGCTAAGGGCCTGATGGCACAGATTTCATTGCTGAGTGATATTGCTTTGTAAGTAAATACCACAACTTCTTTATCCATTTTTCACTTTCTGCGATGTTGAACTTGTACTGTAAACGAGGTTCTTGTAAACAGAGCCGTCCCAAACTTTGGGGTGGCTGTGTCTTTTTGATTTTAATTTCCCTAAGCTATAGGACCATAAGTGGCAGTGCCCTAGGCTCTGTTGCTTTGTTTTTTAGATGTTTCAGGAAACACCATACACTTCTCCCGAGTGTCTGTTGGCAATTTACATCCCGCCCATCAGCATAACAAGGCTCCCAGTTCTCCATGGCCTGTCCTGCCTTTCTGGATTTTACACTTTTTTCAGATGGCCCTTTTGACCGGGGGGAAGTGAGACTTCATTGTAGTGCAGATTTCCTTTGCAAGCTTGCTTGGTTGGCCAAAAAGGGCGTATGCGTTTTTTCCTGAATATATTCAGGAAAAAACGCATACGCCCTTTTTGGCCAAGTGCATCATTGTGGACGTTCTCCCTCTTTTCCTATGCTTTCAATGCAATTCCAGTCTACCTCCTGAAATCGGTTTCCTGCAATTCTGCCCCGCTTTCAAGTCCTCTTGGCAGCCTTACTTCAGTCTATTTTTGGACGATAGCTGTCATTTATAACTCTACAGGTTTGTGAATTACAGTGCCCCTGAGCTCCTTTCTTCAACTCGCTTTCTTTTGAGCTGGCCGCAACGCCGAAGGATGGCTTCAGGCCCTAATCTGGTTCCGGCACGGCACGGTGAGCCTTTGGTTATTTCCTCTTCCTGGTGGGAAACGAGAGTTAAATTTGCCCGTCCAGACACCTCCAGCTAGTCTCTGATTGGTTCTCGCTATTCCTGTTCATCTTCCGCAGAAATTGCAAACTGGGCCAAACAGGAGGTTAAAGGCGCTGACTCTTCAAGTGGGGAGAGTGTTAGTAAAGCGTCTGGAATGTTGCACCCGAGTACCAGGGGAGGAAAACTGAGACATATTTGAACACGTCTCCCGATCACATGGTTGATCATACTCTAGGTTCCACATGCATGTTTTAGCTGAAGGAAGAATACCTTAAACCTGGGTAGTTGAAACCCGTGGAATGGGTACCATGCAATATGACTTCAAAGGGTCTTCATTTGCTCACCGAACCTCTCCAATCCTATCACTGCTGCGTTTATGCCCCTGTACACATGCTTGATTCTCTTTCGGAGACATAGCAATCCATAGGTTTTAAGATACTTACTAGTCAGGAACATTCTTAGGCGTTTAATATGGGGTGTTGAGTCATTTCGTTGAGCAAGGAGTAGCTCTTGTCTATTCCATATTTGGCTTAAGGAACTTTATCTGTGCTCATTTCAATCTCTGGTTTTACGCAGCACCCCAACTCACCTTTACCCTTAAGCAAGAATAAGTTGGTTTTCTAAATTTGAGACCCTGTTCTGTTCTGTAATTCAGTTCCTGTGTAGCCAAGTTTACATTCCATGTATTACTGATATCTTATGATGTTTCTTTTTCTGTGTGACTTATTTCAGTTAGAATCATCATACCTGAATCCACTCATTGTGCTGCTAAGGGCCTGATGGCACAGATTTCATTGCTGAGTGATATTGCTTTGTAAGTAAATACCACAACTTCTTTATCCATTTTTCACTTTCTGCGATGTTGAACTTGTACTGTAAACGAGGTTCTTGTAAACAGAGCCGTCCCAAACTTTGGGGTGGCTGTGTCTTTTTGATTTTAATTTCCCTAAGCTATAGGACCATAAGTGGCAGTGCCCTAGGCTCTGTTGCTTTGTTTTTTAGATGTTTCAGGAAACACCATACACTTCTCCCGAGTGTCTGTTGGCAATTTACATCCCGCCCATCAGCATAACAAGGCTCCCAGTTCTCCATGGCCTGTCCTGCCTTTCTGGATTTTACACTTTTTTCAGATGGCCCTTTTGACCGGGGGGAAGTGAGACTTCATTGTAGTGCAGATTTCCTTTGCAAGCTTGCTTGGTTGGCCAAAAAGGGCGTATGCGTTTTTTCCTGAATATATTCAGGAAAAAACGCATACGCCCTTTTTGGCCAAGTGCATCATTGTGGACGTTCTGCCTCTTTTCCTATGCTTTCAATGCAATTCCAGTCTACCTCCTGAAATCGGTTTCCTGCAATTCTGCCCCGCTTTCAAGTCCTCTTGGCAGCCTTACTTCAGTCTATTTTTGGACGATAGCTGTCATTTATAACTCTGCAGGTTTGTGAATTACAGTGCCCCTGAGCTCCTTTCTTCAACTCGCTTTCTTGTGACCTGGCCGCAACACCGCAGGATGGCTTCAGGCCCTAATCTGGTTCCGGCCCGGCATGCGGAGCCTTTGGTTAATTCCTCTTCCTGGTGGGAAATGAGAGTTAAATTTGCCCGTCCAGACACCTCCAGCTAGCCTCTCATTGGTTCTCGCTATTCCTGTTCATCTTCCGCAGAAATTGCAAACTGGGCCAAACAGGAGGTTAAAGGGACTGACTCTCCAAGTGGGGAGAGTGTTAGTAAAGCGTCTGGAATGTTGCACCCGAGTACCAGGGGAGGAAAACTGAGACATATTTGAACACGTCTCCCGATCACATGGTTGATCATACTCTAGGTTCCACATGCATGTTTTAGCTGAAGGAAGAATACCTTAAACCTGGGTAGTTGAAACCCGTGGAATGGGTACCATGCAATATGACTTCAAAGGGTCTTCATTTGCTCACCGAACCTCTCCAATCCTATCACTGCTGCATTTATGCCCCTGTACACATGCTTGATTCTCTTTCGGAGACATAGAAATCCATAGGTTTTACGATACTTACTAGTCAGGTACATTCTTAGGCGTTTAATATGGGGTGTTGAGTCCATTTCGTTGAGCAAGGAGTAGCTCTTGTCTATTCCATATTTGGCTTAAGGAACTTTATTTGTGCTCATTTCAATCTCTGGTTTTATGCAGCACCCCAACTCACATTTACCCTTAAGCAAGAATAAGTTGGTTTTCTAAATTTGAGACCCTGTTCTGTTCTGTAATTCAGTTCCTGTGTAGCCAAGTTTACATTCCGTGTATTACTGATATCTTATGATGTTTCTTTTTCTGTGTGACTTATTTCAGTTAGAATCATCATACCTGAATCCACTCATTGTGCTGCTAAGTGCCTGATGACACAGATTTCATTGCTGAGTGATATTGCTTTGTAAGTAAATACCACAACTTCTTTATCCATTTTTCACTTTCTGCGATGTTGAACTTGTACTGTAAACGAGGTTCTTGTAAACAGAGCCGTTCCAAACTTTGGGGTGGCTGTGTCTTTTTGATTTTAATTTCCCTAAGCTATAGGACCATAAGTGGAAGTGCCCTAGGTTCTGTTGCTTTGTTTTTTAGATGTTTCAGGAAACACCATACACTTCTCCCGAGTGGTTGTTGGCAATTTACATCCCGCCCATCAGCATAACAATGCTCCCAGTTCTCCATGGCCTGTCCTGCCTTTCTGGATTTTACACTTTTTTCAGATGGCCCTTTTGACTGGGGGGAAGTGAGACTTCATTGTAGTGCAGATTTCCTTTGCAAGCTTGCTTGGTTGGCCAAAAAGGGCGTATGCGTTTTTTCCTGAATATATTCAGGAAAAAACGAATACGCCCTTTTTGGCCAAGTGCATCATTGTGGACGTTCTGCCTCTTTTCCTATGCTTTCAATGCAATTCCAGTCTACCTCCTGAAATCGGTTTCCTGCAATTCTGCCCCGCTTTCAAGTCCTCTTGGCAGCCTTCCTTCAGTCTATTTTTGGACGATAGCTGTCATTTATAACTCTGCAGGTTTGTGAATTACAGTGCCCCTCAGCTCCTTTCTTCAACTTGCTTTCTTGTGACCTGGCCGCAACACCGCAGGATGGCTTCAGGCCCTAATCTGGTTCCGGCACGGCACGCTGAGCCTTTGGTTATTTCCTCTTCCTGGTGGGAAATGAGAGTTAAATTTGCCCGTCCAGACACCTCCAGCTAGCCTCTCATTGGTTCTCGCTATTCCTGTTCATCTTCCGCAGAAATTGCAAACTGGGCCAAACAGGAGGTTAAAGGGACTGACTCTCCAAGTGGGGAGAGTGTTAGTAAAGCGTCTGGAATGTTGCACCCGAGTACCAGGGGAGGAAAACTGAGACATATTTGAACACGTCTCCCGATCACATGGTTGATCATACTCTAGGTTCCACATGCATGTTTTAGCTGAAGGAAGAATACCTTAAAACTGGGTAGTTGAAACCCGTGGAATGGGTACCATGCAATATGACTTCAAAGGGTCTTCATTTGCTCACCGAACCTCTCCAATCCTATCACTGCTGCGTTTATGCCCCTGTACACATGCTTGATTCTCTTTCGGAGACATAGCAATCCATAGGTTTTAAGATACTTACTAGTCAGGTACATTCTTAGGCGTTTAATATTGGGTGTTGAGTCCATTTCGTTGAGCAAGGAGTAGCTCTTGTCTATTCCATATTTGGCTTAAGGAACTTTATCTGTGCTCATTTCAATCTCTGGTTTCATGCAGCAACCCAACTCACCTTTCCCCTTAAGCAAGCATAAGTTGGTTTTCTAAATTTGAGACCCTGTTCTGTTTTGGAATTCAGTTCCTGTGTAGCCAAGTTTACATTCCGTGTATTACTGATATCTTATGATGTTTCTTTTTCTGTGTGACTTATTTCAGTTAGAATCATCGTACCTGAATCTACTCATTATGCTGCTACGGGCCTGATGACATAGATTTCATTGCTGAGTGATAGTGCATTGTACGTAAGTACCACAAGTTCTTTATCCATTTTTCACTTTCTGCGATGTTGAACTTGTACTGTAAACGAGGTTCTTGTAAACAGAGCCGTTCCAAACTTTGGGGTGGCTGTCTCTTTTTGATTTTAATTTCCCTAAGCTATAGGACCATAAGTGGAACTGCCCTAGGCTCTGTTGCTTTGTTTTTTAGATGTTTCAGGAAACACCATACACTTCTCCCGAGTGGTTGTTGGCAATTTACATCCCGCCCATCAGCATAACAAGGCTCCCAGTTCTCAATGGCCTGTTGCCTTTCTGGATTTTACACTTTTTTCAGATGGCCCTTTTGACCGGGGGGAAGTGAGACTTCATTGTAGTGCAGATTTCCTTTGCAAGCTTGCTTGGTTGGCCAAAAAGGGCGTATGCGTTTTTTCCTGAATATATTCAGGAAAAAACGCATACGCCCTTTTTGGCCAAGTGCATCATTGTGGACGTTCTGCCTCTTTTCCTATGCTTTCAATGCAATTCCAGTCTACCTCCTGAAATCGGTTTCCTGCAATTCTGCCCCGCTTTCAAGTCCTCTTGGCAGCCTTACTTCAGTCTATTTTTGGATGATAGCTGTCATTTATAACTCTGCAGGTTTGTGAATTACAGTGCCCCTGAGCTCCTTTCTTCAACTCGCTTTCTTGTGACCTGGCCGCAACACCGCAGGATGCCTTCAGGCCCTAATCTGGTTCCGGCCCGGCATGCTGAGCCTTTGGTTAATTCCTCTTCCTGGTGGGAAATGAGAGTTAAATTTGCCCGTCCAGACACCTCCAGCTAGCCTCTCATTGGTTCTCGCTATTCCTGTTCATCTTCCGCAGAAATTGCAAACTGGGCCAAACAGGAGGTTAAAGGGACTGACTCTCCAAGTGGGGAGAGTGTTAGTAAAGCGTCTGGAATGTTGCACCCGAGTACCAGGGGAGGAAAACTGAGACATATTTGAACACGTCTCCCGATCACATGGTTGATCATACTCTAGGTTCCACATGCATGTTTTAGCTGAAGGAAGAATACCTTAAACCTGGGTAGTTGAAACCCGTGGAATGGGTACCATGCAATATGATTTCAAAGGGTCTTCATTTGCTCACCGAACCTCTCCAATCCTATCACTGCTGCGTTTATGCCCCTGTACACATGCTTGATTCTCTTTCGGAGACATAGCAATCCATAGGTTTTAAGATACTTACTAGTCAGGTACATTCTTAGGCGTTTAATATGGGGTGTTGAGTCCATTTCGTTGAGCAAGGAGTAGCTCTTGTCTATTCCATATTTGGCTTCAGGAACTTTATCTGTGCTCATTTCAATCTCTGGTTTTATGCAGTACCCCAACTCACCTTTACCCTTAAGCAAGCATAAGTTGGTTTTCTAAATTTGAGACCCTGTTTTGTTCTGTAATTCAGTTCCTGTGTAGCCAAGTTTCCATTCCGTGTATTACTGATATCTTATGATGTTTCTTTTTCTGTGTGACTTATTTCAGTTAGAATCATCATACCTGAATCCACTCATTGTGCTGCTAAGGGCCTGATGACACAGATTTCATTGCTGAGTGATATTGCTTTGTAAGTAAATACCACAACTTCTTTATCCATTTTTCACTTTCTGCGATGTTGAACTTGTACTGTAAACGAGGTTCTTGTAAACAGAGCCGTTCCAAACTTTGGGGTGGCTGTGTCTTTTTGATTTTAATTTCCCTAAGCTATAGGACCATAAGTGGAAGTGCCCTAGGCTCTGTTGCTTTGTTTTTTATATGTTTCAGGAAACACCATACACTTCTCCGGAGTGGTTGTTGGCAATTTACATCCCGCCCATCAGCATAACAAGGCTCCCAGTTCTCCATGGCCTGTCCTGCCTTTCTGGATTTTACACTTTTTTCAGATGGCCCTTTTGACCGGGGGGAAGTGAGACTTCATTGTAGTGCAGATTTCCTTTGCAAGCTTGCTTGGTTGGCCAAAAAGGGCGTATGCGTTTTTTCCTGAATATATTCAGGAAAAAACGCATACGCCCTTTTTGGCCAAGTGCATCATTGTGGACGTTCTGCCTCTTTTCCTATGCTTTCAATGCAATTCCAGTCTACCTCCTGAAATCGGTTTCCTGCAATTCTGCCCCGCTTTCAAGTCCTCTTGGCAGCCTTACTTCAGTCTATTTTTGGACGATAGCTGTCTTTTATAACTCTGCAGGTTTGTGATTTACAGTGCCCCTGAGCTCCTTTCTTCAACTTGCTTTCTTGTGACCTGGCCGCAACACCGCAGGATGGCTTCAGGCCCTAATCTGGTTCCGGCACGGCACGCTGAGCCTTTGGTTATTTCCTCTTCCTGGTGGGAAATGAGAGTTAAATTTGCCCGTCCAGACACCTCCAGCTAGTCTCTCATTGGTTATCGCTATTCCTGTTCATCTTCCGCAGAAATTGCAAACTGGGCCAAACAGGAGGTTAAAGGCGCTGACTCTCCAAGTGGGGAGAGTGTTAGTAAAGCGTCTGGAATGTTGCACCCGAGTACCAGGGGAGGAAAACTGAGACATATTTGAACACGTCTCCCGTTCACATGGTTGATCATACTTGGGTTCCACATGCATGTTTTAGCTGAAGGAAGAATACCTTAAACCTGGAGAGTTAAGACCCGTGTAATGGGTACCATGCAATATGACTTCAAAGGGTCTTCATTTGCTCACCGAACCTCTCCAATCCTATCACTGCTGCGTTTATGCCCCTGTACACATGCTTGATTCTCTTTTGGAGACATAGCAATCCATAGGTTTTACGATACTTACTAGTCAGGTACATTCTTAGGCGTTTAATATGCGGTGTTGAGTCCATTTCGTTGAGCAAGGAGTAGCTCTTGTCTATTCCATATTTGACTTAAGGAACTTTATCTGTGCTCATTTCAATCTCTGGTTTTATGCAGCACCCCAACTCACCTTTACCCTTAAGCAAGCATAAGTTGGTTTTCTAAATTTGAGACCCTGTTCTGTTCTGTAATTCAGTTCCTGTGTAGCCAAGTTTACATTCCATGTATTACTGATATCTTATGATGTTTCTTTTTCTGTGTGACTTACTTCAGTTAGAATCATCATACCTGAATCCACTCATTGTGCTGCTGAGGGCCTGATGACATAGATTTCATTGCTGAGTGATATTGCTTTGTAAGTAAATACCACAACTTCTTTATCCATTTTTCACTTTCTGCGATGTTGAACTTGTACTGTAAACGACGTTCTTGTAAACAGAGCCGTTCCCAACTTTGGGGTGGCTGTGTCTTTTTGATTTTAATTTCCCTAAGCTATAGGACCATAAGTGGAAGTGCCCTAAGCTCTGTTGCTTTGTTTTTTAGATGTTTCAGGAAACACCATACACTTCTCCCAAGTGTCTGTTGGCAATTTACATCCCGCCCATCAGCATAACAAGGCTCCCAGTTCTCCATGGCCTGTCCTGCCTTTCTGGATTTTACACTTTTTTCAGATGGCCCTTTTGACCGGGGGGAAGTGAGACTTCATTGTAGTGCAGATTTCCTTTGCAAGCTTGCTTGGTTGGCCAAAAAGGGCGTATGCGTTTTTTCCTGAATATATTCAGGAAAAAACGCATACGCCCTTTTTGGCCAAGTGCATCATTGTGGACGTTCTCCCTCTTTTCCTATGCTTTCAATGCAATTCCAGTCTACCTCCTGAAATCGGTTTCCTGCAATTCTGCCCCGCTTTCAAGTCCTCTTGGCAGCCTTACTTCAGTCTATTTTTGGACGATAGCTGTCATTTATAACTCTGCAGTTTTGTGAATTACAGTGCCCCTGAGCTCCTTTCTTCAACTCGCTTTCTTTTGAGCTGGCCGCAACACCGCAGGATGGCTTCAGGCCCTAATCTGGTTCCGGCACGGCACGCTTAGCCTTTGGTTATTTCCTCTTCCTGGTGGGAAATGAGAGTTAAATTTGCCCGTCCAGACACCTCCAGCTAGCCTCTCATTGGTTCTCGCTATTCCTGTTCATCTTCCGCAGAAATTGCAAACTGTGCCAAACAGGAGGTTAAAGGCGCTGACTCTCCAAGTGGGGAGAGTGTTAGTAAAGCGTCTGGAATGTGGCACCCGAGTACCAGGGGAGGAAAACTGAGACATATTTGAACACGTCTCCCGTTCACATGGTTGATCATACTCTGGGTTCCACATGCATGTTTTAGCTGAAGGAAGAATACCTAAAACCTGGGTAGTTGAAACCCGTGGAATGGGTACCATGCAATATGACTTCAAAGGGTCTTCATTTGCTCACCGAACCTCTCCAATCCTATCACTGCTGCGTTTATGCCCCTGTACACATGCTTGATTCTCTTTCGGAGACATAGCAATCCATAGGTTTTAAGATACTTACTAGTCAGGTACATTCTTAGGCGTTTAATATGGGGTTTTGAGTCCATTTCGTTGAGCAAGGAGTAGCTCTTGTCTATTCCATATTTGGCTTAAGGAACTTTATCTGTGCTCATTTCAATCTCTGGTTTTATGCAGCACCCCAACTCACCTTTACCCTTAAGCAAGCATAAGTTGGTTTTCTAAATTTGAGACCCTGTTCTGTTTTGGAATGCAGTTCCTGTGTAGCCAAGTTTACATTCCGTGTGTTAGTGATATCTTATGATATTTCTTTTCTGTGTGACTTATTTCAGTTAGAATCATCGTACCTGAATCCACTCATTATGCTGCTATGGGCCTGATGACATAGATTTCATTGCTGAGTGATACTGCATTGTACGTAAGTACCACAAGTTCTTTATCCATTTTTCACTTTCTGCGATGTTGAACTTGTACTGTAAACGAGGTTCTTGTAAACAGAGCCGTTCCAAACTTTGGGGTGGCTGTGTCTTTTTGATTTTAATTTCCCTAAGCTATAGGACCATAAGTGGCAGTGCCCTAGGCTCTGTTGCTTTGTTTTTTAGATGTTTCAGGAAACAATATACACTTCTCCCGAGTGGTTGTTGGCAATTTACATCCCGCCCATCAGCATAACAAGGCTCCCAGTTCTCCATGGCCTGTCCTGCCTTTCTGGATTTTACACTTTTTTCAGATGGCCCTTTTGACCGGGGGGAAGTGAGACTTCATTGTAGTGCAGATTTCCTTTGCAAGCTTGCTTGGTTGGCCAAAAAGTGCGTATGCGTTTTTTCCTGAATATATTCAGGAAATAACGCATACGCCCTTTTTGGCCAAGTGCATCATTGTGGACGTTCTGCCTCTTTTCCTATGCTTTCAATGCAATTCCAGTCTACCTCCTGAAATCGGTTTCCTGCAATTCTGCCCTGCTTTCAAGTCCTCTTGGCGGCCTTACTTCAGTCTATTTTTGGACGATAGCTGTCATTTATAACTCTGCAGGTTTGTGAATTACAGTGCCCCTGAGCTCCTTTCTTCAACTCGCTTTCTTGTGACCTGGCCGCAACACCGCAGGATGGCTTCAGGCCCTAATCTGGTTCTGGCCCGGCATGCTGAGCCTTTGGTTAATTCCTCTTCCTGGTGGGAAATGAGAGTTAAATTTGACCGTCCAGACACCTCCAGCTAGTCTCTCATTGGTTCTCGCTATTCCTGTTCATCTTCCGCAGAAATTGCAAACTGGGCCAAACAGGAGGTTAAAGGGACTGACTCTCCAAGTGGGGAGAGTGTTAGTAAAGCGTCTGGAATGTTGCACCCGAGTACCAGGGGAGGAAAACTGAGACATATTTGAACACGTCTCCCGATCACATGGTTGATCATACTCTAGGTTCCACATGCATGTTTTAGCTGAAGGAAGAATACCTTAAACCTGGGTAGTTGAAACCCGTGGAATGGGTACCATGCAATATGACTTCAAAGGGTCTTCATTTGCTCACCGAACCTCTCCAATCCTATCACTGCTGCGTTTATGCCCCTGTACACATGCTTGATTCTCTTTCGGAGACATAGCAATCCATAGGTTTTAAGATACTTACTAGTCAGGTACATTCTTAGGCGTTTAATATTGGGTGTTGAGTCCATTTCGTTGAGCAAGGAGTAGCTCTTGTCTATTCCATATTTGGCTTAAGGAACTTTATCTGTGCTCATTTCAATCTCTGGTTTCATGCAGCAACCCAACTCACCTTTCCCCTTAAGCAAGCATAAGTTGGTTTTCTAAATTTGAGACCCTGTTCTGTTTTGGAATTCAGTTCCTGTGTAGCCAAGTTTACATTCCGTGTATTACTGATATCTTATGATGTTTCTTTTTCTGTGTGACTTATTTCAGTTAGAATCATCGTACCTGAATCTACTCATTATGCTGCTACGGGCCTGATGACATAGATTTCATTGCTGAGTGATACTGCATTGTACGTAAGTACCACAAGTTCTTTATCCATTTTTCACTTTCTGCGATGTTGAACTTGTACTGTAAACGAGGTTCTTGTAAACAGAGCCGTTCCAAACTTTGGGGTGGCTGTCTCTTTTTGATTTTAATTTCCCTAAGCTATAGGACCATAAGTGGAAGTGCCCTAGGCTCTGTTGCTTTGTTTTTTAGATGTTTCAGGAAACACCATACACTTCTCCCGAGTGGTTGTTGGCAATTTACATCCCGCCCATCAGCATAACAAGACTCCCAGTTCTCAATGGCCTGTTGCCTTTCTGGATTTTACACTTTTTTCAGATGGCCCTTTTGACCGGGGGGAAGTGAGACTTCATTGTAGTGCAGATTTCCTTTGCAAGCTTGCTTGGTTGGCCAAAAAGGGCGTATGCGTTTTTTCCTGAATATATTCAGGAAAAAACGCATACGCCCTTTTTGGCCAAGTGCATCATTGTGGACGTTCTGCCTCTTTTCCTATGCTTTCAATGCAATTCCAGTCTACCTCCTGAAATCGGTTTCCTGCAATTCTGCCCCGCTTTCAAGTCCTCTTGGCAGCCTTACTTCAGTCTATTTTTGGATGATAGCTGTCATTTATAACTCTGCAGGTTTGTGAATTACAGTGCCCCTGAGCTCCTTTCCTCAACTCGCTTTCTTGTGACCTGGCCGCAACACCGCAGGATGGCTTCAGGCCCTAATGTGGTTCCGGCCCGGCATGCTGAGCCTTTGGTTAATTCCTCTTCCTGGTGGGAAATGAGAGTTAAATTTGCCCGTCCAGACACCTCCAGCTAGCCTCTCATTGGTTCTCGCTATTCCTGTTCATCTTCCGCAGAAATTGCAAACTGGGCCAAACAGGAGGTTAAAGGGACTGACTCTCCAAGTGGGGAGAGTGTTAGTAAAGCGTCTGGAATGTTGCACCCGAGTACCAGGGGAGGAAAACTGAGACATATTTGAACACGTCTCCCGATCACATGGTTGATCATACTCTAGGTTCCACATGCATGTTTTAGCTGAAGGAAGAATACCTTAAACCTGGGTAGTTGAAACCCGTGGAATGGGTACCATGCAATATGATTTCAAAGGGTCTTCATTTGCTCACCGAACCTCTCCAATCCTATCACTGCTGCGTTTATGCCCCTGTACACATGCTTGATTCTCTTTCGGAGACATAGCAATCCATAGGTTTTAAGATACTTACTAGTCAGGTACATTCTTAGGCGTTTAATATGGGGTGTTGAGTCCATTTCGTTGAGCAAGGAGTAGCTCTTGTCTATTCCATATTTGGCTTCAGGAACTTTATCTGTGCTCATTTCAATCTCTGGTTTTATGCAGTACCCCAACTCACCTTTACCCTTAAGCAAGCATAAGTTGGTTTTCTAAATTTGAGACCCTGTTCTGTTCTGTAATTCAGTTCCTGTGTAGCCAAGTTTCCATTCCGTGTATTACTGATATCTTATGATGTTTCTTTTTCTGTGTGACTTATTTCAGTTAGAATCATCATACCTGAATCCACTCATTGTGCTGCTAAGGGCCTGATGACACAGATTTCATTGCTGAGTGATATTGCTTTGTAAGTAAATACCACAACTTCTTTATCCATTTTTCACTTTCTGCGATGTTGAACTTGTACTGTAAACGAGGTTCTTGTAAACAGAGCCGTTCCAAACTTTGGGGTGGCTGTGTCTTTTTGATTTTAATTTCCCTAAGCTATAGGACCATAAGTGGAAGTGCCCTAGGCTCTGTTGCTTTGTTTTTTAGATGTTTCAGGAAACACCATACACTTCTCCCGAGTGGTTGTTGGCAATTTACATCCCGCCCATCAGCATAACAAGGCTCCCAGTTCTCCATGGCCTGTCCTGCCTTTCTGGATTTTACACTTTTTTCAGATGGCCCTTTTGACCGGGGGGAAGTGAGACTTCATTGTAGTGCAGATTTCCTTTGCAAGCTTGCTTGGTTGGCCAAAAAGGGCGTATGAGTTTTTTCCTGAATATATTCAGGAAAAAACGCATACGCCCTTTTCGGCCAAGTGCATCATTGTGGACGTTCTGCCTCTTTTCCTATGCTTTCAATGCAATTCCAGTCTACCTCCTGAAATCGGTTTCCTGCTATTCTGCCCCGCTTTCAAGTCCTCTTGGCAGCCTTACTTCAGTCTATTTTTGGACGATAGCTGTCTTTTATAACTCTGCAGGTTTGTGATTTACAGTGCCCCTGAGCTCCTTTCTTCAACTTGCTTTCTTGTGACCTGGCCGCAACACCGCAGGATGGCTTCAGGCCCTAATCTGGTTCCGGCACGGCACGCTGAGCCTTTGGTTATTTCCTCTTCCTGGTGGGAAATGAGAGTTAAATTTGACCGTCCAGACACCTCCAGCTAGTCTCTCATTGGTTCTCGCTATTCCTGTTCATCTTCCGCAGAAATTGCAAACTGGGCCAAACAGGAGGTTAAAGGGACTGACTCTCCAAGTGGGGAGAGTGTTAGTAAAGCGTCTGGAATGTTGCACCCGAGTACCAGGGGAGGAAAACTGAGACATATTTGAACACGTCTCCCGATCACATGGTTGATCATACTCTAGGTTCCACATGCATGTTTTAGCTGAAGGAAGAATACCTTAAACCTGGGTAGTTGAAACCCGTGGAATGGGTACCATGCAATATGACTTCAAAGGGTCTTCATTTGCTCACCGAACCTCTCCAATCCTATCACTGCTGCGTTTATGCCCCTGTACACATGCTTGATTCTCTTTCGGAGACATAGCAATCCATAGGTTTTAAGATACTTACTAGTCAGGTACATTCTTAGGCGTTTAATATTGGGTGTTGAGTCCATTTCGTTGAGCAAGGAGTAGCTCTTGTCTATTCCATATTTGGCTTAAGGAACTTTATCTGTGCTCATTTCAATCTCTGGTTTCATGCAGCAACCCAACTCACCTTTCCCCTTAAGCAAGCATAAGTTGGTTTTCTAAATTTGAGACCCTGTTCTGTTTTGGAATTCAGTTCCTGTGTAGCCAAGTTTACATTCCGTGTATTACTGATATCTTATGATGTTTCTTTTTCTGTGTGACTTATTTCAGTTAGAATCATCGTACCTGAATCTACTCATTATGCTGCTACGGGCCTGATGACATAGATTTCATTGCTGAGTGATACTGCATTGTACGTAAGTACCACAAGTTCTTTATCCATTTTTCACTTTCTGCGATGTTGAACTTGTACTGTAAACGAGGTTCTTGTAAACAGAGCCGTTCCAAACTTTGGGGTGGCTGTCTCTTTTTGATTTTAATTTCCCTAAGCTATAGGACCATAAGTGGAAGTGCCCTAGGCTCTGTTGCTTTGTTTTTTAGATGTTTCAGGAAACACCATACACTTCTCCCGAGTGGTTGTTGGCAATTTACATCCCGCCCATCAGCATAACAAGGCTCCCAGTTCTCAATGGCCTGTTGCCTTTCTGGATTTTACACTTTTTTCAGATGGCCCTTTTGACCGGGGGGAAGTGAGACTTCATTGTAGTGCAGATTTCCTTTGCAAGCTTGCTTGGTTGGCCAAAAAGGGCGTATGCGTTTTTTCCTGAATATATTCAGGAAAAAACGCATACGCCCTTTTTGGCCAAGTGCATCATTGTGGACGTTCTGCCTCTTTTCCTATGCTTTCAATGCAATTCCAGTCTACCTCCTGAAATCGGTTTCCTGCAATTCTGCCCCGCTTTCAAGTCCTCTTGGCAGCCTTACTTCAGTCTATTTTTGGACGATAGCTGTCATTTATAACTCTGCAGGTTTGTGAATTACAGTGCCCCTGAGCTCCTTTCCTCAACTCGCTTTCTTGTGACCTGGCCGCAACACCGCAGGATGGCTTCAGGCCCTAATGTGGTTCCGGCCCGGCATGCTGAGCCTTTGGTTAATTCCTCTTCCTGGTGGGAAATGAGAGTTAAATTTGCCCGTCCAGACACCTCCAGCTAGCCTCTCATTGGTTCTCGCTATTCCTGTTCATCTTCCGCAGAAATTGCAAACTGGGCCAAACAGGAGGTTAAAGGGACTGACTCTCCAAGTGGGGAGAGTGTTAGTAAAGCGTCTGGAATGTTGCACCCGAGTACCAGGGGAGGAAAACTGAGACATATTTGAACACGTCTCCCGATCACATGGTTGATCATACTCTAGGTTCCACATGCATGTTTTAGCTGAAGGAAGAATACCTTAAACCTGGGTAGTTGAAACCCGTGGAATGGGTACCATGCAATATGATTTCAAAGGGTCTTCATTTGCTCACCGAACCTCTCCAATCCTATCACTGCTGCGTTTATGCCCCTGTACACATGCTTGATTCTCTTTCGGAGACATAGCAATCCATAGGTTTTAAGATACTTACTAGTCAGGTACATTCTTAGGCGTTTAATATGGGGTGTTGAGTCCATTTCGTTGAGCAAGGAGTAGCTCTTGTCTATTCCATATTTGGCTTCAGGAACTTTATCTGTGCTCATTTCAATCTCTGGTTTTATGCAGTACCCCAACTCACCTTTACCCTTAAGCAAGCATAAGTTGGTTTTCTAAATTTGAGACCCTGTTCTGTTTTGGAATTCAGTTCCTGTGTAGCCAAGTTTACATTCCGTGTATTACTGATATCTTATGATGTTTCTTTTTCTGTGTGACTTATTTCAGTTAGAATCATCGTACCTGAATCTACTCATTATGCTGCTACGGGCCTGATGACATAGATTTCATTGCTGAGTGATACTGCATTGTACGTAAGTACCACAAGTTCTTTATCCATTTTTCACTTTCTGCGATGTTGAACTTGTACTGTAAACGAGGTTCTTGTAAACAGAGCCGTTCCAAACTTTGGGGTGGCTGTCTCTTTTTGATTTTAATTTCCCTAAGCTATAGGACCATAAGTGGAAGTGCCCTAGGCTCTGTTGCTTTGTTTTTTAGATGTTTCAGGAAACACCATACACTTCTCCCGAGTGGTTGTTGGCAATTTACATCCCGCCCATCAGCATAACAAGGCTCCCAGTTCTCAATGGCCTGTTGCCTTTCTGGATTTTACACTTTTTTCAGATGGCCCTTTTGACCGGGGGGAAGTGAGACTTCATTGTAGTGCAGATTTCCTTTGCAAGCTTGCTTGGTTGGCCAAAAAGGGCGTATGCGTTTTTTCCTGAATATATTCAGGAAAAAACGCATACGCCCTTTTTGGCCAAGTGCATCATTGTGGACGTTCTGCCTCTTTTCCTATGCTTTCAATGCAATTCCAGTCTACCTCCTGAAATCGGTTTCCTGCAATTCTGCCCCGCTTTCAAGTCCTCTTGGCAGCCTTACTTCAGTCTATTTTTGGACGATAGCTGTCATTTATAACTCTGCAGGTTTGTGAATTACAGTGCCCCTGAGCTCCTTTCCTCAACTCGCTTTCTTGTGACCTGGCCGCAACACCGCAGGATGGCTTCAGGCCCTAATGTGGTTCCGGCCCGGCATGCTGAGCCTTTGGTTAATTCCTCTTCCTGGTGGGAAATGAGAGTTAAATTTGCCCGTCCAGACACCTCCAGCTAGCCTCTCATTGGTTCTCGCTATTCCTGTTCATCTTCCGCAGAAATTGCAAACTGGGCCAAACAGGAGGTTAAAGGGACTGACTCTCCAAGTGGGGAGAGTGTTAGTAAAGCGTCTGGAATGTTGCACCCGAGTACCAGGGGAGGAAAACTGAGACATATTTGAACACGTCTCCCGATCACATGGTTGATCATACTCTAGGTTCCACATGCATGTTTTAGCTGAAGGAAGAATACCTTAAACCTGGGTAGTTGAAACCCGTGGAATGGGTACCATGCAATATGATTTCAAAGGGTCTTCATTTGCTCACCGAACCTCTCCAATCCTATCACTGCTGCGTTTATGCCCCTGTACACATGCTTGATTCTCTTTCGGAGACATAGCAATCCATAGGTTTTAAGATACTTACTAGTCAGGTACATTCTTAGGCGTTTAATATGGGGTGTTGAGTCCATTTCGTTGAGCAAGGAGTAGCTCTTGTCTATTCCATATTTGGCTTCAGGAACTTTATCTGTGCTCATTTCAATCTCTGGTTTTATGCAGTACCCCAACTCACCTTTACCCTTAAGCAAGCATAAGTTGGTTTTCTAAATTTGAGACCCTGTTCTGTTCTGTAATTCAGTTCCTGTGTAGCCAAGTTTCCATTCCGTGTATTACTGATATCTTATGATGTTTCTTTTTCTGTGTGACTTATTTCAGTTAGAATCATCATACCTGAATCCACTCATTGTGCTGCTAAGGGCCTGATGACACAGATTTCATTGCTGAGTGATATTGCTTTGTAAGTAAATACCACAACTTCTTTATCCATTTTTCACTTTCTGCGATGTTGAACTTGTACTGTAAACGAGGTTCTTGTAAACAGAGCCGTTCCAAACTTTGGGGTGGCTGTGTCTTTTTGATTTTAATTTCCCTAAGCTATAGGACCATAAGTGGAAGTGCCCTAGGCTCTGTTGCTTTGTTTTTTAGATGTTTCAGGAAACACCATACACTTCTCCCGAGTGGTTGTTGGCAATTTACATCCCGCCCATCAGCATAACAAGGCTCCCAGTTCTCCATGGCCTGTCCTGCCTTTCTGGATTTTACACTTTTTTCAGATGGCCCTTTTGACCGGGGGGAATGTGAGACTTCATTGT
Source organism: Stenella coeruleoalba (assembly GCF_951394435.1). Classification (NCBI taxonomy): domain Eukaryota; kingdom Metazoa; phylum Chordata; class Mammalia; order Artiodactyla; family Delphinidae; genus Stenella; species Stenella coeruleoalba. Next base: position 1,560,434 of record NW_027646269.1, read on the forward strand.
AGTGCAGATTTCCTTTGCAAGCTTGCTTGGTTGGCCAAAAAGGGCGTATGCGTTTTTTCCTGAATATATTCAGGAAAAAACGCATACGCCCTTTTTGGCCAAGTGCATCATTGTGGACGTTCTGCCTCTTTTCCTATGCTTTCAATGCAATTCCAGTCTACCTCCTGAAATCGGTTTCCTGCAATTCTGCCCCGCTTTCAAGTCCTCTTGGCAGCCTTACTTCAGTCTATTTTTGGACGATAGCTGTCTTTTATAACTCTGCAGGTTTGTGATTTACAGTGCCCCTGAGCTCCTTTCTTCAACTTGCTTTCTTGTGACCTGGCCGCAACACCGCAGGATGGCTTCAGGCCCTAATCTGGTTCCGGCACGGCACGCTGAGCCTTTGGTTATTTCCTCTTCCTGGTGGGAAATGAGAGTTAAATTTGCCCGTCCAGACACCTCCAGCTAGTCTCCCATTGGTTCTCGCTATTCCTGTTCATCTTCCGCAGAAATTGCAAACTGGGCCAAACAGGAGGTTAAAGGCGCTGACTCTCCAAGTGGGGAGAGTGTTAGTAAAGCGTCTGGAATGTTGCACCCGAGTACCAGGGGAGGAAAACTGAGACATATTTGAACACGTCTCCCGTTCACATGGTTGATCATACTTGGGTTCCACATGCATGTTTTAGCTGAAGGAAGAATACCTTAAACCTGGAGAGTTAAGACCCGTGTAATGGGTACCATGCAATATGACTTCAAAGGGTCTTCATTTGCTCACCGAACCTCTCCAATCCTATCACTGCTGCGTTTATGCCCCTGTACACATGCTTGATTCTCTTTTGGAGACATAGCAATCCATAGGTTTTACGATACTTACTAGTCAGGTACATTCTTAGGCGTTTAATATGCGGTGTTGAGTCCATTTCGTTGAGCAAGGAGTAGCTCTTGTCTATTCCATATTTGACTTAAGGAACTTTATCTGTGCTCATTTCAATCTCTGGTTTTATGCAGCACCCCAACTCACCTTTACCCTTAAGCAAGCATAAGTTGGTTTTCTAAATTTGAGACCCTGTTCTGTTCTGTAATTCAGTTCCTGTGTAGCCAAGTTTACATTCCGTGTATTACTGATATCTTATGATGTTTCTTTTTCTGTGTGACTTACTTCAGTTAGAATCATCATACCTGAATCCACTCATTGTGCTGCTGAGGGCCTGATGACACAGATTTCATTGCTGAGTGATATTGCTTTGTAAGTAAATACCACAACTTCTTTATCCATTTTTCACTTTCTGCGATGTTGAACTTGTACTGTAAACGACGTTCTTGTAAACAGAGCCGTTCCCAACTTTGGGGTGGCTGTGTCTTTTTGATTTTAATTTCCCTAAGCTATAGGACCATAAGTGGAAGTGCCCTAGGCTCTGTTGCTTTGTTTTTTAGATGTTTCAGGAAACACCATACACTTCTCCCAAGTGTCTGTTGGCAATTTACATCCCGCCCATCAGCATAACAAGGCTCCCAGTTCTCCATGGCCTGTCCTGCCTTTCTGGATTTTACACTTTTTTCAGATGGCCCTTTTGACCGGGGGGAAGTGAGACTTCATTGTAGTGCAGATTTCCTTTGCAAGCTTGCTTGGTTGGCCAAAAAGGGCGTATGCGTTTTTTCCTGAATATATTCAGGAAAAAACGCATACGCCCTTTTTGGCCAAGTGCATCATTGTGGACGTTCTGCCTCTTTTCCTATGCTTTCAATGCAATTCCAGTCTACCTCCTGAAATCGGTTTCCTGCAATTCTGCCCCGCTTTCAAGTCCTCTTGGCAGCCTTACTTCAGTCTATTTTTGGACGATAGCTGTCATTTATAACTCTGCAGTTTTGTGAATTACAGTGCCCCTGAGCTCCTTTCTTCAACTCGCTTTCTTTTGAGCTGGCCGCAACACCGCAGGATGGCTTCAGGCCCTAATCTGGTTCCGGCACGGCACGCTTAGCCTTTGGTTATTTCCTCTTCCTGGTGGGAAATGAGAGTTAAATTTGCCCGTCCAGACACCTCCAGCTAGCCTCTCATTGGTTCTCGCTATTCCTGTTCATCTTCCGCAGAAATTGCAAACTGTGCCAAACAGGAGGTTAAAGGCGCTGACTCTCCAAGTGGGGAGAGTGTTAGTAAAGCGTCTGGAATGTGGCACCCGAGTACCAGGGGAGGAAAACTGAGACATATTTGAACACGTCTCCCGTTCACATGGTTGATCATACTCTGGGTTCCACATGCATGTTTTAGCTGAAGGAAGAATACCTAAAACCTGGGTAGTTGAAACCCGTGGAATGGGTACCATGCAATATGACTTCAAAGGGTCTTCATTTGCTCACCGAACCTCTCCAATCCTATCACTGCTGCGTTTATGCCCCTGTACACATGCTTGATTCTCTTTCGGAGACATAGCAATCCATAGGTTTTAAGATACTTACTAGTCAGGTACATTCTTAGGCGTTTAATATGGGGTTTTGAGTCCATTTCGTTGAGCAAGGAGTAGCTCTTGTCTATTCCATATTTGGCTTAAGGAACTTTATCTGTGCTCATTTCAATCTCTGGTTTTATGCAGCACCCCAACTCACCTTTACCCTTAAGCAAGCATAAGTTGGTTTTCTAAATTTGAGACCCTGTTCTGTTTTGGAATGCAGTTCCTGTGTAGCCAAGTTTACATTCCGTGTGTTAGTGATATCTTATGATATTTCTTTTCTGTGTGACTTATTTCAGTTAGAATCATCGTACCTGAATCCACTCATTATGCTGCTACGGGCCTGATGACATAGATTTCATTGCTGAGTGATACTGCATTGTACGTAAGTACCACAAGTTCTTTATCCATTTTTCACTTTCTGCGATGTTGAACTTGTACTGTAAACGAGGTTCTTGTAAACAGAGCCGTTCCAAACTTTGGGGTGGCTGTGTCTTTTTGATTTTAATTTCCCTAAGCTATAGGACCATAAGTGGAAGTGCCCTAGGTTCTGTTGCTTTGTTTTTTAGATGTTTCAGGAAACACCATACACTTCTCCCGAGTGGTTGTTGGCAATTTACATCCCGCCCATCAGCATAACAAGGCTCCCAGTTCTCCATGGCCTGTCCTGCCTTTCTGGATTTTACACTTTTTTCAGATGGCCCTTTTGACCGGGGGGAAGTGAGACTTCATTGTAGTGCAGATTTCCTTTGCAAGCTTGCTTGGTTGGTCAAAAAGGGCGTATGTGTTTTTTCCTGAATATATTCAGGAAAAAACGCATACGCCCTTTTTGGCCAAGTGCATCATTGTGGACGTTCTGCCTCTTTTCCTATGCTTTCAATGCAATTCCAGTCTACCTCCTGAAATCGGTTTCCTGCAATTCTGCCCCGCTTTCAAGTCCTCTTGGCAGCCTTACTTCAGTCTATTTTTGGACGATAGCTGTCATTTATAACTCTGCAGGTTTGTGAATTACAGTGCCCCTGAGCTCCTTTCTTCAACTCGCTTTCTTTTGAGCTGGCCGCAACACCGCAGGATGGCTTCAGGCCCTAATCTGGTTCCGGCACGGCACGCTGAGCCTTTGGTTATTTCCTCTTCCTGTTGGGAAATGAGAGTTAAATTTGCCCGTCCAGACACCTCCAGCTAGCCTCTCATTGGTTCTCGCTATTCCTGTTCATCTTCCGCAGAAATTGCAAACTGTGCCAAACAGGAGGTTAAAGGCGCTGACTCTCCAAGTGGGGAGAGTGTTAGTAAAGCGTCTGGAATGTTGCACCCGAGTACCAGGGGAGGAAAACTGAGACATATTTGAACACGTCTCCCGATCACATGGTTGATCATACTCTGGGTTCCACATGCATGTTTTAGCTGAAGGAAGAATACCTAAAACCTGGGTAGTTGAAACCCGTGGAATGGGTACCATGCAATATGACTTCAAAGGGTCTTCATTTGCTCACCGAACCTCTCCAATCCTATCACTGCTGCGTTTATGCCCCTGTACACATGCTTGATTCTCTTTTGGAGACATAGCCATCCATAGGTTTTACGATACTTACTAATCAGGTACATTCTTAGGCGTTTAATATGCGGTGTTGAGTCCATTTCGTTGAGCAAGGAGTAGCTCTTGTCTATTCCATATTTGACTTAAGGAACTTTATCTGTGCTCATTTCAATCTCTGGTTTTATGCAGCACCCCAACTCACCTTTACCCTTAAGCAAGCATAAGTTGGTTTTCTAAATTTGAGACCCTGTTCTGTTCTGTAATTCAGTTCCTGTGTAGCCAAGTTTACATTCCGTGTATTACTGATATCTTATGATGTTTCTTTTTCTGTGTGACTTATTTCATTTAGAATCATCATACCTGAATCCACTCATTGTGATGCTAAGGGCCTGATGACATAGATTTCATTGCTGAGTGATATTGCTTTGTAAGTAAATACCACAACTTCTTTATCCATTTTTCACTTTCTGCGATGCTGAACTTGTACTGTAAACGAGGTTCTTGTAAACAGAGGCGTCCCAAACTTTGGGGTGGCTGTGTCTTTTTGATTTTAATTTCCCTAAGCTATAGGACCATAAGTGGCAGTGCCCTAGGCTCTGTTGCTTTGTTTTTTAGATGTTTCAGGAAACACTATACACTTCTCCCGAGTGGTTGTTGGCAATTTACATCCCGCCCCTCAGCATAACAAGGCTCCCAGTTCTCCATGGCCTGTCCTGCCTTTCTGGATTTTACACTTTTTTCAGATGGCCCTTTTGACCGGGGGGAAGTGAGACTTCATTGTAGTGCAGATTTCCTTTGCAAGCTTGCTTGGTTGGCCAAAAAGGGCGTATGCGTTTTTTCCTGAATATATTCAGGAAATAACGCATACGCCCTTTTTGGCCAAGTGCATCATTGTGGACGTTCTGCCTCTTTTCCTATGCTTTCAATGCAATTCCAGTCTACCTCCTGAAATCGGTTTCCTGCAATTCTGCCCTGCTTTCAAGTCCTCTTGGCGGCCTTACTTCAGTCTATTTTTGGACGATAGCTGTCATTTATAACTCTGCAGGTTTGTGAATTACAGTGCCCCTGAGCTCCTTTCTTCAACTCGCTTTCTTGTGACCTGGCCGCAACACCGCAGGATGGCTTCAGGCCCTAATCTGGTTCCGGCCCGGCATGCTGAGCCTTTGGTTAATTCCTCTTCCTGGTGGGAAATGAGAGTTAAATTTGCCCGTCCAGACACCTCCAGCTAGTCTCTCATTGGTTCTCGCTATTCCTGTTCATCTTCCGCAGAAATTGCAAACTGGGCCAAACAGGAGTTTAAAGGGACTGACTCTCCAAGTGGGGAGAGTGTTAGTAAAGCGTCTGGAATGTTGCACCCGAGTACCAGGGGAGGAAAACTGAGACATATTTGAACACGTCTCCCGATCACATGGTTGATCATACTCTAGGTTCCACATGCATGTTTTAGCTGAAGGAAGAATACCTTAAACCTGGGTAGTTGAAACCCGTGGAATGGGTACCATGCAATATGACTTCAAAGGGTCTTCATTTGCTCACCGAACCTCTCCAATCCTATCACTGCTGCGTTTATGCCCCTGTACACATGCTTGATTCTCTTTCGGAGACATAGCAATCCATAGGTTTTAAGATACTTACTAGTCAGGTACATTCTTAGGCGTTTAATATGGGGTGTTGAGTCCATTTCGTTGAGCAAGGAGTAGCTCTTGTCTATTCCATATTTGGCTTAAGGAACTTTATCTGTGCTCATTTCAATCTCTGGTTTTATGCAGCACCCCAACTCACCTTTCCCCTTAAGCAAGCATAAGTTGGTTTTCTAAATTTGAGACCCTGTTCTGTTTTGGAATTCAGTTCCTGTGTAGCCAAGTTTACATTCCGTGTATTACTGATATCTTATGATGTTTCTTTTTCTGTGTGACTTATTTCAGTTAGAATCATCGTACCTGAATCTACTCATTATGCTGCTACGGGCCTGATGACATAGATTTCATTGCTGAGTGATACTGCATTGTACGTAAGTACCACAAGTTCTTTATCCATTTTTCACTTTCTGCGATGTTGAACTTGTACTGTAAACGAGGTTCTTGTAAACAGAGCCGTTCCAAACTTTGGGGTGGCTGTCTCTTTTTGATTTTAATTTCCCTAAGCTATAGGACCATAAGTGGAAGTGCCCTAGGCTCTGTTGCTTTGTTTTTTAGATGTTTCAGGAAACACCATACACTTCTCCCGAGTGGTTGTTGGCAATTTACATCCCGCCCATCAGCATAACAAGGCTCCCAGTTCTCAATGGCCTGTTGCCTTTCTGGATTTTACACTTTTTTCAGATGGCCCTTTTGACCGGGGGGAAGTGAGACTTCATTGTAGTGCAGATTTCCTTTGCAAGCTTGCTTGGTTGGCCAAAAAGGGCGTATGCGTTTTTTCCTGAATATATTCAGGAAAAAACGCATACGCCCTTTTTGGCCAAGTGCATCATTGTGGACGTTCTGCCTCTTTTCCTATGCTTTCAATGCAATTCCAGTCTACCTCCTGAAATCGGTTTCCTGCAATTCTGCCCCGCTTTCAAGTCCTCTTGGCAGCCTTACTTCAGTCTATTTTTGGATGATAGCTGTCATTTATAACTCTGCAGGTTTGTGAATTACAGTGCCCCTGAGCTCCTTTCCTCAACTCGCTTTCTTGTGACCTGGCCGCAACACCGCAGGATGGCTTCAGGCCCTAATGTGGTTCCGGCCCGGCATGCTGAGCCTTTGGTTAATTCCTCTTCCTGGTGGGAAATGAGAGTTAAATTTGACCGTCCAGACACCTCCAGCTAGCCTCTCATTGGTTCTCGCTATTCCTGTTCATCTTCCGCAGAAATTGCAAACTGGGCCAAACAGGAGGTTAAAGGGACTGACTCTCCAAGTGGGGAGAGTGTTAGTAAAGCGTCTGGAATGTTGCACCCGAGTACCAGGGGAGGAAAACTGAGACATATTTGAACACGTCTCCCGATCACATGGTTGATCATACTCTAGGTTCCACATGCATGTTTTAGCTGAAGGAAGAATACCTTAAACCTGGGTAGTTGAAACCCGTGGAATGGGTACCATGCAATATGACTTCAAAGGGTCTTCATTTGCTCACCGAACCTCTCCAATCCTATCACTGCTGCGTTTATGCCCCTGTACACATGCTTGATTCTCTTTCGGAGACATAGCAATCCATAGGTTTTAAGATACTTACTAGTCAGGTACATTCTTAGGCGTTTAATATGGGGTGTTGAGTCCATTTCGTTGAGCAAGGAGTAGCTCTTGTCTATTCCATATTTGGCTTCAGGAACTTTATCTGTGCTCATTTCAATCTCTGGTTTTATGCAGTACCCCAACTCACCTTTACCCTTAAGCAAGCATAAGTTGGTTTTCTAAATTTGAGACCCTGTTCTGTTCTGTAATTCAGTTCCTGTGTAGCCAAGTTTCCATTCCGTGTATTACTGATATCTTATGATGTTTCTTTTTCTGTGTGACTTATTTCAGTTAGAATCATCATACCTGAATCCACTCATTGTGCTGCTAAGGGCCTGATGACACAGATTTCATTGCTGAGTGATATTGCTTTGTAAGTAAATACCACAACTTCTTTATCCATTTTTCACTTTCTGCGATGTTGAACTTGTACTGTAAACGAAGTTCTTGTAAACAGAGCCGTTCCAAACTTTGGGGTGGCTGTGTCTTTTTGATTTTAATTTCCCTAAGCTATAGGACCATAAGTGGAAGTGCCCTAGGCTCTGTTGCTTTGTTTTTTAGATGTTTCAGGAAACACCATACACTTCTCCCGAGTGGTTGTTGGCAATTTACATCCCGCCCATCAGCATAACAAGGCTCCCAGTTCTCCATGGCCTGTCCTGCCTTTCTGGATTTTACACTTTTTTCAGATGGCCCTTTTGACCGGGGGGAAGTGAGACTTCATTGTAGTGCAGATTTCCTTTGCAAGCTTGCTTGGTTGGCCAAAAAGGGCGTATGCGTTTTTTCCTGAATATATTCAGGAAAAAACGCATACGCCCTTTTTGGCCAAGTGCATCATTGTGGACGTTCTGCCTCTTTTCCTATGCTTTCAATGCAATTCCAGTCTACCTCCTGAAATCGGTTTCCTGCAATTCTGCCCCGCTTTCAAGTCCTCTTGGCAGCCTTACTTCAGTCTATTTTTGGACGATAGCTGTCTTTTATAACTCTGCAGGTTTGTGATTTACAGTGCCCCTGAGCTCCTTTCTTCAACTTGCTTTCTTGTGACCTGGCCGCAACACCGCAGGATGGCTTCAGGCCCTAATCTGGTTCCGGCACGGCACGCTGAGCCTTTGGTTATTTCCTCTTCCTGGTGGGAAATGAGAGTTAAATTTGCCCGTCCAGACACCTCCAGCTAGTCTCCCATTGGTTCTCGCTATTCCTGTTCATCTTCCGCAGAAATTGCAAACTGGGCCAAACAGGAGGTTAAAGGCGCTGACTCTCCAAGTGGGGAGAGTGTTAGTAAAGCGTCTGGAATGTTGCACCCGAGTACCAGGGGAGGAAAACTGAGACATATTTGAACACGTCTCCCGATCACATGGTTGATCATACTCTGGGTTCCACATGCATGTTTTAGCTGAAGGAAGAATACCTAAAACCTGGGTAGTTGAAACCCGTGGAATGGGTACCATGCAATATGACTTCAAAGGGTCTTCATTTGCTCACCGAACCTCTCCAATCCTATCACTGCTGCGTTTATGCCCCTGTACACATGCTTGATTCTCTTTTGGAGACATAGCCATCCATAGGTTTTACGATACTTACTAGTCAGGTACATTCTTAGGCGTTTAATATGCGGTGTTGAGTCCATTTCGTTGAGCAAGGAGTAGCTCTTGTCTATTCCATATTTGACTTAAGGAACTTTATCTGTGCTCATTTCAATCTCTGGTTTTATGCAGCACCCCAACTCACCTTTACCCTTAAGCAAGCATAAGTTGGTTTTCTAAATTTGAGACCCTGTTCTGTTCTGTAATTCAGTTCCTGTGTAGCCAAGTTTACATTCCGTGTATTACTGATATCTTATGATGTTTCTTTTTCTGTGTGACTTATTTCATTTAGAATCATCATACCTGAATCCACTCATTGTGATGCTAAGGGCCTGATGACATAGATTTCATTGCTGAGTGATATTGCTTTGTAAGTAAATACCACAACTTCTTTATCCATTTTTCACTTTCTGCGATGTTGAACTTGTACTGTAAACGAGGTTCTTGTAAACAGAGGCGTCCCAAACTTTGGGGTGGATGTGTCTTTTTGATTTTAATTTCCCTAAGCTATAGGACCATAAGTGGCAGTGCCCTAGGCTCTGTTGCTTTGTTTTTTAGATGTTTCAGGAAACACTATACACTTCTCCCGAGTGGTTGTTGGCAATTTACATCCCGCCCCTCAGCATAACAAGGCTCCCAGTTCTCCATGGCCTGTCCTGCCTTTCTGGATTTTACACTTTTTTCAGATGGCCCTTTTGACCGGGGGGAAGTGAGACTTCATTGTAGTGCAGATTTCCTTTGCAAGCTTGCTTGGTTGGCCAAAAAGTGCGTATGCGTTTTTTCCTGAATATATTCAGGAAATAACGCATACGCCCTTTTTGGCCAAGTGCATCATTGTGGACGTTCTGCCTCTTTTCCTATGCTTTCAATGCAATTCCAGTCTACCTCCTGAAATCGGTTTCCTGCAATTCTGCCCTGCTTTCAAGTCCTCTTGGCGGCCTTACTTCAGTCTATTTTTGGACGATAGCTGTCATTTATAACTCTGCAGGTTTGTGAATTACAGTGCCCCTGAGCTCCTTTCTTCAACTCGCTTTCTTGTGACCTGGCCGCAACACCGCAGGATGGCTTCAGGCCCTAATCTGGTTCCGGCCCGGCATGCTGAGCCTTTGGTTAATTCCTCTTCCTGGTGGGAAATGAGAGTTAAATTTGACCGTCCAGACACCTCCAGCTAGTCTCTCATTGGTTCTCGCTATTCCTGTTCATCTTCCGCAGAAATTGCAAACTGGGCCAAACAGGAGTTTAAAGGGACTGACTCTCCAAGTGGGGAGAGTGTTAGTAAAGCGTCTGGAATGTTGCACCCGAGTACCAGGGGAGGAAAACTGAGACATATTTGAACACGTCTCCCGATCACATGGTTGATCATACTCTAGGTTCCACATGCATGTTTTAGCTGAAGGAAGAATACCTTAAACCTGGGTAGTTGAAACCCGTGGAATGGGTACCATGCAATATGACTTCAAAGGGTCTTCATTTGCTCACCGAACCTCTCCAATCCTATCACTGCTGCGTTTATGCCCCTGTACACATGCTTGATTCTCTTTCGGAGACATAGCAATCCATAGGTTTTAAGATACTTACTAGTCAGGTACATTCTTAGGCGTTTAATATGGGGTGTTGAGTCCATTTCGTTGAGCAAGGAGTAGCTCTTGTCTATTCCATATTTGGCTTAAGGAACTTTATCTGTGCTCATTTCAATCTCTGGTTTTATGCAGCACCCCAACTCACCTTTCCCCTTAAGCAAGCATAAGTTGGTTTTCTAAATTTGAGACCCTGTTCTGTTTTGGAATTCAGTTCCTGTGTAGCCAAGTTTACATTCCGTGTATTAGTGATATCTTATGATGTTTCTTTTTCTGTGTGACTTATTTCAGTTAGAATCATCGTACCTGAATCCACTCATTATGCTGCTACGGGCCTGATGACATAGATTTCATTGCTGAGTGATACTGCATTGTACGTAAGTACCACAAGTTCTTTATCCATTTTTCACTTTCTGCGATGTTGAACTTGTACTGTAAACGAGGTTCTTGTAAACAGAGCCGTTCCAAACTTTGGGGTGGCTGTGTCTTTTTGATTTTAATTTCCCTAAGCTATAGGACCATAAGTGGAAGTGCCCTAGGTTCTGTTGCTTTGTTTTTTAGATGTTTCAGGAAACACCATACACTTCTCCCGAGTGGTTGTTGGCAATTTACATCCCGCCCATCAGCATAACAAGGCTCCCAGTTCTCCATGGCCTGTCCTGCCTTTCTGGATTTTACACTTTTTTCAGATGGCCCTTTTGACCGGGGGGAAGTGAGACTTCATTGTAGTGCAGATTTCCTTTGCAAGCTTGCTTGGTTGGCCAAAAAGGGCGTATGCGTTTTTTCCTGAATATATTCAGGAAAAAACGCATACGCCCTTTTTGGCCAAGTGCATCATTGTGGACGTTCTGCCTCTTTTCCTATGCTTTCAATGCAATTCCAGTCTACCTCCTGAAATCGGTTTCCTGCAATTCTGCCCCGCTTTCAAGTCCTCTTGGCAGCCTTACTTCAGTCTATTTTTGGACGATAGCTGTCATTTATAACTCTGCAGGTTTGTGAATTACAGTGCCCCTGAGCTCCTTTCTTCAACTCGCTTTCTTTTGAGCTGGCCGCAACACCGCAGGATGGCTTCAGGCCCTAATCTGGTTCCGGCACGGCACGCTGAGCCTTTGGTTATTTCCTCTTCCTGGTGGGAAATGAGAGTTAAATTTGCCCGTCCAGACACCTCCAGCTAGCCTCTCATTGGTTCTCGCTATTCCTGTTCATCTTCCGCAGAAATTGCAAACTGGGCCAAACAGGAGGTTAAAGGGACTGACTCTCCAAGTGGGGAGAGTGTTAGTAAAGCGTCTGGAATGTTGCACCCGAGTACCAGGGGAGGAAAACTGAGACATATTTGAACACGTCTCCCGTTCACATGGTTGATCATACTTTGGTTCCACATGCATGTTTTAGCTGAAGGAAGAATACCTTAAACCTGGAGAGTTGAGACCCGTGGAATGGGTACCATGCAATATGACTTCAAAGGGTCTTCATTTGCTCACCGAACCTCTCCAATCCTATCACTGCTGCGTTTATGCCCCTGTACACATGCTTGATTCTCTTTCGGAGACATAGCAATCCATAGGTTTTAAGATACTTACTAGTCAGGTACATTCTTAGGCGTTTAATATGGGGTGTTGAGTCCATTTCGTTGAGCAAGGAGTAGCTCTTGTCTATTCCATATTTGACTTAAGGAACTTTATCTGTGCTCATTTCAATCTCTGGTTTTATGCAGCACCCCAACTCACCTTTACCCTTAAGCAAGCATAAGTTGGTTTTCTAAATTTGAGTCCCTGTTCTGTTCTGTAATTCCGTTCCTGTGTAGCCAAGTTTACATTCCGTGTATTACTGATATCTTATGATGTTTCTTTTTCTGTGTGACTTATTTCAGTTAGAATCATCATACCTGAATCCACTCATTGTGATGCTAAGGGCCTGATGACATAGATTTCATTGCTGAGTGATATTGCTTTGTAAGTAAATACCACAACTTCTTTATCCATTTTTCACTTTCTGCGATGTTGAACTTGTACTGTAAACGAGGTTCTTGTAAACAGAGGCGTCCCAAACTTTGGGGTGGCTGTGTCTTTTTGATTTTAATTTCCCTAAGCTATAGGACCATAAGTGGCAGTGCCCTAGGCTCTGTTGCTTTGTTTTTTAGATGTTTCAGGAAACACCATACACTTCTCCCGAGTGTCTGTTGGCAATTTACATCCCGCCCATCAGCATAACAAGGCTCCCAGTTCTCCATGGCCTGTCCTGCCTTTCTGGATTTTACACTTTTTTCAGATGGCCCTTTTGACCGGGGGGAAGTGAGACTTCATTGTAGTGCAGATTTCCTTTGCAAGCTTGCTTGGTTGGCCAAAAAGTGCGTATGCGTTTTTTCCTGAATATATTCAGGAAAAAACGCATACGCCCTTTTTGGCCAAGTGCATCATTGTGGACGTTCTGCCTCTTTTCCTATGCTTTCAATGCAATTCCAGTCTACCTCCTGAAATCGGTTTCCTGCAATTCTGCCCCGCTTTCAAGTCCTCTTGGCAGCCTTACTTCAGTCTATTTTTGGACGATAGCTGTCATTTATAACTCTGCAGGTTTGTGAATTACAGTGCCCCTGAGCTCCTTTCTTCAACTTGCTTTCTTTTGACCTGGCCGCAACACCGCAGGTTGGCTTCAGGCCCTAAACTGCTTCCGGCACGGCACGCTGAGCCTTTGGTTATTTCGTCTTCCTGCTGGGAAATGAGAGTTAAATTTGCCCGTCCAGACACCTCCAGCTAGTCTCTCATTGGTTCTCGCTATTCCTGTTCATCTTCCGCAGAAATTGCAAACTGGGCCAAACAGGAGGTTAAAGGCGCTGACTCTCCAAGTGGGGAGAGTGTTAGTAAAGCGTCTGGAATGTTGCACCCGAGTACCAGGGGAGGAAAACTGAGACATATTTGAACACGTCTCCCGTTCACATGGTTGATCATACTTGGGTTCCACATGCATGTTTTAGCTGAAGGAAGAATACCTAAAACCTGGGTAGTTGAAACCCGTGGAATGGGTACCATTCAATATGACTTCAAAGGGTCTTCATTTGCTCACCGAACCTCTCCAATCCTATCACTGCTGCGTTTATGCCCCTGTACACATGCTTGATTCTCTTTCGGAGACATAGTAATCCATAGGTTTTAAGATACTTACTAGTCAGGTACATTCTTAGGCGTTTAATATGGGGTGTTGAGTCCATTTCGTTGAGCAAGGAGTAGCTCTTGTCTATTCCATATTTGGCTTAAGGAACTTTATCTGTGCTCATTTCAATCTCTGGTTTTATGCAGCACCCCAACTCACCTTTCCCCTTAAGCAAGCATAAGTTGGTTTTCTAAATTTGAGACCCTGTTCTGTTTTGGAATGCAGTTCCTGTGTAGCCAAGTTTACATTCCGTGTATTAGTGATATCTTATGATGTTTCTTTTTCTGTGTGACTTATTTCAGTTAGAATCATCGTACCTGAATCCACTCATTATGCTGCTACGGGCCTGATGACATAGATTTCATTGCTGAGTGATACTGCATTGTACGTAAGTACCACAAGTTCTTTATCCATTTTTCACTTTCTCTGATATTGAACTTGTACGGTAAACGAGGTTTTTGTAAACGGAGGCGTCCCAAACTTTGGGGTGGCTGTGTCTTTTTGATTTTAATTTCCCTAAACTATAGGACCATAAGTGGAAGTGCCCTAGGTTCTGTTGCTTTGTTTTTTAGATGTTTCAGGAAACACCATACACTTCTCCCGAGTGATTGTTGGCAATTTACATCCCGCCCATCAGCATAACAAGGCTCCCAGTTCTCCATGGCCTGTCCTGCCTTTCTGGATTTTACACTTTTTTCAGATGGCCCTTTTGACCGGGGGGAAGTGAGACTTCATTGTAGTGCAGATTTCCTTTGCAAGCTTGCTTGGTTGGCCAAAAAGGGCGTATGCGTTTTTTCCTGAATATATTCAGGAAAAAACGCATACGCCCTTTTTGGCCAAGTGCATCATTGTGGACGTTCTGCCTCTTTTCCTATGCTTTCAATGCAATTCCAGTCTACCTCCTGAAATCGGTTTCCTGCAATTCTGCCCCGCTTTCAAGTCCTCTTGGCAGCCTTACTTCAGTCTATTTTTGGACGATAGCTGTCATTTATAACTCTGCAGGTTTGTGAATTACAGTGCCCCTGAGCTCCTTTCTTCAACTCGCTTTCTTGTAAGCTTGCCGCAACACCACAGGATGGCTTGAGGCCCTAATCTGGTTCCGGTACGGCACGCTGAGCCTTTGGTTATTTCCTCTTCATGGTGGGAAATGAGAGTTAAATTTGCCCGTCCAGACACCTCCAGCTAGCCTCTCATTGGTTCTCGCTATTAATGTTCATCTTCTGCAGAAATTGCAACCTGGGCCAAACAGGAGGTTAAAGGCGCTGACTCTCCAAGTGGGGAGAGTGTTAGTAAAGCGTCTGGAATGTTGCACCCGAGTACCAGGGGAGGAAAACTGAGACATATTTGAACACGTCTCCCATTCACATGGTTGATCATACTTGGGTTCCACATGCATGTTTTAGCTGAAGGAAGAATACCTTAAACCTGTGTAGTTGAGACCCGTGTAATGGGTACCATGCAATATGACTTCAAAGGGTCTTCATTTGCTCACCGAACCTCTCCAATCCTATCACTGCTGCGTTTATGCCCCTGTACACATGCTTGATTCTCTTTCGGAGACATAGCAATCCATAGGTTTTAAGATACTTACTAGTCAGGTACATTCTTAGGCGTTTAATATGCGGTGTTGAGTCCATTTCGTTGAGCAAGGAGTAGCTCTTGTCTATTCCATATTTGACTTAAGGAACTTTATCTGTGCTCATTTCAATCTCTGGTTTTATGCAGCACCCCAACTCACCTTTACCCTTAAGCAAGCATAAGTTGGTTTTCTAAATTTGAGACCCTGTTCTGTTCTGTAATTCAGTTCCTGTGTAGCCAAGTTTACATTCCGTGTATTACTGATATTTTATGATGTTTCTTTTTCTGTGTGACTTATTTCAGTTAGAATCATCATACCTGAATCCACTCATTGTGATGCTAAGGGCCTGATGACATAGATTTCATTGCTGAGTGATATTGCTTTGTAAGTAAATACCACAACTTCTTTATCCATTTTTCACTTTCTGCGATGTTGAACTTGTACTGTAAACGAGGTTCTTGTAAACAGAGGCGTCCCAAACTTTGGGGTGGCTGTGTCTTTTTGATTTTAATTTCCCTAAGCTATAGGACCATAAGTGGAAGTGCCCTAGGTTCTGTTGCTTTGTTTTTTAGATGTTTCAGGAAACACCATACACTTCTCCCGAGTGGTTGTTGGCAATTTACATCCCGCCCATCAGCATAACAAGGCTCCCAGTTCTCCATGGCCTGTCCTGCCTTTCTGGATTTTACACTTTTTTCAGATGGCCCTTTTGACCGGGGGGAAGTGAGACTTCATTGTAGTGCAGATTTCCTTTGCAAGCTTGCTTGGTTTGCCAAAAAGGGCGTATGCGTTTTTTCCTGAATATATTCAGGAAAAAACGCATACGCCCTTTTTGGCCAAGTGCATCATTGTGGACGTTCTGCCTCTTTTCCTATGTTTTCAATGCAATTCCAGTCTACCTCCTGAAATCGGTTTCCTGCAATTCTGCCCCGCTTTCAAGTCCTCTTGGCAGCCTTACTTCAGTCTATTTTTGGACGATAGCTGTCATTTATAACTCTGCAGGTTTGTGAATTACAGTGCCCCTGAGCTCCTTTCTTCAACTCGCTTTCTTGTGACCTGGCCGCAACACCGCAGGATGGCTTCAGGCCCTAATCTGGTTCCGGCCCGGCATGCTGAGCCTTTGGTTAATTCCTCTTCCTGGTGGGAAATGAGAGTTAAATTTGCCCGTCCAGACACCTCCAGCTAGCCTCTCATTGGTTCTCGCTATTCCTGTTCATCTTCCGCAGAAATTGCAAACTGGGCCAAACAGGAGGTGAAAGGGACTGACTCTCCAAGTGGGGAGAGTGTTAGTAAAGCGTCTGGAATGTTGCACCCGAGTACCAGGGGAGGAAAACTGAGACATATTTGAACACGTCTCCCATTCACATGGTTGATCATACTCTAGGTTCCACATGCATGTTTTAGCTGAAGGAAGAATACCTTAAACCTGGGTAGTTGAAACCCGTGGAATGGGTACCATGCAATATGACTTCAAAGGGTCTTCATTTGCTCACTGAACCTCTCCAATCCTATCACTGCTGTGTTTATGCCCCTGTACACATGCTTGATTCTCTTTCGGAGACATAGCAATCCATAGGTTTTAAGATACTTACTAGTCAGGTACATTCTTAGGCGTTTAATATGGGGTGTTGAGTCCATTTCGTTGAGCAAGGAGTAGCTCTTGTCTATTCCATATTTGACTTAAGGAACTTTATCTGTGCTCATTTCAATCTCTGGTTTTATGCAGCACCCCAACTCACCTTTACCCTTAAGCAAGCATAAGTTGGTTTTCTAAATTTGAGACCCTGTTCTGTTTTGGAATGCAGTTCCTGTGTAGCCAAGTTTACATTCCGTGTATTAGTGATATCTTATGATGTTTCTTTTTCTGTGTGACTTATTTCAGTTAGAATCATCGTACCTGAATCCACTCATTATGCTGCTACGGGCCTGATGACATAGATTTCATTGCTGAGGGATACTGCATTGTACGTAAGTACCACAACTTCTTTATCCATTTTTCACTTTCTGCAATGTTGAACTTGTACTGTAAACGAGGTTCTTGTAAACAGAGCCGTTCCAAACATTGGGGTGGCTGTGTCTTTTTGATTTTAATTTCCCTAAGCTATAGGACCATAAGTGGAAGTGCCCTAGGTTCTGTTGCTTTGTTTTTTAGATGTTTCAGGAAACATCATACACTTCTCCCGAGTGGTTGTTGGCAATTTACATCCCGCCCATCAGCATAACAAGGCTCCCAGTTCTCCATGGCCTGTCCTGCCTTTCTGGATATTACACTTTTTTCAGATGGCCCTTTTGACCGGGGGGAAGTGAGACTTCATTGTAGTGCAGATTTCCTTTGCACGCTTGCTTGGTTGGCCAAAAAGGGCGTATGCGTTTTTTCCTGAATATATTCTGGACGTTCTTCCTCTTTTCCTATGCTTTCAATGCAATTCCAGTCTACCTCCTGAAATCGGTTTCGTGCAATTCTGCCCCGCTTTCAAGTCCTCTTGGCAGCTTTACTTCAGTCTATTTTTGGACGATAGCTGTCATTTATAACTCTGCAGGTTTGTGAATTACAGTGCCCCTGAGCTCCTTTCTTCAACTCGCTTTCTTTTGAGCTGGCCGCAACACCGCAGGATGGCTTCAGGCCCTAATCTGGTTCCGGTACGGCACGCTGAGCCTTTGGTTATTTCCTCTTCCTGGTGGGAAATGAGAGTTAAATTTGCCCGTCCAGACACCTCCAGCTAGCCTCTCATTGGTTCTCGCTATTCCTGTTCATCTTCCGCAGAAATTGCAAACTGGGCCAAACAGGAGGTTAAAGGCGCTGACTCTCCAAGTGGGGAGAGTGTTAGTAAAGCGTCTGGAATGTTGCACCCGAGTACCAGGGGAGGAAAACTGAGACATATTTGAACATGTCTCCCG
This sequence comes from Stenella coeruleoalba, assembly GCF_951394435.1. Lineage (NCBI taxonomy): Eukaryota > Metazoa > Chordata > Mammalia > Artiodactyla > Delphinidae > Stenella > Stenella coeruleoalba. Next base: position 1,578,387 of record NW_027646269.1, read on the forward strand.
TTCACATGGTTGATCATACTTGGGTTCCACATGCATGTTTTAGCTGAAGGAAGAATACCTTAAACCTGGAGAGTTGAGACCCGTGTAATGGGTACCATGCAATATGATTTTAAAAGGTCTTCATTTGCTCACCGAACCTCTCCAATCCTATCACTGCTGCGTTTATGCCCCTGTACACATGCTTGATTCTCTTTCGGAGACATAGCAATCCATAGGTTTTAAGATACTTACTAGTCAGGTACATTCTTAGGCGTTTAATATGCGGTGTTGAGTCCGTTTCGTTGAGCAAGGAGTAGCTCTTGTCTATTCCATATTTGACTTAAGGAAATTTATCTGTGCTCATTTCAATCTCTGGTTTTATGCAGCACCCCAACTCACCTTTCCCCTTAAGCAAGCATAAGTTGGTTTTCTAAATTTGAGACCCTGTTCTGTTCTGTAATTCAGTTCCTATGTAGCCAAGTTTACATTCCGTGTATTACTGATATCTTATGATGTTTCTTTTTCTGTGTGACTTATTTCAGTTAGAATCATCATACCTGAATCCACTCATTGTGATGCTAAGGGCCTGATGACATAGATTTCATTGCTGAGTGATATTGCTTTGTAAGTAAATACCACAACTTCTTTATCCATTTTTCACTTTCTGCGATGTTGAACTTGTACTGTAAACGAGGTTCTTGTAAACAGAGGCGTCCCAAACTTTTGGGTGGCTGTGTCTTTTTGATTTTAATTTCCCTAAGCTATAGGACCATAAGTGGCAGTGCCCTAGGCTCTGTTGCTTTGTTTTTTAGATGTTTCAGGAAACACCATACACTTCTCCCGAGTGTCTGTTGGCAATTTACATCCCGCCCATCAGCATAACAAGGCTCCCAGTTCTCCATGGCCTGTCCTGCCTTTCTGGATTTTACACTTTTTTCAGATGGCCCTTTTGACCGGGGGGAAGTGAGACTTCATTGTAGTGCAGATTTCCTTTGCAAGCTTGCTTGGTTTGCCAAAAAGGGCGTATGCGTTTTTTCCTGAATATATTCAGGGAAAAACGCATACGCCCTTTTTGGCCAAGTGCATCATTGTGGACGTTCTGCCTCTTTTCCTATGCTTTCAATGCAATTCCAGTCTACCTCCTGAAATCGGTTTCCTGCAATTCTGCCCCGCTTTCAAGTCCTCTTGGCAGCCTTACTTCAGTCTATTTTTGGACGATAGCTGTCATTTATAACTCTGCAGGTTTGTGAATTACAGTGCCCCTGAGCTCCTTTCTTCAACTTGCTTTCTTGTGACCTGGCCGCAACACCGCAGGATGGCTTCAGGCCCTAATCTGTTTCCGGGCCGGCATGCTGAGCCTTTGGTTAATTCCTCTTCCTGGTGGGAAATGAGAGTTAAATTTGCCCGTCCAGACACCTCCAGCTAGCCTCTCATTGGTTCTCGCTATTCCTGTTCATCTTCCGCAGAAATTGCAAACTGGGCCAAACAGGAGGTTAAAGGGACTGACTCTCCAAGTGGGGAGAGTGTTAGTAAAGCGTCTGGAATGTTGCACCCGAGTACCAGGGGAGGAAAACTGAGACATATTTGAACACGTCTCCCGATCACATGGTTGATCATACTCTGGGTTCCACATGCATGTTTTAGCTGAAGGAAGAATACCTTAAACCTGGAGAGTTGAGACCCGTGGAATGGGTACCATGCAATATGACTTCAAAGGGTCTTCATTTGCTCACCGAACCTCTCCAATCCTATCACTGCTGCGTTTATGCCCCTGTACACACGCTTGATTCTCTTTTGGAGACATAGCAATCCATAGGTTTTAAGATACTTACTAGTCAGGTACATTCTTAGGCGTTTAATATGGGGTTTTGAGTCCATTTCGTTGAGCAAGGAGTAGCTCTTGTCTATTCCATATTTGGCTTAAGGAACTTTATCTGTGCTCATTTCAATCTCTGGTTTTATGCAGCACCCCAACTCACCTTTACCCTTAAGCAAGCATAAGTTGGTTTTCTAAATTTGAGACCCTGTTCTGTTTTGGAATGCAGTTCCTGTGTAGCCAAGTTTACATTCCGTGTATTAGTGATATCTTATGATGTTTCTTTTTCTGTGTGACTTATGTCAGTTAGAATCATCGTACCTGAATCCACTCATTATGCTGCTACGGGCCTGATGACATAGATTTCATTGCTGAGTGATACTGCATTGTACGTAAGTACCACAAGTTCTTTATCCATTTTTCACTTTCTGTGATGTTGAACTTGTACTGTAAACGAGGTTCTTGTAAACAGAGGCGTCCCAAACTTTGGGGTGGCTGTGTCTTTTTGATTTTAATTTCCCTAAACTATAGGACCATAAGTGGAAATGCCCTAGGTTCTGTTGCTTTGTTTTTTAGATGTTTCAGGAAACACCATACACTTCTCCCGAGTGGTTGTTGGCAATTTACATCCCGCCCATCAGCATAACAAGGCTCCCAGTTCTCCATGGCCTGTCCTGCCTTTCTGGATTTTACACTTTTTTCAGATGGCCCTTTTGACCGGGGGGAAGTGAGACTTCATTGTAGTGCAGATTTCCTTTGCAAGCTTGCTTGGTTGGCCAAAAAGGGCGTATGCGTTTTTTCCTGAATATATTCAGGAAAAAACGCATACGCCCTTTTTGGCCAAGTGCATCATTGTGGACGTTCTGCCTCTTTTCCTATGCTTTCAATGCAATTCCAGTCTACCTCCTGAAATCGGTTTCCTGCAATTCTGCCCTGCTTTCAAGTCCTCTTGGCGGCCTTACTTCAGTCTATTTTTGGACGATAGCTGTCATTTATAACTCTGCAGGTTTGTGAATTACAGTGCCCCTGAGCTCCTTTCTTCAACTCGCTTTCTTGTGACCTGGCCGCAACACCGCAGGATGGCTTCAGGCCCTAATCTGGTTCCGGCCCGGCATGCTGAGCCTTTGGTTAATTCCTCTTCCTGGTGGGAAATGAGAGTTAAATTTGCCCGTCCAGACACCTCCAGCTAGCCTCTCATTGGTTCTCGCTATTCCTGTTCATCTTCCGCAGAAATTGCAAACTGGGCCAAACAGGAGGTTAAAGGGACTGACTCTCCAAGTGGGGAGAGTGTTAGTAAAGCGTCTGGAATGTTGAACCCGAGTACCAGGGGAGGAAAACTGAGACATATTTGAACACGTCTCCCGATCACATGGTTGATCATACTCTAGGTTCCACATGCATGTTTTAGCTGAAGGAAGAATACCTTAAACCTGGGTAGTTGAAACCCGTGGAATGGGTACCATGCAATATGACTTCAAAGGGTCTTCATTTGCTCACCGAACCTCTCCAATCCTATCACTGCTGCGTTTATGCCCCTGTACACATGCTTGATTCTCTTTCGGAGACATAGCAATCCATAGGTTTTAAGATACTTACTAGTCAGGTACATTCTTAGGCGTTTAATATGGGGTGTTGAGTCCATTTCGTTGAGCAAGGAGTAGCTCTTGTCTATTTCATATTTGGCTTAAGGAACTTTATCTGTGCTCATTTCAATCTCTGGTTTTATGCAGCACCCCAACTCACCTTTCCCCTTAAGCAAGCATAAGTTGGTTTTCTAAATTTGAGACCCTGTTCTGTTTTGGAATGCAGTTCCTGTGTAGCCAAGTTTACATTCCGTGTATTAGTGATATCTTATGATGTTTCTTTTTCTGTGTGACTTATTTCAGTTAGAATCATCGTACCTGAATCCACTCATTATGCTGCTACGGGCCTGATGACATAGATTTCATTGCTGAGTGATACTGCATTGTACATAAGTACCACAAGTTCTTTATCCATTTTTCACTTTCTGTGATGTTGAACTTGTACTGTAAACAAGGTTCTTGTAAACAGAGGCGTCCCAAACTTTGGGGTGGCTGTGTCTTTTTGATTTTAATTTCCCTAAGCTATAGGACCATAAGTGGAAGTGCCCTAGGTTCTGTTGCTTTGTTTTTTAGATGTTTCAGGAAACACCATACACTTCTCCCGAGTGGTTGTTGGCAATTTACATCCCGCCCATCAGCATAACAAGGCTCCCAGTTCTCCATGGCCTGTCCTGCCTTTCTGGATTTTACACTTTTTTCAGATGGCCCTTTTGACCAGGGGGAAGTGAGACTTCATTGTAGTGCAGATTTCCTTTGCAAGCTTGCTTGGTTGGCCAAAAAGGGCGTATGCGTTTTTTCCTGAATATATTCAGGAAAAAACGCATACGCCCTTTTTGGCCAAGTGCATCATTGTGGACGTTCTGCCTCTTTTCCTATGCTTTCAATGCAATTCCAGTCTACCTCCTGAAATCGGTTTCCTGCAATTCTGCCCCGCTTTCAAGTCCTCTTGGCAGCCTTACTTCAGTCTATTTTTGGACGATAGCTGTCATTTATAACTCTGCAGGTTTGTGATTTACAGTGCCCCTGAGCTCCTTTCTTCAACTCGCTTTCTTTTGAGCTGGCCGCAACACCGCAGGATGGCTTCAGGCCCTAATCTGGTTCCGGCCCGGCATGCTGAGCCTTTGGTTAATTCCTCTTCCTGGTGGGAAATGAGAGTTAAATTTGCCCGCCCAGACACCTCCAGCTAGTCTCTCATTGGTTCTCGCTATTCCTGTTCATCTTCCGCAGAAATTGCAAACTGGGCCAAACAGGAGGTTAAAGGCGCTGACTCTCCAAGTGGGGAGAGTGTTAGTAAAGCGTCTGGAATGTTGCACCCGAGCACCAGGGGAGGAAAACTGAGACATATTTGAACACGTCTCCCGTTCACATGGTTGATCATACTTGGGTTCCACATGCATGTTTTAGCTGAAGGAAGAATACCTTAAACCTGGAGAGTTGAGACCCGTGTAATGGGTACCATGCAATATGACTTCAAAGGGTCTTCATTTGCTCACCGAACCTCTCCAATCCTATCACTGCTGCGTTTATGCCCGTGTACACATGCTTGATTCTCTGTTGGAGACATAGCCATCCATAGGTTTTACGATACTTACTAGTCAGGTACATTCTTAGGCGTTTAATATGCGGTGTTGAGTCCATTTCGTTGAGCAAGGAGTAGCTCTTGTCTATTCCATATTTGACTTAAGGAACTTTATCTGTGCTCATTTCAATCTCTGGTTTTATGCAGCACCCCAACTCACCTTTACCCTTAAGCAAGCATAAGTTGGTTTTCTAAATTTGAGACCCTGTTCTGTTCTGTAATTCAGTTCCTGTGTAGCCAAGTTTACATTCCGTGTATTACTGATATCTTATGATGTTTCTTTTTCTGTGTGACTTATTTCAGTTAGAATCATCATACCTGAATCCACTCATTGTGATGCTAAGGGCCTGATGACATAGATTTCATTGCTGAGTGATATTGCTTTGTAAGTAAATACCACAACTTTTTTATCCATTTTTCACTTTCTGCGATGTTGAACTTGTACTGTAAACGAGGTTCTTGTAAACAGAGGCGTCCCAAACTTTGGGGTGCCTGTGTCTTTTTGATTTTAATTTCCCTAAGCTATAGGACCATAAGTGGCAGTGCCCTAGGCTCTGTTGCTTTGTTTTTTAGATGTTTCAGGAAACACCATACACTTCTCCCGAGTGTCTGTTGGCAATTTACATCCCGCCCATCAGCATAACAAGGCTCCCAGTTCTCCATGGCCTGTCCTGCCTTTCTGGATTTTACACTTTTTTCAGATGGCCCTTTTGACCGGGGGGAAGTGAGACTTCATTGTAGTGCAGATTTCCTTTGCAAGCTTGCTTGGTTGGCCAAAAAGGGCGTATGCGTTTTTTCCTGAATATATTCAGGAAAAAACGCATACGCCCTTTTTGGCCAAGTGCATCATTGTGGACGTTCTGCCTCTTTTCCTATGCTTTCAATGCAATTCCAGTCTACTTCCTGAAATCGGTTTCCTGCAATTCTGCCCCGCTTTCAAGTCCTCTTGGCAGCCTTACTTCAGTCTATTTTTGGACGATAGCTGTCATTTATAACTCTGCAGGTTTGTGAATTACAGTGCCCCTGAGCTCCTTTCTTCAACCCGCTTTCTTTTGAGCTGGCCGCAACACCGCAGGATGGCTTCAGGCCCTAATCTGGTTCCGGCCCGGCATGCTGAGCCTTTGGTTAATTCCTCTTCCTGGTGGGAAATGAGAGTTAAATTTGCCCGTCCAGACACCTCCAGCTAGCCTCTCATTGGTTCTCGCTATTCCTGTTCATCTTCCGCAGAAATTGCAAACTGGGCCAAACAGGAGGTTAAAGGGACTGACTCTCCAAGTCGGGAGAGTGTTAGTAAAGCGTCTGGAATGTTGCACCTGAGTACCAGGGGAGGAAAACTGAGACATATTTGAACACGTCTCCCGTTCACATGGTTGATCATACTCTGGGTTCCACATGCATGTTTTAGCTGAAGGAAGAATACCTTAAACATGGAGAGTTGAGACCCGTGGAATGGGTACCATGCAACATGACTTCAAAGGGTCTTCATTTGCTCACCGAACCTCTCCAATCCTATCACTGCTGCGTTTATGCCCCTGTACACATGCTTGATTCTCTTTCGGAGACATAGCAATCCATAGGTTTTAAGATACTTACTAGTCAGGTACATTCTTAGGCGTTTAATATGGGGTGTTGAGTCCATTTCGTTGAGCAAGGAGTAGCTCTTGTCTATTCCATATTTGGCTTAAGGAACTTTATCTGTGCTCATTTCAATCTCTGGTTTTATGCAGCACCCCAACTCACCTTTCCCCTTAAGCAAGCATAAGTTGGTTTTCTAAATTTGAGACCCTGTTCTGTTTTGGAATGCAGTTCCTGTGTAGCCAAGTTTACATTCCGTGTATTAGTGATATCTTATGATGTTTCTTTTTCTGTGTGACTTATTTCAGTTAGAATCATCGTACCTGAATCCACTCATTATGCTGCTACGGGCCTGATGACATAGATTTCATTGCTGAGTGATACTGCATTGTACGTAAGTACCACAAGTTCTTTATCCATTTTTCACTTTCTGTGATGTTGAACTTGTACTGTAAACGAGGTTCTTGTAAACAGAGGCGTCCCAAACTTTGGGGTGGCGGTGTCTTTTTGATTTTAATTTCCCTAAGCTATAGGACCATAAGTGGAAGTGCCCTAGGTTCTGTTGCTTTGTTTTTTAGATGTTTCAGGAAACACCATACACTTCTCCCGAGTGTCTGTTGGCAATTTACATCCCGCCCATCAGCATAACAAGGCTCCCAGTTCTCCATGGCCTGTCCTGCCTTTCTGGATTTTACACTTTTTTCAGATGGCCCTTTTGACCGGGGGGAAGTGAGACTTCATTGTAGTGCAGATTTCCTTTGCAAGCTTGCTTGGTTGGCCAAAAAGGGCGTATGCGTTTTTTCCTGAATATATTCAGGAAAAAACGCATACGCCCTTTTTGGCCAAGTGCATCATTGTGGACGTTCTGCCTCTTTTCCTATGCTTTCAATGCAATTCCAGTCTACCTCCTGAAATCGGTTTCCTGCAATTCTGCCCCGCTTTCAAGTCCTCTTGGCAGCCTTACTTCAGTCTATTTTTGGACGATAGCTGTCATTTATAACTCTGCAGGTTTGTGAATTACAGTGCCCCTGAGCTCCTTTCTTCAACTCGCTTTCTTGTGACCTGGCCGCAACACCGCAGGATGGCTTCAGGCCCTAATCTGGTTCCGGCACGGCACGCTGAGCCTTTGGTTAATTCCTCTTCCTGGTGGGAAATGAGAGTTAAATTTGCCCATCCAGACACCTCCAGCTTGCCTCTCATTGGTTCTCGCTATTCCTGTTCATCTTCCGCAGAAATTGCAAACTGGGCCAAACAGGAGGTTAAAGGGACTGACTCTCCAAGTCGGGAGAGTGTTAGTAAAGCGTCTGGAATGTTGCACCCGAGTACCAGGGTACGAAAACTGAGACATATTTGAACACGTCTCCCGATCACATGGTTGATCATACTCTAGGTTCCACATGCATGTTTTAGCTGAAGGAAGAATACCTTAAACCTGGGTAGTTGAAACCCGTGGAATGGGTACCATGCAATATGACTTCAAAGGGTCTTCATTTGCTCACCGAACCTCTCCAATCCTATCACTGCTGCGTTTATGCCCCTGTACACATGCTTGATTCTCTTTCGGAGACATAGCAATCCATAGGTTTTAAGATACTTACTAGTCAGGTACATTCTTAGGTGTTTAATATGCGGTGTTGAGTCCATTTCGTTGAGCAAGGAGTAGCTCTTGTCTATTCCATATTTGGCTTAAGGAACTTTATCTGTGCTCATTTCAATCTTGGTTTTATGCAGCACCCCAACTCACCTTTCCCCTTAAGCAAGCATAAGTTGGTTTTCTAAATTTGAGACCCTGTTCTGTTTTGGAATGCAGTTCCTGTGTAGCCAAGTTTACATTCCGTGTATTAGTGATATCTTATGATGTTTCTTTTTCTGTGTGACTTATTTCAGTTAGAATCATCGTACCTGAATCCACTCATTATGCTGCTACGGGCCTGATGACATAGATTTCATTGCTGAGTGATACTGCATTGTACGTAAGTACCACAAGTTGTTTATCCATTTTTCACTTTCTGTGATATTGAACTTGTACGGTAAACGAGGTTCTTGTAAACAGAGGCGTCCCAAACTTTGGGGTGGCTGTGTCTTTTTGATTTTAATTTCCCTAAGCTATAGGACCATAAGTGGAAGTGCCCTAGGCTCTGTTGCTTTGTTTTTTAGATGTTTCAGGAAACACCATACACTTCTCCCAAGTGTCTGTTGGCAATTTACATCCCGCCCATCAGCATAACAAGGCTCCCAGTTCTCCATGGCCTGTCCTGCCTTTCTGGATTTTACACTTTTTTCAGATGGCCCTTTTGACCGGGGGGAAGTGAGACTTCATTGTAGTGCAGATTTCCTTTGCAAGCTTGCTTGGTTGGCCAAAAAGGGCGTATGCGTCTTTTCCTGAATATATTCAGGAAAAAACGCATACGCCCTTTTTGGCCAAGTGCATCATTGTGGACGTTCTGCCTCTTTTCCTATGCTTTCAATGCAATTCCAGTCTACCTCCTGAAATCGGTTTCCTGCAATTCTGCCCCGCTTTCAAGTCCTCTTGGCAGCCTTACTTCAGTCTATTTTTGGACGATAGCTGTCATTTATAACTCTGCAGGTTTGTGAATTACAGTGCCCCTGAGCTCCTTTCTTCAACTCGCTTTCTTGTGACCTGGCCGCAACACCGCAGGATGGCTTCAGGCCCTAATGTGGTTCCGGCACGGCACGCTGAGCCTTTGGTTATTTCCGCCTCCTGGTGGGAAATGAGAGTTAAATTTGCCCGTTTAGACATCTCCAGCTAGTCTCTCATTGGTTCTCGCTATTCCTGTTCATCTTCCGCAGAAATTGCAAACTGGGCCAAACAGGAGGTTAAAGGGACTGACTCTCCAAGTCGGGAGAGTGTTAGTAAAGTGTCTGGAATGTTTCACCCGAGTACCAGGGTACGAAAACTGAGACATATTTGAACACGGCTCCCGTTCACACGGATGATCATACTCTAGGTTCCACATGCATGTTTTAGCTGAAGGAAGAATACCTTAAACCTTGGTAGTTGAAACCCGTGGAATGGGTACCATGCAATATGACTTCAAAGGGTCTTCACTTGCTCACCGAACCTCTCCAATCCTATCACTGCTGCGTTTATGCCCCTGTACACATGCTTGATTCTCTTTCGGAGACATAGCAATCCATAGGTTTTAAGATACTTACTAGTCAGGTACATTCTTAGGCGTTTAATATGCGGTGTTGAGTCCATTTCGTTGAGCAAGGAGTAGCTCTTGTCTATACCATATTTGACTTAAGGAACTTTATCTGTGCTCATTTCAATCTCTGGTTTTATGCAGCACCCCAACTCACCTTTACCCTTAAGCAAGCATAAGTTGGTTTTCTAAATTTGAGACCCTGTTCTGTTCTGTAATTCAGTTCCTATGTAGCCAAGTTTACATTCCGTGTATTACTGATATCTTATGATGTTTCTTTTTCTGTGTGACTTATTTCAGTTAGAATCATCATACCTCAATCCACTCATTGTGCTGCTAAGGGCCTGATGACACAGATTTCATTGCTGAGTGATATTGCTTTGTAAGTAAATACCACAACTTCTTTATCCATTTTTCACTTTCTGCGATGTTGAACTTGTACTGTAAACGAGGTTCTTGTAAACAGAGGCGTCCCAAACTTTGGGGTGGCTGTGTCTTTTTGATTTTAATTTCCCTAAGCTATAGGACCATAAGTGGCAGTGCCCTAGGCTCTGTTGCTTTGTTTTTTAGATGTTTCAGGAAACACCATACACTTCTCCCGAGTGTCTGTTGGCAATTTACATCCCGCCCATCAGCATAACAAGGCTCCCAGTTCTCCATGGCCTGTCCTGCCTTTCTGGATTTTACACTTTTTTCAGATGGCCCTTTTGACCGGGGAGAAGTGAGACTTCATTGTAGTGCAGATTTCCTTTGCAAGCTTGCTTGGTTGGCCAAAAAGGGCGTATGCGTTTTTTCCTGAATATATTCAGGAAAAAACGCATACGCCCTTTTTGGCCAAGTGCATCATTGTGGACGTTCTGCCTCTTTTCCTATGCTTTCAATGCAATTCTAGTCTACCTCCTGAAATTGGTTTCCTGCAATTCTGCCCCGCTTTCAAGTCCTCTTGGCAGCCTTACTTCAGTCTATTTTTGGACGATAGCTGTCATTTATAACTCTGCAGGTTTGTGAATTACAGTGCCCCTGAGCTCCTTTCTTCAACTCGCTTTCTTGTGACCTGGCCGCAACACCGCAGGATGGCTTCAGGCCCTAATCTGGTTCCGGCCCGGCATGCTGAGCCTTTGGTTAATTCCTCTTCCTGGTGGGAAATGAGAGTTAAATTTGCCCGTCCAGACACCTCCAGATAGCCTCTCATTGGTTCTCGCTATTCCTGTTCATCTTCCGCAGAAATTGCAAACTGGGCCAAACAGGAGGTTAAAGGGACTGACTCTCCAAGTGGGGAGAGTGTTAGTAAAGCATCTGGAATGTTGCACCCGAGTACCAGTGGAGGAAAACTGAGACATATTTGAACACGTCTCCCGATCACATGGTTGATCATACTCTAGGTTCCACATGCATGTTTTAGCTGAAGGAAGAATACCTTAAACCTGGGTAGTTGAAACCCGTGGAATGGGTACCATGCAATATGACTTCAAAGGGTCTTCATTTGCTCACCGAACCTCTCCAATCCTATCACTGCTGCGTTTATGCCCCTGTACACATGCTTGATTCTCTTTCGGAAACATAACAATCCATAGGTTTTAAGATACTTACTAGTCAGGTACATTCTTAGGCGTTTAATATGGGGTGTTGAGTCCATTTCGTTGAGCAAGGAGTAGCTCTTGTCTATTCCATATTTGGCTTAAGGAACTTTATCTGTGCTCATTTCAATCTCTGGTTTTATGCAGCACCCCAACTCACCTTTACCCTTAAGCAAGCATAAGTTGGTTTTCTAAATTTGAGACCCTGTTCTGTTCTGTAATTCAGTTCCTGTGTAGCCAAGTTTCCATTCCGTGTATTAATGATATCTTATGATGTTTCTTTTTCTGTGTGACTTATTTCAGTTAGAATCATCATACCTGAATCCACTCATTGTGCTGCTAAGGGCCTGATGACACAGATTTCATTGCTGAGTGATATTGCTTTGTAAGTAAATACCACAACTTCTTTATCCATTTTTCACTTTCTGCGATGTTGAACTTGTACTGTAAACGAGGTTCTTGTAAACAGAGCCGTTCCAAACTTTGGGGTGGCTGTGTCTTTTTCATTTTAATTTCCCTAAGCTATAGGACCATAAGTGGAAGTGCCCTAGGTTCTGTTGCTTTGTTTTTTAGATGTTTCAGGAAACACCATACACTTCTCCGGAGTGGTTGTTGGCAATTTACATCCCGCCCATCAGCATAACAAGGCTCCCAGTTCTCCATGGCCTGTCCTGCCTTTCTGGATTTTACACTTTTTTCAGATGGCCCTTTTGACCGGGGGGAAGTGAGACTTCATTGTAGTGTAGATTTCCTTTGCAAGCTTGCTTGGTTGGCCAAAAAGGGCGTATGCGTTTTTTCCTGAATATATTCAGGAAAAAACGCATACGCCCTTTTTGGCCAAGTGCGTCATTGTGGACGTTCTGCCTCTTTTCCTATGCTTTCAATGCAATTCCAGTCTACCTCCTGAAATCGGTTTCCTGCAATTCTGCCCCGCTTTCAAGTCCTCTTGGCAGCTTTACTTCAGTCTATTTTTGGACGATAGCTGTCATTTATAACTCTGCAGGTTTGTGAATTACAGTGCCCCTGTGCTCCTTTCTTCAACTCGCTTTCTTTTGAGCTGGCCGCAACACCGCAGGATGGCTTCAGGCCCTAATCTGGTTCCGGTACGGCACGCTGAGCCTTTGGTTATTTCCTCTTCCTGTTGGGAAATGAGAGTTAAATTTGCCCGTCCAGACACCTCCAGCTAGTCTCTCATTGGTTCTCGCTATTCCTGTTCATCCTCCGCAGAAATTGCAAACTGGGCCAAACAGGAGGTTAAAGGGACTGACTCTCCAAGTCGGGAGAGTGTTAGTAAAGCGTCTGGAATGTTGCACCCGAGTACCAGGGGAGGAAAACTGAGACATAATTGAACACGTCTCCCATTCACATGGTTGATCATACTCTGGGTTCCACATGCATGTTTTAGCTGAAGGAAGAATACCTTAAACCTGGGTAGTTGAAACCCGTGGAATGGGTACCATGCAATATGACTTCAAAGGGTCTTCATTTGCTCACCGAACCTCTCCAATCCTATCACTGCTGCGTTTATGCCCCTGTACACATGCTTGATTCTCTTTCGGAGACATAGCAATCCATAGGTTTTACGATACTTACTAGTCAGGTACATTCTTAGGCGTTTAATATGGGGTGTTGAGTCCATTTCGTTGAGCAAGGAGTAGCTCTTGTCTATTCCATATTTGACTTAAGGAACTTTATCTGTGCTCATTTCAATCTCTGGTTTTATGCAGCACCCCAACTCACCTTTCCCCTTAAGCAAGCATAAGTTGGTTTTCTAAATTTGAGACCCTGTTCTGTTCTGTAATTCAGTTCCTGTGTAGCCAAGTTTACATTCCGTGTATTACTGATATCTTATGATGTTTCTTTTTCTGTGTGACTTATTTCAGTTAGAATCATCATACCTGAATCCACTCATTGTGATGCTAAGGGCCTGATGACATAGATTTCATTGCTGAGTGATATTGCTTTGTAAGTAAATACCACAACTTCTTTATCCATTTTTCACTTTCTGCGATGTTGAACTTGTACTGTAAACGAGGTTCTTGTAAACAGAGGCATCCCAAACTTTGGGGTGGCTGTGTCTTTTTGATTTTAATTTCCCTAAGCTATAGGACCATAAGTGGCAGTGCCCTAGGCTCTGTTGCTTTGTTTTTTAGATGTTTCAGGAAACACCATACACTTCTCCCGAGTTTCTGTTGGCAATTTACATCCCGCCCATCAGCATAACAAGGCTCCCAGTTCTCCATGGCCTGTCCTGCCTTTCTGGATTTTACATTTTTTCAGATGGCCCTTTTGACCGGGGGGAAGTGAGACTTCATTGTAGTGCAGATTTCCTTTGCAAGCTTGCTTGGTTGGCCAAAAAGGGCGTATGCGTTTTTTCCTGAATATATTCAGGAAAAAACACATACGCCCTTTTTGGCCAAGTGCATCATTGTGGACGTTCTGCCTCTTTTCCTATGCTTTCAATGCAATTAGAGTCTACCTCCTGAAATCGGTTTCCTGCAATTCTGCCCCACTTTCAAGTCCTCTTGGCAGCCTTACTTCAGTCTATTTTTGGACGATAGCTGTCATTTATAACTCTGCAGGTTTGTGAATTACAGTGCCCCTGAGCTCCTTTCTTCAACTCGCTTTCTTGTGACCTGGCCGCAACACCGCAGGATGGCTTCAGGCCCTAATCTGATTCCGGCACGGCACGCTGATCCTTTGGTTATTTCCTCTTCCTGGTGGGAAATGAGAGTTAAATTTGCCCGTCCAGACACCTCCAGCTAGTCTCTCATTGGTTCTCGCTATTCCTGTTCATCTTCCGCAGAAATTGCAAACTGGGCCAAACAGGAGGTTAAAGGGACTGACTCTCCAAGTCGGGAGAGTGTTAGTAAAGCGTCTGGAATGTTGCACCCGAGTACCAGGGGAGGAAAACTGAGACATATTTGAACACGTCTCCCGTTCACATGGTTGATCATACTTGGGTTCCACATGCATGTTTTAGCTGAAGGAAGAATACCTTAAACCTGGAGAGTTAAGACCCGTGTAATGGGTACCATGCAATATGACTTCAAAGGGTCTTCTTTTGCTCACCGAACCTCTCCAATCCTATCACTGCTGCGTTTATGCCCCTGTACACATGCTTGATTCTCTTTTGGAGACATAGCAATCCATAGGTTTTACGATACTTACTAGTCAGGTACATTCTTAGGCGTTTAATATGCGGTGTTGAGTCCATTTCGTTGAGCAAGGAGTAGCTCTTGTCTATTCCATATTTGACTTAAGGAACTTTATCTGTGCTCATTTCAATCTCTGGTTTTATGCAGCACCCCAACTCACCTTTACCCTTAAGCAAGCATAAGTTGGTTTTCTAAATTTGAGACCCTGTTCTGTTCTGTAATTCAGTTCCTGTGTAGCCAAGTTTACATTCCGTGTATTACTGATATCTTATGATGTTTCTTTTTCTGTGTGACTTACTTCAGTTAGAATCATCATACCTGAATCCACTCATTGTGCTGCTAAGGGCCTGATGACACAGATTTCATTGCTGAGTGATATTGCTTTGTAAGTAAATACCACAACTTCTTTATCCATTTTTCACTTTCTGCGATGTTGAACTTGTACTGTAAACGAGGTTCTTGTAAACAGAGCCGTTCCAAACATTGGGGTGGCTGTGTCTTTTTGATTTTAATTTCCCTAAGCTATAGGACCATAAGTGGAAGTGCCCTAGGTTCTGTTGCTTTGTTTTTTAGATGTTTCAGGAAACACCATACACTTCTCCCGAGTGGTTGTTGGCAATTTACATCCCGCCCATCAGCATAACAAGGCTCCCAGTTCTCCATGGCCTGTCCTGCCTTTCTGGATTTTACACTTTTTTCAGATGGCCCTTTTGACCGGGGGGAAGTGAGACTTCATTGTAGTGCAGATTTCCTTTGCAAGCTTGCTTGGTTGGCCAAAAAGGGCGTATGCGTTTTTTCCTGAATATATTCAGGAAAAAACGCATACGCCCTTTTTGGCCAAGTGCATCATTGTGGACGTTCTGCCTCTTTTCCTATGCTTGCAATGCAATTCCAGTCTACCTCCTGAAATCGGTTTCCTGCAATTCTGCCCCGCTTTCAAGTCCTCTTGGCAGCCTTACTTCAGTCTATTTTTGGACGATAGCTGTCATTTATAACTTTGCAGGTTTGTGAATTACAGTGCCCCTGAGCTCCTTTCTTCAACTCGCTTTCTTGTGACCTGGCCGCAACACCGCAGGATGGCTTCAGGCACTAATCTGGTTCCGGCCCGGCATGCTGAGCCTTTGGTTAATTCCTCTTCCTGGTGGGAAATGAGAGTTAAATTTGCCCGTCCAGACACCTCCAGCTAGCCTCTCATTGGTTCTCGCTATTCCTGTTCATCTTCCGCAGAAATTGCAAACTGGGCCAAACAGGAGGTTAAAGGGACTGACTCTCCAAGTCGGGAGAGTGTTAGTAAAGCGTCTGGAATGTTGCACCCGAGTACCAGGGGAGGAAAACTGAGACATATTTGAACACGTCTCCCGTTCACACGGTTGATCATACTCTGGGTTCCACATGCATGTTTTAGCTGAAGGAATAATACCTAAAACCTGGGTAGTTGAAACCCGTGGAATGGGTACCATGCAATATGACTTCAAAGGGTCTTCATTTGCTCACCGAACCTCTCCAATCCTATCACTGCTGCGTTTATTCCCCTGTACACACCCTTGATTCTCTTTTGGAGACATAGCAATCCATAGGTTTTAAGATACTTACTAGTCAGGTACATTCTTAGGGGTTTAATATGGGGTTTTGAGTCCATTTCGTTGAGCAAGGAGTAGCTCTTGTCTATTCCATATTTGGCTTAAGGAACTTTATCTGTGCTCATTTCAATCTCTGGTTTTATGCAGCACCCCAACTCACCTTTCCCCTTAAGCAAGCATAAGTTGGTTTTCTAAATTTGAGACCCTGTTCTGTTTTGGAATGCAGTTCCTGTGTAGCCAAGTTTACATTCCGTGTATTAGTGATATCTTATGATGTTTCTTTTTCTGTGTGACTTATTTCAGTTAGAATCATCGTACCTGAATCTACTCATTATGCTGCTAAGGGCCTGATGACATAGATTTCATTGCTGAGTGATACTGCATTGTACGTAAGTACCACAAGTTCTTTATCCATTTTTCACTTTCTGCGATGTTGAACTTGTACTGTAAACGAGGTTCTTGTAAACAGAGCCGTTCCAAACTTTGGGGTGGCTGTGTCTTTTTGATTTTAATTTCCCTAAGCTATAGGACCATAAGTGGCAGTGCCCTAGGCTCTGTTGCTTTGTTTTTTAGATGTTTCAGGAAACACCATACACTTCTCCCGAGTGGTTGTTGGCAATTTACATCCCGCCCATCAGCATAACAAGGCTCCCAGTTCTCCATGGCCTGTCCTGCCTTTCTGGATTTTACACTTTTTTCAGATGGCCCTTTTGACCGGGGGGAAGTGAGACTTCATTGTAGTGCAGATTTCCTTTGCAAGCTTGCTTGGTTGGCCAAAAAGTGCGTATGCGTTTTTTCCTGAATATATTCAGGAAAAAAAGCAGACGCCCTTTTTGGCCAAGTGCATCATTGTGGACGTTCTGCCTCTTTTCCTATGCTTTCAATGCAATTCCAGTCTACCTCCTGAAATCGGTTTCCTGCAATTCTGCCCCGCTTTCAAGTCCTCTTGGCAGCCTTACTTCAGTCTATTTTTGGACGATAGCTGTCATTTATAACTCTGCAGGTTTGTGAATTACAGTGCCCCTGAGCTCCTTTCTTCAACTCGGTTTCTTTTGAGCTGGCCGCAACACCGCAGGATGGCTTCAGGCCCTAATCTGGTTCCGGTACGGCACGCTGAGCCTTTGGTTATTTCCTCTTCCTGTTGGGAAATGAGAGTTAAATTTGCCCATCCAGACACCTCCAGCTAGTCTCTCATTGGTTCTCGCTATTCCTGTTCATATTCCGCAGGAATTGCAAACTGGGCCAAACAGGAGGTTAAAGGGACTGACTCTCCAAGTCGGGAGAGTGTTAGTAAAGCGTCTGGAATGTTGCACCTGAGTACCAGGGGAGGAAAACTGAGACATAATTGAACACGTCTCCCGTTCACATGGTTGATCATACTCTGGGTTCCACATGCATGTTTTAGCTGAAGGAAGAATACCTTAAACCTGGAGAGTTGAGACCCGTGGAATGGGTACCATGCAATATGACTTCAAAGGGTCTTCATTTGCTCACCAAACCTCTCCAATCCTATCACTGCTGCGTTTATGCCCCTGTACACACGCTTGATTCTCTTTTGGAGACATAGCAATCCATAGGTTTTAAGATACTTACTAGTCAGGTACATTCTTAGGCGTTTAATATGCGGTGTTGAGTCCATTTTGTTGAGCAAGGAGTAGCTCTTGTCTATTCCATATTTGGCTTAAGGAACTTTATCTGTGCTCATTTCAATCTCTGGTTTTATGCAGCACCCCAACTCACCTTTCCCCTTAAGCAAGCATAAGTTGGTTTTCTAAATTTGAGACCCTGTTCTGTTTTGGAATGCAGTTCCTGTGTAGCCAAGTTTACATTCCGTGTATTAGTGATATCTTATGATGTTTCTTTTTCTGTGTGACTTATTTCAGTTAGAATCATCGTACCTGAATCCACTCATTATGCTGCTACGGGCCTGATGACATAGATTTCATTGCTGAGTGATACTGCATTGTACGTAAGTACCACAAGTTGTTTACCCATTTTTCACTTTCTGTGATATTGAACTTGTACGGGAAACGAGGTTCTTGTAAAGGGAGGCGTCCCAAACTTTGGGGTGGCTGTGTCTTTTTGATTTTAATTTCCCTAAGCTATAGGACCATAAGTGGAAGTGCCCTAGGCTCTGTTGCTTTGTTTTTTAGATGTTTCAGGAAACACCATACACTTCTCCCGAGTGGTTGTTGGCAGTTTACATCCCTCCCATCAGCATAACAAGGCTCCCAGTTCTCCATGGCCTGTCCTGCCTTTCTGGATTTTACACTTTTTTCAGATGGCCCTTTTGACCGGGGGGAAGTGAGACTTCATTGTAGTGCAGATTTCCTTTACAAGCTTGCTTGGTTGGCCAAAAAGGGCGTATGCGTTTTTTCCTGAATATATTCAGGAAAAAACGCATACGCCCTTTTTGGCCAAGTGCATCATTGTGGACGTTCTGCCTCTTTTCCTATGCTTTCAATGCAATTCCAGTCTACCTCCTGAAATCGGTTTCCTGCAATTCTGCCCCGCTTTCAAGTCCTCTTGGCAGCCTTACTTCAGTATATTTTTGGACGATAGCTGTCATTTATAACTCTGCAGGTTTGTGAATTACAGTGCCCCTGAGCTCCTTTCTTCAACTCGCTTTCTTTTGAGCTGGCCGCAACACCGCAGGATGGCTTCAGGCCCTAATCTGGTTCCGGCCCGGCATGCTGAGCCTTTGGTTAATTCCTCTTCCTGGTGGGAAATGAGAGTTAAATTTGCCCGTCCAGACACCTCCAGCTAGTCTCTCATTGGTTCTCGCTATTCCTGTTCATCTTCCGCAGAAATTGCAAACTGGGCCAAACAGGAGGTTAAAGGCGCTGACTCTCCAAGTGGGGAGAGTGTTAGTAAAGCGTCTGGAATGTTGCACCCGAGTACCAGGGGAGGAAAACTGAGACATATTTGAACACGTCTCCCGTTCACATGGTTGATCATACTTGGGTTCCACATGCATGTTTTAGCTGAAGGAAGAATACCTTAAACCTGGGTAGTTGAAACCCGTGGAATGGGTACCATGCAATATGACTTCAAAGGGTCTTCATTTGCTCACCGAACCTCTCCAATCCTATCAGTGCTGCGTTTATGCCCCTGTACACATGCTTGATTCTCTTTCGGAGACATAGCAATCCATAGGTTTTACGATACTTACTAGTCAGGTACATTCTTAGGCGTTTAATATGGGGTGTTGAGTCCATTTCGTTGAGCAAGGAGTAGCTCTTGTCTATTCCATATTTGACTTAAGGAACTTTATCTGTGCTCATTTCAATCTCTGGTTTTATGCAGCACCCCAACTAACCTTTCCCCTTAAGCAAGCATAAGTTGGTTTTCTAAATTTGAGACCCTGTTCTGTTTTGGAATTCAGTTCCTCTGTAGCCAAGTTTACATTCCGTGTATTACTGATATCTTATGATGTTTCTTTTTCTGTGTGACTTATTTCAGTTAGAATCATCATACCTGAATCCACTCATTGTGATGCTAAGGGCCTGATGACATAGATTTCATTGCTGAGTGATATTGCTTTGTAAGTAAATACCACAACTTCTTTATCCATTTTTCACTTTCTGCGATGTTGAACTTGTACTGTAAACGAGGTTCTTGTAAACAGAGGCATCCCAAACTTTGGGGTGGCTGTGTCTTTTTGATTTTAATTTCCCTAAGCTATAGGACCATAAGTGGCAGTGCCCTAAGCTCTGTTGCTTTGTTTTTTAGATGTTTCAGGAAACACCATACACTTCTCCCGAGTTTCTGTTGGCAATTTACATCCCGCCCATCAGCATAACAAGGCTCCCAGTTCTCCATGGCCTGTCCTGCCTTTCTGGATTTTACACTTTTTTCAGATGGCCCTTTTGACCGGGGGGAAGTGAGACTTCATTGTAGTGCAGATTTCCTTTGCAAGCTTGCTTGGTTGGCCAAAAAGTGCGTATGCGTTTTTTCCTGAATATATTCAGGAAAAAAAGCATACGCCATTTTTGGCCAAGTGCATCATTGTGGACGTTCTGCCTCTTTTCCTATGCTTTCAATGCAATTCCAGTCTACCTCCTGAAATCGGTTTCCTGCAATTCTGCCCCGCTTTCAAGTCCTCTTGGCAGCCTTACTTCAGTCTATTTTTGGACGATAGCTGTCATTTATAACTCTGCAGGTTTGTGAATTACAGTGCCCCTGAGCTCCTTTCTTCAACTCGCTTTCTTGTGACCTGGCCGCAACACCGCAGGATGGCTTCAGGCCCTAATCTGGTTCCGGCCCGGCATGCTGAGCCTTTGGTTAATTCCTCTTCCTGGTGGGAAATGAGAGTTAAATTTGCCCGTCCAGACACCTCCAGCTAGCCTCTCATTGGTTCTCGCTATTCCTGTTCATCTTCCGCAGAAATTGCAAACTGGGCCAAACAGGAGGTTAAAGGCGCTGACTCTCCAAGTCGGGAGAGTGTTAGTAAAGCGTCTGGAATGTTGCACCCGAGTACCAGGGTAGGAAAACTGAGACATATTTGAACACGTCTCCCGTTCACACGGTTGATCATACTCTGGGTTCCACATGCATGTTTTAGCTGAAGGAAGAATACCTAAAACCTGGGTAGTTGAAACCCGTGGAATGGGTACCATGCAATATGACTTCAAAGGGTCTTCATTTGCTCACCGAACCTCTCCAATCCTATCACTGCTGCGTTTATTCCCCTGTACACATGCTTGATTCTCTTTTGGAGACATAGCAATCCATAGGTTTTAAGATACTTACTAGTCAGGTACATTCTTAGGGGTTTAATATGGGGTTTTCAGTCCATTTCGTTGAGCAAGGGGTAGCTCTTGTCTATTCCATATTTGGCTTAAGGAACTTTATCTGTGCTCATTTCAATCTCTGGTTTTATGCAGCACCCCAACTCACCTTTCCCCTTAAGCAAGCATAAGTTGGTTTTCTAAATTTGAGACCCTGTTCTGTTTTGGAATGCAGTTCCTGTGTAGCCAAGTTTACATTCCGTGTATTAGTGATATCTTATGATGTTTCTTTTTCTGTGTGACTTATTTCAGTTAGAATCATCGTACCTGAATCTACTCATTATGCTGCTAAGGGCCTGATGACATAGATTTCATTGCTGAGTGATACTGCATTGTACGTAAGTACCACAAGTTCTTTATCCATTTTTCACTTTCTGCAATGTTGAACTTGTACTGTAAACGATGTTCTTGTAAACAGAGCCGTTCCAAACTTTGGGGTGGCTGTGTCTTTTTGATTTTAATTTCCCTAAGCTATAGGACCATAAGTGGAAGTTCCCTAGGTTCTGTTGTTTTGTTTTTTAGATGTTTCAGGAAACACCATACACTTCTCCCGAGTGGTTGTTGGCAATTTACATCCTGCCCATCAGCATAACAAGGCTCCCAGTTCTCCATGGCCTGTCCTGCCTTTCTGGATTTTACACTTTTTTCAGACGGCCCTTTTGACCAGGGGGAAGTGAGACTTCATTGTAGTGCAGATTTCCTTTGCAAGCTTGCTTGGTTGGCCAAAAAGGGCGTATGCGTTTTTTCCTGAATATATTCAGGAAAAAACGCATACGCCCTTTTTGGCCAAGTGCATCATTGTGGACGTTCTGCCTCTTTTCCTATGCTTTCAATGCAATTCCAGTCTACCTCCTGAAATCGGTTTCCTGCAATTCTGCCCCGCTTTCAAGTCCTCTTGGCAGCCTTACTTCAGTCTATTTTTGGACGATAGCTGTCATTTATAACTCTGCAGGTTTGTGAATTACAGTGCCCCTGAGCTCCTTTCTTCAACTCGCTTTCTTGTGACCTGGCCGCAACACCGCAGGATGGCTTCAGGCCCTAATCTGGTTCCGGCCCGGCATGCTGAGCCTTTGGTTAATTCCTCTTCCTGGTGGGAAATGAGAGTTAAATTTGCCCGTCCAGACACCTCCAGCTAGCCTCTCATTGGTTCTCGCTATTCCTGTTCATCTTCCGCAGAAATTGCAAACTGGGCCAAACAGGAGGTTAAAGGGACTGACTCTCCAAGTGGGGAGAGTGTTAGTAAAGCGTCTGGAATATTGCACCCGAGTACCAGGGTACGAAAACTGAGACATATTTGAACACGTCTCCCGATCACATGGTTGATCATACTCTAGGTTCCACATGCATGTTTTAGCTGAAGGAAGAATACCTTAAACCTGGGTAGTTGAAACCCGTGGAATGGGTACCATGCAATATGACTTCAAAGGGTCTTCATTTGCTCACGAATCTCTCCAATCCTATCACTGCTGCGTTTATGCCCCTGTACACATGCTTGATTCTCTTTCGGAGACATAGCAATCCATAGGTTTTAAGATACTTACTAGTCAGGTACATTCTTAGGCGTTTAATATGCGGTGTTGAGTCCATTTCGTTGAGCAAGGAGTAGCTCTTGTCTATTCCATATTTGACTTAAGGAACTTTATCTGTGCTCATTTCAATCTCTGGTTTTATGCAGCACCCCAACTCACCTTTACCCTTAAGCAAGCATAAGTTGGTTTTCTAAATTTGAGTCCCTGTTCTGTTCTGTAATTCAGTTCCTGTGTAGCCAAGTTTACATTCCGTGTATTACTGATATCTTATGATGTTTCTTTTTCTGTGTGACTTACTTCAGTTAGAATCATCATACCTGAATCCACTCATTGTGCTGCTAAGGGCCTGATGACACAGATTCCATTGCTGAGTGATATTGCTTTGTAAGTAAATACCACAACTTCTTTATCCATTTTTCACTTTCTGCGATGTTGAACTTGTACTGTAAACGAGGTTCTTGTAAACAGAGCCGTTCCAAACTTTGGGGTGGCTGTGTCTTTTTGATTTTAATTTCCCTAAGCTATAGGACCATAAGTGGAAGTGCCCTAGGTTCTGTTGCTTTGTTTTTTAGATGTTTCAGGAAACACCATACACTTCTCCCGAGTGGTTGTTGGCAATTTACATCCCGCCCATCACCATAACAAGGCTCCCAGTTCTCCATGGCCTGTCCTGCCTTTCTGGATTTTACACTTTTTTCAGATGGCCCTTTTGACCGGGGGGAAGTGAGACTTCATTGTAGTGTAGATTTCCTTTGCAAGCTTGCTTGGTTGGCCAAAAAGGGCGTATGCGTTTTTTCCTGAATATATTCAGGAAAAAACGCATACGCCCTTTTTGGCCAAGTGCATCATTGTGGACGTTCTGCCTCTTTTCCTATGCTTGCAATGCAATTCCAGTCTACCTCCTGAAATCGGTTTCCTGCAATTCTGCCCCGCTTTCAAGTCCTCTTGGCAGCCTTACTTCAGTCTATTTTTGGACGATAGCTGTCATTTATAACTCTGCAGGTTTGTGAATTACAGTGCCCCTGAGCTCCTTTCTTCAACTCACTTTCTTGTGACCTGGCCGCAACACCGCAGGATGGCTTCAGGCCCTAATCTGGTTCCGGCCCGGCATGCTGAGCCTTTGGTTAATTCCTCTTCCTGGTGGGAAATGAGAGTTAAATTTGCCCGTCCAGACACCTCCAGCTAGCCTCTCATTGGTTCTCGCTATTCCTGTTCATCTTCCGCAGAAATTGCAAACTGGGCCAAACAGGAGGTTAAAGGGACTGACTCTCCAAGTCGGGAGAGTGTTAGTAAAGCGTCTGGAATGTTGCACCCGAGTACCAGGGGAGGAAAACTGAGACATAATTGAACACGTCTCCCGTTCACACGGTTGATCATACTCTGGGTTCCACATGCATGTTTTAGCTGAAGGAAGAATACCTAAAACCTGGGTAGTTGAAACCCGTGGAATGGGTACCATGCAATATGACTTCAAAGGGTCTTCATTTGCTCACCGAACCTCTCCAATCCTATCACTGCTGCGTTTATTCCCCTGTACACACGCTTGATTCTCTTTTGGAGACATAGCAATCCATAGGTTTTAAGATACTTACTAGTCAGGTACATTCTTAGGGGTTTAATATGGGGTTTTCAGTCCATTTCGTTGAGCAAGGGGTAGCTCTTGTCTATTCCATATTTGGCTTAAGGAACTTTATCTGTGCTCATTTCAATCTCTGGTTTTATGCAGCACCCCAACTCACCTTTCCCCTTAAGCAAGCATAAGTTGGTTTTCTAAATTTGAGACCCTGTTCTGTTTTGGAATGCAGTTCCTGTGTAGCCAAGTTTACATTCCGTGTATTAGTGATATCTTATAATGTTTCTTTTTCTGTGTGACTTATTTCAGTTAGAATCATCGTACCTGAATCTACTCATTATGCTGCTAAGGGCCTGATGACATAGATTTCATTGCTGAGTGATACTGCATTGTACGTAAGTACCACAAGTTCTTTATCCATTTTTCACTTTCTGCGATGTTGAACTTGTACTGTAAACGAGGTTCTTGTAAACAGAGCCGTTCCAAACTTTGGGGTGGCTGTGTCTTTTTGATTTTAATTTCCCTAAGCTATAGGACCATAAGTGGCAGTGCCCTAGGCTCTGTTGCTTTGTTTTTTAGATGTTTCAGGAAACACCATACACTTCTCCCGAGTGGTTGTTGGCAATTTACATCCCGCCCATCAGCATAACAAGGCTCCCAGTTCTCCATGGCCTGTCCTGGCTTTCTGGATTTTACACTTTTTTCAGATGGCCCTTTTGACCGGGGGGAAGTGAGACTTCATTGTAGTGCAGATTTCCTTTGCAAGCTTGCTTGGTTGGCCAAAAAGGGCGTATGCGTTTTTTCCTGAATATATTCAGGAAAAAACGCATACGCCCTTTTTGGCCAAGTGCATCATTGTGGACGTTCTGCCTCTTTTCCTATGCTTTCAATGCAATTCCAGTCTACCTCCTGAAATCGGTTTCCTGCAATTCTGCCCCGCTTTCAAGTCCTCTTGGCAGCCTTACTTCAGTCTATTTTTGGACGATAGCTGTCATTTATAACTTTGCAGGTTTGTGAATTACAGTGCCCCTGAGCTCCTTTCTTCAACTCTCTTTCTTGTGACCTGGCCGCAACACCGCAGGATGGCTTCAGGCCCTAATCTGGTTCCGGCCCGGCATGCTGAGCCTTTGGTTAATTCCTCTTCCTGGTGGGAAATGAGAGTTAAATTTGCCCGTCCAGACACCTCCAGCTAGCCTCTCATTGGTTCTCGCTATTCCTGTTCATCTTCCGCAGAAATTGCAAACTGGGCCAAACAGGAGGTTAAAGGCACTGACTCTCCAAGTGGGGAGAGTGTTAGTAAAGCGTCTGGAATGTTGCACCCGAGTACTAGGGGAGGAAACCTGAGACATATTTGAACACGTCTCCCGATCACATGGTTGATCATACTCTAGGTTCCACATGCATGTTTTAGCTGAAGGAAGAATACCTTAAACCTGGGTAGTTGAGACCCGTGGAATGGGTACCATGCAATATGACTTCAAAGGGTCTTCATTTGCTCACCGAACCTCTCCAATCCTATCACTGCTGCGTTTATGCCCCTGTACACATGCTTGATTCTCTTTCGGAGACATAGCAATCCATAGGTTTTAAGATACTTACTAGTCAGGTACATTCTTAGGTGTTTAATATGCGGTGTTGAGTCCATTTCGTTGAGCAAGGAGTAGCTCTTGTCTATTCCATATTTGACTTAAGGAACTTTATCTGTGCTCATTTCAATCTCTGGTTTTATGCAGCACCCCAACTCACCTTTACCCTTAAGCAAGCATAAGTTGGTTTTCTAAATTTGAGACCCTGTTCTGTTCTGTAATTCAGTTCCTGTGTAGCCAAGTTTACATTCCGTGTATTACTGATATCTTATGATGTTTCTTTTTCTGTGTGACTTACTTCAGTTAGAATCATCATACCTGAATCCACTCATTGTGCTGCTAAGGGCCTGATGACACAGATTTCATTGCTGAGTGATATTGCTTTGTAAGTAAATACCACAACTTTTTTATCCATTTTTCACTTTCTGCGATGTTGAACTTGTACTGTAAACGAGGTTCTTGTAAACAGAGCCGTTCCAAACTTTGGGGTGGCTGTGTCTTTTTCATTTTAATTTCCCTAAGCTATAGGACCATAAGTGGAAGTGCCCTAGGTTCTGTTGCTTTGTTTTTTAGATGTTTCAGGAAACACCATACACTTCTCCCGAGTGGTTGTTGGCAATTTACATCCCACCCATCAGCATAACAAGGCTCCCAGTTCTCCATGGCCTGTCCTGCCTTTCTGGATTTTACACTTTTTTCAGATGGCCCTTTTGACCGGGGGGAAGTGAGACTTCATTGTAGTGCAGATTTCCTTTGCAAGCTTGCTTGGTTGGCCAAAAAGGGCGTATGCGTTTTTTCCTGAATATATTCAGGAAAAAACTCATACGCCCTTTTCGGCCAAGTGCATCATTGTGGACGTTCTGCCTCTTTTCCTATGCTTTCAATGCAATTCCAGTCTAACTCCTGAAATCGGTTTCCTGCAATTCTGCCCCGCTTTCAAGTCCTCTTGGCAACCTTACTTCAGTCGATTTTTGGACGATAGCTGTCATTTATAACTCTGCAGGTTTGTGAATTACAGTGCCCCTGAGCTCCTTTCTTCAACTCGGTTTCTTTTGAGCTGGCCGCAACACCGCAGGATGGCTTCAGTCCCTAATCTGGTTCCGGTACGGCACGCTGAGCCTTTGGTTATTTCCTCTTCCTGGTGGGAAATGAGAGTTAAATTTGCCCGTCCAGACACCTCCAGCTAGCCTCTCATTGGTTCTCGCTATTCCTGTTCATCTTCCGCAGAAATTGCAAACTGGGCCAAACTGGAGGTTAAAGGCGCTGACTCTCCAAGTGGGGAGAGTGTTAGTAAAGCGTCTGGAATGTTGCACCCGAGTACCAGGGGAGGAAAACTGAGACATATTTGAACACGTCTCCCGTTCACATGGTTGATCATACTTGGGTTCCACATGCATGTTTTAGCTGAAGGAAGAATACCTTAAACCTGGAGAGTTGAGACCCGTGTAATGGGTACCATGCAATATGATTTCAAAGGGTCTTCATTTGCTCACCGAACCTCTCCAATCCTATCACTGCTGCGTTTATGCCCCTGTACACATGCTTGATTCTCTTTCGGAGACATAGCAATCCATAGGTTTTAAGATACTTACTAGTCAGGTACATTCTTAGGCGTTTAATATGCGGTGTTGAGTCCATTTCGTTGAGCAAGGAGTAGCTCTTGTCTATTCCATTTTTGACTTAAGGAACTTTATCTGTGCTCATTTCAATCTCTGGTTTTATGCAGCACCCCAACTCACCTTTACCCTTAAGCAAGCATAAGTTGGTTTTCTAAATTTGAGACACTGTTCTGTTCTGTAATTCAGTTCCTATGTAGCCAAGTTTACATTCCGTGTATTACTGATATCTTATGATGTTTCTTTTTCTGTGTGACTTATTTCAGTTAGAATCATCATACCTGAATCCACTCATTGTGCTGCTAAGGGCCTGATGACATAGATTTCATTGCTGAGTGATATTGCTTTGTAAGTAAATACCACAACTTCTTTATCCATTTTTCACTTTCTGCGATGTTGAACTGGTACTGTAAACGAGGTTCTTGTAAACAGAGGCGTCCCAAACTTTGGGGTGGCTGTGTCTTTTTGATTTTAATTTCCCTAAGCTATAGGACCATAAGTGACAGTGCCCTAGGCTCTGTTGCTTTGTTTTTTAGATGTTTCAGGAAACACCATACACTTCTCCCGAGTGTCTGTTGGCAATTTACATCCCGCCCATCAGCATAACAAGGCTCCCATTTCTCCATGGCCTGTCCTGCCTTTCTGGATTTTACACTTTTTTCAGATGGCCCTTTTGACCGGGGGGAAGTGAGACTTCATTGTAGTGCAGATTTCCTTTGCAAGCTTGCTTGGTTGGCCAAAAAGTTCGTATGCGTTTTTTCCTGAATATATTCAGGGAAAAACGCATACGCCCTTTTTGGCCAAGTGCATCATTGTGGACGTTCTGCCTCTTTTCCTATGCTTTCAATGCAATTCCAGTCTACCTCCTGAAATCGGTTTCCTGCAATTCTGCCCCGCTTTCAAGTCCTCTTGGCAGCCTTACTTCAGTCTATTTTTGGACGATAGCTGTCATTTATAACTCTGCAGGTTTGTGAATTACAGTGCCCCTGAGCTCCTTTCTTCAACTCGCTTTCTTGTGACCTGGCCGCAACACCGCAGGATGGCTTCAGGCCCTAATCTGGTTCCGGCCCGGCATGCGGAGCCTTTGGTTAATTCCTCTTCCTGGTGGGAAATGAGAGTTAAATTTGCCCGTCCAGACACCTCCAGCTAGCCTCTCATTGGTTCTCGCTATTCCTGTTCATCTTCCGCAGAAATTGCAAACTGGGCCAAACAGGAGGTTAAAGGGACTGACTCTCCAAGTGGGGAGAGTGTTAGTAAAGCATCTGGAATGTTGCACCCGAGTACCAGGGGAGGAAAACTGAGACATATTTGAACACGTCTCCCGATCACATGGTTGATCATACTCTAGGTTCCACATGCATGTTTTAGCTGAAGGAAGAATACCTTAAACCTGGGTAGTTGAAACCCGAGGAATGGGTACCATGCAATATGACTTCAAAGGGTCTTCATTTGCTCACCGAACCTCTCCAATCCTATCACTGCTGCGTTTATGCCCCTGTACACATGCTTGATTCTCTTTCGGAGACATAGCAATCCATAGGTTTTAAGATACTTACTAGTCAGGTACATTCTTAGGCGTTTAATATGGGGTGTTGAGTCCATTTCGTTGAGCAAGGAGTAGCTCTTGTCTATTCCATATTTGGCTTAAGGAACTTTATCTGTGCTCATTTCAATCTCTGGTTTTATGCAGCACCCCAACTCACCTTTACCCTTAAGCAAGAATAAGTTGGTTTTCTAAATTTGAGACCCTGTTCTGTTCTGTAATTCAGTTCCTGTGTAGCCAAGTTTACATTCCGTGTATTACTGATATCTTATGATGTTTCTTTTTCTGTGTGACTTATTTCAGTTAGAATCATCATACCTGAATCCACTCATTGTGCTGCTAAGGGCCTGATGACACAGATTTCATTGCTGAGTGATATTGCTTTGTAAGTAAATACCACAACTTCTTTATCCATTTTTCACTTTCTGCGATGTTGAACTGGTACTGTAAACGAGGTTCTTGTAAACAGAGCCGTTCCAAACTTTGGGGTGGCTGTGTCTTTTTCATTTTAATTTCCCTAAGCTATAGGACCATAAGTGGAAGTGCCCTAGGTTCTGTTGCTTTGTTTTTTAGATGTTTCAGGAAACACCATACACTTCTCCCGAGTGGTTGTTGGCAATTTACATCCCACCCATCAGCATAACAAGGCTCCCAGTTCTCCATGGCCTGTCCTGCCTTTCTGGATTTTACACTTTTTTCAGATGGCCCTTTTGACCGGGGGGAAGTGAGACTTCATTGTAGTGCAGATTTCCTTTGCAAGCTTGCTTGGTTGGCCAAAAAGGGCGTATGCGTTTTTTCCTGAATATATTCAGGAAAAAATTCATACGCCCTTTTCGGCCAAGTGCATCATTGTGGACGTTCTGCCTCTTTTCCTATGCTTTCAATGCAATTCCAGTCTAACTCCTGAAATCGGTTTCCTGCAATTCTGCCCCGCTTTCAAGTCCTCTTGGCAACCTTACTTCAGTCGATTTTTGGACGATAGCTGTCATTTATAACTCTGCAGGTTTGTGAATTACAGTGCCCCTGAGCTCCTTTCTTCAACTCGGTTTCTTTTGAGCTGGCCGCAACACCGCAGGATGGCTTCAGGCCCTAATCTGGTTCCGGTACGGCACGCTGAGCCTTTGGTTATTTCCTCTTCCTGGTGGGAAATGAGAGTTAAATTTGCCCGTCCAGACACCTCCAGCTAGCCTCTCATTGGTTCTCGCTATTCCTGTTCATCTTCCGCAGAAATTGCAAACTGGGCCAAACAGGAGGTTAAAGGCGCTGACTCTCCAAGTGGGGAGAGTGTTAGTAAAGCGTCTGGAATGTTGCACCCGAGTACCAGGGGAGGAAAACTGAGACATATTTGAACACGTCTCCCGTTCACATGGTTGATCATACTTGGGTTCCACATGCATGTTTTAGCTGAAGGAAGAATACCTTAAACCTGGAGAGTTGAGACCCGTGTAATGGGTACCATGCAATATGATTTCAAAGGGTCTTCATTTGCTCACCGAACCTCTCCAATCCTATCACTGCTGCGTTTATGCCCCTGTACACATGCTTGATTCCCTTTCGGAGACATAGCAATCCATAGGTTTTAAGATACTTACTAGTCAGGTACATTCTTAGGGGTTTAATATGGGGTTTTCAGTTCATTTCGTTGAGCAAGGAGTAGCTCTTGTCTATTCCATATTTGACTTAAGGAACTTTATCTGTGCTCATTTCAATCTCTGGTTTTATGCAGCACCCCAACTCACCTTTACCCTTAAGCAAGCATAAGTTGGTTTTCTAAATTTGAGACCCTGTTCTGTTCTGTAATTCAGTTCCTATGTAGCCAAGTTTACATTCCGTGTATTACTGATATCTTATGATGTTTCTTTTTCTGTGTGACTTATTTCAGTTAGAATCATCATACCTGAATCCACTCATTGTGATGCTAAGGGCCTGATGACATAGATTTCATTGCTGAGTGATATTGCTTTGTAAGTAAATACCACAACTTCTTTATCCATTTTTCACTTTCTGCGATGTTGAACTGGTACTGTAAACGAGGTTCTTGTAAACAGAGCCTTTCCAAACTTTGGGGTGGCTGTGTCTTTTTGATTTTAATTTCCCTAAGCTATAGGACCATAAGTGGAAGTGCCCTAGGCTCTGTTGCTTTGTTTTTTAGATGTTTCAGGAAACACCATACACTTCTCCCGAGTGGTTGTTGGCAATTTACATCCCGCCCATCAGCATAACAAGGCTCCCAGTTCTCCATGGCCTGTCCTGTCTTTCTGGATTTTACACTTTTTTCAGATGGCCCTTTTGACCGGGGGGAAGTGAGACTTCATTGTAGTGCAGATTTCCTTTGCAAGCTTGCTGGGTTGGCCAAAAAGGGCGTATGCGTTTTTTCCTGAATATATTCAGGAAAAAACGCATACGCCCTTTTTGGCCAAGTGCATCATTGTGGACGTTCTGCCTCTTTTCCTATGCTTTCAATGCAATTCCAGTCTACCTCCTGAAATCGGTTTCCTGCAATTCTGCCCCGCTTTCAAGTCCTCTTGGCAGCCTTACTTCAGTCTATTTTTGGACGATAGCTGTCATTTATAACTCTGCAGGTTTGTGAATTACAGTGCCCCTGAGCTCCTTTCTTCAACTCGCTTTCTTTTGAGCTGGCCGCAACACCGCAGGATGGCTTCAGGCCCTAATCTGGTTCTGGCACGGCACGCTAAGCCTTTGGTTAATTCCTCTTCCTGGTGGGAAATGAGAGTTAAAATTGCCCGTCCAGACACCTCCAGCTAGCCTCTCATTGGTTCTCGCTATTCCTGTTCATCTTCCGCAGAAATTGCAAACTGGGCCAAACAGGAGGTTAAAAGCGCTGACTCTCCAAGTCGGGAGAGTGTTAGTAAAGCGTCTGGAATGTTGCACCCGAGTACCAGGTACGAAAACTGAGACATATTTGAACACATCTCCCGATCACATGGTGGATCATACTCTAGGTTCCACATGCATGTTTTAGCTGAAGGAAGAATACCTTAAACCTGGAGAGTTAAGACCCGTGTAATGGGTACCATGCAATATGACTTCAAAGGGTCTTCATTTGCTCACCGAACCTCTCCAATCCTATCACTGCTGCATTGATGCCCCTGTACACATGCTTGATTCTCTTTCGGAGACATAGCGATCCATAGGTTTTAAGATACTTACTAGTCAGGTACATTCTTAGGCGTTTAATATGCGGTGTTGAGTCCATTTCGTTGAGCAAGGAGTAGCTCTTGTCTATTCCATATTTGACTTAAGGAACTTTATCTGTGCTCATTTCAATCTCTGGTTTTATGCAGCACCCCAACTCACCTTTACCCTTAAGCAAGAATAAGTTGGTTTTCTAAATTTGAGACACTGTTCTGTTCTGTAATTCAGTTCCTGTGTAGCCAAGTTTAAATTCCGTGTATTACTGATATCTTATGATGTTTCTTTTTCTGTGTGACTTATTTCACTTAGAATCATCATACCTGAATCCACTCATTGTGCTGCTAAGGGCCTGATGACACAGATTTCATTGCTGAGTGATATTGCTTTGTAAGTAAATACCACAAGATCTTTATCCATTTTTCACTTTCTGCGATGTTGAACTTGTACTGTAATCGAGGTTCTTGTAAACAGAGCCAGTCCAAACTTTGGGGTGGCTGTGTCTTTTTGATTTTAATTTCCCTAAGCTATAGGACCATAAGTGGAAGTGCCCTAGGTTCTGTTGCTTTGTTTTTTAGATGTTTCAGGAAACACCATACACTTCTCCCAAGTGTCTGTTGGCAATTTACATCCCGCCCATCAGCATAACAAGGCTCCCAGTTCTCCATGGCCTGTCCTGCCTTTCTGGATTTTACACTTTTTTCAGATGGCTCTTTTGACCGGGGGGAAGTGAGACTTCATGGTAGTGCAGATTTCCTTTGCAAGCTTGCTTGGTTGGCCAAAAAGGGCGTATGCGTTTTTTCCTGAATATATTCAGGAAAAAATGCATACGCCCTTTTTGGCCAAGTGCATCATTGTGGACGTTCTGCCTCTTTTCCTATGCTTGCAATGCAATTCCAGTCTACCTCCTGAAATCGGTTTCCTGCAATTCTGCCCCGCTTTCAAGTCCTCTTGGCATCCTTACTTCAGTCTATTTTTGGACGATAGCTGTCATTTATAACTCTGCAGGTTTGTGAATTACAGTGCCCCTGAGCTCCTTTCTTCAACTCGCTTTCTTTTGAGCTGGCCGCAACACCGCAGGATGGCTTCAGGCCCTAATCTGGTTCCGGCACGGCACGCTGAGCCTTTGGTTATTTCCTCTTCCTGGTGGGAAATGAGAGTTAAATTTGCCCGTCCAGACACCTCCAGCTAGCCTCTCATTGGTTCTCGCTATTCCTGTTCATCTTCCGCAGAAATTGCAAACTGGGCCAAACAGGAGGTTAAAGGGACTGACTCTCCAAGTTTGGAGAGTGTTAGTAAAGTGTCTGGAATGTTGCACCCGAGTACCAGGGTACGAAAACTGAGACATATTTGAACACGTCTCCCGATCACATGGTTGATCATACTCTAGGTTCCACATGCATGTTTTAGCTGAAGGAAGAATACCTTAAACCTGGGTAGTTGAAACCCGTGGAATGGGTACCATGCAATATGACTTCAAAGGGTCTTCATTTGCTCACCGAACCTCTCCAATCCTATCACTGCTGCGTTTATGCCCCTGTACACATGCTTGATTCTCTTTCGGAGACATAGCAATCCATAGGTTTTAAGATACTTACTAGTCAGGTACATTCTTAGGCGTTTAATATGCGGTGTTGAGTCCATTTCATTGAGCAAGGAGTAGCTCTTGTCTATTCCATATTTGACTTAAGGAAATTTATCTGTGCTCATTTCAATCTCTGGTTTTATGCAGCACCCCAACTCACCTTTACCCTTAAGCAAGCATAAGTTGGTTTTCTAAATTTGAGACCCTGTTCTGTTCTGTAATTCAGTTCCTGTGTAGCCAAGTTTACATTCCATGTATTAGTGATAGCTTATGATGTTTCTTTTTCTGTGTGACTTATTTCAGTTAGAATCATCATACCTGAATCCACTCATTGTGCTGCTAAGGGCCTGATGACACAGATTTCATTGCTGAGTGATATTGCTTTGTAAGTAAATACCACAACTTCTTTATCCATTTTTCACTTTCTGCAATGTTGAACTTGTACTGTAAACGAGGTTCTTGTAATCAGAGCCTTTCCAAACTTTGGGGTGGCTGTGTCTTTTTGATTTTAAATTCCCTAAGCTATAGGACCATAAGTGGAAGTGCCCTAGGCTCTGTTGCTTTGTTTTTTAGATGTTTCAGGAAACACCATACACTTCTCCCAAGTGTCTGTTGGCAATTTACATCCCGCCCATCAGCACAACAAGGCTCCCAGTTCTCCATGGCCTGTCCTGCCTTTCTGGATTTTACACTTTTCTCAGATGGCCCTTTTGACCGGGGGGAAGTGAGACTTCATTGTAGTGCAGATTTCCTTTGCAAGCTTGCTTGGTTGGCCAAAAAGGGCGTATGCGTTTTTTCCTGAATATATTCAGGAAAAAACGCATACGCCCTTTTTGGCCAAGTGCATCATTGTGGACGTTCTGCCTCTTTTCCTATGCTTTCAATGCAATTCCAGTCTACCTCCTGAAATCGGTTTCCTGCAATTCTGCCCCGCTTTCAAGTCCTCTTGGCAGCCTTACTTCAGTCTATTTTTGGACGATAGCTGTCATTTATAACTCTGCAGGTTTGTGAATTACAGTGCCCCTGAGCTCCTTTCTTCAACTCGCTTTCTTTTGAGCTGGCCGCAACACCGCAGGATGGCTTCAGGCCCTAATCTGGTTCCGGCACGGCACGCTGAGCCTTTGGTTATTTCCTCTTCCTGGTGGGAAATGAGAGTTAAATTTGCCCATCCAGACACCTCCAGCTAGTCTCTCATTGGTTCTCGCTATTCCTGTTCATCTTCCGCAGAAATTGCAAACTGGGCCAAACAGGAGGTTAAAGGCGCTGACTCTCCAAGTCGGGAGAGTGTTAGTAAAGCGTCTGGAATGTTGCACCCGAGTACCAGGGTACGAAAACTGAGACATATTTGAACACGTCTCCCGATCACATGGTTGATCATACTCTAGGTTCCACATGCATGTTTTAGCTGAAGGAAGAATACCTTAAACCTGGAGAGTTAAGACCCGTGGAATGGGTACCATGCAATATGACTTCAAAGGGTCTTCATTTGCTCACCGAACCTCTCCAATCCTATCACTGCTGCGTTTATGCCCCTGTACACATGCTTGATTCTCTTTCGGAGACATAGCAATCCATAGGTTTTAAGATACTTACTAGTCAGGTACATTCTTAAGCGTTTAATATGCGGTGTTGAGTCCATTTCGTTGAGCAAGGAGTAGCTCTTATCTATTCCATATTTGACTTAAGGAATTTTATCTGTGCTCATTTCAATCTCTGGTTTTATGCTGCACCACAACTCACCTTTACCCTTAAGCAAGCATAAGTTGGTTTTCTAAATTTGAGACCCTGTTCTGTTCTGTAATTCAGTTCCTGTGTAGCCAAGTTTACATTCCGTGTATTACTGATATCTTATGATGTTTCTTTTTCTGTGTGACTTATTTCAGTTAGAATCATCATACCTGAATCCACTCATTGTGCTGCTAAGGGCCTGATGACACAGATTTCATTGCTGAGTGATATTGCTTTGTAAGTAAATACCACAAGTTCTTTATCCATTTTTCACTTTCTGCGATGTTGAACTTGTACTGTAAACGAGGTTCTTGTAAACAGAGCCGTTCCAAACTTTGGGGTGGCTGTGTCTTTTTGATTTTAATTTCCCTAAGCTATAGGACCATAAGTGGAAGTGCCCTAGGCTCTGTTGCTTTGTTTTTTAGATGTTTCAGGAAACACCATACACTTCTCCCGAGTGGTTGTTGGCAATTTACATCCCGCCCATCAGCATAACAAGGCTCCCAGTTCTCCATGGCCTGTCCTGTCTTTCTGGATTTTACACTTTTTTCAGATGGCCCTTTTGACCGGGGTGAAGTGAGACTTCATTGTAGTGCAGATTTCCTTTGCAAGCTTGCTGGGTTGGCCAAAAAGGGCGTATGCGTTTTTTCCTGAATATATTCAGGAAAAAACGCATACGCCCTTTTTGGCCAAGTGCATCATTGTGGACGTTCTGCCTCTTTTCCTATGCTTTCAATGCAATTCCAGTCTACCTCCTGAAATCGGTTTCCTGCAATTCTGCCCCGCTTTCAAGTCCTCTTGGCAGCCTTACTTCAGTCTATTTTTGGACGATAGCTGTCATTTATAACTCTGCAGGTTTGTGAATTACAGTGCCCCTGAGCTCCTTTCTTCAACTCGCTTTCTTTTGAGCTGGCCGCAACACCGCAGGATGGCTTCAGGCCCTAATCTGGTTCTGGCACGGCACGCTGAGCCTTTGGTTATTTCCTCTTCCTGGTGGGAACTGAGAGTTAAAATTGCCCGTCCAGACACCTCCAGCTAGCCTCTCATTGGTTCTCGCTATTCCTGTTCATCTTCCGCAGAAATTGCAAACTGGGCCAAACAGGAGGTTAAAGGGACTGACTCTCCAAGTCGGGAGAGTGTTAGTAAAGCGTCTGGAATGTTGCACCCGAGTACCAGGGTACGAAAACTGAGACATATTTGAACACGTCTCCCGATCACATGGTTGATCATACTCTAGGTTCCACATGCATGTTTTAGCTGAAGGAAGAATACCTTAAACCTGGAGAGTTGAGACCCGTGGAATGGGTACCATGCAATATGACTTCAAAGGGTCTTCATTTGCTCACCGAACCTCTCCAATACTATCACTGCTGCATTGATGCCCCTGTACACATGCTTGATTCTCTTTCGGAGACATAGCGATCCATAGGTTTTAAGATACTTACTAGTCAGGTACATTCTTAGGCGTTTAATATGCGGTGTTGAGTCCATTTCGTTGAGCAAGGAGTAGCTCTTGTCTATTCCATATTTGACTTAAGGAACTTTATCTGTGCTCATTTCAATCTCTGGTTTTATGCAGCACCCCAACTCACCTTTACCCTTAAGCAAGCATAAGTTGGTTTTCTAAATTTGAGACCCTGTTCTGTTCTGTAATTCAGTTCCTGTGTAGCCAAGTTTAAATTCCGTGTATTACTGATATCTTATGATGTTTCGTTTTCTGTGTGACTTATTTCAGTTAGAATCATCATACCTGAATCCACTCATTGTGCTGCTAAGGGCCTGATGACACAGATTTCATTGCTGAGTGATATTGCTTTGTAAGTAAATACCACAAGATCTTTATCCATTTTTCACTTTCTGCGATGTTGAACTTGTACTGTAAACGAGGTTCTTGTAAACAGAGCCGTTCCAAACTTTGGGGTGGCTGTGTCTTTTTGATTTTAATTTCCCTAAGCTATAGGACCATAAGTGGAAGTGCCCTAGGTTCTGCTGCTTTGTTTTTTAGATGATTCAGGAAACACCATACACTTCTCCCGAGTGGTGGTTGGCAATTTACATCCCGCCCATCAGCATAACAAGGCTCCCAGTTCTCCATGGCCTTTCTTGCCTTTCTGGATTTTACACTTTTTCCAGATGGCCCTTTTGACCGGGGGGAAGTGAGACTTCATTGTAGTGCAGATTTCCTTTGCAAGCTTGCTTGGTTGGCCAAAAAGTGCATATGCGTTTTTTCCTGAATATATTCAGGAAAAAACGCATATGCCTTTTGGCCAAGTGCATCATTGTGGACGTTCTGCCTCTTTTCCTATGCTTTCAATGCAATTCCAGTCTACCTCCTGAAATCGGTTTCCTGCAATTCTGCCCCGCTTTCAAGTCCTCTTGGCAGCCTTACTTCAGTCTATTTTTGGACGATAGCTGTCATTTATAACTCTGCAGGTTTGTGAATTACAGTGCCCCTGAGCTCCTTTCTTCAACTCGCTTTCTTTTGAGCTGGCCGCAACACCGCAGGATGGCTTCAGGCCCTAATCTGGTTCTGGCACGGCACGCTGAGCCTTTGGTTATTTCCTCTTCCTGGTGGGAACTGAGAGTTAAAATTGCCCGTCCAGACACCTCCAGCTAGCCTCTCATTGGTTCTCGCTATTCCTGTTCATCTTCCGCAGAAATTGCAAACTGGGCCAAACAGGAGGTTAAAGGGACTGACTCTCCAAGTCGGGAGAGTGTTAGTAAAGCGTCTGGAATGTTGCACCCGAGTACCAGGGTACGAAAACTGAGACATATTTGAACACGTCTCCCGATCACATGGTTGATCATACTCTAGGTTCCACATGCATGTTTTAGCTGAAGGAAGAATACCTTAAACCTGGAGAGTTGAGACCCGTGGAATGGGTACCATGCAATATGACTTCAAAGGGTCTTCATTTGCTCACCGAACCTCTCCAATACTATCACTGCTGCATTGATGCCCCTGTACACATGCTTGATTCTCTTTCGGAGACATAGCGATCCATAGGTTTTAAGATACTTACTAGTCAGGTACATTCTTAGGCGTTTAATATGCGGTGTTGAGTCCATTTCGTTGAGCAAGGAGTAGCTCTTGTCTATTCCATATTTGACTTAAGGAACTTTATCTGTGCTCATTTCAATCTCTGGTTTTATGCAGCACCCCAACTCACCTTTACCCTTAAGCAAGCATAAGTTGGTTTTCTAAATTTGAGACCCTGTTCTGTTCTGTAATTCAGTTCCTGTGTAGCCAAGTTTAAATTCCGTGTATTACTGATATCTTATGATGTTTCGTTTTCTGTGTGACTTATTTCAGTTAGAATCATCATACCTGAATCCACTCATTGTGTTGCTAAGGGCCTGATGACACAGATTTCATTGCTGAGTGATATTGCTTTGTAAGTAAATACCACAAGATCTTTATCCATTTTTCACTTTCTGCGATGTTGAACTTGTACTGTAAACGAGGTTCTTGTAAACAGAGCCGTTCCAAACTTTGGGGTGGCTGTGTCTTTTTGATTTTAATTTCCCTAAGCTATAGGACCATAAGTGGAAGTGCCCTAGGTTCTGCTGCTTTGTTTTTTAGATGATTCAGGAAACACCATACACTTCTCCCGAGTGGTGGTTGGCAATTTACATCCCGCCCATCAGCATAACAAGGCTCCCAGTTCTCCATGGCCTTTCTTGCCTTTCTGGATTTTACACTTTTTCCAGATGGCCCTTTTGACCGGGGGGAAGTGAGACTTCATTGTAGTGCAGATTTCCTTTGCAAGCTTGCTTGGTTGGCCAAAAAGTGCATATGCGTTTTTTCCTGAATATATTCAGGAAAAAACGCATATGCCTTTTGGCCAAGTGCATCATTGTGGACGTTCTGCCTCTTTTCCTATGCTTTCAATGCAATTCCAGTCTACCTCCTGAAATCGGTTTCCTGCAATTCTGCCCCGCTTTCAAGTCCTCTTGGCAGCCTTACTTCAGTCTATTTTTGGACGATAGCTGTCATTTATAACTCTGCAGGTTTGTGAATTACAGTGCCCCTGAGCTCCTTTCTTCAACTCGCTTTCTTTTGAGCTGGCCGCAACACCGCAGGATGGCTTCAGGCCCTAATCTGGTTCCGGCACGGCACGCTGAGCCTTTGGTTATTTCCTCTTCCTGGTGGGAAATGAGAGTTAAATTTGCCCGTCCAGACACCTCCAGCTAGTCTCTCATTGGTTCTCGCTATTCCTGTTCATCTTCCGCAGAAATTGCAAACTGGGCCAAACAGGAGGTTAAAAGCGCTGACTCTCCAAGTCGGGAGAGTGTTAGTAAAGCGTCTGGAATGTTGCACCCAAGTACCAGGTACGAAAACTGAGACATATTTGAACACGTCTCCCGATCACATGGTGGATCATACTCTAGGTTCCACATGCATGTTTTAGCTGAAGGAAGAATACCTTAAACCTGGAGAGTTAAGACCCGTGTAATGGGTACCATGCAATATGACTTCAAAGGGTCTTCATTTGCTCACCGAACCTCTCCAATCCTATCACTGCTGCATTGATGCCCCTGTACACATGCTTGATTCTCTTTCGGAGACATAGCGATCCATAGGTTTTAAGATACTTACTAGTCAGGTACATTCTTAGGCGTTTAATATGCGGTGTTGAGTCCATTTCGTTGAGCAAGGAGTAGCTCTTGTCTATTCCATATTTGACTTAAGGAACTTTATCTGTGCTCATTTCAATCTCTGGTTTTATGCAGCACCCCAACTCACCTTTACCCTTAAGCAAGAATAAGTTGGTTTTCTAAATTTGAGACCCTGTTCTGTTCTGTAATTCAGTTCCTGTGTAGCCAAGTTTAAATTCCGTGTATTACTGATATCTTATGATGTTTCTTTTTCTGTGTGACTTATTTCAGTTAGAATCATCATACCTGAATCCACTCATTGTGCTGCTAAGGGCCTGATGACACAGATTTCATTGCTGAGTGATATTGCTTTGTAAGTAAATACCACAAGATCTTTATCCATTTTTCACTTTCTGCGATGTTGAACTTGTACTGTAAACGAGGTTCTTGTAAACAGAGCCGTTCCAAACTTTGGGGTGGCTGTGTCTTTTTGATTTTAATTTCCCTAAGCTATAGGACCATAAGTGGAAGTGCCCTAGGCTCTGTTGCTTTGTTTTTTAGATGATTCAGGAAACACCATACACTTCTCCCGAGTGGTGGTTGGCAATTTACATCCCGCCCATCAGCATAACAAGGCTCCCAGTTCTCCATGGCCTTTCTTGCCTTTCTGGATTTTACACTTTTTTCAGATGGCCCTTTTGACAGGGGGGAAGTGAGACTTC
Organism: Stenella coeruleoalba; assembly: GCF_951394435.1. Classification (NCBI taxonomy): domain Eukaryota; kingdom Metazoa; phylum Chordata; class Mammalia; order Artiodactyla; family Delphinidae; genus Stenella; species Stenella coeruleoalba. Next base: position 1,618,825 of record NW_027646269.1, read on the forward strand.
ATTGTAGTGCAGATTTCCTTTGCAAGCTTGCTTGGTTGGCCAAAAAGGGCATATACGTTTTTTGCTGAATATATTCAGGAAAAAACGCATATGTCTTTTGGCCAAGTGCATCATTGTGGACGTTCTGCCTCTTTTCCTATGCTTTCAATGCAATTCCAGTCTACCTCCTGAAATCGGTTTCCTGCAATTCTGCCCCGCTTTCAAGTCCTCTTGGCAGCCTTACTTCAGTCTATTTTTGGACGATAGCTGTCATTTATAACTCTGCAGGTTTGTGAATTACAGTGCCCCTGAGCTCCTTTCTTCAACTCGCTTTCTTGTGAGCTGGCCGCAACACCGCAGGATGGCTTCAGGCCCTAATCTGGTTCCGGCACGGCACGCTGAGCCTTTGGTTAATTCCTCTTCCTGGTGGGAAATGAGAGTTAAATTTGCCCGTCTAGACACCTCCAGCTAGTCTCTCATTGGTTCTCGCTATTCCTGTTCATCTTCCGCAGAAATTGCAAACTGGGCCAAACAGGAGGTTAAAGGGACTGACTCTCCAAGTCGGGAGAGTGTTAGTGAAGCGTCTGGAATGTTGCACCCGAGTACCAGGGTACGAAAACTGAGACATATTTGAACACGTCTCCCGATCACATGGTTGATCATACTCTGGGTTCCACATGCATGTTTTAGCTGAAGGAAGAATACCTAAAACCTGGGTAGTTGAAACCCGTGGAATGGGTACCATGCAATATGACTTCAAAGGGTCTTCATTTGCTCACCGAACCTCTCCAATCCTATCACTGCTGCGTTTATGCCCCTGTACACATGCTTGATTCTCTTTCGGAGACATAGCAATCCATCGGTTTTAATATACTTACTAGTCAGGTACATTCTTAGGCGTTTAATATGCGGTGTTGAGTCCATTTCGTTGAGCAAGGAGTAGCTCTTGTCTATTCCATATTTGGCTTAAGGAACTTTATGTGTGCTCATTTCAATCTCTGGTTTTATGCAGCACCCCAACTCACCTTTACCCTTAAGCAAGCATAAGTTGGTTTTCTAAATTTGAGACCCTGTTTTGTTCTGTAATTCAGTTCCTGTGTAGCCAAGTTTATATTCCGTGTATTACTGATATCTTATGATGTTTCTTTTTCTGTGTGACTTATTTCAGTTAGAATCATCATACCTGAATCCACTCATTGTGCTGCTAAGGGCCTGATGACACAGATTTCATTGCTGAGTGATATTGCTTTGTAAGTAAATACCACAGCTTCTTTATCCATTTTTCACTTTCTGCGATGTTGTACTTGTACTGTAAACGAGGTTCTTGTAAACAGAGGCTTCCCAAACTTTGGGGTGGCTGTGTCTTTTTGATTTTAATTTCCCTAAGCTATAGGACCATAAGTGGAAGTGCCCTAGGCTCTGTTGCTTTGTTTTTTAGATGTTTCAGGAAACACCATACACTTCTCCCGAGTGTCTGTTGGCAATTTACATCCCGCCCATCAGCATAACAAGGCTCCCAGTTCTCCATGGCCTGTCCTGCCTTTCTGGATTTTACACTTTTTTCAGATGGCCCTTTTGACCGGGGGGAAGTGAGACTTCATTGTAGTGCAGATTTCCTTTGCAAGCTTGCTTGGTTGGCCAAAAAGGGCGTATGCGTTTTTTCCTGAATATATTCAGGAAAAAACGTATACGCCCTTTTTGGCCAAGTGCATCATTGTGGACGTTCTGCCTCTTTTCCTATGCTTTCAATGCAATTCCAGTCTACCTCCTGAAATCGGTTTCCTGCAATTCTGCCCCGCTTTCAAGTCCTCTTGGCAGCCTTACTTCAGTCTATTTTTGGACGATAGCTGTCATTTATAACTCTGCAGGTTTGTGAATTACAGTGCCCCTGAGCTCCTTTCTTCAACTCGCTTTCTTGTGAGCTGGCCGCAACACCGCAGGATGGCTTCAGGCCCTAATCTGGTTCCGGCACGGCACGCTGAGCCTTTGGTTAATTCCTCTTCCTGGTGGGAAATGAGAGTTAAATTTGCCCGTCCAGACACCTCCAGCTAGTCTCTCATTGGTTCTCGCTATTCCTGTTCATCTTCCGCAGAAATTGCAAACTGGGCCAAACAGGAGGTTAAAGGGACTGACTCTCCAAGTCGGGAGAGTGTTAGTAAAGCGTCTGGAATATTGCACCTGAGTACCAGGGTACGAAAACTGAGACATATTTGAACACGTCTCCCGATCACATGGTTGATCATACTCTAGGTTCCACATGCATGTTTTAGCTGAAGGAAGAATACCTTAAACCTGGGTACTTGAAACCCGTGGAATGGGTACCATGCAATATGACTTCAAAGGGTCTTCATTTGCTCACCGAACCTCTCCAATCCTATCACTGCTGCGTTTATGCCCCTGTACACATGCTTGATTCTCTTTCGGAGACATAGCAATCCATAGGTTTTAAGATACTTACTAGTCAGGTACATTCTTAGGCGTTTAATATGCGGTGTTGAGTCCATTTCATTGAGCAAGGAGTAGCTCTTGTCTATTCCATATTTGGCTTAAGGAACTTTATGTGTGCTCATTTCAATCTCTGGTTTTATGCAGCACCCCAACTCACCTTTACCCTTAAGCAAGCATAAGTTGGTTTTCTAAATTTGAGACCCTGTTCTGTTCTGTAATTCAGTTCCTGTGTAGCCAAGTTTACATTCGTGTATTACTGATATCTTATGATGTTTCTTTTTCTGTGTGACTTATTTCAGTTAGAATCATCATACCTGAATCCACTCATTGTGCTGCTAAGGGCCTGATGACACAGATTTCATTGCTGAGTGATATTGCTTTGTAAGTAAATACCACAAGTTCTTTATCCATTTTTCACTTTCTGCGATGTTGAACTTGTACTGTAAACGACGTTCTTGTAAACAGAGCCGTTCCAAACTTTGGGGTGGCTGTGTCTTTTTGATTTTAAATTCCCTAAGCTATAGGACCATAAGTGGAAGTGCCCTAGGCTCTGTTGCTTTGTTTTTTAGATGTTTCAGGAAACACCATACACTTCTCCGGAGTGTCTGTTGGCAATTTACATCCCGCCCATCAGCATAACAAGGCTCCCAGTTCTCCATGGCCTGTCCTGCCTTTCTGGATTTTACACTTTTTTCAGATGGCCCTTTTGACCGGGGGGAAGTGAGACTTCATTGTAGTGCAGATTTCCTTTGCAAGATTGCTTGGTTGGCCAAAAAGGGCGTATGCGTTTTTTCCTGAATATATTCAGGAAAAAACGCATACGCCCTTTTTGGCCAAGTGCATCATTGTGGACGTTCTGCCTCTTTTCCTATACTTTCAATGCAATTCCAGTCTACCTCCTGAAATCGGTATCCTGCAATTCTGCCCCGCTTTCAGGTCCTCTTGGCAGCCTTACTTCAGTCTATTTTTGGACGATAGCTGTCATTTATAACTCTGCAGGTTTGTGAATTACAGTGCCCCTGAGCTCCTTTCTTCAACTCGCTTTCTTGTGAACTGGCCGCAACACCGCAGGATGGCTTCAGGCCCTAATCTGGTTCCGGTACGGCATGCTGAGCCTTTGGTTATTTCCTCTTCCTGGTGGGAAATGAGAGTTAAATTTGCCCGTCCAGACACCTCCAGCTAGTCTCTCATTGGTTCTCGCTATTCCTGTTCATCTTCCGCAGAAATTGCAAACTGGGCCAAACAGGAGGTTAAAGGCACTGACTCTCCAAGTCGGGAGAGTGTTAGTAAAGCGTCTGGAATGTTGCACCCGAGTACCAGGGTACGAAAACTGAGACATATTTGAACACGTCTCCCGATCACATGGTTCATCATACTCTGGGTTCCACATGCATGTTTTAGCTGAAGGAAGAATACCTAAAACCTGGGTAGTTGAAACCCGTGGAATGGGTACCATGCAATATGACTTCAAAGGGTCTTCATTTGCTCACCGAACCTCTCCAATCCTATCACTGCTGCGTTTATGCCCCTGTACACATGCTTGATTCTCTTTCGGAGACATAGCAATCCATAGGTTTTAAGATACTTACTAGTCAGGTACATTCTTAGGCGTTTAATATGCGGTGTTGAGTCCATTTCGTTGAGCAAGGAGTAGCTCTTGTCTATTCCATATTTGGCTTAAGGAACTTTATCTGTGCTCATTTCAATCTCTGGTTTTATGCAGCACCCCAACTCACCTTTACCCTTAAGCAAGCATAAGTTGGTTTTCTAAATTTGAGACCCTGTTCTGTTCTGTAATTCAGTTCCTGTGTAGCCAAGTTTACATTCCGTGTATTACTGATATCTTATGATGTTTCTTTTTCTGTGTGACTTATTTCAGTTAGAATCATCATACCTCAATCCACTCATTGTGCTGCTAAGGGCCTGATGACACAGATTTCATTGCTGAGTGATATTGCTTTGTAAGTAAATACCACAACTTCTTTATCCATTTTTCACTTTCTGCGATGTTGAACTTGTACTGTAAACGAGGTTCCTGTAAACAGAGCCGTTCCAAACTTTGGGGTGGCTGTGTCTTTTTGATTTTAATTTCCCTAAGCTATAGGACCATAAGTGGAAGTGCCCTAGGTTCTGTTGCTTTGTTTTTTAGATGTTTCAGGAAACACCATACACTTCTCCGGAGTGGTTGTTGGCAATTTACATCCCGCCCATCAGCATAACAAGGCACCCAGTTCTCCATGGCCTGTCCTGCCTTTCTGGATTTTACACTTTTTTCAGATGGCCCTTTTGACCGGGGGGAAGTGAGACTTCATTGTAGTGCAGATTTCCTTTGCAAGATTGCTTGGTTGGCCAAAAAGGGCGTATGCGTTTTTTCCTGAATATATTCAGGAAAAAACGCATACGCCCTTTTTGGCCAAGTGCATCATTGTGGACGTTCTGCCTCTTTTCCTATGCTTTCAATGCAATTCCAGTCTACCTCCTGAAATCGGTATCCTGCAATTCTGCCCCGCTTTCAAGTCCTCTTGGCAGCCTTACTTCAGTCTATTTTTGGACGATAGCTGTCATTTATAACTCTGCAGGTTTGTGAATTACAGTGCCCCTGAGCTCCTTTCTTCAACTCGCTTTCTTGTGACCTGGCCGCAACACCGCAGGATGGCTTCAGGCCCTAATCTGGTTCCGGTACGGCACGCCGAGCCTTTGGTTATTTCCTCTTCCTGGTGGGAAATGAGAGTTAAATTTGCCCGTCCAGACACCTCCAGCTAGCCTCTCATTAGTTCTCGCTATTCCTGTTCATCTTCCGCAGAAATTGCAAACTGGGCCAAACAGGAGGTTAAAGGCACTGACTCTCCAAGTGGGGAGAGGGTTAGTAAAGCGTCTGGAATGTTGCACCGAAGTACCAGGGGACGAAAACTGAGACATATTTGAACACGTCTCCCGATCACACGGTTCATCATACTCTGGGTTCCACATGCATGTTTTAGCTGAAGAAAGAATACCTTAAACCTGGAGAGTTGAGACCCTTCGAATGGGTACCATGCAATATGACTTCAAAGGGTCTTCATTTGCTCAACGAATCTCTCCAATCCTATCACTGCTGCGTTTATGACCCTTTTACACATGCTTGATTCTCTTTTGGAGACATAGCAATCCATAGGTTTTAAGATACTTACTAGTCAGGTACATTCTTAGGGGTTTAATATGGGGTGTTGAGTCCATTTCGTTGAGCAAGGAGTAGCTCTTGTCTGTTCCATATTTGGCTTAAGGAACTTTATCTGTGCTCATTTCAATCTCTGGTTTTATGCAGCACCGCAACTCACCTTTCCCCTTAAGCAAGCATAAGTTGGTTTTCTAAATTTGAGACCCTGTTCTGTTTTGGAATTCATTTCCTATGTAGCCAAGGTTACATTCCGTGTATTAGTGATATCTTTTGATGTTTCTTTTTCTGTGTGACTTATTTCAGTTAGAATCATCGTACCTGAATCCACTCATTATGCTGCTACGGGCCTGATGACATAGATTTCATTGCTGAGTGATACTGCATTGTACGTAAGTACCACAACTTCTTTATCCATTTTTCACTTTCTGCGATGTTGAACTTGTACGGTAAACGAGGTTCTTGTAAACAGAGGCGTCCCAAACTTTGGGGTGGCTGTGTCTTTTTGATTTTAATTTCCCTAAACTATAGGACCATAAGTGGAAGTGCCCTAGGCTCTGTTGCTTTGTTTTTTCGATGTTTCAGGAAACACCATACACTTCTCCCGAGTGTCTGTTGGCAATTTACATCCCGCCCATCAGCATAACAAGGCTCCCAGTTCTCCATGGCCTGTCCTGCCTTTCTGGATTTTACACTTTTTTCAGATGGCCCTTTTGACCGGGGGGAAGTGAGACTTCATTGTAGTGCAGATTTCCTTTGCAAGCTTGCTTGGTTGGCCAAAAAGGGCGTATGCGTTTTTTCCTGAATGTATTCAGGAAAAAACGCATACGCCCTTTTTGGCCAAGTGCATCATTGTGGACGTTCTGCCTCTTTTCCTATGCTTTCAATGCAATTCCAGTCTACCTCCTGAAATCGGTTTCCTGCAATTCTGCCCCGGTTTCAAGTCCTCTTGGCAGCCTTACTTCAGTATATTTTTGGACGATAGCTGCCATTTATAACTCTGCAGGTTTGTGAATTACAGTGCCCCTCAGCTCCTTTCTTCAACTCGCTTTCTTGTGAGCTGGCCGCAACACCGCAGGATGGCTTCAGGCCCTAATCTGGTTCCAGCACGGCACGCTGAGCCTTTGGTTAATTCCTCTTCCTGGTGGGAAATGAGAGTTAAATTTGCCCGTCCAGACACCTCCAGCTAGTCTGTCATTGGTTCTCGCTATTCCTGTTCATCTTCCACAGAAATTGCAAACTGGACCAAAGAGGAGGTTAAAGGCGCTGACTCTCCAAGTGGGGAGAGTGTTAGTAAAGCGTCTGGAATGTTGTACCCGAGTACCAGGGGAAGAAAACTGAGACATATTTGAACACGTCTCCCGTTCACATGGTTGATCATACTCTGGGTTCCACATGCATGTTTTAGCTGAAGGAAGAATACCTTAAACCTGGAGATTTGAGACACGTGGAATGGGTACCATGCAACATGACTTCAAAGGGTCTTCATTTGCTCACCGAACCTCTCCAATCCTATCACTGCTGCGTTTATGCCCCTGTACACGTGCTTGATTCTCTTTTGGAGACATAGCAATCCATAGGTTTTAAGATACTTACTAGTCAGGTACATTCTTAGGCGTTTAATATGGGGTGTTGAGTCCATTTCGTTGAGCAAGGAGTAGCTCTTCTCTATTCCATATTTGGCTTCAGGAACTTTATCTGTGCTCATTTCAATCTCTGGTTTTATGCAGCACCCCAACTCACCTTTCCCCTTAAGCAAGCATAAGTTGGTTTTCTAAATTTGAGACCCTGTTCTGTTTTGGAATTCAGTTCCTGTGTAGCCAAGTTTACATTCCGTGTATTAGTGATATCTTATGATGTTTCTTTTTCTGTGTGACTTATTTCAGTTAGAATCATCATACCTGAATCCACTCATTGTGCTGCTACGGGCCTGATGACATAGATTTCATTGCTGAGTGATACTGCATTGCACGTAAGTACCACAAGTTCTTTATCCATTTTTCACTTTCTGTGATATTGAATTTGTACGGTAAACGAGGTTCTTGTAAACAGAGGCGTCCCAAACTTTGGGGTGGCTGTGTCTTTTTGATTTTAATTTCCCTAAGCTATAGGACCATAAGTGGAATTGCACTAGGCTCTTTTGCTTTGTTTTTTAGATGTTTCAGGAAACACCATACACTTCTCCCGAGTGTCTGTTGGCAATTTACATCCCGCCCATCAGCATAACAAGGCTCCCAGTTCTCCATGGCCTGTCCTGCCTTTCTGGATTTTACACTTTTTTCAGATGGCCCTTTTGACCGGGGGGAAGTGAGACTTCATTGTAGTGCAGATTTCCTTTGCAAGCTTGCTTGGTTGGCCAAAAAGGGCGTATGCGTTTTTTCCTGAATATATTCAGGAAAAAACGCATACGCCCTTTTTGGTCAAGTGCATCATTGTGGACATTCTGCCTCTTTTCCTATGCTTTCAATGCAATTCCAGTCTACCTCCTGAAATCGGTTTCCTGCAATTCTGCCCCGATTTCAAGTCCTCTTGGCAGCCTTACTTCAGTATATTTTTGGACGATAGCTGTCATTTATAACTCTGCAGGTTTGTGAATTACAGTGCCCCTGAGCTCCTTTCTTCAACTCGCTTTCTTTTGAGCTGGCCGCAACACCGCAGGATGGCTTCAGGCCCTAATCTGGTTCCGGTACGGCACGCTGAGCCTTTGGTTATTTCCTCTTCCTGGTGGGAAATGAGAGTTAAATTTGCCCGTCCAGACACCTCCAGCTAGCCTCTCATTGGTTCTCGCTATTCCTGTTCATCTTCCGCAGAAATTGCAAACTGGGCCAAACAGGAGGTTAAAGGCACTGACTCTCCAAGTGGGGAGAGTGTTAGTAAAGCGTCTGGAATGTTGCACCGAAGTACCAGGGGACAAAAACTGAGACATATTTGAACACGTCTCCCGATCACACGGTTGATCATACTCTGGTTTCCACATGCATGTTTTAGCTGAAGAAAGAATACCTTAAACCTGGAGAGTTGAGACCCGTGGAATGGGTACCATGCAATATGACTTCAAAGGGTCTTCATTTGCTCACCGAACCTCTCCAATCCTATCACTGCTGCGTTTATGCCCCTGTACACATGCTTGATTCTCTTTTGGAGACATAGCAATCCATAGGTTTTAAGATACTTACTAGTCAGGTACATTCTTAGGCGTTTAATATGGGGTGTTGAGTCCATTTTGTTGAGCAAGGAGTAGCTCTTGTCTATTCCATATTTGGCTTAAGGAACTTTATCTGTGCTCATTTCAATCTCTGGTTTTATGCAGCACCCCAACTCACCTTTCCCCTTAAGCAAGCATAAGTTGGTTTTCTATATTTGAGACGCTGTTCTGTTTTGGAATGCAGTTCCTGTGTAGCCAAGTTTACATTCCGTGTATTAGTGATATCTTATGATGTTTCTTTTTCTGTGTGACTTATTTCATTTAGAATCATCGTACCTGAATCCACTCATTATGCTGCTACGGTCCTGATGACATAGATTTCATTGCTGAGTGATACTGCATTGTACGTAAGTACCACAAGTTCTTTATCCATTTTTCACTTTCTGTGATATTAAACTTGTCCGGTAAATGAGGTTCTTGTAAACAGAGGCGTCCCAAACTTTGGGGTGGCTGTGTCTTTTTGATTTTAATTTCCCTAAGCTATAGGACCATAAGTGGAAGTGCCCTAGGCTCTGTTGCTTTGTTTTTTAGATGTTTCAGGAAACACCATACACTTCTCCCGAGTGTCTGTTGGCAATTTACATCCCGCCCATCAGCATAACAAGGTTCCCAGTTCTCCATGGCCTGTCCTGCATTTCTGGTTTTTACAATTTTTTAGGATGGCCCTTTTGACCGGTGGGAAGTGAGACTTCTTTGTTGTGCACATTTGCATTGCTTGCTTGCTTCGTTGCCCATAAAGTGCGTATGCGTTTTTTCCTGGATATAGTCAGGAAAAATCGCATACGCCCTTTTGGGCCAACTGCATCATTGTCGAAATTCTGCCGCTTTTCATGTGCGTTAAAGACGAGTCCAATCTATCTCTTGAAATCTGTTTCTTGCAATTCTGTCTTGCATTCAGATCCTCTTCTTTGCCTTACCTCAACATATTTTTGGACGTTAGTTTTCATTTATAACTCTGCAGGTTTGTGAATTGCAGTGACCCTGAGCTCCATTTTTTAAGTTGCTCTTTTGTGAGCTGGCCTCAAACTCGCAGGATTGCTTCAGGCCCTATTTTGGCTCCGGCGAGGCAGGCTGAGCCTTCCTTTAATTCTTACTCTTAATGGGAAATTAGAGTGATATGTGCCCGTCCAAACCCCTACAACTCTTCTCTCATTGGTTCCCCCCCTTCCCGTTCATCCTCCTCACAATTTGCAAAATGTGTGAAACAGAAGTTTAAATGTGCTGATTCTCCAAGTGGGGAGATTCTAAGTAGCGTGGCTGGAATGGTGAACAGGAGCACCAGGAGAGGATAAATGAGGTGCATTTTAGACACATCTCCCGATCACATGGTGTACAGTCCTCTGGGTTTTCCATGCATGTTTTAGCTGTAGGAAGATCCCTTGAACCTGCAGATTTGGGACCCATTGAATGGGTACCAGGTAGTATTACTTTAAAGGGTGTGCATTTCCTCACCCAACCTCACATTTCTCTTAGCGCAAACAGTTTCCAGCCTTATGTCTCATCCTGCTGTGGGTCTAGATGTGTTCAATCCATGTTGCATCACCGTCCCTGAGGAAAAGTTGTAAGAGGTTTTCTCTGTCTCTCTGTCGTTTATTTTTTTCAATTTATTACTATATTGGTTACAGCTGATTTTCAAAGCTCTGTTTCTTGCTGCTGTACATCCACTTGATTCACGTACAGAGAGACATCAATAAATTCTTTTTCAGATTCTTACCAGTCGTATATATTCTTTTCCGGTGACTTGAGTGTGCTGAGTGCAGTTCTTTTAGCTACCGTGTAGGCCTTGTTGATTATCAGTTTGGTATTTGGAATGGTATCTTTGCTAATTTCAACCTCCTGGATGATGCCTCACCCCTCCCCACCTTTCCCGTTTAGCAGCCTTATGCGTGTTTTCTACATATTTGACTATGTTTTTGTTTTGTAATTTATTTCATGTGTAGCCATTTTGGATTCCACCTTTAAGTGATATCTTATGATATGTGTCTTTTTCTTTTTGAATTCTGTCACTTAGAATGATCATACGTAACTCCTCCGGAGTTGTTACAACTGGCCATATTTCATTGATTTCCAGGCTGAATAATATTCCACTCTACCTAAGTACCACATCTCTATCCATTTTTTCCCTCCAGAGACATTTAAGTTATATCCTAGTCGAGGATCTTTTAAACAGAGAGGGGGTAAACATTGGGGTGCCTGTGTCCTCTCGATTTTTGTTTTTCCCAAGATATACGCCCATGAGTGCAAGTGCCCTATGCTCTGTAGCTCATTTTTTAGATGCTTTAGTAAACACAATACACTTCTCCAGAATGGCCGTTGGCAATATACATTTCCACTATAAGTCTCACAGGGCTCCCTCTTCTCGTTGCCCTGTCCTGCATTTCTGTTGTTTATGCTTTATGAGGATGGCTCTTCTGACTGATGCGAAGTGATATCTTTTGTGGTATTGACTTCCAGTGCCCACCTGTTTGGTTGGCTAAAAAAGTGTATGCCCTTTTCTTGAATATATACAGAAAAGAACGCATACACCCTTTTTGGCCAACTGCAATGTTGGCAATGTTCAGCTCCTTTTCTTGTGCTTAATGGCGAGTCCTTTCTACCTCCTCAAATCCCTTTCCTGCCATTCTCCCTTGCTTACAAGTCCTTTTCTCTGACTTTCCTCAAGACATTTTTCAGTGATGGATATTTTCAACTCTGCAGTTTTGTGAATTTTACTGCCCCTGAGTTCCATTGTTCAACTCGTGTTTATGGGAACTGGCCACAAAGCAGCGGGATTTCCTCAAGCCCTATACTGTTTCCATGGGCAACCCTAGCCTTTGGTCAATTCGTCTTCCTGATTGGAAATTAGAGTGACATGTGCCTGTCTGAACACCTAGGACTTGTCTCTCATTGTTCCTCATCCTTCCGCTTCATCCTCTGGACAAATTCCAAACTGTACGCAACAGGATGTTGACAGTGCTGACATCTCCAAGTGGGGAGACTGTTAGTAAAGACGCTGGAGGGGTGAACCCGAGCACCAGGAGATGAGGAGATGAGATGCCTTTTCCAAACTCTTCCCGATCAGACGGTATACCATCCTCTGGGTGTGACAGACATGTTTTAGCAGTAGGAAGAGTCCCATTCATGTAAGGACAACACCAGGGCTTTTTCAAAATCAGTGTCTCCCCGAAACCCAAACTGGGGAATTTTTTAAGCTACGGCTACACATATGTTCATTAAGGGCCTTGGGAAGTAGGCAGAGTCCAAACTTTAGATGATTGAAGTCTTCAGGGTCAGAAGCACTCACCACCAGCTTCCCTTAGGCTACACTTTAACTGTCATTGATAGATGATGTCAATAAAAATATCTATTCTTTTTCAGATTATTTCCCCTTATAGGTTATTGCAAAATGTTGAGTGTAGTTCCCTGTGCTATACAGTAGTTCCTTGTTGATGATCTATTTTATACATAGCAGTGTGTATGTGTTCATTCCAAACTGTTAATTTATCCCTCCTCCCACCTTTCCCCTTTGGTAATAATAAATTATAAGATTTTATACTTCTCAGAAGTGGGGGAGCTGAAAGAGAGGTATCATTTTCAATGGAAAAGCATTTAAAACAAGATTGAAGGTTTAACCAAGATTATTAGCTGTACATCCTTGGAAAGAAATCACTTCGTTTCTCTAATATTGACCTGACAAATAAGACAAACCTTTTCACTGAACTTGCTTATAAAAAGTGATGGAAATATCAAATGGAAGTGTTAAAAACATCTTATTTTACCCGAGCCTTATACACTGTTCTATGTTAACTACAGTTTGGCTCACACATCTGTTCATTGAGGTTACAATAGTCTCAATTTCTGTTACTGATCCTCCAGAGTGGACCCCAACAAGTGTCCCCCTGCCCAGTGTCATTGGGGCCAACAGATCGAGACTGAGTTTGGTTCACAAGCAAAGGAAACTTTATATTTTGATCAGAGAATGGAGAGGTGAGAGCATGCACTACCCCGTGGGCTGTGGGCTGGGCTGCTGTGTAGAGATCCTGTCAGAGTCAGTGGGAGGGAGGGAGGCGGCGGAGCTCTCGAGGGCCGGGTTGGCTGTAGCTCAGGCTCTATATCGTGGAGTCTGCACTGGGCCCCAGGAGCTGAGGTGTCGACCCAGCCATTCTGCAGTAGGAAATCTGGTCTGAAGTGCCGGGTGTGGAACCTCTGCATGTGGGACCCTAGGAGCACGTGAAATTAGACAAAGCACAAAGGATAAAAAAGGTTAGACTTGACTTTATTGCCCAGATTCTATTTTTATCTCCCAGGGATTTTTAATGGGCTTTGCTGGGGACAAACCCCTCCTCTGCCTTTTGTCCCGTTCCTCATTCTTGGAGTGCTGAGGGTGCAGACCCTTCTTCTGTAACTGCTGAGTGCTGAGTTGGGAGCCCTCATACCCTGGGGCGAGGGTCAGAGCTTCTCCCCAGCAGCCTCCCGGTGACGTTGATTGTCCCCAGGACCCCTGCCTCCCTGCTCGTCCACCTGAGCACCAGCATTGGAAGTGTTATAGATTCTAATGACCTTTAAGGGTCCAGGAAAGAGATGTGCAGAGACGCTGTGGGGGCCGGTTTCACCCCGCCCCACATTTGTTCGGCCACCTTAGGCTGACCGTCTCTGCCAGCCTAGATGCTCTGACCAGTAGTCTGCGCTTTCTTCAATTAGGCCCCTGAATTAACGTACAAACAGCACCAGGTGTCAGAGCCCTGCCCGCTCAACTCCCAGACAGTCCAGGGTCAGTGGTGATCAAGGACCATGATGGCTACTGAGTCAACAGCCTTTTGAAGTAAACAGGAGTCCAGCCAGTCTTATTGGCCACCATCATCACGGTGTCTGTAGGCTTTTCTATGGTGACAGTGTGGTATACTGTTCCCCCGCCAAGATTATTAGCTCCCCTCTGGGTGCAGTAAGTCCTGCAAGCAGTAGTCTACTCTTTTGGGACACACTCTTGTTGTTTTATGAGAGAAACTCCAGGTCAAGTGATGTTCACACGAGTTGTCATGGTGCCCTGTTGCCCCCGGTTATCTCTCTGGATGTTGGAGTTGGAGGGCCTCCTCACTCGAGGTCGGTGTGCCCACGGAGCGAACCCTGCAACTTCAGGGCATGGTTGGTGGTTAGGATCACCACGTGGGGTCCTTTTCCCTTAGGAGGGAGGTGGCCTTTTGGGCTGCTGATTTCCAGGTTTTTAGATACCGCCAGTATCTTGGCCAGATGTGGCAGTGGGCCAAGCCCCTTAGTGACCGTAGTTTATCCTACCTGGATGGCATTCTTGCATTGTTCCATTTCAAGTGGTCCCAGTTTTTGCACTAATTCTCCAATGGCGATTCACCTTTCACCGGGAATGTAAAGGTCAAAGGGTTTAGCTAAATTAGGGAGTTCCAGGGCAAGGGTCTGAATTGACTGCTCTTTCCATTCTTGAAAGGCCACTTCTGGATTCTATTCAAAAGGATCATCATCTTTTCCTTTCAGTGTTTCATATAGAGGCCCAGCTAGTAGACTGTAGTTAGGGATCCAGAAGCAGCAAACCCTGGCCTCCCCAGGAACCCCTAAGCTGTCTTCTAGTTTTAGAAAGGGGTAAGGCTGAAAATGGTTTCTTCCCTTTCCTGGGATGGGCTTCTCTGACCTTCTGTGAGAATGAAGCCCAGGCAGGTCACCGCAGTCTGTGATATTTGAGCTTTTTCTTGGACAACTTCTATCCTTTATTGGCTTGGTAGTTCAGAGGCCTCCTTAGTAGGGCTGGTGATCAGAATGTCGTCTGCATATTGAAGGAGGGTTTCCTTTTCCAGAGGTAGAACTTTTAGGTCTTTAGCTAAGCTTTCCCCAAAGATGGTGTGGGAATTTTTGCACCCTTGGGGCCAGACGGCCCGGAAGTATTGTTTTAGTTGTATGTTGAGTCCTGCCACTCACAAGCCAAAATTTCTTGTGACTCTGGGACTAATGGAATACAAAAGAAGGCATCATTGAAGACTAATACAGAATACCATGTCCTGGTGGTTGGTAGAATGACCAGCAGGGTGTAGGAATTAGGAGCAACTGGAGGTATATCCTCGGTGGCTTCACTGACTGTCCTGACATCCTTTACCAGGTCCCCAGCAGCCCATGGGGCTCTCGTGGTCAGACCAATCCCAGAATATGGAGCTCACCTGGGCAGGTACCCCACCCCCACCCCAGCCCACGGGGCTCTCGTGGTCAGGCCCCTCCCAGGATACAGAGCTACCCTTGCAGGTACCGTGGCAGGGCTGGGCACACAGGAACCGTGCACATAACCCTCATTGCAGAGCACCCCCAGCTCACCTGTCGCTCAGAGCTGACACAGAGCACCTCAGAGCAGGACTTGAACTAACAAACAGCAGCTGCGACAGGTCTGTGACCCTGGGCATCACTCCGTGAGGCCTCCCTCCACCTGGTCTTCCAGAGACTTCCACTGCACCCGGGGCACCAGGCCTCTGTCTCCAACCACCACCCACCCCTCCTCTCCCTGACTCCTGGGTTCCTCTCATTAGGAGAGGGTTTTCTTGAAGTTGTCTCCCACTCATGGGCCAGATAAAATGATTAGAAAACAAGCCAAAGCTGCAGCCCCTTGTCTATCCTGACTCTCAGGAGCCCACACCTGTTCCTTGGACCTGGCCGGTTCAGCAAGTTCCATTTTCTGCAACTGTGAGCCCCTGAGGGGTGATGATTGGCTGACCTGGGCAGCCTTACCGTGCCGGCCAGCCCTCCCCAGGTGTGCCTGGGTTGAGATCAATATAAATACCACTCCAGGCAGCAAGAGCCCCTGCAGCCGTGCCTGACGCCATTTTCTCTGCCCTGTCAGCAGTCTCGGGGCTGGGCTGGTGGGAGGGAGTGAGAGGCCACGGCTTTGTGGGTGGCCCAGTGTGAGTGGGGCTCTGCTGGACTTTCTGCAGCAGTTACCAGGCTGCCACCTGCTAAAGAAGAGGATGTGTCACCCATACCTGCTGCTGGAATTTCTCCCTGGGCAGAGGTGAGGAAGGAAAAAAGCAGTGGGGGCAGGGACAGGACGGGTATCTCAGGCAGGGAAATGGAAATCTTCCAGAAGAGCACCCAGAGCCAGGACCATCCTGGCTGGCCTGCAGGCACCAAGTCGGCCGGCATGCTGTCACTCGTGTGGCTCTATGGCCCTTCCTCTAGGCTTTCAAGTCCTTGTATATATTCAGGTGTTTTACCTGGGACGGGTGGGAATAGTTCAGCAGCAACTGGCCTGGGGCTCAGCTCACGTTTACTCACAGATGCCTCGGCACGGTGCCCCAGCTTTGCAATGAGGACGCTTGTTGCGTGGGGGCTGCTGGCTGAATGGGAGACGATTCCCCACCACTGACCAACTTCAGAATTGTTTACAACTGGAGCAAGTGCCCTGATACGGTTTTCCTCTGTGTAACTGGTGGGTTCTGTGTTTTTTTTCTCTTTTTCATTTTTGGTTCAAGGTAGATTTTATTCCTCTTTTTTGTATTTACAGATATAAGCATGGAAATAATTTATTCATATAAATACATGTATGTGCAGGGAATAATTGTTTTTTCTGTTTTATTTTTTAAATTTTACTTCTTATTAATTTTGAATTTTATTTTATATTTTTATACAGCAGGTTCTTATTGGTTATCTATTTTATACATATAAATGTATACATGCCAATCCCAGTCTCTCAACTCCTCCCACCACCACCCCCCAACAGCTTTCCCCCCTTGTTGTCCATACGTTTGTTGTCTACATCTGTTGCTCTATTTATGCCTTGCAAAATGGTTAATCTGTACAGTTTTTCTAGGTTCCACATATATGCATGAATATACAAGATTTGTTTTTCTCTTTCTGACTTACTTCACTCTGTATGACAGTCTCTAGATCCATCGACGTCTCTACAAATGACCCAATTTCATTCCTTTTCATGGCTTAGTAATATTCCATTTTATATATGTACCACAGCTTTATGCATTCGTCTGTCTGTGGGCATTTAGGTTGCTTCCATTACCTCGATATTGTAAATAGTGATGCAATGAACATTGCGGTGAATGACTCTTTTTGATTTATGGTTTTGTCTGGGTATATGTCCAGTACTGGGATTGCTGTATCATATGGTAATTCTATTGTTCGTTTCTTAAGAAATTCCATATTGTTCTCCATAATGACTGTATCAATTTATATTCCCAACAATAGTGGAAGAGGGTTCCTTTTCTCCACACCCTTTCCAGCATTTTTTGTTTGTAGATTTTCAATGATGCCTATTCTACCAGGTGTGAGGTGATACCTCATTGTTGAATCCATTTCGTTGAGCAAGGGGTAGCTCTTGTCTATTACATATTTGGCTTATGGAACGGTATCTGTGCTAATTTCAAACTCTGCTTTTATGCAGCACCCCAACTCACCTTCCCCCTTAAGCAGGCATAAGTTGGTTTTCTAAACTTGACACCCTGTTCTGTTTTGTAATTCAGTTCATGTGTAGCCAAGTTCACATTCCGTGTATTAGTGATACCTTATGATGTTTCTTTTTCTGTGTGACTTATTTCACTTAGAATCATCGTGCCTCAATCCACTCATTATGCTGGTACGGGCCTGGTGACATAGATTTCATTGCTGAGTGGTATTCTGTTGTACAGAAGTACCGCAACTTCTTTATCCATTATTTGCTCTCTGGGATATTTAACCTGTGCCGTAGAAGAGATTCCTGCAAAAAGAGCCGTCCCAAATTTTGGGGTTGCTGTGTCTTTTTGATATTAATTTCCCTAAGCTATAGGACCATAAGTGGAAGTGCCCTAGGCTCTGTTGCTTTGTTTTTTAGATGTTTCAGGAAACACCATACACTTCTCCCGAGTGTCTGTTGGCAATTTACATCCCGCCCATCAGCATAACAAGGCTCCCAGTTCTCCATGGCCTGTCCTGCCTTTCTGGATTTTACACTTTTTTCAGATGGCCCTTTTGACCGCGGGGAAGTGAGACTTCATTGTAGTGTATATTTCTTTGCAAGCTTGCTTGGTTGGCCAAAAAGGGCGTATGCGTTTTTTCCTGAATATATTCAGGAAAAAACACATACGCCCTTTTTGGCCAAGTGCATCATTGTGGACGTTCTGCCTCTTTTCCTATGCTTTCAATGCAATTCCAGTCTACCTCCTGAAATCGGTTTCCTGCAATTCTGCCCCGCTTTCAAGTCCTCTTGGCAGCCTTACTTCAGTCTATTTTTGGACGATAGCTGTCATTTATAACTCTGCAGGTTTGTGAATTACAGTGCCCCTGAGCTCCTTTCTTCAACTCGCTTTCTTTTGAGCAGGCCGCAACACCGCCGGATGGCTTCAGGCCCTAATCTGGTTCCGGCACGGCACGCTGAGCCTTTGGTTAATTCCTCTTCCTGGTGGGAAATGAGAGTTAAATTTGCCCGTCCAGACACCTCCAGCTAGCCTCTAATTGGTTCTCGCTATTCCTGTTCATCTTCCGCAGAAATTGCAAACTGGGCCACACAGGAGGTTAAAACGACTGACTCTGCAAGTCGGGAGAGTGTTAGTAAAGCGTCTGGAATGTTGCACCCGAGTACCAGGGTACGAAAACTGAGACATATTTGAACACGTCTCCCGATCACATGGTTGATCATACTCTAGGTTCCACATGCATGTTTTAGCTGAAGGAAGAATACCTTAAACCTGGGTAGTTGAACCCCGTGGAATGGGTACCATGCAATATGACTTCAAAGGGTCTTCATTTGCTCACCGAACCTCTCCAATCCTATCACTGCTGCGTTTATGCCCCTGTACACATGCTTGATTCTCTTTCGGAGACATAGCAATCCATAGGTTTTAAGATACTTACTAGTCAGGTACATTCTTACGCGTTTAATATGCGGTGTTGACTCCATTTCGTTGAGCAAGGAGTAGCTCTTGTCTATTCCATATTTGGCTTAAGGAACTTTATCTGTGCTCATTTCAATCTCTGGTTTTATGCAGCACCCCAACTCACCTTTACCCTTAAGCAAGCATAAGTTGGTTTTCTAAATTTGAGACCCTGTTCTGTTCTGTAATTCAGTTCCTTGTAGCCAAGTTTACATTCCGTGTATTACTGATATCTTATGATGTTTCTTTTTCTTTGTGACTTATTTCACTTAGAATCATCATACCTGAATCCACTCATTGTGCTGCTAAGGGCCTGATGACATAGATTTCATTGCTGAGTGATATTGCTTTGTAAGTAAATACCACAACTTCTTTATCCATTTTTCACTTTCTGCGATGTTGAACTTGTACTGTAAACGAGGTTCTTGTAAACAGAGCCGTTCCAAACTTTGGGGTGGCTGTGTCTTTTTGATTTTAAATTGCCTAAGCTATAGGACCATAAGTGGAAGTGCCCTAGGCTCTGTTGCTTTGTTTTTTAGATGTTTCAGGAAACACCATACACTTCTCCCGAGTGGTTGTTGGCAATTTACATCCCGCCCTTCAGCATAACAAGGCTCCCAGTTCTCCATGGCCTGTCCTGCCTTTCTGGATTTTACACTTTTTTCAGATGGCCCTTTTGACCGGGGGGAAATGAGACTTCATTGTAGTGCAGATTTCCTTTGCAAGCTTGCTTGGTTGGCCAAAAAGGGCGTATGCGTTTTTTCCTGAATATATTCAGGAAAAAACGCATACGCCCTTTTTGGCCAAGTGCATCATTGTGGACGTTCTGCCTCTTTTCCTATGCTTTCAATGCAATTCCAGTCTAGCTCCTGAAATCGGTTTCCTGCAATTCTGCCCCGCTTTCAAGTCCTCTTGGCAGCCTTACTTCAGTCTATTTTTGGACGATAGCTGTCATTTATAACTCTGCAGGTTTGTGAATTACAGTGCCCCTGAGCTCCTTTCTTCAACTCGCTTTCTTGTGACCTGGCCGTAACACCGCAGGATGGCTTCAGGCCCTAATCTGGTTCCGGCCCGGCATGCTGAGCCTTTGGTTAATTCCTCTTCCTGGTGGGAAATGAGAGTTAAATTTGCCTGTCCAGACACCTCCAGCTAGCCTCTCATTGGTTCTCGCTATTCCTGTTCATCTTCCGCAGAAATTGCAAACTGGGCCAAACAGGAGGTTAAAGGGACTGACTCTCCAAGTCGGGAGTGTGTTAGTAAAGCTTTTGGAATGTTGCACCCGAGTACCAGGGGAGCAAAACTGAGACATATTTGAACACGACTCCCGTTCACATGGTTGATCATACTCTGGGTTCCACATGCATGTTTTAGCTGAAGGAAGAATACCTTAAACCTGGAGAGTTGAGACCCGTGTAATGGGTACCATGCAATATGACTTCAAAGGGTCTTCATTTGCTCACCGAACCTCTCCAATCCTATCACTGCTGCGTTTATGCCCCTGTACACACGCTTGATTCTCTTTTGGAGACATAGCCATCCATAGGTTTTAAGATACTTACTAGTCAGGTACATTCTTAGGCGTTTAATATGGGGTTTTGAGTCCATCTCGTTGAGCAAGGAGTAGCTCTTGTCTATTCCATATTTGGCTTAAGGAACTTTATCTGTGCTCATTTCAATCTCTGGTTTTATGCAGCACCCCAACTCACCTTTCCCCTTAAGCAAGCATAAGTTGGTTTTCTAAATTTGAGACCCTTTTCTGTTTTGGAATGCAGTTCCTGTGTAGCCAAGTTTACATTCCGTGTATTAGTGATATCTTATGATGTTTCTTTTTCTGTGTGACTTATTTCAGTTAGAATCATCGTACCTGAATCCACTCATTGTGCTGCTAAGGGCCTGATGACATAGATTTCATTGCTGAGTGATATTGCTTTGTAAGTAAATACCACAACTTCTTTATCCATTTTTCACTTTCTGCGATGTTGAACTTGTACTGTAAACGAGGTTCTTGTAAACAGAGGCGTCCCAAACTTTGGGGTGGCTGTGTCTTTTTGATTTTAATTTCCCTAAGCTATAGGACCATAAGTGGAAGTGCCCTAGGCTCTGTTGCTTTGTTTTTTAGATGTTTCAGGAAACACCATACACTTTTCCTTAGTGTCTGTTGGCAATTTACATCCCGCCCATCAGCATAACAAGGCTCCCAGTTCTCCATGGCCTGTCCTGCCTTTCTGGATTTTACACTTTTTTCAGATGGCCCTTTTGACCGGGGGGAAGTGAGACTTCATTGTAGTGCAGATTTCCTTTGCAAGCTTGCTTGGTTGGCCAAAAAGGGCGTATGCGTTTTTTCCTGAATATATTCAGGAAAAAACGCATACGCCCTTTTTGGCCAAGTGCATCAT
Organism: Stenella coeruleoalba; assembly: GCF_951394435.1. Taxonomy (NCBI): domain Eukaryota; kingdom Metazoa; phylum Chordata; class Mammalia; order Artiodactyla; family Delphinidae; genus Stenella; species Stenella coeruleoalba. The sequence goes on from NW_027646269.1 coordinate 1,639,852, forward strand.
TGTGGACGTTCTGCCTCTTTTCCTATGCTTTCAATGCAATTCCAGTCTACCTCCTGAAATTGGGTTCCTGCAATTCTGCCCCGCTTTCAAGTCCTCTTGGCAGCCTTACTTCAGTCTATTTTTGGATGATAGCTGTCATTTATAACTCTGCAGGTTTGTGAATTACAGTGCCCCTGAGCTCCTTTCTTCAACTCGCTTTCTTGTGAGCTGGCCGCAACAACGCAGGATGGCTTCAGGCCCTAATCTGGTTCCGGCACGGCACGCTGAGCCTTTGGTTAATTCCTCTTCCTGGTGGGAAATGAGAGTTAAATTTGCCCGTCCAGACACCTCCAGCTAGCCTCTAATTGGTTCTCGCTATTCCTGTTCATCTTCCGCAGAAATTGCAAACTGGGCCAAACAGGAGGTTAAAGGGACTGACTCTGCAAGTCGGGAGAGTGTTAGTAAAGCGTCTGGAATGTTGCACCCGAGTACCAGGGTACGAAAACTGAGACATATTTGAACACGTCTCCCGATCACATGGTTGATCATACTCTAGGTTCCACATGCATGTTTTAGCTGAAGGAAGAATACCTTAAACCTGGGTAGTTGAAACCCGTGGAATGGGTACCATGCAATATGACTTCAAAGGGTCTTCATTTGCTCACCGAACCTCTCCAATCCTATCACTGCTGCGTTTATGCCCCTGTACACATGCTTGATTCTCTTTCAGAGACATAGCAATCCATAGGTTTTAAGATACTTACTAGTCAGGTACATTCTTACGCGTTTAATATGCGGTGTTGAGTCCATTTCGTTGAGCAAGGAGTAGCTCTTGTCTATTCCATATTTGGCTTAAGGAACTTTATCTGTGCTCATTTCAATCTCTGGTTTTATGCAGCACCCCAACTCACCTTTCCCCTTAAGCAAGAATAAGTTGGTTTTCTAAATTTGAGACCCTGTTCTGTTCTGTAATTCAGTTCCTGTGTAGCCAAGTTTACATTCCGTGTATTACTGATACCTTATGATGTTTCTTTTTCTGTGTGACTTATTTCAGTTAGAATCATCATACCTGAATCCACTCATTGTGCTGCTAAGGGCCTGATGACACAGATTTCATTGCTGAGTGATATTGCTTTGTAAGTAAATACTACAACTTCTTTATCCATTTTTCACTTTCTGCGATGTTGAACTTGTACTGTAACGAGGTTCTTGTAAACAGAGGCGTCCCAAACTTTGGGGTGGCTGTGTCTTTTTGATTTTAATTTCCCTAATCTATAGGACCATAAGTGGAAGTGCCCTAGTTTCTGTTGCTTTGTTTTTTAGATGTTTCAGGAAACACCATACACTTCTCCAGAGTGGTTGTTGGCAATTTACATCCCGCCCATCAGCATAACAAGGCTCCCAGTTCTCCATGGCTTGTCCTGCCTTTCTGGATTTTACACTTTTTTCAGATGGCCCTTTTGACCGGGGGGAAGTGAGACTTCATTGTAGTGCAGATTTCCTTTGCAAGCTTGCTTGGTTGGCCAAAAAGGGCGTATGCGTTTTTTCCTGAATATATTCAGGAAAAAACGCATACGCCCTTTTTGGCCAAGTGCATCATTGTGGACGTTCTGCCTCTTTTCCTATGCTTTCAATGCAATTCCAGTCTACCTCCTGAAATCGGGTTCCTGAAATTCTGCCCCACATTCAAGTCCTCTTGGCAGCCTTACTTCAGTATATTTTTGGACGATAGCTGTCATTTATAACTCTGCAGGTTTGTGAATTACAGTGCCCCTGAGCTCCTTTCTTCAACTCGCTTTCTTGTGACCTGGCCACAACACCGCAGGATGGCTTCAGGCCCTAATCTGGTTCCGGCACGGCACGCTGAGCCTTTGCTTATTTCCTCTTCCTGGTGGGAAATGAGAGTTAAATTTGCCCGTCCAGACACCTCCAGCTAGCCTCTCATTGGTTCTCGCTATTCCTGTTCATCTTCCGTAGAAATTGCAAACTGGGCCAAACAGGAGGTTAAAGGCGCTCACTCTCCAAGTGGGGAGAGTGTTAGTAAAGCGTCTGGAATGTTGCACCCGAATACCAGGGTACGAAAACTGAGACATATTTGAACACGTCTCCCGATCACATGGTTGATCATACTCTAGGTTCCACATACATGTTTTAGCTGAAGGAAGAATACCTTAAACCTGGGTAGTTGAAACCCGTGGAATGGGTACCATGCAATATGACTTCAAAGGGTCTTCATTTGCTCACCGAACCTCTCCAATCCTATCACTGCTGCGTTTATGCCGCTGTACACATGCTTGATTCTCTTTTGGTGACATAGCCATCCATAGGTTTTACGATACTTACTAGTCAGGTACATTCTTAGGCGTTTAATATGCGGTGTTGAGTCCATTTCATTGAGCAAGGAGTAGCTCTTGTCTATTCCATATTTGGCTTAAGGAACTTTATCTGTGCTCATTTCAATCTCTGGTTTTATGCAGCACCCCAACTCACCTTTACCCTTAAGCAAGCATAAGTTGTTTTTCTAAATTTGAGACCCTGTTCTGTTCTGTAATTCAGTTCCTGTGTAGCCAAGTTTACATTCCGTGTATTACTGAAACCTTATGATGTTTCTTTTTCTGTGTGACTTATTTCAGTTAGAATCATCATACCTGAATCCACTCATTGTGCTGCTAAGGGCCTGATGACACAGATTTCATTGCTGAGTGATATTGCTTTGTAAGTAAATACTACAACTTCTTTATCCATTTTTCACTTTCTGCGATGTTGAACTTGTACTGTAAACGAGGTTCTTGTAAACAGAGCCGTTCCAAACTTTGGGGTGGCTGTGTCTTTTTGATTTTAATTTCCCTAAGCTATAGGACCATAAGTGGAAGTGCCCTAGGTTCTGTTGCTTTGTTTTTTAGATGTTTCAGGAAACACCATACACTTCTCCCGAGTGGTTGTTGGCAATTTACATCCCGCCCATCAGCATAACAAGGCTCCCAGTTCTCCATGGCCTGTCCTGCCTTTCTGGATTTTACACTTTTTTCAGATGGCCCTTTTGACCGGGGGGAAGTGAGACTTCATTGTAGTGCAGATTTCCTTTGCAAGCTTGCTTGGTTGGCCAAAAAGGGCGTATGCGTTTTTTCCTGAATATATTCAGGAAAAAACGCATACGCCCTTTTTGGCCAAGTGCATCATTGTGGACGTTCTGCCTCTTTTCCTATGCTTTCAATGCAATTCCAGTCTAGCTCCTGAAATCGGTTTCCTGCAATTCTGCCCCGCTTTCAAGTCCTCTTGGCAGCCTTACTTCAGTCTATTTTTGGACGATAGCTGTCATTTATAACTCTGCAGGTTTGTGAATTACAGTGCCCCTGAGCTCCTTTCTTCAACTTGCTTTCTTGTGACCTGGCCGCAACACCACAGGATGGCTTCAGGCCCTAATCTGGTTCCGGCAGGGCACGCTGAGCCTTTGGTTAATTCCTCTTCATGGTGGAAAATGAGAGTTAAATTTGCCCGTCCAGACACCTCCAGCTAGCCTCTCATTGGTTCTCGCTATTCCTGTTCATCTTCCGCAGAAATTGAAAACTGGGCCAAACAGGAGGTTAAAGGGACTGACTCTCCAAGTCGGGAGAGTGTTAGTAAAGTGTCTGGAATGTTGCACCCGAGTACCAGGGTACGAAAACTGAGACATATTTGAACACGGCTCCCGTTCACACGGATGATCATACTCTAGGTTCCACATGCATGTTTTAGCTGAAGGAAGAATACCTTAAACCTTGGTAGTTGAAACCCGTGGAATGGGTACCATGCAATATGACTTCAAAGGGTCTTCACTTGCTCACCGAACCTCTCCAATCCTATCACTGCTGCGTTTATGCCCCTGTACACATGCTTGATTCTCTTTCGGAGACATAGCAATCCATAGGTTTTAAGATACTTACTAGTCAGGTACATTCTTAGGCGTTTAATATGCGGTGTTGAGTCCATTTCGTTGAGCAAGGAGTAGCTCTTGTCTATTCCATATTTGACTTAAGGAACTTTATCTGTGCTCATTTCAATCTCTGGTTTTATGCAGCACCCCAACTCACCTTTACCCTTAAGCAAGCATAAGTTGGTTTTCTAAATTTGAGACCCTGTTCTGTTCTGTAATTCAGTTCCTGTGTAGCCAAGTTTACATTCCGTGTATTACTGATATCTTATGATGTTTCTTTTTCTGTGTGACTTATTTCAGTTTGAATCATCATTCCTGAATCCACTCATTGTGCTGCTAAGGGCCTGATGACACAGATTTCATTGCTGAGTGATATTGCTTTGTAAGTAAATACCACAACTTCTTTATCCATTTTTCACTTTCTGCGATGTTGAACTTGTACTGTAAACGAGGTTCTTGTAAACAGAGCCGTTCCAAACTTTGGGGTGGCTGTGTCTTTTTGATTTTAATTTCCCTAATCTATAGGACCATAAGTGGAAGTGCCCTAGGTTCTGTTGCTTTGTTTTTTAGATGTTTCAGGAAACACCATACACTTCTCCCGAGTGTCTGTTGGCAATTTACATCCCGCCCATCAGCATAACAAGGCTCCCAGTTCTCCATGGCCTGTCCTGCCTTTCTGGATTTTACACTTTTTTCAGATGACCCTTTTGACCGGGGGGAAGTGAGACTTCATTGTAGTGCAGATTTCCTTTGCAAGCTTGCTTGGTTGGCCAAAAAGGGCGTATGCGTTTTTTCCTGAATATATTCAGGAAAAAACGCATACGCCCTTTTTGGCCAAGTGCATCATTGTGGACGTTCTGTCTCTTTTCCTATGCTTTCAATGCAATTCCAGTCTAGCTCCTGAAATCGGTTTCCTGCAATTCTGCCCCGCTTTCAAGTCCTCTTGGCAGCCTTACTTCAGTCTATTTTTGGACGATAGCTGTCATTTATAACTCTGCAGGTTTGTGAATTACAGTGCCCCTGAGCTCCTTTCTTCAACTCGCTTTCTTGTGACCTGGCCGCAACACCGCAGGATGGCTTCAGGCCCTAATCTGGTTCCGGCACGGCACACTGAGCCTTTGGTTAATTCCTCTTCCTGGTGGGAAATGAGAGTTAAATTTGCCCGTCCAGACACCTCCAGCTAGCCTCTCATTGGTTCTCGCTATTCCTGTTCATCTTCCGCAGAAATTGCAAACTGTGCGAAACAGGAGGTTAAAGGCGCTGACTCTCCAAGTGGGGAGAGTGTTAGTAAAGCGTCTGGAATGTTGCACCCGAGTACCAGGGGAGGAAAACTGAGACATATTTGAACACGTCTCCCGTTCACATTGTTGATCATAATTGGGTTCCACATGCATGTTTTAGCTGAAGGAAGAATACCTTAAACCTGGAGAGTTGAGACCCGTGTAATGGGTACCATGCAATATGACTTCAAAGGGTCTTCATTTGCTCACCGAACCTCTCCAATCCTATCACTGCTGCGTTTATGACCCTGTACACATGCTTGATTCTCTTTCGGAGACATGGCATTCCATAGGTTTTACGATACTTACTAGTCAGGTACATTCTTAGGCGTTTAATATGGGGTGTTGAGTCCATTTCGTTGAGCAAGGAGTAGCTCTTGTCTATTCCATATTTGACTTAAGGAACTTTATCTGTGCTCATTTCAGTCTCTGATTTTATGCAGCACCCCAACTCACCTTTACCCTTAAGCAAGCATAAGTTGGTTTTCTAAATTTGAGACCCTGTTCTGTTCTGTAATTCAGTTCCTGTGTAGCCAAGTTTACATTCCGTGTATTAGTGATATCTTATGATGTTTCTTTTTCTGTGTGACTTATTTCAGTTAGAATCATCATACCTGAATCCACTCATTGTGATGCTAAGGGCCTGATGACATAGATTTCATTGCTGAGTGATATTGCTTTGTAAGTAAATACCACAACTTCTTTATCCATTTTTCACTTTCTGCGATGTTGTACTTGTACTGTAAACGAGGTTCTTGTAAACAGAGGCTTCCCAAACTTTGGGGTGGCTGTGTCTTTTTGATTTTAATTTCCCTAAGCTATAGGACCATAAGTGGAAGTGCCCTAGGCTCTGTTGCTTTGTTTTTTAGATGTTTCAGGAAACACCATATACTTCTCCCGAGTGGTTGTTGGCAATTTACATCCCGCCCATCAGCATAACAAGGCTCCCAGTTCTCCATGGCCTGTACTGCCTTTCTGGATTTTACACTTTTTTCAGATGGCCCTTTTGACCGGGGGGAAGTGAGACTTCATTTTAGTGCAGATTTCCTTTGCAAGATTGCTTGGTTGGCCAAAAAGGGCGTATGCATTTTTTCCTGAATATATTCAGGAAAAAACGCATACGCCCTTTTTGGCCAAGTGCATCATTGTGGACGTTCTGCCTCTTTTCCTATGCTTTCAATGCAATTCCAGTCTACCTCCTGAAATCGGTTTCCTGCAATTCTGCCCCGCTTTCAAGTCCTCTTGGCAGCCTTACTTCAGTCTATTTTTGGACGATAGCTGTCATTTATAACTCTGCAGGTTTGTGAATTACAGTGCCCCTGAGCTCCTTTCTTCAACTCGCTTTCTTGTGAGCTGGCCGCAACACCGCAGGATGGCTTCAGGCCCTAATCTGGTTCCGGCACGGCACGCTGAGCCTTTGGTTAATTCCTCTTCCTGGTGGGAAATGAGAGTTAAATTTGCCCGTCTAGACACCTCCAGCTAGTCTCTCATTGGTTCTCGCTATTCCTGTTCATCTTCCGCAGAAATTGCAAACTGGGCCAAACAGGAGGTTAAAGGGACTGACTCTCCAAGTCGGGAGAGTGTTAGTGAAGCATCTGGAATGTTGCACCCGAGTACCAGGGTACGAAAACTGAGACATATTTGAACACGTCTCCCGATCACATGGTTGATCATACTCTGGGTTCCACATGCATGTTTTAGCTGAAGGAAGAATACCTAAAACCTGGGTAGTTGAAACCCGTGGAATGGGTACCATGCAATATGACTTCAAAGGGTCTTCATTTGCTCACCGAACCTCTCCAATCCTATCACTGCTGCGTTTATGCCCCTGTACACATGCTTGATTCTCTTTCGGAGACATAGCAATCCATCGGTTTTAATATACTTACTAGTCAGGTACATTCTTAGGCGTTTAATATGCGGTGTTGAGTCCATTTCGTTGAGCAAGGAGTAGCTCTTGTCTATTCCATATTTGGCTTAAGGAACTTTATGTGTGCTCATTTCAATCTCTGGTTTTATGCAGCACCCCAACTCACCTTTACCCTTAAGCAAGAATAAGTTGGTTTTCTAAATTTGAGACCCTGTTTTGTTCTGTAATTCAGTTCCTGTGTAGCCAAGTTTATATTCCGTGTATTACTGATATCTTATGATGTTTCTTTTTCTGTGTGACTTATTTCAGTTAGAATCATCATACCTGAATCCACTCATTGTGCTGCTAAGGGCCTGATGACACAGATTTCATTGCTGAGTGATATTGCTTTGTAAGTAAATACCACAGCTTCTTTATCCATTTTTCACTTTCTGCGATGTTGTACTTGTACTGTAAACGAGGTTCTTGTAAACAGAGGCTTCCCAAACTTTGGGGTGGCTGTGTCTTTTTGATTTTAATTTCCCTAAGCTATAGGACCATAAGTGGAAGTGCCCTAGGCTCTGTTGCTTTGTTTTTTAGATGTTTCAGGAAACACCATACACTTCTCCCGAGTGTCTGTTGGCAATTTACATCCCGCCCATCAGCATAACAAGGCTCCCAGTTCTCCATGGCCTGTCCTGCCTTTCTGGATTTTACACTTTTTTCAGATGGCCCTTTTGACCGGGGGGAAGTGAGACTTCATTGTAGTGCAGATTTCCTTTGCAAGCTTGCTTGGTTGGCCAAAAAGGGCGTATGCGTTTTTTCCTGAATATATTCAGGAAAAAACGTATACGCCCTTTTTGGCCAAGTGCATCATTGTGGACGTTCTGTCTCTTTTCCTATGCTTTCAATGCAATTCCAGTCTACCTCCTGAAATCGGTTTCCTGCAATTCTGCCCCGCTTTCAAGTCCTCTTGGCAGCCTTACTTCAGTCTATTTTTGGACGATAGCTGTCATTTATAACTCTGCAGGTTTGTGAATTACAGTGCCCCTGAGCTCCTTTCTTCAACTCGCTTTCTTGTGAGCTGGCCGCAACACCGCAGGATGGCTTCAGGCCCTAATCTGGTTCCGGCACGGCACGCTGAGCCTTTGGTTAATTCCTCTTCCTGGTGGGAAATGAGAGTTAAATTTGCCCGTCCAGACACCTCCAGCTAGTCTCTCATTGGTTCTCGCTATTCCTGTTCATCTTCCGCAGAAATTGCAAACTGGGCCAAACAGGAGGTTAAAGGGACTGACTCTCCAAGTCGGGAGAGTGTTAGTAAAGCGTCTGGAATATTGCACCTGAGTACCAGGGTACGAAAACTGAGACATATTTGAACACGTCTCCCGATCACATGGTTGATCATACTCTAGGTTCCACATGCATGTTTTAGCTGAAGGAAGAATACCTTAAACCTGGGTACTTGAAACCCGTGGAATGGGTACCATGCAATATGACTTCAAAGGGTCTTCATTTGCTCACCGAACCTCTCCAATCCTATCACTGCTGCGTTTATGCCCCTGTACACATGCTTGATTCTCTTTCGGAGACATAGCAATCCATAGGTTTTAAGATACTTACTAGTCAGGTACATTCTTAGGCGTTTAATATGCGGTGTTGAGTCCATTTCATTGAGCAAGGAGTAGCTCTTGTCTATTCCATATTTGGCTTAAGGAACTTTATGTGTGCTCATTTCAATCTCTGGTTTTATGCAGCACCCCAACTCACCTTTACCCTTAAGCAAGCATAAGTTGGTTTTCTAAATTTGAGACCCTGTTCTGTTCTGTAATTCAGTTCCTGTGTAGCCAAGTTTACATTCGTGTATTACTGATATCTTATGATGTTTCTTTTTCTGTGTGACTTATTTCAGTTAGAATCATCATACCTGAATCCACTCATTGTGCTGCTAAGGGCCTGATGACACAGATTTCATTGCTGAGTGATATTGCTTTGTAAGTAAATACCACAAGTTCTTTATCCATTTTTCACTTTCTGCGATGTTGAACTTGTACTGTAAACGACGTTCTTGTAAACAGAGCCGTTCCAAACTTTGGGGTGGCTGTGTCTTTTTGATTTTAAATTCCCTAAGCTATAGGACCATAAGTGGAAGTGCCCTAGGCTCTGTTGCTTTGTTTTTTAGATGTTTCAGGAAACACCATACACTTCTCCCGAGTGTCTGTTGGCAATTTACATCCCGCCCATCAGCATAACAAGGCTCCCAGTTCTCCATGGCCTGTCCTGCCTTTCTGGATTTTACACTTTTTTCAGATGGCCCTTTTGACCGGGGGGAAGTGAGACTTCATTGTAGTGCAGATTTCCTTTGCAAGATTGCTTGGTTGGCCAAAAAGGGCGTATGCGTTTTTTCCTGAATATATTCAGGAAAAAACGCATACGCCCTTTTTGGCCAAGTGCATCATTGTGGACGTTCTGCCTCTTTTCCTATACTTTCAATGCAATTCCAGTCTACCTCCTGAAATCGGTATCCTGCAATTCTGCCCCGCTTTCAGGTCCTCTTGGCAGCCTTACTTCAGTCTATTTTTGGACGATAGCTGTCATTTATAACTCTGCAGGTTTGTGAATTACAGTGCCCCTGAGCTCCTTTCTTCAACTCGCTTTCTTGTGAACTGGCCGCAACACCGCAGGATGGCTTCAGGCCCTAATCTGGTTCCGGTACGGCACACTGAGCCTTTGGTTATTTCCTCTTCCTGGTGGGAAATGAGAGTTAAATTTGCCCGTCCAGACACCTCCAGCTAGTCTCTCATTGGTTCTCGCTATTCCTGTTCATCTTCCGCAGAAATTGCAAACTGGGCCAAACAGGAGGTTAAAGGCACTGACTCTCCAAGTCGGGAGAGTGTTAGTAAAGCGTCTGGAATGTTGCACCCGAGTACCAGGGTACGAAAACTGAGACATATTTGAACACGTCTCCCGATCACATGGTTCATCATACTCTGGGTTCCACATGCATGTTTTAGCTGAAGGAAGAATACCTAAAACCTGGGTAGTTGAAACCCGTGGAATGGGTACCATGCAATATGACTTCAAAGGGTCTTCATTTGCTCACCGAACCTCTCCAATCCTATCACTGCTGCGTTTATGCCCCTGTACACATGCTTGATTCTCTTTCGGAGACATAGCAATCCATAGGTTTTAAGATACTTACTAGTCAGGTACATTCTTAGGCGTTTAATATGCGGTGTTGAGTCCATTTCGTTGAGCAAGGAGTAGCTCTTGTCTATTCCATATTTGGCTTAAGGAACTTTATCTGTGCTCATTTCAATCTCTGGTTTTATGCAGCACCCCAACTCACCTTTACCCTTAAGCAAGCATAAGTTGGTTTTCTAAATTTGAGACCCTGTTCTGTTCTGTAATTCAGTTCCTGTGTAGCCAAGTTTACATTCCGTGTATTACTGATATCTTATGATGTTTCTTTTTCTGTGTGACTTATTTCAGTTAGAATCATCATACCTCAATCCACTCATTGTGCTGCTAAGGGCCTGATGACACAGATTTCATTGCTGAGTGATATTGCTTTGTAAGTAAATACCACAACTTCTTTATCCATTTTTCACTTTCTGCGATGTTGAACTTGTACTGTAAACGAGGTTCCTGTAAACAGAGCCGTTCCAAACTTTGGGGTGGCTGTGTCTTTTTGATTTTAATTTCCCTAAGCTATAGGACCATAAGTGGAAGTGCCCTAGGTTCTGTTGCTTTGTTTTTTAGATGTTTCAGGAAACACCATACACTTCTCCGGAGTGGTTGTTGGCAATTTACATCCCGCCCATCAGCATAACAAGGCACCCAGTTCTCCATGGCCTGTCCTGGCTTTCTGGATTTTACACTTTTTTCAGATGGCCCTTTTGACCGGGGGGAAGTGAGACTTCATTGTAGTGCAGATTTCCTTTGCAAGATTGCTTGGTTGGCCAAAAAGGGCGTATGCGTTTTTTCCTGAATATATTCAGGAAAAAACGCATACGCCCTTTTTGGCCAAGTGCATCATTGTGGACGTTCTGCCTCTTTTCCTATGCTTTCAATGCAATTCCAGTCTACCTCCTGAAATCGGTATCCTGCAATTCTGCCCCGCTTTCAAGTCCTCTTGGCAGCCTTACTTCAGTCTATTTTTGGACGATAGCTGTCATTTATAACTCTGCAGGTTTGTGAATTACAGTGCCCCTGAGCTCCTTTCTTCAACTCGCTTTCTTGTGACCTGGCCGCAACACCGCAGGATGGCTTCAGGCCCTAATCTGGTTCCGGTACGGCACGCCGAGCCTTTGGTTATTTCCTCTTCCTGGTGGGAAATGAGAGTTAAATTTGCCCGTCCAGACACCTCCAGCTAGCCTCTCATTAGTTCTCGCTATTCCTGTTCATCTTCCGCAGAAATTGCAAACTGGGCCAAACAGGAGGTTAAAGGCACTGACTCTCCAAGTGGGGAGAGGGTTAGTAAAGCGTCTGGAATGTTGCACCGAAGTACCAGGGGACGAAAACTGAGACATATTTGAACACGTCTCCCGATCACACGGTTCATCATACTCTGGGTTCCACATGCATGTTTTAGCTGAAGAAAGAATACCTTAAACCTGGAGAGTTGAGACCCGTGGAATGGGTACCATGCAATATGACTTCAAAGGGTCTTCATTTGCTCAACGAATCTCTCCAATCCTATCACTGCTGCGTTTATGACCCTTTTACACATGCTTGATTCTCTTTTGGAGACATAGCAATCCATAGGTTTTAAGATACTTACTAGTCAGGTACATTCTTAGGGGTTTAATATGGGGTGTTGAGTCCATTTCGTTGAGCAAGGAGTAGCTCTTGTCTGTTCCATATTTGGCTTAAGGAACTTTATCTGTGCTCATTTCAATCTCTGGTTTTATGCAGCACCGCAACTCACCTTTCCCCTTAAGCAAGCATAAGTTGGTTTTCTAAATTTGAGACCCTGTTCTGTTTTGGAATTCATTTCCTATGTAGCCAAGGTTACATTCCGTGTATTAGTGATATCTTTTGATGTTTCTTTTTCTGTGTGACTTATTTCAGTTAGAATCATCGTACCTGAATCCACTCATTATGCTGCTACGGGCCTGATTACATAGATTTCATTGCTGAGTGATACTGCATTGTACGTAAGTACCACAACTTCTTTATCCATTTTTCACTTTCTGCGATGTTGAACTTGTACGGTAAACGAGGTTCTTGTAAACAGAGGCGTCCCAAACTTTGGGGTGGCTGTGTCTTTTTGATTTTAATTTCCCTAAACTATAGGACCATAAGTGGAAGTGCCCTAGGCTCTGTTGCTTTGTTTTTTCGATGTTTCAGGAAACACCATACACTTCTCCCGAGTGTCTGTTGGCAATTTACATCCCGCCCATCAGCATAACAAGGCTCCCAGTTCTCCATGGCCTGTCCTGCCTTTCTGGATTTTACACTTTTTTCAGATGGCCCTTTTGACCGGGGGGAAGTGAGACTTCATTGTAGTGCAGATTTCCTTTGCAAGCTTGCTTGGTTGGCCAAAAAGGGCGTATGCGTTTTTTCCTGAATGTATTCAGGAAAAAACGCATACGCCCTTTTTGGCCAAGTGCATCATTGTGGACGTTCTGCCTCTTTTCCTATGCTTTCAATGCAATTCCAGTCTACCTCCTGAAATCGGTTTCCTGCAATTCTGCCCCGCTTTCAAGTCCTCTTGGCAGCCTTACTTCAGTATATTTTTGGACGATAGCTGCCATTTATAACTCTGCAGGTTTGTGAATTACAGTGCCCCTGAGCTCCTTTCTTCAACTCGCTTTCTTGTGAGCTGGCCGCAACACCGCAGGATGGCTTCAGGCCCTAATCTGGTTCCAGCACGGCACGCTGAGCCTTTGGTTAATTCCTCTTCCTGGTGGGAAATGAGAGTTAAATTTGCCCGTCCAGACACCTCCAGCTAGTCTGTCATTGGTTCTCGCTATTCCTGTTCATCTTCCACAGAAATTGCAAACTGGACCAAAGAGGAGGTTAAAGGCGCTGACTCTCCAAGTGGGGAGAGTGTTAGTAAAGCGTCTGGAATGTTGTACCCGAGTACCAGGGGAAGAAAACTGAGACATATTTGAACACGTCTCCCGTTCACATGGTTGATCATACTCTGGGTTCCACATGCATGTTTTAGCTGAAGGAAGAATACCTTAAACCTGGAGATTTGAGACCCGTGGAATGGGTACCATGCAATATGACTTCAAAGGGTCTTCATTTGCTCACCGAACCTCTCCAATCCTATCACTGCTGCGTTTATGCCCCTGTACACATGCTTGATTCTCTTTCGGAGACATAGCAATCCATAGGTTTTAAGATACTTACTAGTCAGGTACATTCTTAGGCGTTTAATATGGGGTGTTGAGTCCATTTCGTTGAGCAAGGAGTAGCTCTTCTCTATTCCATATTTGGCTTCAGGAACTTTATCTGTGCTCATTTCAATCTCTGGTTTTATGCAGCACCCCAACTCACCTTTCCCCTTAAGCAAGCATAAGTTGGTTTTCTAAATTTGAGACCCTGTTCTGTTTTGGAATTCAGTTCCTGTGTAGCCAAGTTTACATTCCGTGTATTAGTGATATCTTATGATGTTTCTTTTTCTGTGTGACTTATTTCAGTTAGAATCATCATACCTGAATCCACTCATTGTGCTGCTACGGGCCTGATGACATAGATTTCATTGCTGAGTGATACTGCATTGCACGTAAGTACCACAAGTTCTTTATCCATTTTTCACTTTCTGTGATATTGAATTTGTACGGTAAACGAGGTTCTTGTAAACAGAGGCGTCCCAAACTTTGGGGTGGCTGTGTCTTTTTGATTTTAATTTCCCTAAGCTATAGGACCATAAGTGGAATTGCACTAGGCTCTTTTGCTTTGTTTTTTAGATGTTTCAGGAAACACCATACACTTCTCCCGAGTGTCTGTTGGCAATTTACATCCCGCCCATCAGCATAACAAGGCTCCCAGTTCTCCATGGCCTGTCCTGCCTTTCTGGATTTTACACTTTTTTCAGATGGCCCTTTTGACCGGGGGGAAGTGAGACTTCATTGTAGTGCAGATTTCCTTTGCAAGCTTGCTTGGTTGGCCAAAAAGGGCGTATGCGTTTTTTCCTGAATATATTCAGGAAAAAACGCATACGCCCTTTTTGGTCAAGTGCATCATTGTGGACATTCTGCCTCTTTTCCTATGCTTTCAATGCAATTCCAGTCTACCTCCTGAAATCGGTTTCCTGCAATTCTGCCCCGATTTCAAGTCCTCTTGGCAGCCTTACTTCAGTATATTTTTGGACGATAGCTGTCATTTATAACTCTGCAGGTTTGTGAATTACAGTGCCCCTGAGCTCCTTTCTTCAACTCGCTTTCTTTTGAGCTGGCCGCAACACCGCAGGATGGCTTCAGGCCCTAATCTGGTTCCGGTACGGCACGCTGAGCCTTTGGTTATTTCCTCTTCCTGGTGGGAAATGAGAGTTAAATTTGCCCGTCCAGACACCTCCAGCTAGCCTCTCATTAGTTCTCGCTATTCCTGTTCATCTTCCGCAGAAATTGCAAACTGGGCCAAACAGGAGGTTAAAGGCACTGACTCTCCAAGTGGGGAGAGTGTTAGTAAAGCGTCTGGAATGTTGCACCGAAGTACCAGGGGACAAAAACTGAGACATATTTGAACACGTCTCCCGATCACACGGTTGATCATACTCTGGTTTCCACATGCATGTTTTAGCTGAAGAAAGAATACCTTAAACCTGGAGAGTTGAGACCCGTGGAATGGGTACCATGCAATATGACTTCAAAGGGTCTTCATTTGCTCACCGAACCTCTCCAATCCTATCACTGCTGCGTTTATGCCCCTGTACACATGCTTGATTCTCTTTTGGAGACATAGCAATCCATAGGTTTTAAGATACTTACTAGTCAGGTACATTCTTAGGCGTTTAATATGGGGTGTTGAGTCCATTTTGTTGAGCAAGGAGTAGCTCTTGTCTATTCCATATTTGGCTTAAGGAACTTTATCTGTGCTCATTTCAATCTCTGGTTTTATGCAGCACCCCAACTCACCTTTCCCCTTAAGCAAGCATAAGTTGGTTTTCTATATTTGAGACGCTGTTCTGTTTTGGAATGCAGTTCCTGTGTAGCCAAGTTTACATTCCGTGTATTAGTGATATCTTATGATGTTTCTTTTTCTGTGTGACTTATTTCATTTAGAATCATCGTACCTGAATCCACTCATTATGCTGCTACGGTCCTGATGACATAGATTTCATTGCTGAGTGATACTGCATTGTACGTAAGTACCACAAGTTCTTTATCCATTTTTCACTTTCTGTGATATTAAACTTGTCCGGTAAATGAGGTTCTTGTAAACAGAGGCGTCCCAAACTTTGGGGTGGCTGTGTCTTTTTGATTTTAATTTCCCTAAGCTATAGGACCATAAGTGGAAGTGCCCTAGGCTCTGTTGCTTTGTTTTTTAGATGTTTCAGGAAACACCATACACTTCTCCCGAGTGTCTGTTGGCAATTTACATCCCGCCCATCAGCATAACAAGGTTCCCAGTTCTCCATGGCCTGTCCTGCATTTCTGGTTTTTACAATTTTTTAGGATGGCCCTTTTGACCGGTGGGAAGTGAGACTTCTTTGTTGTGCACATTTGCATTGCTTGCTTGCTTCGTTGCCCATAAAGTGCGTATGCGTTTTTTCCTGGATATAGTCAGGAAAAATCGCATACGCCCTTTTGGGCCAACTGCATCATTGTCGAAATTCTGCCGCTTTTCATGTGCGTTAAAGACGAGTCCAATCTATCTCTTGAAATCTGTTTCTTGCAATTCTGTCTTGCATTCAGATCCTCTTCTTTGCCTTACCTCAACATATTTTTGGACGTTAGTTTTCATTTATAACTCTGCAGGTTTGTGAATTGCAGTGACCCTGAGCTCCATTTTTTAAGTTGCTCTTTTGTGAGCTGGCCTCAAACTCGCAGGATTGCTTCAGGCCCTATTTTGGCTCCGGCGAGGCAGGCTGAGCCTTCCTTTAATTCTTACTCTTAATGGGAAATTAGAGTGATATGTGCCCGTCCAAACCCCTACAACTCTTCTCTCATTGGTTCCCCCCCTTCCCGTTCATCCTCCTCACAATTTGCAAAATGTGTGAAACAGAAGTTTAAATGTGCTGATTCTCCAAGTGGGGAGATTCTAAGTAGCGTGGCTGGAATGGTGAACAGGAGCACCAGGAGAGGATAAATGAGGTGCATTTTAGACACATCTCCCGATCACATGGTGTACAGTCCTCTGGGTTTTCCATGCATGTTTTAGCTGTAGGAAGATCCCTTGAACCTGCAGATTTGGGACCCATTGAATGGGTACCAGGTAGTATTACTTTAAAGGGTGTGCATTTCCTCACCCAACCTCACATTTCTCTTAGCGCAAACAGTTTCCAGCCTTATGTCTCATCCTGCTGTGGGTCTAGATGTGTTCAATCCATGTTGCATCACCGTCCCTGAGGAAAAGTTGTAAGAGGTTTTCTCTGTCTCTCTGTCGTTTATTTTTTTCAATTTATTACTATATTGGTTACAGCTGATTTTCAAAGCTCTGTTTCTTGCTGCTGTACATCCACTTGATTCACGTACAGAGAGACATCAATAAATTCTTTTTCAGATTCTTACCAGTCGTATATATTCTTTTCCGGTGACTTGAGTGTGCTGAGTGCAGTTCTTTTAGCTACCGTGTAGGCCTTGTTGATTATCAGTTTGGTATTTGGAATGGTATCTTTGCTAATTTCAACCTCCTGGATGATGCCTCACCCCTCCCCACCTTTCCCGTTTAGCAGCCTTATGCGTGTTTTCTACATATTTGACTATGTTTTTGTTTTGTAATTTATTTCATGTGTAGCCATTTTGGATTCCACCTTTAAGTGATATCTTATGATATGTGTCTTTTTCTTTTTGAATTCTGTCACTTAGAATGATCATACGTAACTCCTCCGGAGTTGTTACAACTGGCCATATTTCATTGATTTCCAGGCTGAATAATATTCCACTCTACCTAAGTACCACATCTCTATCCATTTTTTCCCTCCAGAGACATTTAAGTTATATCCTAGTCGAGGATCTTTTAAACAGAGAGGGGGTAAACATTGGGGTGCCTGTGTCCTCTCGATTTTTGTTTTTCCCAAGATATACGCCCATGAGTGCAAGTGCCCTATGCTCTGTAGCTCATTTTTTAGATGCTTTAGTAAACACAATACACTTCTCCAGAATGGCCGTTGGCAATATACATTTCCACTATAAGTCTCACAGGGCTCCCTCTTCTCGTTGCCCTGTCCTGCATTTCTGTTGTTTATGCTTTATGAGGATGGCTCTTCTGACTGATGCGAAGTGATATCTTTTGTAGTATTGACTTCCAGTGCCCACCTGTTTGGTTGGCTAAAAAAGTGTATGCCCTTTTCTTGAATATATACAGAAAAGAACGCATACACCCTTTTTGGCCAACTGCAATGTTGGCAATGTTCAGCTCCTTTTCTTGTGCTTAATGGCGAGTCCTTTCTACCTCCTCAAATCCCTTTCCTGCCATTCTCCCTTGCTTACAAGTCCTTTTCTCTGACTTTCCTCAAGACATTTTTCAGTGATGGATATTTTCAACTCTGCAGTTTTGTGAATTTTACTGCCCCTGAGTTCCATTGTTCAACTCGTGTTTATGGGAACTGGCCACAAAGCAGCGGGATTTCCTCAAGCCCTATACTGTTTCCATGGGCAACCCTAGCCTTTGGTCAATTCGTCTTCCTGATTGGAAATTAGAGTGACATGTGCCTGTCTGAACACCTAGGACTTGTCTCTCATTGTTCCTCATCCTTCCGCTTCATCCTCTGGACAAATTCCAAACTGTACGCAACAGGATGTTGACAGTGCTGACATCTCCAAGTGGGGAGACTGTTAGTAAAGACGCTGGAGGGGTGAACCCGAGCACCAGGAGATGAGGAGATGAGATGCCTTTTCCAAACTCTTCCCGATCAGACGGTATACCATCCTCTGGGTGTGACAGACATGTTTTAGCAGTAGGAAGAGTCCCATTCATGTAAGGACAACACCAGGGCTTTTTCAAAATCAGTGTCTCCCCGAAACCCAAACTGGGGAATTTTTTAAGCTACGGCTACACATATGTTCATTAAGGGCCTTGGGAAGTAGGCAGAGTCCAAACTTTAGATGATTGAAGTCTTCAGGGTCAGAAGCACTCACCACCAGCTTCCCTTAGGCTACACTTTAACTGTCATTGATAGATGATGTCAATAAAAATATCTATTCTTTTTCAGATTATTTCCCCTTATAGGTTATTGCAAAATGTTGAGTGTAGTTCCCTGTGCTATACAGTAGTTCCTTGTTGATGATCTATTTTATACATAGCAGTGTGTATGTGTTCATTCCAAACTGTTAATTTATCCCTCCTCCCACCTTTCCCCTTTGGTAATAATAAATTATAAGATTTTATACTTCTCAGAAATGGGGGAGCTGAAAGAGAGGTATCATTTTCAATGGAAAAGCATTTAAAACAAGATTGAAGGTTTAACCAAGATTATTAGCTGTACATCCTTGGAAAGAAATCACTTCGTTTCTCTAATATTGACCTGACAAATAAGACAAACCTTTTCACTGAACTTGCTTATAAAAAGTGATGGAAATATCAAATGGAAGTGTTAAAAACATCTTATTTTACCCGAGCCTTATACACTGTTCTATGTTAACTACAGTTTGGCTCACACATCTGTTCATTGAGGTTACAATAGTCTCAATTTCTGTTACTGATCCTCCAGAGTGGACCCCAACAAGTGTCCCCGTGCCCAGTGTCATTGGGGCCAACAGATCGAGACTGAGTTTGGTTCACAAGCAAAGGAAACTTTATATTTTGATCAGAGAATGGAGAGGTGAGAGCATGCACTACCCCGTGGGCTGTGGGCTGGGCTGCTGTGTAGAGATCCTGTCAGAGTCAGTGGGAGGGAGGGAGGCGGCGGAGCTCTCGAGGGCCGGGTTGGCTGTAGCTCAGGCTCTATATCGTGGAGTCTGCACTGGGCCCCAGGAGCTGAGGTGTCGACCCAGCCATTCTGCAGTAGGAAATCTGGTCTGAAGTGCCGGGTGTGGAACCTCTGCATGTGGGACCCTAGGAGCACGTGAAATTAGACAAAGCACAAAGGATAAAAAAGGTTAGACTTGACTTTATTGCCCAGATTCTATTTTTATCTCCCAGGGATTTTTAATGGGCTTTGCTGGGGACAAACCCCTCCTCTGCCTTTTGTCCCGTTCCTCATTCTTGGAGTGCTGAGGGTGCAGACCCTTCTTCTGTAACTGCTGAGTGCTGAGTTGGGAGCCCTCATACCCTGGGGCGAGGGTCAGAGCTTCTCCCCAGCAGCCTCCCGGTGACGTTGATTGTCCCCAGGACCCCTGCCTCCCTGCTCGTCCACCTGAGCACCAGCATTGGAAGTGTTATAGATTCTAATGACCTTTAAGGGTCCAGGAAAGAGATGTGCAGAGACGCTGTGGGGGCCGGTTTCACCCCGCCCCACATTTGTTCGGCCACCTTAGGCTGACCGTCTCTGCCAGCCTAGATGCTCTGACCAGTAGTCTGCGCTTTCTTCAATTAGGCCCCTGAATTAACGTACAAACAGCACCAGGTGTCAGAGCCCTGCCCGCTCAACTCCCAGACAGTCCAGGGTCAGTGGTGATCAAGGACCATGATGGCTACTGAGTCAACAGCCTTTTGAAGTAAACAGGAGTCCAGCCAGTCTTATTGGCCACCATCATCATGGTGTCTGTAGGCTTTTCTATGGTGACAGTGTGGTATACTGTTCCCCCGCCAAGATTATTAGCTCCCCTCTGGGTGCAGTAAGTCCTGCAAGCAGTAGTCTACTCTTTTGGGACACACTCTTGTTGTTTTATGAGAGAAACTCCAGGTCAAGTGATGTTCACACGAGTTGTCATGGTGCCCTGTTGCCCCCGATTATCTCTCTGGATGTTGGAGTTGGAGGGCCTCCTCACTCGAGGTCGGTGTGCCCACGGAGCGAACCCTGCAACTTCAGGGCATGGTTGGTGGTTAGGATCACCACGTGGGGTCCTTTTCCCTTAGGAGGGAGGTGGCCTTTTGGGCTGCTGATTTCCAGGTTTTTAGATACCGCCAGTATCTTGGCCAGATGTGGCAGTGGGCCAAGCCCCTTAGTGACCGTAGTTTATCCTACCTGGATGGCATTCTTGCATTGTTCCATTTCAAGTGGTCCCAGTTTTTGCACTAATTCTCCAATGGCGATTCACCTTTCACCGGGAATGTAAAGGTCAAAGGGTTTAGCTAAATTAGGGAGTTCCAGGGCAAGGGTCTGAATTGACTGCTCTTTCCATTCTTGAAAGGCCACTTCTGGATTCTATTCAAAAGGATCATCATCTTTTCCTTTCAGTGTTTCATATAGAGGCCCAGCTAGTAGACTGTAGTTAGGGATCCAGAAGCAGCAAACCCTGGCCTCCCCAGGAACCCCTAAGCTGTCTTCTAGTTTTAGAAAGGGGTAAGGCTGAAAATGGTTTCTTCCCTTTCCTGGGATGGGCTTCTCTGACCTTCTGTGAGAATGAAGCCCAGGCAGGTCACCGCAGTCTGTGATATTTGAGCTTTTTCTTGGACAACTTCTATCCTTTATTGGCTTGGTAGTTCAGAGGCCTCCTTAGTAGGGCTGGTGATCAGAATGTCGTCTGCATATTGAAGGAGGGTTTCCTTTTCCAGAGGTAGAACTTTTAGGTCTTTAGCTAAGCTTTCCCCAAAGATGGTGTGGGAATTTTTGCACCCTTGGGGCCAGACGGCCCGGAAGTATTGTTTTAGTTGTATGTTGAGTCCTGCCACTCACAAACCAAAATTTCTTGTGACTCTGGGACTAATGGAATACAAAAGAAGGCATCATTGAAGACTAATACAGAATACCATGTCCTGGTGGTTGGTAGAATGACCAGCAGGGTGTAGGAATTAGGAGCAACTGGAGGTATATCTTCGGTGGCTTCACTGAGTGTCCTGACATCCTTTACCAGGTCCCCAGCAGCCCATGGGGCTCTCGTGGTCAGACCAATCCCAGAATATGGAGCTCACCTGTGCAGGTACCCCACCCCCACCCCAGCCCACGGGGCTCTCATGGTCAGGCCCCTCCCAGGATACAGAGCTACCCTTGCAGGTACCGTGGCAGGGCTGGGCACACAGGAACCGTGCACATAGCCCTCATTGCAGAGCACCCCCAGCTCACCTGTCGCTCAGAGCTGACACAGAGCACCTCAGAGCAGGACTTGAACTAACAAACAGCAGCTGCGACAGGTCTGTGACCCTGGGCATCACTCCGTGAGGCCTCCCTCCACCTGGTCTTCCAGAGACTTCCACTGCACCCGGGGCACCAGGCCTCTGTCTCCAACCACCACCCACCCCTCCTCTCCCTGACTCCTGGGTTCCTCTCATTAGGAGAGGGTTTTCTTGAAGTTGTCTCCCACTCATGGGCCAGATAAAATGATTAGAAAACAAGCCAAAGCTGCAGCCCCTTGTCTATCCTGACTCTCAGGAGCCCACACCTGTTCCTTGGACCTGGCCGGTTCAGCAAGTTCCATTTTCTGCAACTGTGAGCCCCTGAGGGGTGATGATTGGCTGACCTGGGCAGCCTTACCATGCCGGCCAGCCCTCCCCAGGTGTGCCTGGGTTGAGATCAATATAAATACCACTCCAGGCAGCAAGAGCCCCTGCAGCCGTGCCTGACGCCATTTTCTCTGCCCTGTCAGCAGTCTCGGGGCTGGGCTGGTGGGAGGGAGTGAGAGGCCACGGCTTTGTGGGTGGCCCAGTGTGAGTGGGGCTCTGCTGGACTTTCTGCAGCAGTTACCAGGCTGCCACCTGCTAAAGAAGAGGATGTGTCACCCATACCTGCTGCTGGAATTTCTCCCTGGGCAGAGGTGAGGAAGGAAAAAAGCAGTGGGGGCAGGGACAGGACGGGTATCTCAGGCAGGGAAATGGAAATCTTCCAGAAGAGCACCCAGAGCCAGGACCATCCTGGCTGGCCTGCAGGCACCAAGTCGGCCGGCATGCTGTCACTCGTGTGGCTCTATGGCCCTTCCTCTAGGCTTTCAAGTCCTTGTATATATTCAGGTGTTTTACCTGGGACGGGTGGGAATAGTTCAGCAGCAACTGGCCTGGGGCTCAGCTCACGTTTACTCACAGATGCCTCGGCACGGTGCCCCAGCTTTGCAATGAGGACGCTTGTTGCGTGGGGGCTGCTGGCTGAATGGGAGACGATTCCCCACCACTGACCAACTTCAGAATTGTTTACAACTGGAGCAAGTGCCCTGATACGGTTTTCCTCTGTGTAACTGGTGGGTTCTGTGTTTTTTTTCTCTTTTTCATTTTTGGTTCAAGGTAGATTTTATTCCTCTTTTTTGTATTTACAGATATAAGCATGGAAATAATTTATTCATATAAATACATGTATGTGCAGGGAATAATTGTTTTTTCTGTTTTATTTTTTAAATTTTACTTCTTATTAATTTTGAATTTTATTTTATATTTTTATACAGCAGGTTCTTATTGGTTATCTATTTTATACATATAAATGTATACATGCCAATCCCAGTCTCTCAACTCCTCCCACCACCACCCCCCAACAGCTTTCCCCCCTTGTTGTCCATACGTTTGTTGTCTACATCTGTTGCTCTATTTATGCCTTGCAAAATGGTTAATCTGTACAGTTTTTCTAGGTTCCACATATATGCATGAATATACAAGATTTGTTTTTCTCTTTCTGACTTACTTCACTCTGTATGACAGTCTCTAGATCCATCGACGTCTCTACAAATGACCCAATTTCATTCCTTTTCATGGCTTAGTAATATTCCATTTTATATATGTACCACAGCTTTATGCATTCGTCTGTCTGTGGGCATTTAGGTTGCTTCCATTACCTCGATATTGTAAATAGTGATGCAATGAACATTGCGGTGAATGACTCTTTTTGATTTATGGTTTTGTCTGGGTATATGTCCAGTACTGGGATTGCTGTATCATATGGTAATTCTATTGTTCGTTTCTTAAGAAATTCCATATTGTTCTCCATAATGACTGTATCAATTTATATTCCCAACAATAGTGGAAGAGGGTTCCTTTTCTCCACACCCTTTCCAGCATTTTTTGTTTGTAGATTTTCAATGATGCCTATTCTACCAGGTGTGAGGTGATACCTCATTGTTGAATCCATTTCGTTGAGCAAGGGGTAGCTCTTGTCTATTACATATTTGGCTTATGGAACGGTATCTGTGCTAATTTCAAACTCTGCTTTTATGCAGCACCCCAACTCACCTTCCCCCTTAAGCAGGCATAAGTTGGTTTTCTAAACTTGACACCCTGTTCTGTTTTGTAATTCAGTTCATGTGTAGCCAAGTTCACATTCCGTGTATTAGTGATACCTTATGATGTTTCTTTTTCTGTGTGACTTATTTCACTTAGAATCATCGTGCCTCAATCCACTCATTATGCTGGTACGGGCCTGGTGACATAGATTTCATTGCTGAGTGGTATTCTGTTGTACAGAAGTACCGCAACTTCTTTATCCATTATTTGCTCTCTGGGATATTTAACCTGTGCCGTAGAAGAGATTCCTGCAAAAAGAGCCGTCCCAAATTTTGGGGTTGCTGTGTCTTTTTGATATTAATTTCCCTAAGCTATAGGACCATAAGTGGAAGTGCCCTAGGCTCTGTTGCTTTGTTTTTTAGATGTTTCAGGAAACACCATACACTTCTCCCGAGTGTCTGTTGGCAATTTACATCCCGCCCATCAGCATAACAAGGCTCCCAGTTCTCCATGGCCTGTCCTGCCTTTCTGGATTTTACACTTTTTTCAGATGGCCCTTTTGACCGCGGGGAAGTGAGACTTCATTGTAGTGTATATTTCTTTGCAAGCTTGCTTGGTTGGCCAAAAAGGGCGTATGCGTTTTTTCCTGAATATATTCAGGAAAAAACGCATACGCCCTTTTTGGCCAAGTGCATCATTGTGGACGTTCTGCCTCTTTTCCTATGCTTTCAATGCAATTCCAGTCTACCTCCTGAAATCGGTTTCCTGCAATTCTGCCCCGCTTTCAAGTCCTCTTGGCAGCCTTACTTCAGTCTATTTTTGGACGATAGCTGTCATTTATAACTCTGCAGGTTTGTGAATTACAGTGCCCCTGAGCTCCTTTCTTCAACTCGCTTTCTTTTGAGCAGGCCGCAACACCGCCGGATGGCTTCAGGCCCTAATCTGGTTCCGGCACGGCACGCTGAGCCTTTGGTTAATTCCTCTTCCTGGTGGGAAATGAGAGTTAAATTTGCCCGTCCAGACACCTCCAGCTAGCCTCTAATTGGTTCTCGCTATTCCTGTTCATCTTCCGCAGAAATTGCAAACTGGGCCACACAGGAGGTTAAAACGACTGACTCTGCAAGTCGGGAGAGTGTTAGTAAAGCGTCTGGAATGTTGCACCCGAGTACCAGGGTACGAAAACTGAGACATATTTGAACACGTCTCCCGATCACATGGTTGATCATACTCTAGGTTCCACATGCATGTTTTAGCTGAAGGAAGAATACCTTAAACCTGGGTAGTTGAACCCCGTGGAATGGGTACCATGCAATATGACTTCAAAGGGTCTTCATTTGCTCACCGAACCTCTCCAATCCTATCACTGCTGCGTTTATGCCCCTGTACACATGCTTGATTCTCTTTCGGAGACATAGCAATCCATAGGTTTTAAGATACTTACTAGTCAGGTACATTCTTACGCGTTTAATATGCGGTGTTGACTCCATTTCGTTGAGCAAGGAGTAGCTCTTGTCTATTCCATATTTGGCTTAAGGAACTTTATCTGTGCTCATTTCAATCTCTGGTTTTATGCAGCACCCCAACTCACCTTTACCCTTAAGCAAGCATAAGTTGGTTTTCTAAATTTGAGACCCTGTTCTGTTCTGTAATTCAGTTCCTTGTAGCCAAGTTTACATTCCGTGTATTACTGATATCTTATGATGTTTCTTTTTCTTTGTGACTTATTTCACTTAGAATCATCATACCTGAATCCACTCATTGTGCTGCTAAGGGCCTGATGACATAGATTTCATTGCTGAGTGATATTGCTTTGTAAGTAAATACCACAACTTCTTTATCCATTTTTCACTTTCTGCGATGTTGAACTTGTACTGTAAACGAGGTTCTTGTAAACAGAGCCGTTCCAAACTTTGGGGTGGCTGTGTCTTTTTGATTTTAAATTGCCTAAGCTATAGGACCATAAGTGGAAGTGCCCTAGGCTCTGTTGCTTTGTTTTTTAGATGTTTCAGGAAACACCATACACTTCTCCCGAGTGGTTGTTGGCAATTTACATCCCGCCCTTCAGCATAACAAGGCTCCCAGTTCTCCATGGCCTGTCCTGCCTTTCTGGATTTTACACTTTTTTCAGATGGCCCTTTTGACCGGGGGGAAATGAGACTTCATTGTAGTGCAGATTTCCTTTGCAAGCTTGCTTGGTTGGCCAAAAAGGGCGTATGCGTTTTTTCCTGAATATATTCAGGAAAAAACGCATACGCCCTTTTTGGCCAAGTGCATCATTGTGGACGTTCTGCCTCTTTTCCTATGCTTTCAATGCAATTCCAGTCTACCTCCTGAAATCGGTTCCTGCAATTCTGCCCCGCTTTCAAGTCCTCTTGGCAGCCTTACTTCAGTCTATTTTTGGACGATAGCTGTCATTTATAACTCTGCAGGTTTGTGAATTACAGTGCCCCTGAGCTCCTTTCTTCAACTCGCTTTCTTGTGACCTGGCCGTAACACCGCAGGATGGCTTCAGGCCCTAATCTGGTTCCGGCCCGGCATGCTGAGCCTTTGGTTAATTCCTCTTCCTGGTGGGAAATGAGAGTTAAATTTCCCTGTCCAGAAACCTCCAGCTAGCCTCTCATTGGTTCTCGCTATTCCTGTTCATCTTCCGCAGAAATTGCAAACTGGGCCAAACAGGAGGTTAAAGGGACTGACTCTCCAAGTGGGGAGTGTGTTAGTAAAGCTTCTGGAATGTTGCACCCGAGTACCAGGGGAGCAAAACTGAGACATATTTGAACACGACTCCCGTTCACATGGTTGATCATACTCTGGGTTCCACATGCATGTTTTAGCTGAAGGAAGAATACCTTAAACCTGGAGAGTTGAGACCCGTGTAATGGGTACCATGCAATATGACTTCAAAGGGTCTTCATTTGCTCACCGAACCTCTCCAATCCTATCACTGCTGCGTTTATGCCCCTGTACACACGCTTGATTCTCTTTTGGAGACATAGCCATCCATAGGTTTTAAGATACTTACTAGTCAGGTACATTCTTAGGCGTTTAATATGGGGTTTTGAGTCCATCTCGTTGAGCAAGGAGTAGCTCTTGTCTATTCCATATTTGGCTTAAGGAACATTATGTGTGCTCATTTCAATCTCTGGTTTTATGCAGCACCCCAACTCACCTTTCCCCTTAAGCAAGCATAAGTTGGTTTTCTAAATTTGAGACCCTGTTCTGTTTTGGAATGCAGTTCCTGTGTAGCCAAGTTTACATTCCGTGTATTAGTGATATCTTATGATGTTTCTTTTTCTGTGTGACTTATTTCATTTAGAATCATCGTATCTGAATACACTCATTATGCTGCTACGGGCCTGATGACATAGATTTCATTGCTGAGTGATACTGCATTGTACGTAAGTACCACAAGTTCTTTATCCATTTTTCACTTTCTGTGATATTGAACTTGTACGGTAAACGAGGTTCTTGTAAACAGAGGCGTCCCAAACTTTGGGGTGGCTGTGTCTTTTTGATTTTAATTTCCCTAAGCTATAGGACCATAAGTGGAAGTGCCCTAGGCTCTGTTGCTTTGTTTTTTAGATGTTTCAGGAAACACCATACACTTCTCCCGAGTGTCTGTTGGCAATTTACATCCCGCCCATCAGCATAACAAGGCTCCCACTTCTCCATGGCCTGTCCTGCCTTTCTGGATTTTACACTTTTTTCAGATGGCCCTTTTGACCGGGGGGAAGTGAGACGTCATTGTAGTGCAGATTTCCTTTGCAAGCTTGCTTGGTTGGCCAAAAAGGGTGTATACGTTTTTTCCTGAATATATTCAGGAAAAAACGCATACGCCCTTTTTGGCCAAGTGCATCATTGTGGACATTCTGCCTCTTTTCCTATGCTTTCAATGCAATTCCAGTCTACCTCCTGAAATCGGTTTCCTGCAATTCTGCCCCGCTTTCAAGTCCTCTTGGCAGCCTTACTTCAGTATATTTTTGGACGATAGCTGTCATTTATAACTCTGCAGGTTTGTGAATTATAGTGTCCCTGAGCTCCTTTCTTCAACTCGCTTTCTTGTGAGCTGGCCGCAACACCGCAGGATGGCTTCAGGCCCTAATCTGGTTCCGGCACGGCACGCTGAGCCTTTGGTTATTTCCTCTTCCTGGTGGGAAATGAGAGTTAAATTTGCCCGTCCAGACACCTCCAGCTAGTCTCTCATTGGTTCTCCCTATTCCTGTTCATCTTCCGCAGAAATTGCAAACTGGGCCAAACAGGAGGTTAAAGGCGCTGACTCTCCAAGTGGGGAGAGTGTTAGTAAAGCGTCTGGAATGTTGCACCCGAGTACCAGGGGAGGAAAACTGAGACATATTTGAACACGTCTCCCGTTCACACGGTTGATCATACTCTGGGTTCCACATGCATGTTTTAGCTGAAGGAAGAATACCTTAAACCTGGAGAGTTGAGACCCGTGGAATGGGTACCATGCAATATGACTTCAAAGGGTCTTCATTTGCTCACCGAACCTCTCCAATCCTATCACTGCTGCGTTTATGCCCCTGTACACACGCTTGATTCTCTTTTGGAGACATAGCAATCCATAGGTTTTAAGATACTTACTAGTCAGGTACATTCTTAGGCGTTTAATATGGGGTGTTGAGTCCATTTCGTTGAGCAAGGAGTAGCTCTTGTCTATTCCATATTTGGCTTAAGGAACTTTATCTGTGCTCATTTCAATCTCTGGTTTTATGCAGCACCCCAACTCACCTTTCCCCTTAAGCAAGCATAAGTTGGTTTTCTATATTTGAGACGCTGTTCTGTTTTGGAATGCAGTTCCTGTGTAGCCAAGTTTACATTCCGTGTATTAGTGATATCTTATGATGTTTCTTTTTCTGTGTGACTTATTTCATTTAGAATCATCGTACCTGAATCCACTCATTATGCTGCTACGGTCCTGATGACATAGATTTCATTGCTGAGTGATACTGCATTGTACGTAAGTACCACAAGTTCTTTATCCATTTTTCACTTTCTGTGATATTAAACTTGTCCGGTAAATGAGGTTCTTGTAAACAGAGGCGTCCCAAACTTTGGGGTGGCTGTGTCTTTTTGATTTTAATTTCCCTAAGCTATAGGACCATAAGTGGAAGTGCCCTAGGCTCTGTTGCTTTGTTTTTTAGATGTTTCAGGAAACACCATACACTTCTCCCGAGTGTCTGTTGGCAATTTACATCCCGCCCATCAGCATAACAAGGTTCCCAGTTCTCCATGGCCTGTCCTGCATTTCTGGTTTTTACAATTTTTTAGGATGGCCCTTTTGACCGGTGGGAAGTGAGACTTCTTTGTTGTGCACATTTGCATTGCTTGCTTGCTTCGTTGCCCATAAAGTGTGTATGCGTTTTTTCCTGGATATAGTCAGGAAAAATCGCTTACGCCCTTTTGGGCCAACTGCATCATTGTCGAAATTCTGCCGCTTTTCATGTGCGTTAAAGACGAGTCCAATCTATCTCTTGAAATCTGTTTCTTGCAATTCTGTCTTGCATTCAGATCCTCTTCTTTGCCTTACCTCAACATATTTTTGGACGTTAGTTTTCATTTATAACTCTGCAGGTTTGTGAATTGCAGTGACCCTGAGCTCCATTTTTTAAGTTGCTCTTTTGTGAGCTGGCCTCAAACTCGCAGGATTGCTTCAGGCCCTATTTTGGCTCCGGCGAGGCAGGCTGAGCCTTCCTTTAATTCTTACTCTTAATGGGAAATTAGAGTGATATGTGCCCGTCCAAACCCCTACAACTCTTCTCTCATTGGTTCCCCCCCTTCCCGTTCATCCTCCTCACAATTTGCAAAATGTGTGAAACAGAAGTTTAAATGTGCTGATTCTCCAAGTGGGGAGATTCTAAGTAGCGTGGCTGGAATGGTGAACAGGAGCACCAGGAGAGGATAAATGAGGTGCATTTTAGACACATCTCCCGATCACATGGTGTACAGTCCTCTGGGTTTTCCATGCATGTTTTAGCTGTAGGAAGATCCCTTGAACCTGCAGATTTGGGACCCATTGAATGGGTACCAGGTAGTATTACTTTAAAGGGTGTGCATTTCCTCACCCAACCTCACATTTCTCTTAGCGCAAACAGTTTCCAGCCTTATGTCTCATCCTGCTGTGGGTCTAGATGTGTTCAATCCATGTTGCATCACCGTCCCTGAGGAAAAGTTGTAAGAGGTTTTCTCTGTCTCTCTGTCGTTTATTTTTTTCAATTTATTACTATATTGGTTACAGCTGATTTTCAAAGCTCTGTTTCTTGCTGCTGTACATCCACTTGATTCACGTACAGAGAGACATCAATAAATTCTTTTTCAGATTCTTACCAGTCGTATATATTCTTTTCCGGTGACTTGAGTGTGCTGAGTGCAGTTCTTTTAGCTACCGTGTAGGCCTTGTTGATTATCAGTTTGGTATTTGGAATGGTATCTTTGCTAATTTCAACCTCCTGGATGATGCCTCACCCCTCCCCACCTTTCCCGTTTAGCAGCCTTATGCGTGTTTTCTACATATTTGACTATGTTTTTGTTTTGTAATTTATTTCATGTGTAGCCATTTTGGATTCCACCTTTAAGTGATATCTTATGATATGTGTCTTTTTCTTTTTGAATTCTGTCACTTAGAATGATCATACGTAACTCCTCCGGAGTTGTTACAACTGGCCATATTTCATTGATTTCCAGGCTGAATAATATTCCACTCTACCTAAGTACCACATCTCTATCCATTTTTTCCCTCCAGAGACATTTAAGTTATATCCTAGTCGAGGATCTTTTAAACAGAGAGGGGGTAAACATTGGGGTGCCTGTGTCCTCTCGATTTTTGTTTTTCCCAAGATATACGCCCATGAGTGCAAGTGCCCTATGCTCTGTAGCTCATTTTTTAGATGCTTTAGTAAACACAATACACTTCTCCAGAATGGCCGTTGGCAATATACATTTCCACTATAAGTCTCACAGGGCTCCCTCTTCTCGTTGCCCTGTCCTGCATTTCTGTTGTTTATGCTTTATGAGGATGGCTCTTCTGACTGATGCGAAGTGATATCTTTTGTAGTATTGACTTCCAGTGCCCACCTGTTTGGTTGGCTAAAAAAGTGTATGCCCTTTTCTTGAATATATACAGAAAAGAACGCATACACCCTTTTTGGCCAACTGCAATGTTGGCAATGTTCAGCTCCTTTTCTTGTGCTTAATGGCGAGTCCTTTCTACCTCCTCAAATCCCTTTCCTGCCATTCTCCCTTGCTTACAAGTCCTTTTCTCTGACTTTCCTCAAGACATTTTTCAGTGATGGATATTTTCAACTCTGCAGTTTTGTGAATTTTACTGCCCCTGAGTTCCATTGTTCAACTCGTGTTTATGGGAACTGGCCACAAAGCAGCGGGATTTCCTCAAGCCCTATACTGTTTCCATGGGCAACCCTAGCCTTTGGTCAATTCGTCTTCCTGATTGGAAATTAGAGTGACATGTGCCTGTCTGAACACCTAGGACTTGTCTCTCATTGTTCCTCATCCTTCCGCTTCATCCTCTGGACAAATTCCAAACTGTACGCAACAGGATGTTGACAGTGCTGACATCTCCAAGTGGGGAGACTGTTAGTAAAGACGCTGGAGGGGTGAACCCGAGCACCAGGAGATGAGGAGATGAGATGCCTTTTCCAAACTCTTCCCGATCAGACGGTATACCATCCTCTGGGTGTGACAGACATGTTTTAGCAGTAGGAAGAGTCCCATTCATGTAAGGACAACACCAGGGCTTTTTCAAAATCAGTGTCTCCCCGAAACCCAAACTGGGGAATTTTTTAAGCTACGGCTACACATATGTTCATTAAGGGCCTTGGGAAGTAGGCAGAGTCCAAACTTTAGATGATTGAAGTCTTCAGGGTCAGAAGCACTCACCACCAGCTTCCCTTAGGCTACACTTTAACTGTCATTGATAGATGATGTCAATAAAAATATCTATTCTTTTTCAGATTATTTCCCCTTATAGGTTATTGCAAAATGTTGAGTGTAGTTCCCTGTGCTATACAGTAGTTCCTTGTTGATGATCTATTTTATACATAGCAGTGTGTATGTGTTCATTCCAAACTGTTAATTTATCCCTCCTCCCACCTTTCCCCTTTGGTAATAATAAATTATAAGATTTTATACTTCTCAGAAATGGGGGAGCTGAAAGAGAGGTATCATTTTCAATGGAAAAGCATTTAAAACAAGATTGAAGGTTTAACCAAGATTATTAGCTGTACATCCTTGGAAAGAAATCACTTCGTTTCTCTAATATTGACCTGACAAATAAGACAAACCTTTTCACTGAACTTGCTTATAAAAAGTGATGGAAATATCAAATGGAAGTGTTAAAAACATCTTATTTTACCCGAGCCTTATACACTGTTCTATGTTAACTACAGTTTGGCTCACACATCTGTTCATTGAGGTTACAATAGTCTCAATTTCTGTTACTGATCCTCCAGAGTGGACCCCAACAAGTGTCCCCGTGCCCAGTGTCATTGGGGCCAACAGATCGAGACTGAGTTTGGTTCACAAGCAAAGGAAACTTTATATTTTGATCAGAGAATGGAGAGGTGAGAGCATGCACTACCCCGTGGGCTGTGGGCTGGGCTGCTGTGTAGAGATCCTGTCAGAGTCAGTGGGAGGGAGGGAGGCGGCGGAGCTCTCGAGGGCCGGGTTGGCTGTAGCTCAGGCTCTATATCGTGGAGTCTGCACTGGGCCCCAGGAGCTGAGGTGTCGACCCAGCCATTCTGCAGTAGGAAATCTGGTCTGAAGTGCCGGGTGTGGAACCTCTGCATGTGGGACCCTAGGAGCACGTGAAATTAGACAAAGCACAAAGGATAAAAAAGGTTAGACTTGACTTTATTGCCCAGATTCTATTTTTATCTCCCAGGGATTTTTAATGGGCTTTGCTGGGGACAAACCCCTCCTCTGCCTTTTGTCCCGTTCCTCATTCTTGGAGTGCTGAGGGTGCAGACCCTTCTTCTGTAACTGCTGAGTGCTGAGTTGGGAGCCCTCATACCCTGGGGCGAGGGTCAGAGCTTCTCCCCAGCAGCCTCCCGGTGACGTTGATTGTCCCCAGGACCCCTGCCTCCCTGCTCGTCCACCTGAGCACCAGCATTGGAAGTGTTATAGATTCTAATGACCTTTAAGGGTCCAGGAAAGAGATGTGCAGAGACGCTGTGGGGGCCGGTTTCACCCCGCCCCACATTTGTTCGGCCACCTTAGGCTGACCGTCTCTGCCAGCCTAGATGCTCTGACCAGTAGTCTGCGCTTTCTTCAATTAGGCCCCTGAATTAACGTACAAACAGCACCAGGTGTCAGAGCCCTGCCCGCTCAACTCCCAGACAGTCCAGGGTCAGTGGTGATCAAGGACCATGATGGCTACTGAGTCAACAGCCTTTTGAAGTAAACAGGAGTCCAGCCAGTCTTATTGGCCACCATCATCACGGTGTCTGTAGGCTTTTCTATGGTGACAGTGTGGTATACTGTTCCCCCGCCAAGATTATTAGCTCCCCTCTGGGTGCAGTAAGTCCTGCAAGCAGTAGTCTACTCTTTTGGGACACACTCTTGTTGTTTTATGAGAGAAACTCCAGGTCAAGTGATGTTCACACGAGTTGTCATGGTGCCCTGTTGCCCCCGGTTATCTCTCTGGATGTTGGAGTTGGAGGGCCTCCTCACTCGAGGTCGGTGTGCCCACGGAGCGAACCCTGCAACTTCAGGGCATGGTTGGTGGTTAGGATCACCACGTGGGGTCCTTTTCCCTTAGGAGGGAGGTGGCCTTTTGGGCTGCTGATTTCCAGGTTTTTAGATACCGCCAGTATCTTGGCCAGATGTGGCAGTGGGCCAAGCCCCTTAGTGACCGTAGTTTATCCTACCTGGATGGCATTCTTGCATTGTTCCATTTCAAGTGGTCCCAGTTTTTGCACTAATTCTCCAATGGCGATTCACCTTTCACCGGGAATGTAAAGGTCAAAGGGTTTAGCTAAATTAGGGAGTTCCAGGGCAAGGGTCTGAATTGACTGCTCTTTCCATTCTTGAAAGGCCACTTCTGGATTCTATTCAAAAGGATCATCATCTTTTCCTTTCAGTGTTTCATATAGAGGCCCAGCTAGTAGACTGTAGTTAGGGATCCAGAAGCAGCAAACCCTGGCCTCCCCAGGAACCCCTAAGCTGTCTTCTAGTTTTAGAAAGGGGTAAGGCTGAAAATGGTTTCTTCCCTTTCCTGGGATGGGCTTCTCTGACCTTCTGTGAGAATGAAGCCCAGGCAGGTCACCGCAGTCTGTGATATTTGAGCTTTTTCTTGGACAACTTCTATCCTTTATTGGCTTGGTAGTTCAGAGGCCTCCTTAGTAGGGCTGGTGATCAGAATGTCGTCTGCATATTGAAGGAGGGTTTCCTTTTCCAGAGGTAGAACTTTTAGGTCTTTAGCTAAGCTTTCCCCAAAGATGGTGTGGGAATTTTTGCACCCTTGGGGCCAGACGGCCCGGAAGTATTGTTTTAGTTGTATGTTGAGTCCTGCCACTCACAAACCAAAATTTCTTGTGACTCTGGGACTAATGGAATACAAAAGAAGGCATCATTGAAGACTAATACAGAATACCATGTCCTGGTGGTTGGTAGAATGACCAGCAGGGTGTAGGAATTAGGAGCAACTGGAGGTATATCTTCGGTGGCTTCACTGAGTGTCCTGACATCCTTTACCAGGTCCCCAGCAGCCCATGGGGCTCTCGTGGTCAGACCAATCCCAGAATATGGAGCTCACCTGTGCAGGTACCCCACCCCCACCCCAGCCCACGGGACTCTCATGGTCAGGCCCCTCCCAGGATACAGAGCTACCCTTGCAGGTACCGTGGCAGGGCTGGGCACACAGGAACCGTGCACATAGCCCTCATTGCAGAGCACCCCCAGCTCACCTGTCGCTCAGAGCTGACACAGAGCACCTCAGAGCAGGACTTGAACTAACAAACAGCAGCTGCGACAGGTCTGTGACCCTGGGCATCACTCCGTGAGGCCTCCCTCCACCTGGTCTTCCAGAGACTTCCACTGCACCCGGGGCACCAGGCCTCTGTCTCCAACCACCACCCACCCCTCCTCTCCCTGACTCCTGGGTTCCTCTCATTAGGAGAGGGTTTTCTTGAAGTTGTCTCCCACTCATGGGCCAGATAAAATGATTAGAAAACAAGCCAAAGCTGCAGCCCCTTGTCTATCCTGACTCTCAGGAGCCCACACCTGTTCCTTGGACCTGGCCGGTTCAGCAAGTTCCATTTTCTGCAACTGTGAGCCCCTGAGGGGTGATGATTGGCTGACCTGGGCAGCCTTACCGTGCCGGCCAGCCCTCCCCAGGTGTGCCTGGGTTGAGATCAATATAAATACCACTCCAGGCAGCAAGAGCCCCTGCAGCCGTGCCTGACGCCATTTTCTCTGCTCTGTCAGCAGTCTCGGGGCTGGGCTGGTGGGAGGGAGTGAGAGGCCACGGCTTTGTGGGTGGCCCAGTGTGAGTGGGGCTCTGCTGGACTTTCTGCAGCAGTTACCAGGCTGCCACCTGCTAAAGAAGAGGATGTGTCACCCATACCTGCTGCTGGAATTTCTCCCTGGGCAGAGGTGAGGAAGGAAAAAAGCAGTGGGGGCAGGGACAGGACGGGTATCTCAGGCAGGGAAATGGAAATCTTCCAGAAGAGCACCCAGAGCCAGGACCATCCTGGCTGGCCTGCAGGCACCAAGTCGGCCGGCATGCTGTCACTCGTGTGGCTCTATGGCCCTTCCTCTAGGCTTTCAAGTCCTTGTATATATTCAGGTGTTTTACCTGGGACGGGTGGGAATAGTTCAGCAGCAACTGGCCTGGGGCTCAGCTCACGTTTACTCACAGATGCCTCGGCACGGTGCCCCAGCTTTGCAATGAGGACGCTTGTTGCGTGGGGGCTGCTGGCTGAATGGGAGACGATTCCCCACCACTGACCAACTTCAGAATTGTTTACAACTGGAGCAAGTGCCCTGATACGGTTTTCCTCTGTGTAACTGGTGGGTTCTGTGTTTTTTTTCTCTTTTTCATTTTTGGTTCAAGGTAGATTTTATTCCTCTTTTTTGTATTTACAGATATAAGCATGGAAATAATTTATTCATATAAATACATGTATGTGCAGGGAATAATTGTTTTTTCTGTTTTATTTTTTAAATTTTACTTCTTATTAATTTTGAATTTTATTTTATATTTTTATACAGCAGGTTCTTATTGGTTATCTATTTTATACATATAAATGTATACATGCCAATCCCAGTCTCTCAACTCCTCCCACCACCACCCCCCAACAGCTTTCCCCCCTTGTTGTCCATACGTTTGTTGTCTACATCTGTTGCTCTATTTATGCCTTGCAAAATGGTTAATCTGTACAGTTTTTCTAGGTTCCACATATATGCATGAATATACAAGATTTGTTTTTCTCTTTCTGACTTACTTCACTCTGTATGACAGTCTCTAGATCCATCGACGTCTCTACAAATGACCCAATTTCATTCCTTTTCATGGCTTAGTAATATTCCATTTTATATATGTACCACAGCTTTATGCATTCGTCTGTCTGTGGGCATTTAGGTTGCTTCCATTACCTCGATATTGTAAATAGTGATGCAATGAACATTGCGGTGAATGACTCTTTTTGATTTATGGTTTTGTCTGGGTATATGTCCAGTACTGGGATTGCTGTATCATATGGTAATTCTATTGTTCGTTTCTTAAGAAATTCCATATTGTTCTCCATAATGACTGTATCAATTTATATTCCCAACAATAGTGGAAGAGGGTTCCTTTTCTCCACACCCTTTCCAGCATTTTTTGTTTGTAGATTTTCAATGATGCCTATTCTACCAGGTGTGAGGTGATACCTCATTGTTGAATCCATTTCGTTGAGCAAGGGGTAGCTCTTGTCTATTACATATTTGGCTTATGGAACGGTATCTGTGCTAATTTCAAACTCTGCTTTTATGCAGCACCCCAACTCACCTTCCCCCTTAAGCAGGCATAAGTTGGTTTTCTAAACTTGACACCCTGTTCTGTTTTGTAATTCAGTTCATGTGTAGCCAAGTTCACATTCCGTGTATTAGTGATACCTTATGATGTTTCTTTTTCTGTGTGACTTATTTCACTTAGAATCATCGTGCCTCAATCCACTCATTATGCTGGTACGGGCCTGGTGACATAGATTTCATTGCTGAGTGGTATTCTGTTGTACAGAAGTACCGCAACTTCTTTATCCATTATTTGCTCTCTGGGATATTTAACCTGTGCCGTAGAAGAGATTCCTGCAAAAAGAGCCGTCCCAAATTTTGGGGTTGCTGTGTCTTTTTGATATTAATTTCCCTAAGCTATAGGACCATAAGTGGAAGTGCCCTAGGCTCTGTTGCTTTGTTTTTTAGATGTTTCAGGAAACACCATACACTTCTCCCGAGTGTCTGTTGGCAATTTACATCCCGCCCATCAGCATAACAAGGCTCCCAGTTCTCCATGGCCTGTCCTGCCTTTCTGGATTTTACACTTTTTTCAGATGGCCCTTTTGACCGCGGGGAAGTGAGACTTCATTGTAGTGTATATTTCTTTGCAAGCTTGCTTGGTTGGCCAAAAAGGGCGTATGCGTTTTTTCCTGAATATATTCAGGAAAAAACGCATACGCCCTTTTTGGCCAAGTGCATCATTGTGGACGTTCTGCCTCTTTTCCTATGCTTTCAATGCAATTCCAGTCTACCTCCTGAAATCGGTTTCCTGCAATTCTGCCCCGCTTTCAAGTCCTCTTGGCAGCCTTACTTCAGTCTATTTTTGGACGATAGCTGTCATTTATAACTCTGCAGGTTTGTGAATTACAGTGCCCCTGAGCTCCTTTCTTCAACTCGCTTTCTTTTGAGCAGGCCGCAACACCGCCGGATGGCTTCAGGCCCTAATCTGGTTCCGGCACGGCACGCTGAGCCTTTGGTTAATTCCTCTTCCTGGTGGGAAATGAGAGTTAAATTTGCCCGTCCAGACACCTCCAGCTAGCCTCTAATTGGTTCTCGCTATTCCTGTTCATCTTCCGCAGAAATTGCAAACTGGGCCACACAGGAGGTTAAAACGACTGACTCTGCAAGTCGGGAGAGTGTTAGTAAAGCGTCTGGAATGTTGCACCCGAGTACCAGGGTACGAAAACTGAGACATATTTGAACACGTCTCCCGATCACATGGTTGATCATACTTGGGTTCCACATGCATGTTTTAGCTGAAGGAAGAATACCTTAAACCTGGGTAGTTGAACCCCGTGGAATGGGTACCATGCAATATGACTTCAAAGGGTCTTCATTTGCTCACCGAACCTCTCCAATCCTATCACTGCTGCGTTTATGCCCCTGTACACATGCTTGATTCTCTTTCGGAGACATAGCAATCCATAGGTTTTAAGATACTTACTAGTCAGGTACATTCTTACGCGTTTAATATGCGGTGTTGACTCCATTTCGTTGAGCAAGGAGTAGCTCTTGTCTATTCCATATTTGGCTTAAGGAACTTTATCTGTGCTCATTTCAATCTCTGGTTTTATGCAGCAACCCAACTCACCTTTACCCTTAAGCAAGCATAAGTTGGTTTTCTAAATTTGAGACCCTGTTCTGTTCTGTAATTCAGTTCCTTGTAGCCAAGTTTACATTCCGTGTATTACTGATATCTTATGATGTTTCTTTTTCTTTGTGACTTATTTCACTTAGAATCATCATACCTGAATCCACTCATTGTGCTGCTAAGGGCCTGATGACATAGATTTCATTGCTGAGTGATATTGCTTTGTAAGTAAATACCACAACTTCTTTATCCATTTTTCACTTTCTGCGATGTTGAACTTGTACTGTAAACGAGGTTCTTGTAAACAGAGCCGTTCCAAACTTTGGGGTGGCTGTGTCTTTTTGATTTTAAATTGCCTAAGCTATAGGACCATAAGTGGAAGTGCCCTAGGCTCTGTTGCTTTGTTTTTTAGATGTTTCAGGAAACACCATACACTTCTCCCGAGTGGTTGTTGGCAATTTACATCCCGCCCTTCAGCATAACAAGGCTCCCAGTTCTCCATGGCCTGTCCTGCCTTTCTGGATTTTACACTTTTTTCAGATGGCCCTTTTGACCGGGGGGAAATGAGACTTCATTGTAGTGCAGATTTCCTTTGCAAGCTTGCTTGGTTGGCCAAAAAGGGCGTATGCGTTTTTTCCTGAATATATTCAGGAAAAAACGCATACGCCCTTTTTGGCCAAGTGCATCATTGTGGACGTTCTGCCTCTTTTCCTATGCTTTCAATGCAATTCCAGTCTACCTCCTGAAATCGGTTTCCTGCAATTCTGCCCCGCTTTCAAGTCCTCTTGGCAGCCTTACTTCAGTCTATTTTTGGACGATAGCTGTCATTTATAACTCTGCAGGTTTGTGAATTACAGTGCCCCTGAGCTCCTTTCTTCAACTCGCTTTCTTGTGACCTGGCCGTAACACCGCAGGATGGCTTCAGGCCCTAATCTGGTTCCGGCCCGGCATGCTGAGCCTTTGGTTAATTCCTCTTCCTGGTGGGAAATGAGAGTTAAATTTGCCCGTCCAGACACCTCCAGCTAGCCTCTCATTGGTTCTCGCTATTCCTGTTCATCTTCCGCAGAAATTGCAAACTGGGCCAAACAGGAGGTTAAAGGGACTGACTCTCCAAGTCGGGAGTGTGTTAGTAAAGCTTCTGGAATGTTGCACCCGAGTACCAGGGGAGCAAAACTGAGACATATTTGAACACGACTCCCGTTCACATGGTTGATCATACTCTGGGTTCCACATGCATGTTTTAGCTGAAGGAAGAATACCTTAAACCTGGAGAGTTGAGACCCGTGTAATGGGTACCATGCAATATGACTTCAAAGGGTCTTCATTTGCTCACCGAACCTCTCCAATCCTATCACTGCTGCGTTTATGCCCCTGTACACACGCTTGATTCTCTTTTGGAGACATAGGCATCCATAGGTTTTAAGATACTTACTAGTCAGGTACATTCTTAGGCGTTTAATATGGGGTTTTGAGTCCATCTCGTTGAGCAAGGAGTAGCTCTTGTCTATTCCATATTTGGCTTAAGGAACTTTATCTGTGCTCATTTCAATCTCTGGTTTTATGCAGCACCCCAACTCACCTTTCCCCTTAAGCAAGCATAAGTTGGTTTTCTAAATTTGAGACCCTGTTCTGTTTTGGAATGCAGTTCCTGTGTAGCCAAGTTTACATTCCGTGTATTAGTGATATCTTATGATGTTTCTTTTTCTGTGTGACTTATTTCAGTTAGAATCATCGTACCTGAATCCACTCATTGTGCTGCTAAGGGCCTGATGACATAGATTTCATTGCTGAGTGATATTGCTTTGTAAGTAAATACCACAACTTCTTTATCCATTTTTCACTTTCTGCGATGTTGAACTTGTACTGTAAACGAGGTTCTTGTAAACAGAGGCGTCCCAAACTTTGGGGTGGCTGTGTCTTTTTGATTTTAATTTCCCTAAGCTATAGGACCATAAGTGGAAGTGCCCTAGGCTCTGTTGCTTTGTTTTTTAGATGTTTCAGGAAACACCATACACTTTTCCTTAGTGTCTGTTGGCAATTTACATCCCGCCCATCAGCATAACAAGGCTCCCAGTTCTCCATGGCCTGTCCTGCCTTTCTGGATTTTACACTTTTTTCAGATGGCCCTTTTGACCGGGGGGAAGTGAGACTTCATTGTAGTGCAGATTTCCTTTGCAAGCTTGCTTGGTTGGCCAAAAAGGGCGTATGCGTTTTTTCCTGAATATATTCAGGAAAAAACGCATACGCCCTTTTTGGCCAAGTGCATCATTGTGGACGTTCTGCCTCTTTTCCTATGCTTTCAATGCAATTCCAGTCTACCTCCTGAAATCGGGTTCCTGCAATTCTGCCCCGCTTTCAAGTCCTCTTGGCAGCCTTACTTCAGTCTATTTTTGGACGATAGCTGTCATTCATAACTCTGCAGGTTTGTGAATTACAGTGCCCCTGAGCTCCTTTCTTCAACTCGCTTTCTTGTGAGCTGGCCGCAACAACGCAGGATGGCTTCAGGCCCTAATCTGGTTCCGGCACGGCACGCTGAGCCTTTGGTTAATTCCTCTTCCTGGTGGGAAATGAGAGTTAAATTTGCCCGTCCAGACACCTCCAGCTAGCCTCTAATTGGTTCTCGCTATTCCTGTTCATCTTCCGCAGAAATTGCAAACTGGGCCAAACAGGAGGTTAAAGGGACTGACTCTGCAAGTCGGGAGAGTGTTAATAAAGCGTCTGGAATGTTGCACCCGAGTACCAGGGTACGAAAACTGAGACATATTTGAACACGTCTCCCGATCACATGGTTGATCATACTCTAGGTTCCACATGCATGTTTTAGCTGAAGGAAGAATACCTTAAACCTGGGTAGTTGAAACCCGTGGAATGGGTACCATGCAATATGACTTCAAAGGGTCTTCATTTGCTCACCGAACCTCTCCAATCCTATCACTGCTGCGTTTATGCCCCTGTACACATGCTTGATTCTCTTTCAGAGACATAGCAATCCATAGGTTTTAAGATACTTACTAGTCAGGTACATTCTTACGCGTTTAATATGCGGTGTTGAGTCCATTTCGTTGAGCAAGGAGTAGCTCTTGTCTATTCCATATTTGGCTTAAGGAACTTTATCTGTGCTCATTTCAATCTCTGGTTTTATGCAGCACCCCAACTCACCTTTCCCCTTAAGCAAGAATAAGTTGGTTTTCTAAATTTGAGACCCTGTTCTGTTCTGTAATTCAGTTCCTGTGTAGCCAAGTTTACATTCCGTGTATTACTGATACCTTATGATGTTTCTTTTTCTGTGTGACTTATTTCAGTTAGAATCATCATACCTGAATCCACTCATTGTGCTGCTAAGGGCCTGATGACACAGATTTCATTGCTGAGTGATATTGCTTTGTAAGTAAATACTACAACTTCTTTATCCATTTTTCACTTTCTGCGATGTTGAACTTGTACTGTAACGAGGTTCTTGTAAACAGAGGCGTCCCAAACTTTGGGGTGGCTGTGTCTTTTTGATTTTAATTTCCCTAATCTATAGGACCATAAGTGGAAGTGCCCTAGTTTCTGTTGCTTTGTTTTTTAGATGTTTCAGGAAACACCATACACTTCTCCAGAGTGGTTGTTGGCAATTTACATCCCGCCCATCAGCATAACAAGGCTCCCAGTTCTCCATGGCTTGTCCTGCCTTTCTGGATTTTACACTTTTTTCAGATGGCCCTTTTGACCGGGGGGAAGTGAGACTTCATTGTAGTGCAGATTTCCTTTGCAAGCTTGCTTGGTTGGCCAAAAAGGGCGTATGCGTTTTTTCCTGAATATATTCAGGAAAAAACGCATACGCCCTTTTTGGCCAAGTGCATCATTGTGGACGTTCTGCCTCTTTTCCTATGCTTTCAATGCAATTCCAGTCTACCTCCTGAAATCGGGTTCCTGCAATTCTGCCCCACATTCAAGTCCTCTTGGCAGCCTTACTTCAGTATATTTTTGGACGATAGCTGTCATTTATAACTCTGCAGGTTTGTGAATTACAGTGCCCCTGAGCTCCTTTCTTCAACTCGCTTTCTTTTGAGCTGGCCGCAACACCGCAGGATGGCTTCAGGCCCTAATCTGGTTCCGGCACGGCACGCTGAGCCTTTGCTTATTTCCTCTTCCTGGTGGGAAATGAGAGTTAAATTTGCCCGTCCAGACACCTCCAGCTAGCCTCTCATTGGTTCTCGCTATTCCTGTTCATCTTCCGCAGAAATTGCAAACTGGGCCAAACAGGAGGTTAAAGGCGCTCACTCTCCAAGTGGGGAGAGTGTTAGTAAAGCGTCTGGAATGTTGCACCCGAATACCAGGGTACGAAAACTGAGACATATTTGAACACGTCTCCCGATCACATGGTTGATCATACTCTAGGTTCCACATACATGTTTTAGCTGAAGGAAGAATACCTTAAACCTGGGTAGTTGAAACCCGTGGAATGGGTACCATGCAATATGACTTCAAAGGGTCTTCATTTGCTCACCGAACCTCTCCAATCCTATCACTGCTGCGTTCATGCCGCTGTACACATGCTTGATTCTCTTTTGGAGACATAGCCATCCATAGGTTTTACGATACTTACTAGTCAGGTACATTCTTAGGCGTTTAATATGCGGTGTTGAGTCCATTTCATTGAGCAAGGAGTAGCTCTTGTCTATTCCATATTTGGCTTAAGGAACTTTATCTGTGCTCATTTCAATCTCTGGTTTTATGCAGCACCCCAACTCACCTTTACCCTTAAGCAAGCATAAGTTGTTTTTCTAAATTTGAGACCCTGTTCTGTTCTGTAATTCAGTTCCTGTGTAGCCAAGTTTACATTCCATGTATTACTGATATCTTATGATGTTTCTTTTTCTGTGTGACTTATTTCAGTTAGAATCATCATACCTGAATCCTCTCATTGTGCTGCTAAGGGCCTGATGACACAGATTTCATTGCTGAGTTGTATTGCTTTGTAAGTAAATACCACAACTTTTTTATCCATTTTTCACTTTCTGCGATGTTGAACTTGTACTGTAAACGAGGTTCTTGTAAATGGAGCCTTTTGAAACTTTGGGGTGGCTGTGTCTTTTTGATTTTAAATTCCCTAAGCTATAGGACCATAAGTGGAAGTGCCCTAGGCTCTGTTGCTTTGTTTTTTAGATGTTTCAGGAAACACCATACACTTCTCCCGAGTGGTTGTTGGCAATTTACATCCCGCCCTTCAGCATAACAAGGCTCCCAGTTCTCCATGGCCTGTCCTGCCTTTCTGGATTTTACACTTTTTTCAGATGGCCCTTTTGACTGGGGGGAAGTGAGACTTCATTGTAGTGCAGATTTCCTTTGCAAGCTTGCTTGGTTGGCCAAAAAGGGTGTATGCGTTTTTTCCTGAATATATTCAGGAAAAAACACATACGCCCTTTTTGGCCAAGTGCATCATTGTGGACATTCTGCCTCTTTTCCTATGCTTTCAATGCAATTCCAGTCTACCTCCTGAAATCGGTTTCCTGCAATTCTGTCCCGCTTTCAAGTCCTCTTGGCAGCCTTACTTCAGTCTATTTTTGGACGATAGCTGTCATTTATAACTCTGCAGGTTTGTGAATTACAGTGCCCCTGAGCTCCTTTCTTCAACTCGCTTTCTTGTGAGCTGGCCGCAACAACGCAGGATGGCTTCAGGCCCTAATCTGGTTCCGGCACGGCACGCTGAGCCTTTGGTTAATTCCTCTTCCTGGTGGGAAATGAGAGTTAAATTTGCCCGTCCAGACACCTCCAGCTAGCCTCTAATTGGTTCTCGCTATTCCTGTTCATCTTCCGCAGAAATTGCAAACTGGGCCAAACAGGAGGTTAAAGGGACTGACTCTGCAAGTCGGGAGAGTGTTAGTAAAGCGTCTGGAATGTTGCACCCGAGTACCAGGGTACGAAAACTGAGACATATTTGAACACGTCTCCCGATCACATGGTTGATCATACTCTAGGTTCCACATGCATGTTTTAGCTGAAGGAAGAATACCTTAAACCTGGGTAGTTGAAACCCGTGGAATGGGTACCATGCAATATGACTTCAAAGGGTCTTCATTTGCTCACCGAACCTCTCCAATCCTATCACTGCTGCGTTTATGCCCCTGTACACATGCTTGATTCTCTTTCGGAGACATAGCAATCCATAGGTTTTAAGATACTTACTAGTCAGGTACATTCTTACGCGTTTAATATTGGGTGTTGAGTCCATTTCGTTGAGCAAGGAGTAGCTCTTGTCTATTCCATATTTGGCTTAAGGAACTTTATCTGTGCTCATTTCAATCTCTGGTTTTATGCAGCAACCCAACTCACCTTTCCCCTTAAGCAAGAATAAGTTGGTTTTCTAAATTTGAGACCCTGTTCTGTTCTGTAATTCAGTTCCTGTGTAGCCAAGTTTACATTCCGTGTATTACTGATACCTTATGATGTTTCTTTTTCTGTGTGACTTATTTCAGTTAGAATCATCATACCTGAATCCACTCATTGTGCTGCTAAGGGCCTGATGACACAGATTTCATTGCTGAGTGATATTGCTTTGTAAGTAAATACTACAACTTCTTTATCCATTTTTCACTTTCTGCGATGTTGAACTTGTACTGTAAACGAGGTTCTTGTAAACAGAGGCGTCCCAAACTTTGGGGTGGCTGTGTCTTTTTGATTTTAATTTCCCTAATCTATAGGACCATAAGTGGAAGTGCCCTAGTTTCTGTTGCTTTGTTTTTTAGATGTTTCAGGAAACACCATACACTTCTCCAGAGT
Organism: Stenella coeruleoalba; assembly: GCF_951394435.1. Classification (NCBI taxonomy): domain Eukaryota; kingdom Metazoa; phylum Chordata; class Mammalia; order Artiodactyla; family Delphinidae; genus Stenella; species Stenella coeruleoalba. Next base: position 1,684,590 of record NW_027646269.1, read on the forward strand.
GGTTGTTGGCAATTTACATCCCGCCCATGAGCATAACAAGGCTCCCAGTTCTCCATGGCTTGTCCTGCCTTTCTGGATTTTACACTTTTTTCAGATGGCCCTTTTGACCGGGGGGAAGTGAGACTTCATTGTAGTGCAGATTTCCTTTGCAAGCTTGCTTGGTTGGCCAAAAAGGGCGTATGCGTTTTTTCCTGAATATATTCAGGAAAAAACGCATACGCCCTTTTTGGCCAAGTGCATCATTGTGGACGTTCTGCCTCTTTTCCTATGCTTTCAATGCAATTCCAGTCTACCTCCTGAAATCGGGTTCCTGCAATTCTGCCCCACATTCAAGTCCTCTTGGCAGCCTTACTTCAGTATATTTTTGGACGATAGCTGTCATTTATAACTCTGCAGGTTTGTGAATTACAGTGCCCCTGAGCTCCTTTCTTCAACTCGCTTTCTTGTGACCTGGCCACAACACCGCAGGATCGCTTCAGGCCCTAATCTGGTTCCGGCACGGCACGCTGAACCTTTGCTTATTTCCTCTTCCTGGTGGGAAATGAGAGTTAAATTTGCCCGTCCAGACACCTCCAGCTAGCCTCTCATTGGTTCTCGCTATTCCTGTTCATCTTCCGCAGAAATTGCAAACTGGGCCAAACAGGAGGTTAAAGGCACTCACTGTCCAAGTGGGGAGAGTGTTAGTAAAGCGTCTGGAATGTTGCACCCGAATACCAGGGTACGAAAACTGAGACATATTTGAACACGTCTCCCGATCACATGGTTGATCATACTCTAGGTTCCACATACATGTTTTAGCTGAAGGAAGAATACCTTAAACCTGGGTAGTTGAAACCCGTGGAATGGGTACCATGCAATATGACTTCAAAGGGTCTTCATTTGCTCACCGAACCTCTCCAATCCTATCACTGCTGCATTTATGCCGCTGTACACATGCTTGATTCTCCTTTGGAGACATAGCCATCCATAGGTTTTACGATACTTACTAGTCAGGTACATTCTTAGGCGTTTAATATGCGGTGTTGAGTCCATTTCATTGAGCAAGGAGTAGCTCTTGTCTATTCCATATTTGGCTTAAGGAACTTTATCTGTGCTCATTTCAATCTCTGGTTTTATGCAGCACCCCAACTCACCTTTACCCTTAAGCAAGCATAAGTTGTTTTTCTAAATTTGAGACCCTGTTCTGTTCTGTAATTCAGTTCCTGTGTAGCCAAGTTTACATTCCATGTATTACTGATATCTTATGATGTTTCTTTTTCTGTGTGACTTATTTCAGTTAGAATCATCATACCTGAATCCTCTCATTGTGCTGCTAAGGGCCTGATGACACAGATTTCATTGCTGAGTTGTATTGCTTTGTAAGTAAATACCACAACTTTTTTATCCATTTTTCACTTTCTGCGATGTTGAACTTGTACTGTAAACGAGGTTCTTGTAAATGGAGCCTTTTGAAACTTTGGGGTGGCTGTGTCTTTTTGATTTTAAATTCCCTAAGCTATAGGACCATAAGTGGAAGTGCCCTAGGCTCTGTTGCTTTGTTTTTTAGATGTTTCAGGAAACACCATACACTTCTCCCGAGTGGTTGTTGGCAATTTACATCCCGCCCTTCAGCATAACAAGGCTCCCAGTTCTCCATGGCCTGTCCTGCCTTTCTGGATTTTACACTTTTTTCAGATGGCCCTTTTGACCGGGGGGAAGTGAGACTTCATTGTAGTGCAGATTTCCTTTGCAAGCTTGCTTGGTTGGCCAAAAAGGGTGTATGCGTTTTTTCCTGAATATATTCAGGAAAAAACGCATACGCCCTTTTTGGCCAAGTGCATCATTGTGGACATTCTGCCTCTTTTCCTATGCTTTCAATGCAATTCCAGTCTACCTCCTGAAATCGGTTTCCTGCAATTCTGCCCCGCTTTCAAGTCCTCTTGGCAGCCTTACTTCAGTCTATTTTTGGACGATAGCTGTCATTTATAACTCTGCAGGTTTGTGAATTACAGTGCCCCTGAGCTCCTTTCTTCAACTCGCTTTCTTTTGAGCTGGCCGCAACACCGCAGGATGGCTTCAGGCCCTAATCTTGTTCCGGCACGACACACTGAGCCTTTGGTTATTTCCTCTTCCTGGTGGGAAATGAGAGTTAAATTTGCCGGTCCAGACACCTCCAGCTAGTCTCTCATTGGTTCTCGCTATTCCTGTTCATCTTCCGCAGAAATTGCAAACTGGGCCAAACAGGAGGTTAAAGGCGCTGACTCTCCTAGTGGGGAGAGTGTTAGTAAAGCGTCTGGAATGTTGCACCCGAGTACCAGGGGAGGAAAATTGAGACATATTTGAACACGTCTCCCGTTCACATGGTTGATCATACTTGGGTTCCACATGCATGTTTTAGCTGAAGGAAGAATACCTTAAACCTGGAGAGTTGAGACCCGTGTAAAGGGTACCATGCAATATGACTTCAAAGGGTCTTCATTTGCTCACCGAACCTCTCCAATCCTATCACTGCTGTGTTTATGCCCCTGTACACATGCTTGATTCTCTTTTGGAGACATAGCAATCCATAGGTTTTACGATACTTACTAGTCAGGTACATTCTTAGGCGTTTAATATGCGGTGTTGAGTCCATTTCGTTGAGCAAGGAGTAGCTCTTGTCTATTCCATATTTGACTTAAGGAACTTTATCTGTGCTCATTTCAATCTCTGGTTTTATGCAGCACCCCAACTCACCTTTCCCCTTAAGCAAGCATAAGTTGGTTTTCTAAATGTGAGTCCCTGTTCTGCTCTGTAATTCAGTTCCTGTGTAGCCAAGTTTACATTCCGTGTATTACTGATATCTTATGATGTTTCTTTTTCTGTGTCACTTATTTCAGTTAGAATCATCATACCTGAATCCACTCATTGTGCTGCTAAGGGCCTGATGACATAGATTTCATTGCTGAGTGATATTGCTTTGTAAGTAAATACCACAACTTCTTTATCCATTTTTCAGTTTCTGCAATGTTGAACTTGTACTGTAAACGAGGTTCTTGTAAACAGAGGCGTCCCAAACTTTGGGGTGGCTGTGTCTTTTTGATTTTAATTTCCCTAAGCTATAGGACCATAAGTGGAAGTGCCCTAGGCTCTGTTGCTTTGTTTTTTAGATGTTTCAGGAAACACCATACACTTCTCCAGAGTGGTTGTTGGCAATTTACATCCCGCCCATCAGCATAACAAGGCTCCCAGTTCTCCATGGCTTGTCCTGCCTTTCTGGATTTTACACTTTTTTCAGATGGCCCTTTTGACCGGGGGGAAGTGAGACTTCATTGTAGTGCAGATTTCCTTTGCAAGCTTGCTTGGTTGGCCAAAAAGGGCGTATGCGTTTTTTCCTGAATATATTCAGGAAAAAACGCATACGCCCTTTTTGGCCAAGTGCATCATTGTGGACGTTCTGCCTCTTTTCCTATGCTTTCAATGCAATTCCAGTCTACCTCCTGAAATCGGGTTCCTGCAATTCTGCCCCACATTCAAGTCCTCTTGGCAGCCTTACTTCAGTATATTTTTGGACGATAGCTGTCATTTATAACTCTGCAGGTTTGTGAATTACAGTGCCCCTGAGCTCCTTTCTTCAACTCGCTTTCTTGTGACCTGGCCACAACACCGCAGGATGGCTTCAGGCCCTAATCTGGTTCCGGCACGGCATGCTGAGCCTTTGCTTATTTCCTCTTCCTGGTGGGAAATGAGAGTTAAATTTGCCCGTCCAGACACCTCCAGCTAGCCTCTCATTGGTTCTCGCTATTCCTGTTCATCTTCCGCAGAAATTGCAAACTGGGCCAAACAGGAGGTTAAAGGCGCTCACTCTCCAAGTGGGGAGAGTGTTAGTAAAGCGTCTGGAATGTTGCACCCGAATACCAGGGTACGAAAACTGAGACATATTTGAACACGTCTCCCGATCACATGGTTGATCATACTCTAGGTTCCACATGCATGTTTTAGCTGAAGGAAGAATACCTTAAACCTGGGTAGTTGAAACCCGTGGAATGGGTACCATGCAATATGACTTCAAAGGGTCTTCATTTGCTCACCGAACCTCTCCAATCCTATCACTGCTGCGTTTATGCCGCTGTACACATGCTTGATTCTCTTTTGGAGACATAGCCATCCATAGGTTTTACGATACTTACTAGTCAGGTACATTCTTAGGCGTTTAATATGCGGTGTTGAGTCCATTTCATTGAGCAAGGAGTAGCTCTTGTCTATTCCATATTTGGCTTAAGGAACTTTATCTGTGCTCATTTCAATCTCTGGTTTTATGCAGCACCCCAACTCACCTTTACCCTTAAGCAAGCATAAGTTGTTTTTCTAAATTTGAGACCCTGTTCTGTTCTGTAATTCAGTTCCTGTGTAGCCAAGTTTACATTCCATGTATTACTGATATCTTATGATGTTTCTTTTTCTGTGTGACTTATTTCAGTTAGAATCATCATACCTGAATCCTCTCATTGTGCTGCTAAGGGCCTGATGACACAGATTTCATTGCTGAGTTGTATTGCTTTGTAAGTAAATACCACAACTTTTTTATCCATTTTTCACTTTCTGCGATGTTGAACTTGTACTGTAAACGAGGTTCTTGTAAATGGAGCCTTTTGAAACTTTGGGGTGGCTGTGTCTTTTTGATTTTAAATTCCCTAAGCTATAGGACCATAAGTGGAAGTGCCCTAGGCTCTGTTGCTTTGTTTTTTAGATGTTTCAGGAAACACCATACACTTCTCCCGAGTGGTTGTTGGCAATTTACATCCCGCCCTTCAGCATAACAAGGCTGCCAGTTCTCCATGGCCTGTCCTGCCTTTCTGGATTTCACACTTTTTTCAGATGGCCCTTTTGACTGGGGGGAAGTGAGACTTCATTGTAGTGCAGATTTCCTTTGCAAGCTTGCTTGGTTGGCCAAAAAGGGTGTATGCGTTTTTTCCTGAATATATTCAGGAAAAAACGCATACGCCCTTTTTGGCCAAGTGCATCATTGTGGACATTCTGCCTCTTTTCCTATGCTTTCAATGCAATTCCAGTCTACCTCCTGAAATCGGTTTCCTGCAATTCTGCCCCGCTTTCAAGTCCTCTTGGCAGCCTTACTTCAGTCTATTTTTGGACGATAGCTGTCATTTATAACTCTGCAGGTTTGTGAATTACAGTGCCCCTGAGCTCCTTTCTTCAACTCGCTTTCTTTTGAGCTGGCCGCAACACCGCAGGATGGCTTCAGGCCCTAATCTTTTTCCGGCACGACACACTGAGCCTTTGGTTATTTCCTCTTCCTGGTGGGAAATGAGAGTTAAATTTGCCGGTCCAGACACCTCCAGCTAGTCTCTCATTGGTTCTCGCTATTCCTGTTCATCTTCCGCAGAAATTGCAAACTGGGCCAAACAGGAGGTTAAAGGCGCTGACTCTCCTAGTGGGGAGAGTGTTAGTAAAGCGTCTGGAATGTTGCACCCGAGTACCAAGGCAGGAAAACTGAGACATATTTGAACACGTCTCCCGTTCACATGGTTGATCATACTTGGGTTCCACATGCATGTTTTAGCTGAAGGAAGAATACCTTAAACCTGGAGAGTTGAGACCCGTGTAAAGGGTACCATGCAATATGACTTCAAAGGGTCTTCATTTGCTCACCGAACCTCTCCAATCCTATCACTGCTGCGTTTATGCCCCTGTACACATGCTTGATTCTCTTTTGGAGACATAGCAATCCATAGGTTTTACGATACTTACTAGTCAGGTACATTCTTAGGCGTTTAATATGCGGTGTTGAGTCCATTTCGTTGAGCAAGGAGTAGCTCTTGTCTATTCCATATTTGACTTAAGGAACTTTATCTGTGCTCATTTCAATCTCTGGTTTTATGCAGCACCCCAACTCACCTTTCCCCTTAAGCAAGCATATGTTGGTTTTCTAAATGTGAGTCCCTGTTCTGCTCTGTAATTCAGTTCCTGTGTAGCCAAGTTTACATTCCGTGTATTACTGATATCTTATGATGTTTCTTTTTCTGTGTCACTTATTTCAGTTAGAATCATCATACCTGAATCCACTCATTGTGCTGCTAAGGGCCTGATGACATAGATTTCATTGCTGAGTGATATTGCTTTGTAAGTAAATACCACAACTTCTTTATCCATTTTTCAGTTTCTGCAATGTTGAACTTGTACTGTAAACGAGGTTCTTGTAAAGAGAGGCGTCCCAAACTTTGGTGTGGCTGTGTCTTTTTGATTTTAATTTCCCTAAGCTATAGGACCATAAGTGGAAGTGCCCTAGGCTCTGTTGCTTTGTTTTTTAGATGTTTCAGGAAACACCATACACTTCTCCCGAGTGTCTGTTGGCAATTTACATCCCGCCCATCAGCATAACAAGGCTCCCAGTTCTCCATGGCCTGTCCTGCCTTTCTGGATTTTACACTTTTTTCAGATGGCCCTTTTGACCGGGGGGAAGTGAGACTTCATTGTAGTGCAGATTTCCTTTGCAAGCTTGCTTGGTTGGCCAAAAAGGGCGTATGCGTTTTTTCATGAATATATTCAGGAAAAAACGCATACGCCCTTTTTGGCCAAGTGCATCATTGTGGACGTTCTGCCTCTTTTCCTATGCTTTCAATGCAATTCCAGTCTACCTCCTGAAATCGGTTTCCTGCAATTCTGCCCCGCTTTCAAGTCCTCTTGGCAGCCTTACTTCAGTCTATTTTTGGACGATAGCTGTGATTTATAACTCTGCAGGTTTGTGAATTACAGTGCCCCTGAGCTCCTTTCTTCAACTTGCTTTCTTGTGAGCTGGCCGCAACACCGCAGGATAGCTTCAGGCCCTAATCTGGTTCCGGCAGGGCACACTGAGCCTTTGGTTATTTCCTCTTCCTGGTGAGAAATGAGAGTTAAATTTGCCCGTCCAGACACCTCCAGCTAGTCTCTCATTGGTTCTCGCTATTCCTGTTCATCTTCCACAGAAATTGCAAACTGGGCCAAACAGGAGGTTAAAGGCGCTGACTCTCCTAGTGGGGAGAGTGTTAGTAAAGCGTCTGGAATGTTGCACGCGAGTACCAGGGCAGGAAAACTGAGACATATTTGAACACGTCTCCCGTTCACATGGTTGATCATACTTGGGTTCCACATGCATGTTTTAGCTGAAGGAAGAATACCTTAAACCTGGGTAGTTGAAACCCGTGGAATGGGTACCATGCAATATGACTTCAAAGGGTCTTCATTTGCTCACCGAACCTCTCCAATCCTATCACTGCTGCGTTTATGCCCCTGTACACATCCTTGATTCTCTTTCGGAGACATAGCAATCCATAGGTTTTAAGATACTTACTAGTCAGGTACATTCTTAGGCGTTTAATATGCAGTGTTGAGTCCATTTCGTTGAGCAAGGAGTAGCTCTTGTCTATTCCATATTTGGCTTAAGGAACTTTATCTGTGCTCATTTCAATCTCTGGTTTTATGCAGCACCCCAACTCACCTTTAACCTTAAGCAAGCATAAGTTGGTTTTCTAAATTTGAGACCCTGTTCTGTTCTGTAATTCAGTTCCTGTGTAGCCAAGTTTACATTCCGTGTATTACTGATATCTTATGATGTTTCTTTTTCTGTGTGACTTATTTCAGTTAGAATCATCATACCTGAATCCACTCATTGTGCTGCTAAGGGCCTGATGACATAGATTTCATTGCTGAGTGATATTGCTTTGTAAGTAAATACCACAACTTCTTTATCCATTTTTCACTTTCTGCGATGTTGAACTTGTACTGTAAACGAGGTTCTTGTAAACAGAGGCGTCCCAAATTTTGGGGTGGCTGTGTCTTTTTGATTTTAATTTCCCTAAGCTATAGGACCATAAGTGGAAGTGCCCTAGGTTCTGTTGCTTTGTTTTTTAGATGTTTCAGGAAACACCATACACTTTTCCTTAGTGTCTGTTGGCAATTTACATCCCGCCCATCAGCATAACAAGGCTCCCAGTTCTCCATGGCCTGTCCTGCCTTTCTGGATTTTACACATTTTTCAGATGGCCCTTTTGACCGGGGGGAAGTGAGACTTCATTGTAGTGCAGATTTCCTTTGCAAGCTTGCTTGGTTGGCCAAAAAGGGCGTATGCGTTTTTTCCTGAATATATTCAGGAAAAAACGCATACGCCCTTTTTGGCCAAGTGCATCATTGTGGACGTTCTGCCTCTTTTCCTATGCTTTCAATGCAATTCCAGTCTACCTCCTGAAATCGGGTTCCTGCAATTCTGCCCCGCTTTCAAGTCCTCTTGGCAGCCTTACTTCAGTCTATTTTTGGACGATAGCTGTCATTTATAACTCTGCAGGTTTGTGAATTACAGTGCCCCTGAGCTCCTTTCTTCAACTCGCTTTCTTGTGACCTGGCCGCAACACCGCAGGATGGCTTCAGGCCCTAATCTTGTTCCGGCACGACACACTGAGCCTTTGGTTATTTCCTCTTCCTGGTGGGAAATGAGAGTTAAATTTGCCGGTCCAGACACCTCCAGCTAGTCTCTCATTGGTTCTCGCTATTCCTGTTCATCTTCCGCAGAAATTGCAAACTGGGCCAAACAGGAGGTTAAAGGCGCTGACTCTCCTAGTGGGGAGAGTGTTAGTAAAGCGTCTGGAATGTTGCACCCGAGTACCAGGGGAGGAAAACTGAGACATATTTGAACACGTCTCCCGTTCACATGGTTGATCATACTTGGGTTCCACATGCATGTTTTAGCTGAAGGAAGAATACCTTAAACCTGGGTAGTTGAAACCCGTGGAATGGGTACCATGCAATATGACTTCAAAGGGTCTTCATTTGCTCACGAACCTCTCCAATCCTATCACTGCTGCGTTTATGCCCCTGTACACATGCTTGATTCTCTTTCGGAGAGATAGCAATCCATAGGTTTTAAGATACTTACAAGTCAGGTACATTCTTAGGCGTTTAATATGCGGTGTTGAGTCCATTTCGTTGAGCAAGGAGTAGCTCTTGTCTATTCCATATTTGGCTTAAGGAACTTTATCTGTGCTCATTTCAATCTCTGGTTTTATGCAGCACCCCAACTCCCCTTTACCCTTAAGCAAGAATAAGTTGGTTTTCTAAATTTGAAACCCTGTTCTGTTCTGTAATTCAGTTCCTGTGTAGCCAAGTTTACATTCCGTGTATTACTGATATCTTATGATGTTTCTTTTTCTGTGTGACTTATTTCAGTTAGAATCATCATACCTGAATCCACTCATTGTGCTGCTAAGGGCCTGATGACACAGATTTCATTGCTGAGTGATATTGCTTTGTAAGTAAATTCCACAACTTCTTTATCCATTTTTCACTTTCTGCGATGTTGAACTTGTACTGTAAATGAGGTTCTTGTAAACAGAGCCGTTCCAAACTTTGGGGTGGCTGTGTCTTTTTGATTTTAATTTCCCTAAGCTATAGGACCATAAGTGGAAGTGCCCTAGGTTCTGTTGCTTTGTTTTTTAGATGTTTCAGGAAACACCATACACTTCTCCCGAGTGGTTGTTGGCAATTTACATCCCGCCCATCAGCATCACAAGGCTCCCAGTTCTCCATGGCCTGTCCTGCCTTTCTGGATTTTACACTTTTTTCAGATAGCCCTTTTGACCGGGGGGAAGTGAGACTTCATTGTAGTGCAGATTTCCTTTGCAAGCTTGCTTGGTTGGCCAAAAAGGGCGTATGCGTTTTTTCCTGAATATATTCAGGAAAAACGCATAGGCCCTTTTTGGCCAAGTGCATCATTGTGGACGTTCTGCCTCTTTTCCTATGCTTTCAATGCAATTCCAGTCTACCTCCTGAAATCGGTATCCTGCAATTCTGCCCCGCTTTCAAGTCCTCTTGGCAGCCTTACTTCAGTCTATTTTTGGACAATAGCTGTGATTTATAACTCTGCAGGTTTGTGAATTACAGTGCCCCTGAGCTCCTTTCTTCAACTTGCTTTCTTGTGAGCTGGCCGCAACACCGCAGGATGGCTTCAGGCCCTAATCTGGTGCCGGCACGGCACGCTGAGCCTTTGGTTATTTCCTCTTCCTGGTGAGAAATGAGAGTTAAATTTGCCCGTCCAGACACCTCCAGCTAGTCTCTAATTGGTTCTCGCTATTCCTGTTCATCTTCCGCAGAAATTGCAAACTGGGCCAAACAGGAGGTTAAAGGCGCTGACTCTCCTAGTGGGGAGAGTGTTAGTAAAGCGTCTGGAATGTTGCACCCGAGTACCAGGGCAGGAAAACTGAGACATATTTGAACACGTCTCCCGTTCACATGGTTGATCATACTTGGGTTCCACATGCATGTTTTAGCTGAAGGAAGAATACCTTAAACCTGGAGAGTTGAGACCCGTGTAATGGGTACCATGCAATATGACTTCAAAGGGTCTTCATTTGCTCACCGAACCTCTCCAATCCTATCACTGCTGCGTTTATGCCCCTGTACACATGCTTGCTTTTCTTTTGGAGACATAGCAATCCATAGGTTTTACGATACTTACTAGTCAGGTACATTCTTAGGCGTTTAATATGCGGTGTTGAGTCCATTTCGTTGAGCAAGGAGTAGCTCTTGTCAATTCCATATTTGACTTAAGGAACTTTATCTGTGCTCATTTCAATCTCTGGTTTTATGCAGCACCCCAACTCACCTTTCCCCTTAAGCAAGCATAACTTGGTTTTCTAAATTTGAGACGCTTTTCTGTTCTGTAATTCAGTTCCTGTGTAGCCAAGTTTACATTCCGTGTATTACTGATATCTTATGATGTTTCTTTTTCTGTGTGACTTATTTCAGTTAGAATCATCATACCTGAACCAACTCATTGTGATGCTAAGGGCCTGATGACATAGATTTCATTGCTGAGTGATATTGCTTTGTAAGTAAATACCACAACTTCTTTATCCATTTTTCACTTTCTGCGATGTTGAACTTGTACTGTAATCGAGGTTCTTGTAAACAGAGGCGTCCCAAACTTTGGGGTGGCTGTGTCTTTTTGATTTTAAATTCCCTAAGCTATAGGACCATAAGTGGAAGTGCCCTAGGCTCTGTTGCTTTGTTTTTTAGATGTTTCAGGAAACACCATACACTTCTCCCAAGTGGTTGTTGGCAATTTACATCCCGCCCTTCAGCATAACAAGGCTCCCAGTTCTCCATGGCCTGTCCTGCCTTTCTGGATTTTACACTTTTTTCAGATGGCCCTTTTGACCGGGGGGAAGTGAGACTTCATTGTAGTGCAGATTTCCTTTGCAAGCTTGCTTGGTTGGCCAAAAAGGGCGTATGCGTTTTTTCCTGAATATATTCAGGAAAAAACGCATACGCCCTTTTTGGCCAAGTGCATCATTGTGGACGTTCTGCCTCTTTTCCTATGCTTTCAATGCAATTCCAGTCTACCTCCTGAAATCGGTTTCCTGCAATTCTGCCCCGCTTTCAAGTCCTCTTGGCAGCCTTACTTCAGTCTATTTTTGGACGATAGCTGTCATTTATAACTCTGCAGGTTTGTGAATTACAGTGCCCCTGAGCTCCTTTCTTCAACTCGCTTTCTTGTGACCTGGCCGCAACACCGCAGGATGGCTTCAGGCCCTAATCTGGTTCCGGCACGACACACTGAGCCTTTGGTTATTTCCTCTTCCTGGTGAGAAATGAGAGTTAAATTTGCCCGTCCAGACACCTCCAGCTAGTCTCTCATTGGTTCTCGCTATTCCTGTTCATCTTCCACAGAAATTGCAAACTGGGCCAAACAGGAGGTTAAAGGCGCTGACTCTCCTAGTGGGGAGAGTGTTAGTAAAGCGTCTGGAATGTTGCACCCGAGTACCAAGGCAGGAAAACTGAGACATATTTGAACACGTCTCCCGTTCACATGGTTGATCATACTTGGGTTCCACATGCATGTTTTAGCTGAAGGAAGAATACCTTAAACCTGGAGAGTTAAGACCCTTGTAATGGGTACCATGCAATATGACTTCAAAGGGTCTTCATTTGCTCACCGAACCTCCCCAATCCTATCACTGCTGCGTTTATGCCCCTGTACACATGCTTGATTCTCTTTCGGAGACAAAGCAATCCATAGGTTTTAAGATACTTACTAGTCAGGTACATTCTTAGGCGTTTAATATGCGGTGTTGAGTCCATTTCGTTGAGCAAGGAGTAGCTCTTGTCTATTCCATATTTGACTTAAGGAACTTTATCTGTGCTCATTTCAATCTCTGGTTTTATGCAGCACCCCAACTCACCTTTCCCCTTAAGCAAGCATAAGTTGGTTTTCTAAATTTGAGACCCTGTTCTGTTCTGTAATTCAGTTCCTGTGTAGCCAAGTTTCCATTCCGTGTATTACTGATATCTTATGATGTTTCTTTTTCTGTGTGACTTATTTCAGTTAGAATCATCATACCTGAATCCACTCATTGTGCTGCTAAGGCCCTGATGACACAGATTTCATTGCTGAGTGATATTGCTTTGTAAGTAAATACCACAATTTCTTTATCCATTTTTCACTTTCTGCGATGTTGAACTTGTACTGTAAACGAGGTTCTTGTAAACAGAGGCGTCCCAAACTTTGGGGTGGCTGTGTCTTTTTGATTTTAATTTCCCTAAGCTATAGGACCATAAGTGGAAGTGCCCTAGGTTCTGTTGCTTTGTTTTTTAGATGTTTCAGGAAACACCATACACTTCTCCCGAGTGGTTGTTGGCGATTTACATCCCGCCCATCAGCATAACAAGGCTCCCAGTTCTCCATGGCCTGTCCTGCCTTTCTGGATTTTACACTTTTTTCAGATGGCCCTTTTGACCGGGGGGAAGTGAGACTTCATTGTAGTGCAGATTTCCTTTGCAAGCTTGCTTGGTTGGCCAAAAAGGGCGTATGCGTTTTTTCCTGAATATATTCAGGAAAAAACGCATACGCCCTTTTTGGCCAAGTGCATCATTGTGGACGTTCTGCCTCTTTTCCTATGCTTTCAATGCAATTCCAGTCTACCTCCTGAAATCGGTTTCCTGCAATTCTGCCCCGCTTTCAAGTCCTCTTGGCAGCCTTACTTCAGTCTATTTTTGGACGATAGCTGTCATTTATAACTCTGCAGGTTTGTGAATTACAGTGCCCCTGAGCTCCTTTCTTCAACTCGCTTTCTTGTGAGCTGGCCGCAACACCGCAGGATGGCTTCAGGCCCTAACCTGGTTCCGGCATGGCACGCTGAGCCTTTGGTTATTTCCTCTTCCTGGTGGGAAATGAGAGTTAAATTTGCCCGTCCAGACACCTCCAGCTAGCCTCTCATTGGTTCTCGCTATTCCTGTTCATCTTCCGCAGAAATTGCAAACTGGGCCAAACAGGAGGTTAAAGGTGCTGACTCTCCAAGTGGGGAGAGTGTTAGTAAAGCGTCTGGAATGTTGCACCCGAGTACCAGGGGAGGAAAACTGAGACATATTTGAACACGTCTCCCGTTCACACGGTTGATCATACTCTGGGTTCCACATGCATGTTTTAGCTGAAGGAAGAATACCTTAAACCTGGAGAGTTGAGACCCGTGGAATGGGTACCATGCAATATGTCTTCAAAGGGTCTTCATTTGCTCACCGAACCTCTCCAATCCTATCACTGCTGCGTTTATGCCCCTGTACACACGCTTGATTCTCTTTTGGAGACATAGCAATCCATAGGTTTTAAGATACTTACTAGTCAGGTACATTCTTAGGCGTTTAATATGGGGTGTTGAGTCCATTTCGTTGAGCAAGGAGTAGCTCTTGTCTATTCCATATTTGGCTTAAGGAACTTTATCTGTGCTCATTTCAATCTCTGGTTTTATGCAGCACCCCAACTCACCTTTACCCTTAAGCAAGCATAAGTTGGTTTTCTAAATTTGAGACCCTGTTCTGTTTTGGAATTCAGTTCCTCTGTAGCCAAGTTCACATTCCGTGTATTAGTGATATCTTATGATGTTTCTTTTTCTATGTGACTTATTTCAGTTAGAATCATCATACCTGAATCCACTCATTATGCTGCTACGGGCTTGATGACATAGATTTCATTGCTGAGTGATACTGCATTGTACGTAAGTACCACAAGTTCTTTATCCATTTTTCACTTTCTGAGATATTGAACTTGTACGGTAAATGAGGTGCTTGTAAACAGAGGCGTCCCAAACTTTGGGGTGGCTGTGTCTTTTTGATTTTAATTTCCCTAAGCTATAGGACCATAAGTGGAAGTGCCCTAGGCTCTGTTGCTTTGTTTTTTAGATGTTTTGGGAAACACCATACACTTCTCCCAAGTGTCTGTTGGCAATTTACATCCCGCCCATCAGCATAACAAGGCTCCCAGTTCTCCATGGCCTGTCCTGCCTTTCTGGATTTTACACTTTTTTCAGATGGCCCTTTTGACCGGCGGGAAGTGAGACTTCATTGTAGTGCAGATTTCCTTTGCAAGCTTGCTTGGTTGGCCAAAAAGGGCATATGCGTTTTTTCCTGAATATATTCAGGAAAAAATGCATACGCCCTTTTTGGCCAAGTGCATCATTGTGGACGTTCTGCCTCTTTTCCTATGCTTTCAATGCAATTCCAGTCTACCTCCTGAAATCGGTTTCCTGCAATTCTGCCCCGCTTTCAAGTCCTCTTGGCAGCCTTACGTCAGTATATTTTTGGACGATAGCTGTCATTTATAACTCTGCAGGTTTGTGAATTACAGTGCCCCTGAGCTCCTTTCTTCAACTCGCTTTCTTGTGAGCTGGCCGCAACACCGCAGGATGGCTTCAGGCCCTAATCTGGTTCCGGCACGGCACGCTGAGCCTTTGGTTAATTCCTCTTCCTGGTGGGAAATGAGAGTTAAATTTGCCCGTCCAGACACCTCCAGCTAGCCTCTCATTGGTTCTCGCTATTCCTGTTCATCTTCCGCAGAAATTGCAAACTGGGCCAAACAGGAGGTTAAAGGCGCTGACTCTCCAAGTGGGGAGAGTGTTAGTAAAGCGTCTGGAATGTTGCACCCGAGTACCAGGGGAGGAAAACTGAGACATATTTGAACACGTCTCCCGTTCACACGGTTGATCATACTCTGGGTTCCACATGCATGTTTTAGCTGAAGGAAGAATACCTTAAACCTGGAGAGTTGAGACCCGTGGAATGGGTACCATGCAATATGTCTTCAAAGGGTCTTCATTTGCTCACCGAACCTCTCCAATCCTATCACTGCTGCGTTTATGCCCCTGTACACACGCTTGATTCTCTTTTGGAGACATAGCAATCCATAGGTTTTAAGATACTTACTAGTCAGGTACATTCTTAGGCGTTTAATATGGGGTGTTGAGTCCATTTCGTTGAGCAAGGAGTAGCTCTTGTCTATTCCATATTTGGCTTAAGGAACTTTATCTGTGCTCATTTCAATCTCTGGTTTTATGCAGCACCCCAACTCACCTTTACCCTTAAGCAAGCATAAGTTGGTTTTCTAAATTTGAGACCCTGTTCTGTTTTGGAATTCAGTTCCTCTGTAGCCAAGTTCACATTCCGTGTATTACTGATATCTTATGATGTTTCTTTTTCTGTGTGACTTATTTCAGTTAGAATCATCATACCTGAATCCACTCATTGTGCTGCTAAGGGCCTGATGACATACATTTCAATGCTGAGTGATATTGCTTTGTAAGTAAATACCACAACTTCTTTATCCATTTTTCACATTCTGCGATGTTGAACTTGTACTGTAAACGAGGTTCTTGTAAACAGAGGCGTCCCAAACTTTGGGGTGGCTGTGTCTTTTTGATTTTAATTTCCCTAAGCTATAGGACCATAAGTGGAAGTGCCCTAGGCTCTGTTGCTTTGTTTTTTAGATGTTTCAGGAAACACCATACACTTCTCCTGAGTGTCTGTTGGCAATTTACATCCCGCCCATCAGCATAACAAGGCTCCCAGTTCTCCATGGCCTGTCCTGCCTTTCTGGATTTTACACTTTTTTCAGATGGCCCTTTTGACCGGGGGGAAGTGAGACTTCATTGTAGTGCAGATTTCCTTTGCAAGTTTGCTTGGTTGGCCAAAAAGGGCGTATGCGTTTTTTCCTGAATATATTCAGGAAAAAACGCATACGCCCTTTTTGGCCAAGTGCATCATTGTGGACGTTCTGCCTCTTTTCCTATGCTTTCAATGCAATTCCAGTCTACCTCCTGAAATCGGTTTCCTGCAATTCTGCCCCGCTTTCAAGTCCTCTTGGCAGCCTTACTTCAGTCTATTTTTGGACGATAGCTGTCATTTATAACTCTGCAGGTTTGTGAATTACAGTGCCCCTGAGCTCCTTTCTTCAACTCGCTTTCTTGTGAGCTGGCCGCAACACCGCAGGATGGCTTCAGGCCCTAACCTGGTTCCGGCACGGCACGCTGAGCCTTTGGTTATTTCCTCTTCCTGGTGGGAAATGAGAGTTAAATTTGCCCGTCCAGACACCTCCAGCTAGCCTCTCATTGGTTCTCGCTATTCCTGTTCATCTTCCGCAGAAATTGCAAACTGGGCCAAACAGGAGGTTAAAGGTGCTGACTCTCCAAGTGGGGAGAGTGTTAGTAAAGCGTCTGGAATGTTGCACCCGAGTACCAGGGGAGGAAAACTGAGACATATTTGAACACGTCTCCCGTTCACACGGTTGATCATACTCTGGGTTCCACATGCATGTTTTAGCTGAAGGAAGAATACCTTAAACCTGGAGAGTTGAGACCCGTGGAATGGGTACCATGCAATATGTCTTCAAAGAGTCTTCATTTGCTCACCGAACCTCTCCAATCCTATCACTGCTGCGTTTATGCCCCTGTACACACGCTTGATTCTCTTTTGGAGACATAGCAATCCATAGGTTTTAAAATACTTACTAGTCAGGTACATTCTTAGGCGTTTAATATGGGGTGTTGAGTCCATTTCGTTGAGCAAGGAGTAGCTCTTGTCTATTCCATATTTGGCTTAAGGAACTTTATCTGTGCTCATTTCAATCTCTGGTTTTATGCAGCACCCCAACTCACCTTTACCCTTAAGCAAGCATAAGTTGGTTTTCTAAATTTGAGACCCTGTTCTGTTTTGGAATTCAGTTCCTCTGTAGCCAAGTTCACATTCCGTGTATTAGTGATATCTTATGATGTTTCTTTTTCTGTGTGACTTATTTCAGTTAGAATCATCATACCTGAATCCACTCATTATGCTGCTACGGGCCTGATGACATAGATTTCATTGCTGAGTGATAGTGCATTGTACGTAAGTACCACAAGTTCTTTATCCATTTTTCACTTTCTGTGATATTGAACTTGTACTGTAAACGAGGTTCTTGTAAACAGAGGCGTCCCAAACTTTGGGGTGGCTGTGTCTTTTTGATTTTAATTTCCCTAAGCTATAGGACCATAAGTGACAGTGCCCTAGGCTCTGTTGCTTTGATTTTTAGATGTTTCAGGAAACACCATACACTTCTCCCGAGTGTCTGTTGGCAATTTACATCCCGCCCATCAGCATAACAAGGCTCCCAGTTCTCCATGGCCTGTCCTGCCTTTCTGGATTTTACACTTTTTTCAGATGGCCCTTTTGACCGGGGGGAAGTGAGACTTCATTGTAGTGCAGATTTCCTTTGCAAGCTTGCTTGGTTGGCCAAAAAGTGCGTATGCGTTTTTTCCTGAATATATTCAGGAAAAAACGCATACGCCCTTTTTGGCCAAGTGCATCATTGTGGACGTTCTGCCTCTTTTCCTATGCTTTCAATGCAATTCCAGTCTACCTCCTGAAAACGGTTTCCTGCAATTCTGCCCCGCTTTCAAGTCCTCTAGGCAGCCTTACGTCAGTATATTTTTGGACGATAGCTGTCATTTATAACTCTGCAGGTTTGTGAATTACAGTGCCCCTGAGCTCCTTTCTTCAACTCGCTTTCTTGTGAGCTGGCCGCAACACCGCAGGATGGCTTCAGGCCCTAATCTGGTTCCGGCACGGCACGCTGAGCCTTTGGTTAATTCCTCTTCCTGGTGGGAAATGAGAGTTAAATTTGCCCGTCCAGACACCTCCAGCTAGTCTCTCATTGGTTCTCGCTATTCCTGTTCATCTTCCGCAGAAATTGCAAATTGGGTTAAACAGGAGGTTAAAGGCTCTGACTCTCTAAGTGGGGAGAGTGTTAGTAAAGCGTCTGGAATGTTGCACCCGAGTACCAGGGGAGGAAAACTGAGACATATTTGAACACGTCTCCCGTTCACACGGTTGATCATACTCTGGGTTCCACATGCATGTTTTAGCTGAAGGAAGAATACCTTAAACCTGGAGAGTTGAGACCCGTGGAATGGGTACCATGCAATATGTCTTCAAAGGGTCTTCATTTGCTCACCGAACCTCTCCAATCCTATCACTGCTGCGTTTATGCCCCTGTACACACGCTTGATTCTCTTTTGGAGACATAGCAATCCATAGGTTTTAAGATACTTACTGGTCAGGTACATTCTTAGGCGTTTAATATGGGGTGTTGAGTCCATTTCGTTGAGCAAGGAGTAGCTCTTGTCTATTCCATATTTGGCTTAAGGAACTTTATCTGTGCTCATTTCGATCTCTGGTTTTATGCAGCACCCCAACTCACCTTTCTCCTTAAGCAAGCATAAGTTGGTTTTCTAAATTTGAGACCCTGTTCTGTTTTGGAATTCAGTTCCTGTGTAGCCAAGTTTACATTCCGTGTATTACTGATATCTTATGATGTTTCTTTTTCTGTGTGACTTATTTCAGTTAGAATCATCATACCTGAATCCACTCATTGTGCTGCTAAGGGCCTGATGACATAGATTTCAATGCTGAGTGATATTGCTTTGTAAGTAAATACCACAACTTCTTTATCCATTTTTCACATTCTGCGATGTTGAACTTGTACTGTAAACGAGATTCTTGTAAACAGAGGCGTCCCAAACTTTGGGGTGGCTGTGTCTTTTTGATTTTAATTTCCCTAAGCTATAGGACCATAAGTGGAACTGCCCTAGGCTCTGTTGCTTTGTTTTTTAGATGTTTCAGGAAACACCATACACTTCTCCCGAGTGTCTGTTGGCAATTTACATCCTGCCCATCAGCATAACAAGGCTCCCAGTTCTCCATGGCCTGTCCTGCCTTTCTGGATTTTACACTTTTTTCAGATGGCCCTTTTGACCGGGGGGAAGTGAGACTTCATTGTAGTGCAGATTTCCTTTGCAAGCTTGCTTGGTTGGCCAAAAAGGGAGTATGCGTTTTTTCCTGAATATATTCAGGAAAAAACGCATACGCCCTTTTTTGCCAAGTGCATCATTGTGGACGTTCTGCCTCTTTTCCTCTGCTTTCAATGCAATTCCAGTCTACCTCCTGAAATCGGTTTCCTGCAATTCTGCCCCGCTTTCAAGTCCTCTTGGCAGACTTACTTCAGTATATTTTTGGACGATAGCTGTCATTTATAACTCTGCAGGTTTGTGAATTACAGTGCCCCTGAGCTCCTTTCCTCAACTCACTTTCTTTTGATCTGGCCGCAACACCGCAGGATGGCTTCAGGCCCTAATCTGGTTCCGGCACGGCACGCTGAGCCTTTGGTTATTTCCTCTTCCTGGTGGGAAATGAGAGTTAAATTTGCCCGTCCAGACACCTCCAGCTAGTCTCTCATTGGTTCTCGCTATTCCTGTTCATCTTCCGCAGAAATTGCAAACTGGGCCAAACAGGAGGTTAAAGGCGCTGAATCTCCAAGTGGGGAGAGTGTTAGTAAAGCGTCTGGAATGTTGCACCCGAGTACCAGGGGAGGAAAACTGAGACATATTTGAACACGTCTCCCGTTCACACGGTTGATCATACTCTAGGTTCCACATGCATGTTTTAGCTGAAGGAAGAACACCTTAAACCTGGAGAGTTGAGACCTGTGTAATGGGTACCATGCAATATGACTTCAAAGGGTCTTCATTTGCTCACCGAACCTCTCCAATCCTATCACTGCTGCGTTTATGCCCCTGTACACACGCTTGATTCTCTTTTGGAGACATAGCAATCCATAGGTTTTAAGATACTTACTAATCAGGTACATTCTTAGGCGTTTAATATGGGGTGTTGTGTCCATTTCGTTGAGCAAGGAGTAGCTCTTGTCTATTCCATATTTGGCTTAAGGAACTTTATCTGTGCTCATTTCAATCTCTGGTTTTATGCAGCACCACAACTCACCTTTCCCCTTAAGCAAGCATAAGTTGGTTTTCTGAATTTGAGACCCTGTTCTGTTTTGGAATTCAGTTCCTGTGTAGCCAAGTTTACATTCCGTGTATTACTGATATCTTATGATGTTTCTTTTTCTGTGTGACTTATTTCAGTTAGAATCATCGTACCTGAATCCACTCATTATGTTGCTACGGGCCTGATGACATAGATTTCATTGCTGAGTGATACTGCATTGTACGTAAGTACCACAAGTTCTTTATCCATTTTTCACTTTCTGTGATATTGAACTTGTACGGTAAATGAGGTTCTTGTAAACGGAGGCGTCCCAAACTTTGGGGTGGCTGTGTCTTTTTGATTTTAATTTCCCTAAGCTATAGGACCATAAGTGGAAGTGCCCTAGGCTCTGTTGCTTTGTTTTTTAGATGTTTCAGGAAACACCATACACTTCTCCCGAGTGTCTGTTGGCAATTTACATCCCGCCCATCAGCATAACAAGGCTCCCAGTTCTCCATGGCCTGTCCTGCCTTTCTGGATTTTACACTTTTTTCAGATGGCCCTTTTGACCGGGGGGAAGTTAGATTTCATTGTAGAGCAGATTTACTTTGCAAGTTTGCTTGGTTGGCCAAAAAGGGCGTATGCGTTTTTTCCTGAATATATTCAGGGAAAATCGCATACGCCCTTTTTGGCCAAGTGCATCATTGTGGACGTTCTGCCTCTTTTCCTATGCTTTCAATGCAATTCCAGTCTACCTCCTGAAATCGGTTTCCTGCAATTCTGCCCCGCTTTCAAGTCCTCTTGGCAGCCTTACTTCAGTCTATTTTTGGACGATAGCTGTCATTTATAACTCTGCAGGTTTGTGAATTACAGTGCCCCTGAGCTCCTTTCCTCAACTCGCTTTCTTTTGAGCTTGCCGCAACACCGCAGGATGGCTTCAGACCCTAATCTGGTTCCGGCACGGCACGCTGAGCCTTTGGTTATTTCCTCTTCCTGGTGGGAAATGAGAGTTAAATTTGCCCGTCCAGACACCTCCAGCTAGCCTCTCATTGGTTCTCGCTATTCCTGTTCATCTTCCGCAGAAATTGCAAACTGGGCCAAACAGGAGGTTAAAGGCGCTGACTCTCCAAGTGGGGAGAGTGTTAGTAAAGCGTCTGGAATGTTGCACCCGAGTACCAGGGGAGGAAAACTGAGACATATTTGAACACGTCTCCTGTTCACACGGTTGATCATACTCTGGGTTCCACATGCATGTTTTAGCTGAAGGAAGAATGCCTTAAACCTGGAGAGTTGAGACCCGTGGAATGGGTACCATGCAATATGTCTTCAAAGGGTCTTCATTTGCTCACCGAACCTCTCCAATCCTATCACTGCTGCGTTTATGCCCCTGTACACACGCTTGATTCTCTTTTGGAGACATAGCAATCCATAGGTTTTAAGATACTTACTAGTCAGGTACATTCTTAGGCGTTTAATATGGGGTGTTGAGTCCATTTCGTTGAGCAAGGAGTAGCTCTTGTCTATTCCATATTTGGCTTAAGGAACTTTATCTGTGCTCATTTCAATCTCTGGTTTTATGCAGCACCACAACTCACCTTTCCCCTTAAGCAAGCATAAGTTGGTTTTCTAAATTTGAGACCCTGTTCTGTTTTGGAATTCAGTTCCTCTGTAGCCAAGTTTACATTCCGTGTATTAGTGATATCTTATGATGTTTCTTTTTCTGTGTGACTTATTTCAGTTAGAATCATCGTACCTGAATCCACTCATTATGCTGCTACGGGCCTGATGACATAGATTTCATTGCTGAGTGATACTGCATTGTACGTAAGTACCACAAGTTCTTTATCCATTTTTCACTTTCTGTGATATTGAACTTGTACGGTAAACGAGGTTCTTGTAAACAGAGGCGTCCCAAACTTTGGGGTGGCTGTGTCTTTTTGATTGTAATTTCCCTAAGCTATAGGACCATAAGTGGAAGTGCCCTAGGCTCTGTTGCTTTGTTTTTTAGATGTTTCAGGAAACACCATACACTTCTCCCGAGTGTCTGTTGGCAATTTACATCCCGCCCATCAGCATAACAAGGCTCCCAGTTCTCCATGGCCTGTCCTGCCTTTCTGGATTTTACACTTTTTTCAGATGGCCCTTTTGACCGGGGGGAAGTGAGACTTCATTGTAGTGCAGATTTCCTTTGCAAGCTTGCTTGGTTGGCCAAAAAGGGCGTATGCGTGTTTTCCTGAATATATTCAGGAAAAAACGCATACGCCCTTTTTGGCCAAGTGCATCATTGTGGACGTTCTGCCTCTTTTCCTATGCTTTCAATGCAATTCCAGTCTACCTCCTGAAATCGGTTTCCTGCAATTCTGCCCCGCTTTCAAGTCCTCTTGGCAGCCTTACTTCAGTATATTTTTGGACGATAGCTGTGATTTATAACTCTGCAGGTTTGTGAATTACAGGGCCCCTGAGCTCCTTTCCTCAACTCGCTTTCTTTTGAGCTGGCCGCAACACCGCAGGATGGCTTCAGACCCTAATCTTGTTCCGTCACGGCACGCTGAGCCTTTGGTTATTTCCTCTTCCTGGTGGGAAATGAGAGTTAAATTTGCCCGTCCAGACACCTCCAGCTAGCCTCTCATTGGTTCTCGCTATTCCTGTTCATCTTCCGCAAAAATTGCAAACTGGGCCAAACAGGAGGTTAAAGACGCTGACTCTCCAAGTTGGGAGAGTGTTAGTAAAGCGTCTGGAATGTTGCACCCGAGTACCAGGGGAGGAAAACTGAGACATATTTGAACACGTCTCCCGTTCACACGGTTGATCATACTCTGGGTTCCACATGCATGTTTTAGCTGAAGGAAGAATGCCTTAAACCTGGAGAGTTGAGACCCGTGGAATGGGTACCATGCAATATGTTTACAAAGGGTCTTCATTTGCTCACCGAACCTCTCCAATCCTATCACTGCTGCGTTTATGCCCCTGTACACACGCTTGATTCTCTTTTGGAGACATAGCAATCCATAGGTTTTACGATACTTACTAGTCAGGTACATTCTTAGGCGTTTAATATGCGGTGTTGAGTCCATTTCGTTGAGCAAGGAGTAGCTCTTGTCTATTCCATATTTGGCTTAAGGAACTTTATCTGTGCTCATTTCAATCTCTGGTTTTATGCAGCACCCCAACTCACCTTTACCCTTAAGCAAACATAAGTTGGTTTTCTAAATTTGAGACCCTGTTCTGTTCTGTAATTCAGTTCCTGTGTAGCCAAGTTTACATTCCGTGTATTAGTGATATCTTATGATGTTTCTTTTTCTGTGTGACTTATTTCAGTTAGAATCATCGTACCTGAATCCACTCATTATGCTGCTACGGGCCTGATGACATAGATTTCATTGCTGAGTGATACTGCATTGTACGTAAGTACCACAAGTTCTTTATCCATTTTTCACTTTCTGTGATATTGAACTTGTACGGTAAACGAGGTTCTTGTAAACAGAGGCGTCCCAAACTTTGGGGTGGCTGTGTCTTTTTGATTTTAATTTCCCTAACCTATAGGACCATAAGTGGAAGTGCCCTAGGCTCTGTTGCTTTGTTTTTTAGATGTTTCAGGAAACACCATACACTTCTCCCGAGTGTCTGTTGGCAATTTACATCCCGCCCATCAGCATAACAAGGCTCCCAGTTCTCCATGGCCTGTCCTGCCTTTCTGGATTTTACACTTTTTTCAGATGGCCCTTTTCACCGGGGGGAAGTGAGACTTCATTGTAGTGCAGATTTCCTTTGCAAGCTTGCTTGGTTGGCCAAAAAGGGCGTATGCGTTTTTTCCTGAATATATTCAGGAAAAAACGCATACGCCCTTTTTGGCCAAGTGCATCATTGTGGACGTTCTGCCTCTTTTCCTATGCTTTCAATGCAATTCCAGTCTACCTCCTGAAATCGGTTTCCTGCAATTCTGCCCCGCTTTCAAGTCCTCTTGGCAGCCTTACTTCAGTCTATTTTTGGACGATAGCTGTCATTTATAACTCTGCAGGTTTGTGAATTACAGGGCCCCTGAGCTCCTTTCCTCAACTCGCTTTCTTTTGAGCTGGCCGCAACACCGCAGGATGGCTTCAGGCCCTAATCTGGTTCCGGCACGGCACGCTGAGCCTTTGGTTATTTCCTCTTCCTGGTGGGAAATGAGAGTGAAATTTGCCCGTTCAGACACCTCTAGCTAGCCTCTCATTGGTTCTCGCTATTCCTGTTCATCTTCCGCAGAAATTGCAAACTGGGCCAAACAGGAGGTTAAAGGCGCTGACTCTCCAAGTGGGGAGAGTGTTAGTAAAGCGTCTGGAATGTTGCACCCGAGTACCAGGGGAGGAAAACTGAGACATATTTGAACACGTCTCCCGTTCACACGGTTGATCATACTCTGGGTTCCACATGCATGTTTTAGCTGAAGGAAGAATGCCTTAAACCTGGAGAGTTGAGACCCGTGGAATGGGTACCATGCAATATGTTTTCAAAGGGTCTTCATTTGCTCACCGAACCTCTCCAATCCTATCACTGCTGCGTTTATGCCCCTGTACACACGCTTGATTCTCTTTTGGAGACATAGCAATCCATAGGTTTTAAGATACTTACTAGTCAGGTACATTCTTAGGCGTTTAATATGGGGTGTTGAGTCCATTTCGTTGAGCAAGGAGTAGCTCTTGTCTATTCCATATTTGGCTTAAGGAACTTTATCTGTGCTCATTTCAATCTCTGGTTTTATGCAGCACCACAACTCACCTTTCCCCTTAAGCAAGCATAAGTTGGTTTTCTAAATTTGAGACCCTGTTCTGTTTTAGAATTCAGTTCCTCTGTAGCCAAGTTTACATTCCGTGTATTAGTGATATCTTATGATGTTTCTTTTTCTGTGTGACTTATTTCAGTTAGAATCATCGTACCTGAATCCACTCATTATGCTGCTACGGGCCTGATGACATAGATTTCATTGCTGAGTGATACTGCATTGTACGTAAGTACCAGAAGTTCTTTATCCATTTTTCACTTTCTGTGATATTGAACTTGTACGGTAAACGAGGTTCTTGTAAACAGAGGCGTCCCAAACTTTGGGGTGGCTGTGTCTTTTTGATTTTAATTTTCCTAAGCTATAGGACCATAAGTGGAAGTGCCCTAGGCTCTGTTGCTTTGTTTTTTAGATGTTTCAGGAAACACCATACACTTCTCCCGAGTGTCTGTTGGCAATTTACATCCCGCCCATCAGCATAACAAGGCTCCCAGTTCTCCATGGCCTGTCCTGCCTTTCTGGATTTTACACTTTTTTCAGATGGCCCTTTTGACCGGGGGGAAGTGAGACTTCATTGTAGTGCAGATTTCCTTTGCAAGCTTGCTTGGTTGGCCAAAAAGGGCGTATGCGTGTTTTCCTGAATATATTCAGGAAAAAACGCATACGCCCTTTTTGGCCAAGTGCATCATTGTGGACGTTCTGCCTCTTTTCCTATGCTTTCAATGCAATTCCAGTCTACCTCCTGAAATCGGTTTCCTGCAATTCTGCCCCGCTTTCAAGTCCTCTTGGCAGCCTTACTTCAGTATATTTTTGGACGATAGCTGTGATTTATAACTCTGCAGGTTTGTGAATTACAGGGCCCCTGAGCTCCTTTCCTCAACTCGCTTTCTTTTGAGCTGGCCGCAACACCGCATGATGGCTTCAGACCCTAATCTGGTTCCGGCACGGCACGCTGAGCCTTTGGTTATTTCCTCTTCCTGGTGGGAAATGAGAGTTAAATTTGCCCGTCCAGACACCTCCAGCTAGCCTCTCATTGGTTCTCGCTATTCCTGTTCATCTTCCGCAAAAATTGCAAACTGGGCCAAACAGGAGGTTAAAGGCGCTGACTCTCCAAGTGGGGAGAGTGTTAGTAAAGCGTCTGGAATGTTGCACCCGAGTACCAGGGGAGGAAATTGAGACATATTTGAACACGTCTCCCGTTCACACGGTTGATCATACTCTGGGTTCCACATGCATGTTTTAGCTGAAGGAAGAATGCCTTAAACCTGGAGAGTTGAGACCCGTGGAATGGGTACCATGCAATATGTCTTCAAAGGGTCTTCATTTGCTCACCGAACCTCTCCAATCCTATCACTGCTGCGTTTATGCCCCTGTACACACGCTTGATTCTCTTTTGGAGACATAGCAATCCATAGGTTTTAAGATACTTACTAGTCAGGTACATTCTTAGGCGTTTAATATGGGGTGTTGAGTCCATTTCGTTGAGCAAGGAGTAGCTCTTGTCTATTCCATATTTGGCTTAAGGAACTTTATCTGTGCTCATTTCAATCTCTGGTTTTATGCAGCACCACAACTCACCTTTCCCCTTAAGCAAGCATAAGTTGGTTTTCTAAATTTGAGACCCTGTTCTGTTTTGGAATTCAGTTCCTCTGTAACCAAGTTTACATTCCGTGTATTAGTGATATCTTATGATGTTTCTTTTTCTGTGTGACTTATTTCAGTTAGAATCATCGTACCTGAATCCACTCATTATGCTGCTACGGGCCTGATGACATAGATTTCATTGCTGAGTGATACTGCATTGTACGTAAGTACCACAAGTTCTTTATCCATTTTTCACTTTCTGTGATATTGAACTTGTACGGTAAACGAGGTTCTTGTAAACAGAGGCGTCCCAAACTTTGGGGTGGCTGTGTCTTTTTGATTGTAATTTCCCTAAGCTATAGGACCATAAGTGGAAGTGCCCTAGGCTCTGTTGCTTTGTTTTTTAGATGTTTCAGGAAACACCATACACTTCTCCCGAGTGTCTGTTGGCAATTTACATCCCGCCCATCAGCATAACAAGGCTCCCAGTTCTCCATGGCCTGTCGTGCCTTTATGGATTTTACACTTTTTTCAGATGGCCCTTTTGACCGGGGGGAAGTGAGACTTCATTGTAGTGCAGATTTCCTTTGCAAGCTTGCTTGGTTGGCCAAAAAGGGCGTATGCGTTTTTTCCTGAATATATTCAGGAAAAAACGCATACGCCCTTTTTGGCCAAGTGCATCATTGTGGACGTTCTGCCTCTTTTCCTATGCTTTCAATGCAATTCCAGTCTACCTCCTGAAAACGGTTTCCTGCAATTCTGCCCCGCTTTCAAGTCCTCTAGGCAGCCTTACGTCAGTATATTTTTGGACGATAGCTGTCATTTATAACTCTGCAGGTTTGTGAATTACAGTGCCCCTGAGCTCCTTTCTTCAACTCGCTTTCTTGTGAGCTGGCCGCAACACCGCAGGATGGCTTCAGGCCCTAATCTGGTTCCGGCACGGCACGCTGAGCCTTTGGTTAATTCCTCTTCCTGGTGGGAAATGAGAGTTAAATTTGCCCGTCCAGACACCTCCAGCTAGTCTCTCATTGGTTCTCGCTATTCCTGTTCATCTTCCGCAGAAATTGCAAATTGGGTTAAACAGGAGGTTAAAGGCTCTGACTCTCTAAGTGGGGAGAGTGTTAGTAAAGCGTCTGGAATGTTGCACCCGAGTACCAGGGGAGGAAAACTGAGACATATTTGAACACGTCTCCCGTTCACACGGTTGATCATACTCTGGGTTCCACATGCATGTTTTAGCTGAAGGAAGAATACCTTAAACCTGGAGAGTTGAGACCCGTGGAATGGGTACCATGCAATATGTCTTCAAAGGGTCTTCATTTGCTCACCGAACCTCTCCAATCCTATCACTGCTGCGTTTATGCCCCTGTACACACGCTTGATTCTCTTTTGGAGACATAGCAATCCATAGGTTTTAAGATACTTACTGGTCAGGTACATTCTTAGGCGTTTAATATGGGGTGTTGAGTCCATTTCGTTGAGCAAGGAGTAGCTCTTGTCTATTCCATATTTGGCTTAAAAAACTTTATCTGTGCTCATTTCGATCTCTGGTTTTATGCAGCACCCCAACTCACCTTTCTCCTTAAGCAAGCATAAGTTGGTTTTCTAAATTTGAGACCCTGTTCTGTTTTGGAATTCAGTTCCTGTGTAGCCAAGTTTACATTCCGTGTATTACTGATATCTTATGATGTTTCTTTTTCTGTGTGACTTATTTCAGTTAGAATCATCATACCTGAATCCACTCATTGTGCTGCTAAGGGCCTGATGACATAGATTTCAATGCTGAGTGATATTGCTTTGTAAGTAAATACCACAACTTCTTTATCCATTTTTCACATTCTGCGATGTTGAACTTGTACTGTAAACGAGATTCTTGTAAACAGAGGCGTCCCAAACTTTGGGGTGGCTGTGTCTTTTTGATTTTAATTTCCCTAAGCTATAGGACCATAAGTGGAACTGCCCTAGGCTCTGTTGCTTTGTTTTTTAGATGTTTCAGGAAACACCATACACTTCTCCCGAGTGTCTGTTGGCAATTTACATCCTGCCCATCAGCATAACAAGGCTCCCAGTTCTCCATGGCCTGTCCTGCCTTTCTGGATTTTACACTTTTTTCAGATGGCCCTTTTGACCGGGGGGAAGTGAGACTTCATTGTAGTGCAGATTTCCTTTGCAAGCTTGCTTGGTTGGCCAAAAAGGGAGTATGCGTTTTTTCCTGAATATATTCAGGAAAAAACGCATACGCCCTTTTTTGCCAAGTGCATCATTGTGGACGTTCTGCCTCTTTTCCTCTGCTTTCAATGCAATTCCAGTCTACCTCCTGAAATCGGTTTCCTGCAATTCTGCCCCGCTTTCAAGTCCTCTTGGCAGACTTACTTCAGTATATTTTTGGACGATAGCTGTCATTTATAACTCTGCAGGTTTGTGAATTACAGTGCCCCTGAGCTCCTTTCCTCAACTCACTTTCTTTTGATCTGGCCGCAACACCGCAGGATGGCTTCAGGCCCTAATCTGGTTCCGGCACGGCACGCTGAGCCTTTGGTTATTTCCTCTTCCTGGTGGGAAATGAGAGTTAAATTTGCCCGTCCAGACACCTCCAGCTAGTCTCTCATTGGTTCTCGCTATTCCTGTTCATCTTCCGCAGAAATTGCAAACTGGGCCAAACAGGAGGTTAAAGGCGCTGAATCTCCAAGTGGGGAGAGTGTTAGTAAAGCGTCTGGAATGTTGCACCCGAGTACCAGGGGAGGAAAACTGAGACATATTTGAACACGTCTCCCGTTCACACGGTTGATCATACTCTAGGTTCCACATGCATGTTTTAGCTGAAGGAAGAACACCTTAAACCTGGAGAGTTGAGACCTGTGTAATGGGTACCATGCAATATGACTTCAAAGGGTCTTCATTTGCTCACCGAACCTCTCCAATCCTATCACTGCTGCGTTTATGCCCCTGTACACACGCTTGATTCTCTTTTGGAGACATAGCAATCCATAGGTTTTAAGATACTTACTAATCAGGTACATTCTTAGGCGTTTAATATAGGGTGTTGTGTCCATTTCGTTGAGCAAGGAGTAGCTCTTGTCTATTCCATATTTGGCTTAAGGAACTTTATCTGTGCTCATTTCAATCTCTGGTTTTATGCAGCACCACAACTCACCTTTCCCCTTAAGCAAGCATAAGTTGGTTTTCTGAATTTGAGACCCTGTTCTGTTTTGGAATTCAGTTCCTGTGTAGCCAAGTTTACATTCCGTGTATTACTGATATCTTATGATGTTTCTTTTTCTGTGTGACTTATTTCAGTTAGAATCATCGTACCTGAATCCACTCATTATGCTGCTACGGGCCTGATGACATAGATTTCATTGCTGAGTGATACTGCATTGTACGTAAGTACCACAAGTTCTTTATCCATTTTTCACTTTCTGTGATATTGAACTTGTACGGTAAATGAGGTTCTTGTAAACGGAGGCGTCCCAAACTTTGGGGTGGCTGTGTCTTTTTGATTTTAATTTCCCTAAGCTATAGGACCATAAGTGGAAGTGCCCTAGGCTCTGTTGCTTTGTTTTTTAGATGTTTCAGGAAACACCATACACTTCTCCCGAGTGTCTGTTGGCAATTTACATCCCGCCCATCAGCATAACAAGGCTCCCAGTTCTCCATGGCCTGTCCTGCCTTTCTGGATTTTACACTTTTTTCAGATGGCCCTTTTGACCGGGGGGAAGTTAGATTTCATTGTAGAGCAGATTTACTTTGCAAGTTTGCTTGGTTGGCCAAAAAGGGCGTATGCGTTTTTTCCTGAATATATTCAGGGAAAATCGCATACGCCCTTTTTGGCCAAGTGCATCATTGTGGACGTTCTGCCTCTTTTCCTATGCTTTCAATGCAATTCCAGTCTACCTCCTGAAATCGGTTTCCTGCAATTCTGCCCCGCTTTCAAGTCCTCTTGGCAGCCTTACTTCAGTCTATTTTTGGACGATAGCTGTCATTTATAACTCTGCAGGTTTGTGAATTACAGTGCCCCTGAGCTCCTTTCCTCAACTCGCTTTCTTTTGAGCTTGCCGCAACACCGCAGGATGGCTTCAGACCCTAATCTGGTTCCGGCACGGCACGCTGAGCCTTTGGTTATTTCCTCTTCCTGGTGGGAAATGAGAGTTAAATTTGCCCGTCCAGACACCTCCAGCTAGCCTCTCATTGGTTCTCGCTATTCCTGTTCATCTTCCGCAGAAATTGCAAACTGGGCCAAACAGGAGGTTAAAGGCGCTGACTCTCCAAGTGGGGAGAGTGTTAGTAAAGCGTCTGGAATGTTGCACCCGAGTACCAGGGGAGGAAAACTGAGACATATTTGAACACGTCTCCTGTTCACACGGTTGATCATACTCTGGGTTCCACATGCATGTTTTAGCTGAAGGAAGAATGCCTTAAACCTGGAGAGTTGAGACCCGTGGAATGGGTACCATGCAATATGTCTTCAAAGGGTCTTCATTTGCTCACCGAACCTCTCCAATCCTATCACTGCTGCGTTTATGCCCCTGTACACACGCTTGATTCTCTTTTGGAGACATAGCAATCCATAGGTTTTAAGATACTTACTAGTCAGGTACATTCTTAGGCGTTTAATATGGGGTGTTGAGTCCATTTCGTTGAGCAAGGAGTAGCTCTTGTCTATTCCATATTTGGCTTAAGGAACTTTATCTGTGCTCATTTCAATCTCTGGTTTTATGCAGCACCACAACTCACCTTTCCCCTTAAGCAAGCATAAGTTGGTTTTCTAAATTTGAGACCCTGTTCTGTTTTGGAATTCAGTTCCTCTGTAGCCAAGTTTACATTCCGTGTATTAGTGATATCTTATGATGTTTCTTTTTCTGTGTGACTTATTTCAGTTAGAATCATCGTACCTGAATCCACTCATTATGCTGCTACGGGCCTGATGACATAGATTTCATTGCTGAGTGATACTGCATTGTACGTAAGTACCACAAGTTCTTTATCCATTTTTCACTTTCTGTGATATTGAACTTGTACGGTAAACGAGGTTCTTGTAAACAGAGGCGTCCCAAACTTTGGGGTGGCTGTGTCTTTTTGATTGTAATTTCCCTAAGCTATAGGACCATAAGTGGAAGTGCCCTAGGCTCTGTTGCTTTGTTTTTTAGATGTTTCAGGAAACACCATACACTTCTCCCGAGTGTCTGTTGGCAATTTACATCCCGCCCATCAGCATAACAAGGCTCCCAGTTCTCCATGGCCTGTCCTGCCTTTCTGGATTTTACACTTTTTTCAGATGGCCCTTTTGACCGGGGGGAAGTGAGACTTCATTGTAGTGCAGATTTCCTTTGCAAGCTTGCTTGGTTGGCCAAAAAGGGCGTATGCGTGTTTTCCTGAATATATTCAGGAAAAAACGCATACGCCCTTTTTGGCCAAGTGCATCATTGTGGACGTTCTGCCTCTTTTCCTATGCTTTCAATGCAATTCCAGTCTACCTCCTGAAATCGGTTTCCTGCAATTCTGCCCCGCTTTCAAGTCCTCTTGGCAGCCTTACTTCAGTATATTTTTGGACGATAGCTGTGATTTATAACTCTGCAGGTTTGTGAATTACAGGGCCCCTGAGCTCCTTTCCTCAACTCGCTTTCTTTTGAGCTGGCCGCAACACCGCAGGATGGCTTCAGACCCTAATCTTGTTCCGTCACGGCACGCTGAGCCTTTGGTTATTTCCTCTTCCTGGTGGGAAATGAGAGTTAAATTTGCCCGTCCAGACACCTCCAGCTAGCCTCTCATTGGTTCTCGCTATTCCTGTTCATCTTCCGCAAAAATTGCAAACTGGGCCAAACAGGAGGTTAAAGACGCTGACTCTCCAAGTTGGGAGAGTGTTAGTAAAGCGTCTGGAATGTTGCACCCGAGTACCAGGGGAGGAAAACTGAGACATATTTGAACACGTCTCCCGTTCACACGGTTGATCATACTCTGGGTTCCACATGCATGTTTTAGCTGAAGGAAGAATGCCTTAAACCTGGAGAGTTGAGACCCGTGGAATGGGTACCATGCAATATGTTTTCAAAGGGTCTTCATTTGCTCACCGAACCTCTCCAATCCTATCACTGCTGCGTTTATGCCCCTGTACACACGCTTGATTCTCTTTTGGAGACATAGCAATCCATAGGTTTTACGATACTTACTAGTCAGGTACATTCTTAGGCGTTTAATATGCGGTGTTGAGTCCATTTCGTTGAGCAAGGAGTAGCTCTTGTCTATTCCATATTTGGCTTAAGGAACTTTATCTGTGCTCATTTCAATCTCTGGTTTTATGCAGCACCCCAACTCACCTTTACCCTTAAGCAAACATAAGTTGGTTTTCTAAATTTGAGACCCTGTTCTGTTCTGTAATTCAGTTCCTGTGTAGCCAAGTTTACATTCCGTGTATTAGTGATATCTTATGATGTTTCTTTTTCTGTGTGACTTATTTCAGTTAGAATCATCGTACCTGAATCCACTCATTATGCTGCTACGGGCCTGATGACATAGATTTCATTGCTGAGTGATACTGCATTGTACGTAAGTACCACAAGTTCTTTATCCATTTTTCACTTTCTGTGATATTGAACTTGTACGGTAAACGAGGTTCTTGTAAACAGAGGCGTCCCAAACTTTGGGGTGGCTGTGTCTTTTTGATTTTAATTTCCCTAACCTATAGGACCATAAGTGGAAGTGCCCTAGGCTCTGTTGCTTTGTTTTTTAGATGTTTCAGGAAACACCATACACTTCTCCCGAGTGTCTGTTGGCAATTTACATCCCGCCCATCAGCATAACAAGGCTCCCAGTTCTCCATGGCCTGTCCTGCCTTTCTGGATTTTACACTTTTTTCAGATGGCCCTTTTCACCGGGGGGAAGTGAGACTTCATTGTAGTGCAGATTTCCTTTGCAAGCTTGCTTGGTTGGCCAAAAAGGGCGTATGCGTTTTTTCCTGAATATATTCAGGAAAAAACGCATACGCCCTTTTTGGCCAAGTGCATCATTGTGGACGTTCTGCCTCTTTTCCTATGCTTTCAATGCAATTCCAGTCTACCTCCTGAAATCGGTTTCCTGCAATTCTGCCCCGCTTTCAAGTCCTCTTGGCAGCCTTACTTCAGTCTATTTTTGGACGATAGCTGTCATTTATAACTCTGCAGGTTTGTGAATTACAGGGCCCCTGAGCTCCTTTCCTCAACTCGCTTTCTTTTGAGCTGGCCGCAACACCGCAGGATGGCTTCAGGCCCTAATCTGGTTCCGGCACGGCACGCTGAGCCTTTGGTTATTTCCTCTTCCTGGTGGGAAATGAGAGTGAAATTTGCCCGTTCAGACACCTCTAGCTAGCCTCTCATTGGTTCTCGCTATTCCTGTTCATCTTCCGCAGAAATTGCAAACTGGGCCAAACAGGAGGTTAAAGGCGCTGACTCTCCAAGTGGGGAGAGTGTTAGTAAAGCCTCTGGAATGTTGCACCCGAGTACCAGGGGAGGAAAACTGAGACATATTTGAACACGTCTCCCGTTCACACGGTTGATCATACTCTGGGTTCCACATGCATGTTTTAGCTGAAGGAAGAATGCCTTAAACCTGGAGAGTTGAGACCCGTGGAATGGGTACCATGCAATATGTTTTCAAAGGGTCTTCATTTGCTCACCGAACCTCTCCAATCCTATCACTGCTGCGTTTATGCCCCTGTACACACGCTTGATTCTCTTTTGGAGACATAGCAATCCATAGGTTTTAAGATACTTACTAGTCAGGTACATTCTTAGGCGTTTAATATGGGGTGTTGAGTCCATTTCGTTGAGCAAGGAGTAGCTCTTGTCTATTCCATATTTGGCTTAAGGAACTTTATCTGTGCTCATTTCAATCTCTGGTTTTATGCAGCACCACAACTCACCTTTCCCCTTAAGCAAGCATAAGTTGGTTTTCTAAATTTGAGACCCTGTTCTGTTTTAGAATTCAGTTCCTCTGTAGCCAAGTTTACATTCCGTGTATTAGTGATATCTTATGATGTTTCTTTTTCTGTGTGACTTATTTCAGTTAGAATCATCGTACCTGAATCCACTCATTATGCTGCTACGGGCCTGATGACATAGATTTCATTGCTGAGTGATACTGCATTGTACGTAAGTACCAGAAGTTCTTTATCCATTTTTCACTTTCTGTGATATTGAACTTGTACGGTAAACGAGGTTCTTGTAAACAGAGGCGTCCCAAACTTTGGGGTGGCTGTGTCTTTTTGATTTTAATTTTCCTAAGCTATAGGACCATAAGTGGAAGTGCCCTAGGCTCTGTTGCTTTGTTTTTTAGATGTTTCAGGAAACACCATACACTTCTCCCGAGTGTCTGTTGGCAATTTACATCCCGCCCATCAGCATAACAAGGCTCCCAGTTCTCCATGGCCTGTCCTGCCTTTCTGGATTTTACACTTTTTTCAGATGGCCCTTTTGACCGGGGGGAAGTGAGACTTCATTGTAGTGCAGATTTCCTTTGCAAGCTTGCTTGGTTGGCCAAAAAGGGCGTATGCGTGTTTTCCTGAATATATTCAGGAAAAAACGCATACGCCCTTTTTGGCCAAGTGCATCATTGTGGACGTTCTGCCTCTTTTCCTATGCTTTCAATGCAATTCCAGTCTACCTCCTGAAATCGGTTTCCTGCAATTCTGCCCCGCTTTCAAGTCCTCTTGGCAGCCTTACTTCAGTATATTTTTGGACGATAGCTGTGATTTATAACTCTGCAGGTTTGTGAATTACAGGGCCCCTGAGCTCCTTTCCTCAACTCGCTTTCTTTTGAGCTGGCCGCAACACCGCATGATGGCTTCAGACCCTAATCTGGTTCCGGCACGGCACGCTGAGCCTTTGGTTATTTCCTCTTCCTGGTGGGAAATGAGAGTTAAATTTGCCCGTCCAGACACCTCCAGCTAGCCTCTCATTGGTTCTCGCTATTCCTGTTCATCTTCCGCAAAAATTGCAAACTGGGCCAAACAGGAGGTTAAAGGCGCTGACTCTCCAAGTGGGGAGAGTGTTAGTAAAGCGTCTGGAATGTTGCACCCGAGTACCAGGGGAGGAAATTGAGACATATTTGAACACGTCTCCCGTTCACACGGTTGATCATACTCTGGGTTCCACATGCATGTTTTAGCTGAAGGAAGAATGCCTTAAACCTGGAGAGTTGAGACCCGTGGAATGGGTACCATGCAATATGTCTTCAAAGGGTCTTCATTTGCTCACCGAACCTCTCCAATCCTATCACTGCTGCGTTTATGCCCCTGTACACACGCTTGATTCTCTTTTGGAGACATAGCAATCCATAGGTTTTAAGATACTTACTAGTCAGGTACATTCTTAGGCGTTTAATATGGGGTGTTGAGTCCATTTCGTTGAGCAAGGAGTAGCTCTTGTCTATTCCATATTTGGCTTAAGGAACTTTATCTGTGCTCATTTCAATCTCTGGTTTTATGCAGCACCACAACTCACCTTTCCCCTTAAGCAAGCATAAGTTGGTTTTCTAAATTTGAGACCCTGTTCTGTTTTGGAATTCAGTTCCTCTGTAACCAAGTTTACATTCCGTGTATTAGTGATATCTTATGATGTTTCTTTTTCTGTGTGACTTATTTCAGTTAGAATCATCGTACCTGAATCCACTCATTATGCTGCTACGGGCCTGATGACATAGATTTCATTGCTGAGTGATACTGCATTGTACGTAAGTACCACAAGTTCTTTATCCATTTTTCACTTTCTGTGATATTGAACTTGTACGGTAAACGAGGTTCTTGTAAACAGAGGCGTCCCAAACTTTGGGGTGGCTGTGTCTTTTTGATTGTAATTTCCCTAAGCTATAGGACCATAAGTGGAAGTGCCCTAGGCTCTGTTGCTTTGTTTTTTAGATGTTTCAGGAAACACCATACACTTCTCCCGAGTGTCTGTTGGCAATTTACATCCCGCCCATCAGCATAACAAGGCTCCCAGTTCTCCATGGCCTGTCGTGCCTTTATGGATTTTACACTTTTTTCAGATGGCCCTTTTGACCGGGGGGAAGTGAGACTTCATTGTAGTGCAGATTTCCTTTGCAAGCTTGCTTGGTTGGCCAAAAAGGGCGTATGCGGTTTTTCCTGAATATATTCAGGAAAAAACGCATACGCCCTTTTTGGCCAAGTGCATCATTGTGGACGTTCTGCCTCTTTTCCTATGCTTTCAATGCAATTCCAGTCTACCTCCTGAAATCAGTTTCCTGCAATTCTGCCCCGCTTTCAAGTCCTCTTGGCAGCCTTACTTCAGTATATTTTTGGACGATAGCTGTCATTTATAACTCTGCAGGTTTGTGAATTACAGTGCCCCTGACCTCCTTTCCTCAACTCGCTTTCTTGTGACCTGGCCGCAACACCGCAGGATGGCTTCAGGCCCTAATCTGGTTCCGGCATGGCACGCTGAGCCTTTGGTTAATTCCTCTTCCTGGTGAGAAATGAGAGTTAAATTTGCCCGTCCAGACACCTCCAGCTAGTCTCTCATTGGTTCTCGCTATTCCTGTTCATCTTCTGCAGAAATTGCAAACTGGGCCAAACAGGAGGTTAAAGGCGCTGACTCTCCAAGTGGGGAGAGTGTTAGTAAAGCGTCTGGAATGTTGCACCCGAGTACCAGGGGAGGAAAACTGAGACATATTTGAACACTTCTCCCGTTCACACAGTTGATCATACTCTGGGTTCCACATGCATGTTTTAGCTGAAGGAAGAATACCTTAAACCTGGAGAGTTGAGACCCGTGGAATGGGTTCCATGCAATATGTCTTCAAAGGGTCTTCATTTGCTCACCGAACCTCTCCAATCCTATCACTGCTGCGTTTATGCCCCTGTACACACGCTTGATTCTCTTTTGGAGACATAGCAATCCATAGGTTTTAAGATACTTACTAGTCAGGTACATTCTTAGGCGTTTAATATGGGGCGTTGAGTCCATTTCGTTGAGCAAGGAGTAGCTCTTGTCTATTCCATATTTGGCTTAAGGAACTTTATCTGTGCTCATTTCAATCTCTGGTTTTATGCAGCACCACAACTCACCTTTCCCCTTAAGCAAGCATAAGTTGGTTTTCTAAATTTGAGACCCTGTTCTGTTTTGGAATTCAGTTCCTCTGTAGCCAAGTTTACATTCCATGTATTAGTGATATCTTATGATGTTTCTTTTTCTGTGTGACTTATTTCAGTTAGAATCATCGTACCTGAATCCACTCATTATGCTGCTACGGGCCTGATGACATAGATTTCATTGCTGAGTGATACTGCATTGTACGTAAGTACCACAAGTTCTTTATCCATTTTTCACTTTCTGTGATATTGAACTTGTATGGTAAACGAGGTTCTTGTAAACAGAGGCGTCCCAAACTTTGGGGTGGCTGTGTCTTTTTGATTTTAATTTCCCTAAGCTATAGGACCATAAGTGGAAGTGCCCTAGGCTCTGTTGCTTTGTTTTTTAGATGTTTCAGGAAACACCATACACTTCTCCCGAGTGTCTGTTGGCAATTTACATCCCGCCCATCAGCATAACAAGGCTCCCAGTTCTCCATGGCCTGTCCTGCCTTTCTGGATTTTACACTTTTTTCAGATGGCCCTTTTGACTGGGGGGAAGTGAGACTTCATTGTAGTGCAGATTTCCTTTGCAAGCTTGCTTGGTTGGCCAAAAAGGGCGTATGCGTTTTTTCCTGAATATATTCAGGAAAAAACGCATACGCCCTTTTTGGCCAAGTGCATCATTGTGGACGTTCTGCCTCTTTTCCTATGCTTTCAATGCAATTCCAGTCTACCTCCTGAAATCGGTTTCCTGCAATTCTGCCCCGCTTTCAAGTCCTCTTGGCAGCCTTACTTCAGTCTATTTTTGGACGATAGCTGTCATTTATAACTCTGCAGGTTTGTGAATTACAGTGCCCCTGAGCTCCTTTCTTCAACTCGCTTTCTTTTGAGCTGGCTGCAACACCGCAGGATGGCTTCAGGCCCTAATCTGGTTCCGGCACGGCACGCTGAGCCTTTGGTTATTTCCTCTTCCTGGTGGGAAATGAGAGTTAAATTTGCCCGTCCAGACACCTCCAGCTAGTCTCTCATTGGTTCTCGCTATTCCTGTTCATCTTCTGCAGAAATTGCAAACTGGGCCAAACAGGAGGTTAAAGGCGCTGACTCTCCAAGTGAGGAGAGTGTTAGTAAAGCGTCTGGAATGTTGCACCCGAGTACCAGGGGAGGAAAACTGAGACATATTTGAACACGTCTCCCGTTCACATGGTTGATCATACTCTGGGTTCCACATGCATGTTTTAGCTGAAGGAAGAATACCTTAAACCTGGAGAGTTGAGACCCGTGGAATGGGTACCATGCAATATGTCTTCAAAGGGTCTTCATTTGCTCACCGAACCTCTCCAATCCTATCACTGCTGCGTTTATGCCCCTGTATACACACTTGATTCTCTTTTGGAGACATAGCAATCCATAGGTTTTAAGATACTTACTAGTCAGGTACATTCTTAGGTGTTTAATATGGGGTTTTGAGTCCATTTCATTGAGCAAGGAGTAGCTCTTGTCTATTCCATATTTGGCTTAAGGAACTTTATCTGTGCTCATTTCAATCTCTGGTTTTATGCAGCACCCCAACTCACCTTTCCCCTTAAGCAAGCATAAGTTGGTTTTCTAAATTTGAGACCCTGTTCTGTTTTGGAATGCAGTTCCTGTGTAGCCAAGTTTACATTCCATGTATTAGTGATATCTTATGATGTTTCTTTTTCTGTGTGACTTATTTCAGTTAGAATCATCATACCTGAATCCACTCATTATGCTGCTACGGGCCTGATGACATAGATTTCATTGCTGAGTGATACTGCATTGTACATAAGTACCACAAGTTCTTTATCCATTTTTCACTTTCTGCGATGTTGAACTTGTACGGTAAACGAGGTTCTTGTAAACAGAGGCGTCCCAAACTTTGGGGTGGCTGTGTCTTTTTGATTTTAATTTCCCTAAGCTATAGGACCATAAGTGGAAGTGCCCTAGGCTCTGTTGCTTTGTTTTTTAGATGTTTCAGGAAACACCATACACTTCTCCCGAGTGTCTGTTGGCAATTTACATCCCGCCCATCAGCATAACAAGGCTCCCAGTTCTCCATGGCCTGTCGTGCCTTTATGGATTTTACACTTTTTTCAGATGGCCCTTTTGACCGGGGGGAAGTGAGACTTCATTGTAGTGCAGATTTCCTTTGCAAGCTTGCTTGGTTGGCCAAAAAGG
Organism: Stenella coeruleoalba; assembly: GCF_951394435.1. Taxonomy (NCBI): domain Eukaryota; kingdom Metazoa; phylum Chordata; class Mammalia; order Artiodactyla; family Delphinidae; genus Stenella; species Stenella coeruleoalba. The sequence goes on from NW_027646269.1 coordinate 1,724,255, forward strand.
GCGTATGCGGTTTTTCCTGAATATATTCAGGAAAAAACGCATACGCCCTTTTTGGCCAAGTGCATCATTGTGGACGTTCTGCCTCTTTTCCTATGCTTTCAATGCAATTCCAGTCTACCTCCTGAAATCAGTTTCCTGCAATTCTGCCCCGCTTTCAAGTCCTCTTGGCAGCCTTACTTCAGTATATTTTTGGACGATAGCTGTCATTTATAACTCTGCAGGTTTGTGAATTACAGTGCCCCTGACCTCCTTTCCTCAACTCGCTTTCTTGTGACCTGGCCGCAACACCGCAGGATGGCTTCAGGCCCTAATCTGGTTCCGGCATGGCACGCTGAGCCTTTGGTTAATTCCTCTTCCTGGTGAGAAATGAGAGTTAAATTTGCCCGTCCAGACACCTCCAGCTAGTCTCTCATTGGTTCTCGCTATTCCTGTTCATCTTCTGCAGAAATTGCAAACTGGGCCAAACAGGAGGTTAAAGGCGCTGACTCTCCAAGTGGGGAGAGTGTTAGTAAAGCGTCTGGAATGTTGCACCCGAGTACCAGGGGAGGAAAACTGAGACATATTTGAACACTTCTCCCGTTCACACAGTTGATCATACTCTGGGTTCCACATGCATGTTTTAGCTGAAGGAAGAATACCTTAAACCTGGAGAGTTGAGACCCGTGGAATGGGTTCCATGCAATATGTCTTCAAAGGGTCTTCATTTGCTCACCGAACCTCTCCAATCCTATCACTGCTGCGTTTATGCCCCTGTACACACGCTTGATTCTCTTTTGGAGACATAGCAATCCATAGGTTTTAAGATACTTACTAGTCAGGTACATTCTTAGGCGTTTAATATGGGGCGTTGAGTCCATTTCGTTGAGCAAGGAGTAGCTCTTGTCTATTCCATATTTGGCTTAAGGAACTTTATCTGTGCTCATTTCAATCTCTGGTTTTATGCAGCACCACAACTCACCTTTCCCCTTAAGCAAGCATAAGTTGGTTTTCTAAATTTGAGACCCTGTTCTGTTTTGGAATTCAGTTCCTCTGTAGCCAAGTTTACATTCCATGTATTAGTGATATCTTATGATGTTTCTTTTTCTGTGTGACTTATTTCAGTTAGAATCATTGTACCTGAATCCACTCATTATGCTGCTACGGGCCTGATGACATAGATTTCATTGCTGAGTGATACTGCATTGTACGTAAGTACCACAAGTTCTTTATCCATTTTTCACTTTCTGTGATATTGAACTTGTATGGTAAACGAGGTTCTTGTAAACAGAGGCGTCCCAAACTTTGGGGTGGCTGTGTCTTTTTGATTTTAATTTCCCTAAGCTATAGGACCATAAGTGGAAGTGCCCTAGGCTCTGTTGCTTTGTTTTTTAGATGTTTCAGGAAACACCATACACTTCTCCCGAGTGTCTGTTGGCAATTTACATCCCGCTCATCAGCATAACAAGGCTCCCAGTTCTCCATGGCCTGTCCTGCCTTTCTGGATTTTACACTTTTTTCAGATGGCCCTTTTGACCGGGGTGAAGTGAGACTTCATTGTAGTGCAGATTTCCTTTGCAAGCTTGCTTGGTTGGCCAAAAAGGGCGTATGCGTTTTTTCCTGAATATATTCAGGAAAAAACGCATACGCCCTTTTTGGCCAAGTGCATCATTGTGGACGTTCTGCCTCTTTTCCTATGCTTTCAATGCAATTCCAGTCTACCTCCTGAAATCGGTTTCCTGCAATTCTGCCCCGCTTTCAAGTCCTCTTGGCAGCCTTACTTCAGTCTATTTTTGGACGATAGCTGTCATATATAACTCTGCAGGTTTGTGAATTACAGTGCCCCTGAGCTCCTTTCTTCAACTCGCTTTCTTTTGAGCTGGCCGCAACACCGCAGGATGGCTTCAGGCCCTAATCTGGTTCCGGCACGGCACGCTGAGCCTTTGGTTATTTCCTCTTCCTGGTGGGAAATGAGAGTTAAATTTGCCCGTCCAGACACCTCCAGCTAGTCTCTCATTGGTTCTCGCTATTCCTGTTCATCTTCCGCAGAAATTGCAAACTGGGCCAAACAGGAGGTTAAAGGCGCTGACTCTCCAAGTGGGGAGAGTGTTAGTAAAGCGTCTGGAATGTTGCACCCGAGTACCAGGGGAGGAAAACTGAGACATATTTGAACACGTCTCCCGTTCACACGGTTGATCATACTCTGGGTTCCACATGCATGTTTTAGCTGAAGGAAGAATACCTTAAACCTGGAGAGTTGAGACCCGTGGAATGGGTACCATGCAATATGTCTTCAAAGGGTCTTCATTTGCTCACCGAACCTCTCCAATCCTATCACTGCTGCGTTTATGCCCCTGTACACACGCTTGATTCTCTTTTGGAGACATAGCAATCCATAGGTTTTAAGATACTTACTAGTCAGGTACATTCTTAGGCGTTTAATATGGGGTGTTGAGTCCATTTCGTTGAGCAAGGAGTAGCTCTTGTCTATTCCATATTTGGCTTAAGGAACTTTATCTGTGCTCATTTCAATTTCTGGTTTTATGCAGCACCCCAACTCACCTTTCCCCTTAAGCAAGCATAAGTTGGTTTTCTAAATTTGAGACCCTGTTCTGTTTTGGAATTCAGTTCCTCTGTAGCCAAGTTTACATTCCGTGTATTAGTGATATCTTATGATGTTTCTTTTTCTGTGTGACTTATTTCAGTTAGAATCATCATACCTGAATCCACTCATTATGCTGCTACGGGCGTGATGACATAGATTTCATTGCTGAGTGATACTGCATTGTACATAAGTACCACAAGTTCTTTTTCCATTTTTCACTTTCTGTGATATTGAACTTGTATGGTAAACGAGGTTCTTGTAAACAGAGGAGTCCCAAACTTTGGGGTGGCTGTGTCTTTTTGATTTTAATTTCCCTAAGCTATAGGACCATAAGTGGAAGTGCCCTAGGCTCTGTTGCTTTGTTTTTTAGATGTTTCAGGAAACACCATACACTTCTCCCGAGTGTCTGTTGGCAATTTACATCCCGCCCATCAGCATAACAAGGCTCCCAGTTCTCCATGGCCTGTCCTGCCTTTCTGGATTTTACACTTTTTTCAGATGGCCCTTTTGACCGGGGGGAAGTGAGACTTCATTGTAGTGCAGATTTCCTTTGCAAGCTTGCTTGGTTGGCCAAAAAGGGCGTATGCGTTTTTTCCTGAATATATTCAGGAAAAAACGCATATGCCCTTTTTGGCCAAGTGCATCATTGTGGACGTTCTGCCTCTTTTCCTATGCTTTCAATGCAATTCCAGTCTACCTCCTGAAATCGGTTTCCTGCAATTCTGCCCCGCTTTCAAGTCCTCTTGGCAGCCTTACTTCAGTCTATTTTTGGACGATAGCTGTCATTTATAACTCTGCAGGTTTGTGAATTACAGTGCCCCTGAGCTCCTTTCTTCAACTCGCTTTCTTTTGAGCTGGCTGCAACACCGCAGGATGGCTTCAGGCCCTAATCTGTTTCCGGCACGGCACGCTGAGCCTTTGGTTATTTCCTCTTCCTGGTGGGAAATGAGAGTTATATTTGCCCGTCCAGACACCTCCAGCTAGTCTCTCATTGGTTCTCGCTATTCCTGTTCATCTTCCGCAGAAATTGCAAACTGGGCCAAACAGGAGGTTAAAGGCGCTGACTCTCCAAGTGGGGAGAGTGTTAGTAAAGCGTCTGGAATGTTGCACCCGAGTACCAGGGGAGGAAAACTGAGACATATTTGAACACGTCTCCCGTTCACACGGTTGATCATACTCTGGGTTCCACATGCATGTTTTAGCTGAAGGAAGAATACCTTAAACCTGGAGAGTTGAGACCCGTGGAATGGGTACCATGCAATATGTCTTCAAAGGGTCTTCATTTGCTCACCGAACCTCTCCAATCCTATCACTGCTGCGTTTATGCCCCTGTATACACACTTGATTCTCTTTTGGAGACATAGCAATCCATAGGTTTTAAGATACTTACTAGTCAGGTACATTCTTAGGTGTTTAATATGGGGTTTTGAGTCCATTTCATTGAGCAAGGAGTAGCTCTTGTCTATTCCATATTTGGCTTAAGGAACTTTATCTGTGCTCATTTCAATCTCTGGTTTTATGCAGCACCCCAACTCACCTTTCCCCTTAAGCAAGCATAAGTTGGTTTTCTAAATTTGAGACCCTGTTCTGTTTTGGAATGCAGTTCCTGTGTAGCCAAGTTTACATTCCATGTATTAGTGATATCTTATGATGTTTCTTTTTCTGTGTGACTTATTTCAGTTAGAATCATCATACCTGAATCCACTCATTATGCTGCTACGGGCCTGATGACATAGATTTCATTGCTGAGTGATACTGCATTGTACATAAGTACCACAAGTTCTTTATCCATTTTTCACTTTCTGCGATGTTGAACTTGTACGGTAAACGAGGTTCTTGTAAACAGAGGCGTCCCAAACTTTGGGGTGGCTGTGTCTTTTTGATTTTAATTTCCCTAAGCTATAGGACCATAAGTGGAAGTGCCCTAGGCTCTGTTGCTTTGTTTTTTAGATGTTTCAGGAAACACCATACACTTCTCCCGAGTGTCTGTTGGCAATTTACATCCCGCCCATCAGCATAACAAGGCTCCCAGTTCTCCATGGCCTGTCGTGCCTTTATGGATTTTACACTTTTTTCAGATGGCCCTTTTGACCGGGGGGAAGTGAGACTTCATTGTAGTGCAGATTTCCTTTGCAAGCTTGCTTGGTTGGCCAAAAAGGGCGTATGCGGTTTTTCCTGAATATATTCAGGAAAAAACGCATACGCCCTTTTTGGCCAAGTGCATCATTGTGGACGTTCTGCCTCTTTTCCTATGCTTTCAATGCAATTCCAGTCTACCTCCTGAAATCAGTTTCCTGCAATTCTGCCCCGCTTTCAAGTCCTCTTGGCAGCCTTACTTCAGTATATTTTTGGACGATAGCTGTCATTTATAACTCTGCAGGTTTGTGAATTACAGTGCCCCTGACCTCCTTTCCTCAACTCGCTTTCTTTTGAGCTGGCCGCAACACCGCAGGATGGCTTCAGGTCCTAATCTGGTTCCGGCACGGCACGCTGAGCCTTTGGTTATTTCCTCTTCCTGGTGGGAAATGAGAGTTAAATTTGCCCGTCCAGACACCTCCAGCTAGTCTCTCATTGGTTCTCGCTATTCCTGTTCATCTTCCGCAGAAATTGCAAACTGGGCCAAACAGGAGGTTAAAGGCGCTGACTCTCCAAGTCGGGAGAGTGTTAGTAAAGCGTCTGGAATGTTGCACCCGAGTACCAGGGTACGAAAACTGAGACATATTTGAACACGTCTCCCGTTCACACGGTTGATCATACTCTGGGTTCCACATGCATGTTTTAGCTGAAGGAAAAATACCTTAAACCTCGAGAGTTGAGACCCGTGTAATGGGTACCATGCAATATGACTTCAAAGGGTCTTCATTTGCTCACCGAACCTCTCCAATCCTATCACTATTGCATTTATGCCCCTGTACACACGCTTGATTGTCTTTTGGAGACATAGCAATCCATAGGTTTTAAGATACTTACTAGTCAGGTACATTCTTAGGCGTTTAATATGGGGTGTTGAGTCCATTTCGTTGAGCAAGGAGTAGCTCTTGTCTATTCCATATTTGGCTTAAGGAGCTTTATCTGTTCTCATTTCAATCTCTGGTTTTATGCAGCACCCCAACTCACCTTTCCCCTTAAGCAAGCATAAGTTGGTTTTCTAAATTTGAGACCCTGTTCTGTTTTGGAATTCAGTTCCTCTGTAGCCAAGTTTACATTCTGTGTATTAGTGATATCTTATGATGTTTCTTTTTCTGTGTGATTTATTTCAGTTAGAATCATCGTACCTGAATCCACTCATTGTGCTGCTAAGGGCCAGGTGACATAGATTTCATTGCTGAGTGATATTGCTTTGTAAGTGAATACCACAACTTCTTTCTCCATTTTTCACTTTCTGCGATGTTGAACTTGTATTGTAAACGAGGTTCTTGTAAACAGAGCCGTTACAAACTTTGGGGTGGCTGTGTCTTTTTGATTTTAATTTCCCTAAGCTATAGGACCATAAGTGGAAGTGCCCTAGGCTCTGTTGCTTTGTTTTTTAGATGTTTCAGGAAACACCATACACTTCTCCCAAGTGTCTGTTGGCAATTTACATCCCGCTCATCAGCATAACAAGGCTCCCAGTTCTCCATGGCCTGTTGCCGTTCTGGATTTTACACTTTTTTCAGATGGCCCTTTTGACCGGGGGGAAGTGAGACTTCATTGTAGTGCAGATTTCCTTTGCAAGCTTGCTTGGTTGGCCAAAAAGGGCGTATGCGTTTTTTCCTGAAGAAAAAACGCATACGCCCTTTTTGGCCAAGTGCATCATTGTGGACGTTCTGCCTCTTTTCCTATGCTTTCAATGCAATTCCAGTCTACCTCCTGAAATCGGTTTCCTGCAATTCTGCCCCGCTTTCAAGTCCTCTTGGCAGCCTTACTTCAGTCTATTTTTGGACGATAGCTGTCATTTATAACTCTGCAGGTTTGTGAATTACAGTGCCCCTGAGCTCCTTTCTTCAACTCGCTTTCTTGTGAGCTGGCTGAAACACCGCAGGATGGCTTCAGGCCCTAATCTGGTTCTGGCACGGCATGCTGAGCCTTTGGTTAATTCCTCTTCCTGGTGGGAAATGAGAGTTAAATTTGCCCGTCCAGACACCTCCAGCTAGTCTCCATTGGTTCTCGCTATTCCTGTTCATCTTCCGCAGAAATTGCAAACTGTGCCAAACAGGAGGTTAAAGGCGCTGACTCTCCAAGTGGGGAGAGTGTTAGTAAAGCGTCTGGAATGTTGCACCCGAGTACCAGGGTACGAAAACTGAGACATATTTGAACACGTCTCCCGATCACATGGTTGATCATACTTGGGTTCCACATGCATGTTTTAGTCGAAGGAAGAATACCTTAAACCTGGAGCGTTGAGACCCGTGTAATGGGTACCATGCAATATGACTTCAAAGGGTCTTCATTTGCTCACCGAACCTCTCCAATCCTATCACTGCTGCGTTTATGCCCCTGTACACAAGTTTGATTCTCTTTTGGAGACATAGCAATCCATAGGTTTTAAGATACTTACTAGTCAGGTACATTCTTAGGCGTTTAATATGGGGTTTTGAGTCCATTTCGTTGAGCAAGGAGTAGCTCTTGTCTATTCCATATTTGGCTTAAGGAACTTTATCTGTGCTCATTTCAATCTCTGGTTTTATGCAGCACCCCAAATCACCTTTCCCCTTAAGCAAGCATAAGTTGGTTTTCTAAATTTGAGACCCTGTTCTGTTTTGCAATGCAGTTCCTGTGTAGCCAAGTTTACATTCCGTGTATTAGTGATATCTTATGATGTTTCTTTTTCTGTGTGACTTATTTCAGTTAGAATCATCGTACCTGAATCCACTCATTATGCTGCTACGGGCCTGATGACATAGATTTCATTGCTGAGTGATACTGCATTGTACGTAAGTACCACAAGTTCTTTATCCATTTTTCACTTTCTGTGATATTGAACTTGTACGGTAAACGAGGTTCTTGTAAACGGAGGCGTCCCAAACTTTGGGGTGGCTGTGTCTTTTTGATTTTAATTTCCCTAAGCTATAGGACCATAAGTGGCAGTGCCCTAGGCTCTGTTGCTTTGTTTTTTAGATGTTTCAGGAAACACCATACACTTCTCCCGAGTGTCTGTTGGCAATTTACATCCCGCCCATCAGCATAACAAGGCTCCCAGTTCTCCTTGGCCTGTCCTGCCTTTCTGGATTTTACACTTTTTTCAGATGGCCCTTTTGACCGGGGGGAAGTGAGACTTCATTGTAGTGCAGATTTCCTTTGCAAGCTTGCTTGGTTGGCCAAAAAGTGCCTATGTGTTTTTTCCTGAATATATTCAGGAAAAAACGCATACGCCCTTTTTGGCCAAGTGCATCATTGTGGACGTTCTGCCTCTTTTCCTATGCTTTCAATGCAATTCCAGTCTACCTCCTGAAATCGGTTTCCTGCAATTCTGCCCCGCTTTCAAGTCCTCTTGGCAGCCTCACTTCAGTCTATTTTTGGACGATAGCTGTCATTTATAACTCTGCAGGTTTGTGAATTACAGTGCCCCTGAGCTCCTTTCTTCAACTCGCTTTCTTTTCAGCTGGCCGCAACACCGCAGGATGGCTTCAGGCCCTAATCTGGTTCTGGCACGGCACGCTGAGCCTTTGGTTAATTCCTTTTCCTGGTGGGAAATGAGAGTTAAATTTGCCCGTCCAGACACCTCCAGCTAGCCTCTCATTGGTTCTCGCTATTCCTGTTCATCTTCCGCAGAAATTGCAAACTGTGCCAAACAGGAGGTTAAAGGCGCTGACTCTCCAAGTGGGGAGAGTGTTAGTAAAGCGTCTGGAATGTTGCACCCGAGTACCAGGGGAGGAAAACTGAGACATATTTGAACATGTCTCCCGATCACATGGTTGATCATACTCTGGGTTCCACATGCATGTTTTAGCTGAAGGAAGAATACCTAAAACCTGGGTAGTTGAAACCCGTGGAATGGGTACCATGCAATATGACTTCAAAGGGTCTTCATTTGCTCACCGAACCTCTCCAATCCTATCACTGCTGCGTTTATGCCCCTGTACACATGCTTGATTCTCTTTCGGAGACATAGCAATCTATAGGTTTTAAGATACTTACTAGTCAGGTACATTCTTAGGCGTTTAATATGCGGTGTTGAGTCCATTTCGTTGAGCAAGGAGTAGCTCTTGTCTATTCCATATTTGGCTTAAGGAACTTTATCTGTGCTCATTTCAATCTCTGGTTTTATGCAGCACCCCAACTCACCCTTACCCTTAAGCAAGCATAAGTTCGTTTTCTAAATTTGAGACCCTGTTCTGTTTTGGAATGCAGTTCCTGTATAGCCAAGTTTACATTCCGTGTATTACTGATATCTTATGATGTTTCTTTTTCTGTGTGACTTATTTCAGTTAGAATCATCATACCTGAATCCACTCATTGTGCTGCTAAGGGCCTGATGACACAGATTTCATTGCTGAGTGATATTGCTTTGTAAGTAAATACCACAACTTCTTTATCCATTTTTCACTTTCTGCGATGTTGAACTTGTACTGTAAACGAGGTTCTTGTAAACAGAGCCGTTCCAAACTTTGAGGTGGCTGTGTCTTTTTGATTTTAATTTCCCTAAGCTATAGGACCATAAGTGGAAGTGCCCTAGGTTCTGTTGCTTTGTCTTTTAGATGTTTCAGGAAACACCATACACTTCTCCCGAGTGGTTGTTGGCAATTTACATCCCACCCATCAGCATAACAAGGCTCCCAGTTCTCCATGGCCTGTCCTGCCTTTCTGGATTTTACACGTTTTTCAGATGGCCCTTTTGACCAGGGGAAAGTGAGACTTCATTGTAGTGCAGATTTCGTTTGCAAGCTTGCTTGGTTGGCCAAAAAGTGCGTATGCGTTTTTTCCTGAATATATTCAGGAAAAAACGCATACGCCCTTTTTGGCCAAGTGCATCATTGTGGACGTTCTGCCTCTTTTCCTATGCTTTCAATGCAATTCCAGTCTACCTCCTGAAATCGCTTTCCTGCAATTCTGCCCCACTTTCAAGTCCTCTTGGCAGCCATACTTCAGTCTATTTTTGGACGATAGCTGTCATTTATAACTCTGCAGGTTTGTGAATTACAGTGCCCCTGAGCTCCTTTCTTCAACTCGCTTTCTTGTGACCTGGCCGCAACACCGCAGGATGGCTTCAGGCCCTAATCTGGTTCCAGCCCGGCATGCTGAGCCTTTGGTTAATTCCTCTTCCTGGTGGGAAATGAGAGTTAAATTTGCCCGTCCAGACACCTCCAGCTACCCTCTCATTGGTTCTCGCTATTCCTGTTCATCTACCGGAGAAATTGCAAACTGGGCCAAACAGGAAGTTAAAGGGACTGACTCTCCAAGTCGGGAGAGTGTTAGTAAAGCGTCTGGAATGTTGCACCCGAGTACCAGGGGAGGAAAATGAGACATATTTGAACATGTCTCCCGTTCACATGGTTGATCATACTTGGGTTCCACATGCATGTTTTAGCTGAAGGAAGAATACCTTAAACCTGGAGAGTTGAGACCCGTGTAATGGGTACCATGCAATATGACTTCAAAGGGTCTTCATTTGCTCACCGAACCTCTCCAATCCTATCACTGCTGCGTTTATGCCCCTGTACACACGCTTGATTCTCTTTTGGAGACATAGCAATCCATAGGTTTTAAGATACTTACTAGTCAGGTACATTCTTAGGCGTTTAATATGGGGTTTTGAGTCCATTTCGTTGAGCAAGGAGTAGCTCTTGTCTACTCCATATTTGGCTTAAGGAACTTTATCTGTGCTCATTTCAATCTCTGGTTTTATGCAGCACCCCAACTCACCTTTACCCTTAAGCAAGCATAAGTTGGTTTTCTAAATTTGAGACCCTGTTCTGTTCTGTAATTCAGTTCCTGTGTAGCCAAGTTTACATTCCGTGTATTACTGATATCTTATGATGTTTCTTTTTCTGTGTGACTTATTTCAGTTAGAATCATCATACCTGAATCCACTCATTATGCTGCTACGGGCCTGATGACATAGATTTCATTGCTGAGTGATACTGCATTGTACGTAAGTACCACAAGTTCTTTATCCATTTTTCACTTTCTGTGATATTGAACTTGTACGGTAAATAAGGTTCTTGTAAACGGAGGCGTCCCAAACTTTGGGGTGGCTGTGTCTTTTTGATTTTAATTTCCCTAAGCTATAGGACCATAAGTGGAAGTGCCCTAGGTTCTGTTGTTTTGTTTTTTAGATGTTTCAGGAAACACCATACACTTCTCCCAAGTGTCTTTTGGCAATTTACATCCCGCCCATCAGCATAACAAGGCTCCCAGTTCTCCATGGCCTATCCTGCCTTTCTGGATTTTACACTTTTTTCAGATGGCCCTTTTGACCGGGGTGAAGTGAGACTTCATTGTAGTGCAGATTTCCTTTGCAAGTTTGCTTGGTTGCCCAAAAAGGGCGTATGCGTTTTTTCCTGAATATATTCAGGAAAAAACGCATACGCCCTTTTTGGCCAAGTGCATCATTGTGGACTTTCTGCCTCTTTTCCTATGCTTTCAATGCAATTCCAGTCTACCTCCTGAAATCGGTTTCCTGCAATTCTGCCCCGCTTTCAAGTCCTCTTGGCAGCCTTACTTCAGTCTATTTTTGGACGATAGCTGTCATTTATAACTCTGCAGGTTTGTGAATTACAGTGCCCCTGAGCTCCTTTCTTCAACTCGCTTTCTTGTGAGCTGGCCGCAACACCGCAGGATGGCTTCAGGCCCTAATCTGGTTCCGGCACGGCACGCTGAGCCTTTGGTTATTTCCTCTTCCTGGTGGGAAATGAGAGTTAAATTTACCCGTCCAGACACCTCCAGCTAGTCTCTCATTGGTTCTCGTTATTCCTGTTCATCTTCCGCAGAAATTGCAAACTGGGCCAAACAGGAGGTTAAAGGCGCTGACTCTCCAAGTGGGGAGAATGTTAGTAAAGCGTCTGGAATGTTGCACCCGAGTACCAGGGGAGGAAAACTGAGACATATTTGAACACGTCTCCCGTTCACATGGTTGATCATACTTGGGTTCCACATGCATGTTTTAGCTGAAGGAAGAATACCTTAAACCTGGAGAGATAAGACCCGTGTAATGGGTACCATGCAATATAACTTCAAAGGGTCTTCATTTGCTCACCGAACCTCTCCAATCCTATCACTGCTGCTTTTATGCCCCTGTACACATGCTTGATTCTCTTTCGGAGACATAGGAATCCATAGGTTTTAAGATACTTACTAGTCAGGTACATTCTTAGGCGTTTAATATGCGGTGTTGAGTCCATTTCGTTGAGCAAGGAGTAGCTCTTGTCTATTCCATATTTGACTTAAGGAACTTTATCTGTGCTCATTTCAATCTCTGGTTTTATGCAGCACCCCAACTCACCTTTACCCTTAAGCAAGCATAAGTTGGTTTTCTAAATTTGAGACCATGTTCTGTTCTGTAATTCAGTTCCTGTGTAGCCAAGTTTACATTCCGTGTATTACTGATATCTTATGATGTTTCTTTTTCTGTGTGACTTATTTCAGTTAGAATCATCATACCTGAATCCACTCATTGTGCTGCTAAGGGCCTGATGACACAGATTTCATTGCTGAGTGATATTGCTTTGTAAGTAAATACCACAACTTCTTTCTCCATTCTTCACTTTCTGCGATGTTGAACTTGTACTGTAAACGAGGTTCTTGTAAACAGAGCCGTTCGAAACTTTGGGGTGGCTGTGTCTTTTGGATTTTAATTTCCCTAAGCTATAGGACCATAAGTGGAAGTGCCCTAGGTTCTGTTGTTTTCTTTTTTAGATGTTTCAGGAAACACCATACACTTCTCCCGAGTGGTTGTTGCCAATTTACATCCCGCCCATCAGCATAACAAGGCTCCCAGTTCTCCATGGCCTGTCCTGCCTTTGTGGATTTTACACTTTTTTCAGATGGCCCTTTTGACCGGGGGGAAGTGAGACTTCATTGTAGTGCAGATTTCCTTTGCAAGCTTGCTTGGTTGGCCAAAAAGGGCGTATGCGTTTTTTCCTGAATATATTCAGGAAAAAACGCATATGCCCTTTTTGGCCAAGTGCATCATTGTGGACGTTCTGCCTCTTTTCCTATGCTTTCAATGCAATTCCAGTCTACCTCCTGAAATTGGTTTCCTGCAATTCTGCCCGCTTTCAAGTCCTCTTGGCAGCCTTACTTCAGTCTATTTTTGGACGATAGCTGTCATTTATAACTCTGCAGGTTTGTGAATTACAGTGCCCCTGAGCTCCTTTCTTCAACTCGCTTTCTTGTGACCTGGCCGCAACACCGCAGGAGGTCTTCAGGCCCTAATCTGGTTCTGGCACGGCACGATGAGCCTTTGGTTAATTCCTCTTCCTGGTGGGAAATGAGAGTTAAATTTGCCCATCCAGACACCTCCAGCTAGTCTCTCATTGGTTCTCGCTATTCCTGTTCATCTTCCACAGAAATTGCAAACTGGGCCAAACAGGAGGTTAAAGGGACTGACTCTCCAAGTCGGGAGAGTGTTAGTAAAGCGTCTGGAATGTTGCACCCGAGTACCAGGGTACGAAAACTGAGACATATTTGAACACGTCTCCCGATCACAAGGTTGATCATACTCTAGGTTCCACATGCATGTTTTAGCTGAAGGAAGAATACCTTAAACCAGGAGAGTTGAGACCCGTGTAATGGGTACCATGCAATATGACTTCAAAGGGTCTTCATTTGCTCACCGAACCTCTCCAATCCTATCACTGCTGCGTTTATGCCCCTGTACACATGCTTGATTCTCTTTTGGAGACATAGCAATCCATAGGTTTTACGATACTTACTAGTTAGGTACATTCTTAGGCGTTTAATATGCGGTGTTGAGTCCATTTCGTTGAGCAAGGAGTAGCTCTTGTCTATTCCATATTTGACTTAAGGAACTTTATCTGTGCTCATTTCAATCTCTGGTTTTATGCAGCACCCCAACTCACCTTTAACCTTAAGCCAGCATAAGTTGGTTTTCTAAATTTGAGACGCTGTTCTGTTCTGTAATTCAGTTCTTTTGTAGCCAAGTTTACATTCCGTGTATTACTGATATCTTATGATGTTTCTTTTTCTGTGTGACTTATTTCAGTTAGAATCATCATACCTGAACCCACTCATTGTGATGCTAAGGGCCTGATGACATAGATTTCATTGCTGAGTGATATTGCTTTGTAAGTAAATACCACAACTTCTTTATCCATTTTTCACTTTCTGCGATGTTGAACTTGTACTGTAAACGAGGTTCTTGTAAACAGAGGCGTCCCAAATTTTGGGGTGGCTGTGTCTTTTTGATTTTAAATTCCCTAAGCTATAGGACCATAAGTGGAAGTGCCCTAGGCTCTGTTGCTTTGTTTTTTAGATGTTTCAGGAAACACCATACACTTCGCCCGAGTGGTTGTTGGCAATTTACATCCCGCCCTTCAGCATAACAAGGCTCCCAGTTCTCCATGGCCTGTCCTGCCTTTCTGGATTTTACACTTTTTTCAGATGGCCCTTTTGACCGGGGGGAAGTGAGACTTCATTGTAGTGCAGATTTCCTTTGCAAGCTTGCTTGGTTGGCCAAAAAGGGCGTATGCGTTTTTTCCTGAATATATTCAGGAAAAAACGCATACGCCCTTTTTGGCCAAGTGCATCATTGTGGACGTTCTGCCTCTTTTCCTATGCTTTCAATGCAATTCCAGTCTACCTCCTGAAATCGGTTTCCTGCAATTCTGCCCCGCTTTCAAGTCCTCTTGGCAGCCTTACTTCAGTCTATTTTTGGACGATAGCTGTCATTTATAACTCTGCAGGTTTGTGAATTACAGTGCCCCTGAGCTCCTTTCTTCAACTCGCTTTCTTTTTAGCTGGCCGAAACACCGCAGGATGGCTTCAGGGCCTAATCTGGTTCCGGCACGAAACACTGAGCCTTTGGTTATTTCCTCTTCCTGGTGGGAAATGAGAGTTAAATTTGCCCGTCCAGACACCTCCAGCTAGTCTCTCATTGGTTCTCGCTATTCCTGTTCATCTTCCGCAGAAATTGCAAACTGGGCCAAACAGGAGATTAAAGGTACTGACTCTCCAAGTCGGGAGAGTGTTAGTAAAGCGTCTGGAATGTTGCACCCGAATACCAGGGTACGAAAACTGAGACATATTTGAACACGTCTCCCGATCACATGGTTGATCATACTCTAGGTTCCACATGCATGTTTTAGCTGAAGGAAGAATACCTTAAACCTGGGTAGTTGAAACCCGTGGAATGGGTACCATGCAATATGACTTCAAAGGGTCTTCATTTGCTAACCGAACCTCTCCAATCCTATCACTGCTGCGTTTATGCCCCTGTACACATGCTTGATTCTCTTTTGGAGACATAGCAATCCATAGGTTTTAAGATACTTACAAGTCAGGTACATTCTTAGGCATTTAATATGCGGTGTTGAGTCCATTTCGTTGAGCAAGGAGTAGCTCTTGTCTATTCCATATTTGGCTTAAGGAACTTTATCTGTGCTCATTTCAATCTCTGGTTTTATGCAGCACCCCAACTCACCTTTACCCTTAAGCAAGCATAAGTTGTTTTTCTAAATTTGAAACCCTCTTCTGTTCTGTAATTCAGTTCCTGTGTAGCCAAGTTTACATTCCGTGTATTACTGATATCTTATGATGTTTCTTTTTCTGTGTGACTTATTTCAGTTAGAATCATCATACCTGAATCCACTCATTGTGCTGCAAAGGGCCTGATGACACAGATTTCATTGCTGAGTGATATTGCTTTGTAAGTAAATACCACAACTTCTTTATCCATTTTTCACTTTCTGCGATGTTGAACTTGTACTGTAAACGAGGTTCTTGTAAACAGAGGCGTCCCAAACTTTGGGGTGGCTGTGTCTTTTTGATTTTAATTTCCCTAAGCTATAGGATCATAAGTGGAAGTGCCCTAGGCTCTGTTGCTTTGTTTTTTAGATGTTTCAGGAAACACCATACACTTCTCCTGAGTGTCTGTTGGCAATTTACATCCCGCCCATCAGCATAACAAGGTTCCCAGTTCTCCATGGCCTGTCCTGCCTTTCTGGATTTTACACTTTTTTCAGATGGCCCTTTTGACCGGGGGGAAGTGAGACTTCATTGTAGTGCGGATTTCCTTTGCAAGCTTGCTTGGTTGGCCAAAAAGTGCGTATGCGTTTTTTCCTGAATATATTCAGGAAAAAACTCATACGCCCTTTTTGGCCAAGTGCATCATTGTGGACGTTCTGCCTCTTTTCCTATGCTTTCAATGCAATTCCAGTCTACCTCCTGAAATCGGGTTCCTGCAATTCTGCCCCGCTTTCAAGTCCTCTTGGCAGCCTTACTTCAGTCTATTTTTGGACGATAGCTGTCATTTATAACTCTGCAGGTTTGTGAATTACAGTGCCCCTGAGCTCCTTTCTTCAACTCACTTTCTTTTGAGCTGCCCGCAACACCGCAGGATGGCTTCAGGCCCTAATCTGGTTCCGGCACGGCACGCTGAGCCTTTGGTTATTTCCTCTTCCTGGTGGGAAATGAGAGTTAAATTTGCCCGTCCAGACACCTCCAGCTAGCCTCTCATTGGTTCTCGCTATTTCTGTTCATCTTCCGCAGAAATTGCAAACTGTGCCAAACAGGAGGTTAAAGGCGCTGACTCTCCAAGTGGGGAGAGTGTTAGTAAAGCGTCTGGAATGTTGCACCCGAGTACCAGGGGAGGAAAACTGAGACATATTTGAACACGTCTCCCGTTCACATGGTTGATCATACTTGGGTTCCACATGCATGTTTTAGCTGAAGGAAGAATACCTTAAACCTGGAGAGTTGAGACCCGTGTAATGGGTACCATGCAATATGACTTCAAAGGGTCTTCATTTGCTCACCGAACCTCTCCAATCCTATCACTGCTGCGTTTATGCCCCTGTACACATGCTTGATTCTCTTTTGGAGACATTGCAATCCATAGGTTTTACGATACTTACAAGTCAGGTACATTCTTAGGCGTTTAATATGCGGTGTTGAGTCCATTTCGTTGAGCACGGAGTAGCTCTTGTCTATTCCATATTTGACTTAAGGAACTTTATCTCTGCTCATTTCAATCTCTGGTTTTATGCAGCACCCCAACTCACCTTTAACCTTAAGCCAGCATAAGTTGGTTTTCTAAATTTGAGACGCTGTTCTGTTCTGTAATTCAGTTCTTTTGTAGCCAAGTTTACATTCCGTGTATTACTGATATCTTATGATGTTTCTTTTTCTGTGTGACTTATTTCAGTTAGAATCATCATACCTGAACCCACTCATTGTGATGCTAAGGGCCTGATGACATAGATTTCATTGCTGAGTGATATTGCTTTGTAAGTAAATACCACAACTTCTTTATCCATTTTTCACTTTCTGCGATGTTGAACTTGTACTGTAAACGAGGTTCTTGTAAACAGAGGCGTCCCAAATATTGGTGTGGCTGTGTCTTTTTGATTTTAAATTCCCTAAGCTATAGGACCATAAGTGGAAGTGCCCTAGGCTCTGTTGCTTTGTTTTTTAGATGTTTCAGGAAACACCATACACTTCTCCCGAGTGGTTGTTGGCAATTTACATCCCGCCCTTCAGCATAACAAGGCTCCCAGTTCTCCATGGCCTGTCCTGCCTTTCTGGATTTTACACTTTTTACAGATGGCCCTTTTGACCGGGGGGAAGTGAGACTTCATTGTAGTGCAGATTTCCTTTGCAAGCTTGCTTGGTTGGCCAAAAAGGGCGTATGCGTTTTTTCCTGAATATATTCAGGAAAAAACGCATACGCCCTTTTTGGCCAAGTGCATCATTGTGGACGTTCTGCCTCTTTTCCTATGCTTTCAATGCAATTCCAGTCTACCTCCTGAAATCGGTTTCCTGCAATTCTGCCCCGCTTTCAAGTCCTCTTGGCAGCCTTACTTCAGTCTATTTTTGGACGATAGCTGTCATTTATAACTCTGCAGGTTTGTGAATTACAGTGCCCCTGAGCTCCTTTCTTCAACTCGCTTTCTTTTTAGCTGGCCGAAACACCGCAGGATGGCTTCAGGGCCTAATCTGGTTCCGGCACGAAACACTGAGCCTTTGGTTATTTCCTCTTCCTGGTGGGAAATGAGAGTTAAATTTGCCCGTCCAGACACCTCCAGCTAGTCTCTCATTGGTTCTCGCTATTCCTGTTCATCTTCCGCAGAAATTGCAAACTGGGCCAAACAGGAGGTTAAAGGCGCTGACTCTCCAAGTGGGGAGAGTGTTAGTAAAGCGTCTGGAATGTTGCACCCGAGTACCAGGGCAGGAGAACTGAGACATATTTGAACACGTCTCCCGTTCACATGGTTGATCATACTTGGGTTCCACATGCATGTTTTAGCTGAAGGAAGAATACCTTAAACCTGGAGAGTTGAGACCCGTGTAATGGGTACCATGCAATATGACTTCAAAGGGTCTTCATTTGCTCACCGAACCTCTCCAATCCTATCACTGCTGCGTTTATGCCCCTGTACACATGCTTGATTCTCTTTTGGAGACATAGCAATCCATAGGTTTTACGATACTTACTAGTCAGGTACATGGTTAGGCGTTTAATATGCGGTGTTGTGTCCATTTCGTTGAGCAAGGAGTAGCTCTTGTCTATTCCATATTTGGCTTAAGGAACTTTATCTGTGCTCATTTCAATCTCTGGTTTTATGCAGCACCCCAACTCACCTTTCCCCTTAAGCAAGCATAAGTTGGTTTTCTAAATTTGAGACCCTGTTCTGTTCTGTAATTCAGTTCCTGTGTAGCCAAGTTTCCATTCCGTGTATTACTGATATCTTATGATGTTTCTTTTTCTGTGTGACTTATTTCAGTTAGAATCATCATACCTGAATCCACTCATTGTGCTGCTAAGGGCCTGATGACACAGATTTCATTGCTGAGTGATATTGCTTTGTAAGTAAATACCACAACTTTTTTATCCATTTTTCACTTTCTGCGATGTTGAACTTGTACTGTAATCAAGGTTCTTGTAAACAGAGCCGTTCCAAACTTTGGGGTGGCTGTGTCTTTTTGATTTTAAATTCCCTAAGCTATAGGACCATAAGTGGAAGTGCCCTAGGCTCTGTTGCTTTGTTTTTTAGATGTTTCAGGAAACACCATACACTTCTCCTGAGTGGTTGTTGGCAATTTACATCCCGCCCATCAGCATAACAAGACTCCCAGTTCTCAATGGCCTGTTGCCTTTCTGGATTTTACACTTTTTTCAGATGGTCCTTTTGACCGGGGGGAAGTGAGACTTCATTGTAGTGCAGATTTCCTTTGCAAGCTTGCTTGGTTGGCCAAAAAGGGCGTATGCGTTTTTTCCTGAATATATTCAGGAAAAAACGCATACGCCCTTTTTGGCCAAGTGCATCATTGTGGACGTTCTGCCTCTTTTCCTATGCTTTCAATGCAATTCCAGTCTACCTCCTGAAATCGGTTTCCTGCAATTCTGCCCCGCTTTCAAGTCCTCTTGGCAGCCTTACTTCAGTATATTTTTGGACGATAGCTGTCATTTATAACTCTGCAGGTTTGTGAATTACAGTGCCCCTGAGCTCCTTTCTTCAACTCGCTTTCTTGTGACCTGGCCGCAACACCGCAGGGTGGCTTCAGGCCCTAATGTGGTTCTGGCACGGCACGCTGAGCCTTTGGTTAATTCCTCTTCCTGGTGGGAAATGAGAGTTAAATTTGCCCGTCCAGACACCTCCAGCTATTCTCTCATTGGTTCTCGCTATTCCTGTTCATCTTCCGCAGAAATTGCAAACAGGGCCAAACAGGAGGTTAAAGGCACTGACTCTCCAAGTCGGGAGAGTGTTAGTAAAGCGTCTGGAATGTTGCACCTGAGTACCAGGGTACGAAAACTGAGACATATTTGAACACGTCTCCCGATCACATGGTTGATCATACTCTAGGTTCCACATGCATGTTTTAGCTGAAGGAAGAATACCTTAAACCTGCGTAGTTGAAACCCGTGGAATGGGTACCATGCAATATGACTTCAAAGGGTCTTCATTTGCTCACTGAACCTCTGCAGTCCTATCACTGCTGCGTTTATTCCCCTGTACACATGCTTGATTCTCTTTCGGAGACATAGCAATCCATAGGTTTTAAGATACTTACTAGTCAGGTACATTCTTAGGCGTTTAATATGCGGTGTTGAGTCCATTTCGTTGAGCAAGGAGTAGCTCTTGTCTATTCCATATTTGGCTTAAGGAACTTTATCTGTGCTCATTTCAATCTCTGGTTTTATGCAGCACCCCAACTCACCTTTCCCCTTAAGCAAGCATAAGTTGGTTTTCTAAATTTGAGACCCTGTTCTGTTCTGTAATTCAGTTCCTGTGTAGCCAAGTTTACATTCCGTGTATTACTGATATCTTATGATGTTTCTTTTTAGGTGTGACTTATTTCAGTTAGAATCATCATACCTGAATCCACTCATTGTGCTGCTAAGTGCCTGAGGACATAGATTTCATTGCTGAGTGATATTGCTTTGTAAGTAAATACCACAACTTCTTTATCCATTTTTCACTTTCTGCGATGTTGAACTTGTACTGTAAACGAGGTTCTTGTAAACAGAGCCATTCCAAACTTTGGGGTGGCTGTGTCTTTTTTATTTTAATTTCCCTAAGCTATAGGACCATAAGTGGAAGTGCCCTAGGCTCTGTTGCTTTGTTTTTTAGATGTTTCAGGAAACACCATACACTTCTCCCAAGTGACTGTTGGCAATTTACATCCCGCCCATCAGCATAACAAGACTCCCAGTTCTCAATGGCCTGTTGCCTTTCTGGATTTTACACTTTTTTCAGATGGCCCTTTTGACCGGGGGGAAGTGAGACTTCATTGTAGTGCAGATTTCCTTTGCAAGCTTGCTTGGTTGGCCAAAAAGGGCGTATGCGTTTTTTCCTGAATATATTCAGGAAAAAACGCATACGCCCTTTTTGGCCAAGTGCATCATTGTGGACGTTCTGCCTCTTTTCCTATGCTTTCAATGCAATTCCAGTCTACCTCCTGAAATCGGTTTCCTGCAATTCTGCCCCTCTTTCAAGTCCTCTTGGCAGCCTTACTTCAGTCTATTTTTGGACGATAGCTGTCATTTATAACTCTGCAGGTTTGTGAATTACAGTACCCCTGAGCTCCTTTCTTCAAGTCGCTTTCTTGTAACCTGGCCGCAACACCGCAGGATGGCTTCAGGCCCTAATCTGGTTCCGGCCCGGCATGCTGAGCTTTTGGTTAATTCCTCTTCCTGGTGGGAAATGAGAGTTAAATTTGCCCGTCCAGACACCTCCAGCTAGCCTCTCATTGGTTCTCGCTATTCCTGTTCATCTTCCGCAGAAATTGCAAACTGGGCCAAACAGGAAGTTAAAGGGACTGACTCTCCAAGTCAGGAGAGTGTTAGTAAAGCGTCTGGAATGTTGCACCCGAGGACCACGGGAGGAAAACTGAGACATATTTGAACACGTCTCCCGTTCACATGGTTGATCATACTCTGGGTTCCATATGCATGTTGTAGCTGAAGGAAGAATACCTTAAACCTGGAGAGTTGAGACCCGTGTAATGGGTACCATGCAATATGACTTCAAAGGGTCTTCATTTGCTCACCGAACCTCTCCAATCCTATCACTGCTGCGTTTATGCCCCTGTACACACGCTTGATTCTCTTTTGGAGACATAGCAATCCATAGGTTTTAAGATACTTACTAGTCAGGTACATTCTTAGGCGTTTAATATGGGGTTTTGAGTCCATTTCGTTGAGCAAGGAGTAGCTCTTGTCTATTCCATATTTGGCTTAAGGAACTTTATCTGTGCTCATTTCAATCTCTGGTTTTATGCAGCACCCCAACTCACCTTTCCCCATAAGCAAGCATAAGGTGGTTTTCTAAATTTGAGACCCTGTTCTGTTTTGGAATGCAGTTCCTCTGTAGCCAAGTTTACATTCCGTGTATTAGTGATATCTTATGATGTTTCTTTTTCTGTGTGACTTATTTCAGTTAGAATCATCGTACCTGAATCCACTCATTATGCTGCTACGGGCCTGATGACATAGATTTCATTGCTGAGTGATACTGCATTCTCCGAAAGTACCACAAGTTCTTTATCCATTTTTCACTTTCTGTGATATTGAACTTGTACGGTAAACGAGGTTCTTGTAAACGGAGGCGTCCCAAACTTTGGGATGGCTGTGTCTTTTTGATTTTAATTTCCCTAAGCTATTGGACCATAAGTGGAAGTGCCCTAGGCTCTGTTGCTTTGTTTTTTAGATGTTTCAGGAAACACCATACACTTCTCCCGAGTGTCTGTTGGCAATTTACATCCCGCCCATCAGCATAACAAGGCTCCCAGTTCTCCATGGCCTGTCCTGCCTTTCTGGATTTTACACTTTTTTCAGATGGCCCTTTTGACCGGGGAGAAGTGAGACTTCATTGTAGTGCAGATTTCCTTTGCAAGTTTGCTTGGTTGGCCAAAAAGGGCGTATGCGTTTTTTCCTGAATATATTCAGGAAAAAACGCATACGCACTTTTTGGCCAAGTGCATCATTGTGGACGTTCTGCCTCTTTTCCTATGCTTTCAATGCAATTCCAGTCTACCTCCTGAAATCGGTTTCCTGCAATTCTGCCCCGCTTTCAAGTCCTCTTGGCAGCCTTACTTCAGTATATTTTTGGACGATAGCTGTCATTTATAACTCTGCAGGTTTGTGAATTACAGTGCCCCTGAGCTCCTTTTTCAACTCGCTTTCTTTTGAGCTGGCCGCAAGACCGCAGGATGTCTTCAGGCCCTAATCTGGTTCCGGCACGGCACGCTGAGCCTTTGGTTAACTCCTCTTCCTGGTGGGAAATGAGAGTTAAATTTGCCCATCCAGACACCTCCAGCTAGTCTCTCATTGGTTCTCGCTATTCCTGTTCATCTTCCACAGAAATTGCAAACTGGGCCAAACAGGAGGTTAAAGGGACTGACTCTCCAAGTGGGGAGAGTGTTAGTAAAGCGTCTGGAATGTTGCACCCGAGTACCAGGGTACGAAAACTGAGACATATTTGAACACGTCTGCCAATCACATGGTTGATCATACTCTAGGTTACATGCATGTTTTAGCTGAAGGAAGAATACCTTAAACCTGGGTAGTTGAAACCCGTGGAATGAGTACCATGCAATATGACTTCAAAGGGTCTTCATTTGCTCACGAACCTCTCCAATCCTATCACTGCTGCGTTTATGCCCCTGTGCACATGCTTGATTCTCTTTCGGAGACATAGCAATCCATAGGTTTTAAGATACTTACTAGTCAGGTACATTCTTAGGCGTTTAATATGCGGTGTTGAGTCCATTTCGTTGAGCAAGGAGTAGCTCTTGTCTATTCCATATTTGGCTTAAGGAACTTTATCTGTGCTCATTTCAATCTCTGGTTTTATGCAGCACCCCAACTCACCTTTCCCCTTAAGCAAGCATAAGTTGGTTTTCTAAATTTGAGACCCTGTTCTGTTCTGTAATTCAGTTCCTGTGTAGCCAAGTTTACATTCCGTGTATTACTGATATCTTATGATGTTTCTTTTTCTGTGTGACTTATTTCAGTTAGAATCATCATACCTGAATCCACTTGTGCTGCTAAGGGCCTGATGACACAGATTTCATTGCTGAGTGATATTGCTTTGTAAGTAAATACCACAACTTCTTTATCCATTTTTCACTTTCTGCGATGTTGAACTTGTACTGTAAATGAGGTTCTTGTAAACAGAGCCGTTCCAAACTTTGGGGTGGCTGTGTCTTTTTGATTTTAATTTCCCTAAGCTATAGGACGATAAGTGGAAGTGCCCTAGGTTCTGTTGCTTTGTTTTTTAGATGTTTCAGGAAACACCATACACTTCTCCCGAGTGGTTGTTGGCAATTTACATCCCGCCCATCAGCATAACAAGGCTCCCAGTTCTCCATGGCCTGTCCTGCCTTTCTGGATTTTACACTTTTTTCAGATGGCACTTTTGACCGGGGGGAAGTGAGACTTCATTGTAGTGCAGATTTCCTTTGCAAGCTTGCTTGGTTGGCCAAAAAGGGCGTATGCGTTTTTTCCTGAATATATTCAGGAAAAAACGCATACGCCCTTTTTGGCCAAGTGCATCATTGTGGACGTTCTGCCTCTTTTCCTATGCTT
Organism: Stenella coeruleoalba; assembly: GCF_951394435.1. Taxonomy (NCBI): domain Eukaryota; kingdom Metazoa; phylum Chordata; class Mammalia; order Artiodactyla; family Delphinidae; genus Stenella; species Stenella coeruleoalba. The sequence continues at coordinate 1,748,023 of NW_027646269.1, forward strand.
TCAATGCAATTCCAGTCTACCTCCTGAAATCGGTTTCCTGCAATTCTGCCCCGCTTTCAAGTCCTCTTGGCAGCCTTACTTCAGTCTATTTTTGGACGATAGCTGTCATTTATAACTCTGCAGGTTTGTGAATTACAGTGCCCCTGAGCTCCTTTCTTCAACTCGCTTTCTTTTTAGCTGGCCGCAACACCGCAGGATGGCTCCAGGCCCTAATCTGGTTCCGGTACGGCATGCTGAGCGTTTGGTTAATTCCTCTTCCTGGTGGGAAATGAGAGTTAAATTTTCCCGTCCAGACACCTCCAGCTACTCTCTCATTGGTTCTCGCTATTCCTGTTCATCTTCCGCAGAAATTGCAAACTGGGCCAAACAGGTGGTTAAAGGGGCTGACTCTCCAGGTCGGGAGAGTGTTAGTAAAGCGTCTGGAATGTTGCACCCGAGTACCAGGGGGGGAAAACTGAGACATATTTGAACACGTCTCCCGTTCACATGGTTGATCATACTCTGGGTTCCACATGCATGTTTTAGCTGAAGGAAGAATACCTTAAACCTGGAGAGTTGAGACCCGTGTAATGGGTACCATGCAATATGACTTCAAAGGGTCTTCATTTGCTCACGAACCTCTCCAATCCTATCACTGCTGCGTTTATGCCCCTGTACACACGTTTGATTCTCTTTCGGAGATATAGCAATCCATAGGTTTTAAGATACTTACTAGTCAGGTACATTCTTAGGCGTTTAATATGCGGTGTTGAGTCCATTTCGTTGAGCAAGGAGTAGCTCTTGTCTATTCCATATTTGGCTTAAGGAACTTTATCTGTGCTCATTTCGATCTCTGGTTATGCAGCACCCGAATTCACCTTTACCCTTAAGCAAGCATAAGTTGGTTTTCTAAATTTGAGACCCTGTTCTGTTCTGTAATTCAGTTCCTGTGTAGCCAAGTTTACATTCCGTGTATTACTGATATATTATGAAGTTTCTTTTTCTGTGTGACTTATTTCAGTTAGAATCATCATACCTGAATCCACTCATTGTGCTGCTAAGGGCCTGATGACATAGATTTCATTGCTGAGTGATATTGCTTTGTAAGTAAATACCACAACTTCTTTATCCATTTTTCACTTTCTGCGATGTTGAACTTGTACTGTAAACGAGGTTCTTGTAAACAGAGCCGTTCCAAACTTTGGGGTGGCTGTGTCTTTTTTATTTTAATTTTCCTAAGCTATAGGACCATAAGTGGAAGTGCCCTAGGCTCTGTTGATTTGTTTTTTAGATGTTTCAGGAAACACCATACACTTCTCCCGAGTGGTTGTTGGCAATTTACATCCCGCCCATCAGCATAACAAGGCTCCCAGTTCTCCATGGCCTGTCCTGCCTTTCTGGATTTTACACTTTTTTCAGATATCCCTTTTGACCAGGGGGAAGTGAGACTTCATTGTAGTGCAGTTTTCCTTTGCAAGCTTGCTTGGTTGGCCAAAAAGGGCGTATGCGTTTTTTCCTGAATATATTCAGGAAAAAACGCATACGCCCTTTTTGGCCAAGTGCATCATTGTGGACGTTCTGCCTCTTTTCCTATGCTTTCAATGCAATTCCAGTCTACCTCCTGAAATCGGTTTCCTGCAATTCTGCCCCGCTTTCAAGTCCTCTTGGCAGCCTTACTTCAGTCTATTTTTGGACGATAGTTGTCATTTATAACTCTGCAGGTTTGTGAATTACAGTGCCCCTGAGCTCCTTTCTTCAACTTGCTTTCTTGTGACCTGGCCGCAACACCGCAGGATGGCTTCAGGCCCTAATCTGGTTCCGGCACGGCACGCTGAGCCTTTGGTTAATTCCTCTTCCTGGTGGGAAATGAGAGTTAAATTTGCCCGTCCAGACACCTCCAGCTAGTCTCTCATTGGTTCTCGCTATTCCTGTTCATCTTCCGCAGAAATTGCAAACTGGGCCAAACAGGAGGTTAAAGGCGCTGACTCTCCAAGTGGGGAGAGTGTTAGTAAAGCGTCTGGAATGTTGCACCCGAGTACCAGGGGAGGAAAACTGAGACATATTTGAACACGTCTCCCATTCACATGGTTGATCATACTTGGGTTCCACATGCATGTTTTAGCTGAAGGAAGAATACCTTAAACCTGGAGAGATAAGACCCGTGGAATGGGTACCATGCAATATGACTTCAAAGGGTCTTCATTTGCTCACCGAACCTCTCCAATCCTATCACTGCTGTGTTTATGCCCCTGTACACATGCTTGATTCTCTTTCGGAGACATAGCAATCCATAGGTTTTAAGATACTTATTAGTCAGGTACATTCTTAGGCGTTTAATATGCGGTGTTGAGTCCATTTCATTGAGCAAGGAGTAGCTCTTGTCTATTCCATATTTGGCTTAAGGAACATTATCTGTGCTCATTTCAATCTCTGGTTTTATGCAGCACCCCAACTCACCTTTCCCCTTAAGCAAGCATAAGTTGGTTTTCTAAATTTGAGACCCTGTTCTGTTCTGTAATTCAGTTCCTGTGTAGCCAAGTTTCCATTCCGTGTATTACTGATATCTTATGATGTTTCTTTTTCTGTGTGACTTATTTCAGTTAGAATCATCATACCTGAATCCACTCATTGTGCTGCTAAGGGCCTGATGACACAGATTTCATTGCTGAGTGATATTGCTTTGTAAGTAAATACCACAACTTTTTTATCCATTTTTCACTTTCTGCGATGTTGAACTTGTACTGTAATCAAGGTTCTTGTAAACAGAGCCGTTCCAAACTTTGGGGTGGCTGTGTCTTTTTGAATTTAAATTCCCTAAGCTATAGGACCATAAGTGGAAGTGCCCTAGGCTCTGTTGCTTTGTTTTTTAGATGTTTCAGGAAACACCATACACTTCGCCCGAGTGGTTGTTGGCAATTTACATCCCGCCCTTCAGCATAACAAGGCTCCCAGTTCTCCATGGCCTGTCCTGCCTTTCTGGATTTTACACTTTTTTCAGATGGCCCTTTTGACCGGGGGGAAGTGAGACTTCTTTGTAGTGCAGATTTCCTTTGCAAGCTTGCTTGGTTGGCCAAAAAGGGCGTATGCGTTTTTTCCTGAATATATTCAGGAAAAAACGCATACGCCCTTTTTGGCCAAGTGCATCATTGTGGACGTTCTGCCTCTTTTCCTATGCTTTCAATGCAATTCCAGTCTACCTCCTGAAATCGGTTTCCTGCAATTCTGCCCCGCTTTCAAGTCCTCTTGGCAGCCTTACTTCAGTATATTTTTGGACGATAGCTGTCATTTATAACTCTGCAGGTTTGTGAATTACAGTGCCCCTGAGCTCCTTTCTTCAACTCGCTTTCTTGTGACCTGGCCGCAACACCGCAGGATGTCTTCAGGCACTAATCTGGTTCTGGCACGGCATGCTGAGCTTTTGGTTAATTCCTATTCCTGGTGGGAAATGAGAGTTAAATTTGCCCATCCAGACACCTCCAGCTAGTCTCTCATTGGTTCTCGCTATTCCTGTTCATCTTCCGCAGAAATTGCAAACTGGGCCAAACAGGAGGTTAAAGGGACTGACTCTCCAAGTCGGGAGAGTGTTAGTAAAGCGTCTGGAATGTTCCACCCGAGTACCAGGGGAGGAAAACTGAGACATATTTGAACACGTCTCCCGTTCACATGGTTGATCATACTCTGGGTTCCACATGCATGTTTTAGCTGAAGGAAGAATACCTTAAACTTTGAGAATTGAGACCCGTGTAATGGGTACCATGCAATATGACTTCAAAGGGTCTTCATTTGCTCACCGAACCTCTCCAATCCTATCACTGCTGCGTTTATGCCCCTGTACACACGCTTGATTCTCTTTTGGAGACATAGCAATCCATAGGTTTTAAGATACTTACTAGTCAGGTACATTCTTAGGCGTTTAATATGGGGTTTTGAGTCCATTTCATTGAGCAAGGAGTAGCTCTTGTCTATTCCATATTTGGCTTAAGGAACTTTATCTGTGCTCATTTCAATCTTGGTTTTATGCAGCACCCCAACTCACCTTTCCCCTTAAGCAAGCATAAGTTGGTTTTCTAAATTTGAGACCCTGTTCTGTTTTGGAATGCAGTTCCTGTGTAGCCAAGTTTACATTCCGTGTATTAGTGATATCTTATGATGTTTCTTTTTCTGTGTGACTTATTTCAGTTAGAATCATCGTACCTGAATCCACTCATTATTCTGCCACGGGCCTGATGACATAGATTTCATTGCTGAGTGATACTGCATTGTACGTAAGTACCACAAGTTCTTTATCCATTTTTCACTTTCTGTGATATTGAACTTGTACGGTAAATAAGGTTCTTGTAAACGGAGGCGTCCCAAACTTTGGGGTGGCTGTGTCTTTTTGATTTTAATTTCCCTAAGCTATAGGACCATAAGTGGAAGTGCCCTAGGCTTTGTTCCTTTGTTTTTTAGATGTTTCAGGAAACACCATACACTTCTCCCAAGTGTCTTTTGGCAATTTACATCCCGCCCATCAGCATAACAAGGCTCCCAGTTCTCCATGGCCTGTCCTGCCTTTCTGGATTTTACACTTTTTTCAGATGGCCCTTTTGACCGGGGTGAAGTGAGACTTCATTGTAGTGCAGATTTCCTTTGCAAGTTTGCTTGGTTGCCCAAAAAGGGCGTATGCGTTTTTTCCTGAATATATTCAGGAAAAAACGCATACGCCCTTTTTGGCCAAGTGCATCATTGTGGACTTTCTGCCTCTTTTCCTATGCTTTCAATGCAATTCCAGTCTACCTCCTGAAATCGGTTTCCTGCAATTCTGCCCCGCTTTCAAGTCCTCTTGGCAGCCTTACTTCAGTATATTTTTGGACGATAGCTGTCATTTATAACTCTGCAGCTTTGTGAATTACAGTGCCCCTGAGCTCCTTTCTTCAACTCGCTTTCTTGTGAGCTGGCCGCAACACCGCAGGATGGCTTCAGGCCCTAATCTGGTTCCGGCACGGCACGCTGAGCCTTTGGTTATTTCCTCTTCCTGGTGGGAAATGAGAGTTAAATTTGCCCGTCCAGACACCTCCAGCTAGTCTCTCATTGGTTCTCGCTATTCCTGTTCATCTTCCGCAGAAATTGCAAACTGGGCCAAACAGGAGGTTAAAGGCGCTGACTCTCCAAGTGGGGAGAATGTTAGTAAAGCGTCTGGAATGTTGCACCCGAGTACCAGGGGAGGAAAACTGAGACATATTTGAACACGTCTCCCGTTCACATGGTTGATCATACTTGGGTTCCACATGCATGTTTTAGCTGAAGGAAGAATACCTTAAACCTGGAGAGATAAGACCCGTGTAATGGGTACCATGCAATATAACTTCAAAGGGTCTTCATTTGCTCACCGAACCTCTCCAATCCTATCACTGCTGCTTTTATGCCCCTGTACACATGCTTGATTCTCTTTCGGAGACATAGGAATCCATAGGTTTTAAGATACTTACTAGTCAGGTACATTCTTAGGCGTTTAATATGCGGTGTTGAGTCCATTTCGTTGAGCAAGGAGTAGCTCTTGTCTATTCCATATTTGACTTAAGGAACTTTATCTGTGCTCATTTCAATCTCTGGTTTTATGCAGCACCCCAACTCACCTTTCCCCTTAAGCAAGCATAAGTTGGTTTTCTAAATTTGAGACCCTGTTCTGTTCTGTAATTCAGTTCCTGTGTAGCCAAGTTTACATTCCGTGTATTACTGATATCTTATGATGTTTCTTTTTCTGTGTGACTTATTTCAGTTAGAATCATCATACCTGAATCCACTCATTGTGCTGCTAAGGGCCTGATGACACAGATTTCATTGCTGAGTGATATTGCTTTGTAAGTAAATACCACAACTTCTTTATCCATTTTTCACTTTCTGCGATGTTGAACTTGTACTGTAAACGAGGTTCTTGTAAACAGAGCCGTTCCAAACTTTGGGGTGGCTGTGTCTTTTGGATTTTAATTTCCCTAAGCTATAGGACCATAAGTGGAAGTGCCCTAGGTTCTGTTGTTTTCTTTTTTAGATGTTTCAGGAAACACCATACACTTCTCCCGAGTGGTTGTTGGCAATTTACATCCCGCCCATCAGCATAACAAGGCTCCCAGTTCTCCATGGCCTGTCCTGCCTTTCTGGATTTTACACTTTTTTCAGATGGCCCTTTTGACCGGGGGGAAGTGAGACTTCATTGTAGTGCAGATTTCCTTTGCAAGCTTGCTTGGTTGGCCAAAAAGGGCGTATGCGTTTTTTCCTGAATATATTCAGGAAAAAACGCATATGCCCTTTTTGGCCAAGTGCATCATTGTGGACGTTCTGCCTCTTTTCCTATGCTTTCAATGCAATTCCAGTCTACCTCCTGAAATTGGTTTCCTGCAATTCTGCCCGCTTTCAAGTCCTCTTGGCAGCCTTACTTCAGTCTATTTTTGGACGATAGCTGTCATTTATAACTCTGCAGGTTTGTGAATTACAGTGCCCCTGAGCTCCTTTCTTCAACTCGCTTTCTTGTGACCTGGCCGCAACACCGCAGGAGGTCTTCAGGCCCTAATCTGGTTCTGGCACGGCACGATGAGCCTTTGGTTAATTCCTCTTCCTGGTGGGAAATGAGAGTTAAATTTGCCCATCCAGACACCTCCAGCTAGTCTCTCATTGGTTCTCGCTATTCCTGTTCATCTTCCACAGAAATTGCAAACTGGGCCAAACAGGAGGTTAAAGGGACTGACTCTCCAAGTGGGGAGAGTGTTAGTAAAGCGTCTGGAATGTTGCACCCGAGTACCAGGGTACGAAAACTGAGACATATTTGAACACGTCTCCCGATCACAAGGTTGATCATACTCTAGGTTCCACATGCATGTTTTAGCTGAAGGAAGAATACCTTAAACCAGGAGAGTTGAGACCCGTGTAATGGGTACCATGCAATATGACTTCAAAGGGTCTTCATTTGCTCACCGAACCTCTCCAATCCTATCACTGCTGCGTTTATGCCCCTGTACACATGCTTGATTCTCTTTTGGAGACATAGCAATCCATAGGTTTTACGATACTTACTAGTTAGGTACATTCTTAGGCGTTTAATATGCGGTGTTGAGTCCATTTCGTTGAGCAAGGAGTAGCTCTTGTCTATTCCATATTTGACTTAAGGAACTTTATCTGTGCTCATTTCAATCTCTGGTTTTATGCAGCACCCCAACTCACCTTTAACCTTAAGCCAGCATAAGTTGGTTTTCTAAATTTGAGACGCTGTTCTGTTCTGTAATTCAGTTCTTTTGTAGCCAAGTTTACATTCCGTGTATTACTGATATCTTATGATGTTTCTTTTTCTGTGTGACTTATTTCAGTTAGAATCATCATACCTGAACCCACTCATTGTGATGCTAAGGGCCTGATGACATAGATTTCATTGCTGAGTGATATTGCTTTGTAAGTAAATACCACAACTTCTTTATCCATTTTTCACTTTCTGCGATGTTGAACTTGTACTGTAAACGAGGTTCTTGTAAACAGAGGCGTCCCAAATTTTGGGGTGGCTGTGTCTTTTTGATTTTAAATTCCCTAAGCTATAGGACCATAAGTGGAAGTGCCCTAGGCTCTGTTGCTTTGTTTTTTAGATGTTTCAGGAAACACCATACACTTCGCCCGAGTGGTTGTTGGCAATTTACATCCCGCCCTTCAGCATAACAAGGCTCCCAGTTCTCCATGGCCTGTCCTGCCTTTCTGGATTTTACACTTTTTTCAGATGGCCCTTTTGACCGGGGGGAAGTGAGACTTCATTGTAGTGCAGATTTCCTTTGCAAGCTTGCTTGGTTGGCCAAAAAGGGCGTATGCGTTTTTTCCTGAATATATTCAGGAAAAAACGCATATGCCCTTTTTGGCCAAGTGCATCATTGTGGACGTTCTGCCTCTTTTCCTATGCTTTCAATGCAATTCCAGTCTACCTCCTGAAATTGGTTTCCTGCAATTCTGCCCGCTTTCAAGTCCTCTTGGCAGCCTTACTTCAGTCTATTTTTGGACGATAGCTGTCATTTATAACTCTGCAGGTTTGTGAATTACAGTGCCCCTGAGCTCCTTTCTTCAACTCGCTTTCTTGTGACCTGGCCGCAACACCGCAGGAGGTCTTCAGGCCCTAATCTGGTTCTGGCACGGCACGATGAGCCTTTGGTTAATTCCTCTTCCTGGTGGGAAATGAGAGTTAAATTTGCCCATCCAGACACCTCCAGCTAGTCTCTCATTGGTTCTCGCTATTCCTGTTCATCTTCCACAGAAATTGCAAACTGGGCCAAACAGGAGGTTAAAGGGACTGACTCTCCAAGTGGGGAGAGTGTTAGTAAAGCGTCTGGAATGTTGCACCCGAGTACCAGGGTACGAAAACTGAGACATATTTGAACACGTCTCCCGATCACAAGGTTGATCATACTCTGGGTTCCACATGCATGTTTTAGCTGAAGGAAGAATACCTTAAACCAGGAGAGTTGAGACCCGTGTAATGGGTACCATGCAATATGACTTCAAAGGGTCTTCATTTGCTCACCGAACCTCTCCAATCCTATCACTGCTGCGTTTATGCCCCTGTACACATGCTTGATTCTCTTTTGGAGACATAGCAATCCATAGGTTTTACGATACTTACTAGTTAGGTACATTCTTAGGCGTTTAATATGCGGTGTTGAGTCCATTTCGTTGAGCAAGGAGTAGCTCTTGTCTATTCCATATTTGACTTAAGGAACTTTATCTGTGCTCATTTCAATCTCTGGTTTTATGCAGCACCCCAACTCACCTTTAACCTTAAGCCAGCATAAGTTGGTTTTCTAAATTTGAGACGCTGTTCTGTTCTGTAATTCAGTTCTTTTGTAGCCAAGTTTACATTCCGTGTATTACTGATATCTTATGATGTTTCTTTTTCTGTGTGACTTATTTCAGTTAGAATCATCATACCTGAACCCACTCATTGTGATGCTAAGGGCCTGATGACATAGATTTCATTGCTGAGTGATATTGCTTTGTAAGTAAATACCACAACTTCTTTATCCATTTTTCACTTTCTGCGATGTTGAACTTGTACTGTAAACGAGGTTCTTGTAAACAGAGGCGTCCCAAATTTTGGGGTGGCTGTGTCTTTTTGATTTTAAATTCCCTAAGCTATAGGACCATAAGTGGAAGTGCCCTAGGCTCTGTTGCTTTGTTTTTTAGATGTTTCAGGAAACACCATACACTTCGCCCGAGTGGTTGTTGGCAATTTACATCCCGCCCTTCAGCATAACAAGGCTCCCAGTTCTCCATGGCCTGTCCTGCCTTTCTGGATTTTACACTTTTTTCAGATGGCCCTTTTGACCGGGGGGAAGTGAGACTTCATTGTAGTGCAGATTTCCTTTGCAAGCTTGCTTGGTTGGCCAAAAAGGGCGTATGCGTTTTTTCCTGAATATATTCAGGAAAAAACGCATACGCCCTTTTTGGCCAAGTGCATCATTGTGGACGTTCTGCCTCTTTTCCTATGCTTTCAATGCAATTCCAGTCTACCTCCTGAAATCGGTTTCCTGCAATTCTGCCCCGCTTTCAAGTCCTCTTGGCAGCCTTACTTCAGTCTATTTTTGGACGATAGCTGTCATTTATAACTCTGCAGGTTTGTGAATTACAGTGCCCCTGAGCTCCTTTCTTCAACTCGCTTTCTTTTTAGCTGGCCGAAACACCGCAGGATGGCTTCAGGGCCTAATCTGGTTCCGGCACGAAACACTGAGCCTTTGGTTATTTCCTCTTCCTGGTGGGAAATGAGAGTTAAATTTGCCCGTCCAGACACCTCCAGCTAGTCTCTCATTGGTTCTCGCTATTCCTGTTCATCTTCCGCAGAAATTGCAAACTGTGCCAAACAGGAGGTTAAAGGCGCTGACTCTCCAAGTGGGGAGAGTGTTAGTAAAGCATCTGGAATGTTGCACCCGAGTACCAGGGGAGGAAAACTGAGACATATTTGAACACGTCTCCCGTTCACATGGTTGATCATACTTGGGTTCCACATGCATGTTTTAGCTGAAGGAAGAATACCTTAAACCTGGAGAGTTGAGACCCGTGTAATGGGTACCATGCAATATGACTTCAAAGGGTCTTCATTTGCTCACCGAACCTCTCCAATCCTATCACTGCTGCGTTTATGCCCCTGTACACATGCTTGATTCTCTTTTGGAGACATTGCAATCCATAGGTTTTACGATACTTACAAGTCAGGTACATTCTTAGGCGTTTAATATGCGGTGTTGAGTCCATTTCGTTGAGCACGGAGTAGCTCTTGTCTATTCCATATTTGACTTAAGGAACTTTATCTCTGCTCATTTCAATCTCTGGTTTTATGCAGCACCCCAACTCACCTTTAACCTTAAGCCAGCATAAGTTGGTTTTCTAAATTTGAGACGCTGTTCTGTTCTGTAATTCAGTTCTTTTGTAGCCAAGTTTACATTCCGTGTATTACTGATATCTTATGATGTTTCTTTTTCTGTGTGACTTATTTCAGTTAGAATCATCATACCTGAACCCACTCATTGTGATGCTAAGGGCCTGATGACATAGATTTCATTGCTGAGTGATATTGCTTTGTAAGTAAATACCACAACTTCTTTATCCATTTTTCACTTTCTGCGATGTTGAACTTGTACTGTAAACGAGGTTCTTGTAAACAGAGGCGTCCCAAATTTTGGGGTGGCTGTGTCTTTTTGATTTTAAATTCCCTAAGCTATAGGACCATAAGTGGAAGTGCCCTAGGCTCTGTTGCTTTGTTTTTTAGATGTTTCAGGAAACACCATACACTTCTCCAGAGTGGTTGTTGGCAATTTACATCCCGCCCTTCAGCATAACAAGGCTCCCAGTTCTCCATGGCCTGTCCTGCCTTTCTGGATTTTACACTTTTTACAGATGGCCCTTTTGACCGGGGGGAAGTGAGACTTCATTGTAGTGCAGATTTCCTTTGCAAGCTTGCTTGGTTGGCCAAAAAGGGCGTATGCGTTTTTTCCTGAATATATTCAGGAAAAAACGCATACGCCCTTTTTGGCCAAGTGCATCATTGTGGACGTTCTGCCTCTTTTCCTATGCTTTCAATGCAATTCCAGTCTACCTCCTGAAATCGGTTTCCTGCAATTCTGCCCCGCTTTCAAGTCCTCTTGGCAGCCTTACTTCAGTCTATTTTTGGACGATAGCTGTCATTTATAACTCTGCAGGTTTGTGAATTACAGTGCCCCTGAGCTCCTTTCTTCAACTCGCTTTCTTTTTAGCTGGCCGAAACACCGCAGGATGGCTTCAGGCCCTAATCTGGTTCCGGCACGAAACACTGAGCCTTTGGTTATTTCCTCTTCCTGGTGGGAAATGAGAGTTAAATTTGCCCGTCCAGACACCTCCAGCTAGTCTCTCATTGGTTCTCGCTATTCCTGTTCATCTTCCGCAGAAATTGCAAACTGGGCCAAACAGGAGGTTAAAGGCGCTGACTCTCCAAGTGGGGAGAGTGTTAGTAAAGCGTCTGGAATGTTGCACCCGAGTACCAGGGCAGGAGAACTGAGACATATTTGAACACGTCTCCCGTTCACATGGTTGATCATACTTGGGTTCCACATACATGTTTTAGCTGAAGGAAGAATACCTTAAACCTGGAGAGTTGAGACCCGTGTAATGGGTACCATGCAATATGACTTCAAAGGGTCTTCATTTGCTCACCGAACCTCTCCAATCCTATCACTGCTGCGTTTATGCCCCTGTACACATGCTTGATTCTCTTTTGGAGACATAGCAATCCATAGGTTTTACGATACTTACTAGTCAGGTACATGGTTAGGCGTTTAATATGCGGTGTTGTGTCCATTTCGTTGAGCAAGGAGTAGCTCTTGTCTATTCCATATTTGGCTTAAGGAACTTTATCTGTGCTCATTTCAATCTCTGGTTTTATGCAGCACCCCAACTCACCTTTCCCCTTAAGCAAGCATAAGTTGGTTTTCTAAATTTGAGACCCTGTTCTGTTCTGTAATTCAGTTCCTGTGTAGCCAAGTTTCCATTCCGTGTATTACTGATATCTTATGATGTTTCTTTTTCTGTGTGACTTATTTCAGTTAGAATCATCATACCTGAATCCACTCATTGTGCTGCTAAGGGCCTGATGACACAGATTTCATTGCTGAGTGATATTGCTTTGTAAGTAAATACCACAACTTTTTTATCCATTTTTCACTTTCTGCGATGTTGAACTTGTACTGTAATCGAGGTTCTTGTAAACAGAGCCGTTCCAAACTTTGGGGTGGCTGTGTCTTTTTGATTTTAAATTCCCTAAGCTATAGGACCATAAGTGGAAGTGCCCTAGGCTCTGTTGCTTTGTTTTTTAGATGTTTCAGGAAACACCATACACTTCTCCCGAGTGGTTGTTGGCAATTTACATCCCGCCCATCAGCATAACAAGACTCCCAGTTCTCAATGGCCTGTTGCCTTTCTGGATTTTACACTTTTTTCAGATGGCCCTTTTGACCGGGGGGAAGTGAGACTTCATTGTAGTGCAGATTTCCTTTGCAAGCTTGCTTGGTTGGCCAAAAAGGGCGTATGCGTTTTTTCCTGAATATATTCAGGAAAAAACGCATACGCCCTTTTTGGCCAAGTGCATCATTGTGGACGTTCTGCCTCTTTTCCTATGCTTTCAATGCAATTCCAGTCTACCTCCTGAAATCGGTTTCCTGCAATTCTGCCCCGCTTTCAAGTCCTCTTGGCAGCCTTACTTCAGTATATTTTTGGACGATAGCTGTCATTTATAACTCTGCAGGTTTGTGAATTACAGTGCCCCTGAGCTCCTTTCTTCAACTCGCTTTCTTGTGACCTGGCCGCAACACCGCAGGGTGGCTTCAGGCCCTAATGTGGTTCTGGCACGGCACGCTGAGCCTTTGGTTAATTCCTCTTCCTGGTGGGAAATGAGAGTTAAATTTGCCCGTCCAGACACCTCCAGCTAGTCTCTCATTGGTTCTCGCTATTCCTGTTCATCTTCCGCAGAAATTGCAAACAGGGCCAAACAGGAGGTTAAAGGCACTGACTCTCCAAGTCGGGAGAGTGTTAGTAAAGCGTCTGGAATGTTGCACCTGAGTACCAGGGTACGAAAACTGAGACATATTTGAACACGTCTCCCGATCACATGGTTGATCATACTCTAGGTTCCACATGCATGTTTTAGCTGAAGGAAGAATACCTTAAACCTGGGTAGTTGAAACCCGTGGAATGGGTACCATGCAATATGACTTCAAAGGGTCTTCATTTGCTCACCGAACCTCTCCAATCCTATCACTGCTGCGTTTATGCCCCTGTACGCATGCTTGATTCTCTTTCGGAGACATAGCAATCCATAGGTTTTAAGATACTTACTAGTCAGGTACATTCTTAGGCGTTTAATATGCGGTGTTGAGTCCATTTCGTTGAGCAAGGAGTAGCTCTTGTCTATTCCATATTTGGCTTAAGGAACTTTATCTGTGCTCATTTCAATCTCTGGTTTTATGCAGCACCGCAACTCACCTTTACCCTTAAGCAAGCATAAGTTGGTTTTCTAAATTTGAGACCCTGTTCTGTTCTGTAATTCAGTTCCTGTGTAGCCAAGTTTACATTCCGTGTATTACTGATATCTTATGATGTTTCTTTTTAGGTGTGACTTATTTCAGTTAGAATCATCATACCTGAATCCACTCATTGTGCTGCTAAGTGCCTGAGGACATAGATTTCATTGCTGAGTGATATTGCTTTGTAAGTAAATACCACAACTTCTTTATCCATTTTTCACTTTCTGCGATGTTGAACTTGTACTGTAAACGAGGTTCTCGTAAACAGAGCCATTCCAAACTTTGGGGTGGCTGTGTCTTTTTTATTTTAATTTCCCTAAGCTATAGGACCATAAGTGGAAGTGCCCTAGGCTCTGTTGCTTTGTTTTTTAGATGTTTCAGGAAACACCATACACTTCTCCCAAGTGACTGTTGGCAATTTACATCCCGCCCATCAGCATAACAAGACTCCCAGTTCTCAATGGCCTGTTGCCTTTCTGGATTTTACACTTTTTTCAGATGGCCCTTTTGACCGGGGGGAAGTGAGACTTCATTGTAGTGCAGATTTCCTTTGCAAGCTTGCTTGGTTGGCCAAAAAGGGCGTATGCGTTTTTTCCTGAATATATTCAGGAAAAAACGCATACGCCCTTTTTGGCCAAGTGCATCATTGTGGACGTTCTGCCTCTTTTCCTATGCTTTCAATGCAATTCCAGTCTACCTCCTGAAATCGGTTTCCTGCAATTCTGCCCCTCTTTCAAGTCCTCTTGGCAGCCTTACTTCAGTCTATTTTTGGACGATAGCTGTCATTTATAACTCTGCAGGTTTGTGAATTACAGTACCCCTGAGCTCCTTTCTTCAAGTCGCTTTCTTGTAACCTGGCCGCAACACCGCAGGATGGCTTCAGGCCCTAATCTGGTTCCGGCCCGGCATGCTGAGCTTTTGGTTAATTCCTCTTCCTGGTGGGAAATGAGAGTTAAATTTGCCCGTCCAGACACCTCCAGCTAGCCTCTCATTGGTTCTCGCTATTCCTGTTCATCTTCCGCAGAAATTGCAAACTGGGCCAAACAGGAAGTTAAAGGGACTGACTCTCCAAGTCAGGAGAGTGTTAGTAAAGCGTCTGGAATGTTGCACCCGAGGACCACGGGAGGAAAACTGAGACATATTTGAACACGTCTCCCGTTCACATGGTTGATCATACTCTGGGTTCCACATGCATGTTGTAGCTGAAGGAAGAATACCTTAAACCTGGAGAGTTGAGACCCGTGTAATGGGTACCATGCAATATGACTTCAAAGGGTCTTCATTTGCTCACCGAACCTCTCCAATCCTATCACTGCTGCGTTTATGCCCCTGTACACACGCTTGATTCTCTTTTGGAGACATAGCAATCCATAGGTTTTAAGACACTTACTAGTCAGGTACATTCTTAGGCGTTTAATATGGGGTTTTGAGTCCATTTCGTTGAGCAAGGAGTAGCTCTTGTCTATTCCATATTTGGCTTAAGGAACTTTATCTGTGCTCATTTCAATCTCTGGTTTTATGCAGCACCCCAACTCACCTTTCCCCATAAGCAAGCATAAGGTGGTTTTCTAAATTTGAGACCCTGTTCTGTTTTGGAATGCAGTTCCTCTGTAGCCAAGTTTACATTCCGTGTATTAGTGATATCTTATGATGTTTCTTTTTCTGTGTGACTTATTTCAGTTAGAATCATCGTACCTGAATCCACTCATTATGCTGCTACGGGCCTGATGACATAGATTTCATTGCTGAGTGATACTGCATTGTCCGTAAGTACCACAAGTTCTTTATCCATTTTTCACTTTCTGTGATATTGAACTTGTACGGTAAACGAGGTTCTTGTAAACGGAGGCGTCCCAAACTTTGGGATGGCTGTGTCTTTTTGATTTTAATTTCCCTAAGCTATTGGACCATAAGTGGAAGTGCCCTAGGCTCTGTTGCTTTGTTTTTTAGATGTTTCAGGAAACACCATACACTTCTCCCGAGTGTCTGTTGGCAATTTACATCCCGCCCATCAGCATAACAAGGCTCCCAGTTCTCCATGGCCTGTCCTGCCTTTCTGGATTTTACACTTTTTTCAGATGGCCCTTTTGACCGGGGAGAAGTGAGACTTCATTGTAGTGCAGATTTCCTTTGCAAGTTTGCTTGGTTGGCCAAAAAGGGCGTATGCATTTTTTCCTGAATATATTCAGGAAAAAACGCATACGCCCTTTTTGGCCAAGTGCATCATTGTGGACGTTCTGCCTCTTTTCCTATGCTTTCAATGCAATTCCAGTCTACCTCCTGAAATCGGTTTCCTGCAATTCTGCCCCGCTTTCAAGTCCTCTTGGCAGCCTTACTTCAGTATATTTTTGGACGATAGCTGTCATTTATAACTCTGCAGGTTTGTGAATTACAGTGCCCCTGAGCTCCTTTTTCAACTCGCTTTCTTTTGAGCTGGCCGCAAGACCGCAGGATGTCTTCAGGCCCTAATCTGGTTCCGGCACGGCACGCTGAGCCTTTGGTTAACTCCTCTTCCTGGTGGGAAATGAGAGTTAAATTTGCCCATCCAGACACCTCCAGCTAGTCTCTCATTGGTTCTCGCTATTCCTGTTCATCTTCCACAGAAATTGCAAACTGGGCCAAACAGGAGGTTAAAGGGACTGACTCTCCAAGTGGGGAGAGTGTTAGTAAAGCGTCTGGAATGTTGCACCCGAGTACCAGGGTACGAAAACTGAGACATATTTGAACACGTCTGCCAATCACATGGTTGATCATACTCTAGGTTACATGCATGTTTTAGCTGAAGGAAGAATACCTTAAACCTGGGTAGTTGAAACCCGTGGAATGGGTACCATGCAATATGACTTCAAAGGGTCTTCATTTGCTCACGAACCTCTCCAATCCTATCACTGCTGCGTTTATGCCCCTGTACACATGCTTGATTCTCTTTCGGAGACATAGCAATCCATAGGTTTTAAGATACTTACTAGTCAGGTACATTCTTAGGCGTTTAATATGCGGTGTTGAGTCCATTTCGTTGAGCAAGGAGTAGCTCTTGTCTATTCCATATTTGGCTTAAGGAACTTTATCTGTGCTCATTTCAATCTCTGGTTTTATGCAGCACCCCAACTCACCTTTCCCCTTAAGCAAGCATAAGTTGGTTTTCTAAATTTGAGACCCTGTTCTGTTCTGTAATTCAGTTCCTGTGTAGCCAAGTTTACATTCCGTGTATTACTGATATCTTATGATGTTTCTTTTTCTGTGTGACTTATTTCAGTTAGAATCATCATACCTGAATCCACTTGTGCTGCTAAGGGCCTGATGACACAGATTTCATTGCTGAGTGATATTGCTTTGTAAGTAAATACCACAACTTCTTTATCCATTTTTCACTTTCTGCGATGTTGAACTTGTACTGTAAATGAGGTTCTTGTAAACAGAGCCGTTCCAAACTTTGGGGTGGCTGTGTCTTTTTGATTTTAATTTCCCTAAGCTATAGGACGATAAGTGGAAGTGCCCTAGGTTCTGTTGCTTTGTTTTTTAGATGTTTCAGGAAACACCATACACTTCTCCCGAGTGGTTGTTGGCAATTTACATCCCGCCCATCAGCATAACAAGGCTCCCAGTTCTCCATGGCCTGTCCTGCCTTTCTGGATTTTACACTTTTTTCAGATGGCACATTTGACCGGGGGGAAGTGAGACTTCATTGTAGTGCAGATTTCCTTTGCAAGCTTGCTTGGTTGGCCAAAAAGGGCGTATGCGTTTTTTCCTGAATATATTCAGGAAAAAACGCATACGCCCTTTTTGGCCAAGTGCATCATTGTGGACGTTCTGCCTCTTTTCCTATGCTTTCAATGCAATTCCAGTCTACCTCCTGAAATCGGTTTCCTGCAATTCTGCCCCGCTTTCAAGTCCTCTTGGCAGCCTTACTTCAGTCTATTTTTGGACGATAGCTGTCATTTATAACTCTGCAGGTTTGTGAATTACAGTGCCCCTGAGCTCCTTTCTTCAACTCGCTTTCTTTTGAGCTGGCCGCAACACCGCAGGATGGCTTCAGGCCCTAATCTGGTTCCGGTACGGCATGCTGAGCGTTTGGTTAATTCCTCTTCCTGGTGGGAAATGAGAGTTAAATTTTCCCGTCCAGACACCTCCAGCTAGCCTCTCATTGGTTCTCACTATTCCTGTTCATCTTCCGCAGAAATTGCAAACTGGGCCAAACAGGTGGTTAAAGGGACTGACTCTCCAGGTCGGGAGAGTGTTAGTAAAGCGTCTGGAATGTTGCACCCGAGTACCAGGGGGGGAAAACTGAGACATATTTGAACACGTCTCCCGTTCACATGGTTGATCATACTCTGGGTTCCACATGCATGTTTTAGCTGAAGGAAGAATACCTTAAACCTGGAGAGTTGAGACCCGTGTAATGGGTACCATGCAATATGACTTCAAAGGGTCTTCATTTGCTCACGAACCTCTCCAATCCTATCACTGCTGCGTTTATGCCCCTGTACACACGCTTGATTCTCTTTCGGAGATATAGCAATCCATAGGTTTTAAGATACTTACTAGTCAGGTACATTCTTAGGCGTTTAATATGCGGTGTTGAGTCCATTTCGTTGAGCAAGGAGTAGCTCTTGTCTATTCCATATTTGGCTTAAGGAACTTTATCTGTGCTCATTTCGAACTCTGGTTATGCAGCACCCGAATTCACCTTTACCCTTAAGCAAGCATAAGTTGGTTTTCTAAATTTGAGACCCTGTTCTGTTCTGTAATTCAGTTCCTGTGTAGCCAAGTTTACATTCCGTGTATTACTGATATATTATGAAGTTTCTTTTTCTGTGTGACTTATTTCAGTTAGAATCATCATACCTGAATCCACTCATTGTGCTGCTAAGGGCCTGATGACATAGATTTCATTGCTGAGTGATATTGCTTTGTAAGTAAATACCACAACTTCTTTATCCATTTTTCACTTTCTGCGATGTTGAACTTGTACTGTAAACGAGGTTCTTGTAAACAGAGCCGTTCCAAACTTTGGGGTGGCTGTGTCTTTTTTATTTTAATTTTCCTAAACTATAGGACCATAGGTGGAAGTGCCCTAGGCTCTGTTGATTTGTTTTTTAGATGTTTCAGGAAACACCATACACTTCTCCCGAGTGGTTGTTGGCAATTTACATCCCGCCCATCAGCATAACAAGGCTCCCAGTTCTCCATGGCCTGTCCTGCCTTTCTGGATTTTACACTTTTTTCAGATATCCCTTTTGACCAGGGGGAAGTGAGACTTCATTGTAGTGCAGTTTTCCTTTGCAAGCTTGCTTGGTTGGCCAAAAAGGGCGTATGCGTTTTTTCCTGAATATATTCAGGAAAAAACGCATACGCCCTTTTTGGCCAAGTGCATCATTGTGGACGTTCTGCCTCTTTTCCTATGCTTTCAATGCAATTCCAGTCTACCTCCTGAAATCGGTTTCCTGCAATTCTGCCCCGCTTTCAAGTCCTCTTGGCAGCCTTACTTCAGTCTATTTTTGGACGATAGTTGTCATTTATAACTCTGCAGGTTTGTGAATTACAGTGCCCCTGAGCTCCTTTCTTCAACTTGCTTTCTTGTGACCTGGCCGCAACACCGCAGGATGGCTTCAGGCCCTAATCTGGTTCCGGCACGGCACGCTGAGCCTTTGGTTAATTCCTCTTCCTGGTGGGAAATGAGAGTTAAATTTGCCCGTCCAGACACCTCCAGCTAGTCTCTCATTGGTTCTCGCTATTCCTGTTCATCTTCCGCAGAAATTGCAAACTGGGCCAAACAGGAGGTTAAAGGCGCTGACTCTCCAAGTGGGGAGAGTGTTAGTAAAGCGTCTGGAATGTTGCACCCGAGTACCAGGGGAGGAAAACTGAGACATATTTGAACACGTCTCCCATTCACATGGTTGATCATACTTGGGTTCCACATGCATGTTTTAGCTGAAGGAAGAATACCTTAAACCTGGAGAGTTAAGACCCGTGGAATGGGTACCATGCAATATGACTTCAAAGGGTCTTCATTTGCTCACCGAACCTCTCCAATCCTATCACTGCTGTGTTTATGCCCCTGTACACATGCTGGATTCTCTTTCGGAGACATAGCAATCCATAGGTTTTAAGATACTTATTAGTCAGGTACATTCTTAGGCGTTTAATATGCGGTGTTGAGTCCATTTCATTGAGCAAGGAGTAGCTCTTGTCTATTCCATATTTGGCTTAAGGAACATTATCTGTGCTCATTTCAATCTCTGGTTTTATGCAGCACCCCAACTCACCTTTCCCCTTAAGCAAGCATAAGTTGGTTTTCTAAATTTGAGACCCTATTCTGTTCTGTAATTCAGTTCCTGTGTAGCCAAGTTTACATTCCGTGTATTACTGATATCTTATGATGTTTCTTTTTCTGTGTGACTTATTTCAGTTAGAATCATCATACCTGAATCCACTCATTGTGCTGCTAAGGGCCTGATGACACAGATTTCATTGCTGAGTGATATTGCTTTGTAAGTAAATACCACAACTTTTTTATCCATTTTTCACTTTCTGCGATGTTGAACTTGTACTGTAATCAAGGTTCTTGTAAACAGAGCCGTTCCAAACTTTGGGGTGGCTGTGTCTTTTTGAATTTAAATTCCCTAAGCTATAGGACCATAAGTGGAAGTGCCCTAGGCTCTGTTGCTTTGTTTTTTAGATGTTTCAGGAAACACCATACACTTCTCCCGAGTGGTTGTTGGCAATTTACATCCCGCCCTTCAGCATAACAAGGCTCCCAGTTCTCCATGGCCTGTCCTGCCTTTCTGGATTTTACACTTTTTTCAGATGGCCCTTTTGACCGGGGGGAAGTGAGACTTCTTTGTAGTGCAGATTTCCTTTGCAAGCTTGCTTGGTTGGCCAAAAAGGGCGTATGCGTTTTTTCCTGAATATATTCAGGAAAAAACGCATACGCCCTTTTTGGCCAAGTGCATCATTGTGGACGTTCTGCCTCTTTTCCTATGCTTTCAATGCAATTCCAGTCTACCTCCTGAAATCGGTTTCCTGCAATTCTGCCCCGCTTTCAAGTCCTCTTGGCAGCCTTACTTCAGTATATTTTTGGACGATAGCTGTCATTTATAACTCTGCAGGTTTGTGAATTACAGTGCCCCTGAGCTCCTTTCTTCAACTCGCTTTCTTGTGACCTGGCCGCAACACCGCAGGATGTCTTCAGGCACTAATCTGGTTCTGGCACGGCACGCTGAGCTTTTGGTTAATTCCTATTCCTGGTGGGAAATGAGAGTTAAATTTGCCCATCCAGACACCTCCAGCTAGTCTCTCATTGGTTCTCGCTATTCCTGTTCATCTTCCGCAGAAATTGCAAACTGGGCCAAACAGGAGGTTAAAGGGACTGACTCTCCAAGTCGGGAGAGTGTTAGTAAAGCGTCTGGAATGTTCCACCCGAGTACCAGGGGAGGAAAACTGAGACATATTTGAACACGTCTCCCGTTCACATGGTTGATCATACTCTGGGTTCCACATGCATGTTTTAGCTGAAGGAAGAATACCTTAAACTTGGAGAATTGAGACCCGTGTAATGGGTACCATGCAATATGACTTCAAAGGGTCTTCATTTGCTCACCGAACCTCTCCAATCCTATCACTGCTGCGTTTATGCCCCTGTACACACGCTTGATTCTCTTTTGGAGACATAGCAATCCATAGGTTTTAAGATACTTACTAGTCAGGTACATTCTTAGGCGTTTAATATGGGGTTTTGAGTCCATTTCATTGAGCAAGGAGTAGCTCTTGTCTATTCCATATTTGGCTTAAGGAACTTTATCTGTGCTCATTTCAATCTTGGTTTTATGCAGCACCCCAACTCACCTTTCCCCTTAAGCAAGCATAAGTTGGTTTTCTAAATTTCAGACCCTGTTCTGTTTTGGAATGCAGTTCCTGTGTAGCCAAGTTTACATTCCGTGTATTAGTGATATCTTATGATGTTTCTTTTTCTGTGTGACTTATTTCAGTTAGAATCATTGTACCTGAATCCACTCATTATTCTGCTACGGGCCTGATGACATAGATTTCATTGCTGAGTGATACTGCATTGTACGTAAGTACCACAAGTTCTTTATCCATTTTTCACTTTCTGTGATATTGAACTTGTACGGTAAACGAGGTTCTTGTAAACAGAGGCGTCCCAAACTTCGGGGTGGCTGTGTCTTTTTGATTTTAATTTCCCTAAGCTATAGGACCATAAGTGGAAGTGCCCTAGGCTCTGTTGCTTTGTTTTTTAGATGTTTCAGGAAACACCATACACTTCTCCCGAGTGGTTGTTGGCAATTTACATCCCGCCCATCAGCATAACAAGGCTCCCAGTTCTCCATGGCCTGTCCTGCCTTTCTGGATTTTACACTTTTTTCAGATGGCCCTTTTGACCGGGGGGAAGTGAGACTTCATTGTAGTGCAGATTTCCTTTGCAAGCTTGCTTGGTTGGCCAAAAAGGGCGTATGCGTTTTTTCCTGAATATATTCAGGAAAAAACGCATACGCCCTTTTTGGCCAAGTGCATCATTGTGGACGTTCTGCCTCTTTTCCTATGCTTTCAATGCAATTCCAGTCTACCTCCTGAAATCGGTTTCCTGCAATTCTGCCCCGCTTTCAAGTCCTCTTGGCAGCCTTACTTCAGTCTATTTTTGGACGATAGCTGTCATTTATAACTCTTCAGGTTTGTGAATTACAGTGCCCCTGAGCTCCTTTCTTCAACTCACTTTCTTGTGAGCTGGCCGCAACACCGCAGGATGGCTTCGGGCCCTAATCTGGTTCCGGCACGGCACGCTGAGCCTTTGGTTAATTCCTCTTCCTGGTGGGAAATGAGAGTTAAATTTGCCCGTCCAGACACCTCCAGCTAGTCTCTCATTGGTTCTCGCTATTCCTGTTCATCTTCCGCAGAAATTGCAAACTGGGCCAAACAGGAGGTTAAAGGCGCTGACTCTCCAAGTGGGGAGAGTGTTAGTAAAGCGTCTGGAATGTTGCACCCGAGTACCAGGGGAGGAAAACTGAGACATATTTGAACACGTCTCCCATTCACATGGTTGATCATACTTGGGTTCCACATGCATGTTTTAGCTGAAGGAAGAATACCTTAAACCTGGAGAGTTAAGACCCGTGGAATGGGTACCATGCAATATGACTTCAAAGGGTCTTCATTTGCTCACCGAACCTCTCCAATCCTATCACTGCTGTGTTTATGCCCCTGTACACATGCTTGATTCTCTTTCGGAGACATAGCAATCCATAGGTTTTAAGATACTTATTAGTCAGGTACATTCTTAGGCGTTTAATATGCGGTGTTGAGTCCATTTCATTGAGCAAGGAGTAGCTCTTGTCTATTCCATATTTGGCTTAAGGTACATTATCTGTGCTCATTTCAATCTCTGGTTTTATGCAGCACCCCAACTCACATTTCCCCTTAAGCAAGCATAAGTTGGTTTTCTAAATTTGAGACCCTGTTCTGTTCTGTAATTCAGTTCTTGTGTAGCCAAGTTTACATTCCGTGTATTACTGATATCTTATGATGTTTCTTTTTCTGTGTGACTTATTTCAGTTAGAATCATCATACCTGAATCCACTCATTGTGCTGCTAAGGGCCTGATGACACAGATTTCATTGCTGAGTGATATTGCTTTGTAAGTAAATACCACAACTTTTTTATCCATTTTTCACTTTCTGTGATGTTGAACTTGTACTGTAATCAAGGTTCTTGTAAACAGAGCCGTTCCAAACTTTGGGGTGGCTGTGTCTTTTTGAATTTAAATTCCCTAAGCTATAGGACCATAAGTGGAAGTGCCCTAGGCTCTGTTGCTTTGTTTTTTAGATGTTTCAGGAAACACCATACACTTCTCCCGAGTGGTTGTTGGCAATTTACATCCCGCCCATCAGCATAACAAGGCTCCCAGTTCTCCATGGCCTGTCCTGCCTTTCTGGATTTTACACTTTTTTCAGATGGCCCTTTTGACCGGGGGGAAGTGAGACTTCTTTGTAGTGCAGATTTCCTTTGCAAGCTTGCTTGGTTGGCCAATAAGGGCGTATGCGTTTTTTCCTGAATATATTCAGGAAAAAACGCATACGCCCTTTTTGGCCAAGTGCATCATTGTGGACGTTCTGCCTCTTTTCCTATGCTTTCAATGCAATTCCAGTCTACCTCCTGAAATCGGTTTCCTGCAATTCTGCCCCGCTTTCAAGTCCTCTTGGCAGCCTTACTTCAGTATATTTTTGGACGATAGCTGTCATTTATAACTCTGCAGGTTTGTGAATTACAGTGCCCCTGAGCTCCTTTCTTCAACTCGCTTTCTTGTGACCTGGCCGCAACACCGCAGGATGTCTTCAGGCACTAATCTGGTTCTGGCACGGCACGCTGAGCTTTTGGTTAATTCCTATTCCTGGTGGGAAATGAGAGTTAAATTTGCCCATCCAGACACCTCCAGCTAGTCTCTCATTGGTTCTCGCTATTCCTGTTCATCTTCCGCAGAAATTGCAAACTGGGCCAAACAGGAGGTTAAAGGCGCTGACTCTCTAAGTGGGGAGAGTGTTAGTAAAGCGGCTGGAATGTTGCACCTGAGTACCAGGGGAGGAAAACTGAGACATATTTGAACACGTCTCCCGTTCACATGGTTGATCATACTTGGGTTCCACATGCATGTTTTAGCTGAAGGAAGAATACCTTAAACCTGGAGAGTTGAGACCCGTGTAATGGGTACCATGCAATATGACTTCAAAGGGTCTTCATTTGCTCACCGAACCTCTCCAATCCTATCACTTCTGCGTCTATGCCCCTGTACACATGCTTGATTCTCTTTTGGAGACATAGCAATCCATAGGTTTTACGATACTTACTAGTCAGGTACATTGTTAGGCGTTTAATATGCGGTGTTGAGTCCATTTCGTTGAGCAAGGAGTAGCTCTTGTCTATTCCATATTTGGCTTAAGGAACTTTATCTGTGCTCATTTCAATCTCTGGTTTTATGCAGCACCCCAACTCACCTTTCCCCTTAAGCAAGCATAAGTTGGTTTTCTAAATTTGAGACCCTGTTCTGTTTTGGAATGCAGTTCTTGTGTAGCCAAGTTTACATTCCGTGTATTACTGATATCTTATGATGTTTCTTTTTCTGTGTGACTTATTTCAGTTAGAATCATCGTACCTGAATCCACTCATTATGCTGCTACGGGCCTGATGACATAGATTTCACTGCTGATTGATACTGCATTGTACGTAAGTACCACAAGTTCTTTATCCATTTTTCACTTTCTGTGATATTGAACTTGTACGGTAAACGAGGTTCTTGTAAACGGAGGCGTCCCAAACTTTGGGGTGGCTGTGTCTTTTTGATTTTAATTTCCCTAAGCTATAGGACCATAAGTGGAAGTGCCCTAGGCTCTGGTGCTTTGTTTTTTAGATGTTTCAGGAAACACCATACACTTCTCCCGAGTGGTTGTTGGCAATTTACATCCTGCCCATCAGCATAACAAGGCTCCCAGTTCTCCATGGCCTGTCTTGCCTTTCTGGATTTTACACTTTTTTCAGATGGCCCTTTTGACCGGGGGGAAGTGAGACTTCAGTGTAGTGCAGATTTCCTTTGCAAGCTTGCTTGGTTGGCCAAAAAGGGCGTATGCGTTTTTTCCTGAATATATTCAGGAAAAAACGCATACGCCCTTTTTGGCCAAGTGCATCATTGTGGACGTTCTGCCTCTTTTCCTATGCTTTCAATGCAATTCCAGTCTACCTCCTGAAATCGGTTTCCTGCAATTCTGCCCCGCTTTCAAGTCCTCTTGGCAGCCTTACTTCAGTCTATTTTTGGACGATAGCTGTCATTTATAACTCTGCAGGTTTGTGAATTACAGTGCACCTGAGCTCCTTTCTTCAACTCGCTTTCTTGTGACCTGGCCGCAACACCGCAGGATGGCTTCAGGCCCTAATCTGGTTCCGGCACGGCACGCTGAGCCTTTGGTTATTTCCTCTTCCTGGTGGGTAATGAGAGTTAAATTTGCCCGTCCAGACACCTCCAGATAGCCTCTCATTGGTTCTCACTATTCCTGTTCATCTTCCGCAGAAATTGCAAACTGGGCCAAACAGGAGGTTAAAGGCGCTGACTCTCTAAGTGGGGAGAGTGTTAGTAAAGCGTCTGGAATGTTGCACCCGAGTACCAGGGGAGGAAAACTGAGACATATTTGAACACGTCTCCCGTTCACATGGTTGATCATACTTGGGTTCCACATGCATGTTTTAGCTGAAGGAAGAATACCTTAAACCTGGAGAGTTAAGACCCGTGTAATGGGTACCATGCAATATGACTTCAAAGGGTCTTCATTTGCTCACCGAACCTCTCCAATCCTATCACTGCTGCGTCTATGCCCCTGTACACATGCTTGATTCTCTTTTGGAGACATAGCAATCCATAGGTTTTACGATACTTACTAGTCAGGTACATTGTTAGGCGTTTAATATGCGGTGTTGAGTCCATTTCGTTGAGCAAGGAGTAGCTCTTGTCTATTCCATATTTGGCTTAAGGAACTTTATCTGTGCTCATTTCAATCTCTGGTTTTATGCAGCACCCCAACTCACCTTTCCCCTTAAGCAAGCATAAGTTGGTTTTCTAAATTTGAGACCCTGTTCTGTTTTGGAATGCAGTTCCTGTGTAGCCAAGTTTACATTCCGTGTATTACTGATATCTTATGATGTTTCTTTTTCTGTGTGACTTATTTCAGTTAGAATCATCGTACCTGAATCCACTCATTATGCTGCTACGGGCCTGATGACATAGATTTCACTGCTGAGTGATACTGCATTGTACGTAAGTACCACAAGTTCTTTATCCATTTTTCACTTTCTGTGATATTGAACTTGTACGGTAAACGAGGTTCTTGTAAACGGAGGCGTCCCAAACTTTGGGGTGGCTGTGTCTTTTTGATTTTAATTTCCCTAAGCTATAGGACCATAAGTGGAAGTGCCCTAGGCTCTTGTGCTTTGTTTTTTAGATGTTTCAGGAAACACCATACACTTCTCCCGAGTGGTTGTTGGCAATTTACATCCCGCCCATCAGCATAACAAGGCTCCCAGTTCTCCATGGCCTGTCTTGCCTTTCTGGATTTTACACTTTTTTCAGATGGCCCTTTTGACCGGGGGGAAGTGAGACTTCACTGTAGTGCAGATTTCCTTTGCAAGCTTGCTTGGTTGGCCAAAAAGGGCGTATGCGGTTTTTCCTGAATATATTCAGGAAAAAACGCATACGCCCTTTTTGGCCAAGTGCATCATTGTGGACGTTCTGCCTCTTTTCCTATGCTTTCAATGCAATTCCATTCTACCTCCTGAAATCGGTTTCCTGCAATTCTGCCCCGCTTTCAAGTCCTCTTGGCAGCCTTACTTCAGTCTATTTTTGGACGATAGCTGTCATTTATAACTCTGCAGGTTTGTGAATTACAGTGCCCCTGAGCTCCTTTCTTCAACTCGCTTTCTTGTGACCTGGCCGCAACACCGCAGGATGGCTTCAGGCCCTAATCTGGTTCCGGCACGGCACGCTGAGCCTTTGGTTATTTCCTCTTCCTGGTGGGAAATGAGAGTTAAATTTGCCCGTCCAGACACCTCCAGCTAGCCTCTCATTGGTTCTCGCTATTCCTGTTCATCTTCCGCAGAAATTGCAAACTGGGCCAAACAGGAGGTTAAAGGCGCTGACTCTCCAAGTGGGGAGAGTGTTAGTAAAGCGTCTGGAATGTTGCACCCGAGTACCAGGGGAGGAAAACTGAGACATATTTGAACACGTCTCCCGTTCACATGGTTGATCATACTTGGGTTCCACATGCATGTTTTAGCTGAAGGAAGAATACCTTAAACCTGGAGAGTTAAGACCCGTGTAATGGGTACCATGCAATATGACTTCAAAGGGTCTTCATTTGCTCACCGAACCTCTCCAATCCTATCACTGCTGCGTTTATGCCCCTGTACACATGCTTGATTCTCTTTAGGAGACATAGCAATCCATAGGTTTTACGATACTTACTAGTCAGGTACATTCTTTGGCGTTTAATATGGGGTGTTGAGTCCATTTCGTTGAGCAAGGAGTAGCTCTTGTCTATTCCATATTTGACTTAAGGAACTTTATCTGTGCTCATTTCAATCTCTGGTTTTATGCAGCACCCCAACTCACCTTTCCCCTTAAGCAAGCATAAGTTGGTTTTCTAAATTTGAGACCCTGTTCTGTTCTGTAATTCAGTTCCTGTGTAGCCAAGTTTACATTCCGTGTATTACTGATATCTTATGATGTTTCTTTTTCTGTGTAACTTATTTCAGTTAGAATCATCATACCTGAATCCACTCATTGTGCTGCTAAGGGCCTGATGACACAGATTTCATTGCTGAGTGATATTGCTTTGTAAGTAAATACCACAACTTCTTTATCCATTTTTCACTTTCTGCGATGTTGAACTTGTACTGTAAATGAGGTTCTTGTAAACAGAGCCGTTCCAAACTTTAGGGTGGCTGTGTCTTTTTGATTTTAATTTCCCTAAGCTATAGGACGATAAGTGGAAGTGCCCTAGGTTCTGTTGCTTTGTTTTTTAGATGTTTCAGGAAACACCATACACTTCTCCCGAGTGGTTGTTGGCAATTTACATCCCGCCCATCAGCATAACAAGGCTCCCAGTTCTCCATGGCCTGTCCTGCCTTTCTGGATTTTACACTTTTTTCAGATGGCACATTTGACCGGGGGGAAGTGAGACTTCATTGTAGTGCAGATTTCCTTTGCAAGCTTGCTTGGTTGGCCAAAAAGGGCGTATGCGTTTTTTCCTGAATATATTCAGGAAAAAACGCATACGCCCTTTTTGGCCAAGTGCATCATTGTGGACGTTCTGCCTCTTTTCCTATGCTTTCAATGCAATTCCAGTCTACCTCCTGAAATCGGTTTCCTGCAATTCTGCCCCGCTTTCAAGTCCTCTTGGCAGCCTTACTTCAGTCTATTTTTGGACGATAGCTGTCATTTATAACTCTGCAGGTTTGTGAATTACAGTGCCCCTGAGCTCCTTTCTTCAACTCGCTTTCTTTTGAGCTGGCCGCAACACCGCAGGATGGCTTCAGGCCCTAATCTGGTTCCGGTACGGCATGCTGAGCGTTTGGTTAATTCCTCTTCCTGGTGGGAAATGAGAGTTAAATTTTCCCGTCCAGACACCTCCAGCTAGCCTCTCATTGGTTCTCACTATTCCTGTTCATCTTCCGCAGAAATTGCAAACTGGGCCAAACAGGTGGTTAAAGGGACTGACTCTCCAGGTCGGGAGAGTGTTAGTAAAGCGTCTGGAATGTTGCACCCGAGTACCAGGGGGGGAAAACTGAGACATATTTGAACACGTCTCCCGTTCACATGGTTGATCATACTCTGGGTTCCACATGCATGTTTTAGCTGAAGGAAGAATACCTTAAACCTGGAGAGTTGAGACCCGTGTAATGGGTACCATGCAATATGACTTCAAAGGGTCTTCATTTGCTCACGAACCTCTCCAATCCTATCACTGCTGCGTTTATGCCCCTGTACACACGCTTGATTCTCTTTCGGAGATATAGCAATCCATAGGTTTTAAGATACTTACTAGTCAGGTACATTCTTAGGCGTTTAATATGCGGTGTTGAGTCCATTTCGTTGAGCAAGGAGTAGCTCTTGTCTATTCCATATTTGGCTTAAGGAACTTTATCTGTGCTCATTTCGAACTCTGGTTATGCAGCACCCGAATTCACCTTTACCCTTAAGCAAGCATAAGTTGGTTTTCTAAATTTGAGACCCTGTTCTGTTCTGTAATTCAGTTCCTGTGTAGCCAAGTTTACATTCCGTGTATTACTGATATATTATGAAGTTTCTTTTTCTGTGTGACTTATTTCAGTTAGAATCATCATACCTGAATCCACTCATTGTGCTGCTAAGGGCCTGATGACATAGATTTCATTGCTGAGTGATATTGCTTTGTAAGTAAATACCACAACTTCTTTATCCATTTTTCACTTTCTGCGATGTTGAACTTGTACTGTAAACGAGGTTCTTGTAAACAGAGCCGTTCCAAACTTTGGGGTGGCTGTGTCTTTTTTATTTTAATTTTCCTAAGCTATAGGACCATAAGTGGAAGTGCCCTAGGCTCTGTTGATTTGTTTTTTAGATGTTTCAGGAAACACCATACACTTCTCCCGAGTGGTTGTTGGCAATTTACATCCCGCCCATCAGCATAACAAGGCTCCCAGTTCTCCATGGCCTGTCCTGCCTTTCTGGATTTTACACTTTTTTCAGATATCCCTTTTGACCAGGGGGAAGTGAGACTTCATTGTAGTGCAGTTTTCCTTTGCAAGCTTGCTTGGTTGGCCAAAAAGGGCGTATGCGTTTTTTCCTGAATATATTCAGGAAAAAACGCATACGCCCTTTTTGGCCAAGTGCATCATTGTGGACGTTCTGCCTCTTTTCCTATGCTTTCAATGCAATTCCAGTCTACCTCCTGAAATCGGTTTCCTGCAATTCTGCCCCGCTTTCAAGTCCTCTTGGCAGCCTTACTTCAGTCTATTTTTGGACGATAGTTGTCATTTATAACTCTGCAGGTTTGTGAATTACAGTGCCCCTGAGCTCCTTTCTTCAACTTGCTTTCTTGTGACCTGGCCGCAACACCGCAGGATGGCTTCAGGCCCTAATCTGGTTCCGGCACGGCACGCTGAGCCTTTGGTTAATTCCTCTTCCTGGTGGGAAATGAGAGTTAAATTTGCCCGTCCAGACACCTCCAGCTAGTCTCTCATTGGTTCTCGCTATTCCTGTTCATCTTCCGCAGAAATTGCAAACTGGGCCAAACAGGAGGTTAAAGGCGCTGACTCTCCAAGTGGGGAGAGTGTTAGTAAAGCGTCTGGAATGTTGCACCCGAGTACCAGGGGAGGAAAACTGAGACATATTTGAACACGTCTCCCATTCACATGGTTGATCATACTTGGGTTCCACATGCATGTTTTAGCTGAAGGAAGAATACCTTAAACCTGGAGAGTTAAGACCCGTGGAATGGGTACCATGCAATATGACTTCAAAGGGTCTTCATTTGCTCACCGAACCTCTCCAATCCTATCACTGCTGTGTTTATGCCCCTGTACACATGCTGGATTCTCTTTCGGAGACATAGCAATCCATAGGTTTTAAGATACTTATTAGTCAGGTACATTCTTAGGCGTTTAATATGCGGTGTTGAGTCCATTTCATTGAGCAAGGAGTAGCTCTTGTCTATTCCATATTTGGCTTAAGGAACATTATCTGTGCTCATTTCAATCTCTGGTTTTATGCAGCACCCCAACTCACCTTTCCCCTTAAGCAAGCATAAGTTGGTTTTCTAAATTTGAGACCCTGTTCTGTTCTGTAATTCAGTTCCTGTGTAGCCAAGTTTCCATTCCGTGTATTACTGATATCTTATGATGTTTCTTTTTCTGTGTGACTTATTTCAGTTAGAATCATCATACCTGAATCCACTCATTGTGCTGCTAAGGGCCTGATGACACAGATTTCATTGCTGAGTGATATTGCTTTGTAAGTAAATACCACAACTTTTTTATCCATTTTTCACTTTCTGCGATGTTGAACTTGTACTGTAATCAAGGTTCTTGTAAACAGAGCCGTTCCAAACTTTGGGGTGGCTGTGTCTTTTTGAATTTAAATTCCCTAAGCTATAGGACCATAAGTGGAAGTGCCCTAGGCTCTGTTGCTTTGTTTTTTAGATGTTTCAGGAAACACCATACACTTCGCCCGAGTGGTTGTTGGCAATTTACATCCCGCCCTTCAGCATAACAAGGCTCCCAGTTCTCCATGGCCTGTCCTGCCTTTCTGGATTTTACACTTTTTTCAGATGGCCCTTTTGACCGGGGGGAAGTGAGACTTCTTTGTAGTGCAGATTTCCTTTGCAAGCTTGCTTGGTTGGCCAAAAAGGGCGTATGCGTTTTTTCCTGAATATATTCAGGAAAAAACGCATACGCCCTTTTTGGCCAAGTGCATCATTGTGGACGTTCTGCCTCTTTTCCTATGCTTTCAATGCAATTCCAGTCTACCTCCTGAAATCGGTTTCCTGCAATTCTGCCCCGCTTTCAAGTCCTCTTGGCAGCCTTACTTCAGTATATTTTTGGACGATAGCTGTCATTTATAACTCTGCAGGTTTGTGAATTACAGTGCCCCTGAGCTCCTTTCTTCAACTCGCTTTCTTGTGACCTGGCCGCAACACCGCAGGATGTCTTCAGGCACTAATCTGGTTCTGGCACGGCACGCTGAGCTTTTGGTTAATTCCTATTCCTGGTGGGAAATGAGAGTTAAATTTGCCGGTCCAGACACCTCCAGCTAGCCTCTCATTGGTTCTCGCTATTCCTGTTCATCTTCCGCAGAAATTGCAAACTGGGCCAAACAGGAGGTTAAAGGCGCTGACTCTCTAAGTGGGGAGAGTGTTAGTAAAGCGGCTGGAATGTTGCACCCGAGTACCAGGGGAGGAAAACTGAGACATATTTGAACACGTCTCCCGTTCACATGGTTGATCATACTTGGGTTCCACATGCATGTTTTAGCTGAAGGAAGAATACCTTAAACCTGGAGAGTTGAGACCCGTGTAATGGGTACCATGCAATATGACTTCAAAGGGTCTTCATTTGCTCACCGAACCTCTCCAATCCTATCACTTCTGCGTCTATGCCCCTGTACACATGCTTGATTCTCTTTTGGAGACATAGCAATCCATAGGTTTTACGATACTTACTAGTCAGGTACATTGTTAGGCGTTTAATATGCGGTGTTGAGTCCATTTCGTTGAGCAAGGAGTAGCTCTTGTCTATTCCATATTTGGCTTAAGGAACTTTATCTGTGCTCATTTCAATCTCTGGTTTTATGCAGCACCCCAACTCACCTTTCCCCTTAAGCAAGCATAAGTTGGTTTTCTAAATTTGAGACCCTGTTCTGTTTTGGAATGCAGTTCTTGTGTAGCCAAGTTTACATTCCGTGTATTACTGATATCTTATGATGTTTCTTTTTCTGTGTGACTTATTTCAGTTAGAATCATCGTACCTGAATCCACTCATTATGCTGCTACGGGCCTGATGACATAGATTTCACTGCTGATTGATACTGCATTGTACGTAAGTACCACAAGTTCTTTATCCATTTTTCACTTTCTGTGATATTGAACTTGTACGGTAAACGAGGTTCTTGTAAACGGAGGCGTCCCAAACTTTGGGGTGGCTGTGTCTTTTTGATTTTAATTTCCCTAAGCTATAGGACCATAAGTGGAAGTGCCCTAGGCTCTGGTGCTTTGTTTTTTAGATGTTTCAGGAAACACCATACACTTCTCCCGAGTGGTTGTTGGCAATTTACATCCTGCCCATCAGCATAACAAGGCTCCCAGTTCTCCATGGCCTGTCTTGCCTTTCTGGATTTTACACTTTTTTCAGATGGCCCTTTTGACCGGGGGGAAGTGAGACTTCAGTGTAGTGCAGATTTCCTTTGCAAGCTTGCTTGGTTGGCCAAAAAGGGCGTATGCGTTTTTTCCTGAATATATTCAGGAAAAAACGCATACGCCCTTTTTGGCCAAGTGCATCATTGTGGACGTTCTGCCTCTTTTCCTATGCTTTCAATGCAATTCCAGTCTACCTCCTGAAATCGGTTTCCTGCAATTCTGCCCCGCTTTCAAGTCCTCTTGGCAGCCTTACTTCAGTCTATTTTTGGACGATAGCTGTCATTTATAACTCTGCAGGTTTGTGAATTACAGTGCACCTGAGCTCCTTTCTTCAACTCGCTTTCTTGTGACCTGGCCGCAACACCGCAGGATGGCTTCAGGCCCTAATCTGGTTCCGGCACGGCACGCTGAGCCTTTGGTTATTTCCTCTTCCTGGTGGGTAATGAGAGTTAAATTTGCCCGTCCAGACACCTCCAGATAGCCTCTCATTGGTTCTCACTATTCCTGTTCATCTTCCGCAGAAATTGCAAACTGGGCCAAACAGGAGGTTAAAGGCGCTGACTCTCTAAGTGGGGAGAGTGTTAGTAAAGCGTCTGGAATGTTGCACCCGAGTACCAGGGGAGGAAAACTGAGACATATTTGAACACGTCTCCCGTTCACATGGTTGATCATACTTGGGTTCCACATGCATGTTTTAGCTGAAGGAAGAATACCTTAAACCTGGAGAGTTAAGACCCGTGTAATGGGTACCATGCAATATGACTTCAAAGGGTCTTCATTTGCTCACCGAACCTCTCCAATCCTATCACTGCTGCGTCTATGCCCCTGTACACATGCTTGATTCTCTTTTGGAGACATAGCAATCCATAGGTTTTACGATACTTACTAGTCAGGTACATTCTTAGGCGTTTAATATGCGGTGTTGAGTCCATTTCGTTGAGCAAGGAGTAGCTCTTGTCTATTCCATATTTGGCTTAAGGAACTTTATCTGTGCTCATTTCAATCTCTGGTTTTATGCAGCACCCCAACTCACCTTTCCCCTTAAGCAAGCATAAGTTGGTTTTCTAAATTTGAGACCCTGTTCTGTTTTGGAATGCAGTTCCTGTGTAGCCAAGTTTACATTCCGTGTATTACTGATATCTTATGATGTTTCTTTTTCTGTGTGACTTATTTCAGTTAGAATCATCGTACCTGAATCCACTCATTATGCTGCTACGGGCCTGATGACATAGATTTCACTGCTGAGTGATACTGCATTGTACGTAAGTACCACAAGTTCTTTATCCATTTTTCACTTTCTGTGATATTGAACTTGTACGGTAAACGAGGTTCTTGTAAACGGAGGCGTCCCAAACTTTGGGGTGGCTGTGTCTTTTTGATTTTAATTTCCCTAAGCTATAGGACCATAAGTGGAAGTGCCCTAGGCTCTTGTGCTTTGTTTTTTAGATGTTTCAGGAAACACCATACACTTCTCCCGAGTGGTTGTTGGCAATTTACATCCCGCCCATCAGCATAACAAGGCTCCCAGTTCTCCATGGCCTGTCTTGCCTTTCTGGATTTTACACTTTTTTCAGATGGCCCTTTTGAGCGGGGGGAAGTGAGACTTCACTGTAGTGCAGATTTCCTTTGCAAGCTTGCTTGGTTGGCCAAAAAGGGCGTATGCGGTTTTTCCTGAATATATTCAGGAAAAAACGCATACGCCCTTTTTGGCCAAGTGCATCATTGTGGACGTTCTGCCTCTTTTCCTATGCTTTCAATGCAATTCCATTCTACCTCCTGAAATCGGTTTCCTGCAATTCTGCCCCGCTTTCAAGTCCTCTTGGCAGCCTTACTTCAGTCTATTTTTGGACGATAGCTGTCATTTATAACTCTGCAGGTTTGTGAATTACAGTGCCCCTGAGCTCCTTTCTTCAACTCGCTTTCTTGTGACCTGGCCGCAACACCGCAGGATGGCTTCAGGCCCTAATCTGGTTCCGGCACGGCACGCTGAGCCTTTGGTTATTTCCTCTTCCTGGTGGGAAATGAGAGTTAAATTTGCCCGTCCAGACACCTCCAGCTAGCCTCTCATTGGTTCTCGCTATTCCTGTTCATCTTCCGCAGAAATTGCAAACTGGGCCAAACAGGAGGTTAAAGGCGCTGACTCTCCAAGTGGGGAGAGTGTTAGTAAAGCGTCTGGAATGTTGCACCCGAGTACCAGGGGAGGAAAACTGAGACATATTTGAACACGTCTCCCGTTCACATGGTTGATCATACTTGGGTTCCACATGCATGTTTTAGCTGAAGGAAGAATACCTTAAACCTGGAGAGTTAAGACCCGTGTAATGGGTACCATGCAATATGACTTCAAAGGGTCTTCATTTGCTCACCGAACCTCTCCAATCCTATCACTGCTGCGTTTATGCCCCTGTACACATGCTTGATTCTCTTTAGGAGACATAGCAATCCATAGGTTTTACGATACTTACTAGTCAGGTACATTCTTTGGCGTTTAATATGGGGTGTTGAGTCCATTTCGTTGAGCAAGGAGTAGCTCTTGTCTATTCCATATTTGACTTAAGGAACTTTATCTGTGCTCATTTCAATCTCTGGTTTTATGCAGCACCCCAACTCACCTTTCCCCTTAAGCAAGCATAAGTTGGTTTTCTAAATTTGAGACCCTGTTCTGTTTTGGAATGCAGTTCCTGTGTAGCCAAGTTTACATTCCGTGTATTACTGATATCTTATGATGTTTCTTTTTCTGTGTGACTTATTTCAGTTAGAATCATCATACCTGAATCCACTCATTGTGCTGCTAAGGGCCTGATGACACAGATTTCATTGCTGAGTGATATTGCTTTGTAAGTAAATACCACAACTTTTTTATCCATTTTTCACTTTCTGCGATGTTGAACTTGTACTGTAATCGAGGTTCTTGTAAACAGAGCCGTTCCAAACTTTGGGGTGGCTGTGTCTTTTTGATTTTAAATTCCCTAAGCTATAGGACCATAAGTGGAAGTGCCCTAGGCTCTGTTGCTTTGTTTTTTAGATGTTTCAGGAAACACCATACACTTCTCCCGAGTGGTTGTTGGCAATTTACATCCCGCCCTTCAGCATAACAAGGCTCCCAGTTCTCCATGGCCTGTCCTGCCTTTCTGGATTTTACACTTTTTTCAGATGGCCCTTTTGACCGGGGGGAAGTGAGACTTCATTGTAGTGCAGATTTCCTTTGCAAGCTTGCTTGGTTGGCCAAAAAGGGCGTATGCGTTTTTTCCTGAATATATTCAGGAAAAAACGCATACGCCCTTTTTGGCCAAGTGCATCATTGTGGACGTTCTGCCTCTTTTCCTATGCTTTCAATGCAATTCCAGTCTACCTCCTGAAATCGGTTTCCTGCAATTCTGCCCCGCTTTCAAGTCCTCTTGGCAGCCTTACTTCAGTATATTTTTGGACGATAGCTGTCATTTATAACTCTGCAGGTTTGTGAATTACAGTGCCCCTGAGCTCCTTTCTTCAACTCGCTTTCTTTTGAGCTGGCAGCAACACCGCAGGATGTCTTCAGGCCCTAATCTGGTTCCGGCACGGCACACTGAGCCTTTGGTTATTTCCACTTCCTGGTGGGAAATGAGAGTTAAATTTGCCCGTCCAGACACCTCCAGCTAGCCTCTCATTGGTTCTCGCTATTCCTGTTCATCTTCCGCAGAAATTGCAAACTGGGCCAAACAGGAGGTTAAAGGGACTGACTCTCCAAGTCGGGAGAGTGTTAGTAAAGCATCTGGAATGTTGCACCCGAGTACCAGGGGAGGAAAACTGAGACATATTTGAACACGTCTCCCGATCACATGGTTGATCATACTCTAGGTTCCACATGCATGTTTTAGCTGAAGGAAGAATACCTTAAACCTGGGTAGTTGAAACCCGTGGAATGGGTACCATGCAATATGACTTCAAAGGGTCTTCATTTGCTCACCGAACCTCTCCAATCCTATCACTGCTGCGTTTATGCCCCTGTACACACGCTTGATTCTCTTTTGGAGACATAGCAATCCATAGGTTTTAAGATACTTACTAGTCAGGTACATTCTTAGGCGTTTAATATGTGGTGTTGAGTCCATTTCGTTGAGCAAGGTGTAGCTCTTGTCTATTCCATATTTGGCTTAAGGAACTTTATCTGTGCTCATTTCAATCTCTGGTTTTATGCAGCAGCTCAACTCACCTTTCCCCTTAAGCAAGCATAAGTTGGTTTTCTAAATTTGAGACCCTGTTCTGTTTTGGAATGCAGTTCCTGTGTAGCCAAGTTTACATTCCGTGTATTAGTGATATCTTATGATGTTTCTTTTTCTGTGTGACTTATTTCAGTTAGAATCATCGTACCTGAATCCACTCATTATGCTGCTACGGGCCTGATGACATAGATTTCACTGCTGAGTGATACTGCATTGTACGTAAGTACCACAAGTTCTTTATCCATTTTTCACTTTCTGTGATATTGAACTTGTACGGTAAACGAGGTTCTTGTAAACGGAGGCGTCCCAAACTTTGGGGTGGCTGTGTCTTTTTGATTTTAATTTCCCTAAGCTATAGGACCATAAGTGGAAGTGCCCTAGGCTCTGGTGCTTTGTTTTTTAGATGTTTCAGGAAACACCATACACTTCTCCGGAGTGGTTGTTGGCAATTTACATCCCGCCCATCAGCATAACAAGGCTCCCAGTTCTCCATGGCCTGTCTTGCCTTTCTGGATTTTACACTTTTTTCAGATGGCCCTTTTGACCGGGGGGAAGTGAGACTTCACTGTAGTGCAGATTTCCTTTGCAAGCTTGCTTGGTTGGCCAAAAAGGGCGTATGCGTTTTTTCCTGAATATATTCAGGTATATATTCAGGAAAAAACGCATACGCCCTTTTTGGCCAAGTGCATCATTGTGGACGTTCTGCCTCTTTTCCTATGCTTTCAATGCAATTCCAGTCTACCTCCTGAAATCGGTTTCCTGCAATTCTGCCCCGCTTTCAAGTCCTCTTGGCAGCCTTACTTCAGTCTATTTTTGGACGATAGCTGTCATTTATAACTCTGCAGGTTTGTGAATTACAGTGCCCCTGAGCTCCTTTCTTCAACTCGCTTTCTTGTGACCTGGCCGCAACACCGCAGGATGGCTTCAGGCCCTAATCTGGTTCCGGCACGGCACGCTGAGCCTTTGGTTATTTCCTCTTCCTGGTGGGAAATGAGAGTTAAATTTGCCCGTCCAGACACCTCCAGCTAGTCTCTCATTGGTTCTCGCTATTCCTGTTCATCTTGCGCAGAAATTGCAAACTGGGCCAAACAGGAGGTTAAAGGCGCTGACTCTCCAAGTGGGGAGAGTGTTAGTAAAGCGTCTGGAATGTTGCACCCGAGTACCAGGGGAGGAAAACTGAGACATATTTGAACACGTCTCCCGTTCACATGGTTGATCATACTTGGGTTCCACATGCATGTTTTAGCTGAAGGAAGAATACCTTAAACCTGGAGAGTTAAGACCCGTGTAATGGGTACCATGCAATATGACTTCAAAGGGTCTTCATTTGCTCACCGAACCTCTCCAATCCTATCACTGCTGCGTTTATGCCCCTGTACACATGCTTGATTCTCTTTCGGAGACATAGCAATCCATAGGTTTTATGATACTTACTAGTCAGGTACATTCTTAGGCGTTTAATATGGGGTGTTGAGTCCATTTCGTTGAGCAAGGAGTAGCTCTTGTCTATTCCATATTTGACTTAAGGAACTTTATCTGTGCTCATTTCAATCTCTGGTTTTATGCAGCACCCCAACTCATCTTTACCCTTAAGCAAGCATAAGTTGGTTTTCTAAATTTGAGACCCTGTTCTGTTCTGTAATTCAGTTCCTGTGTAGCCAAGTTTACATTCCGTGTATTACTGATATCTTATGATGTTTCTTTTTCTGTGTGACTTACTTCAGTTAGAATCATCATACCTGAATCCACTCATTGTGCTGCTAAGGGCCTGATGACACAGATTTCATTGCTGAGTGATATTGCTTTGTAAGTAAATACCACAACTTCTTTATCCATTTTTCACTTTCTGCGATGTTGAACTTGTACTGTAAACGAGGTTCTTGTAAACAGAGCCGTTCCAAACTTTGGGGTGGCTGTGTCTTTTTGAATTTAATTTCCCTAAGCTATAGGACCATAAGTGGAAGTGCCCTAGGTCCTGTTGGTTTGTTTTTTAGATGTTTCAGGAAACACCATACACTTCTCCCGAGTGGTTGTTGGCAATTTACATCCCGCCCATCAGCATAACAAGGCTCCCAGTTCTCCATGGCCTGTCCTGCCTTTCTGGATTTTACACTTTTTTCATATGGCTCTTTTGACCGGGGGGAAGTGAGACTTCATTGTAGTGCAGATTTCCTTTGCAAGCTTGCTTGGTTGGCCAAAAAGGGCGTATGCGTTTTTTCCTGAATATATTCAGGAAAAAACGCATACGCCCTTTTTGGCCAAGTGCATCATTGTGGACGTTCTGCCTCTTTTCCTATGCTTTCAATGCAATTCCAGTCTACCTCCTGAAATCGGTTTCCTGTAATTCTGCCGCGCTTTCAAGTCCTCTTGGCAGCCTTACTTCAGTCTATTTTTGGACCATAGCTGTCATTTATAACTCTGCAGGTTTGTGAATTACAGTGCCCCTGAGCTCCTTTCTTCAACTCGCTTTCTTTTGAGCTGGCCGCAACACCGCAGGATGGCTTCAGGCCCTAATCTGGTTCCGGTACGGCACGCTGAGCCTTTGGTTATTTCCTCTTCCTGGTGGGAAATGAGAGTTAAATTTGCCCGTCCAGACACCTCCAGATAGCCTCTCATTGGTTCTCACTATTCCTGTTCATCTTCCGCAGAAATTGCAAACTGGGCCAAACAGGAGGTTAAAGGCGGTGACTCTCCAAGTGGGGAGAGTGTTAGTAAAGCGTCTGGAATGTTGCACCCGAGTACCATGGGAGGACAACTGAGACATATTTGAACACGTCTCCCGTTCACATGGTTGATCATACTTGGGTTCCACATGCATGTTTTAGCTGAAGGAAGAATACCTTAAACCTGGAGAGTTGAGACCCGTGTAATGGGTACCATGCAATATGACTTCAAAGGGTCTTCATTTGCTCACCGAACCTCTCCAATCCTATCACTGCTGCGTTTATGCCTCTGCATACATGCTTGATTCTCTTTTGGAGACATAGCAATCCATAGGTTTTACGATACTTACTAGTCAGGTACATTCTTAGGCGTTTAATATGCGGTGTTGAGTCCATTTCGTTGAGCAAGGAGTAGCTCTTGTCTATTCCATATTTGACTTAAGGAACTTTATCTGTGCTCATTTCAATCTCTGGTTTTATGCAGCACCCCAACTCACCTTTACCCTTAAGCAAGCATAAGTTGGTTTTCTAAATTTGAGACCCTGTTCTGTTCTGCAATTCAGTTCCTGTGTAGCCAAGTTTACATTCCATGTATTACTGATATCTTATGATGTTTCTTTTTCTGTGTGACTTATTTCAGTTAGAATCATCATACCTGAATCCACTCATTGTTCTGCTAAGGGCCTGATGACATAGATTTCATTGCTGAGTGATATTGCTTTGTAAGTAAATACCACAATTTCTTTATCCATTTTTCACTTTCTGCGATGTTGAACTTGTACTGTAAACGAGGTTCTTGTAAACAGAGGCGTCCCAAACTTTGGGGTGGCTGTGTCTTTTTGATTTTAATTTCCCTAAGCTATAGGACCATAAGTGGCAGTGCCCTAGGCTCTGGTGCTTTGTTTTTTAGATGTTTCAGGAAACACCATACACTTCTCCCGAGTGGTTGTTGGCAATTTACATCCCGCCCATCAGCATAACAAGGCTCCCAGTTCTCCATGGCCTGTCTTGCCTTTCTGGATTTTACACTTTTTTCAGATGGCCCTTTTGACCGGGGGGAAGTGAGACTTCACTGTAGTGCAGATTTCCTTTGCAAGCTTGCTTGGTTGGCCAAAAAGGGCGTATGCGTTTTTTCCTGAATATATTCAGGTATATATTCAGGAAAAAATGCATACGCCCTTTTTGGCCAAGTGCATCATTGTGGACGTTCTGCCACTTTTCCTATGCTTTCAATGCAATTCCAGTCTACCTCCTGAAATCGGTTTCCTGCAATTCTGCCCCGCTTTCAAGTCCTCTTGGCAGCCTTACTTCAGTCTATTTTTGGACGATAGCTGTCATTTATAACTCTGCAGGTTTGTGAATTACAGTGCCCCTGAGCTCCTTTCTTCAACTCGCTTTCTTGTGACCTGGCCGCAACACCGCAGGATGGCTTCAGGCCCTAATCTGGTTCCGGCACGGCACGCTGAGCCTTTGGTTATTTCCTCTTCCTGGTGGGAAATGAGAGTTAAATTTGCCCGTCCAGACACCTCCAGCTAGTCTCTCATTGGTTCTCGCTATTCCTGTTCATCTTGCGCAGAAATTGCAAACTGGGCCAAACAGGAGGTTAAAGGCGCTGACTCTCCAAGTGGGGAGAGTGTTAGTAAAGCGTCTGGAATGTTGCACCCGAGTACCAGGGGAGGAAAACTGAGACATATTTGAACACGTCTCCCGTTCACATGGTTGATCATACTTGGGTTCCACATGCATGTTTTAGCTGAAGGAAGAATACCTTAAACCTGGAGAGTTAAGACCCGTGTAATGGGTACCATGCAATATGACTTCAAAGGGTCTTCATTTGCTCACCGAACCTCTCCAATCCTATCACTGCTGCGTTTATGCCCCTGTACACATGCTTGATTCTCTTTCGGAGACATAGCAATCCATAGGTTTTATGATACTTACTAGTCAGGTACATTCTTAGGCGTTTAATATGGGGTGTTGAGTCCATTTCGTTGAGCAAGGAGTAGCTCTTGTCTATTCCATATTTGACTTAAGGAACTTTATCTGTGCTCATTTCAATCTCTGGTTTTATGCAGCACCCCAACTCATCTTTACCCTTAAGCAAGCATAAGTTGGTTTTCTAAATTTGAGACCCTGTTCTGTTCTGTAATTCAGTTCCTGTGTAGCCAAGTTTACATTCCGTGTATTACTGATATCTTATGACGTTTCTTTTTCTGTGTGACTTACTTCAGTTAGAATCATCATACCTGAATCCACTCATTGTGCTGCTAAGGGCCTGATGACACAGATTTCATTGCTGAGTGATATTGCTTTGTAAGTAAATACCACAACTTCTTTATCCATTTTTCACTTTCTGCGATGTTGAACTTGTACTGTAAACGAGGTTCTTGTAAACAGAGCCGTTCCAAACTTTGGGGTGGCTGTGTCTTTTTGATTTTAATTTCCCTAAGCTATAGGACCATAAATGGAAGTGCCCTAGGTCCTGTTGGTTTGTTTTTTAGATGTTTCAGGAAACACCATACACTTCTCCCGAGTGGTTGTTGGCAATTTACATCCCGCCCATCAGCATAACAAGGCTCCCAGTTCTCCATGGCCTGTCCTGCCTTTCTGGATTTTACACTTTTTTCAGATGGCCCTTTTGACCGGGGGGAAGTGAGACTTCATTGTAGTGCAGATTTCCTTTGCAAGCTTGCTTGGTTGGCCAAAAAGGGCGTATGCGTTTTTTCCTGAATATATTCAGGAAAAAACGCATACGCCCTTTTTGGCCAAGTGCATCATTGTGGACGTTCTGCCTCTTTTCCTATGCTTTCAATGCAATTCCAGTCTACCTCCTGAAATCGGTTTCCTGTAATTCTGCCCCGCTTTCAAGTCCTCTTGGCAGCCTTACTTCAGTCTATTTTTGGACCATAGCTGTCATTTATAACTCTGCAGGTTTGTGAATTACAGTACCCCTGAGCTCCTTTCTTCAACTCGCTTTCTTTTGAGCTGGCCGCAACACCGCAGGATGGCTTCAGGCCCTAATCTGGTTCCGGTACGGCACGCTGAGCCTTTGGTTATTTCCTCTTCCTGGTGGGAAATGAGAGTTAAATTTGCCCGTCCAGACACCTCCAGATAGCCTCTCATTGGTTCTCACTATTCCTGTTCATCTTCCGCAGAAATTGCAAACTGGGCCAAACAGGAGGTTAAAGTCGGTGACTCTCCAAGTGGGGAGAGTGTTAGTAAAGCGTCTGGAATGTTGCACCCGAGTACCAGGGGAGGAAAACTGAGACATATTTGAACACGTCTCCCGTTCACATGGTTGATCATACTTGGGTTCCACATGCATGTTTTAGCTGAAGGAAGAATACCTTAAACCTGGAGAGTTGAGACCCGTGTAATGGGTACCATGCAATATGACTTCAAAGGGTCTTCATTTGCTCACCGAACCTCTCCCATCCTATCACTGCTGCGTTTATGCCTCTGCATACATGCTTGATTCTCTTTTGGAGACATAGCAATCCATAGGTTTTACGATACTTACTAGTCAGGTACATTCTTAGGCGTTTAATATGCGGTGTTGAGTCCATTTCGTTGAGCAAGGAGTAGCTCTTGTCTATTCCATATTTGACTTAAGGAACTTTATCTGTGCTCATTTCAATCTCTGGTTTTATGCAGCACCCCAACTCACCTTTACCCTTAAGCAAGCATAAGTTGGTTTTCTAAATTTGAGACCCTGTTCTGTTCTGCAATTCTGTTCCTGTGTAGCCAAGTTTACATTCCATGTATTACTGATATCTTATGATGTTTCTTTTTCTGTGTGACTTATTTCAGTTAGAATCATCATACCTGAATCCACTCATTGTTCTGCTAAGGGCCTGATGACATAGATTTCATTGCTGAGTGATATTGCTTTGTAAGTAAATACCACAATTTCTTTATCCATTTTTCACTTTCTGCGATGTTGAACTTGTACTGTAAACGAGGTTCTTGTAAACAGAGGCGTCCCAAACTTTGGGGTGGCTGTGTCTTTTTGATTTTAATTTCCCTAAGCTATAGGACCATAAGTGGCAGTGCCCTAGGCTCTGTTGCTTTGTTTTTTAGATGTTTCAGGAAACACCATACACTTCTCCCGAGTGTCTGTTGGCAATTTACATCCCGCCCATCAGCATAACAAGGCTCCC
Source organism: Stenella coeruleoalba (assembly GCF_951394435.1). Lineage (NCBI taxonomy): Eukaryota > Metazoa > Chordata > Mammalia > Artiodactyla > Delphinidae > Stenella > Stenella coeruleoalba. The sequence goes on from NW_027646269.1 coordinate 1,792,019, forward strand.
AGTTCTCCATGGCCTGTCCTGCCTTTCTGGATTTTACACTTTTTTCAGATGGCCCTTTTGACCGGGGCGAAGTGAGACTTCATTGTAGTGCAGATTTCCTTTGCAAGCTTGCTTGGTTGGCCAAAAAGGGCGTATGCGTTTTTTCCTGAATATATTCAGGAAAAAACGCATACGCACTTTTTGGCCAAGTGCATCATTGTGGACGTTCTGCCTCTTTTCCTATGCTTTCAATGCAATTCCAGTCTACCTCCTGAAATCGGTTTCCTGCAATTCTGCCCCGCTTTCAAGTCCTCTTGGCAGCCTTACTTCAGTCTATTTTTGGACGATAGCTGTCATTTATAACTCTGCAGGTTTGTGAATTACAGTGCCCCAGAGCTCCTTTCTTCAACTCGCTTTCTTGTGACCTGGCCGCAACACCGCAGGATGGCTTCAGGCCCTAATCTGATTCCGGCACGGCACGCTGATCCTTTGGTTATTTCCTCTTCCTGGTGGGAAATGAGAGTTAAATTTGCCCGTCCAGACACCTCCAGCTAGTCTCTCATTGGTTCTCGCTATTCCTGTTCATCTTCCGCAGAAATTGCAAACTGGGCCAAACAGGACGTTAAAGGCGGTGACTCTCCAAGTGGGGAGAGTGTTAGTAAAGCGTCTGGAATGTTGCACCCGAGTACCAGGGGAGGAAAACTGAGACATATTTGAACACATCTCCCGTTCACATGGTTGATCATACTTGGGTTCCACATGCATGTTTTAGCTGAAGGAAGAATACCTTAAACCTGGAGAGTTAAGACCCGTGTAATGGGTACCATGCAATATGACTTCAAAGGGTCTTCATTTGCTCACCGAACCTCTCCAATCCTATCACTGCTGCGTTTATGCCCCTGTACACATGCTTGATTCTCTTTCGGAGACATAGCAATCCATAGGTTTTAAGATACTTACTAGTCAGGTACATTCTTAGGCGTTTAATATGCGGTGTTGAGTCCATTTCGTTGAGCAAGGAGTAGCTCTTGTCTATTCCATATTTGACTTAAGGAACTTTATCTGTGCTCATTTCAATCTCTGGTTTTATGCAGCACCCCAACTCACCTTTACCCTTAAGCAAGCATAAGTTGGTTTTCTAAATTTGAGACCCTGTTCTGTTCTGTAATTCAGTTCCTGTGTAGCCAAGTTTACATTCCGTGTATTACTGATATCTTATGATGTTTCTTTTTCTGTGTGACTTACTTCAGTTAGAATCATCATACCTGAATCCACTCATTGTGCTGCTAAGGGCCTGATGACATAGATTTCATTGCTGAGTGATATTGCTTTGTAAGTAAATACCACAACTTCTTTATCCATTTTTCACTTTCTGCGATGTTGAACTTGTACTGTAAACGAGGTTCTTGTAAACAGAGGCGTCCCAAACTTTGGGGTGGCTGTGTCTTTTTGATTTTAATTTCCCTAAGCTATAGGACCATAAGTGGCAGTGCCCTAGGCTCTGTTGCTTTGTTTTTTAGATGTTTCAGGAAACACCATACACTTCTCCCAAGTGTCTGTTGGCAATTTACATCCCGCCCATCAGCATAACAAGGCTCCCAGTTCTCCATGGCCTGTCCTGCCTTTCTGGATTTTACACTTTTTTCAGATGGCCCTTTTGACTGGGGGGAAGTGAGACTTCATTGTAGTGCAGATTTCCTTTGCAAGCTTGCTTGGTTGGCCAAAAAGGGCGTATGCGTTTTTTCCTGAATATATTCAGGAAAAAACGCATACGCCCTTTTTGGCCAAGTGCATCATTGTGGACGTTCTGCCTCTTTTCCTATGCTTTCAATGCAATTCCAGTCTACCTCCTGAAATCGGTTTCCTGCAATTCTGCCCCGCTTTCAAGTCCTCTTGGCAGCCTTACTTCAGTCTATTTTTGGACGATAGCTGTCATTTATAACTCTGCAGGTTTGTGAATTACAGTGCCCCTGAGCTCCTTTCTTCAACTCGCTTTCTTGTGACCTGGCCGCAACACCGCAGGATGGCTTCAGGCCCTAATCTGGTTCCGGCACGGCATGCTGAGCCTTTGGTTAATTCCTCTTCCTGGTGGGAAATGAGAGTTAAATTTGCCCGTCCAGACACCTCCAGCTAGCCTCTCATTGGTTCTCGCTATTCCTGTTCATCTTCCGCAGAAATTGCAAACTGGGCCAAACAGGAGGTTAAAGGCGCTGACTCTCCAAGTCGGGAGAGTGTTAGTAAAGCGTCTGGAATGTTGCACCCGAGTACCAGGGTACGAAAACTGAGACATATTTGAACACGTCTCCCGATCACATGGTTGATCATACTCTAGGTACCACATGCATGTTTTAGCTGAAGGAAGAATACCTTAAACCTGGAGAGTTGAGACCCGTGGAATGGGTACCATGCAATATGACTTCAAAGGGTCTTCATTTGCTCACCGAACCTCTCCCATCCTATCACTGCTGCGTTTATGCCCCTGTACACATGCTTGATTCTCTTTTGGAGACATAGCAATCCATAGGTTTTAAGATACTTACTAGTCAGGTACATTCTTAGGCGTTTAATATGCGGTGTTGAGTCCATTTCGTTGAGCAAGGAGTAGCTCTTGTCTATTCCATATTTGACTTAAGGAACTTTATCTGTGCTCATTTCAATCTCTGGTTTTATGCAGCACCCCAACTCACCTTTACCCTTAAGCAAGCATAAGTTGGTTTTCTAAATTTGAGACCCTGTTCTGTTCTGCAATTCTGTTCCTGTGTAGCCAAGTTTACATTCCATGTATTACTGATATCTTATGATGTTTCTTTTTCTGTGTGACTTATTTCAGTTAGAATCATCATACCTGAATCCACTCATTGTTCTGCTAAGGGCCTGATGACATAGATTTCATTGCTGAGTGATATTGCTTTGTAAGTAAATACCACAATTTCTTTATCCATTTTTCACTTTCTGCGATGTTGAACTTGTACTGTAAACGAGGTTCTTGTAAACAGAGGCGTCCCAAACTTTGGGGTGGCTGTGTCTTTTTGATTTTAATTTCCCTAAGCTATAGGACCATAAGTGGCAGTGCCCTAGGCTCTGTTGCTTTGTTTTTTAGATGTTTCAGGAAACACCATACACTTCTCCCGAGTGTCTGTTGGCAATTTACATCCCGCCCATCAGCATAACAAGGCTCCCAGTTCTCCATGGCCTGTCCTGCCTTTCTGGATTTTACACTTTTTTCAGATGGCCCTTTTGACCGGGGGGAAGTGAGACTTCATTGTAGTGCAGATTTCCTTTGCAAGCTTGCTTGGTTGGCCAAAAAGGGCGTATGCGTTTTTTCCTGAATATATTCAGGAAAAAACGCATACGCCCTTTTTGGCCAAGTGCATCATTGTGGACGTTCTGCCTCTTTTCCTATGCTTTCAATGCAATTCCAGTCTACCTCCTGAAATCGGTTTCCTGCAATTCTGCCCCGCTTTCAAGTCCTCTTGGCAGCCTTACTTCAGTCTATTTTTGGACGATAGCTGTCATTTATAACTCTGCAGGTTTGTGAATTACAGTGCCCCAGAGCTCCTTTCTTCAACTCGCTTTCTTGTGACCTGGCCGCAACACCGCAGGATGGCTTCAGGCCCTAATCTGATTCCGGCACGGCACGCTGATCCTTTGGTTATTTCCTCTTCCTGGTGGGAAATGAGAGTTAAATTTGCCCGTCCAGACACCTCCAGCTAGTCTCTCATTGGTTCTCGCTATTCCTGTTCATCTTCCGCAGAAATTGCAAACTGGGCCAAACAGGAGGTTAAAGGCGGTGACTCTCCAAGTGGGGAGAGTGTTAGTAAAGCGTCTGGAATGTTGCACCCGAGTACCAGGGGAGGAAAATTGAGACATATTTGAACACATCTCCCGTTCACATGGTTGATCATACTTGGGTTCCACATGCATGTTTTAGCTGAAGGAAGAATACCTTAAACCTGGAGAGTTAAGACCCGTGTAATGGGTACCATGCAATATGACTTCAAAGGGTCTTCATTTGCTCACCGAACCTCTCCAATCCTATCACTGCTGCGTTTATGCCCCTGTACACATGCTTGATTCTCTTTCGGAGACATAGCAATCCATAGGTTTTAAGATACTTACTAGTCAGGTACATTCTTAGGCGTTTAATATGCGGTGTTGAGTCCATTTCGTTGAGCAAGGAGTAGCTCTTGTCTATTCCATATTTGACTTAAGGAACTTTATCTGTGCTCATTTCAATCTCTGGTTTTATGCAGCACCCCAACTCACCTTTACCCTTAAGCAAGCATAAGTTGCTTTTCTAAATTTGAGACCCTGTTCTGTTCTGTAATTCAGTTCCTGTGTAGCCAAGTTTACATTCCGTGTATTACTGATATCTTATGATGTTTCTTTTTCTGTGTGACTTACTTCAGTTAGAATCATCATACCTGAATCCACTCATTGTTCTGCTAAGGGCCTGATGACATAGATTTCATTGCTGAGTGATATTGCTTTGTAAGTAAATACCACAAGTTCTTTATCCATTTTTCACTTTCTGCGATGTTGAACTTGTACTGTAAACGAGGTTCTTGTAAACAGAGGCGTCCCAAACTTTGGGGTGGCTGTGTCTTTTTGATTTTAATTTCCCTAAGATATAGGACCATAAGTGGAAGTGCCCTAGGCTCTGTTGCTTTGTTTTTTAGATGTTTCAGGAAACACCATACACTTCTCCCAAGTGTCTGTTGGCAATTTACATCCCGCCCATCAGCATAACAAGGCTCCCAGTTCTCCATGGCCTGTCCTGCCTTTCTGGATTTTACACTTTTTTCAGATGGCCCTTTTGACTGGGGGGAAGTGAGACTTCATTGTAGTGCAGATTTCCTTTGCAAGCTTGCTTGGTTGGCCAAAAAGGGCGTATGCGTTTTTTCCTGAATATATTCAGGAAAAAACGCATACGCCCTTTTTGGCCAAGTGCATCATTGTGGACGTTCTGCCTCTTTTCCTACGCTTTCAATGCAATTCCAGTCTACCTCCTGAAATCGGTTTCCTGCAATTCTGCCCCGCTTTCAAGTCCTCTTGGCAGCCTTACTTCAGTCTATTTTTGGACGATAGCTGTCATTTATAACTCTGCAGGTTTGTGAATTACAGTGCCCCAGAGCTCCTTTCTTCAACTCGCTTTCTTGTGACCTGGCCGCAACACCGCAGGATGGCTTCAGGCATTAATCTGATTCCGGCACGGCACGCTGATCCTTTGGTTATTTCCTCTTCCTGGTGGGAAATGAGAGTTAAATTTGCCCGTCCAGACACCTCCAGCTAGTCTCTCATTGGTTCTCGCTATTCCTGTTCATCTTCCGCAGAAATTGCAAACTGGGCCAAACAGGAGGTTAAAGGCGGTGACTCTCCAAGTGGGGAGAGTGTTAGTAAAGCGTCTGGAATGTTGCACCCGAGTACCAGGGGAGGAAAACTGAGACATATTTGAACACGTCTCCCGTTCACATGGTTGATCATACTTGGGTTCCACATGCATGTTTTAGCTGAAGGAAGAATACCTTAAACCTGGAGAGTTAAGACCCGTGTAATGGGTACCATGCAATATGACTTCAAAGGGTCTTCATTTGCTCACCGAACCTCTCCAATCCTATCACTGCTGCGTTTATGCCCCTGTACACATGCTTGATTCTCTTTCGGAGACATAGCAATCCATAGGTTTTAAGATACTTACTAGTCAGGTACATTCTTAGGCGTTTAATATGCGGTGTTGAGTCCATTTCGTTGAGCAAGGAGTAGCTCTTGTCTATTACATATTTGACTTAAGGAACTTTATCTGTGCTCATTTCAATCTCTGGTTTTATGCAGCACCCCAACTCACCTTTACCCTTAAGCAAGCATAAGTTGGTTTTCTAAATTTGAGACCCTGTTCTGTTCTGTAATTCAGTTCCTGTGTAGCCAAGTTTACATTCCGTGTATTACTGATATCTTATGATGTTTCTTTTTCTGTGTGACTTACTTCAGTTAGAATCATCATACCTGAATCCACTCATTGTGCTGCTAAGGGCCTGATGACACAGATTGCATTGCTGAGTGATATTGCTTTGTAAGTAAATACCACAACTTCTTTATCCATTTTTCACTTTCTGTGATGTTGAACTTGTACTGTAAACGAGGTTCTTGTAAACAGAGGCGTCCCAAACTTTGGGGTGGCTGTGTCTTTTTGATTTTAATTTCCCTAAGCTATAGGACCATAAGTGGCAGTGCCCTAGGCTCTGTTGCTTTGTTTTTTAGATGTTTCAGGAAACACCATACACTTCTCCCGAGTGTCTGTTGGCAATTTACATCCCGCCCATCAGCATAACAAGGCTCCCAGTTCTCCATGGCCTGTCCTGCCTTTCTGGATTTTACACTTTTTTCAGATGGCCCTTTTGACCGGGGGGAAGTGAGACTTCATTGTAGTGCAGATTTCCTTTGCAAGCTTGCTTGGTTGGCCAAAAAGGGCGTATGCGTTTTTTCCTGAATATATTCAGGAAAAAACGCATACGCCCTTTTTGGCCAAGTGCATCATTGTGGACGTTCTGCCTCTTTTCCTATGCTTTCAATGCAATTCCAGTCTACCTCCTGAAATCGGTTTCCTGCAATTCTGCCCCGCTTTCAAGTCCTCTTGGCAGCCTTACTTCAGTCTATTTTTGGACGATAGCTGTCATTTATAACTCTGCAGGTTTGTGAATTACAGTGCCCCAGAGCTCCTTTCTTCAACTCGCTTTCTTGTGACCTGGCCGCAACACCGCAGGATGGCTTCAGGCCCTAATCTGATTCCGGCACGGCACGCTGATCCTTTGGTTATTTCCTCTTCCTGGTGGGAAATGAGAGTTACATTTGCCCGTCCAGACACCTCCAGCTAGTCTCTCATTGGTTCTCGCTATTCCTGTTCATCTTCCGCAGAAATTGCAAACTGGGCCAAACAGGAGGTTAAAGGCGCTGACTCTCCAAGTGGGGAGAGTGTTAGTAAAGCCTCTGGAATGTTGCACCTGAGTACCAGGGGAGGAAAACTGAGACATATTTGAACATGTCTCCCGTTCACATGGTTGATCATACTTGGGTTCCACATGCATGTTTTAGCTGAAGGAAGAATACCTTAAACCTGGAGAGTTAAGGCCCGTGTAATGGGTACCATGCAATATGACTTCAAAGGGTCTTCATTTGCTCACCGAACCTCTCCAATCCTATCACTGCTGCGTTTATGCCCCTGTACACATGCTTGATTCTCTTTCAGAGACATAGCAATCCATAGGTTTTAAGATACTTACTAGTCAGGTACATTCTTAGGCGTTTAATATGCGGTGTTGAGTCCATTTCGTTGAGCAAGGAGTAGCTCTTGTCTATTCCATATTTGACTTAAGGAACTTTATCTGTGCTCATTTCAATCTCTGGTTTTATGCAGCACCCCAACTCACCTTTACCCTTAAGCAAGCATAAGTTGGTTTTCTAAATTTGAGACCCTGTTCTGTTCTGTAATTCAGTTCCTGTGTAGCCAAGTTTACATTCCGTGTATTAATGATATCTTATGATGTTTCTTTTTCTGTGTGACTTACTTCAGTTAGAATCATCGTACCTGAATCTACTCATTATGCTGCTAAGGGCCTGATGACATAGATTTCATTGCTGAGTGATACTGCATTGTACGTAAGTACCACAACTTCTTTATCCATTTTTCACTTTCTGCGATGTTGAACTTGTACTGTAAACGAGGTTCTTGTAAACAGAGCCGTTCCAAACTTTGGGGTGGCTGTGTCTTTTTGATTTTAATTTCCCTAAGCTATATGACCATAAGTGGAAGTGCCCTAGGTTCTGTTGTTTTGTTTTTTAGATGTTTCAGGAAACACCATACACTTCTCCCGAGTGTCTGTTGGCAATTTACATCCCGCCCATCAGCATAACAAGGCTCCCAGTTCTCCATGGCCTGTCCTGCCTTTCTGGATTTTACACTTTTTTCAGATGGCCCTTTTGACCGGGGGGAAGTGAGACTTCATTGTAGTGCAGATTTCCTTTGCAAGCTTGCTTGGTTGGCCAAAAAGTGCGTATGCGTTTTTTCCTGAATATATTCAGGAAAAAACGCATACGCCCTTTTTGGCCAAGTGCATCATTGTGGACGTTCTGCCTCTTTTCCTATGCTTTCAATGCAATTCCAGTCTACCTCCTGAAATCGGTTTCCTGCAATTCTGCCCCGCTTTCAAGTCCTCTTGGCAGCCTTACTTCAGTCTATTTTTGGACGATAGCTGTCATTTATAACTCTGCAGGTTTGTGAATTACAGTGCCCCTGAGCTCCTTTCTTCAACTCGCTTTCTTGTGACCTGGCCGCAACACCGCAGGATGGCTTCAGGCCCTAATCTGGTTCCGGCACGGCATGCTGAGCCTTTGGTTAATTCCTCTTCCTGGTGGGAAATGAGAGTTAAATTTGCCCGTCCAGACACCTCCAGCTAGCCTCTCATTGGTTCTCGCTATTCCTGTTCATCTTCCGCAGAAATTGCAAACTGGGCCAAACAGGAGGTTAAAGGCGCTGACTCTCCAAGTCGGGAGAGTGTTAGTAAAGCGTCTGGAATGTTGCACCCGAGTACCAGGGTACGAAAACTGAGACATATTTGAACACGTCTCCCGATCACATGGTTGATCATACTCTAGGTACCACATGCATGTTTTAGCTGAAGGAAGAATACCTTAAACCTGGGTAGTTGAAACCCGTGGAATGGGTACCATGCAATATGACTTCAAAGGGTCTTCATTTGCTCACCGAACCTCTCCAATCCTATCACTGCTGCGTTTATGCCCCTGTACACATGCTTGATTCTCTTTCGGAGGCATAGCAATCCATAGGTTTTAAGATACTTACTAGTCAGGTACATTCTTAGGCGTTTAATATGCGGTGTTGAGTCCATTTCGTTGAGCAAGGAGTAGCTCTTGTCTATTCCATATTTGACTTAAGGAACTTTATCTGTGCTCATTTCAATCTCTGGTTTTATGCAGCACCCCAACTCACCTTTACCCTTAAGCAAGCATAAGTTGGTTTTCTAAATTTGAGTCCCTGTTCTGTTCTGTAATTCAGTTCCTGTGTAGCCAAGTTTACATTCCGTGTATTACTGATATCTTATGATGTTTCTTTTTCTGTGTGACTTACTTCAGTTAGAATCATCATACCTGAATCCACTCATTGTGCTGCTAAGGGCCTGATGTCACAGATTTCATTGCTGAGTGATATTGCTTTGTAAGTAAATACCACAACTTCTTTATCCATTTTTCACTTTCTGCGATGTTGAACTTGTACTGTAAACGAGGTTCTTGTAAACAGAGGCGTCCCAAACTTTGGGGTGGCTGTGTCTTTTTGATTTTAATTTCCCTAAGCTATAGGACCATAAGTGGCAGTGCCCTAGGCTCTGTTGCTTTGTTTTTTAGATGTTTCAGGAAACACCATACACTTCTCCCGAGTGTCTGTTGGCAATTTACATCCCGCCCATCAGCATAACAAGGCTCCCAGTTCTCCATGGCCTGTCCTGCCTTTGTGGATTTTACACTTTTTTCAGATGGCCCTTTTGACCGGGGGGAAGTGAGACTTCATTGTAGTGCAGATTTCCTTTGCAAGCTTGCTTGGTTGGCCAAAAAGGGCGTATGCGTTTTTTCCTGAATATATTCAGGAAAAAACGCATACGCCCTTTTTGGCCAAGTGCATCATTGTGGACGTTCTGCCTCTTTTCCTATGCTTTCAATGCAATTCCAGTCTACCTCCTGAAATCGGTTTCCTGCAATTCTGCCCCCCTTTCAAGTCCTCTTGGCAGCCTTACTTCAGTCTATTTTTGGACGATAGCTGTCATTTATAACTCTGCAGGTTTGTGAATTACAGTGCCCCTGAGCTCCTTTCTTCAACTCGCTTTCTTGTGACCTGGCCGCAACACCGCAGGATGGCTTCAGGCCCTAATCTGGTTCCGGCCCGGCATGCTGAGCCTTTGGTTAATTCCTCTTCCTGGTGGGAAATGAGAGTTAAATTTGCCGGTCCAGACACCTCCAGCTAGCCTCTCATTGGTTCTCGCTATTCCTGTTCATCTTCCGCAGAAATTGCAAACTGGGCCAAACAGGAGGTTAAAGGGACTGACTCTCCAAGTGGGGAGAGTGTTAGTAAAGCGTCTGGAATGTTGCACCCGAGTACCAGGGGAGGAAAACTGAGACATATTTGAACACGTCTCCCGATCACATGGTTGATCATACTCTAGGTTCCACATGCATGTTTTAGCTGAAGGAAGAATACCTTAAACCTGGGTAGTTGAAACCCGTGGAATGGGTACCATGCAATATGACTTCAAAGGGTCTTCATCTGCTCACCGAACCTCTCCAATCCTATCACTGCTGCGTTTATGCCCCTGTACACATGCTTGATTCTCTTTCAGAGACATAGCAATCCATAGGTTTTAAGATACTTACTAGTCAGGTACATTCTTAGGCGTTTAATATGGGGTGTTGAGTCCATTTCGTTGAGCAAGGAGTAGCTCTTGTCTATTCCATATTTGGCTTAAGGAACTTTATCTGTGCTCATTTCAATCTCTGGTTTTATGCAGCACCCCAACTCACCTTTACCCTTAAGCAAGAATACGTTGGTTTTCTAAATTTGAGACCCTGTTCTGTTCTGTAATTCAGTTCCTGTGTAGCCAAGTTTACATTCCGTGTATTACTGATATCTTATGATGTTTCTTTTTCTGTGTGACTTATTTCAGTTAGAATCATCATACCTGAATCCACTCATTGTGCTGCTAAGGGCCTGATGACACAGATTTCATTGCTGAGTGATATTGCTTTGTAAGTAAATACCACAACTTCTTTATCCATTTTTCACTTTCTGCGATGTTGAACTTGTACTGTAAACGAGGTTCTTGTAAACAGAGCCGTTCCAAACTTTGGGGTGGCTGTGTCTTTTTGATTTTAATTTCCCTAAGCTATAGGACCATAAGTGGAAGTGCCCTAGGTTCTGTTGCTTTGTTTTTTAGATGTTTCAGGAAACACCATACACTTCTCCCGAGTGGTTGTTGGCAATTTACATCCCGCCCATCAGCATAACAAGGCTCCCAGTTCTCCATGGCTTGTCCTGCCTTTCTGGATTTTACACTTTATTCAGATCGCCCTTTTGACCGGGGGGAAGTGAGACTACATTGTAGTGCAGATTTCCTTTGCAAGCTTGCTTGGTTGGCCAAAAAGGGCGTATGCGTTTTTTCCTGAATATATTCAGGAAAAAACGCATACGCCCTTTTTGGCCAAGTGCATCATTGTGGACGTTCTGCCTCTTTTCCTATGCTTTCAATGCAATTCCAGTCTACCTCCTGAAATCGGTTTCCTGCAATTCTGCCCCGCTTTCAAGTCCTCTTGGCAGCCTTACTTCAGTCTATTTTTGGACGATAGCTGTCATTTATAACTCTGCAGGTTTGTGAATTACAGTGCCCCTGAGCTCCTTTCTTCAACTCGCTTTCTTGTGACCTGGCCGCAACACCGCAGGATGGCTTCAGGCCCTAATCTGGTTCCGGCCCGGCATGCTGAGCCTTTGGTTAATTCCTCTTCCTGGTGGGAAATGAGAGTTAAATTTGCCGGTCCAGACACCTCCAGCTAGCCTCTCATTGGTTCTCGCTATTCCTGTTCATCTTCCGCAGAAATTGCAAACTGGGCCAAACAGGAGGTTAAAGGGACTGACTCTCCAAGTGGGGAGAGTGTTAGTAAAGCGTCTGGAATGTTGCACCCGAGTACCAGGGGAGGAAAACTGAGACATATTTGAACACGTCTCCCGATCACATGGTTGATCATACTCTAGGTTCCACATGCATGTTTTAGCTGAAGGAAGAATACCTTAAACCTGGGTAGTTGAAACCCGTGGAATGGGTACCATGCAATATGACTTCAAAGGGTCTTCATCTGCTCACCGAACCTCTCCAATCCTATCACTGCTGCGTTTATGCCCCTGTACACATGCTTGATTCTCTTTCGGAGACATAGCAATCCATAGGTTTTAAGATACTTACTAGTCAGGTACATTCTTAGGCGTTTAATATGGGGTGTTGAGTCCATTTCGTTGAGCAAGGAGTAGCTCTTGTCTATTCCATATTTGGCTTAAGGAACTTTATCTGTGCTCATTTCAATCTCTGGTTTTATGCAGCACCCCAACTCACCTTTACCCTTAAGCAAGAATACGTTGGTTTTCTAAATTTGAGACCCTGTTCTGTTCTGTAATTCAGTTCCTGTTTAGCCAAGTTTACATTCCGTGTATTACTGATGTCTTATGATGTTTCTTTTTCTGTGTGACTTATTTCAGTTAGAATCATCATACCTGAATCCACTCATTGTGCTGCTAAGGGCCTGATGACACAGATTTCATTGCTGAGTGATATTGCTTTGTAAGTAAATACCACAACTTCTTTATCCATTTTTCACTTTCTGCGATGTTGAACTTGTACTGTAAACGAGGTTCTTGTAAACAGAGCCGTTCCAAACTTTGGGGTGGCTGTGTCTTTTTGATTTTAATTTCCCTAAGCTATAGGACCATAAGTGGAAGTGCCCTAGGTTCTGTTGCTTTGTTTTTTAGATGTTTCAGGAAACACCATACACTTCTCCCGAGTGGTTGTTGGCAATTTACATCCCGCCCATCAGCATAACAAGGCTCCCAGTTCTCCATGGCCTGTCCTGCCTTTCTGGATTTTACACTTTTTTCAGATGGCCCTTTTGACCGGGGGGAAGTGAGACTTCATTGTAGTGCAGATTTCCTTTGCAAGCTTGCTTGGTTGGCCAAAAAGGGCGTATGCGTTTTTTCCTGAATATATTCAGGAAAAAACGCATACGCCCTTTTTGGCCAAGTGCATCATTGTGGACGTTCTGCCTCTTTTCCTATGCTTTCAATGCAATTCCAGTCTACCTCCTGAAATCGGTTTCCTGCAATTCTGCCCCGCTTTCAAGTCCTCTTGGCAGCCTTACTTCAGTCTATTTTTGGACGATAGCTGTCATTTATAACTCTGCAGGTTTGTGAATTACAGTGCCCCTGAGCTCCTTTCTTCAACTCGCTTTCTTTTGAGCTGGCCGCAACACCGCAGGATGGCTTCAGGCCCTAATCTGGTTCCGGCCCGGCATGCTGAGCCTTTGGTTAATTCCTCTTCCTGGTGGGAAATGAGAGTTAAATTTGCCCGTCCAGACACCTCCAGCTAGTCTCTCATTGGTTCTCGCTATTCCTGTTCATCTTCCGCAGAAATTGCAAACTGGGTCAAACAGGAGGTTAAAGGCGCTGACTCTCCAAGTCGGGAGAGTGTTAGTAAAGCGTCTGGAATGTTGCACCCGAGTACCAGGGGAGGAAAACTGAGACATATTTGAACACGTCTCCCGTTCACATGGTTGATCATACTTGGGTTCCACATGCATGGTTTAGCTGAAGGAAGAATACCTTAAACCTGGAGAGTTGAGACCCGTGTAATGGGTACCATGCAATATGACTTCAAAGGGTCTTCATTTGCTCACCGAACCTCTCCAATCCTATCACTGCTGCGTTTATGCCCGTGTACACATGCTTGATTCTCTTTCGGATACATAGCAATCCATACGTTTTAAGATACTTACTAGTCAGGTACATTCTTAGGCGTTTAATATGCGGTGTTGAGTCCATTTCGTTGAGCAAGGAGTAGCTCTTGTCTATTCCATATTTGACTTAAGGAACTTTATCTGTGCTCATTTCAATCTCTGGTTTTATGCAGCACCCCAACTCACCTTTACCCTTAAGCAAGCATAAGTTGGTTTTCTAAATTTGAGACCCTGTTCTGTTCTGTAATTCAGTTCCTGTGTAGCCAAGTTTACATTCCGTGTATTACTGATATCTTATGATGTTTCTTTTTCTGTGTGACTTATTTCAGTTAGAATCATCATACCTGAATCCACTCATTGTGATGCGAAGGGCCTGATGACATAGATTTCATTGCTGAGTGATATTGCTTTGTAAGTAAATACCACAACTTCTTTATCCATTTTTCACTTTCTGCGATGTTGAACTTGTACTGTAAACGAGGTTCTTGTAAACAGAGGTGCCCCAAACTTTGGGGTGGCTGTGTCTTTTTGATTTTAATTTCCCTAAGCTATAGGACCATAAGTGGCAGTGACCTAGGCTCTGTTGCTTTGTTTTTTAGATGTTTCAGGAAACACCATACACTTCTCCCGAGTGTCTGTTGGCAATTTACATCCCGCCCATCAGCATAACAAGGCTCCCAGTTCTCCATGGCCTGTCCTGCCTTTGTGGATTTTACACTTTTTTCAGATGGCCCTTTTGACCGGGGGGAAGTGAGACTTCATTGTAGTGCAGATTTCCTTTGCAAGCTTGCTTGGTTGGCCAAAAAGGGCGTATGCGTTTTTTCCTGAATATATTCAGGAAAAAACGCATACGCCCTTTTTGGCCAAGTGCATCATTGTGGACGTTCTGCCTCTTTTCCTATGCTTTCAATGCAATTCCAGTCTACCTCCTGAAATCGGTTTCCTGCAATTCTGCCCCGCTTTCAAGTCCTTTTGGCAGCCTTACTTCAGTCTATTTTTGGACGATAGCTGTCATTTATAACTCTGCAGGTTTGTGAATTACAGTGCCCCTGAGCTCCTTTCTTCAACTCGCTTTCTTGTGACCTGGCCGCAACACCGCAGGATGGCTTCAGGCCCTAATCTGGTTCCGGCCCGGCATGCTGAGCCTTTGGTTAATTCCTCTTCCTGGTGGGAAATGAGAGTTAAATTTGCCCGTCCAGACACCTCCAGCTAGCCTCTCATTGGTTCTCGCTATTCCTGTTCATCTTCCGCAGAAATTGCAAACTGGGCCAAACAGGAGGTTAAAGGGACTGACTCTCCAAGTCGGGAGAGTGTTAGTAAAGCGTCTGGAATGTTGCACCCGAGTACCAGGGGAGGAAAACTGAGACATATTTGAACACGTCTCCCATTCACATGGTTGATCATACTCTGGGTTCCACATGCATGTTTTAGCTGAAGGAAGAATACCTTAAACATGGAGAGTTGAGACCCGTGGAATGGGTACCATGCAATATGACTTCAAAGGGTCTTCATTTGCTCACCGAACCTCTCCAATCCTATCACTGCTGCATTTATTCCCCTGTACACACGCTTGATTCTCTTTTGGAGACATAGCAATCCATAGGTTTTAAGATACTTACTAGTCAGGTACATTCTTAGGGGTTTAATATGGGGTGTTGAGTCCATTTCGTTGAGCAAGGAGTAGCTCTTGTCTATTCCATATTTGGCTTAAGGAACTTTATCTGTGCTCATTTCAATCTCTGGTTTTATGCAGCACCCCAACTCACCTTTACCCTTAAGCAAGCATAAGTTGGTTTTCTAAATTTGAGACCCTGTTCTGTTTTGGAATGCAGTTCCTGTGTAGCCAAGTTTACATTCCGTGTATTAGTGATATCTTATGATGTTTCTTTTTCTGTGTGACTTATTTCAGTTAGAATCATCATACCTGAATCCACTCATTGTGCTGCTAAGGGCCTGATGACATAGATTTCATTGCTGAGTGATATTGCTTTGTAAGTAAATACCACAACTTCTTTATCCATTTTTCACTTTCTGCGATGTTGAACTTGTACTGTAAACGAGGTTCTTGTAAACAGAGCCGTTCCAAACTTTGGGGTGGCTGTGTCTTTTTGATTTTAATTTCCCTAAGCTATAGGACCATAAGTGGAAGTGCCCTAGGTTCTGTTGCTTTGATTTTTAGATGTTTCAGGAAACACCATACACTTCTCCCGAGTGGTTGTTGGCAATTTACATCCCACCCATCAGCATAACAAGGCTCCCAGTTCTCCATGGCCTGTCCTGCCTTTCTGGATTTTACACTTTTTTCAGATGGCTCTTTTGACTGGGGGGAAGTGAGACTTCATTGTAGTGCAGATTTCCTTTGCAAGCTTGCTTGGTTGGCCAAAAAGGGCGTATGCGTTTTTTCCTGAATATATTCAGGAAAAAACGCATACGCCCTTTTTGGCCAAGTGCATCATTGTGGACGTTCTGCCTCTTTTCCTATGCTTTCAATGCAATTCCAGTCTACCTCCTGAAATCGGTTTCCTGCAATTCTGCCCCGCTTTCAAGTCCTCTTGGCAGCCTTACTTCAGTCTATTTTTGGACGATAGCTGTCATTTATAACTCTGCAGGTTTGTGAATTACAGTGCCCCTGAGCTCCTTTCTTCAACTTGCTTTCTTGTTACCTGGCCGCAACAACGCAGGCTGGCTTCAGGCCCTAATCTGGTTCCGGCACGGCACGCTGAGCCTTTGGTTATTTCCTCTTCATGGTGGAAAATGAGAGTTAAATTTGCCCGTCCAGACACCTCCAGCTAGCCTCTCATTGGTTCTCGCTATTCCTGTTCATCTTCCGCAGAAATTGCAAACTGGGCCAAACAGGAGGTTAAAGGCGCTGACTCTCCAAGTGGGGAGAGTGTTAGTAAAGCGTCTGGAATGTTGCACCCGAGTACCAGGGGAGGAAAACTGAGACATATTTGAACACGTCTCCCGTTCACATGGTTGATCATACTTGGGTTCCACATGTATGTTTTAGCTGAAGGAAGAATACCTTAAACCTGGAGAGTTAAGACCCGTGTAATGGGTACCGTGCAATATGACTTTAAAGGGTCTTCATTTGCTCACCGAACCTCTCCAATCCTATCACTGCTGCGTTTATGCCCCTGTACACATGCTTGATTCTCTTTTGGAGACCTAGCAATCCATAGGTTTTAAGATACTTACTAGTCAGGTACATTCTTAGGCGTTTAATATGCGGTGTTGAGTCCATTTCGTTGAGCAAGGAGTAGCTCTTGTCTATTCCATATTTGACTTAAGGAACTTTATCTGTGCTCATTTCAATCTCTGGTTTTATGCAGCACCCCAACTCACCTTTACCCTTAAGCAAGCATAAGTTGGTTTTCTAAATTTGAGACCCTGTTCTGTTCTGTAATTCAGTTCCTGTGTAGCCAAGTTTACATTCCGTGTATTACTGATATCTTATGATGTTTCTTTTTCTGTGTGACTTACTTCAGTTAGAATCATCATACCTGAATCCACTCATTGTGCTGCTAAGGGCCTGATGACACAGATTTCATTGCTGAGTGATATTGCTTTGTAAGTAAATACCACAACTTCTTTATCCATTTTTCACTTTCTGCGATGTTGAACTTGTACTGTAAACGAGGTTCTTGTAAACAGAGCCGTTCCAAACTTTGGGGTGGCTGTGTCTTTTTGATTTTAATTTCCCTAAGCTATAGGACCATAAGTGGAAGTGCCCTAGGCTCTGTTGCTTTGTTTTTTAGATGTTTCAGGAAACACCATACACTTCTCCCGAGTGATTGTTGGCAATTTACATCCCGCCCATCAGCATAACAAGGCTCTCAGTTCTCCATGTCCTGTCCTGCCTTTCTGGATTTTACACTTTTTTCAGATGGCCCTTTTGACCAGGGGGAAGTGAGACTTCATTGTAGTGCAGATTTCCTTTGCAAGCTTGCTTGGTTGGCCAAAAAGGGCGTATGTGTTTTTTCCTGAATATATTCAGGAAAAAACGCATACGCCCTTTTTGGCCAAGTGCATCATTGTGGACGTTCTGCCTCTTTTCCTATGCTTTCAATGCAATTCCAGTCTACCTCCTGAAATCGGTTTCCTGCAATTCTGCCCCGCTTTCAAGTCCTCTTGGCAGCCTTACTTCAGTCTATTTTTGGACGATAGCTGTCATTTATAACTCTGCAGGTTTGTGAATTACAGTGCCCCTGAGCTCCTTTCTTCAACTCGCTTTCTTTTGAGCTGGCCGCAACACCGCAGGATGGCTTCAGGCCCTAATCTGGTTCCGGCCCGGCATGCTGAGCCTTTGGTTAATTCCTCTTCCTGGTGGGAAATGAGAGTTAAATTTGCCCGTCCAGACACCTCCAGCTAGTC
Organism: Stenella coeruleoalba; assembly: GCF_951394435.1. Taxonomy (NCBI): domain Eukaryota; kingdom Metazoa; phylum Chordata; class Mammalia; order Artiodactyla; family Delphinidae; genus Stenella; species Stenella coeruleoalba. The sequence continues at coordinate 1,809,929 of NW_027646269.1, forward strand.
TCTCATTGGTTCTCGCTATTCCTGTTCATCTTCCGCAGAAATTGCAAACTGGGCCAAACAGGAGGTTAAAGGGACTGACTCTCCAAGTCGGGAGAGTGTTAGTAAAGCGTCTGGAATGTTGCACCCGAGTACCAGGGGAGGAAAACTGAGACATATTTGAACACGTCTCCCATTCACATGGTTGATCATACTCTGGGTTCCACATGCATGTTTTAGCTGAAGGAAGAATACCTTAAACATGGAGAGTTGAGACCCGTGGAATGGGTACCATGCAATATGACTTCAAAGGGTCTTCATTTGCTCACCGAACCTCTCCAATCCTATCACTGCTGCGTTAATTCCCCTGTACACATGCTTGATTCTCTTTTGGAGACATAGCAATCCATAGGTTTTAAGATACTTACTAGTCAGGTACATTCTTAGGGGTTTAATATGGGGTTTTGAGTCCATTTCGTTGAGCAAGGAGTAGCTCTTGTCTATTCCATATTTGGCTTAAGGAACTTTATCTGTGCTCATTTCAATCTCTGGTTTTATGCAGCACCCCAACTCACCTTTACCCTTAAGCAAGCATAAGTTGGTTTTCTAAGTTTGAGACCCTGTTCTGTTTTGGAATGCAGTTCCTGTGTAGCCAAGTTTACATTCCGTGTATTAGTGATATCTTATGATGTTTCTTTTTCTGTGTGACTTACTTCAGTTAGAATCATCATACCTGAATCCACTCATTGTGCTGCTAAGGGCCTGATGACACAGATTTCATTGCTGAGTGATATTGCTTTGTAAGTAAATACCACAACTTCTTTATCCATTTTTCACTTTCTGCGATGTTGAACTTGTACTGTAAACGAGGTTCTTGTAAACAGAGCCGTTCCAAACTTTGGGGTGGCTGTGTCTTTTTGATTTTAATTTCCCTAAGCTATAGGACCATAAGTGGAAGTGCCCTAGGCTCTGTTGCTTTGTTTTTTAGATGTTTCAGGAAACACCATACACTTCTCCCAAGTGATTGTTGGCAATTTACATCCCGCCCATCAGCATAACAAGGCTCTCAGTTCTCCATGTCCTGTCCTGCCTTTCTGGATTTTACACTTTTTTCAGATGGCCCTTTTGACCAGGAGGAAGTGAGACTTCATTGTAGTGCAGATTTCCTTTGCAAGCTTGCTTGGTTGGCCAAAAAGGGCGTATGTGTTTTTTCCTGAATATATTCAGGAAAAAACGCATACGCCCTTTTTGGCCAAGTGCATCATTGTGGACGTTCTGCCTCTTTTCCTATGCTTTCAATGCAATTCCAGTCTACCTCCTGAAATCGGTTTCCTGCAATTCTGCCCCGCTTTCAAGTCCTCTTGGCAGCCTTACTTCAGTCTATTTTTGGACGATAGCTGTCATTTATAACTCTGCAGGTTTGTGAATTACAGTGCCCCTGAGCTCCTTTCTTCAACTCGCTTTCTTTTGAGCTGGCCGCAACACCGCAGGATGGCTTCAGGCCCTAATCTGGTTCCGGCCCGGCATGCTGAGCCTTTGGTTAATTCCTCTTCCTGGTGGGAAATGAGAGTTAAATTTGCCCGTCCAGACACCTCCAGCTAGTCTCTCATTGGTTCTCGCTATTCCTGTTCATCTTCCGCAGAAATTGCAAACTGGGCCAAACAGGAGGTTAAAGGGACTGACTCTCCAAGTCGGGAGAGTGTTAGTAAAGCATCTGGAATGTTGCACCCGAGTACCAGGGGAGGAAAACTGAGACATATTTGAACACGTCTCCCATTCACATGGTTGATCATACTCTGGGTTCCACATGCATGTTTTAGCTGAAGGAAGAATACCTTAAACATGGAGAGTTGAGACCCGTGGAATGGGTACCATGCAATATGACTTCAAAGGGTCTTCATTTGCTCACCGAACCTCTCCAGTCCTACCACTGCTGCGTTAATTCCCCTGTACACATGCTTGATTCTCTTTTGGAGACATAGCAATCCATAGGTTTTAAGATACTTACTAGTCAGGTACATTCTTAGGGGTTTAATATGGGGTTTTGAGTCCATTTCGTTGAGCAAGGAGTAGCTCTTGTCTATTCCATATTTGGCTTAAGGAACTTTATCTGTGCTCATTTCAATCTCTGGTTTTATGCAGCACCCCAACTCACCTTTACCCTTAAGCAAGCATAAGTTGGTTTTCTAAGTTTGAGACCCTGTTCTGTTTTGGAATGCAGTTCCTGTGTAGCCAAGTTTACATTCCGTGTATTAGTGATATCTTATGATGTTTCTTTTTCTGTGTGACTTATTTCAGTTAGAATCATCGTACCTGAATCCACTCATTATGCTGCTACGGGCCTGATGACATAGATTTCATTGCTGAATGATACTGCATTGTACGTAAGTACCACAAGTTCTTTATCCATTTTTCACTTTCTGTGATGTTAAACTTGTACTATAAACGAGGTTCTTGTAAACAGAGGCGTCCCAAACTTTGGGGTGGCTGGGTCTTTTTGATTTTAATTTCCCTAAGCTATAGGACCATAAGTGAAGTGCCCTAGGTTCTGTTGCTTTGTTTTTTAGATGTTTCAGGAAACACCATACACTTCTCCCGAGTGGTTGTTGGCAATTTACATCCCGCCCATCAGCATAACAAGGCTCCCTGTTCTCCATGGCCTGTCCTGCCTTTCTGGATTTTACACTTTTTTCAGATGGCCCTTTTGACCGGGGGGAAGTGAGACTTCATTGTAGTGCAGATTTCCTTTGCAAGCTTGCTTGGTTGGCCAAAAAGGGCGTATGTGTTTTTTCCTGAATATATTCAGGAAAAAACGCATACGCCCTTTTTGGCCAAGTGCATCATTTTGGACGTTCTGCCTCTTTTCCTATGCTTTCAATGCAATTCCAGTCTACCTCCTGAAATCGGTTTCCTGCAATTCTGCCCTGCTTTCAAGTCCTCTTGGTGGCCTTACTTCAGTCTATTTTTGGACGATAGCTGTCATTTATAACTCTGCAGGTTTGTGAATTACAGTGCCCCTGAGCTCCTTTCTTCAACTCGCTTTCTTGTGACCTGGCCGCAACACCGCAGGATGGCTTCAGGCCCTAATCTGGTTCCGGCTCGGCATGCTGAGCCTTTGGTTAATTCCTCTTCCTGGTGGGAAATGAGAGTTAAATTTGCCCGTCCAGACACCTCCAGCTAGCCTCTCATTGGTTCTCGCTATTCCTGTTCATCTTCCGCAGAAATTGCAAACTGGGCCAAACAGGAGGTTAAAGGGACTGACTCTCCAAGTGGGGAGAGTGTTAGTAAAGCCTCTGGAATGTTGCACCCGAGTACCAGGGGAGGAAAACTGAGACATATTTGAACACGTCTCCCGATCACATGGTTGATCATACTCTAGGTTCCACATGCATGTTTTAGCTGAAGGAAGAATACCTTAAACCTGGGTAGTTGAAACCCGTGGAATGGGTACCATGCAATATGACTTCAAAGGGTCTTCATTTGCTCACCGAACCTCTCCAATCCTATCACTGCTGCGTTTATGCCCCTGTACACATGCTTGATTCTCTTTCGGAGACATAGCAATCCATAGGTTTTAAGATACTTACTAGTCAGGTACATTCTTAGGCGTTTAATATGCGGTGTTGAGTCCATTTCGTTGAGCAAGGAGTAGCTCTTGTCTATTCCATATTTGGCTTAAGGAACTTTATCTGTGCTCATTTCAATCTCTGGTTTTATGCAGCACCCCAACTCACCTTTACCCTTAAGCAAGCATAAGTTGCTTTTCTAAATTTGAGACCCTGTTCTGTTCTGTAATTCAGTTCCTGTGTAGCCAAGTTTACATTCCGTGTATTACTGATATCTTATGATGTTTCTTTTTCTGTGTGACTTATTTCAGTTAGAATCATCATACCTGAATCCACTCATTGTGCTGCTAAGGGCCTGATGACACAGATTTCATTGCTGAGTGATATTGCTTTGTAAGTAAATACCACAACTTCTTTATCCATTTTTCACTTTCTGCGATGTTGAACTTGTACTGTAAACGAGGTTCTTGTAAACAGTGCCGTTCCAAACTTTGGGGTGGCTGTGTCTTTTTGATTTTAATTTCCCTAAGCTATAGGACCATAAGTGGAAGTGCCCTAGGCTCTGTTGCTTTGTTTTTTAGATGTTTCAGGAAACACCATACACTTCTCCCGAGTGATTGTTGGCAATTTACATCCCGCCCATCAGCATAACAAGGCTCTCAGTTCTCCATGTCCTGTCCTGCCTTTCTGGATTTTACACTTTTTTCAGATGGCCCTTTTGACCAGGGGGAAGTGAGACTTCATTGTAGTGCAGATTTCCTTTGCAAGCTTGCTTGGTTGGCCAAAAAGGGCGTATGTGTTTTTTCCTGAATATATTCAGGAAAAAACGCATACGCCCTTTTTGGCCAAGTGCATCATTGTGGACGTTCTGCCTCTTTTCCTATGCTTTCAATGCAATTCCAGTCTACCTCCTGAAATCGGTTTCCTGCAATTCTGCCCCGCTTTCAAGTCCTCTTGGCAGCCTTACTTCAGTCTATTTTTGGACGATAGCTGTCATTTATAACTCTGCAGGTTTGTGAATTACAGTGCCCCTGAGCTCCTTTCTTCAACTCGCTTTCTTTTGAGCTGGCCGCAACACCGCAGGATGGCTTCAGGCCCTAATCTGGTTCCGGCCCGGCATGCTGAGCCTTTGGTTAATTCCTCTTCCTGGTGGGAAATGAGAGTTAAATTTGCCCGTCCAGACACCTCCAGCTAGTCTCTCATTGGTTCTCGCTATTCCTGTTCATCTTCCGCAGAAATTGCAAACTGGGCCAAACAGGAGGTTAAAGGGACTGACTCTCCAAGTCGGGAGAGTGTTAGTAAAGCGTCTGGAATGTTGCACCCGAGTACCAGGGGAGGAAAACTGAGACATATTTGAACACGTCTCCCATTCACATGGTTGATCATACTCTGGGTTCCACATGCATGTTTTAGCTGAAGGAAGAATACCTTAAACATGGAGAGTTGAGACCCGTGGAATGGGTACCATGCAATATGACTTCAAAGGGTCTTCATTTGCTCACCGAACCTCTCCAGTCCTATCACTGCTGCGTTAATTCCCCTGTACACATGCTTGATTCTCTTTTGGAGACATAGCAATCCATAGGTTTTAAGATACTTACTAGTCAGGTACATTCTTAGGGGTTTAATATGGGGTTTTGAGTCCATTTCGTTGAGCAAGGAGTAGCTCTTGTCTATTCCATATTTGGCTTAAGGAACTTTATCTGTGCTCATTTCAATCTCTGGTTTTATGCAGCACCCCAACTCACCTTTACCCTTAAGCAAGCATAAGTTGGTTTTCTAAGTTTGAGACCCTGTTCTGTTTTGGAATGCAGTTCCTGTGTAGCCAAGTTTACATTCCGTGTATTAGTGATATCTTATGATGTTTCTTTTTCTGTGTGACTTATTTCAGTTAGAATCATCGTACCTGAATCCACTCATTATGCTGCTACGGGCCTGATGACATAGATTTCATTGCTGAGTGATACTGCATTGTACGTAAGTACCACAAGTTCTTTATCCATTTTTCACTTTCTGTGATGTTAAACTTGTACTATAAACGAGGTTCTTGTAAACAGAGGCGTCCCAAACATTGGGGTGGCTGGGTCTTTTTGATTTTAATTTCCCTAAGCTATAGGACCATAAGTGGAAGTGCCCTAGGTTCTGTTGCTTTGTTTTTTAGATGTTTCAGGAAACACCATACACTTCTCCCGAGTGGTTGTTGGCAATTTACATCCCGCCCATCAGCATAACAAGGCTCCCTGTTCTCCATGGCCTGTCCTGCCTTTCTGGATTTTACACTTTTTTCAGATGGCCCTTTTGACCGGGGGGAAGTGAGACTTCATTGTAGTGCAGATTTCCTTTGCAAGCTTGCTTGGTTGGCCAAAAAGGGCGTATGCGTTTTTTCCTGAATATATTCAGGAAAAAACGCATACGCCCTTTTTGGCCAAGTGCATCATTTTGGACGTTCTGCCTCTTTTCCTATGCTTTCAATGCAATTCCAGTCTACCTCCTGAAATCGGTTTCCTGCAATTCTGCCCTGCTTTCAAGTCCTCTTGGTGGCCTTACTTCAGTCTATTTTTGGACGATAGCTGTCATTTATAACTCTGCAGGTTTGTGAATTACAGTGCCCCTGAGCTCCTTTCTTCAACTCGCTTTCTTGTGACCTGGCCGCAACACCGCAGGATGGCTTCAGGCCCTAATCTGGTTCCGGCCCGGCATGCTGAGCCTTTGGTTAATTCCTCTTCCTGGTGGGAAATGAGAGTTAAATTTGCCCGTCCAGACACCTCCAGCTAGCCTCTCATTGGTTCTCGCTATTCCTGTTCATCTTCCGCAGAAATTGCAAACTGGGCCAAACAGGAGGTTAAAGGGACTGACTCTCCAAGTGGGGAGAGTGTTAGTAAAGCGTCTGGAATGTTGCACCCGAGTACCAGGGGAGGAAAACTGAGACATATTTGAACACGTCTCCCGATCACATGGTTGATCATACTCTAGGTTCCACATGCATGTTTTAGCTGAAGGAAGAATACCTTAAACCTGGGTAGTTGAAACCCGTGGAATGGGTACCATGCAATATGACTTCAAAGGGTCTTCATTTGCTCACCGAACCTCTCCAATCCTATCACTGCTGCGTTTATGCCCCTGTACACATGCTTGATTCTCTTTCGGAGACATAGCAATCCATAGGTTTTAAGATACTTACTAGTCAGGTACATTCTTAGGCGTTTAATATGGGGTGTTGAGTCCATTTCGTTGAGCAAGGAGTAGCTCTTGTCTATTCCATATTTGGCTTAAGGAACTTTATCTGTGCTCATTTCAATCTCTGGTTTTATGCAGCACCCCAACTCACCTTTACCCTTAAGCAAGCATAAGTTGCTTTTCTAAATTTGAGACCCTGTTCTGTTCTGTAATTCAGTTCCTGTGTAGCCAAGTTTACATTCCGTGTATTACTGATATCTTATGATGTTTCTTTTTCTGTGTGACTTATTTCAGTTAGAATCATCATACCTGAATCCACTCATTGTGCTGCTAAGGGCCTGATGACACAGATTTCATTGCTGAGTGATATTGCTTTGTAAGTAAATACCACAACTTCTTTATCCATTTTTCACTTTCTGCGATGTTGAACTTGTACTGTAAACGAGGTTCTTGTAAACAGTGCCGTTCTAAACTTTGGGGTGGCTGTGTCTTTTTGATTTTAATTTCCCTAAGCTATAGGACCATAAGTGGAAGTGCCCTAGGTTCTGTTGCTTTGTTTTTTAGATGTTTCAGGAAACACCATACACTTCTCCCGAGTGGTTGTTGGCAATTTACATCCCGCCCATCAGCATAACAAGGCTCCCAGTTCTCCATGGCCTGTCCTGCCTTTCTGGATTTTACACTTTTTTCAGATGGCCCTTTTGACCGGGGGGAAGTGAGACTTCATTGTAGTGCAGATTTCCTTTGCAAGCTTGCTTGGTTGGCCAAAAAGGGCGTATGCGTTTTTTCCTGAATATATTCAGGAAAAAACTCATACGCCCTTTTCGGCCAAGTGCATCATTGTGGACGTTCTGCCTCTTTTCCTATGCTTTCAATGCAATTCCAGTCTACCTCCTGAAATCGGTTTCCTGCAATTCTGCCCCGTTTTCAAGTCCTCTTGGCAACCTTACTTCAGTCTATTTTTGGACGATAGCTGTCATTTATAACTCTGCAGGTTTGTGAATTACAGTGCCCCTGAGCTCCTTTCTTCAACTCGGTTTCTTTTGAGCTGGCCGCAACACCGCAGGATGGCTTTAGGCCCTAATCTGGTTTCGGTACGGCACGCTGAGCCTTTGGTTATTTCCTCTTCCTGGTGGGAAATGAGAGTTAAATTTGCCCGTCCAGACACCTCCAGCTAGCCTCTCATTGGTTCTCGCTATTCCTGTTCATCTTCCGCAGAAATTGCAAACTGGGCCAAACAGGAGGTTAAAGGCGCTGACTCTCCAAGTGGGGAGAGTGTTAGTAAAGCGTCTGGAATGTTGCACCCGAGTACCAGGGGAGGAAAACTGAGACATATTTGAACATGTCTCCCGTTCACATGGTTGATCATACTTGGGTTCCACATGCATGTTTTAGCTGAAGGAAGAATACCTTAAACCTGGAGAGTTGACACCCGTGTAATGGGTACCATGCAATATGATTTCAAAGGGTCTTCATTTGCTCACCGAACCTCTCCAATCCTATCACTGCTGCGTTTATGCCCCTGTGCACATGCTTGATTCTCTTTCGGAGACATAGCAATCCATAGGTTTTAAGATACTTACTAGTCAGGTACATTCTTAGGCGTTTAATATGCGGTGTTGAGTCCATTTCGTTGAGCAAGGAGTAGCTCTTGTCTATTCCATATTTGACTTAAGGAACTTTATCTGTGCTCATTTCAATCTCTGGTTTTATGCAGCACCCCAACTCACCTTTACCCTTAAGCAAGCATAAGTTGGTTTTCTAAATTTGAGACCCTGTTCTGTTTTGGAATGCAGTTCCTGTGTAGCCAAGTTTACATTCCGTGTATTAGTGATATCTTATGATGTTTCTTTTTCTGTGTGACTTATTTCAGTTAGAATCATCGTACCTGAATCCACTCATTATGCTGCTACGGGCCTGATGACACAGATTTCATTGCTGAGTGATACTGCATTGTACGTAAGTACCACAAGTTCTTTATCCATTTTTCACTTTCTGTGATATTGAACTTGTACGGTAAACGAGGTTCTTGTAAACGGAGGCGTCCCAAACTTTGGGGTGGCTGTGTCTTTTTGATTTTAATTTCCCTAAGCTATAGGACCATAAGTGGAAGTGCCCTAGGCTCTGTTGCTTTGTTTTTTAGATGTTTCAGGAAACACCATACACTTCTCCCGAGTGGTTGTTGGCAATTTACATCCCGCCCATCAGCATAACAAGGCTCCCAGTTCTCCATGGCCTGTCCTGCCTTTCTGGATTTTACACTTTTTTCAGATGGCCCTTTTGACCGGGGGGAAGTGAGACTTCATTGTAGTGCAGATTTCCTTTGCAAGCTTGCTTGGTTGGCCAAAAAGGGCGTATGCGTTTTTTCCTGAATATATTCAGGAAAAAACTCATACGCCCTTTTCGGCCAAGTGCATCATTGTGGACGTTCTGCCTCTTTTCCTATGCTTTCAATGCAATTCCAGTCTACCTCCTGAAATCGGTTTCCTGCAATTCTGCCCCGCTTTCAAGTCCTCTTGGCAACCTTACTTCAGTCTATTTTTGGACGATAGCTGTCATTTATAACTCTGCAGGTTTGTGAATTACAGTGCCCCTGAGCTCCTTTCTGCAACTCGGTTTCTTTTGAGCTGGCCCCAACACCGCAGGATGGCTTCAGGCCCTAATCTGGTTCCGGTACGGCACGCTGAGCCTTTGGTTATTTCCACTTCCTGGTGGGAAATGAGAGTTAAATTTGCCCGTCCAGACACCTCCAGCTAGCCTCTCATTGGTTCTCGCTATTCCTGTTCATCTTCCGCAGAAATTGCAAACTGGGCCAAACAGGAGGTTAAAGGCGCTGACTCTCCAAGTGGGGAGAGTGTTAGTAAAGCGTCTGGAATGTTGCACCCGAGTACCAGGGGAGGAAAACTGAGACATATTTGAACACGTCTCCCGTTCACATGGTTGATCATACTTGGGTTCCACATGCATGTTTTAGCTGAAGGAAGAATACCTTAAACCTGGAGAGTTGAGACCCGTGTAATGGGTACCATGCAATATGATTTCAAAGGGTCTTCATTTGCTCACCGAACCTCTCCAATCCTATCACTGCTGCGTTTATGCCCCTGTACACATGCTTGATTCTCTTTCGGAGACATAGCAATCCATAGGTTTTAAGATACTTACTAGTCAGGTACATTCTTAGGCGTTTAATATGCGGTGTTGAGTCCATTTCGTTGAGCAAGGAGTAGCTCTTGTCTATTCCATATTTGACTTAAGGAACTTTATCTGTGCTCATTTCAATCTCTGGTTTTATGCAGCACCCCAACTCACCTTTACCCTTAAGCAAGCATAAGTTGCTTTTCTAAATTTGAGACCCTGTTCTGTTCTGTAATTCAGTTCCTATGTAGCCAAGTTTACATTCCGTGTATTACTGATATCTTATGATGTTTCTTTTTCTGTGTGACTTATTTCAGTTAGAATCATCATACCTGAATCCACTCATTGTGATGCTAAGGGCCTAATGACATAGATTTCATTGCTGAGTGATATTGCTTTGTAAGTAAATACCACAACTTCTTTATCCATTTTTCACTTTCTGTGATGTTGAACTTGTACTGTAAACGAGGTTCTTGTAAACAGAGGCGTCCCAAACTTTGGGGTGGCTGTGTCTTTTTGATTTTAATTTCCCTAAGCTATAGGACCATAAGTGGAAGTGCCCTACGTTCTGTTGGTTTGTTTTTTAGATGTTTCAGGAAACACCATACACTTCTCCCGAGTGGTTGTTGGCAATTTACATCCCGCCCATCAGCATAACAAGGCTCCCTGTTCTCCATGGCCTGTTACCTTTCTGGATTTTACACTTTTTTCAGATGGCCCTTTTGACCGGGGTGAAGTGAGACTTCATTGTAATGCAGATTTCCTTTGCAAGCTTGCTTGGTTGGCCAAAAAGGGCGTATGCGTTTTTTCCTGAATATATTCAGGAAAAAACGCATACGCCCTTTTTGGCCAAGTGCATCATTGTGGACGTTCTGCCTCTTTTCCTATGCTTTCAATGCAATTCCAGTCTACCTCCTGAAATCGGTTTCCTGCAATTCTGCCCCGCTTTCAAGTCCTCTTGGCAGCCTTACTTCAGTCTATTTTTGGACGATAGCTGTCATTTATAACTCTGCAGGTTTGTGAATTACAGTGCCCCTGAGCTCCTTTCTTCAACTCGCTTTCTTGTGACCTGGCCGCAACACCGCAGGATGGCTTCAGGCCCTAATCTGGTTCCGGCCCGGCACGCTGAGCCTTTGGTTATTTCCTCTTCCTGTTGGGAAATGAGAGTTAAATTTGCCCATCCAGACACCTCCAGCTAGTCTCTCATTGGTTCTCGCTATTCCTGTTCATCCTCCGCAGAAATTGCAAACTGGGCCAAACAGGAGGTTAAAGGGACTGACTCTCCAAGTCGGGAGAGTGTTAGTAAAGTGTCTGGAATGTTGCACCCGAGTACCAGGGGAGGAAAACTGAGACATATTTGAACACGTCTCCCGTTCACATTGTTGATCATACTCTGGGTTCCAAATGCATGTTTTAGCTGAAGGAAGAATACCTTAAACCTGGAGAGTTGAGACCCGTGGAATGGGTACCATGCAATATGACTTCAAAGGGTCTTCATTTGCTCACCGAACCCCTCCAATCCTATCACTGCTGCGTTTATGCCCCTGTACACACGCTTGATTCTCTTTTGGAGACATAGCAATCCATAGGTTTTAAGATACTTACTAGTCAGGTACATTCTTAGGCGTTTAATACGGGGTGTTGAGTCCATTTCGTTGAGCAAGGAGTAGCTCTTGTCTATTCCATATTTGGCTTAAGGAACTTTATCTGTACTCATTTCAATCTCTGGTTTTATGCAGCACCCCAACTCACCTTTCCCCTTAAGCAAGCATAAGTTGGTTTTCTAAATTTGAGACCCTGTTCTGTTTTGGAATGCAGTTCCTGTGTAGCCAAGTTTACATTCCGTGTATTAGTGATATCTTATGATGTTTCTTTTTCTGTGTGACTTATTTCAGTTAGAATCATCGTACCTGAATCCACTCATTATGCTGCTATGGGCCTGATGACATAGATTTCATTGCTGAGTGATACTGCATTGTACGTAAGTACCACAAGTTCTTTATCCATTTTTCACTTTCTGTGATATTGAACTTGTACGGTAAACGAGGTTCTTGTAAACGGAGGCGTCCCAAACTTTGGGGTGGCTGTGTCTTTTTGATTTTAATTTCCCTAAGCTATAGGACCATAAGTGGCAGTGCCCTAGGCTCTGTTGCTTTGTTTTTTAGATGTTTCAGGAAACACCATACACTTCTCCCGAGTGTCTGTTGGCAATTTACATCCCGCCCATCAGCATAACAAGGCTCCCAGTTCTCCATGGCCTGTCCTGCCTTTCTGGATTTTACACTTTTTTCAGATGGCCCTTTTGACCGGGGGGAAGTGAGACTTCATTGTAGTGCAGATTTCCTTTGCAAGCTTGCTTGGTTGGCCAAAAAGGGCGTATGCGTTTTTTCCTGAATATATTCAGGAGAAAACGCATACGCCCTTTTTGGCCAAGTGCATCATTGTGGACGTTCTGCCTCTTTTCCTATGCTTTCAATGCAATTCCAGTCTACCTCCTGAAATCGGTTTCCTGCAATTCTGCCCCGCTTTCAAGTCCTCTTGGCAGCCTTACTTCAGTCTATTTTTGGACGATAGCTGTCATTTATAACTCTGCAGGTTTGTGAATTACAGTGCCCCTGAGCTCCTTTCTTCAACTCGCTTTCTTGTGACCTGGCCGCAACACCGCAGGATGGCTTCAGGCCCTAATCTGGTTCCGGCCCGGCATGCTGAGCCTTTGGTTAATTCCTCTTCCTGGTGGGAAATGAGAGTTAAATTTGCCCGTCCAGACACCTCCAGCTAGCCTCTCATTGGTTCTCGCTATTCCTGTTCATCTTCCGCAGAAATTGCAAACTGGGCCAAACAGGAGGTTAAAGGGACTGACTCTCCAAGTGGGGAGAGTGTTAGTAAAGCGTCTGGAATGTTGCACCCGAGTACCAGGGGAGGAAAACTGAGACATATTTGAACACGTCTCCCGATCACATGGTTGATCATACTCTAGGTTCCACATGCATGTTTTAGCTGAAGGAAGAATACCTTAAACCTGGGTAGTTGAAACCCGTGGAATGGGTACCATGCAATATGACTTCAAAGGGTCTTCATTTGCTCACCGAACCTCTCCAATCCTATCACTGCTGCGTTTATGCCCCTGTACACATGCTTGATTCTCTTTTGGAGACATAGCAATTCATAGGTTTTAAGATACTTACTAGTCAGGTACATTCTTAGGCGTTTAATATGGGGTGTTGAGTCCATTTCGTTGAGCAAGGAGTAGCTCTTTCTATTCCATATTTGGCTTAAGGAACTTTATCTGTGCTCATTTCAATCTCTGGTTTTATGCAGCACCCCAACTCACCTTTCCCCTTAAGCAAGCATAAGTTGGTTTTCTAAATTTGAGACCCTGTTCTGTTTTGGAATTCAGTTCCTGTGTAGCCAAGTTTACATTCCGTGTATTAGTGATATCTTATGATGTTTCTTTTTCTGTGTGACTTATTTCAGTTAGAATCATCGTACCTGAATCCACTCATTATGGTGCTACGGGCCTGATGACATAGATTTCATTGCTGAGTGATACTGCATTGTACGTAAGTACCACAAGTTCTTTATCCATTTTTCACTTTCTGCGATGTTGAACTTGTACTGTAAACGAGGTTCTTGTAAACAGAGCCGTTCCAAACTTTGGGGTGGCTTTGTCTTTTTGATTTTAATTTCCCTAAGCTATAGGACCATAAGTGGAAGTGCCCTAGGTTCTGTTGCTTTGTTTTTTAGATGTTTCAGGAAACACCATACACTTTTCCCGAGTGGTTGTTGGCAATTTACATCCCGCCCATCAGCATAACAAGGCTCCCAGTTCTCCATGGCCTGTCCTGCCTTTCTGGATTTTACACTTTTTTCAGATGGCCCTTTTGACCGGGGGGAAGTGAGACTTCATTGTAGTGCAGATTTCCTTTGCAAGCTTGCTTGGTTGGCCAAAAAGGGCGTATGCGTTTTTTCCTGAATATATTCAGGAAAAAACGCATACGCCCTTTTTGGCCAAGTGCATCATTGTGGACGTTCTGCCTCTTTTCCTATGCTTTCAATGCAATTCCAGTCTACCTCCTGAAATCGGTTTCCTGCAATTCTGCCCCGCTTTCAAGTCCTCTTGGCAGCCTTACTTCAGTCTATTTTTGGACGATAGCTGTCATTTATAACTCTGCAGGTTTGTGAATTACAGTGCCCCTGAGCTCCTTTCTTCAACTCGCTTTCTTTTGAGCTGGCCGCAACACCGCAGGATGGCTTCAGGCCCTAATCTGGTTCCGGCCCGGCATGCTGAGCCTTTGGTTAATTCCTCTTCCTGGTGGGAAATGAGAGTTAAATTTGCCCGTCCAGACACCTCCAGCTAGCCTCTCATTGGTTCTCGCTATTCCTGTTCATCTTCCGCAGAAATTGCAAACTGGGCCAAACAGGAGGTTAAAGGGGCTGACTCTCCAAGTGGGGAGAGTGTTAGTAAAGCGTCTGGAATGTTGCACCCGAGTACCAGGGGAGGAAAACTGAGAAATATTTGAACATGTCTCCCGATCACATGGTTGATCATACTCTAGGTTCCACATGCATGTTTTAGCTGAAGGAAGAATACCTTAAACCTGGAGAGTTGAGACCCGTGTAATGGGTACCATGCAATATGACTTCAAAGGGTCTTCATTTGCTCACCGAACCTCTCCCATCCTATCACTGCTGAATTTATGCCCCTGTACACATGCTTGATTCTCTTTCAGAGACATAGCAATCCATAGGTTTTAAGATACTTACTAGTCAGGTACATTCTTAGGCGTTTAATATGCGGTGTTGAGTCCATTTCGTTGAGCAAGGAGTAGCTCTTGTCTATTCCATATTTGACTTAAGGAACTTTATCTGTGCTCATTTCAATCTCTGGTTTTATGCAGCACCCCAACTCACCTTTACCCTTAAGCAAGCATAAGTTTGTTTTCTAAATTTGAGACCCTGTTCTGTTCTGTAATTCAGTTCCTGTGTAGCCAAGTTTACATTCCGTGTATTACTGATATCTTATGATGTTTCTTTTTCTGTGTGACTTATTTCAGTTAGAATCATCATACCTGAATCCACTCATTGTGATGCTAAGGGCCTGATGACATAGATTTCATTGCTGAGTGATATTGCTTTGTAAGTAAATACCACAACTCCTTTATCCATTTTTCACTTTCTGCGATGTTGAACTTGTACGGTAAACGAGGTTCTTGTAAACAGAGGCGTCCCAAATTTTGGGGTGGCTGTGTCTTTTTGATTTTAATTTCCCTAAGCTATAGGACCATAAGTGGCAGTGCCCTAGGCTCTGTTGCTTTGTTTTTTAGATGTTTCAGGAAACACCATACACTTCTCCCGAGTGTCTGTTGGCAATTTACATCCCGCCCATCAGCATAACAAGGCTCCCAGTTCTCCATGGCCTGTCCTGCCTTTCTGGATTTTACACTTTTTTCAGATGGCCCTTTTGACCGGGGGGAAGTGAGACTTCATTGTAGTGCAGATTTCCTTTGCAAGCTTGCTTGGTTGGCCAAAAAGGGCGTATGCGTTTTTTCCTGAATATATTCAGGAAAAAACGCATACGCCCTTTTTGGCCAAGTGCATCATTGTGGACGTTCTGCCTCTTTTCCTATGCTTTCAATGCAATTCCAGTCTACCTCCTGAAATCGGTTTCCTGCAATTCTGCCCCGCTTTCAAGTCCTCTTGGCAGCCTTACTTCAGTCTATTTTTGGACGATAGCTGTCATTTATAACTCTGCAGGTTTGTGAATTACAGTGCCCCTGAGCTCCTTTCTTCAACTCGCTTTCTTGTGACCTGGCCGCAACACCGCAGGATGGCTTCAGGCCCTAATCTGGTTCCGGCCCGGCATGCTGAGCCTTTGGTTAATTCCTCTTCCTGGTGGGAAATGAGAGTTAAATTTGCCCGTCCAGACACCTCCAGCTAGCCTCTCATTGGTTCTCGCTATTCCTGTTCATCTTCCGCAGAAATTGCAAACTGGGCCAAACAGGAGGTTAAAGGGAATGACTCTCCAAGTGGGGAGAGTGTTAGTAAAGCGTCTGGAATGTTGCACCCGAGTACCAGGGGAGGAAAACTGAGACATATTTGAACACGTCTCCCGATCACATGGTTGATCATACTCTAGGTTCCACATGCATGTTTTAGCTGAAGGAAGAATACCTTAAACCTGGGTAGTTGAAACCCGTGGAATGGGTACCATGCAATATGACTTCAAAGGGTCTTCATCTGCTCACCGAACCTCTCCAATCCTATCACTGCTGCGTTTATGCCCCTGTACACATGCTTGATTCTCTTTTGGAGACATAGCAATCCATAGGTTTTAAGATACTTACAAGTCAGGTACATTCTTAAGCGTTTAATATGCGGTGTTGAGTCCATTTCGTTGAGCAAGGAGTAGCTCTTGTCTATTCCATATTTGGCTTAAGGAACTTTATCTGTGCTCATTTCAATCTCTGGTTTTATGCAGCACCCCAACTCACCTTTACCCTTAAGCAAGCATAAGTTGTCTTTCTAAATTTGAGACCCTGTTCTGTTCTGTAATTCAGTTCCTGTGTCGCCAAGTTTCCATTCCATGTATTACTGATATCTCATGATGTTTCTTTTTCTGTGTGACTTATTTCAGTTAGAATCATCATACCTGAATCCACTCATTGTGCTGCTAAGGGCCTGATGACATAGATTTCATTGCTGAGTGATATTGCTTTGTAAGTGAATACCACAACTTCTTTATCCATTTTTCACTTTCTGCGATGTTGAACTTGTACTGTAAACGATGTTCTTGTAAACAGAGCCGTTCCAAACTTTGGGGAGCTGTGTCTTTTTGATTTTAATTTCCCTAAGCTATAGGACCATAAGTGGAAGTGCCCTAGGCTCTGTTGCTTTGTTTTTTAGATGTTTCAGGAAACACCATACACTTCTCCCAAGTGTCTGTTGGCAATTTACATCCCGCCCTTCAGCATAACAAGGCTCCCAGTTCTCAATGGCCTGTTGCCTTTCTGGATTTTACACTTTTTTCAGATGGCCCTTTTGACCGGGGGGATGTGAGACTTCATTGTAGTGCAGATTTCCTTTGCAAGCTTGCTTGGTTGGCCAAAAAGGGCGTATGCGTTTTTTCCTGAATATATTCAGGAAAAAACGCATACGCCCTTTTTGGCCAAGTGCATCATTGTGGACGTTCTGCCTCTTTTCCTATGCTTTCAATGCAATTCCAGTCTACCTCCTGAAATCGGTTTCCTGCAATTCTGCTCCGCTTTCAAGTCCTCTTGGCAGCCTTACTTCAGTCTATTTTTGGACGATAGCTGTCATTTATAACTCTGCAGGTTTGTGAATTACAGTGCCCCTGAGCTCCTTTCTTCAACTCGCTTTCTTGTGACCTGGCCGCAACACCGCAGGATGGCTTCAGGCCCTAATCTGGTTCCGGCCCGGCATGCTGAGCCTTTGGTTAATTCCTCTTCCTGGTGGGAAATGAGAGTTAAATTTGCCCGTCCAGACACCTCCAGCTAGCCTCTCATTGGTTCTCGCTATTCCTGTTCATCTTCCGCAGAAATTGCAAACTGGGCCAAACAGGAGGTTAAAGGGACTGACTCTCCAAGTGGGGAGAGTGTTAGTAAAGCGTCTGGAATGTTGCACCCGAGTACCAGGGGAGGAAAACTGAGACATATTTGAACACGTCTCCCGATCACATGGTTGATCATACTCTAGGTTCCACATGCATGTTTTAGCTGAAGGAAGAATACCTTAAACCTGGGTAGTTGAAACCCTTGGAATGGGTACCATGCAATATGACTTCAAAGGGTCTTCATTTGCTCACCGAACCTCTCCAATCCTATCACTGCTGCGTTTATGCCCCTGTACACATGCTTGATTCTCTTTTGGAGACATAGCAATCCATAGGTTTTAAGATACTTTCAAGTCAGGTACATTCTTAAGCGTTTAATATGCGGTGTTGAGTCCATTTCGTTGAGCAAGGAGTAGCTCTTGTCTATTCCATATTTGGCTTAAGGAACTTTATCTGTGCTCATTTCAATCTCTGGTTTTATGCAGCACCCCAACTCACCTTTACCCTTAAGCAAGCATAAGTTGTCTTTCTAAATTTGAGACCCTGTTCTGTTCTGTAATTCAGTTCCTGTGTCGCCAAGTTTCCATTCCATGTATTACTGATATCTGATGATGTTTCTTTTTCTGTGTGACTTATTTCAGTTAGAATCATCATACCTGAATCCACTCATTGTGCTGCTAAGGGCCTGATGACATAGATTTCATTGCTGAGTGATATTGCTTTGTAAGTGAATACCACAACTTCTTTATCCATTTTTCACTTTCTGCGATGTTGAACTTGTACTGTAAACGAGGTTCTTGTAAACAGAGCCGTTCCAAACTTTGGGGAGCTGTGTCTTGTTGATTTTAATTTCCCTAAGCTATAGGACCATAAGTGGAAGTGCCCTAGGCTCTGTTGCTTTGTTTTTTAGATGTTTCAGGAAACACCATACACTTCTCCCAAGTGTCTGTTGGCAATTTACATCCCGCCCTTCAGCATAACAAGGCTCCCAGTTCTCAATGGCCTGTTGCCTTTCTGGATTTTACACTTTTTTCAGATGGCCCTTTTGACCGGGGGGAAGTGAGACTTCATTGTAGTGCAGATTTCCTTTGCAAGCTTGCTTGGTTGGCCAAAAAGGGCGTATGCGTTTTTTCCTGAATATATTCAGGAAAAAACGCATACGCCCTTTTTGGCCAAGTGCATCATTGTGGACGTTCTGCCTCTTTTCCTATGCTTTCAATGCAATTCCAGTCTACCTCCTGAAATCGGTTTCCTGCAATTCTGCCCCGCTTTCAAGTCCTCTTGGCAGCCTTACTTCAGTCTATTTTTGGACGATAGCTGTCATTTATAACTCTGCAGGTTTGTGAATTACAGTGCCCCTGAGCTCCTTTCTTCAACTCGCTTTCTTGTGACCTGGCCGCAACACCGCAGGATGCCTTCAGGCCCTAATCTGGTTCTGGGCCGGCATGCTGAGCCTTTGGTTAATTCCTCTTCCTGGTGGGAAATGAGAGTTAAATTTGCCCGTCCAGACACCTCCAGCTAGCCTCTCATTGGTTCTCGCTATTCCTGTTCATCTTCCGCAGAAATTGCAAACTGGGCCAAACAGGAGGTTAAAGGGACTGACTCTCCAAGTGGGGAGAGTGTTAGTAAAGCGTCTGGAATGCTGCACCCGAGTACCAGGGGAGGAAAACTGAGACATATTTGAACACGTCTCCCGATCACATGGTTGATCATACTCTAGGTTCCACATGCATGTTTTAGCTGAAGGAAGAATACCTTAAACCTGGGTAGTTGAAACCCGTGGAATGGGTACCATGCAATATGACTTCAAAGGGTCTTCATCTGCTCACCGAACCTCTCCAATCCTATCACTGCTGTGTTTATGCCCCTGTACACATGCTTGATTCTCTTTCGGAGACATAGCAATCCATAGGTTTTAAGATACTTACTAGTCAGGTACATTCTTAGGCGTTTAATATGGGGTGTTGAGTCCATTTCGTTGAGCAAGGAGTAGCTCTTGTCTATTCCATATTTGGCTTAAGGAACTTTATCTGTGCTCATTTCAATCTCTGGTTTTATGCAGCACCCCAACTCACCTTTACCCTTAAGCAAGAATACGTTGGTTTTCTAAATTTGAGACCCTGTTCTGTTCTGTAATTCAGTTCCTGTGTAGCCAAGTTTACATTCCGTGTATTACTGATATCTTATGATGTTTCTTTTTCTGTGTGACTTATTTCAGTTAGAATCATCATACCTGAATCCACTCATTGTGCTGCTAAGGGCCTGATGACACAGATTTCATTGCTGAGTGATATTGCTTTGTAAGTAAATACCACAACGTCTTTATCCATTTTTCACTTTCTGCGATGTTGAACTTGTACTGTAAACGAGGTTCTTGTAAACAGAGCCGTTCCAAACTTTGGGGTGGCTGTGTCTTTTTGATTTTAATTTCCCTAAGCTATAGGACCATAAGTGGAAGTGCCCTAGGTTCTGTTGCTTTGTTTTTTAGATGTTTCAGGAAACACCATACACTTCTCCCGAGTGGTTGTAGGCAATTTACATCCCGCCCATCAGCATAACAAGGCTCCCAGTTCTCCATGGCCTGTCCTGCCTTTCTGGATTTTACACTTTCTTCAGATGGCCCTTTTGACCGGGGGGAAGTGAGACTTCATTGTAGTGCAGATTTCCTTTGCAAGCTTGCTTGGTTGGCCAAAAAGGGCGTATGCGTTTTTTCCTGAATATATTCAGGAAAAAACGCATACGCCCTTTTTGGCCAAGTGCATCATTGTGGACGTTCTGCCTCTTTTCCTATGCTTTCAATGCAATTCCAGTCTACCTCCTGAAATCGGTTTCCTGCAATTCTGCCCCGCTTTCAAGTCCTCTTGGCAGCCTTACTTCAGTCTATTTTTGGACGATAGCTGTCATTTATAACTCTGCAGGTTTGTGAATTACAGTGCCCCTGAACTCCTTTCTTCAACTCGCTTTCTTGTGACCTGGCCGCAACACCGCAGGATGGCTTCAGGCCCTAATCTGGTTCCGGCCCGGCATGCTGAGCCTTTGGTTAATTCCTCTTCCTGGTGGGAAATGAGAGTTAAATTTGCCCGTCCAGACACCTCCAGCTAGCCTCTCTTTGGTTCTCGCTATTCCTGTTCATCTTCCGCAGAAATTGCAAACTGGGCCAAACAGGAGGTTAAAGGGACTGACTCTCCAAGTGGGGAGAGTGTTAGTAAAGCGTCTGGAATGTTGCACCCGAGTACCAGGGGAGGAAAACTGAGACATATTTGAACACGTCTCCCGATCACATGGTTGATCATACTCTAGGTTCCACATGCATGTTTTAGCTGAAGGAAGAATACCTTAAACCTGGGTAGTTGAAACCGGTGGAATGGGTACCATGCAATATGACTTCAAAGGGTCTTCATTTGCTCACCGAACCTCTCCAATCCTATCACTGCTGCGTTTATGCCCCTGTACACATGCTTGATTCTCTTTTGGAGACATAGCAATCCATAGGTTTTAAGATACTTACTAGTCAGGTACATTCTTAGGCGTTTAATATGGGGTGTTGAGTCCATTTCGTTGAGCAAGGAGTAGCTCTTGTCTATTCCATATTTGGCTTAAGGAACTTTATCTGTGCTCATTTCAATCTCTGGTTTTATGCAGCACCCCAACTCACCTTTCCCCTTAAGCAAGCATAAGTTGGTTTTCTAAATTTGAGACCCTGTTCTGTTTTGGAATTCAGTTCCTGTGTAGCCAAGTTTACATTCCGTGTATTAGTGATATCTTATGATGTTTCTTTTTCTGTGTGACTTATTTCAGTTAGAATCATCGTACCTG
The DNA here is from genome assembly GCF_951394435.1 of Stenella coeruleoalba. Classification (NCBI taxonomy): domain Eukaryota; kingdom Metazoa; phylum Chordata; class Mammalia; order Artiodactyla; family Delphinidae; genus Stenella; species Stenella coeruleoalba. The sequence goes on from NW_027646269.1 coordinate 1,831,169, forward strand.
AATCCACTCATTATGGTGCTACGGGCCTGATGACATAGATTTCATTGCTGAGTGATACTGCATTGTACGTAAGTACCACAAGTTCTTTATCCATTTTTCACTTTCTGCGATGTTGAACTTGTACTGTAAACGAGGTTCTTGTAAACAGAGCCGTTCCAAACTTTGGGGTGGCTTTGTCTTTTTGATTTTAATTTCCCTAAGCTATAGGACCATAAGTGGAAGTGCCCTAGGTTCTGTTGCTTTGTTTTTTAGATGTTTCAGGAAACACCATACACTTCTCCCGAGTGGTTGTTGGCAATTTACATCCCGCCCATCAGCATAACAAGGCTCCCAGTTCTCCATGGCCTGTCCTGCCTTTCTGGATTTTACACTTTTTTCAGATGGCCCTTTTGACCGGGGGGAAGTGAGACTTCATTGTAGTGCAGATTTCCTTTGCAAGCTTGCTTGGTTGGCCAAAAAGGGCGTATGCGTTTTTTCCTGAATATATTCAGGAAAAAACGCATACGCCCTTTTTGGCCAAGTGCATCATTGTGGACGTTCTGCCTCTTTTCCTATGCTTTCAATGCAATTCCAGTCTACCTCCTGAAATCGGTTTCCTGCAATTCTGCCCCGCTTTCAAGTCCTCTTGGCAGCCTTACTTCAGTCTATTTTTGGACGATAGCTGTCATTTATAACTCTGCAGGTTTGTGAATTACAGTGCCCCTGAGCTCCTTTCTTCAACTCGCTTTCTTTTGAGCTGGCCGCAACACCGCAGGATGGCTTCAGGCCCTAATCTGGTTCCGGCCCGGCATGCTGAGCCTTTGGTTAATTCCTCTTCCTGGTGGGAAATGAGAGTTAAATTTGCCCGTCCAGACACCTCCAGCTAGCCTCTCATTGGTTCTCGCTATTCCTGTTCATCTTCCGCAGAAATTGCAAACTGGGCCAAACAGGAGGTTAAAGGGGCTGACTCTCCAAGTGGGGAGAGTGTTAGTAAAGCGTCTGGAATGTTGCACCCGAGTACCAGGGGAGGAAAACTGAGAAATATTTGAACATGTCTCCCGATCACATGGTTGATCATACTCTAGGTTCCACATGCATGTTTTAGCTGAAGGAAGAATACCTTAAACCTGGAGAGTTGAGACCCGTGTAATGGGTACCATGCAATATGACTTCAAAGGGTCTTCATTTGCTCACCGAACCTCTCCAATCCTATCACTGCTGCGTTTATTCCCCTGTACACATGCTTGATTCTCTTTCGGAGACATAGCAATCCATAGGTTTTAAGATACTTACTAGTCAGGTACATTCTTAGGCGTTTAATATGCGGTGTTGAGTCCATTTCATTGAGCAAGGCGTAGCTCTTGTCTATTCCATATTTGACTTAAGGAACTTTATCTGTGCTCATTTCAATCTCTGGTTTTATGCAGCACCCCAACTCACCTTTACCCTAAAGCAAGCATAAGTTGGTTTTCTAAATTTGAGACCCTGTTCTGTTCTGTAATTCAGTTCCTGTGTAGCCAAGTTTACATTCCGTGTATTACTGATATCTTATGATGTTTCTTTTTCTGTGTGACTTACTTCAGTTAGAATCATCATACCTGAATCCACTCATTGTGCTGCTAAGGGCCTGATGACACAGACTTCATTGCTGAGTGATATTGCTTTGTAAGTAAATACCACAACTTCTTTATCCATTTTTCACTTTCTGCGATGTTGAACTTGTACTGTAAACGAGGTTCTTGTAAACAGAGCCATTCCAAACTTTGGGGTGGCTGTGTCTTTTTGATTTTAATTTCCCTAAGCTATAGGACCATAAGTGGAAGTGCCCTAGGTTCTGTTGCTTTGTTTTTTAGATGTTTCAGGAAACACCATACACTTCTCCCGAGTGGTTGTTGGCAATTTACATCCCGCCCATCAGCATAACAAGGCTCCCAGTTCTCCATGGCCTGTCCTGCCTTTCTGGATTTTACACTTTTTTCAGATGGCCCTTTTGACCGGGGGGAAGTGAGACTTCATTGTAGTGCAGATTTCCTTTGCAAGCTTGCTTGGTTGGCCAAAAAGGGCGTATGCGTTTTTTCCTGAATATATTCAGGAAAAAACGCATACGCCCTTTTTGGCCAAGTGCATCATTGTGGACGTTCTGCCTCTTTTCCTATGCTTTCAATGCAATTCCAGTCTACCTCCTGAAATCGGTTTCCTGCAATTCTGCCCCGCTTTCAAGTCCTCTTGGCAGCCTTACTTCAGTCTATTTTTGGACGATAGCTGTCATTTATAACTCTGCAGGTTTGTGAATTACAGTGCCCCTGAGCTCCTTTCTTCAACTCGCTTTCTTGTGACCTGGCCGCAACACCGCAGGATGGCTTCAGGCCCTAATCTGGTTCCGGTACGGCACGCTGAGCCTTTGGTTATTTCCTCTTCCTGGTGGGAAATGAGAGTTAAATTTGCCCGTCCAGACACCTCCAGCTAGCCTCCCATTGGTTCTCGCTATTCCTGTTCATCTTCCGCAGAAATTGCAAACTGGGCCAAACAGGAGGTTAAAGGCGCTGACTCTCCAAGTGGGGAGAGTGTTAGTAAAGCGTCTGGAATGTTGCACCCGAGTACCAGGGGAGGAAAACTGAGACATATTTGAACACGTCTCCCGATCACATGGTTGATCATACTCTGGGTTCCACATGCATGTTTTAGCTGAAGGAAGAATACCTAAAACCTGGGTAGTTGAAACCCGTGGAATGGGTACCATGCAATATGACTTCAAAGGGTCTTCATTTGCTCACCGAACCTCTCCAATCCTATCACTGCTGCGTTTATGCCCCTGTACACATGCTTGATTCTCTTTCGGAGACATAGCAATCCATAGGTTTTAAGATACTTACTAGTCAGGTACATTCTTAGGCGTTTAATATGCGGTGTTGAGTCCATTTCATTGAGCAAGGAGTAGCTCTTGTCTATTCCATATTTGACTTAAGGAACTTTATCTGTGCTCATTTCAATCTCTGGTTTTATGCAGCACCCCAACTCACCGTTACCCTTAAGCAAGCATAAGTTGGTTTTCTAAATTTGAGACCCTGTTCTGTTCTGTAATTCAGTTCCTGTGTAGCCAAGTTTACATTCCGTGTATTACTGATATCTTATGATGTTTCTTTTTCTGTGTGACTTACTTCAGTTAGAATCATCATACCTGAATCCACTCATTGTGATGCTAAGGGCCTGATGACATAGATTTCATTGCTGAGTGATATTGCTTTGTAAGTAAATACCACAACTTCTTTATCCATTTTTCACTTTCTGCGATGTTGAACTTGTACTGTAAACGAGGTTCTTGTAAACAGAGGCGTCCCAAACTTTGGGGTGGCTGTGTCTTTTTGATTTTAATTTCCCTAAGCTATAGGACCATAAGTGGCAGTGCCCTAGGCTCTGTTGCTTTGTTTTTTAGATGTTTCAGGAGACACCATACACTTCTCCCGAGTGGTTGTTGGCAATTTACATCCCGCCCATCAGCATAACAAGGCTCCCAGTTCTCCATGGCCTGTCCTGCCTTTCTGGATTTTACACTTTTTTCAGATGGCCCTTTTGACCGGGGGGAAGTGAGACTTCATTGTAGTGCAGATTTCCTATGCAAGCTTGCTTGGTTGGCCAAAAAGGGCGTATGCATTTTTTCCTGAATATATTCAGGAAAAAACGCATACGCCCTTTTTGGCCAAGTGCATCATTGTGGACGTTCTGCCTCTTTTCCTATGCTTTCAATGCAATTCCAGTCTACCTCCTGAAATCAGTTTCCTGCAATTCTGCCCCACTTTCAAGTCCTCTTGGCAGCCTTACTTCAGTCTATTTTTGGACGATAGCTGTCATTTATAACTCTGCAGGTTTGTGAATTACAGTGTGCCTGAGCTCCTTTCTTCAACTCGCTTTCTTTTGAGCTGGCCGCAACACCGCAGGATGGCTTCAGGCCCTAATCTGGTTCCGGCACGGCACGCTGAGCGTTTGGTTAATTCCTCTTCCTGGTGGGAAATGAGAGTTAAATTTGCCCGTCCAGACACCTCCAGCTAGCCTCTCATTGGTTCTCGCTATTCCTGTTCATCTTCCGCAGAAATTGCAAACTGGGCCAAACAGGAGGTTAAAGGGACTGACTCTCCAAGTCGGGAGAGTGTTAGTAAAGCGTCTGGAATGTTGCACCCGAGTACCAGGGTACGAAAACTGAGACATATTTGAACACGTCTCCCGATCACATGGTTGATCATACTCTAGGTTCCACATGCATGTTTCAACTGAAGGAAGAATACTTTAAACCTGGGTAGTTGAAACCCGTGGAATGGGTACCATGCAATATGACTTCAAAGGGTCTTCATTTGCTCACCGAACCTCTCCAATCCTATCACTGCTGCGTTTATTCCCCTGTACACATGCTTGATTCTCTTTCGGAGACATAGCAATCCATAGGTTTTAAGATACTTACTAGTCAGGTACATTCTTAGGCGTTTAATATGCGGTGTTGAGTCCATTTCGTTGAGCAAGGAGTAACTCTTGTCTATTCCATATTTGACTTAAGGAACTTTATCTGTGCTCATTTCAATCTCTGGTTTTATGCAGCACCCCAACTCACCTTTACCCTTAAGCAAGCATAAGTTGGTTTTCTAAATTTGAGACCCTGTTCTGTTCTGTAATTCAGTTCCTGTGTAGCCAAGTTTACATTCCGTGTATTACTGATATCTTATGATGTTTCTTTTTCTGTGTGACTTACTTCAGTTAGAATCATTATACCTGAATCCACTCATTGTGCTGCTAAGGGCCTGATGACACAGATTTCATTGTTGAGTGATATTGCTTTGTAAGTAAATACCACAACTTCTTTATCCATTTTTCACTTTCTGCGATGTTGAACTTGTACTGTAAACGAGGTTCTTGTAAACAGAGCCGTTCCAAACTTTGGGGTGGCTGTGTCTTTTTGATTTTAATTTCCCTAAGCTATAGGACCATAAGTGGAAGTGCCCTAGGTTCTGTTGCTTTGTTTTTTAGATGTTTCAGGAAACACCATACACTTCTCCCGAGTGGTTGTTGGCAATTTACATCCCGCCCATCAGCATAACAAGGCTCCCAGTTCTCCATGGCCTGTCCTGCCTTTCTTGATTTTACACTTTTTTCAGATGGCCCTTTTGACCGGGGGGAAGTGAGACTTCATTGTAGTGCAGATTTCCTTTGCAAGCTTGCTTGGTTGGCCAAAAAGGGCGTATGCGTTTTTTCCTGAATATATTCAGGAAAAAACGCATACGCCCTTTTTGGCCAAGTGCATCATTGTGGACGTTCTGCCTCTTTTCCTATGCTTTCAATGCAATTCCAGTCTACCTCCTGAAATCGGTTTCCTGCAATTCTGCTCCGCTTTCAAGTCCTCTTGGCAGCCTTACTTCAGTCTATTTTTGGACGATAGCTGTCATTTATTACTCTGCAGGTTTGTAAATTACAGTGCCCCTGAGCTCCTTTCTTCAACTCGTTTTCTTTTGAGCTGGCCGCAACACCGCAGGATGGCTTCAGGCCCTAATCTGGTTCCGGTACGGCACGCTGAGCCTTTGGTTATTTCCTCTTCCTGGTGGGAAATGAGAGTTAAATTTGCCCGTCCAGACACCTCCAGCTAGCCTCTCATTGGTTCTCGCTATTCCTGTTAATCTTCCACAGAAATTGCAAACTGGGCCAAACAGGAGGTTAAAGGCGCTGACTCTCCAAGTGGGGAGAGTGTTAGTAAAGCGTCTGGAATGTTGCACCCGAGTACCAGGGGAGGAAAACTGAGACATATTTGAACACGTCTCCCGTTCACATGGTTGATCATACTTGGGTTCCACATGCATGTTTTAGCTGAAGGAAGAATACCTTAAACCTGGAGAGTTGAGACCCGTGTAATGGGTACCATGTAATATGACTTCAAAGGGTCTTCATTTGCTCACCGAACCTCTCCAATCCTATCACTGCTGCGTTTATGCCCCTGTACACATGCTTGATCTCTTTCGGAAACATAGCAATCCATAGGTTTTAAGATAATTACTAGTCAGGTACATTCTTAGGCGTTTAATATGGGGTGTTGAGTCCATTTCGTTGAGCAAGGAGTAGCTCTTGTCTATTCCATATTTGGCTTAAGGAACTTTATCTGTGCTCATTTCAATCTCTGGTTTTATGCAGCACCCCAACTCACCTTTACCCTTAAGCAAGAATAAGTTGGTTTTCTAAATTTGAGACCCTGTTCTGTTCTGTAATTCAGTTCCTGTGTAGCCAAGTTTACATTCCGTGTATTACTGATATCTTATGATGTTTCTTTTTCTGTGTGACTTATTTCAGTTAGAATCATCATACCTGAATCCACTCATTGTGCTGCTAAGGGCCTGATGACACAGACTTCATTGCTGAGTGATATTGCTTTGTAAGTAAATACCACAACTTCTTTATCCATTTTTCACTTTCTGCGATGTTGAACTTGTACTGTAAACGAGGTTCTTGTAAACAGAGCCGTTCCAAACTTTGGGGTGGCTGTGTCTTTTTGATTTTAATTTCCCTAAGCTATAGGACCATAAGTGGAAGTGCTCTAGGTTCTGTTGCTTTGTTTTTTAGATGTTTCAGGAAACACCATACACTTCTCCCGAGTGGTTGTTGGCAATTTACATCCCGCCCATCAGCATAACAAGGCTCCCAGTTCTCCATGGCCTGTCCTGCCTTTCTGGATTTTACACTTTTTTCAGATGGCCCTTTTGACCGGGGGGAAGTGAGACTTCATTGTAGTGCAGATTTCCTTTGCAAGCTTGCTTGGTTGGCCAAAAAGGGCGTATGCGTTTTTTCCTGAATATATTCAGGAAAAAACGCATACGCCCTTTTTGGCCAAGTGCATCATTGTGGACGTTCTGCCTCTTTTCCTATGCTTTCAATGCAATTCCAGTCTACCTCCTGAAATCGGTTTCCTGCAATTCTGCCCCGATTTCAAGTCCTCTTGGCAGCCTTACTTCAGTCTATTTTTGGACGATAGCTGTCATTTATAACTCTGCAGGTTTGTGAATTACAGTGCCCCTGAGCTCCTTTCTTCAACTCGCTTTCTTGTGACCTGGCCGCAACACCGCAGGATGGCTTCAGGCCCTAATCTGGTTCCGGTACGGCACGCTGAGCCTTTGGTTATTTCCTCTTCTGGTGGGAAATGAGAGTTAAATTTGCCCGTCCAGACACCTCCAGCTAGCCTCTCATTGGTTCTCGCTATTCCTGTTCATCTTCCGCAGAAATTGCAAACTGGGCCAAACAGGAGGTTAAAGGCGCTGACTCTCCAAGTCGGGAGAGTGTTAGTAAAGCGTCTGGAATGTTGCACCCGAGTACCAGGGGAGGAAAACTGAGACATATTTGAACACGTCTCCCGTTCACATGGTTGATCATACTTGGGTTCCACATGCATGTTTTAGCTGAAGGAAGAATACCTTAAACCTGGAGAGTTGAGACCCGTGTAATGGGTACCATGCAATATGACTTCAAAGGGTCTTCATTTGCTCACCGAACCTCTCCAATCCTATCACTGCTGCGTTTATGCCCCTGTACACATGCTTGATTCTCTTTTGGAGACATAGCAATCCATAGGTTTTACGATACTTACTAGTCAGGTACATTCTTAGGCGTTTAATATGCGGTGTTGAGTCCATTTCGTTGAGCAAGGAGTAGCTCTTGTCTATTCCATATTTGACTTAAGGAACTTTATCTGTGCTCATTTCAATCTCTGGTTTTATGCAGCACCCCAACTCACCTTTACCCTTAAGCAAGCATAAGTTGGTTTTCTAAATTTGAGACCCTGTTCTGTTCTGTAATTCAGTTCCTGTGTAGCCAAGTTTACATTCCGTGTATTACTGATATCTTATGATGTTTCTTTTTCTGTGTGACTTATTTCAGTTAGAATCATCATACCTGAATCCACTCATTGTGATGCTAAGGGCCTGATGACATAGATTTCATTGCTGAGTGATATTGCTTTGTAAGTAAATACCACAACTTCTTTATCCATTTTTCACTTTCTGCGATGTTGAACTTGTACTGTAAACGAGGTTCTTGTAAACAGAGGCGTCCCAAACTTTGGGGTGGCTGTGTCTTTTTGATTTTAATTTCCCTAAGCTATAGGACCATAAGTGGCAGTGCCCTAGGCTCTGTTGCTTTGTTTTTTAGATGTTTCAGGAAACACCATACACTTCTCCCGAGTGTCTGTTGGCAATTTACATCCCGCCCATCAGCATAACAAGGCTCCCAGTTCTCCATGGCCTGTCCTGCCTTTCTGGATTTTACACTTTTTTCAGATGGCCCTTTTGACCGGGGGGAAGTGAGACTTCATTGTAGTGCAGATTTCCTTTGCAAGCTTGCTTGGTTGGCCAAAAAGGGCGTATGCGTTTTTTCCTGAATATATTCAGGAAAAAACGCATACGCCCTTTTTGGCCAAGTGCATCATTGTGGACGTTCTGCCTCTTTTCCTATGCTTTCAATGCAATTCCAGTCTACCTCCTGAAATCGGTTTCCTGCAATTCTGCCCCGCTTTCAAGTCCTCTTGGCAGCCTTACTTCAGTCTATTTTTGGACGATAGCTGTCATTTATAACTCTGCAGGTTTGTGAATTACAGTGCCCCTGAGCTCCTTTCTTCAACTCGCTTTCTTGTGACCTGGCCGCAACACCGCAGGATGGCTTCAGGCCCTAATCTGGTTCCGGTACGGCACGCTGAGCCTTTGGTTATTTCCTCTTCCTGGTGGGAAATGAGAGTTAAATTTGCCCGTCCAGACACCTCCAGCTAGTCTCTCATTGGTTCTCGCTATTCCTGTTCATCTTCCGCAGAAATTGCAAACTGGGCCAAACAGGAGGTTAAAGGCGCTGACTCTCCAAGTGGGGAGAGTGTTAGTAAAGCGTCTGGAATGTTGCACCCGAGTACCAGGGGAGGAAAACTGAGACATATTTGAACACGTCTCCCGTTCACATGGTTGATCATACTTGGGTTCCACATGCATGTTTTAGCTGAAGGAAGAATACCTTAAACCTGGAGAGTTAAGACCCGTGTAATGGGTACCATGCAATATGACTTCAAAGGGTCTTCATTTGCTCACCGAACCTCTCCAATCCTATCACTGCTGCGTTTATGCCCCTGTACACATGCTTGATTCTCTTTCGGAGACATAGCAATCCATAGGTTTTAAGATACTTACTAGTCAGGTACATTCTTTGGCGTTTAATATGCGGTGTTGAGTCCATTTCGTTGAGCAAGGAGTAGCTCTTGTCTATTCCATATTTGACTTAAGGAACTTTATCTGTGCTCATTTCAATCTCTGGTTTTATGCAGCACCCCAACTCACCTTTACCCTTAAGCAAGCATAAGTTGGTTTTCTAAATTTGAGACCCTGTTCTGTTCTGTAATTCAGTTCCTGTGTAGCCAAGTTTACATTCCGTGTATTACTGATATCTTATGATGTTTCTTTTTCTGTGTGACTTACTTCAGTTAGAATCATCATACCTGAATCCACTCATTGTGCTGCTAAGGGCCTGATGACACAGATTTCATTGCTGAGTGATATTGCTTTGTAAGTAAATACCACAACTTCTTTATCCATTTTTCACTTTCTGCGATGTTGAACTTGTACTGTAAACGAGGTTCTTGTAAACAGAGCCGTTCCAAACTTTGGGGTGGCTGTGTCTTTTTGATTTTAATTTCCCTAAGCTATAGGACCATAAGTGGCAGTGCCCTAGGCTCTGTTGCTTTGTTTTTTAGATGTTTCAGGAAACACCATACACTTCTCCCTAGTGTCTGTTGGCAATTTACATCCCGCCCATCAGCATAACAAGGCTCCCAGTTCTCCATGGCCTGTCCTGCCTTTCTGGATTTTACACTTTTCTCAGATGGCCCTTTTGACCGGGGGGAAGTGAGACTTCATTGTAGTGCAGATTTCCTTTGCAAGCTTGCTTGGTTGGCCAAAAAGGGCGTATGCGTTTTTTCCTGAATATATTCAGGAAAAAACGCATACGCCCTTTTTGGCCAAGTGCATCACTGTGGACGTTCTGCCTCTTTTCCTATGCTTTCAATGCAATTCCAGTCTACCTCCTGAAATCGGTTTCCTGCAATTCTGCCCCGATTTCAAGTCCTCTTGGCAGCCTTACTTCAGTCTATTTTTGGACGATAGCTGTCATTTATAACTCTGCAGGTTTGTGAATTACAGTGCCCCTGAGCTCCTTTCTTCAACTCGCTTTCTTGTGACCTGGCCGCAACACCGCAGGATGGCTTCAGGCCCTAATCTGGTTCCGGTACGGCACGCTGAGCCTTTGGTTATTTCCTCTTCTGGTGGGAAATGAGAGTTAAATTTGCCCGTCCAGACACCTCCAGCTAGCCTCTCATTGGTTCTCGCTATTCCTGTTCATCTTCCGCAGAAATTGCAAACTGGGCCAAACAGGAGGTTAAAGGCGCTGACTCTCCAAGTCGGGAGAGTGTTAGTAAAGCGTCTGGAATGTTGCACCCGAGTACCAGGGGAGGAAAACTGAGACATATTTGAACACGTCTCCCGTTCACATGGTTGATCATACTTGGGTTCCACATGCATGTTTTAGCTGAAGGAAGAATACCTTAAACCTGGAGAGTTGAGACCCGTGTAATGGGTACCATGCAATATGACTTCAAAGGGTCTTCATTTGCTCACCGAACCTCTCCAATCCTATCACTGCTGCGTTTATGCCCCTGTACACATGCTTGATTCTCTTTTGGAGACATAGCAATCCATAGGTTTTACGATACTTACTAGTCAGGTACATTCTTAGGCGTTTAATATGCGGTGTTGAGTCCATTTCGTTGAGCAAGGAGTAGCTCTTGTCTATTCCATATTTGACTTAAGGAACTTTATCTGTGCTCATTTCAATCTCTGGTTTTATGCAGCACCCCAACTCACCTTTACCCTTAAGCAAGCATAAGTTGGTTTTCTAAATTTGAGACCCTGTTCTGTTCTGTAATTCAGTTCCTGTGTAGCCAAGTTTACATTCCGTGTATTACTGATATCTTATGATGTTTCTTTTTCTGTGTGACTTATTTCAGTTAGAATCATCATACCTGAATCCACTCATTGTGATGCTAAGGGCCTGATGACATAGATTTCATTGCTGAGTGATATTGCTTTGTAAGTAAATACCACAACTTCTTTATCCATTTTTCACTTTCTGCGATGTTGAACTTGTACTGTAAACGAGGTTCTTGTAAACAGAGGCGTCCCAAACTTTGGGGTGGCTGTGTCTTTTTGATTTTAATTTCCCTAAGCTATAGGACCATAAGTGGCAGTGCCCTAGGCTCTGTTGCTTTGTTTTTTAGATGTTTCAGGAAACACCATACACTTCTCCCGAGTGTCTGTTGGCAATTTACATCCCGCCCATCAGCATAACAAGGCTCCCAGTTCTCCATGGCCTGTCCTGCCTTTCTGGATTTTACACTTTTTTCAGATGGCCCTTTTGACCGGGGGGAAGTGAGACTTCATTGTAGTGCAGATTTCCTTTGCAAGCTTGCTTGGTTGGCCAAAAAGGGCGTATGCGTTTTTTCCTGAATATATTCAGGAAAAAACGCATACGCCCTTTTTGGCCAAGTGCATCATTGTGGACGTTCTGCCTCTTTTCCTATGCTTTCAATGCAATTCCAGTCTACCTCCTGAAATCGGTTTCCTGCAATTCTGCCCCGCTTTCAAGTCCTCTTGGCAGCCTTACTTCAGTCTATTTTTGGACGATAGCTGTCATTTATAACTCTGCAGGTTTGTGAATTACAGTGCCCCTGAGCTCCTTTCTTCAACTCGCTTTCTTGTGACCTGGCCGCAACACCGCAGGATGGCTTCAGGCCCTAATCTGGTTCCGGTACGGCACGCTGAGCCTTTGGTTATTTCCTCTTCCTGGTGGGAAATGAGAGTTAAATTTGCCCGTCCAGACACCTCCAGCTAGTCTCTCATTGGTTCTCGCTATTCCTGTTCATCTTCCGCAGAAATTGCAAACTGGGCCAAACAGGAGGTTAAAGGCGCTGACTCTCCAAGTGGGGAGAGTGTTAGTAAAGCATCTGGAATGTTTCACCCGAGTACCAGGGGAGGAAAACTGAGACATATTTGAACACGTCTCCCGTTCACATGGTTGATCATACTCTGGGTTCCACATGCATGTTTTAGCTGAAGGAAGAATACCTTAAACCTGGAGAGTTGAGACCCGTGGAATGGGTGCCATGCAATATGACTTCAAAGGGTCTTCATTTGCTCACCGAACCTCTCCAATCCTATCACTGCTGCGTTTATGCCCCTGTACACATGCTTGATTCTCTTTTGGAGACATAGCAATCCATAGGTTTTAAGATACTTACTAGTCAGGTACATTCTTAGGTGTTTAATATGGGGTGTTGAGTCCATTTCGTTGAGCAAGGAGTAGCTCTTGTCTATTCCATATTTGGCTTAAGGAACTTTATCTGTGCTCATTTCAATCTCTGGTTTTATGCAGCACCCCAACTCACCTTTCCCCTTAAGCAAGCATAAGTTAGTTTTCTAAATTTGAGACCCTGTTCTGTTCTGTAATTCAGTTCCTGTGTAGCCAAGTTTACATTCCGTGTATTACTGATATCTTATGATGTTTCTTTTTCTGTGTGACTTACTTCAGTTAGAATCATCATACCTGAATCCACTCATTGTGATGCTAAGGGCCTGATGACATAGATTTCATTGCTGAGTGATATTGCTTTGTAAGTAAATACCACAACTTCTTTATCCATTTTTCACTTTCGGCGATGTTGAACTTGTACTGTAAACGAGGTTCTTGTAAACAGAGGCGTCCCAAACTTTGGGGTGGCTGTGTCTTTTTGATTTTAATTTCCCTAAGCTATAGGACCATAAGTGGCAGTGCCCTAGGCTCTGTTGCTTTGTTTTTTAGATGTTTCAGGAAACACCATACACTTCTCCCGAGTGTCTGTTGGCAATTTACATCCCGCCCATCAGCATAACAAGGCTCCCAGTTCTCCATGGCCTGTCCTGCCTTTCTGGATTTTACACTTTTTTCAGATGGCCCTTTTGACCGGGGGGAAGTGAGACTTCATTGTAGTGCAGATTTCCTTTGCAAGCTTGCTTGGTTGGCCAAAAAGGGCGTATGCGTTTTTTCCTGAATATATTCAGGAAAAAACGCATACGCCCTTTTTGGCCAAGTGCATCATTGTGGACGTTCTGCCTCTTTTCCTATGCTTTCAATGCAATTCCAGTCTACCTCCTGAAATCGGTTTCCTGCAATTCTGCCCCGATTTCAAGTCCTCTTGGCAGCCTTACTTCAGTCTATTTTTGGACGATAGCTGTCATTTATAACTCTGCAGGTTTGTGAATTACAGTGCCCCTGAGCTCCTTTCTTCAACTCGCTTTCTTGTGACCTGGCCGCAACACCGCAGGATGGCTTCAGGCCCTAATCTGGTTCCGGTACGGCACGCTGAGCCTTTGGTTATTTCCTCTTCCTGGTGGGAAATGAGAGTTAAATTTGCCCGTCCAGACACCTCCAGCTAGCCTCTCATTGGTTCTCGCTATTCCTGTTCATCTTCCGCAGAAATTGCAAACTGGGCAAAACAGGAGGTTAAAAGCGCTGACTCTCCAAGTCGGGAGAGTGTTAGTAAAGCGTCTGGAATATTGCACCCGAGTACCAGGGGAGGAAAACTGAGACATATTTGAACACGTCTCCCGTTCACATGGTTGATCATACTTGGGTTCCACATGCATGTTTTAGCTGAAGGAAGAATACCTTAAACCTGGAGAGTTGAGACCCGTGTAATGGGTACCATGCAATATGACTTCAAAGGGTCTTCATTTGCTCACCGAACCTCTCCAATCCTATCACTGCTGCGTTTATGCCCCTGTACACATGCTTGATTCTCTTTTGGAGACATAGCAATCCATAGGTTTTACGATACTTACTAGTCAGGTACATTCTTAGGCGTTTAATATGCGGTGTTGAGTCCATTTCGTTGAGCAAGGAGTAGCTCTTGTCTATTCCATATTTGACTTAAGGAACTTTATCTGTGCTCATTTCAATCTCTGGTTTTATGCAGCACCCCAACTCACCTTTACTCTTAAGCAAGCATAAGTTGGTTTTCTAAATTTGAGACCCTGTTCTGTTCTGTAATTCAGTTCCTGTGTAGCCAAGTTTACATTCCGTGTATTACTGATATCTTATGATGTTTCTTTTTCTGTGTGACTTATTTCAGTTAGAATCATCATACCTGAATCCACTCATTGTGATGCTAAGGGCCTGATGACATAGATTTCATTGCTGAGTGATATTGCTTTGTAAGTAAATACCACAACTTCTTTATCCATTTTTCACTTTCGGCGATGTTGAACTTGTACTGTAAACGAGGTTCTTGTAAACAGAGGCGTCCCAAACTTTGGGGTGGCTGTGTCTTTTTGATTTTAATTTCCCTAAGCTATAGGACCATAAGTGGCAGTGCCCTAGGCTCTGTTGCTTTGTTTTTTAGATGTTTCAGGAAACACCATACACTTCTCCCGAGTGTCTGTTGGCAATTTACATCCCGCCCATCAGCATAACAAGGCTCCCAGTTCTCCATGGCCTGTCCTGCCTTTCTGGATTTTACACTTTTTTCAGATGGCCCTTTTGACCGGGGGGAAGTGAGACTTCATTGTAGTGCAGATTTCCTTTGCAAGCTTGCTTGGTTGGCCAAAAAGGGCGTATGCGTTTTTTCCTGAATATATTCAGGAAAAAACGCATACGCCCTTTTTGGCCAAGTGCATCATTGTGGACGTTCTGCCTCTTTTCCTATGCTTTCAATGCAATTCCAGTCTACCTCCTGAAATCGGTTTCCTGCAATTCTGCCCCGATTTCAAGTCCTCTTGGCAGCCTTACTTCAGTCTATTTTTGGACGATAGCTGTCATTTATAACTCTGCAGGTTTGTGAATTACAGTGCCCCTGAGCTCCTTTCTTCAACTCGCTTTCTTGTGACCTGGCCGCAACACCGCAGGATGGCTTCAGGCCCTAATCTGGTTCCGGTACGGCACGCTGAGCCTTTGGTTATTTCCTCTTCCTGGTGGGAAATGAGAGTTAAATTTGCCCGTCCAGACACCTCCAGCTAGCCTCTCATTGGTTCTCGCTATTCCTGTTCATCTTCCGCAGAAATTGCAAACTGGGCCAAACAGGAGGTTAAAAGCGCTGACTCTCCAAGTCGGGAGAGTGTTAGTAAAGCGTCTGGAATGTTGCACCCGAGTACCAGGGGAGGAAAACTGAGACATATTTGAACACGTCTCCCGTTCACATGGTTGATCATACTTGGGTTCCACATGCATGTTTTAGCTGAAGGAAGAATACCTTAAACCTGGAGAGTTGAGACCCGTGTAATGGGTACCATGCAATATGACTTCAAAGGGTCTTCATTTGCTCACCGAACCTCTCCAATCCTATCACTGCTGCGTTTATGCCCCTGTACACATGCTTGATTCTCTTTTGGAGACATAGCAATCCATAGGTTTTACGATACTTACTAGTCAGGTACATTCTTAGGCGTTTAATATGCGGTGTTGAGTCCATTTCGTTGAGCAAGGAGTAGCTCTTGTCTATTCCATATTTGGCTTAAGGAACTTTATCTGTGCTCATTTCAATCTCTGGTTTTATGCAGCACCCCAACTCACCTTTACCCTTAAGCAAGCATAAGTTGGTTTTCTAAATTTGAGACCCTGTTCTGTTCTGTAATTCAGTTCCTGTGTAGCCAAGTTTACATTCCATGTATTACTGATATCTTATGATGTTTCTTTTTCTGTGTGACTTATTTCAGTTAGAATCATCATACCTAAATCCACTCATTGTGATGCTAAGGGCCTGATGACATAGATTTCATTGCTGAGTGATATTGCTTTGTAAGTAAATACCACAACTTCTTTATCCATTTTTCACTTTCTGCGATGTTGAACTTGTACTGTAAACGAGGTTCTTGTAAACAGAGGCGTCCCAAACTTTGGGGTGGCTGTGTCTTTTTGATTTTAATTTCCCTAATCTATAGGACCATAAGTGGCAGTGCCCTAGGCTCTGTTGCTTTGTTTTTTAGATGTTTCAGGAAACACCATACACTTCTCCCGAGTGGTTGTTGGCAATTTACATCCCGCCCATCAGCATAACAAGGCTCCCAGTTCTCCATGGCCTGTCCTGCCTTTCTGGATTTTACACTTTTTTCAGATGGCCCTTTTGACCAGGGGGAAGTGAGACTTCATTGTAGTGCAGATTTCCTTTGCAAGCTTGCTTGGTTGGCCAAAAAGGGCGTATGCGTTTTTTCCTGAATATATTCAGGAAAAAACGCATACGCCCTTTTTGGCCAAGTGCATCATTGTGGACGTTCTGCCTCTTTTCCTATGCTTTCAATGCAATTCCAGTCTACCTCCTGAAATCGGTTTCCTGCAATTCTGCCCCGCTTTCAAGTCCTCTTGGCAGCCTTACTTCAGTCTATTTTTGGACGATAGCTGTCATTTATAACTCTGCAGGTTTGTGAATTACAGTGCCCCTGAGCTCCTTTCTTCAACTCGCTTTCTTTTGAGCTGGCCGCAACACCGCAGGATGGCTTCAGGCCCTAATCTGGTTCCGGTACGGCACGCTGAGCCTTTGGTTATTTCCTCTTCCTGGTGGGAAATGAGAGTTAAATTTGCCCGTCCAGACACCTCCAGCTAGCCTCTCATTGGTTCTCGCTATTCCTGTTCATCTTCCGCAGAAATTGCAAACTGGGCCAAACAGGAGGTTAAAGGCGCTGACTCTGCAAGTCGGAAGAGTGTTAGTAACGCGTCTGGAATATTGCACCCGAGTACCAGGGGAGGAAAACTGAGACATATTTGAACACGTCTCCCGTTCACATGGTTGATCATACTTGGGTTCCACATGCATGTTTTAGCTGAAGGAAGAATACCTTAAACCTGGAGAGTTGAGACCCGTGTAATGGGTACCATGCAATATGACTTCAAAGGGTCTTCATTTGCTCACCGAACCTCTCCAATCCTATCACTGCTGCGTTTATGCCCCTGTACACATGCTTGATTCTCTTTTGGAGACATAGCAATCCATAGGTTTTACGATACCTACTAGTCAGGTACATTCTTAGGCGTTTAATATGCGGTGTTGAGTCCATTTCGTTGAGCAAGGAGTAGCTCTTGTCTATTCCATATTTGACTTAAGGAACTTTATCTGTGCTCATTTCAATCTCTGGTTTTATGCAGCACCCCAACTCACCTTTACCCTTAAGCAAGCATAAGTTGGTTTTCTAAATTTGAGACCCTGTTCTGTTCTGTAATTCAGTTCCTGTGTAGCCAAGTTTACATTCCGTGTATTACTGATATCTTATGATGTTTCTTTTTCTGTGTGACTTATTTCAGTTAGAATCATCATACCTGAATCCACTCATTGTGCTGCTAAGGGCCTGATGACACAGATTTCATTGCTGAGTGATATTGCTTTGTAAGTAAATACCACAACTTCTTTATCCATTTTTCACTTTCTGCGATGTTGAACTTGTACTGTAAACGAGGTTCTTGTAAACAGAGCCGTTCCAAACTTTGGGGTGGCTGTGTCTTTTTGATTTTAATTTCCCTAAGCTATAGGACCATAAGTGGAAGTGCCCTAGGTTCTGTTGCTTTGTTTTTTAGATGTTTCAGGAAACACCATACACTTCTCCCAAGTGGTTGTTGGCAATTTACATCCCGCCCATCAGCATAACAAGGCTCCCAGTTCTCCATGGCCTGTCCTGCCTTTCTTGATTTTACACTTTTTTCAGATGGCCCTTTTGACCGGGGGGAAGTGAGACTTCATTGTAGTGCAGATTTCCTTTGCAAGCTTGCTTGGTTGGCCAAAAAGGGCGTATGCGTTTTTTCCTGAATATATTCAGGAAAAAACGCATACGCCCTTTTTGGCCAAGTGCATCATTGTGGACGTTCTGCCTCTTTTCCTATGCTTTCAATGCAATTCCAGTCTACCTCCTGAAATCGGTTTCCTGCAATTCTGCCCCGCTTTCAAGTCCTCTTGGCAGCCTTACTTCAGTCTATTTTTGGACGATAGCTGTCATTTATAACTCTGCAGGTTTGTGAATTACAGTGCCCCTGAGCTCCTTTCTTCAACTCGCTTTCTTTTGAGCTGGCCGCAACACCGCAGGATGGCTTCAGGCCCTAATCTGGTTCCGGTACGGCACGCTGAGCCTTTGGTTATTTCCTCTTCCTGGTGGGAAATGAGAGTTAAATTTGCCCGTCCAGACACCTCCAGCTAGCCTCTCATTGGTTCTCGCTATTCCTGTTCATCTTCCGCAGAAATTGCAAACTGGGCCAAACAGGAGGTTAAAGGCGCTGACTCTCCAAGTGGGGAGAGTGTTAGTAAAGCGTCTGGAATATTGCACCCGAGTACCAGGGGAGGAAAACTGAGACATATTTGAACACATCTCCCGTTCACATGGTTGATCATACTTGGGTTCCACATGCATGTTTTAGCTGAAGGAAGAATACCTTAAACCTGGAGAGTTGAGACCCGTGTAATGGGTACCATGCAATATGACTTCAAAGGGTCTTCATTTGCTCACCGAACCTCTCCAATCCTATCACTGCTGCGTTTATGCCCCTGTACACATGCTTGATTCTCTTTTGGAGACATAGCAATACATAGGTTTTAAGATACTTACTAGTCAGGTACATTCTTAGGCGTTTAATATGCGGTGTTGAGTCCATTTCGTTGAGCAAGGAGTAGCTCTTGTCTATTCCATATTTGACTTAAGGAACTTTATCTGTGCTCATTTCAATCTCTGGTTTTATGCAGCACCCCAACTCACCTTTACCCTTAAGCAAGCATAAGTTGGTTTTCTAAATTTGAGACCCTGTTCTGTTCTGTAATTCAGTTCCTGTGTAGCCAAGTTTACATTCCGTGTATTACTGATATCTTATGATGTTTCTTTTTCTGTGTGACTTATTTCAGTTAGAATCATCATACCTGAATCCACTCATTGTGATGCTAAGGGCCTGATGACATAGATTTCATTGCTGAGTGATATTGCTTTGTAAGTAAATACCACAACTTCTTTATCCATTTTTCACTTTCTGCGATGTTGAACTTGTACTGTAAACGAGGTTCTTGTAAACAGAGGCGTCCCAAACTTTGGGGTGGCTGTGTCTTTTTGATTTTAATTTCCCTAAGCTATAGGACCATAAGTGGCAGTGCCCTAGGCTCTGTTGCTTTGTTTTTTAGATGTTTCAGGAAACACCATACACTTCTCCCGAGTGTCTGTTGGCAATTTACATCCCACCCATCAGCATAACAAGGCTCCCAGTTCTCCATGGCCTGTCCTGCCTTTCTGGATTTTACACTTTTTTCAGATGGCCCTTTTGACCGGGGGGAAGTGAGACTTCATTGTAGTGCAGATTTCCTTTGCAAGCTTGCTTGGTTGGCCTAAAAGGGCGTATGCGTTTTTTCCTGAATATATTCAGGAAAAAACGCATACGCCCTTTTTGGCCAAGTGCATCATTGTGGACGTTCTGCCTCTTTTCCTATGCTTTCAATGCAATTCCAGTCTACCTCCTGAAATCGGTTTCCTGCAATTCTGCCCCGCTTTCAAGTCCTCTTGGCAGCCTTACTTCAGTCTATTTTTGGACGATAGCTGTCATTTATAACTCTGCAGGTTTGTGAATTACAGTGCCCCTGAGCTCCTTTCTTCAACTCGCTTTCTTTTGAGCTGGCCGCAACACCGCAGGATGGCTTCAGGCCCTAATCTGGTTCCGGTACGGCACGTTGAGCCTTTGGATATTTCCTCTTCCTGGTGGGAAATGAGAGTTAAATTTGCCCGTCCAGACACCTCCAGCTAGCCTCTCATTGGTTCTCGCTATTCCTGTTCATCTTCCACAGAAATTGCAAACTGGGCCAAACAGGAGGTTAAAGGCGCTGACTCTCCAAGTCGGGAGAGTGTTAGTAAAGCGTCTGGAATATTGCACCCGAGTACCAGGGGAGGAAAACTGAGACATATTTGAACACGTCTCCCGTTCACATGGTTGATCATACTTGGGTTCCACATGCGTGTTTTAGCTGAAGGAAGAATACCTTAAACCTGGAGAGTTGAGACCCGTGTAATGGGTACCATGCAATATGACTTCAAAGGGTCTTCATTTGCTCACCGAACCTCTCCAATCCTATCACTGCTGCGTTTATGCCCCTGTACACATGCTTGATTCTCTTTTGGAGACATAGCAATCCATAGGTTTTACGATACTTACTAGTCAGGTACATTCTTAGGCGTTTAATATGCGGTGTTGAGTCCATTTCGTTGAGCAAGGAGTAGCTCTTGTCTATTCCATATTTGACTTAAGGAACTTTATCTGTGCTCATTTCAATCTCTGGTTTTATGCAGCACCCCAACTCACCTTTACCCTTAAGCAAGCATAAGTTGGTTTTCTAAATTTGAGACCCTGTTCTGTTCTGTAATTCAGTTCCTGTGTAGCCAAGTTTACATTCCGTGTATTACTGATATCTTATGATGTTTCTTTTTCTGTGTGACTTATTTCAGTTAGAATCATCATACCTGAATCCACTCATTGTGATGCTAAGGGCCTGATGACATAGATTTCATTGCTGAGTGATATTGCTTTGTAAGTAAATACCACAACTTCTTTATCCATTTTTCACTTTCTGCGATGTTGAACTTGTACTGTAAACGAGGTTCTTGTAAACAGAGGTGTCCCAAACTTTGGGGTGGCTGTGTCTTTTTGATTTTAATTTCCCTAAGCTATAGGACCATAAGTGGCAGTGCCCTAAGCTCTGTTGCTTTGTTTTTTAGATGTTTCAGGAAACACCATACACTTCTCCCGAGTGTCTGTTTGCAATTTACATCCCGCCCATCAGCATAACAAGGCTCCCAGTTCTCCATGGCCTGTCCTGCCTTTCTGGATTTTACACTTTTTTCAGATGGCCCTTTTGACGGGGGGAAGTGAGACTTCATTGTAGTGCAGATTTCCTTTGCAAGCTTGCTTGGTTGGCCAAAAAGGGCGTATGCGTTTTTTCCTGAATATATTCAGGAAAAAACGCATACGCCCTTTTTGGCCAAGTGCATCATTGTGGACGTTCTGCCTCTTTTCCTATGCTTTCAATGCAATTCCAGTCTACCTCCTGAAATCGGTTTCCTGCAATTCTGCCCCGATTTCAAGTCCTCTTGGCAGCCTTACTTCAGTCTATTTTTGGACGATAGCTGTCATTTATAACTCTGCAGGTTTGTGAATTACAGTGCCCCTGAGCTCCTTTCTTCAACTCGCTTTCTTGTGACCTGGCCGCAACACCGCAGGATGGCTTCAGGCCCTAATCTGGTTCCGGTACGGCACGCTGAGCCTTTGGTTATTTCCTCTTCCTGGTGGGAAATGAGAGTTAAATTTGCCCGTCCAGACACCTCCAGCTAGTCTCTCATTGGTTCTCACTATTCCTGTTCATCTTCCGCAGAAATTGCAAACTGGGCCAAACAGGAGGTTAAAGGCGCTGACTCTCCAAGTGGGGAGAGTGTTAGTAAAGCGTCTGGAATGTTGCACCCGAGTACCAGGGGAGGAAAACTGAGACATATTTGAACACGTCTCCCGTTCACATGGTTGATCATACTTGGGTTCCACATGCATGTTTTAGCTGAAGGAAGAATACCTTAAACCTGGAGAGTTAAGACCCGTGTAATGGGTACCATGCAATATGACTTCAAAGGGTCTTCATTTGCTCACCGAACCTCTCCAATCCTATCACTGCTGCGTTTATGCCCCTGTACACATGCTTGATTCTCTTTCGGAGACATAGCAATCCATAGGTTTTAAGATACTTACTAGTCAGGTACATTCTTAGGCGTTTAATATGCGGTGTTGAGTCCATTTCGTTGAGCAAGGAGTAGCTCTTGTCTATTCCATATTTGACTTAAGGAACTTTATCTGTGCTCATTTCAATCTCTGGTTTTATGCAGCACCCCAACTCACCTTTACCCTTAAGCAAGCATAAGTTGGTTTTCTAAATTTGAGACCATGTTCTGTTCTGTAATTCAGTTCCTGTGTAGCCAAGTTTACATTCCGTGTATTACTGATATCTTATGATGTTTCTTTTTCTGTGTGACTTACTTCAGTTAGAATCATCATACCTGAATCCACTCATTGTGCTGCTAAGGGCCTGATGACACAGATTTCATTGCTGAGTGATATTGCTTTGTAAGTAAATACCACAACTTCTTTATCCATTTTTCACTTTCTGCGATGTTGAACTTGTACTGTAAACGAGGTTCTTGTAAACAGAGCCGTTTCAAACTTTGGGGTGGCTGTGTCTTTTTTATTTTAATTTCCCTAAGCTATAGGACCATAAGTGGCAGTGCCCTAGGCTCTGTTGCTTTGTTTTTTAGATGTTTCAGGAAACACCATACACTTCTCCCGAGTGTCTGTTGGCAATTTACATCCCGCCCATCATCATAACAAGGCTCCCAGTTCTCCATGGCCTGTCCTGCCTTTCTGGATTTTACACTTTTTTCAGATGGCCCTTTTGACCGGGGGGAAGTGAGACTTCATTGTAGTGCAGATTTCCTTTGCAAGCTTGCTTGGTTGGCCAAAAAGGGCGTATGCGTTTTTTCCTGAATATATTCAGGATATATTCAGGAAAAAACGCATACGTCCTTTTTGGCCAAGTGCATCATTGTGGACGTTCTGCCTCTTTTCCTATGCTTTCAATGCAATTCCAGTCTACCTCCTGAAATCGGTTTCCTGCAATTCTGCCCCGCTTTCAAGTCCTCTTGGCAGCCTTACTTCAGTCTATTTTTGGACGATAGCTGTCATTTATAACTCTGCAGGTTTGTGAATTACAGTGCCCCTGAGCTCCTTTCTTCAACTCGCTTTCTTGTGACCTGGCCGCAACACCGCAGGATGGCTTCAGGCCCTAATCTGGTTCCGGCACGGCACGCTGAGCCTTTGGTTAATTCCTCTTCCTGGTGGGAAATGAGAGTTAAATTTGCCCGTCCAGACACCTCCAGCTAGCCTCTCATTGGTTCTCGCTATTCCTGTTCATCTTCCGCAGAAATTGCAAACTGGGCCAAACAGGAGGTTAAAGGGACTGACTCTCCAAGTGGGGAGAGTGTTAGTAAAGCGTCTGGAATGTTGCACCCGAGTACCAGGGTACGAAAACTGAGACATATTTGAACACGTCTCCTGATCACATGGTTGATCATACTCTAGGTTCCACATGCATGTTTTAGCTGAAGGAAGAATACCTTAAACCTGGGTAGTTGAAACCCGTGGAATGGGTACCATGCAATATGACTTCAAAGGGTCTTCATTTGCTCACCGAACCTCTCCAATCCTATCACTGCTGCGTTTATGCCCCTGTACACATGCTTGATTCTCTTTCGAAGACATAGCAATCCATGGGTTTTAAGATACTTACTAGTCAGGTACATTCTTAGGCGTTTAATATGCGGTGTTGAGTCCATTTCGTTGAGCAAGGAGTAGCTCTTGTCTATTCCATATTTGGCTTAAGGAACTTTATCTGTGCTCATTTCAATCTCTGGTTTTATGCAGCACCCCAACTCACCTTTACCCTTAAGCAAGAATAAGTTGGTTTTCTAAATTTGAGACCCTGTTCTGTTCTGTAATTCAGTTCCTGTGTAGCCAAGTTTACATTCCGTGTATTACTGATATCTTATGATGTTTCTTTTTCTGTGTGACTTACTTCAGTTAGAATCATCATACCTGAATCCACTCATTGTGCTGCTAAGGGCCTGATGACACAGATTTCATTGCTGAGTGATATTGCTTTGTAAGTAAATACCACAACTTCTTTATGCATTTTTCACTTTCTGCGATGTTGAACTTGTACTGTAAACGAGGTTCTTGTAAACAGAGGCGTCCCAAACTTTGGGGTGGCTGTGTCTTTTTGATTTTAATTTCCCTAAGCTATAGGACCATAAGTGGAAGTGCCCTAGGCTCTGTTGCTTTGTTTTTTAGATGTTTCAGGAAACACCATACACTTCTCCCCAGTGGTTGTTGGCAATTTACATCCCGCCCATCAGCATAACAAGGCTCCCAGTTCTCTATGGCCTGTCCTGCCTTTCTGGATTTTACACTTTTTTCAGATGGCCCTTTTGACCGGGGGGAAGTGAGACTTCATTGTAGTGCAGATTTCCTTTGCAAGCTTGCTTGGTTGGCCAAAAAGGGCGTATGCGTTTTTTCCTGAATATATTCAGGAAAAAACGCATACGCCCTTTTTGGCCAAGTGCTTCATTGTGGACGTTCTGCCTCTTTTCCTATGCTTTCAATGCAATTCCAGTCTACCTCCTGAAATCGGTTTCCTGCAATTCTGCCCCGCTTTCAAGTCCTCTTGGCAGCCTTACTTCAGTCTATTTTTGGACGATAGCTGTCATTTATAACTCTGCAGGTTTGTGAATTACACTGCCCCTGAGCTCCTTTCTTCAACTTGCTTTCTTGTGACCTGGCCGCAACACCGCAGGATGGCTTCAGGCCCTAATCTGGTTCCGGCACGGCACGCTGAGCCTTTGGTTATTTCCTCTTCCTGGTGGGAAATGAGAGTTAAATTTGCCCGTCCAGACACCTCCAGCTAGTCTCTCATTGGTTCTCGCTATTCCTGTTCATCTTCCGCAGAAATTGCAAACTGGGCCAAACAGGAGGTTAAAGGCGCTGACTCTCCAAGTGGGGAGAGTGTTAGTAAAGCGTCTGGAATGTTGCACCCGAGTACCAGGGGAGGAAAACTGAGACATATTTGAACACGTCTCCCGTTCACATGGTTGATCATACTCTGGGTTCCACATGCATGTTTTAGCTGAATGAAGAATACCTTAAACCTGGAGAGTTGAGACCCGTGGAATGGGTGCCATGCAATATGACTTCAAAGGGTCTTCATTTGCTCACCGAACCTCTCCAATCCTATCACTGCTGCGTTAATTCCCCTGTACACACGCTTGATTCTCTTTTGGAGACATAGCAATCCATAGGTTTTAAGATACTTACTAGTCAGGTACATTCTTAGGCGTTTAATATGGGGTGTTGAGTCCATTTCGTTGAGCAAGGAGTAGCTCTTGTCTATTCCATATTTGGCTTAAGGAACTTTATCTGTGCTCATTTCAATCTCTGGTTTTATGCAGCACCCCAACTCACCTTTCCCCTTAAGCAAGCATAAGTTGGTTTTCTAAATTTGAGACCCTGTTCTGTTCTGTAATTCAGTTCCTGTGTAGCCAAGTTTACATTCCGTGTATTACTGATATCTTATGATGTTTCTTTTTCTGTGTGACTTATTTCAGTTAGAATCATCATACCTGAATCCACTCATTGTGATGCTAAGGGCCTGATGACATAGATTTCATTGCTGAGTGATATTGCTTTGTAAGTAAATACCACAACTTCTTTATCCATTTTTCACTTTCTGCGATGTTGAACTTGTACTGTAAACGAGGTTCTTGTAAACAGAGCCGTTCCAAACTTTGGGGTGGCTGTGTCTTTTTGATTTTAATTTCCCTAAGCTATAGGACCATAAGTGGCAGTGCCCTAGGCTCTGTTGCTTTGTTTTTTAGATGTTTCAGGAAACACCATACACTTCTCCCGAGTGTCTGTTGGCAATTTACATCCCGCCCATCAGCATAACAAGGCTCCCAGTTCTCCATGGCCTGTCCTGCCTTTCTGGATTTTACACTTTTTTCAGATTGCCCTTTTGACGGGGGGAAGTGAGACTTCATTGTAGTGCAGATTTCCTTTGCAAGCTTGCTTGGTTGGCCAAAAAGGGCGTATGCGTTTTTTCCTGAATATATTCAGGAAAAAACGCATACGCCCTTTTTGGCCAAGTGCATCATTGTGGACGTTCTGCCTCTTTTCCTATGCTTTCAATGCAATTCCAGTCTACCTCCTGAAATCGGTTTCCTGCAATTCTGCCCCGATTTCAAGTCCTCTTGGCAGCCTTACTTCAGTCTATTTTTGGACGATAGCTGTCATTTATAACTCTGCAGGTTTGTGAATTACAGTGCCCCTGAGCTCCTTTCTTCAACTCGCTTTCTTGTGACCTGGCCGCAACACCGCAGGATGGCTTCAGGCCCTAATCTGGTTCCGGTACGGCACGCTGAGCCTTTGGTTATTTCCTCTTCCTGGTGGGAAATGAGAGTTAAATTTGCCCGTCCAGACACCTCCAGCTGGTCTCTCATTGGTTCTCGCTATTCCTGTTCATCTTCCGCAGAAATTGCAAACTGGGCCAAACAGGAGGTTAAAGGCGCTGACTCTCCAAGTGGGGAGAGTGTTAGTAAAGCGTCTGGAATGTTGCACCCGAGTACCAGGGGAGGAAAACTGAGACATATTTGAACACGTCTCCCGTTCACATGGTTGATCATACTTGGGTTCCACATGCATGTTTTAGCTGAAGGAAGAATACCTTAAACCTGGAGAGTTAAGACCCGTGTAATGGGTACCATGCAATATGACTTCAAAGGGTCTTCATTTGCTCACCGAACCTCTCCAATCCTATCACTGCTGCGTTTATGCCCCTGTACACATGCTTGATTCTCTTTCGGAGACATAGCAATCCATAGGTTTTAAGATACTTACTAGTCAGGTACATTCTTAGGCGTTTAATATGCGGTGTTGAGTCCATTTCGTTGAGCAAGGAGTAGCTCTTGTCTATTCCATATTTGACTTAAGGAACTTTATCTGTGCTCATTTCAATCTCTGGTTTTATGCAGCACCCCAACTCACCTTTACCCTTAAGCAAGCATAAGTTGGTTTTCTAAATTTGAGACCCTGTTCTGTTCTGTAATTCAGTTCCTGTGTAGCCAAGTTTACATTCCGTGTATTACTGATATCTTATGATGTTTCTTTTTCTGTGTGACTTATTTCAGTTAGAATCATCATACCTGAATCCACTCATTGTGCTGCTAAGGGCCTGATGACACAGATTTCATTGCTGAGTGATATTGCTTTGTAAGTAAATACCACAACTTCTTTATCCATTTTTCACTTTCTGCGATGTTGAACTTGTACTGTAAACGAGGTTCTTGTAAACAGAGCCGTTCCAAACTTTGGGGTGGCTGTGTCTTTTTGATTTTAATTTCCCTAAGCTATAGGTCCATAAGTGGAAGTGCCCTAGGTTCTGTTGCTTTGTTTTTTAGATGTTTCAGGAAACACCATACACTTCTCCCGAGTGGTTGTTGGCAATTTACATCCCGCCCATCAGCATAACAAGGCTCCCAGTTCTCCATGGCCTGTCCTGCCTTTCTGGATTTTACACTTTTTTCAGATGGCCCTTTTGACCGGGGGGAAGTGAGACTTCATTGTAGTGCAGATTTCCTTTGCAAGCTTGCTTGGTTGGCCAAAAAGGGCGTATGCGTTTTTTCCTGAATATATTCAGGAAAAAACGCATACGCCCTTTTTGGCCAAGTGCATCATTGTGGACGTTCTGCCTCTTTTCCTATGCTTTCAATGCAATTCCAGTCTACCTCCTGAAATCGGTTTCCTGCAATTCTGCCCCGCTTTCAAGTCCTCTTGGCAGCCTTACTTCAGTCTATTTTTGGACGATAGCTGTCATTTATAACTCTGCAGGTTTGTGAATTACAGTGCCCCTGAGCTCCTTTCTTCAACTCGCTTTCTTTTGAGCTGGCCGCAACACCGCAGGATGGCTTCAGGCCCTAATCTGGTTCCGGTACGGCACGCTGAGCCTTTGGTTATTTCCTCTTCCTGGTGGGAAATGAGAGTTAAATTTGCCCGTCCAGACACCTCCAGCTAGCCTCTCATTGGTTCTCGCTATTCCTGTTCATCTTCCGCAGAAATTGCAAACTGGGCCAAACAGGAGGTTAAAGGCGCTGACTCTCCAAGTCGGGAGAGTGTTAGTAAAGCATCTGGAATATTGCACCCGAGTACCAGGGGAGGAAAACTGAGACATATTTGAACACGTCTCCCGTTCACATGGTTGATCATACTTGGGTTCCACATGCATGTTTTAGCTGAAGGAAGAATACCTTAAACCTGGGTACTTGAAACCCGTGGAATGGGTACCATGCAATATGACTTCAAAGAGTCTTCATTTGCTCACCGAACCTCTCCAATCCTATCACTGCTGCGTTGATGCCCCTGTACACATGCTTGATTCTCTTTTGGAGACATAGCAATCCATAGGTTTTACGATACTTACTAGTCAGGTACATTCTTAGGCGTTTAATATGCGGTGTTGAGTCCATTTCGTTGAGCAAGGAGTAGCTCTTGTCTATTCCATATTTGACTTAAGGAACTTTATCTGTGCTCATTTCAATCTCTGGTTTTATGCAGCACCCCAACTCACCTTTACCCTTAAGCAAGCATAAGTTGGTTTTCTTAATTTGAGACCCTGTTCTGTTCTGTAATTCAGTTCCTGTGTAGCCAAGTTTACATTCCGTGTATTACTGATATCTTATGATGTTTCTTTTTCTGTGTGACTTATTTCAGTTAGAATCATCATACCTGAATCCACTCATTGTGATGCTAAGGGCCTGATGACATAGATTTCATTGCTGAGTGATATTGCTTTGTAAGTAAATACCACAACTTCTTTATCCATTTTTCACTTTCTGCGATGTTGAACTTGTACTGTAAACGAGGTTCTTGTAAACAGAGGCGTCCCAAACTTTGGGGTGGCTGTGTCTTTTTGATTTTAATTTCCCTAAGCTATAGGACCATAAGTGGCAGTGCCCTAGGCTCTGTTGCTTTGTTTTTTAGATGTTTCAGGAAACACCATACACTTCTCCCGAGTGGTTGTTGGCAATTTACATCCCGCCCATCAGCATAACAAGGCTCCCAGTTCTCCATGGCCTGTCCTGCCTTTCTGGATTTTACACTTTTTTCAGATGGCCCTTTTGACCGGGGGGAAGTGAGACTTCATTGTAGTGCAGATTTCCTTTGCAAGCTTGCTTGGTTGGCCAAAAAGGGCGTATGCGTTTTTTCCTGAATATATTCAGGAAAAAACGCATACGCCCTTTTTGGCCAAGTGCATCATTGTGGACGTTCTGCCTCTTTTCCTATGCTTTCAATGCAATTCCAGTCTACCTCCTGAAATCAGTTTCCTGCAATTCTGCCCCGCTTTCAAGTCCTCTTGGCAGCCTTACTTCAGTCTATTTTTGGACGATAGCTGTCATTTATAACTCTGCAGGTTTGTGAATTACAGTGCCCCTGAGCTCCTTTCTTCAACTCGCTTTCTTGTGACCTGGCCGCAACACCGCAGGATGGCTTCAGGCCCTAATCTGGTTCCGGCACGGCACGCTGAGCCTTTGGTTATTTCCTCTTCCTGGTGGGAAATGAGAGTTAAATTTGCCCGTCCAGACACCTCCAGCTAGCCTCTCATTGGTTCTCGCTATTCCTGTTCATCTTCCGCAGAAATTGCAAACTGGGCCAAACAGGAGGTTAAAGGCGCTGACTCTCCAAGTGGGGAGAGTGTTAATAAAGCGTCTGGAATGTTGCACCCGAGTACCAGGGGAGGAAAACTGAGACATATTTGAACACGTCTCCCGTTCACATGGTTGATCATACTTGGGTTCCACATGCATGTTTTAGCTGAAGGAAGAATACCTTAAACCTGGAGAGTTGAGACCCGTGTAATGGGTACCATGCAATATGACTTCAAAGGGTCTTCATTTGCTCACCGAACCTCTCCAATCCTATCACTGCTGCGTTTATGCCCCTGTACACATGCTTGATTCTCTTTCGGAGACATAGCAATCCATAGGTTTTACGATACTTACTAGTCAGGTACATTCTTAGGCGTTTAATATGCGGTGTTGAGTCCATTTCGTTGAGCAAGGAGTAGCTCTTGTCTATTCCATATTTGACTTAAGGAACTTTATCTGTGCTCATTTCAATCTCTGGTTTTATGCAGCACCCCAACTCACCTTTACCCTTAAGCAAGCATAAGTTGGTTTTCTAAATTTGAGACCCTGTTCTGTTCTGTAATTCAGTTCCTGTGTAGCCAAGTTTACATTCCATGTATTACTGATATCTTATGATGTTTCTTTTTCTGTGTGACTTATTTCAGTTAGAATCATCATACCTGAATCCACTCATTGTGATGCTAAGGTCCTGATGACATAGATTTCATTGCTGAGTGATATTGCTTTGTAAGTAAATACCACAAGATCTTTATCCATTTTTCACTTTCTGCAATGTTGAACTTGTACTGTAAACGAGGTTCTTGTAAACAGAGGCGTCCCAAACTTTGGGGTGGCTGTGTCTTTTTGATTTTAATTTCCCTAAGCTATAGGACCATAAGTGGCAGTGCCCTAGGCTCTGTTGCTTTGTTTTTTAGATGTTTCAGGAAACACCATACACTTCTCCCGAGTGGTTGTTGGCAATTTACATCCCGCCCATCAGCATAACAAGGCTCCCAGTTCTCCATGGCCTGTCCTGCCTTTCTGGATTTTACACTTTTTTCAGATGGCCCTTTTGACCGGGGGGAAGTGAGACTTCATTGTAGTGCAGATTTCCTTTGCAAGCTTGCTTGGTTGGCCAAAAAGGGCGTATGCGTTTTTTCCTGAATATATTCAGGAAAAAACGCATACGCCCTTTTTGGCCAAGTGCATCATTGTGGACGTTCTGCCTCTTTTCCTATGCTTTCAATGCAATTCCAGTCTACCTCCTGAAATCGGTTTCCTGCAATTCTGCCCCGCTTTCAAGTCCTCTTGGCAGCCTTACTTCAGTCTATTTTTGGACGATAGCTGTCATTTATAACTCTGCAGGTTTGTGAATTACAGTGCCCCTGAGCTCCTTTCTTCAACTCGCTTTCTTGTGACCTGGCCGCAACACCGCAGGATGGCTTCAGGCCCTAATCTGGTTCCGGCACGGCACGCTGAGCCTTTGGTTATTTCCTCTTCCTGGTGGGAAATGAGAGTTAAATTTGCCCGTCCAGACACCTCCAGCTAGTCTCTCATTGGTTCTCGCTATTCCTGTTCATCTTCCGCAGAAATTGCAAACTGGGCCAAACAGGAGGTTAAAGGCGCTGACTCTCCAAGTGGGGAGAGTGTTAGTAAAGCGTCTGGAATGTTGCACCTGAGTACCAGGGGAGGAAAACTGAGACATATTTGAACACGTCTCCCGTTCACATGGTTGATCATACTTGGGTTCCACATGCATGTTTTAGCTGAAGGAAGAATACCTTAAACCTGGAGAGTTAAGACCCGTGTAATGGGTACCATGCAATATGACTTCAAAGGGTCTTCATTTGCTCACCGAACCTCTCCAATCCTATCACTGCTGCGTTTATGCCCCTGTACACATGCTTGATTCTCTTTCGGAGACATAGCAATCCATAGGTTTTAAGATACTTACTAGTCAGGTACATTCTTAGGCGTTTAATATGCGGTGTTGAGTCCATTTCGTTGAGCAAGGAGTAGCTCTTGTCTATTCCATATTTGGCTTAAAGAACTTTATCTGTGGTCATTTCAATCTCTGGTTTTATGCAGCACCCCAACTCACCTTTACCCTTAAGCAAGAATAAGTTGGTTTTCTAAATTTGAGACCCTGTTCTGTTCTGTAATTCAGTTCCTGTGTAGCCAAGTTTAAATTCCGTATATTACTGATATCTTATGATGTTTCTTTTTCTGTGTGACTTATTTCAGTTAGAATCATCATACCTGAATCCACTCATTGTGCTGCTAAGGGCCTGATGACACAGATTTCATTGCTGAGTGATATTGCTTTGTAAGTAAATACCACAAGATCTTTATCCATTTTTCACTTTCTGCGATGTTGAACTTGTACTGTAAACGAGGTTCTTGTAAACAGAGCCGTTCCAAACTTTGGGGTGGCTGTGTCTTTTTGATTTTAATTTCCCTAAGCTATAGGACCATAAGTGGAAGTGCCCTAGGTTCTGCTGCTTTGTTTTTTAGATGATTCAGGAAACACCATACACTTCTCCCGAGTGGTGGTTGGCAATTTACATCCCGCCCATCAGCATAACAAGGCTCCCAGTTCTCCATGGCCTGTCCTGCCTTTCTGGATTTTACACTTTTTTCAGATGGCCCTTTTGACCGGGGGGAAGTGAGACTTCATTGTAGTGCAGATTTCCTTTGCAAGCTTGCTTGGTTGGCCAAAAAGGGCGTATGCGTTTTTTCCTGAATATATTCAGGAAAAAACGCATACGCCCTTTTTGGCCAAGTGCATCATTGTGGACGTTCTGCCTCTTTTCCTATGCTTTCAATGCAATTCCAGTCTAGCTCCTGAAATCGGTTTCCTGCAATTCTGCCCCGCTTTCAAGTCCTCTTGGCAGCCTTACTTCAGTCTATTTTTGGACGATAGCTGTCATTTATAACTCTGCAGGTTTGTGAATTACAGTGCCCCTGAGCTCCTTTCTTCAACTCGCTTTCTTTTGAGCTGGCCGCAACACCGCAGGATGGCTTCAGGCCCTAATCTGGTTCCGGCACGGCACGCTGAGCCTTTGGTTATTTCCTCTTCCTGGTGGGAAATGAGAGTTAAATTTGCCCATCCAGACACCTCCAGCTAGTCTCTCATTGGTTCTCGCTATTCCTGTTCATCTTCCGCAGAAATTGCAAACTGGGCCAAACAGGAGGTTAAAGGCGCTGACTCTCCAAGTCGGGAGAGTGTTAGTAAAGCGTCTGGAATGTTGCACCCGAGTACCAGGGTACGAAAAATGAGACATATTTGAACACGTCTCCCGATCACATGGTTGATCATACTCTAGGTTCCACATGCATGTTTTAGCTGAAGGAAGAATACCTTAAACCTGGAGAGTTAAGACCCGTGGAATGGGTACCATGCAATATGACTTCAAAGGGTCTTCATTTGCTCACCGAACCTCTCCAATCCTATCACTGCTGCGTTTATGCCCCTGTAAACATGCTTGATTCTCTTTCGGAGACATAGCAATCCATAGGTTTTAAGATACTTACTAGTCAGGTACATTCTTAGACGTTTAATATGGGGTGTTGAGTCCATTTCGTTGAGCAAGGAGTAGCTCTTGTCTATTCCATATTTGGCTTAAGGAACTTTATCTGTGCTCATTTCGATCTCTGGTTTTATGCAGCACCCCAACTCACCTTTCCCCTTAAGCAAGCATAAGTTGGTTTTCTAAATTTGAGACCCTGTTCTGTTCTGTAATTCAGTTCCTGTGTAGCCAAGTTTAAATTCCGTATATTACTGATATCTTATGATGTTTCTTTTTCTGTGTGACTTATTTCAGTTAGAATCATCATACCTGAATCCACTCATTGTGCTGCTAAGGGCCTGATGACACAGATTTCATTGCTGAGTGATATTGCTTTGTAAGTAAATACCACAAGATCTTTATCCATTTTTCACTTTCTGCGATGTTGAACTTGTACTGTAAATGAGGTTCTTGTAAACAGAGCCGTTCCAAACTTTGGGGTGGCTGTGTCTTTTTGATTTTAATTTCCCTAAGCTATAGGACCATAAGTGGAAGTGCCCTAGGTTCTGCTGCTTTGTTTTTTAGATGATTCAGGAAACACCATACACTTCTCCCGAGTGGTGGTTGGCAATTTACATCCCGCCCATCAGCATAACAAGGCTCCCAGTTCTCCATGGCCTGTCCTGCCTTTCTGGATTTTACACTTTTTTCAGATGGCCCTTTTGACCGGGGGGAAGTGAGACTTCATTGTAGTGCAGATTTCCTTTGCAAGCTTGCTTGGTTGGCCAAAAAGGGCATATGCGTTTTTTCCTGAATATATTCAGGAAAAAACGCATATGCCTTTTGGCCAAGTGCATCATTGTGGACGTTCTGCCTCTTTTCCTATGCTTTCAGTGCAATTCCAGTCTAGCTCCTGAAATCGGTTTCCTGCAATTCTGCCCCACTTTCAAGTCCTCTTGGCAGCCTTACTTCAGTCTATTTTTGGACGATAGCTGTCATTTATAACTCTGCAGGTTTGTGAATTACAGTGCCCCTGAGCTCCTTTCTTCAACTCGCTTTCTTTTGAGCTGGCCGCAACACCGCAGGATGGCTTCAGGCCCTAATCTGGTTCCGGCACGGCACGCTGAGCCTTTGGTTATTTCCTCTTCCTGGTGGGAAATGAGAGTTAAATTTGCCCGTCCAGACACCTCCAGCTAGTCTCTCATTGGTTCTCGCTATTCCTGTTCATCTTCCGCAGAAATTGCAAACTGGGCCAAACAGGAGGTTAAAAGCGCTGACTCTCCAAGTCGGGAGAGTGTTAGTAAAGCGTCTGGAATGTTGCACCCGAGTACCAGGTACGAAAACTGAGACATATTTGAACACGTCTCCCGATCACATGGTGGATCATACTCTAGGTTCCACATGCATGTTTTAGCTGAAGGAAGAATACCTTAAACCTGGAGAGTTAAGACCCGTGTAATGGGTACCATGCAATATGACTTCAAAGGGTCTTCATTTGCTCACCGAACCTCTCCAATCCTATCACTGCTGCGTTTATGCCCCTGTACACATGCTTGATTCTCTTTCGGAGACATAGCAATCCATAGGTTTTAAGATACTTACTAGTCAGGTACATTCTTAGGCGTTTAATATGCGGTGTTGAGTCCATTTCGTTGAGCAAGGAGTAGCTCTTGTCTATTCCATATTTGACTTAAGGAACTTTATCTGTGCTCATTTCAATCTCTGGTTTTATGCAGCACCCCAACTCACCTTTCCCCTTAAGCAAGCATAAGTTGGTTTTCTAAATTTGAGACCCTGTTCTGTTCTGTAATTCAGTTCCTGTGTAGCCAAGTTTACATTCCGTGTATTACTGATATCTTATGATGTTTCTTTTTCTGTGTGACTTATTTCAGTTAGAATCATCATACCTGAATCCACTCATTGTGCTGCTAAGGGCCTGATGACACAGATTTCATTGCTGAGTGATATTGCTTTGTAAGTAAATACCACAACTTCTTTATCCATTTTTCACTTTCTGCGATGTTGAACTTGTACTGTAAACGAGGTTCTTGTAAACAGAGCCGTTCCAAACTTTGGGGTGGCTGTGTCTTTTTGATTTTAATTTCCCTAAGCTATAGGACCATAAGTGGAAGTGCCCTAGGTTCTGTTGCTTTGTTTTTTAGATGTTTCAGGAAACACCATACACTTCTCCCGAGTGGTTGTTGGCAATTTACATCCCGCCCATCAGCATAACAAGGCTCCCAGTTCTCCATGGCCTGTCCTGCCTTTCTGGATTTTACACTTTTTTCAGATGGCCCTTTTGACCGGGGGGAAGTGAGACTTCATTGTAGTGCAGATTTCCTTTGCAAGCTTGCTTGGTTGGCCAAAA
This sequence comes from Stenella coeruleoalba, assembly GCF_951394435.1. Taxonomy (NCBI): domain Eukaryota; kingdom Metazoa; phylum Chordata; class Mammalia; order Artiodactyla; family Delphinidae; genus Stenella; species Stenella coeruleoalba. Next base: position 1,866,376 of record NW_027646269.1, read on the forward strand.
AGGGCGTATGCGTTTTTTCCTGAATATATTCAGGAAAAAACGCATACGCCCTTTTTGGCCAAGTGCATCATTGTGGACGTTCTGCCTCTTTTCCTATGCTTTCAATGCAATTCCAGTCTAGCTCCTGAAATCGGTTTCCTGCAATTCTGCCCCGCTTTCAAGTCCTCTTGGCAGCCTTACTTCAGTCTATTTTTGGACGATAGCTGTCATTTATAACTCTGCAGGTTTGTGAATTACAGTGCCCCTGAGCTCCTTTCTTCAACTCGCTTTCTTTTGAGCTGGCCGCAACACCGCAGGATGGCTTCAGGCCCTAATCTGGTTCCGGCACGGCACGCTGAGCCTTTGGTTATTTCCTCTTCCTGGTGGGAAATGAGAGTTAAATTTGCCCATCCAGACACCTCCAGCTAGTCTCTCATTGGTTCTCGCTATTCCTGTTCATCTTCCGCAGAAATTGCAAACTGGGCCAAACAGGAGGTTAAAGGCGCTGACTCTCCAAGTCGGGAGAGTGTTAGTAAAGCGTCTGGAATGTTGCACCCGAGTACCAGGGTACGAAAAATGAGACATATTTGAACACGTCTCCCGATCACATGGTTGATCATACTCTAGGTTCCACATGCATGTTTTAGCTGAAGGAAGAATACCTTAAACCTGGAGAGTTAAGACCCGTGGAATGGGTACCATGCAATATGATTTCAAAGGGTCTTCATTTGCTCACCGAACCTCTCCAATCCTATCACTGCTGCGTTTATGCCCCTGTAAACATGCTTGATTCTCTTTCGGAGACATAGCAATCCATAGGTTTTAAGATACTTACTAGTCAGGTACATTCTTAGACGTTTAATATGGGGTGTTGAGTCCATTTCGTTGAGCAAGGAGTAGCTCTTGTCTATTCCATATTTGGCTTAAGGAACTTTATCTGTGCTCATTTCGATATCTGGTTTTATGCAGCACCCCAACTCACCTTTCCCCTTAAGCAAGCATAAGTTGGTTTTCTAAATTTGAGACCCTGTTCTGTTCTGTAATTCAGTTCCTGTGTAGCCAAGTTTAAATTCCGTATATTACTGATATCTTATGATGTTTCTTTTTCTGTGTGACTTATTTCAGTTAGAATCATCATACCTGAATCCACTCATTGTGCTGCTAAGGGCCTGATGACACAGATTTCATTGCTGAGTGATATTGCTTTGTAAGTAAATACCACAAGATCTTTATCCATTTTTCACTTTCTGCGATGTTGAACTTGTACTGTAAATGAGGTTCTTGTAAACAGAGCCGTTCCAAACTTTGGGGTGGCTGTGTCTTTTTGATTTTAATTTCCCTAAGCTATAGGACCATAAGTGGAAGTGCCCTAGGTTCTGCTGCTTTGTTTTTTAGATGATTCAGGAAACACCATACACTTCTCCCGAGTGGTGGTTGGCAATTTACATCCCGCCCATCAGCATAACAAGGCTCCCAGTTCTCCATGGCCTGTCCTGCCTTTCTGGATTTTACACTTTTTTCAGATGGCCCTTTTGACCGGGGGGAAGTGAGACTTCATTGTAGTGCAGATTTCCTTTGCAAGCTTGCTTGGTTGGCCAAAAAGGGCATATGCGTTTTTTCCTGAATATATTCAGGAAAAAACGCATATGCCTTTTGGCCAAGTGCATCATTGTGGACGTTCTGCCTCTTTTCCTATGCTTTCAGTGCAATTCCAGTCTAGCTCCTGAAATCGGTTTCCTGCAATTCTGCCCCGCTTTCAAGTCCTCTTGGCAGCCTTACTTCAGTCTATTTTTGGACGATAGCTGTCATTTATAACTCTGCAGGTTTGTGAATTACAGTGCCCCTGAGCTCCTTTCTTCAACTCGCTTTCTTTTTAGCTGGCCGCAACACCGCAGGATGGCTTCAGGCCCTAATCTGGTTCCGGCACGGCACGCTGAGCCTTTGGTTATTTCCTCTTCCTGGTGGGAAATGAGAGTTAAATTTGCCCGTCCAGACACCTCCAGCTAGTCTCTCATTGGTTCTCGCTATTCCTGTTCATCTTCCGCAGAAATTGCAAACTGGGCCAAACAGGAGGTTAAAAGCGCTGACTCTCCAAGTCGGGAGAGTGTTAGTAAAGCGTCTGGAATGTTGCACCCGAGTACCAGGTACGAAAACTGAGACATATTTGAACACGTCTCCCGATCACATGGTGGATCATACTCTAGGTTCCACATGCATGTTTTAGCTGAAGGAAGAATACCTTAAACCTGGAGAGTTAAGACCCGTGTAATGGGTACCATGCAATATGACTTCAAAGGGTCTTCATTTGCTCACCGAACCTCTCCAATCCTATCACTGCTGCGTTTATGCCCCTGTACACATGCTTGATTCTCTTTCGGAGACATAGCAATCCATAGGTTTTAAGATACTTACTAGTCAGGTACATTCTTAGGCGTTTAATATGCGGTGTTGAGTCCATTTCGTTGAGCAAGGAGTAGCTCTTGTCTATTCCATATTTGACTTAAGGAACTTTATCTGTGCTCATTTCAATCTCTGGTTTTATGCAGCACCCCAACTCACCTTTCCCCTTAAGCAAGCATAAGTTGGTTTTCTAAATTTGAGACCCTGTTCTGTTCTGTAATTCCGTTCCTGTGTAGCCAAGTTTACATTCCGTGTATTACTGATATCTTATGATGTTTCTTTTTCTGTGTGACTTATTTCAGTTAGAATCATCATACCTGAATCCACTCATTGTGCTGCTAAGGGCCTGATGACACAGATTTCATTGCTGAGTGATATTGCTTTGTAAGTAAATACCACAACTTCTTTATCCATTTTTCACTTTCTGCGATGTTGAACTTGTACTGTAAACGAGGTTCTTGTAAACAGAGCCGTTCCAAACTTTGGGGTGGCTGTGTCTTTTTGATTTTAATTTCCCTAAGCTATAGGACCATAAGTGGAAGTGCCCTAGGTTCTGTTGCTTTGTTTTTTAGATGTTTCAGGAAACACCATACACTTCTCCCGAGTGGTTGTTGGCAATTTACATCCCGCCCATCAGCATAACAAGGCTCCCAGTTCTCCATGGCCTGTCCTGCCTTTCTGGATTTTACACTTTTTTCAGATGGCCCTTTTGACCGGGGGGAAGTGAGACTTCATTGTAGTGCAGATTTCCTTTGCAAGCTTGCTTGGTTGGCCAAAAAGGGCGTATGCGTTTTTTCCTGAATATATTCAGGAAAAAACGCATACGCCCTTTTTGGCCAAGTGCATCATTGTGGACGTTCTGCCTCTTTTCCTATGCTTTCAATGCAATTCCAGTCTACCTCCTGAAATCGGTTTCCTGCAATTCTGCCCCGCTTTCAAGTCCTCTTGGCAGCCTTACTTCAGTCTATTTTTGGACGATAGCTGTCATTTATAACTCTGCAGGTTTGTGAATTACAGTGCCCCTGAGCTCCTTTCTTCAACTTGCTTTCTTGTGACCTGGCCGCAACACCACAGGATGGCTTCAGGCCCTAATCTGGTTCCGGCAGGGCACGCTGAGCCTTTGGTTAATTCCTCTTCATGGTGGAAAATGAGAGTTAAATTTGCCCGTCCAGACACCTCCAGCTAGCCTCTCATTGGTTCTCGCTATTCCTGTTCATCTTCCGCAGAAATTGCAAACTGGGCCAAACAGGAGGTTAAAGGGACTGACTCTCCAAGTCGGGAGAGTGTTAGTAAAGTGTCTGGAATGTTGCACCCGAGTACCAGGGTACGAAAACTGAGACATATTTGAACACGGCTCCCGTTCACACGGATGATCATACTCTAGGTTCCACATGCATGTTTTAGCTGAAGGAAGAATACCTTAAACCTGGGTAGTTGAAACCCGTGGAATGGGTACCATGCAATATGACTTCAAAGGGTCTTCATTTGCTCACCGAACCTCTCCAATCCTATCACTGCTGCGTTTATGCCCCTGTACACATGCTTGATTCTCTTTCGGAGACATAGCAATCCATAGGTTTTAAGATACTTACTAGTCAGGTACATTCTTAGGCGTTTAATATGGGGTGTTGAGTCCATTTCATTGAGCAAGGAGTAGCTCTTTTCTATTCCATATTTGGCTTAAGGAACTTTATCTGTGCTCATTTCAATCTCTGGTTTTATGCAGCACCCCAACTCACCTTTACCCTTAAGCAAGAATAAGTTGGTTTTCTAAATTTGAGACCCTGTTCTGTTCTGTAATTCAGTTCCTGTGTAGCCAAGTTTACATTCCGTGTATTACTGATATCTTATGATGTTTCTTTTTCTGTGTGACTTATTTCAGTTAGAATCATCATACCTGAATCCACTCATTGTGCTGCTAAGGGCCTGATGACACAGATTTCATTGCTGAGTGATATTGCTTTGTAAGTAAATACCACAAGTTCTTTATCCATTTTTCACTTTCTACGATGTTGAACTTGTACTGTAAACGAGGTTCTTGTAAACAGAGCCTTTCCAAACTTTGGGGTGGCTGTGTCTTTTTGATTTTAATTTCCCTAAGCTATAGGACCATAAGTGGAATTGCCCTAGGCTCTGTTGCTTTGTTTTTTAGATGTTTCAGGAAACACCATACACTTCTCCCGAGTGTCTGTTGGCAATTTACATCCCGCCCATCAGCATAACAAGGCTCCCAGTTCTCCATGGCCTGTCCTGCCTTTCTGGATTTTACACTTTTTTCAGATGGCCCTTTTGACCGGGGGGAAGTGAGACTTCATTGTAGTGCAGATTTCCTTTGAAGCTTGCTTGGTTGGCCAAAAAGGGCGTATGCGTTTTTTCCTGAATATATTCAGGAAAAAACGCATACGCCCTTTTTGGCCAAGTGCATCATTGTGGACGTTCTGCCTCTTTTCCTATGCTTTCAATGCAATTCCAGTCTACCTCCTGAAATCGGTTTCCTGCAATTCTGCCCCGCTTTCAAGTCCTCTTGGCAGCCTTACTTCAGTCTATTTTTGGACGATAGCTGTCATTTATAACTCTGCAGGTTTGTGAATTACAGTGCCCCTGAGCTCCTTTCTTCAACTCGCTTTCTTTTGAGCTGGCCGCAACACCGCAGGATGGCTTCAGGCCCTAATCTGGTTCTGGCACGGCACGCTGAGCCTTTGGTTAATTCCTCTTCCTGGTGGGAAATGAGAGTTAAAATTGCCCGTCCAGACACCTCCAGCTAGCCTCTCATTGGTTCTCGCTATTCCTGTTCATCTTCCGCAGAAATTGCAAACTGGGCCAAACAGGAGGTTAAAGGGACTGACTCTCCAAGTCGGGAGAGTGTTAGTAAAGCGTCTGGAATGTTGCACCCGAGTACCAGGTACGAAAACTGAGACATATTTGAACACGTCTCCCGATCACATGGTGGATCATACTCTAGGTTCTACATGCATGTTTTAGCTGAAGGAAGAATACCTTAAACCTGGAGAGTTAAGACCCGTGTAATGGGTACCATGCAGTATGACTTCAAAGGGTCTTCATTTGCTCACCGAACCTCTCCAATCCTATCACTGCTGCGTTTATGCCCCTGTACACATGCTTGATTCTCTTTCGGAGACATAGCGATCCATAGGTTTTAAGATACTTACTAGTCAGGTACATTCTTAGGCGTTTAATATGCGGTGTTGAGTCCATTTCGTTGAGCAAGGAGTAGCTCTTGTCTATTCCATATTTGGCTTAAGGAACTTTATCTGTGCTCATTTCGATCTCTGGTTTTATGCAGCACCCCAACTCACCTTTCCCCTTAAGCAAGCATAAGTTGGTTTTCTAAATTTGAGACCCTGTTCTGTTCTGTAATTCAGTTCCTGTGTAGCCAAGTTTAAATTCCGTATATTACTGATATCTTATGATGTTTCTTTTTCTGTGTGACTTATTTCAGTTAGAATCATCATACCTGAATCCACTCATTGTGCTGCTAAGGGCCTGATGACACAGATTTCATTGCTGAGTGATATTGCTTTGTAAGTAAATACCACAAGATCTTTATCCATTTTTCACTTTCTGCGATGTTGAACTTGTACTGTAAATGAGGTTCTTGTAAACAGAGCCGTTCCAAACTTTGGGGTGGCTGTGTCTTTTTGATTTTAATTTCCCTAAGCTATAGGACCATAAGTGGAAGTGCCCTAGGTTCTGCTGCTTTGTTTTTTAGATGATTCAGGAAACACCATACACTTCTCCCGAGTGGTGGTTGGCAATTTACATCCCGCCCATCAGCATAACAAGGCTCCCAGTTCTCCATGGCCTGTCCTGCCTTTCTGGATTTTACACTTTTTTCAGATGGCCCTTTTGACCGGGGGGAAGTGAGACTTCATTGTAGTGCAGATTTCCTTTGCAAGCTTGCTTGGTTGGCCAAAAAGGGCATATGCGTTTTTTCCTGAATATATTCAGGAAAAAACGCATATGCCTTTTGGCCAAGTGCATCATTGTGGACGTTCTGCCTCTTTTCCTATGCTTTCAATGCAATTCCAGTCTAGCTCCTGAAATCGGTTTCCTGCAATTCTGCCCCGCTTTCAAGTCCTCTTGGCAGCCTTACTTCAGTCTATTTTTGGACGATAGCTGTCATTTATAACTCTGCAGGTTTGTGAATTACAGTGCCCCTGAGCTCCTTTCTTCAACTCGCTTTCTTTTGAGCTGGCCGCAACACCGCAGGATGGCTTCAGGCCCTAATCTGGTTCCGGCACGGCACGCTGAGCCTTTGGTTATTTCCTCTTCCTGGTGGGAAATGAGAGTTAAATTTGCCCGTCCAGACACCTCCAGCTAGTCTCTCATTGGTTCTCGCTATTCCTGTTCATCTTCCGCAGAAATTGCAAACTGGGCCAAACAGGAGGTTAAAAGCGCTGACTCTCCAAGTCGGGAGAGTGTTAGTAAAGCGTCTGGAATGTTGCACCCGAGTACCAGGTACGAAAACTGAGACATATTTGAACACGTCTCCCGATCACATGGTGGATCATACTCTAGGTTCCACATGCATGTTTTAGCTGAAGGAAGAATACCTTAAACCTGGAGAGTTAAGACCCGTGTAATGGGTACCATGCAATATGACTTCAAAGGGTCTTCATTTGCTCACCGAACCTCTCCAATCCTATCACTGCTGCGTTTATGCCCCTGTACACATGCTTGATTCTCTTTCGGAGACATAGCAATCCATAGGTTTTAAGATACTTACTAGTCAGGTACATTCTTAGGCGTTTAATATGCGGTGTTGAGTCCATTTCGTTGAGCAAGGAGTAGCTCTTGTCTATTCCATATTTGACTTAAGGAACTTTATCTGTGCTCATTTCAATCTCTGGTTTTATGCAGCACCCCAACTCACCTTTCCCCTTAAGCAAGCATAAGTTGGTTTTCTAAATTTGAGACCCTGTTCTGTTCTGTAATTCCGTTCCTGTGTAGCCAAGTTTACATTCCGTGTATTACTGATATCTTATGATGTTTCTTTTTCTGTGTGACTTATTTCAGTTAGAATCATCATACCTGAATCCACTCATTGTGCTGCTAAGGGCCTGATGACACAGATTTCATTGCTGAGTGATATTGCTTTGTAAGTAAATACCACAACTTCTTTATCCATTTTTCACTTTCTGCGATGTTGAACTTGTACTGTAAACGAGGTTCTTGTAAACAGAGCCGTTCCAAACTTTGGGGTGGCTGTGTCTTTTTGATTTTAATTTCCCTAAGCTATAGGACCATAAGTGGAAGTGCCCTAGGTTCTGTTGCTTTGTTTTTTAGATGTTTCAGGAAACACCATACACTTCTCCCGAGTGGTTGTTGGCAATTTACATCCCGCCCATCAGCATAACAAGGCTCCCAGTTCTCCATGGCCTGTCCTGCCTTTCTGGATTTTACACTTTTTTCAGATGGCCCTTTTGACCGGGGGGAAGTGAGACTTCATTGTAGTGCAGATTTCCTTTGCAAGCTTGCTTGGTTGGCCAAAAAGGGCGTATGCGTTTTTTCCTGAATATATTCAGGAAAAAACGCATACGCCCTTTTTGGCCAAGTGCATCATTGTGGACGTTCTGCCTCTTTTCCTATGCTTTCAATGCAATTCCAGTCTACCTCCTGAAATCGGTTTCCTGCAATTCTGCCCCGCTTTCAAGTCCTCTTGGCAGCCTTACTTCAGTCTATTTTTGGACGATAGCTGTCATTTATAACTCTGCAGGTTTGTGAATTACAGTGCCCCTGAGCTCCTTTCTTCAACTTGCTTTCTTGTGACCTGGCCGCAACACCACAGGATGGCTTCAGGCCCTAATCTGGTTCCGGCAGGGCACGCTGAGCCTTTGGTTAATTCCTCTTCATGGTGGGAAATGAGAGTTAAATTTGCCCGTCCAGACACCTCCAGCTAGCCTCTCATTGGTTCTCGCTATTCCTGTTCATCTTCCGCAGAAATTGCAAACTGGGCCAAACAGGAGGTTAAAGGGACTGACTCTCCAAGTCGGGAGAGTGTTAGTAAAGTGTCTGGAATGTTGCACCCGAGTACCAGGGTACGAAAACTGAGACATATTTGAACACGGCTCCCGTTCACACGGATGATCATACTCTAGGTTCCACATGCATGTTTTAGCTGAAGGAAGAATACCTTAAACCTGGGTAGTTGAAACCCGTGGAATGGGTACCATGCAATATGACTTCAAAGGGTCTTCATTTGCTCACCGAACCTCTCCAATCCTATCACTGCTGCGTTTATGCCCCTGTACACATGCTTGATTCTCTTTCGGAGACATAGCAATCCATAGGTTTTAAGATACTTACTAGTCAGGTACATTCTTAGGCGTTTAATATGGGGTGTTGAGTCCATTTCATTGAGCAAGGAGTAGCTCTTTTCTATTCCATATTTGGCTTAAGGAACTTTATCTGTGCTCATTTCAATCTCTGGTTTTATGCAGCACCCCAACTCACCTTTACCCTTAAGCAAGAATAAGTTGGTTTTCTAAATTTGAGACCCTGTTCTGTTCTGTAATTCAGTTCCTGTGTAGCCAAGTTTACATTCCGTGTATTACTGATATCTTATGATGTTTCTTTTTCTGTGTGACTTATTTCAGTTAGAATCATCATACCTGAATCCACTCATTGTGCTGCTAAGGGCCTGATGACACAGATTTCATTGCTGAGTGATATTGCTTTGTAAGTAAATACCACAAGTTCTTTATCCATTTTTCACTTTCTACGATGTTGAACTTGTACTGTAAACGAGGTTCTTGTAAACAGAGCCTTTCCAAACTTTGGGGTGGCTGTGTCTTTTTGATTTTAATTTCCCTAAGCTATAGGACCATAAGTGGAATTGCCCTAGGCTCTGTTGCTTTGTTTTTTAGATGTTTCAGGAAACACCATACACTTCTCCCGAGTGTCTGTTGGCAATTTACATCCCGCCCATCAGCATAACAAGGCTCCCAGTTCTCCATGGCCTGTCCTGCCTTTCTGGATTTTACACTTTTTTCAGATGGCCCTTTTGACCGGGGGGAAGTGAGACTTCATTGTAGTGCAGATTTCCTTTGAAGCTTGCTTGGTTGGCCAAAAAGGGCGTATGCGTTTTTTCCTGAATATATTCAGGAAAAAACGCATACGCCCTTTTTGGCCAAGTGCATCATTGTGGACGTTCTGCCTCTTTTCCTATGCTTTCAATGCAATTCCAGTCTACCTCCTGAAATCGGTTTCCTGCAATTCTGCCCCGCTTTCAAGTCCTCTTGGCAGCCTTACTTCAGTCTATTTTTGGACGATAGCTGTCATTTATAACTCTGCAGGTTTGTGAATTACAGTGCCCCTGAGCTCCTTTCTTCAACTCGCTTTCTTTTGAGCTGGCCGCAACACCGCAGGATGGCTTCAGGCCCTAATCTGGTTCTGGCATGGCACGCTGAGCCTTTGGTTAATTCCTCTTCCTGGTGGGAAATGAGAGTTAAAATTGCCCGTCCAGACACCTCCAGCTAGCCTCTCATTGGTTCTCGCTATTCCTGTTCATCTTCCGCAGAAATTGCAAACTGGGCCAAACAGGAGGTTAAAGGGACTGACTCTCCAAGTCGGGAGAGTGTTAGTAAAGCGTCTGGAATGTTGCACCCGAGTACCAGGTACGAAAACTGAGACATATTTGAACACGTCTCCCGATCACATGGTGGATCATACTCTAGGTTCTACATGCATGTTTTAGCTGAAGGAAGAATACCTTAAACCTGGAGAGTTAACACCCGTGTAATGGGTACCATGCAGTATGACTTCAAAGGGTCTTCATTTGCTCACCGAACCTCTCCAATCCTATCACTGCTGCGTTTATGCCCCTGTACACATGCTTGATTCTCTTTCGGAGACATAGCGATCCATAGGTTTTAAGATACTTACTAGTCAGGTACATTCTTAGGCGTTTAATATGCGGTGTTGAGTCCATTTCGTTGAGCAAGGAGTAGCTCTTGTCTATTCCATATTTGACTTAAGGAACTTTATCTGTGCTCATTTCAATCTCTGGTTTTATGCAGCACCCCAACTCACCTTTACCCTTAAGCAAGCATAAGTTGGTTTTCTAAATTTGAGACCCTGTTCTGTTCTGTAATTCAGTTCCTGTGTAGCCAAGTTTACATTCCGTGTATTACTGATATCTTATGATGTTTCTTTTTCTGTGTGACTTATTTCAGTTAGAATCATCATACCTGAATCCACTCATTGTGCTGCTAATGGCCTGATGACACAGATTTCATTGCTGAGTGATATTGCTTTGTAAGTAAATACCACAACTTCTTTATCCATTTTTCACTTTCTGCGATGTTGAACTTGTACTGTAAACGAGGTTCTTGTAAACAGAGCCGTTCCAAACTTTGGGGTGGCTGTGTCTTTTTGATTTTAATTTCCCTAAGCTATAGGACCATAAGTGGCAGTGCCCTAGGTTCTGTTGCTTTGTTTTTTAGATGTTTCAGGAAACACCATACACTTCTCCCGAGTGGTTGTTGGCAATTTACATCCCGCCCATCAGCATAACAAGGCTCCCAGTTCTCCATGGCCTGTCCTGCCTTTCTGGATTTTACACTTTTTTCAGATGGCCCTTTTGACCGGGGGGAAGTGAGACTTCATTGTAGTGCAGATTTCCTTTGCAAGCTTGCTTGGTTGGCCAAAAAGGGCGTATGCATTTTTTCCTGAATATATTCAGGAAAAAACGCATACGCCCTTTTTGGCCAAGTGCATCATTGTGGACGTTCTGCCTCTTTTCCTATGCTTTCAATGCAATTCCAGTCTAGCTCCTGAAATCGGTTTCCTGCAATTCTGCCCCGCTTTCAAGTCCTCTTGGCAGCCTTACTTCAGTCTATTTTTGGACGATAGCTGTCATTTATAACTCTGCAGGTTTGTGAATTACAGTGCCCCTGAGCTCCTTTCTTCAACTCGCTTTCTTTTGAGCTGGCCGCAACACCGCAGGATGGCTTCAGGCCCTAATCTGGTTCCGGCACGGCACACTGAGCCTTTGGTTAATTCCTCTTCCTGGTGGGAAATGAGAGTTAAATTTGCCCGTCCACACACCTCCAGCTAGCCTCTCATTGGTTCTCGCTATTCCTGTTCATCTTCCGCAGAAATTGCAAACTGGGCCAAACAGGAGGTTAAAGGCGCTGACTCTCCAAGTGGGGAGAGTGTTAGTAAAGCGTCTGGAATGTTGCACCCGAGTACCAGGGGAGGAAAACTGAGACATATTTGAACACGTCTCCCATTCACATTGTTGATCATAATTGGGTTCCACATGCATGTTTTAGCTGAAGGAAGAATACCTTAAACCTGGAGAGTTGAGACCCGTGTAATGGGTACTATGCAATATGACTTCAAAGGGTCTTCATTTGCTCACCGAACCTCACCAATCCTATCACTGCTGCGTTTATGCCCCTGTAGACATGCTTGATTCTCTTTCGGAGACATGGCATTCCATAGGTTTTACGATACTTACTAGTAAGGTACTTTCTTAGGCGTTTAATATGCGGTGTTGAGTCCATTTCGTTGAGCAAGGAGTAGCTCTTGTCTATTCCATATTTGACTTAAGGAACTTTATCTGTGCTCATTTCAGTCTCTGGTTTTATGCAGCACCCCAACTCACCTTTACCCTTAAGCAAGCATAAGTTGGTTTTCTAAATTTGAGACCCTGTTCTGTTCTGTATTTCAGTTCCTGTGTAGCCAAGTTTACATACCGTGTATTAGAGATATCTTATGATGTTTCTTTTTCTGTGTGACTTACTTCAGTTAGAATCATCATACCTGAATCCACTCATTGTGCTGCTAAGGGCCTGATGACACAGATTTCATTGCTGAGTGATATTGCTTTGTAAGTATATACCACAACTTCTTTATCCATTTTTCACTTTCTGCGATGTTGAACTTGTACTGTAAACGAGGTTCTTGTAAACAGAGCCGTACCAAACTTTGGGGTGGCTGTGTCTTTTTGATTTTAATTTCCCTAAGCTATAGGACCATAAGTGGCAGTGCCCTAGGTTCTGTTGCTTTGTTTTTTAGATGTTTCAGGAAACACCATACACTTCTCCGGAGTGGTTGTTGGCAATTTACATCCTGCCCATCAGCATAACAAGGCTCCCAGTTCTCCATGGCCTGTCCTGCCTTTCTGGATTTTACACTTTTTTCAGATGGCCCTTTTGACCGGGGGGAAGTGAGACTTCATTGTAGTGCAGATTTCCTTTGCAAGCTTGCTTGGTTGGCCAAAAAGAGCGTATGCGTTTTTTCCTGAATATATTCAGGAAAAAACGCATACGCCCTTTTTGGCCAAGTGCATCATTGTGGACGTTCTGCCTCTTTTCCTATGCTTTCAATGCAATTCCAGTCTACCTCCTGAAATCGGTTTCCTGCAATTCTGCCCCGCTTTCAAGTCCTCTTGGCAGCCTTACTTCAGTCTATTTTTGGACGATAGCTGTCATTTATAACTCTGCAGGTTTGTGAATTACAGTGCCCCTGAGCTCCTTTCTTCAACTCGCTTTCTTGTGACCTGGCCGCAACACCGCAGGATGGCTTCAGGCCCTAATCTGGTTCCGGCACGGCACGCTGAGCCTTTGGTTAATTCCTCTTCCTGGTGGGAAATGAGAGTTAAATTTGCCCGTCCAGACACCTCCAGCTAGTCTCTAATTGGTTCTCACTATTCCTGTTCATCTTCCGCAGAAATTGCAAACTGGGCCAAACAGGAGGTTAAAGGGACTGACTCTCCAAGTGGGGAGAGTGTTAGTAAAGCGTCTGGAATATTGCACCTGAGTACCAGGGTACGAAAACTGAGACATATTTGAACACGTCTCCCGATCACATGGTTGATCATACTCTAGGTTCCACATGCATGTTTTAGCTGAAGGAAGAATACCTTAAACCTGGGTACTTGAAACCCGTGGAATGGGTACCATGCAATATGACTTAAAGGGTCTTCATTTGCTCACTGAACCTCTCCAATCCTATCACTGCTGCATTGATGCCCCTGTACACATGCTTGATTCTCTTTCGGAGACATAGCGATCCATAGGTTTTAAGATACTTACTAGTCAGGTACATTCTTAGGCGTTTAATATGCGGTGTTGAGTCCATTTCGTTGAGCAAGGAGTAGCTCTTGTCTATTCCATATTTGACTTAAGGAACTTTATCTGTGCTCATTTCAATCTCTGGTTTTATGCAGCACCCCAACTCACCTTTACCCTTAAGCAAGCATAAGTTGGTTTTCTATATTTGAGACCCTGTTCTGTTCTGTAATTCAGTTCCTGTGTAGCCAAGTTTACATTCCGTGTATTACTGATATCTTATGATGTTTCTTTTTCTGTGTGACTTATTTCAGTTAGAATCATCATACCTGAATCCACTCATTGTGCTGCTAAGGGCCTGATGACATAGATTTCTTGCTGAGTGATATTGCTTTGTAAGTGAATACCACAACTTCTTTATCCATTTTTCACTTTCTGCGATGTTGAACTTGTACTGTAAACGAGGTTCTTGTAAACAGAGCCTTTGCAAACTTTGGGGTGGCTGTGTCTTTTTGATTTTAATTTCCCTAAGCTATAGGAACATAAGTGGAATTGCCCTAGGCTCTGTTGCTTTGTTTTTTAGATGTTTCAGGAAACACCATACACTTCTCCCGAGTGTCTGTTGGCAATTTACATCCCGCCCATCAGCATAACAAGGCTCCCAGTTCTCCATGGCCTGTCCTGTCTTTCTGGATTTTACACTTTTTTCAGATGGCCCTTTTGACCGGGGGGAAGTGAGACTTCATTGTAGTGCAGATTTCCTTTGCAAGCTTGCTGGGTTGGCCAAAAAGGGCGTATGCGTTTTTTCCTGAATATATTCAGGAAAAAACGCATACGCCCTTTTTGGCCAAGTGCATCATTGTGGACGTTCTGACTCTTTTCCTATGCTTTCAATGCAATTCCAGTCTACCTCCTGAAATCGGTTTCCTGCAATTCTGCCCCGCTTTCAACTCCTCTTGGCAGCCTTACTTCAGTCTATTTTTGGACGATAGCTGTCATTTATAACTCTGCAGGTTTGTGAATTACAGTGCCCCTGAGCTCCTTTCTTCAACTCGCTTTCTTTTGAGCTGGCCGCAACACCGCAGGATGGCTTCAGGCCCTAATCTGGTTCCGGCACGGCACGCTGAGCCTTTGGTTATTTCCTCTTCCTGGTGGGAAATGAGAGTTATATTTGCCCGTCCAGACACCTCCAGCTAGTCTCTCATTGGTTCTCGCTATTCCTGTTCATCTTCCGCAGAAATTGCAAACTGGGCCAAACAGGAGGTTAAAAGCGCTGACTCTCCAAGTTGGGAGAGTGTTAGTAAAGCGTCTGGAATGTTGCACCCGAGTACCAGGTACGAAAACTGAGACATATTTGAACACGTCTCCCGATCACATGGTGGATCATACTCTAGGTTCCACATGCATGTTTTAGCTGAAGGAAGAATACCTTAAACCTGGAGAGTTAAGACCCGTGTAATGGGTACCATGCAGTATGACTTCAAAGGGTCTTCATTTGCTCACCGAACCTCTCCAATCCTATCACTGCTGCGTTTATGCCCCTGTACACATGCTTGATTCTCTTTCGGAGACATAGCAATCCATAGGTTTTAAGATACTTACTAGTCAGGTACATTCTTAGGCGTTTAATATGCGGTGTTGAGTCCATTTCGTTGAGCAAGGAGTAGCTCTTGTCTATTCCATATTTGACTTAAGGAACTTTATCTGTGCTCATTTCAATCTCTGGTTTTATGCAGCACCCCAACTCACCTTTACCCTTAAGCAAGCATAAGTTGGTTTTCTAAATTTGAGACCCTGTTCTGTTCTGTAATTCAGTTCCTGTGTAGCCAAGTTTACATTCCGTGTATTACTGATATCTTATGATGTTTCTTTTTCTGTGTGACTTATTTCAGTTAGAATCATCATACCTGAATCCACTCATTGTGCTGCTAAGGGCCTGATGACACAGATTTCATTGCTGAGTGATATTGCTTTGTAAGTAAATACCACAACTTCTTTATCCATTTTTCACTTTCTGCGATGTTGAACTTGTACTGTAAACGAGGTTCTTGTAAACAGAGCCGTTCCAAACTTTGGGGTGGCTGTGTCTTTTTGATTTTAATTTCCCTAAGCTATAGGACCATAAGTGGAAGTGCCCTAGGTTCTGTTGCTTTGTTTTTTAGATGTTTCAGGAAACACCATACACTTCTCCCGAGTGGTTGTTGGCAATTTACATCCCGCCCATCAGCATAACAAGGCTCCCAGTTCTCCATGGCCTGTCCTGCCTTTCTGGATTTTACACTTTTTTCAGATGGCCCTTTTGACCGGGGGGAAGTGAGACTTCATTGTAGTGCAGATTTCCTTTGCAAGCTTGCTTGGTTGGCCAAAAAGGGCGTATGCGTTTTTTCCTGAATATATTCAGGAAAAAACGCATACGCCCTTTTTGGCCAAGTGCATCATTGTGGACGTTCTGCCTCTTTTCCTATGCTTTCAATGCAATTCCAGTCTAGCTCCTGAAATCGGTTTCCTGCAATTCTGCCCCGCTTTCAAGTCCTCTTGGCAGCCTTACTTCAGTCTATTTTTGGACGATAGCTGTCATTTATAACTCTGCAGGTTTGTGAATTACAGTGCCCCTGAGCTCCTTTCTTCAACTCGCTTTCTTTTGAGCTGGCCGCAACACCGCAGGATGGCTTCAGGCCCTAATCTGGTTCCGGCACGGCACACTGAGCCTTTGGTTAATTCCTCTTCCTGGTGGGAAATGAGAGTTAAATTTGCCCGTCCAGACACCTCCAGCTAGTCTCTCATTGGTTCTCGCTATTCCTGTTCATCTTCCGCAGAAATTGCAAACTGGGCCAAACAGGAGGTTAAAGGCGCTGACTCTCCAAGTGGGGAGAGTGTTAGTAAAGCGTCTGGAATTTTGCACCCGAGTACCAGGGGAGGAAAACTGAGACATATTTGAACACGTCTCCCGTTCACATTGTTGATCATAATTGGGTTACACATGCATGTTTTAGCTGAAGGAAGAATACCTTAAACATAGAGAGTTGAGACCCGTGTAATGGGTACCATGCAATATGACTTCAAAGGGTCTTCATTTGCTCACCGAACCTCTCCAATCCTATCACTGCTGCGTTTATGCCCCTGTAGACATGCTTGATTCTCTTTCGGAGACATGGCATTCCATAGGTTTTACGATACTTACTAGTAAGGTACTTTCTTAGGCGTTTAATATGCGGTGTTGAGTCCATTTCGTTGAGCAAGGAGTAGCTCTTGTCTATTCCATATTTGACTTAAGGAACTTTATCTGTGCTCATTTCAGTCTCTGGTTTTATGCAGCACCCCAACTCACCTTTCCCCTTAAGCAAGCATAAGTTGCTTTTCTAAATTTGAGACCCTGTTCTGTTCTGTAATTCAGTTCCTGTGTAGCCAAGTTTACATTCCGTGTATTAGTGATATCTTATGATGTTTCTTTTTCTGTGTGACTTATTTCAGTTAGAATCATCATACCTGAATCCACTCATTGTGATGCTAAGGGCCTGATGACATAGATTTCATTGCTGAGTGATATTGCCTTATAAGTAAATACCACAACTTCTTTATCCATTTTTCACTTTCTGCGATGTTGAACTTGTACTGTAAACGAGGTTCTTGTAAACAGAGGCTTCCCAAACTTTGGGGTGGCTGTGTCTTTTTGATTTTAATTTCCCTAAGCTATAGGACCATAAGTGGAAGTGCCCTAGGCTCTGTTGCTTTGTTTTTTAGATGTTTCAGGAAACACCATATACTTCTCCCGAGTGGTTGTTGGCAATTTACATCCCGCCCATCAGCATAACAAGGCTCCCAGTTCTCCATGGCCTGTACTGCCTTTCTGGATTTTACACTTTTTTCAGATGGCCCTTTTGACCGGGGGGAAGTGAGACTTCATTGTAGTGCAGATTTCCTTTGCAAGCTTGCTTGGTTGGCCAAAAAGGGTGTATGCGTTTTTTCCTGAATATATTCAGGAAAAAACGCATACGCCCTTTTTGGCCAAGTGCATCATTGTGGACGTTCTGCCTCTTTTCCTATGCTTTCAATGCAATTGCAGTCTACCTCCTGAAATCGGTTTCCTGTAATTCTGCCCCGCTTTCAAGTCCTCTTGGCAGCCTTACTTCAGTCTATTTTTGGACGATAGCTGTCATTTATAACTCTGCAGGTTTGTGAATTACAGTGCCCCTGAGCTCCTTTCTTCAACTCGCTTTCTTGTGAGCTGGCCGCAACACCGCAGGATGGCTTCAGGCCCTAATCTGGTTCCGGCACGGCACGCTGAGCCTTTGGTTAATTCCTCTTCCTGGTGGGAAATGAGAGTTAAATTTGCCCGTCCAGACACCTCCAGCTAGTCTCTCATTGGTTCTCGCTATTCCTGTTCATCTTCCGCAAATTGCAAACTGGGCCAAACAGGAGGTTAAAGGGACTGACTCTCCAAGTCGGGAGAGTGTTAGTAAAGCGTCTGGAATGTTGCACCCGAGTACCAGGGTACGAAAACTGAGACATATTTGAACACGTCTCCCGATCACATGGTTGATCATACTCTGGGTTCCACATGCATGTTTTAGCTGAAGGAAGAATACCTAAAACCTGGGTAGTTGAAACCCGTGGAATGGGTACCATGCAATATGACTTCAAAGGGTCTTCATTTGCTCACCGAACCTCTCCAATCCTATCACTGCTGCGTTTATGCCCCTGTACACATGCTTGATTCTCTTTCGGAGACATAGCAATCCATAGGTTTTAACATACTTACTAGTCAGGTACATTCTTAGGCGTTTAATATGCGGTGTTGAGTCCATTTCGTTGAGCAAGGTGTAGCTCTTGTCTATTCCATATTTGGCTTAAGGAACTTTATGTGTGCTCATTTCAATCTCTGGTTTTATGCAGCACCCCAACTCACCTTTACCCTTAAGCAAGAATAAGTTGGTTTTCTAAATTTGAGACCCTGTTCTGTTCTGTAATTCAGTTCCTGTGTAGCCAAGTTTACATTCCGTGTATTACTGATATCTTATGATGTTTCTTTTTCTGTGTGACTTACTTCAGTTAGAATCATCATACCTGAATCCACTCATTGTGCTGCTAAGGGCCTGATGACACAGATTTCATTGCTGAGTGATATTGCTTTGTAAGGAAATACCACAACTTCTTTATCCATTTTTCACTTTCTGCGATGTTGAACTTGTACTGTAAACGAGGTTCTTGTAAACAGAGCCGTACCAAACTTTGGGGTGGCTGTGTCTTTTTGATTTTAATTTCCCTAAGCTATAGGACCATAAGTGGCAGTGCCCTAGGTTCTGTTGCTTTGTTTTTTAGATGTTTCAGGAAACACCATACACTTCTCCGGAGTGGTTGTTGGCAATTTACATCCTGCCCATCAGCATAACAAGGCTCCCAGTTCTCCATGGCCTGTCCTGCCTTTCTGGATTTTACACTTTTTTCAGATGGCCCTTTTGACCGGGGGGAAGTGAGACTTCATTGTAGTGCAGATTTCCTTTGCAAGCTTGCTTGGTTGGCCAAAAAGGGCGTATGCGTTTTTTCCTGAATATATTCAGGAAAAAACGCATACGCCCTTTTTGGCCAAGTGCATCATTGTGGACGTTCTGCCTCTTTTCCTATGCTTTCAATGCAATTCCAGTCTAGCTCCTGAAATCGGTTTCCTGCAATTCTGCCCCGCTTTCAAGTCCTCTTGGCAGCCTTACTTCAGTCTATTTTTGGACGATAGCTGTCATTTATAACTCTGCAGGTTTGTGAATTACAGTGCCCCTGAGCTCCTTTCTTCAACTTGCTTTCTTGTGACCTGGCCGCAACACCGCAGGATGGCTTCAGGCCCTAATCTGGTTCCGGCACGGCACGCTGAGCCTTTGGTTAATTCCTCTTCCTGGTGGGAAATGAGAGTTAAATTTGCCCGTCCAGACACCTCCAGCTAGTCTCTAATTGGTTCTCACTATTCCTGTTCATCTTCCGCAGAAATTGCAAACTGGGCCAAACAGGAGGTTAAAGGGACTGACTCTCCAAGTGGGGAGAGTGTTAGTAAAGCGTCTGGAATATTGCACCTGAGTACCAGGGTACGAAAACTGAGACATATTTGAACACGTCTCCCGATCACATGGTTGATCATACTCTAGGTTCCACATGCATGTTTTAGCTGAAGGAAGAATACCTTAAACCTGGGTACTTGAAACCCGTGGAATGGGTACCATGCAATATGACTTAAAGGGTCTTCATTTGCTCACCGAACCTCTCCAATCCTATCACTGCTGCGTTGATGCCCCTGTACACATGCTTGATTCTCTTTCGGAGACATAGCAATCCATAGGTTTTAAGATACTTACTAGTCAGGTACATTCTTAGGCGTTTAATATGCGGTGTTGAGTCCATTTCGTTGAGCAAGGAGTAGCTCTTGTCTATTCCATATTTGACTTAAGGAACTTTATCTGTGCTCATTTCAATCTCTGGTTTTATGCAGCACCCCAACTCACCTTTACCCTTAAGCAAGCATAAGTTGGTTTTCTATATTTGAGACCCTGTTCTGTTCTGTAATTCAGTTCCTGTGTAGCCAAGTTTACATTCCGTGTATTACTGATATCTTATGATGTTTCTTTTTCTGTGTGACTTATTTCAGTTAGAATCATCATACCTGAATCCACTCATTGTGCTGCTAAGGGCCTGATGACATAGATTTCATTGCTGAGTGATATTGCTTTGTAAGTGAATACCACAACTTCTTTATCCATTTTTCACTTTCTGCGATGTTGAACTTGTACTGTAAACGAGGTTCTTGTAAACAGAGCCTTTGCAAACTTTGGGGTGGCTGTGTCTTTTTGATTTTAATTTCCCTAAGCTATAGGAACATAAGTGGAATTGCCCTAGGCTCTGTTGCTTTGTTTTTTAGATGTTTCAGGAAACACCATACACTTCTCCCGAGTGTCTGTTGGCAATTTACATCCCGCCCATCAGCATAACAAGGCTCCCAGTTCTCCATGGCCTGTCCTGTCTTTCTGGATTTTACACTTTTTTCAGATGGCCCTTTTGACCGGGGGGAAGTGAGACTTCATTGTAGTGCAGATTTCCTTTGCAAGCTTGCTGGGTTGGCCAAAAAGGGCGTATGCGTTTTTTCCTGAATATATTCAGGAAAAAACGCATACGCCCTTTTTGGCCAAGTGCATCATTGTGGACGTTCTGCCTCTTTTCCTATGCTTTCAATGCAATTCCAGTCTACCTCCTGAAATCGGTTTCCTGCAATTCTGCCCCGCTTTCAACTCCTCTTGGCAGCCTTACTTCAGTCTATTTTTGGACGATAGCTGTCATTTATAACTCTGCAGGTTTGTGAATTACAGTGCCCCTGAGCTCCTTTCTTCAACTCGCTTTCTTTTGAGCTGGCCGCAATACCGCAGGATGGCTTCAGGCCCTAATCTGGTTCCGGCACGGCACGCTGAGCCTTTGGTTATTTCCTCTTCCTGGTGGGAAATGAGAGTTATATTTGCCCGTCCAGACACCTCCAGCTAGTCTCTCATTGGTTCTCGCTATTCCTGTTCATCTTCCGCAGAAATTGCAAACTGGGCCAAACAGGAGGTTAAAAGCGCTGACTCTCCAAGTCGGGAGAGTGTTAGTAAAGCGTCTGGAATGTTGCACCCGAGTACCAGGTACGAAAACTGAGACATATTTGAACACGTCTCCCGATCACATGGTGGATCATACTCTAGGTTCCACATGCATGTTTTAGCTGAAGGAAGAATACCTTAAACCTGGAGAGTTAAGACCCGTGTAATGGGTACCATGCAGTATGACTTCAAAGGGTCTTCATTTGCTCACCGAACCTCTCCAATCCTATCACTGCTGCGTTTATGCCCCTGTACACATGCTTGATTCTCTTTCGGAGACATAGCAATCCATAGGTTTTAAGATACTTACTAGTCAGGTACATTCTTAGGCGTTTAATATGCGGTGTTGAGTCCATTTCGTTGAGCAAGGAGTAGCTCTTGTCTATTCCATATTTGGCTTAAGGAACTTTATCTGTGCTCATTTCAATCTCTGGTTTTATGCAGCACCCCAACTCACCTTTCCCCTTAAGCAAGCATAAGTTGGTTTTCTAAATTTGAGACCCTGTTCTGTTCTGTAATTCAGTTCCTGTGTAGCCAAGTTTACATTCCGTGTATTACTGATATCTTATGATGTTTCTTTTTCTGTGTGACTTATTTCAGTTAGAATCATCATACCTGAATCCACTCATTGTGCTGCTAAGGGCCTGATGACACAGATTTCATTGCTGAGTGATATTGCTTTGTAAGTAAATACCACAACTTCTTTATCC
Source organism: Stenella coeruleoalba (assembly GCF_951394435.1). Taxonomy (NCBI): domain Eukaryota; kingdom Metazoa; phylum Chordata; class Mammalia; order Artiodactyla; family Delphinidae; genus Stenella; species Stenella coeruleoalba. The sequence continues at coordinate 1,888,111 of NW_027646269.1, forward strand.
ATTTTTCACTTTCTGCGATGTTGAACTTGTACTGTAAACGAGGTTCTTGTAAACAGAGCCGTTCCAAACTTTGGGGTGGCTGTGTCTTTTTGATTTTAATTTCCCTAAGCTATAGGACCATAAGTGGAAGTGCCCTAGGTTCTGTTGCTTTGTTTTTTAGATGTTTCAGGAAACACCATACACTTCTCCCGAGTGGTTGTTGGCAATTTACATCCCGCCCATCAGCATAACAAGGCTCCCAGTTCTCCATGGCCTGTCCTGCCTTTCTGGATTTTACACTTTTTTCAGATGGCCCTTTTGACCGGGGGGAAGTGAGACTTCATTGTAGTGCAGATTTCCTTTGCAAGCTAGCTTGGTTGGCCAAAAAGGGCGTATGCGTTTTTTCCTGAATATATTCAGGAAAAAACGCATACGCCCTTTTTGGCCAAGTGCATCATTGTGGACGTTCTGCCTCTTTTCCTATGCTTTCAATGCAATTCCAGTCTAGCTCCTGAAATCGGTTTCCTGCAATTCTGCCCCGCTTTCAAGTCCTCTTGGCAGCCTTACTTCAGTCTATTTTTGGACGATAGCTGTCATTTATAACTCTGCAGGTTTGTGAATTACAGTGCCCCTGAGCTCCTTTCTTCAACTCGCTTTCTTTTGAGCTGGCCGCAACACCGCAGGATGGCTTCAGGCCCTAATCTGGTTCCGGCACGGCACACTGAGCCTTTGGTTAATTCCTCTTCCTGGTGGGAAATGAGAGTTAAATTTGCCCGTCCAGACACCTCCAGCTAGTCTCTCATTGGTTCTCGCTATTCCTGTTCATCTTCCGCAGAAATTGCAAACTGGGCCAAACAGGAGGTTAAAGGCGCTGACTCTCCAAGTGGGGAGAGTGTTAGTAAAGCGTCTGGAATGTTGCACCCGAGTACCAGGGGAGGAAAACTGAGACATATTTGAACACGTCTCCCGTTCACATTGTTGATCATAATTGGGTTCCACATGCATGTTTTAGCTGAAGGAAGAATACCTTAAACATAGAGAGTTGAGAACCGTGTAATGGGTACCATGCAATATGACTTCAAAGGGTCTTCATTTGCTCACCGAACCTCTCCAATCCTATCACTGCTGCGTTTATGCCCCTGTAGACATGCTTGATTCTCTTTCGGAGACATGGCATTCCATAGGTTTTACGATACTTACTAGTAAGGTACTTTCTTAGGCGTTTAATATGCGGTGTTGAGTCCATTTCGTTGAGCAAGGAGTAGCTCTTGTCTATTCCATATTTGACTTAAGGAACTTTATCTGTGCTCATTTCAGTCTCTGGTTTTATGCAGCACCCCAACTCACCTTTACCCTTAAGCAAGCATAAGTTGGTTTTCTAAATTTGAGACCCTGTTCTGTTCTGTAATTCAGTTCCTGAGTAGCCAAGTTTACATTCCGTGTATTAGTGATATCTTATGATGTTTCTTTTTCTGTGTGACTTATTTCAGTTAGAATCATCATACCTGAATCCACTCATTGTGATGCTAAGGGCCTGATGACATAGATTTCATTGCTGAGTGATATTGCTTTGTAAGTAAATACCACAACTTCTTTATCCATTTTTCACTTTCTGCGATGTTGAACTTGTACTGTAAACGAGGTTCTTGTAAACAGAGGCTTCCCAAACTTTGGGGTGGCTGTGTCTTTTTGATTTTAATTTCCCTAAGCTATAGGACCATAAGTGGAAGTGCCCTAGGCTCTGTTGCTTTGTTTTTTAGATGTTTCAGGAAACACCATATACTTCTCCCGAGTGGTTGTTGGCAATTTACATCCCGCCCATCAGCATAACAAGGCTCCCAGTTCTCCATGGCCTGTACTGCCTTTCTGGATTTTACACTTTTTTCAGATGGCCCTTTTGACCGGGGGGAAGTGAGACTTCATTGTAGTGCAGATTTCCTTTGCAAGCTTGCTTGGTTGGCCAAAAAGGGCGTATGCGTTTTTTCCTGAATATATTCAGGAAAAAACGCATACGCCCTTTTTGGCCAAGTGCATCATTGTGGACGTTCTGCCTCTTTTCCTATGCTTTCAATGCAATTCCAGTCTAGCTCCTGAAATCGGTTTCCTGCAATTCTGCCCCGCTTTCAAGTCCTCTTGGCAGCCTTACTTCAGTCTATTTTTGGACGATAGCTGTCATTTATAACTCTGCAGGTTTGTGAATTACAGTGCCCCTGAGCTCCTTTCTTCAACTTGCTTTCTTGTGACCTGGCCGCAACACCGCAGGATGGCTTCAGGCCCTAATCTGGTTCCGGCACGGCACGCTGAGCCTTTGGTTAATTCCTCTTCCTGGTGGGAAATGAGAGTTAAATTTGCCCGTCCAGACACCTCCAGCTAGTCTCTAATTGGTTCTCACTATTCCTGTTCATCTTCCGCAGAAATTGCAAACTGGGCCAAACAGGAGGTTAAAGGGACTGACTCTCCAAGTGGGGAGAGTGTTAGTAAAGCGTCTGGAATATTGCACCTGAGTACCAGGGTACGAAAACTGAGACATATTTGAACACGTCTCCCGATCACATGGTTGATCATACTCTAGGTTCCACATGCATGTTTTAGCTGAAGGAAGAATACCTTAAACCTGGGTACTTGAAACCCGTGGAATGGGTACCATGCAATATGACTTAAAGGGTCTTCATTTGCTCACCGAACCTCTCCAATCCTATCACTGCTGCGTTGATGCCCCTGTACACATGCTTGATTCTCTTTCGGAGACATAGCAATCCATAGGTTTTAAGATACTTACTAGTCAGGTACATTCTTAGGCGTTTAATATGCGGTGTTGAGTCCATTTCGTTGAGCAAGGAGTAGCTCTTGTCTATTCCATATTTGACTTAAGGAACTTTATCTGTGCTCATTTCAATCTCTGGTTTTATGCAGCACCCCAACTCACCTTTACCCTTAAGCAAGCATAAGTTGGTTTTCTATATTTGAGACCCTGTTCTGTTCTGTAATTCAGTTCCTGTGTAGCCAAGTTTACATTCCGTGTATTACTGATATCTTATGATGTTTCTTTTTCTGTGTGACTTATTTCAGTTAGAATCATCATACCTGAATCCACTCATTGTGCTGCTAAGGGCCTGATGACATAGATTTCATTGCTGAGTGATATTGCTTTGTAAGTGAATACCACAACTTCTTTATCCATTTTTCACTTTCTGCGATGTTGAACTTGTACTGTAAACGAGGTTCTTGTAAACAGAGCCTTTGCAAACTTTGGGGTGGCTGTGTCTTTTTGATTTTAATTTCCCTAAGCTATAGGAACATAAGTGGAATTGCCCTAGGCTCTGTTGCTTTGTTTTTTAGATGTTTCAGGAAACACCATACACTTCTCCCGAGTGTCTGTTGGCAATTTACATCCCGCCCATCAGCATAACAAGGCTCCCAGTTCTCCATGGCCTGTCCTGTCTTTCTGGATTTTACACTTTTTTCAGATGGCCCTTTTGACCGGGGGGAAGTGAGACTTCATTGTAGTGCAGATTTCCTTTGCAAGCTTGCTGGGTTGGCCAAAAAGGGCGTATGCGTTTTTTCCTGAATATATTCAGGAAAAAACGCATACGCCCTTTTTGGCCAAGTGCATCATTGTGGACGTTCTGCCTCTTTTCCTATGCTTTCAATGCAATTCCAGTCTACCTCCTGAAATCGGTTTCCTGCAATTCTGCCCCGCTTTCAACTCCTCTTGGCAGCCTTACTTCAGTCTATTTTTGGACGATAGCTGTCATTTATAACTCTGCAGGTTTGTGAATTACAGTGCCCCTGAGCTCCTTTCTTCAACTCGCTTTCTTTTGAGCTGGCCGCAATACCGCAGGATGGCTTCAGGCCCTAATCTGGTTCCGGCACGGCACGCTGAGCCTTTGGTTATTTCCTCTTCCTGGTGGGAAATGAGAGTTATATTTGCCCGTCCAGACACCTCCAGCTAGTCTCTCATTGGTTCTCGCTATTCCTGTTCATCTTCCGCAGAAATTGCAAACTGGGCCAAACAGGAGGTTAAAAGCGCTGACTCTCCAAGTCGGGAGAGTGTTAGTAAAGCGTCTGGAATGTTGCACCCGAGTACCAGGTACGAAAACTGAGACATATTTGAACACGTCTCCCGATCACATGGTGGATCATACTCTAGGTTCCACATGCATGTTTTAGCTGAAGGAAGAATACCTTAAACCTGGAGAGTTAAGACCCGTGTAATGGGTACCATGCAGTATGACTTCAAAGGGTCTTCATTTGCTCACCGAACCTCTCCAATCCTATCACTGCTGCGTTTATGCCCCTGTACACATGCTTGATTTTCTTTCGGAGACATAGCAATCCATAGGTTTTAAGATACTTACTAGTCAGGTACATTCTTAGGCGTTTAATATGCGGTGTTGAGTCCATTTCGTTGAGCAAGGAGTAGCTCTTGTCTATTCCATATTTGGCTTAAGGAACTTTATCTGTGCTCATTTCAATCTCTGGTTTTATGCAGCACCCCAACTCACCTTTCCCCTTAAGCAAGCATAAGTTGGTTTTCTAAATTTGAGACCCTGTTCTGTTCTGTAATTCAGTTCCTGTGTAGCCAAGTTTACATTCCGTGTATTACTGATATCTTATGATGTTTCTTTTTCTGTGTGACTTATTTCAGTTAGAATCATCATACCTGAATCCACTCATTGTGCTGCTAAGGGCCTGATGACACAGATTTCATTGCTGAGTGATATTGCTTTGTAAGTAAATACCACAACTTCTTTATCCATTTTTCACTTTCTGCGATGTTGAACTTGTACTGTAAACGAGGTTCTTGTAAACAGAGCCGTTCCAAACTTTGGGGTGGCTGTGTCTTTTTGATTTTAATTTCCCTAAGCTATAGGACCATAAGTGGAAGTGCCCTAGGTTCTGTTGCTTTGTTTTTTAGATGTTTCAGGAAACACCATACACTTCTCCCGAGTGGTTGTTGGCAATTTACATCCCGCCCATCAGCATAACAAGGCTCCCAGTTCTCCATGGCCTGTCCTGCCTTTCTGGATTTTACACTTTTTTCAGATGGCCCTTTTGACCGGGGGGAAGTGAGACTTCATTGTAGTGCAGATTTCCTTTGCAAGCTTGCTTGGTTGGCCAAAAAGGGCGTATGCGTTTTTTCCTGAATATATTCAGGAAAAAACGCATACGCCCTTTTTGGCCAAGTGCATCATTGTGGACGTTCTGCCTCTTTTCCTATGCTTTCAATGCAATTCCAGTCTAGCTCCTGAAATCGGTTTCCTGCAATTCTGCCCCGCTTTCAAGTCCTCTTGGCAGCCTTACTTCAGTCTATTTTTGGACGATAGCTGTCATTTATAACTCTGCAGGTTTGTGAATTACAGTGCCCCTGAGCTCCTTTCTTCAACTCGCTTTCTTTTGAGCTGGCCGCAACACCGCAGGATGGCTTCAGGCCCTAATCTGGTTCCGGCACGGCACACTGAGCCTTTGGTTAATTCCTCTTCCTGGTGGGAAATGAGAGTTAAATTTGCCCGTCCAGACACCTCCAGCTAGTCTCTCATTGGTTCTCGCTATTCCTGTTCATCTTCCGCAGAAATTGCAAACTGGGCCAAACAGGAGGTTAAAGGCGCTGACTCTCCAAGTGGGGAGAGTGTTAGTAAAGTGTCTGGAATGTTGCACCCGAGTACCAGGGGAGGAAAACTGAGACATATTTGAACACGTCTCCCGTTCACATTGTTGATCATAATTGGGTTCCACATGCATGTTTTAGCTGAAGGAAGAATACCTTAAACATAGAGAGTTGAGAACCGTGTAATGGGTACCATGCAATATGACTTCAAAGGGTCTTCATTTGCTCACCGAACCTCTCCAATCCTATCACTGCTGCGTTTATGCCCCTGTAGACATGCTTGATTCTCTTTCGGAGACATGGCATTCCATAGGTTTTACGATACTTACTAGTAAGGTACTTTCTTAGGCGTTTAATATGCGGTGTTGAGTCCATTTCGTTGAGCAAGGAGTAGCTCTTGTCTATTCCATATTTGACTTAAGGAACTTTATCTGTGCTCATTTCAGTCTCTGGTTTTATGCAGCACCCCAACTCACCTTTACCCTTAAGCAAGCATAAGTTGGTTTTCTAAATTTGAGACCCTGTTCTGTTCTGTAATTCAGTTCCTGAGTAGCCAAGTTTACATTCCGTGTATTAGTGATATCTTATGATGTTTCTTTTTCTGTGTGACTTATTTCAGTTAGAATCATCATACCTGAATCCACTCATTGTGATGCTAAGGGCCTGATGACATAGATTTCATTGCTGAGTGATATTGCTTTGTAAGTAAATACCACAACTTCTTTATCCATTTTTCACTTTCTGCGATGTTGAACTTGTACTGTAAACGAGGTTCTTGTAAACAGAGGCTTCCCAAACTTTGGGGTGGCTGTGTCTTTTTGATTTTAATTTCCCTAAGCTATAGGACCATAAGTGGAAGTGCCCTAGGCTCTGTTGCTTTGTTTTTTAGATGTTTCAGGAAACACCATATACTTCTCCCGAGTGGTTGTTGGCAATTTACATCCCGCCCATCAGCATAACAAGGCTCCCAGTTCTCCATGGCCTGTACTGCCTTTCTGGATTTTACACTTTTTTCAGATGGCCCTTTTGACCGGGGGGAAGTGAGACTTCATTGTAGTGCAGATTTCCTTTGCAAGCTTGCTTGGTTGGCCAAAAAGGGCGTATGCGTTTTTTCCTGAATATATTCAGGAAAAAACGCATACGCCCTTTTTGGCCAAGTGCATCATTGTGGACGTTCTGCCTCTTTTCCTATGCTTTCAATGCAATTGCAGTCTACCTCCTGAAATCGGTTTCCTGCAATTCTGCCCCGCTTTCAAGTCCTCTTGGCAGCCTTACTTCAGTCTATTTTTGGACGATAGCTGTCATTTATAACTCTGCAGGTTTGTGAATTACAGTGCCCCTGAGCTCCTTTCTTCAACTCGCTTTCTTGTGAGCTGGCCGCAACACCGCAGGATGGCTTCAGGCCCTAATCTGGTTCCGGCACGGCACGCTGAGCCTTTGGTTAATTCCTCTTCCTGGTGGGAAATGAGAGTTAAATTTGCCCGTCCAGACACCTCCAGCTAGTCTCTCATTGGTTCTCGCTATTCCTGTTCATCTTCCGCAAATTGCAAACTGGGCCAAACAGGAGGTTAAAGGGACTGACTCTCCAAGTCGGGAGAGTGTTAGTAAAGCGTCTGGAATGTTGCACCCGAGTACCAGGGTACGAAAACTGAGACATATTTGAACACGTCTCCCGATCACATGGTTGATCATACTCTGGGTTCCACATGCATGTTTTAGCTGAAGGAAGAATACCTAAAACCTGGGTAGTTGAAACCCGTGGAATGGGTACCATGCAATATGACTTCATAGGGTCTTCATTTGCTCACCGAACCTCTCCAATCCTATCACTGCTGCGTTTATGCCCCTGTACACATGCTTGATTCTCTTTCGGAGACATAGCAATCCATAGGTTTTAAGATACTTACTAGTCAGGTACATTCTTAGGCGTTTAATATGCGGTGTTGAGTCCATTTCGTTGAGCAAGGAGTAGCTCTTGTCTATTCCATATTTGGCTTAAGGAACTTTATGTGTGCTCATTTCAATCTCTGGTTTTATGCAGCACCCCAACTCACCTTTAACCTTAAGCAAGAATAAGTTGGTTTTCTAAATTTGAGACCCTGTTCTGTTCTGTAATTCAGTTCCTGTGTAGCCAAGTTTACATTCCGTGTATTACTGATATCTTATGATGTTTCTTTTTCTGTGTGACTTACTTCAGTTAGAATCATCATACCTGAATCCACTCATTGTGCTGCTAAGGGCCTGATGACACAGATTTCATTGCTGAGTGATATTGCTTTGTAAGTAAATACCACAACTTCTTTATCCATTTTTCACTTTCTGCGATGTTGAACTTGTACTGTAAACGAGGTTCCTGTAAACAGAGCCGTACCAAACTTTGGGGTGGCTGTGTCTTTTTGATTTTAATTTCCCTAAGCTATAGGACCATAAGTGGAAGTGCCCTAGGTTCTGTTGCTTTGTTTTTTAGATGTTTCAGGAAACACCATACACTTCTCCGGAGTGGTTGTTGGCAATTTACATCCTGCCCATCAGCATAACAAGGCTCCCAGTTCTACCATGGCCTGTCCTGCCTTTCTGGATTTTACACTTTTTTCAGATGGCCCTTTTGACCGGGGGGAAGTGAGACTTCATTGTAGTGCAGATTTCCTTTGCAAGCTTGCTTGGTTGGCCAAAAAGGGCGTATGCGTTTTTTCCTGAATATATTCAGGAAAAAACGCATACGCCCTTTTTGGCCAAGTGCATCATTGTGGACGTTCTGCCTCTTTTCCTATGCTTTCAATGCAATTCCAGTCTACCTCCTGAAATCGGTTTCCTGCAATTCTGCCCCGCTTTCAAGTCCTCTTGGCAGCCTTACTTCAGTCTATTTTTGGACGATAGCTGTCATTTATAACTCTGCAGGTTTGTGAATTACAGTGCCCCTGAGCTCCTTTCTTCAACTCGCTTTCTTGTGAGCTGGCCGCAACACCGCAGGATGGCTTCAGGCCCTGATCTGGTTCCGGCACGGCACGCTGAGCCTTTGGTTAATTCCTCTTCCTGGTGGGAAATGAGAGTTAAATTTGCCCGTCCAGACACCTCCAGCTAGTCTCTCATTGGTTCTCGCTATTCCTGTTCATCTTCCGCAGAAATTGCAAACTGGGCCAAACAGGAGGTTAAAGGGACTGACTCTCCAAGTCGGGAGAGTGTTAGTAAAGCGTCTGGAATATTGCACCTGAGTACCAGGGTACGAAAACTGAGACATATTTGAACACGTCTCCCGATCACATGGTTGATCATACTCTAGGTTCCACATGCATGTTTTAGCTGAAGGAAGAATACCTTAAACATGGGTACTTGAAACCCGTGGAATGGGTACCATGCAATATGACTTCAAAGGGTCTTCATTTGCTCACCGAACCTCTCCAATCCTATCACTGCTGCGTTTATGCCCCTGTACACATGCTTGATTCTCTTTCGGAGACATAGCAATCCATAGGTTTGAAGATACTTACTAGTCAGGTACATTCTTAGGCGTTTAATATGCGGTGTTGAGTCCATTTCGTTGAGCAAGGAGTAGCTCTTGTCTATTCCATATTTGGCTTAAGGAACTTTATCTGTGCTCATTTCAATCTCTGGTTTTATGCAGCACCCCAACTCACCTTTACCCTTAAGCAAGTATAAGTTGGTTTTCTAAATTTGAGACCCTGTTCTGTTCTGTTATTCAGTTCCTGTGTAGCCAAGTTTACATTCGTGTATTACTGATATCTTATGATGTTTCTTTTTCTGTGTGACTTATTTCAGTTAGAATCATCATACCTGAATCCACTAATTGTGCTGCTAAGGGCCTGATGACACAGATTTCATTGCTGAGTGATATTGCTTTGTAAGTAAATACCACAACTTCTTTATCCATTTTTCACTTTCTGCGATGTTGAACTTGTACTGTAAACGAGGTTCCTGTAAACAGAGCCGTTCCAAACTTTGGGGTGGCTGTGTCTTTTTGATTTTAATTTCCCTAAGCTATAGGACCATAAGTGGAAGTGCCCTAGGTTCTGTTGCTTTGTTTTTTAGATGTTTCGGGAAACACCATACACTTCTCCGGAGTGGTTGTTGGCAATTTACATCCCGCCCATCAGCATAACAAGGCTCCCAGTTCTCCATGGCCTGTCCTGCCTTTCTGGATTTTACACTTTTTTCAGATGGCCCTTTTGACCGGGGGGAAGTGAGACTTCATTGTAGTGCAGATTTCCTTTGCAAGCTTGCTTGGTTGGCCAAAATGGGCGTATGCGTTTTTTCCTGAATATATTCAGGAAAAAACGCATACGCCCTTTTTGGCCAAGTGCATCATTGTGGACGTTCTGCCTCTTTTCCTATGCTTTCAATGCAATTCCAGTCTACCTCCTGAAATCGGTTTCCTGCAATTCTGCCCCGCTTTCAAGTCCTCTTGGCAGCCTTACTTCAGTATATTTTTGGAAGATAGCTGTCATTTATAACTCTGCAGGTTTGTGAATTACAGTGCCCCTGAGCTCCTTTCTTCAACTCGCTTTCTTGTGACCTGGCCGCAACACCGCAGGATGGCTTCAGGCCCTAATCTGGTTCCGGCATGGCACGCTGAGCCTTTGGTTAATTCCTCTTCCTGGTGGGAAATGAGAGTTAAATTTGCCCGTCCAGACACCTCCAGCTAGCCTCTCATTGGTTCTCGCTATTCCTGTTCATCTTCCGCAGAAATTGCAAACTGGGCCAAACAGGAGGTTAAAGGGACTGACTCTCCAAGTCGGGAGAGTGTTAGTAAAGCGTCTGGAATGTTGCACCCAAGTTCCAGGGTACGAAAACTGAGACATATTTGAACACGTCTCCCGATCACATGGTTGATCATACTCTGGGTTCCACATGCATGTTTTAGCTGAAGGAAGAATACCTAAAACCTGGGTACTTGAAACCCGTGGAATGGGTACCATGCAATATGACTTCAAAGGGTCTTCATTTGCTCACCGAACCTCTCCAATCCTATCACTGCTGCGTTTATGCCCCTGTACACATGCTTGATTCTCTTTTGGAGACATAGCAATCCATAGGTTTTAAGATACTTACTAGTCAGGTACATTCTTAGGCGTTTAATATGGGGTGTTGAGTCCATTTCGTTGAGCAAGGAGTAGCTCTTGTCTATTCCATATTTGGCTTAAGGAACTTTATCTGTGCTCATTTCAATCTCTGGTTTTATGCAGCACCCCAACTCACCTTTCCCCTTAAGCAAGCATAAGTTGGTTTTCTAAATTTGAGACCCTGTTCTGTTTTGGAATTCAGTTCCTCTGTAGCCAAGTTTACATTCCGTGTATTAGTGATATCTTATGATGTTTCTTTTTCTGTGTGACTTATTTCAGTTAGAATCAACGTACCTGAATCCACTCATTGTGCTGCTACGGGCCTGATGACATAGATTTCATTGCTGAGTGATACTGCATTGTACGTAAGTACCACAACTTCTTTATCCATTTTTCACTTTCTGTGATATTGAATTTGTACGGTAAACGAGGTTCTTGTAAACAGAGGCGTCCCAAACTTTGGGGTGCCTGTGTCTTTTTGATTTTAATTTCCTTAAGCTATAGGACCGTAAGTTGAAGTGCCCTAGGCTCTGTTGCTTTGTTTTTTAGATGTTTCAGGAAACACCATACACTTCTCCAGAGTGTCTGTTGGCAATTTACATCCTGCCCATCAGCATAACAAGGCTCCCAGTTCTCCATGGCCTATCCTGCCTTTCTGGATTTTACACTTTTTTCAGATGGCCCTTTTGACCGGGGGGAAGTGAGACTTCATTGTAGTGCAGATTTCCTTTGCAAGCTTGCTTGGTTGGCCAAAAAGGGCGTATGCGTTTTTTCCTGAATATATTCAGGAAAAAACGCATACGCCCTTTTTGGCCAAGTGCATCATTGTGGACGTTCTGCCTCTTTTCCTATGCTTTCAATGCAATTCCAGTCTACCTCCTGAAATCGGTTTCCTGCAATTCTGCCCCGCTTTCAAGTCCTCTTGGCAGCCTTACTTCAGTCTATTTTTGGACGATAGCTGTCATTTATAACTCTGCAGGTTTGTGAATTACAGTGCCCCTGAGCTCCTTTCTTCAACTCGCTTTCTTGTGAGCTGGCCGCAACACCGCAGGATGGCTTCAGGCCCTGATCTGGTTCCGGCATGGCACGCTGAGCCTTTGGTTAATTCCTCTTCCTGGTGGGAAATGAGAGTTAAATTTGCCCGTCCAGACACCTCCAGCTAGTCTCTCATTGGTTCTCGCTATTCCTGTTCATCTTCCGCAGAAATTGCAAACTGGGCCAAACAGGAGGTTAAAGGGACTGACTCTCCAAGTCGGGAGAGTGTTAGTAAAGCGTCTGGAATATTGCACCTGAGTACCAGGGTACGAAAACTGAGACATATTTGAACACGTCTCCCGATCACACGGTTCATCATACTCTGGGTTCCACATGCATGTTTTAGCTGAAGAAAGAATACCTTAAACCTGGAGAGTTTAGACCCGTGTAATGGGTACCATGCAATATGACTTCAAAGGGTCTTCATTTGCTCAACGAATCTCTCCAATCCTATCACTGCTGCGTTTATGACCCTTTTACACATGCTTGATTCTCTTTTGGAGACATAGCAATCCATAGGTTTTAAGATACTTACTAGTCAGGTACATTCTTAGGCGTTTAATATGGGGTGTTGAGTCCATTTCGTTGAGCAAGGAGTAGCTCTTGTCTGTTCCATATTTGGCTTAAGGAACTTTATCTGTGCTCATTTCAATCTCTGGTTTTATGCAGCACCCCAACTCACCTTTCCACTTAAGCAAGCATAAGTTGGTTTTCTAAATTTGAGACCCTGTTCTGTTTTGGAATTCATTTCCTATGTAGCCAAGGTTACATTCCGTGTATTAGTGATATCTTTTGATGTTTCTTTTTCTGTGTGACTTATTTCAGTTAGAATCATCGTACCTGAATCCACTCATTATGCTGCTACGGGCCTGATGACATAGATTTCATTGCTGAGTGATACTGCATTGTACGTAAGTACCACAAATTCTTTATCCATTTTTCACTTTCTGCGATGTTGAACTTTTACGGTAAACGAGGTTCTTGTAAACAGAGTCGTCCCAAACTTTGGGGTGGCTGTGTCTTTTTGATTTTAATTTCCCTAAGCTATAGGACCATAAGTGGAAGTGCCCTAGGCTCTGTTGCTTTGTTTTTTAGATGTTTCAGGAAACACCATACACTTCTCCCGAGTGGTTGTTGGCAATTTACATCCCGCCCATTAGCATAACAAGGCTCCCAGTTCTCCATGGCCTTTCCTGCCTTTCTGGATTTTACACTTTTTTCAGATGGCCCTTTTGACCGGGGGGAAGTGAGACTTCATTGTAGTGCAGATTTCCTTTGCAAGCTTGCTTGGTTGGCCAAAAAGGGCGTATGCGTTTTTTCCTGAATGTATTCAGGAAAAAACGCATACGCCCTTTTTGGCCAAGTGCATCATTGTGGACGTTCTGCCTCTTTTCCTATGCTTTCAATGCAATTCCAGTCTACCTCCTGAAATCGGTTTCCTGCAATTCTGCCCCGCTTTCAAGTCCTCTTGGCAGCCTTACTTCAGTTTATTTTTGGACGATAGCTGCCATTTATAACTCTGCAGGTTTGTGAATTACAGTGCCCCTGAGCTCCTTTCTTCAACTCGCTTTCTTGTGAGCTGGCCGCAACACCGCAGGATGGCTTCAGGCCCTAATCTGGTTCCGGCACGGCACGCTGAGCCTTTGGTTAATTCCTCTTCCTGGTGGGAAATGAGAGTTAAATTTGCCCGTCCAGACACCTCCAGCTAGTCTGTCATTGGTTCTCGCTATTCCTGTTCATCTTCCACAGAAATTGCAAACTGGGCCAAAGAGGAGGTTAAAGGCGCTGACTCTCCAAGTGGGGAGAGTGTTAGTAAAGCGTCTGGAATGTTGTACCCGAGTACCAGGGGAAGAAAACTGAGACATATTTGAACACGTCTCCCGTTCACATGGTTGATCATACTCTGGGTTCCACATGCATGTTTTAGCTGAAGGAAGAATACCTTAAACCTGGAGAGTTGAGACCCGTGGAATGGGTACCATGCAATATGACTTCAAAGGGTCTTCATTTGCTCACCGAACCTCTCCAATCCTATCACTGCTGCGTTTATGCCCCTGTACACGTGCTTGATTCTCTTTTGGAGACATAGCAATCCATAGGTTTTAAGATACTTACTAGTCAGGTACATTCTTAGGCGTTTAATATGGGGTGTTGAGTCCATTTCGTTGAGCAAGGAGTAGCTCTTGTCTATTCCATATTTGGCTTAAGGAACTTTATCTGTGCTCATTTCAATCTCTGGTTTTATGCAGCACCCCAACTCACCTTTCCACTTAAGCAAGCATAAGTTGGTTTTCTAAATTTGAGACCCTGTTCTGTTTTGTAATTCAGTTCCTCTGTACCCAAGATTAAATTCCATGTATTAGTGATATTTTTTGATGTTTCTTATTCTGTGTGACTTATTTCAGTTAGAATCATCATACCTGAATCCACTCATTGTGCTGCTAAGGGCCTGATAACATAGATTTCATTGCTGAGTGATACTGCATTGTACGTAAGTACCACAACTTCTTTATCCATTTTTCACTTTCTGCGATGTTGAACTTGTACGGTAAACGAGGTTCTTGTAAACAGAGGCGTCCCAAACTTTGGGGTGGCTGTGTCTTTTTGATTTTAATTTCCCTAAGCTATAGGACCATAAGTGGAAGTGCCCTAGGTTCTGTTGCTTTGTTTTTTAGATGTTTCAGGAAACACCATACACTTCTCCCGTGTGGTTGTTGGCAATTTACATCCCGCCCATCAGCATAACAAGGCTCCCAGTTCTCCATGGCCTGTCCTGCCTTTCTGGATTTTACACTTTCTTCAGATGGCCCTTTTGACCGGGGGGAAGTGAGACTTCATTGTAGTGCAGATTTCCTTTGCAAGCTTGCTTGGTTGGCCTAAAAGGGCGTATGCGTTTTTTCCTGAATATATTCAGGAAAAAACGCATACGCCCTTTTTGGCCAAGTGCATCATTGTGGACGTTCTGCCTCTTTTCCTATGCTTTCAATGCAATTCCAGTCTAGCTCCTGAAATCGGTTTCCTGCAATTCTGCCCCGCTTTCAAGTCCTCTTGGCAGCCTTACTTCAGTCTATTTTTGGACGATAGCTGTCATTTATAACTCTGCAGGTTTGTGAATTACAGTGCCCCTGAGCTCCTTTCTTCAACTCGCTTTCTTTTGAGCTGGCCGCAACACCGCAGGATGGCTTCAGGCCCTAATCTGGTTCCGGCACGGCACACTGAGCCTTCGGTTAATTCCTCTTCCTGGTGGGAAATGAGAGTTAAATTTGCCCGTCCAGACACCTCCAGCTAGCCTCTCATTGGTTCTCGCTATTCCTGTTCATCTTCCGCAGAAATTGCAAACTGGGCCAAACAGGAGGTTAAAGGGACTGACTCTCCAAGTCGGGAGAGTGTTAGTAAAGCGTCTGGAATGTTGCACCCGAGTACCAGGGGAGGAAAACTGAGACATATTTGAACACGTCTTCCGTTCACATTGTTGATCATAATTGGGTTCCACATGCATGTTTTAGCTGAAGGAAGAATACCTTAAACCGGGAGAGTTGAGACCCGTGTAATGGGTACCATGCAATATGACTTCAAAGGGTCTTCATTTGCTCACCGAACCTCTCCAATCCTATCACTGCTGCGTTTATGCCCCTGTAGACATGCTTGATTCTCTTTCGGAGACATGGCATTCCATAGGTTTTACGATACTTACTAGTCAGGTACATTCTTAGGCGTTTAATATGCGGTGTTGAGTCCATTTCGTTGAGCAAGGAGTAGCTCTTGTCTATTCCATATTTGACTTAAGGAACTTTATCTGTGCTCATTTCAGTCTCTGGTTTTATGCAGCACCCCAACTCACCTTTACCCTTAAGCAAGCATAAGTTGGTTTGCTAAATGTGAGACCCTGTTCTGTTCTGTAATTCAGTTCCTGTGTAGCCAAGATTACATTCCGTTTATTAGTGATATCTTATGATGTTTCTTTTTCTGTGTGACTTATTTCAGTTAGAATCATCATACCTGAATCCACTCATTGTGATGCTAAGGGCCTGATGACATAGATTTCATTGCTGAGTGATATTGCTTTGTAAGTAAATACCACAACTTCTTTATCCATTTTTCACTTTCTGCGATGTTGAACTTGTACTGTAAACGAGGTTCTTGTAAACAGAGGCTTCCCAAACTTTGGTGTGGCTGTGTCTTTTTGATTTTAATTTCCCTAAGCTATAGGACCATAAGTGGAAGTGCCCTAGGCTCTGTTGCTTTGTTTTTTAGATGTTTCAGGAAACACCATACACTTCTCCGGAGTGGTTGTTGGCAATTTACATCCCGCCCATCAGCATAACAAGGCTCCCAGTTCTCCATGGCCTGTCCTGCCTTTCTGGATTTTACACTTTTTTCAGATGGCCCTTTTGACCGGGGGGAAGTGAGACTTCATTGTAGTGCAGATTTCCTTTGCAAGCTTGCTTGGTTGGCCAAAAAGGGCGTATGCGTTTTTTCCTGAATATATTCAGGAAAAAACGCATACGCCCTTTTTGGCCAAGTGCATCATTGTGGACGTTCTGCCTCTTTTCCTATGCTTTCAATGCAATTCCAGTCTACCTCCTGAATTCGGTTTCCTGCAATTCTGCCCCGCTTTCAAGTCCTCTTGGCAGCCTTACTTCAGTCTATTTTTGGACGATAGCTGTCATTTATAACTCTGCAGGTTTGTGAATTACAGTGCCCCTGAGCTCCTTTCTTCAACTCGCTTTCTTGTGAGCTGGCCGCAACACCGCAGGATGGCTTCAGGCCCTAATCTGGTTCCGGCACGGCACGCTGAGCCTTTGGTTAATTCCTCTTCCTGGTGGGAAATGAGAGTTAAATTTGCCCGTCCAGACACCTCCAGCTAGTCTCTCATTGGTTCTCGCTATTCCTGTTCATCTTCCGCAGAAATTGCAAACTGGGCCAAACAGGAGGTTAAAGGGACTGACTCTCCAAGTCGGGAGAGTGTTAGTAAAGCGTCTGGAATATTGCACCTGAGTACCAGGGTACGAAAACTGAGACATATTTGAACACGTCTCCCGATCACATGGTTGATCATACTCTAGGTTCCACATGCATGTTTTAGCTGAAGGAAGAATACCTTAAACCTGGGTACTTGAAACCCATGGAATGGGTACCATGCAATATGACTTCAAAGGGTCTTCATTTGCTCACCGAACCTCTCCAATCCTATCACTGCTGCGTTTATGCCCCTGTACACATGCTTGATTTTCTTTCGGAGACATAGCAATCCATAGGTTTTAAGATACTTACTAGTCAGGTACATTCTTAGGCGTTTAATATGCGGTGTTGAGTCCATTTCGTTGAGCAAGGAGTACCTCTTGTCTATTCCATATTTGGCTTAAGGAACTTTATCTCTGCTCATTTCAATCTCTGGTTTTATGCAGCACCCCAACTCACCTTTACCCTTAAGCAAGAATAAGTTGGTTTTCTAAATTTGAGACCCTGTTCTGTTCTGTAATTCAGTTCCTGTGTAGCCAAGTTTACATTCGTGTATTACTGATATCTTATGATGTTTCTTTTTCTGTGTGACTTATTTCAGTTAGAATCATCATACCTGAATCCACTCATTGTGCTGCTAAGGGCCTGATGACACAGATTTCATGCTGAGTGATATTGCTTTGTAAGTAAATACCACAACTTCTTTATCCATTTTTCACTTTCTGCGATGTTGAACTTGTACTGTAAACGAGGTTCTTGTAAACAGAGCCGTTCCAAACTTTGGGGTGGCTGTGTCTTTTTGATTTTAAATTCCCTAAGCTATAGGACCATAAGTGGAAGTGCCCTAGGCTCTGTTGCTTTGTTTTTTAGATGTTTCAGGAAACACCATACACTTCTCCCGAGTGTCTGTTGGCAATTTACATCCCGCCCATCAGCATAACAAGGCTCCCAGTTCTCCATGGCCTGTCCTGCCTTTCTGGATTTTACACTTTTTTCAGATGGCCCTTTTGACCGGGGGGAAGTGAGACTTCATTGTAGTGCAGATTTCCTTTGCAAGATAGCTTGGTTGGCCAAAAAGGGCGTATGCGTTTTTTCCTGAATATATTCAGGAAAAAACGCATACGCCCTTTTTGGCCAAGTGCATCATTGTGGACGTTCTGCCTCTTTTCCTATGCTTTCAATGCAATTCCAGTCTACCTCCTGAAATCGGTATCCTGCAATTCTGCCCCGCTTTCAAGTCCTCTTGGCAGCCTTACTTCAGTCTATTTTTGGACGATAGCTGTCATTTATAACTCTGCAGGTTTGTGAATTACAGTGCCCCTGAGCTCCTTTCTTCAACTCGCTTTCTTGTGACCTGGCCGCAACACCACAGGATGGCTTCAGGCCCAAATCTCGTTCCGGCACGGCACGCTGAAACATTGGTTAATTCCTCTTCCTGGTGGGAAATGAGAGTTAAATTTGCCCGTCCAGACACCTCCAGCTAGTCTCTCATTGGTTCTCGCTATTCCTGTTCATCTTCCGCAGAAATTGCAAACTGGGCCAAACAGGAGGTTAAAGGCACTGACTCTCCAAGTCGGGAGAGTGTTAGTAAAGCGTCTGGAATGTTGCACCCGAGTACCAGGGTACGAAAACTGAGACATATTTGAACACGTCTCCCGATCACATGGTTCATCATACTCTGGGTTCCACATGCATGTTTTAGCTGAAGGAAGAATACCTAAAACCTGGGTAGTTGAAACCCGTGGAATGGGTACCATGCAATATGACTTCAAAGGGTCTTCATTTGCTCACCGAACCTCTCCAATCCTATCACTGCTGCGTTTATGCCCCTGTACACATGCTTGATTCTCTTTCGGAGACATAGCAATCCATAGGTTTTAACATACTTACTAGTCAGGTACATTCTTAGGCGTTTAATATGCGGTGTTGAGTCCATTTCGTTGAGCAAGGAGTAGCTCTTGTCTCTTCCATATTTGGCTTAAGGAACTTTATCTGTGCTCATTTCAATCTCTGGTTTTATGCAGCACCCCAACTCACCTTTACCCTTAAGCAAGAATAAGTTGGTTTTCTAAATTTGAGACCCTATTTCTGTTCTGTAATTCAGTTCCTGTGTAGCCAAGTTTACATTCGTGTATTACTGATATCTTATGATGTTTCTTTTTCTGTGTGACTTATTTCAGTTAGAATCATCATACCTGAATCCACTCATTGTGCTGCTAAGGGCCTGATGACACAGATTTCATTGCTGAGTGATATTGCTTTGTAAGTAAATACCACAACTTCTTTATCCATTTTTCACTTTCTGCGATGTTGAACTTGTACTGTAAACGAGGTTCTTGTAAACAGAGCCGTTCCAAACTTTGGGGTGGCTGTGTCTTTTTGATTTTAATTTCCCAAAGCTATAGGACCATAAGTGGAAGTGCCCTAGGCTCTGTTGCTTTGTTTTTTAGATGTTTCAGGAAACACCATACACTTCTCCGGAGTGTCTGTTGGCAATTTACATCCCGCCCATCAGCATAACAAGGCTCCCAGTTCTCCATGGCCTGTCCTGCCTTTCTGGATTTTACACTTTTCTCAGATGGCCCTTTTGACCGGGGGGAAGTGAGACTTCATTGTAGTGCAGATTTCCTTTGCAAGATTGCTTGGTTGGCCAAAAAGGGCGTATGCGTTTTTTCCTGAATATATTCAGGAAAAAACGCATACGCCCTTTTTGGCCAAGTGCATCATTGTGGACGTTCTGCCTCTTTTCCTATGCTTTCAATGCAATTCCAGTCTACCTCCTGAAATCGGTATCCTGCAATTCTGCCCCGCTTTCAAGTCCTCTTGGCAGCCTTACTTCAGTCTATTTTTGGACGATAGCTGTCATTTATAACTCTGCAGGTTTGTGAATTACAGTGCCCCTGAGCTCCTTTCTTCAACTCGCTTTCTTGTGACCTGGCCGCAACACCACAGGATGGCTTCAGGCCCAAATCTCGTTCCGGCACGGCACGCTGAAACTTTGGTTAATTCCTCTTCCTGGTGGGAAATGAGAGTTAAATTTGCCCGTCCAGACACCTCCAGCTAGTCTCTCATTGGTTCTCGCTATTCCTGTTCATCTTCCGCAGAAATTGCAAACTGGGCCAAACAGGAGGTTAAAGGCACTGACTCTCCAAGTCGGGAGAGTGTTAGTAAAGCGTCTGGAATGTTGCACCCGAGTACCAGGTTACGAAAACTGAGACATATTTGAACACGTCTCCCGATCACATGGTTCATCGTACTCTGGGTTCCACATGCATGTTTTAGCTGAAGGAAGAATAACTAAAACCTGGGTAGTTGAAACCCGTGGAATGGGTACCATGCAATATGACTTCAAAGGGTCTTCATTTGCTCACCGAACCTCTCCAATCCTATCACTGCTGCGTTTATGCCCCTGTACACATGCTTGATTCTCTTTCGGAGACATAGCAATCCATAGGTTTTAACATACTTACTAGTCAGGTACATTCTTAGGCGTTTAATATGCGGTGTTGAGTCCATTTCGTTGAGCAAGGAGTAGCTCTTGTCTATTCCATATTTGGCTTAAGGAACTTTATCTGTGCTCATTTCAATCTCTGGTTTTATGCAGCACCCCAACTCACCTTTACCCTTAAGCAAGCATAAGTTGGTTTTCTAAATTTGAGACCCTGTTCTGTTTTGTAATTCAGTTCCTGTGTAGCCAAGTTTACATTCCATGTATTACTGATATCTTATGATGTTTCTTTTTCTGTGTGACTTATTTCAGTTAGAATCATCATACCTGAATCCACTCATTGTGCTGCTAAGGGCCTGATGACACAGATTTCATTGCTGAGTGATATTGCTTTGTAAGTAAATACCACAACTTCTTTATCCATTTTTCACTTTCTGCGATGTTGAACTTGTACTGTAAACGAGGTTCTTGTAAACAGAGCCGTTCCAAACTTTGGGGTGGCTGTGTCTTTTTGATTTTAATTTCCCTAAGCTATAGGACCATAAGTGGAAGTGCCCTAGGTTCTGTTGCTTTGTTTTTTAGATGTTTCAGGAAACACCATACACTTCTCCCGAGTGGTTGTTGGCAATTTACATCCCGCCCATCAGCATAACAAGGCTCCCAGTTCTCCATGGCCTGTCCTGCCTTTCTGGATTTTACACTTTTTTCAGATGGCCCTTTTGACCGGGGGGAAGAGAGACTTCATTGTAGTGCAGATTTCCTTTGCAAGCTTGCTTGGTTGGCCAAAAAGGGCGTATGCATTTTTTCCTGAATATATTCAGGAAAAAACGCATACGCCCTTTTTGGCCAAGTGCATCATTGTGGACGTTCTGCCTCTTTTCCTATGCTTTCAATGCAATTCCAGTCTACCTCCTGAAATCGGTTTCCTGCAATTCTGCCCCGCTTTCAAGTCCTCTTGGCAGCCTTACTTCAGTATATTTTTGGACGATAGCTGTCATTTATAACTCTGCAGGTTTGTGAATTACAGTGCCCCTGAGCTCCTTTCTTCAACTCGCTTTCTTGTGACCTGGCCGCAACACCGCAGGATGGCTTCAGGCCCTAATCTGGTTCCGGCATGGCACGCTGAGCCTTTGGTTAATTCCTCTTCCTGGTGGGAAATGAGAGTTAAATTTGCCCGTCCAGACACCTCCAGCTAGCCTCTCATTGGTTCTCGCTATTCCTGTTCATCTTCCGCAGAAATTGCAAACTGGGCCAAACAGGAGGTTAAAGGGACTGACTCTCCAAGTCGGGAGAGTGTTAGTAAAGCGTCTGGAATGTTGCACCCGAGTACCAGGGTACGAAAACTGAGACATATTTGAACACGTCTCCCGATCACATGGTTGATCATACTCTGGGTTCCACATGCATGTTTTAGCTGAAGGAAGAATACCTAAAACCTGGGTAGTTGAAACCCGTGGAATGGGTACCATGCAATATGACTTCAAAGGGTCTTCATTTGCTCACCGAACCTCTCCAATCCTATCACTGCTGCGTTTATGCCCCTGTACACATGCTTGATTCTCTTTTGGAGACATAGCAATCCATAGGTTTTAAGATACTTACTAGTCAGGTACATTCTTAGGCGTTTAATATGGGGTGTTGAGTCCATTTCATAGAGCAAGGAGTAGCTCTTCTCTATTCCATATTTGGCTTAAGGAACTTTATCTGTGCTCATTTCAATCTCTGGTTTTATGCAGCACCCCAACTCACCTTTCCCCTTAAGCAAGCATAAGTTGGTTTTCTAAATTTGAGACCCTGTTCTGTTTTCGAATTCAGTTCCTGTGTAGCCAAGTTTACATTCCGTGTATTAGTGATATCTTATGATGTTTCTTTTTCTGTGTGACTTATTTCAGTTAGAATCATCGTACCTGAATCCACTCATTGTGCTGCTACGGGCCTGATGACATAGATTTCATTGCTGAGTGATACTGCATTGTACGTAAGTACCACAAGTTCTTTATCCATTTTTCACTTTCTGTGATATTGAATTTTTACGGTAAACGAGGTTCTTGTAAACAGAGGCGTCCCAAACTTTGGGGTGCCTGTGTCTTTTTGATTTAAATTTCCTTAAGCTATAGGACCATAAGTGGAAGTGCCCTAGGCTCTGTTGCTTTGTTTTTTAGATGTTTCAGGAAACACCATACACTTCTCCAGAGTGTCTGTTGGCAATTTACATCCCGCCCATCAGCATAACAAGGCTCCCAGTTCTCCATGGCCTGTCCTGCTTTTCTGGATTTTACACTTTCTTCAGATGGCCCTTTTGACCGGGGGGAAGTGAGACTTCATTGTAGTGCAGATTTCCTTTGCAAGCTTGCTTGGTTGGCCAAAAAGGGCGTATGCGTTTTTTCCTGAATATATTCAGGAAAACACGCATACGCCCTTTTTGGCCAAGTGCATCATTGTGGACGTTCTGCCTCTTTTCCTATGCTTTCAATGCAATTCCAGTCTACCTCCTGAAATCGGTTTCCTGCAATTCTGCCCCGCTTTCAAGTCCTCTTGGCAGCCTTACTTCAGTCTATTTTTGGACGATAGCTGTCATTTATAACTCTGCAGGTTTGTGAATTACAGTGCCCCTGAGCTCCTTTCTTCAACTCGCTTTCTTTTGAGCTGGCCGCAACACCGCAGGATGGCTTCAGGCCCTAATCTGGTTCCGGTACGGCACGCTGAGCCTTTGGTTATTTCCTCTTCCTGGTGGGAAATGAGAGTTAAATTTGCCCGTCCAGACACCTCCAGCTAGCCTCTCATTGGTTCTTGCTATTCCTGTTCATCTTCCGCAGAAATTGCAAACTGGGCCAAACAGGAGGTTAAAGGCACTGACTCTCCAAGTGGGGAGAGTGTTAGTAAAGCGTCTGGAATGTTGCACCGAAGTACCAGGGGACGAAAACTGAGACATATTTGAACACGTCTCCCGATCACACGGTTCATCATACTCTGGGTTCCACATGCATGTTTTAGCTGAAGAAAGAATACCTTAAACCTGGAGAGTTGAGACCCGTGGAATGGGTACCATGCAATATGACTTCAAAGGGTCTTCATTTGCTCACCGAACCTCTCCAATCCTATCACTGCTGCGTTTATGACCCTTTTACACATGCTTGATTCTCTTTTGGAGACATAGCAATCCATAGGTTTTAAGATACTTACTAGTCAGGTACATTCTTAGGCGTTTAATATGGGGTGTTGAGTCCATTTCGTTGAGCAAGGAGTAGCTCTTGTCTGTTCCATATTTGGCTTAAGGAACTTTATCTGTGCTCATTTCAATCTCTGGTTTTATGCAGCACCCCAACTCACCTTTCCCCTTAAGCAAGCATAAGTTGGTTTTCTAAATTTGAGACCCTGTTCTGTTTTGGAATTCATTTCCTATGTAGCCAAGGTTACATTCCGTGTATTAGTGATATCTTTTGATGTTTCTTTTTCTGTGTGACTTATTTCAGTTAGAATCATCGTACCTGAATCCACTCATTATGCTGCTACGGGCCTGATGACATAGATTTCATTGCTGAGTGATACTGCATTGTACGTAAGTACCACAACTTCTTTATCCATTTTTCACTTTCTGCGATGTTGAACTTGTACGGTAAACGAGGTTCTTGTAAACAGAGGCGTCCCAAACTTTGGGGTGGCTGTGTCTTTTTGATTTTAATTTCCCTAAGCTATAGGACCATAAGTGGAAGTGCCCTAGGCTCTGTTGCTTTGTTTTTTCGATGTTTCAGGAAACACCATACACTTCTCCCGAGTGTCTGTTGGCAATTTACATCCCGCCCATCAGCATAACAAGGCTCCCAGTTCTCCATGGCCTTTCCTGCCTTTCTGGATTTTACACTTTTTTCAGATGGCCCTTTTGACCGGGGGGAAGTGAGACTTCATTGTAGTGCAGATTTCCTTTGCAAGCTTGCTTGGTTGGCCAAAAAGGGCGTATGCGTTTTTTCCTGAATGTATTCAGGAAAAAACGCATACGCCCTTTTTGGCCAAGTGCATCATTGTGGACGTTCTGCCTCTTTTCCTATGCTTTCAATGCAATTCCAGTCTACCTCCTGAAATCGGTTTCCTGCATTTCTGCCCCGCTTTCAAGTCCTCTTGGCAGCCTTACTTCAGTATATTTTTGGACGATAGCTGCCATTTATAACTCTGCAGGTTTGTGAATTACAGTGTCCCTGAGCTCCTTTCTTCAACTCGCTTTCTTGTGAGCTGGCCGCAACACCGCAGGATGGCTTCAGGCCCTAATCTGGTTCCGGCACGGCACGCTGAGCCTTTGGTTAATTCCTCTTCCTGGTGGGAAATGAGAGTTAAATTTGCCCGTCCAGACACCTCCAGCTAGTCTGTCATTGGTTCTCGCTATTCCTGTTCATCTTCCACAGAAATTGCAAACTGGGCCAAAGAGGAGGTTAAAGGCGCTGACTCTCCAAGTGGGGAGAGTGTTAGTAAAGCGTCTGGAATGTTGCACCCGAGTACCAGGGGAAGAAAACTGAGACATATTTGAACACGTCTCCCGTTCACATGGTTGATCATACTCTGGGTTCCACATGCATGTTTTAGCTGAAGGAAGAATACCTTAAACCTGGAGAGTTGAGACCCGTGGAATGGGTACCATGCAATATGACTTCAAAGGGTCTTCATTTGCTCACCGAACCTCTCCAATCCTATCACTGCTGCGTTTATGCCCCTGTACACGTGCTTGATTCTCTTTTGGAGACATAGCAATCCATAGGTTTTAAGATACTTACTAGTCAGGTACATTCTTAGGCGTTTAATATGGGGTGTTGAGTCCATTTCGTTGAGCAAGGAGTAGCTCTTCTCTATTCCATATTTGGCTTCAGGAACTTTATCTGTGCTCATTTCAATCTCTGGTTTTATGCAGCACCCCAACTCACCTTTCCCCTTAAGCAAGCATAAGTTGGTTTTCTAAATTTGAGACCCTGTTCTGTTTTGCAATGCAGTTCCTGTGTAGCCAAGTTTACATTCCGTGTATTAGTGATATCTTATGATGTTTCTTTTTCTGTGTGACTTATTTCATTTAGAATCATCATACCTGAATCCACTCATTATGCTGCTACGGGCCTGATGACATAGATTTCATTGCTGAGTGATACTGCATTGTACGTAAGTACCACAACTTCTTTATCCATTTTTCACTTTCTGTGATGTTGAACTTGTACTGTAAATGAGGTTCTTGTAAACAGAGGCGTCCCAAACTTTGGGGTGGCTGTGTCTTTTTGATTTTAATTTCCCTAAGCTATAGGACCATAAGTGGAAGTGCCCTAGGCTCTGTTGCTTTGTTTTTTAGATGTTTCAGTAAAAAACACCATACACTTCTCCCGAGTGTCTGTTGGCAATTTACATCCCGCCCATTAGCATAACAAGGCTCCCAGTTCTCCATGGCCTGTCCTGCCTTTCTGGATTTTAGACTTTTTTCAGATGGCCCTTTTGACCGGGGCGAAGTGAGACTTCATTGTAGTGCAGATTTCCTTTACAAGCTTGCTTGGTTGGCCAAAAAGCATGTATACGTTTTTTCCTGAATATATTCAGGAAAAAACGCATACGCTCTTTTTGGCCAAGTGCATCATTGTGGACGTTCTGCCTCTTTTCCTATGCTTTCAATGCAATTCCAGTCTACCTCCTGAAATCGGTTTCCTGCAATTCTGCCCTGCTTTCAAGTCCTCTTGGCAGCCTTACTTCAGTCTATTTTTGGACGATAGCTGTCATTTATAACTCTGCAGGTTTGTGAATTATAGTGTCCCTGAGCTCCTTTCTTCAACTCGCTTTCTTGTGAGCTGGCCGCAACACCGCAGGATGTCTTCAGGCCCTAATCTGGTTCCGGCACGGCACGCTGAGCCTTTGGTTATTTCCTCTTCCTGGTGGGAAATGAGAGTTAAATTTGCCCGTCCAGACACCTCCAGCTACTCTCTCATTGGTTCTCCCTATTCCTGTTCATCTTCCGCAGAAATTGCAAACTGGGCCAAACAGGAGGTTAAAGGCGCTGACTCTCCAAGTGGGGAGAGTGTTAGTAAAGCGTCTGGAATGTTGCACCCGAGTACCAGGGGAGGAAAACTGAGACATATTTGAACACGTCTCCCGTTCACACGGTTGATCATACTCTGGGTTCCACATGCATGTTGTAGCTGAAGGAAGAATACCTTAAACCTGGAGAGTTGAGACCCGTGGAATGGGTACCATGCAATATGTCTTCAAAGGGTCTTCATTTGCTCACCGAACCTCTCCAATCCTATCACTGCTGCGTTTATGCCCCTGTACACACGCTTGATTCTCTTTTGGAGACATAGCAATCCATAGGTTTTAAGATACTTACTAGTCAGGTACATTCTTAGGCGTTTAATATGGGGTGTTGAGTCCATTTCGTTGAGCAAGGAGTAGCTCTTGTCTATTCCATATTTGGCTTAAGGAACTTTATCTGTGCCCATTTCAATCTCTGGTTTTATGCAGCACCCCAACTCACCTTTCCCCTTAAGCAAGCATAAGTTGGTTTTCTAAATTTGAGACCCTGTTCTGTTTTGGAATGCAGTTCCTGTGTAGCCAAGTTTACATTCCGTGTATTAGTGATATCTTATGATGTTTCTTTTTCTGTGTGACTTATTTCATTTAGAATCATCGTATCTGAATCCACTCATTATGCTGCTACGGGCCTGATGACATAGATTTCATTGCTGAGTGATACTGCATTGTACGTAAGTACCACAAGTTCTTTATCCATTTTTCACTTTCTGTGATATTGAACTTGTACGGTAAACGAGGTTCTTGTAAACAGAGGCGTCCCAAACTTTGGGGTGGCTGTGTCTTTTTGATTTTAATTTCCCTAAGCTATAGGACCATAAGTGGAAGTGCCCTAGGCTCTGTTGCTTTGTTTTTTAGATGTTTCAGGAAACACCATACACTTCTCCCGAGTGTCTGTTGGCAATTTACATCCCGCCCATCAGCATAACAAGGCTCCTACTTCTCCATGGCCTGTCCTGCCTTTCTGGATTTTACACTTTTTTCAGATGGCCCTTTTGACCGGGGGGAAGTGAGACTTCATTGTAGTGCAGATTTCCTTTGCAAGCTTGCTTGGTTGGCCAAAAAGGGTGTATACGTTTTTTCCTGAATATATTCAGGAAAAAACGCATACGCCCTTTTTGGCCAAGTGCATCATTGTGGACGTTCTGCCTCTTTTCCTATGCTTTCAATGCAATTCCAGTCTACCTCCTGAAATCGGTTTCCTGCAATTCTGCCCTGCTTTCAAGTCCTCTTGGCAGCCTTACTTCAGTATATTTTTGGACGATAGCTGTCATTTATAACTCTGCAAGTTTGTGAATTATAGTGTCCCTGAGCTCCTTTCTTCAACTCGCTTTCTTGTGAGCTGGCCGCAACACCGCAGGATGGCTTCAGGCCCTAATCTGGTTCCGGCACGGCACGCTGAGCCTTTCGTTATTTCCTCTTCCTGGTGGGAAATGAGAGTTAAATTTGCCCGTCCAGACACCTCCAGCTAGTCTCTCATTGGTTCTCCCTATTCCTGTTCATCTTCCGCAGAAATTGCAAACTGGGCCAAACAGGAGGTTAAAGGCGCTGACTCTCCAAGTGGGGAGAGTGTTAGTAAAGCGTCTGGAATGTTGCACCCGAGTACCAGGGGAGGAAAACTGAGACATATTTGAACACGTCTCCCGTTCACACGGTTGATCATACTCTGGGTTCCACATGCATGTTTTAGCTGAAGGAAGAATACCTTAAACCTGGAGAGTTGAGACCCGTGGAATGGGTACCATGCAATATGTCTTCAAAGGGTCTTCATTTGCTCACCGAACCTCTCCAATCCTATCACTGCTGCGTTTATGCCCCTGTACACACGCTTGATTCTCTTTTGGAGACATAGCAATCCATAGGTTTTAAGATACTTACTAGTCAGGTACATTGTTAGGCGTTTAATATGCGGTGTTGAGTCCATTTCGTTGAGCAAGGAGTAGCTCTTGTCTGTTCCATATTTGGCTTAAGGAACTTTATCTGTGCTCATTTCAATCTCTGGTTTTATGCAGCACCCCAACTCACCTTTCCCCTTAAGCAAGCATAAGTTGGTTTTCTATATTTGAGACGCTGTTCTGTTTTGGAATGCAGTTCCTGTGTAGCCAAGTTTACATTCCGTGTATTAGTGATATCTTATGATGTTTCTTTTTCTGTGTGACTTATTTCATTTAGAATCATCGTACCTGAATCCACTCATTATGCTGCTACGGTCCTGATGACATAGATTTCATTGCTGAGTGATACTGCATTGTACGTAAGTACCACAAGTTCTTTATCCATTTTTCACTTTCTGTGATATTAAACTTGTACGGTAAATGAGGTTCTTGTAAACAGAGGCGTCCCAAACTTTGGGGTGGCTGTGTCTTTTTGATTTTAATTTCCCTAAGCTATAGGACCATAAGTGGAAGTGCCCTAGGCTCTGTTGCTTTGTTTTTTAGATGTTTCAGGAAACACCATACACTTCTCCCGAGTGTCTGTTGGCAATTTACATCCCGCCCATCAGCATAACAAGGTTCCCAGTTCTCCATGGCCTGTCCTGCATTTCTGGTTTTTACAATTTTTTAGGATGGCCCTTTTGACCGGTGGGAAGTGAGACTTCTTTGTTGTGCACATTTGCATTGCTTGCTTGCTTCGTTGCCCATAAAGTGCGTATGGGTTTTTCCTGGATATAGTCAGGAAAAAACGCATACGCCCTTTTGGGCCAACTGCATCATTGTCGAAATTCTGCCGCTTTTCATGTGCGTTAAAGATGAGTCCAATCTATCTCTTGAAATCTGTTTCTTGCAATTCTGTCTTGCATTCAGATCCTCTTCTTTGCCTTACCTCAACATATTTTTGGACGTTAGTTTTCATTTATAACTCTGCAGGTTTGTGAATTGCAGTGACCCTGAGCTCCATTTTTTAAGTTGCTCTTTTGTGAGCTGGCCTCAAACTCGCAGGATTGCTTCAGGCCCTATTTTGGCTCCGGCGAGGCAGGCTGAGCCTTCCTTTAATTCTTACTCTTAATGGGAAATTAGAGTGATATGTGCCCGTCCAAACCCCTACAACTCTTCTCTCATTGGTTCCCCCCCTTCCCGTTCATCCTCCTCACAATTTGCAAAATGTGTGAAACAGAAGTTTAAATGTGCTGATTCTCCAAGTGGGGAGATTCTAAGTAGCGTGGCTGGAATGGTGAACAGGAGCACCAGGAGAGGATAAATGAGGTGCATTTTAGACACATCTCCCGATCACATGGTGTACAGTCCTCTGGGTTTTCCATGCATGTTTTAGCTGTAGGAAGATCCCTTGAACCTGCAGATTTGGGACCCATTGAATGGGTACCAGGTAGTATTACTTTAAAGGGTGTGCATTTCCTCACCCAACCTCACATTTCTCTTAGCGCAAACAGTTTCCAGCCTTATGTCTCATCCTGCTGTGGGTCTAGATGTGTTCAATCCATGTTGCATCACCGTCCCTGAGGAAAAGTTGTAAGAGGTTTTCTCTGTCTCTCTGTCGTTTATTTTTTTCAATTTATTACTATATTGGTTACAGCTGATTTTCAAAGCTCTGTTTCTTGCTGCTGTACATCCACTTGATTCACGTACAGAGAGACATCAATAAATTCTTTTTCAGATTCTTACCAGTCGTATATATTCTTTTCCGGTGACTTGAGTGTGCTGAGTGCAGTTCTTTTAGCTACCGTGTAGGCCTTGTTGATTATCAGTTTGGTATTTGGAATGGTATCTTTGCTAATTTCAACCTCCTGGATGATGCCTCACCCCTCCCCACCTTTCCCGTTTAGCAGCCTTATGCGTGTTTTCTACATATTTGACTATGTTTTTGTTTTGTAATTTATTTCATGTGTAGCCATTTTGGATTCCACCTTTAAGTGATATCTTATGATATGTGTCTTTTTCTTTTTGAATTCTGTCACTTAGAATGATCATACGTAACTCCTCCGGAGTTGTTACAACTGGCCATATTTCATTGATTTCCAGGCTGAATAATATTCCACTCTACCTAAGTACCACATCTCTATCCATTTTTTCCCTCCAGAGACATTTAAGTTATATCCTAGTCGAGGATCTTTTAAACAGAGAGGGGGTAAACATTGGGGTGCCTGTGTCCTCTCGATTTTTGTTTTTCCCAAGATATACGCCCATGAGTGCAAGTGCCCTATGCTCTGTAGCTCATTTTGTAGATGCTTTAGTAAACACAATACACTTCTCCAGAATGGCCGTTGGCAATATACATTTCCACTATAAGTCTCACAGGGCTCCCTCTTCTCGTTGCCCTGTCCTGCATTTCTGTTGTTTACGCTTTATGAGGATGGCTCTTCTGACTGATGCGAAGTGATATCTTTTGTGGTATTGACTTCCAGTGCCCACCTGTTTGGTTGGCTAAAAAAGTGTATGCCCTTTTCTTGAATATATACAGAAAAGAACGCATACACCCTTTTTGGCCAACTGCAATGTTGGCAATGTTCAGCTCCTTTTCTTGTGCTTAATGGCGAGTCCTTTCTACCTCCTCAAATCCCTTTCCTGCCATTCTCCCTTGCTTACAAGTCCTTTTCTCTGACTTTCCTCAAGACATTTTTCAGTGATGGATATTTTCAACTCTGCAGTTTTGTGAATTTTACTGCCCCTGAGTTCCATTGTTCAACTCGTGTTTATGGGAACTGGCCACAAAGCAGCGGGATTTCCTCAAGCCCTATACTGTTTCCATGGGCAACCCTAGCCTTTGGTCAATTCGTCTTCCTGATTGGAAATTAGAGTGACATGTGCCTGTCTGAACACCTAGGACTTGTCTCTCATTGTTCCTCATCCTTCCGCTTCATCCTCTGGACAAATTCCAAACTGTACGCAACAGGATGTTGACAGTGCTGACATCTCCAAGTGGGGAGACTGTTAGTAAAGATGCTGGAGGGGTGAACCCGAGCACCAGGAGATGAGGAGATGAGATGCCTTTTCCAAACTCTTCCCGATCAGACGGTATACCATCCTCTGGGTGTGACAGACATGTTTTAGCAGTAGGAAGAGTCCCATTCATGTAAGGAGAACACCAGGGCTTTTTCAAAATCAGTGTCTCCCCGAAACCCAAACTGGGGAATTTTTTAAGCTATGGCTACACATATGTTCATTAAGGGCCTTGGGAAGTAGGCAGAGTCCAAACTTTAGATGATTGAAGTCTTCAGGGTCAGAAGCACTCACCACCAGCTTCCCTTAGGCTACACTTTAACTGTCATTGATAGATGATGTCAATAAAAATATCTATTCTTTTTCAGATTATTTCCCCTTATAGGTTATTGCAAAATGTTGAGTGTAGTTCCCTGTGCTATACAGTAGTTCCTTGTTGATGATCTATTTTATACATAGCAGTGTGTATGTGTTAATTCCAAACTGTTAATTTATCCCTCCTCCCACCTTTCCCCTTTGGTAATAATAAATTATAAGATTTTATACTTCTCAGAAATGGGGGAGCTGAAAGAGAGGTATCATTTTCAATGGAAAAGCATTTAAAACAAGATTGAAGGTTTAACCAAGATTATTAGATGTACATCCTTGGAAAGAAATCACTTCGTTTCTCTAATATTGACCTGACAAATAAGACAAACCTTTTCACTGAACTTGCTTATAAAAAGTGATGGAAATATCAAATGGAAGTGTTAAAAACATCTTATTTTACCCGAGCCTTATACACTGTTCTATGTTAACTACAGTTTGGCTCACACATCTGTTCATTGAGGTTACAATAGTCTCAATTTCTGTTACTGATCCTCCAGAGTGGACCCCAACAAGTGTCCCCCTGCCCAGTGTCATTGGGACCAACAGATCGAGACTGAGTTTTGTTCACAAGCAAAGGAAACTTTATATTTTGATCAGAGAATGGGGAGGTGAGAGCATGCACTACCCCGTGGGCTGTGGGCTGGGCTGCTGTGTAGAGATCCTGTCAGAGTCAGTGGGAGGGAGGGAGGCGGTGGAGCTCTCGAGGGCCGGGTTGGCTGTAGCTCAGGCTCTATATCGTGGAGTCTGCACTGGGCCCCAGGAGCTGAGGTGTCGACCCAGCCATTCTGCAGTAGGAAATCTGGTCTGAAGTACCGGGTGTGGAACCTCTGCATGCGGGACCCTAGGAGCACGTGAAATTAGACAAAGCACAAAGGATAAAAAAGGTTAGACTTGACTTTATTGCCCAGATTCTACTTTTATCTCCCAGGGATTTTTAATGGGCTTTGCTGGGGACAAACCCCTCCTCTGCCTTTTGTCCCGTTCCTCATTCTTGGAGTGCTGAGGGTGCAGACCCTTCTTCTGTAACTGCTGAGTGCTGAGTTGGGAGCCCTCATACCCTGGGGCGAGGGTCAGAGCTTCTCCCCAGCAGCCTCCCGGTGACGTTGATTGTCCCCAGGACCCCTGCCTCCCTGCTCGTCCACCTGAGCACCAGCATTGGAAGTGTTATAGATTCTAATGACCTTTAAGGGTCCAGGAAAGAGATGTGCAGAGACGCTGTGGGGGCCGGTTTCACCCCGCCCCACATTTGTTCGGCCACCTTAGGCTGACCGTCTCTGCCAGCCTAGATGCTCTGACCAGTAGTCTGCGCTTTCTTCAATTAGGCCCCTGAATTAACGTACAAACAGCACCAGGTGTCAGAGCCCTGCCCGCTCAACTCCCAGACAGTCCAGGGTCAGTGGTGATCAAGGACCATGATGGCTACTGAGTCAACAGCCTTTTGAAGTAAACAGGAGTCCAGCCGGTCTTATTGGCCACCATCATCACGGTGTCTGTAGGCTTTTCTATGGTGACAGTGTGGTATACTGTTCCCCCGCCAAGATTATTAGCTCCCCTCTGGGTGCAGTAAGTCCTGCAAGCAGTAGTCTACTCTTTTGGGACACACTCTTGTTGTTTTATGAGAGAAACTCCAGGTCAAGTGATGTTCACACGAGTCGTCATGGTGCCCTGTTGCCCCCGGTTATCTCTCTGGATGTTGGAGTTGGAGGGCCTCCTCACTCGAGGTCGGTGTGCCCACGGAGCGAACCCTGCAACTTCAGGGCATGGTTGGTGGTTAGGATCACCACGTGGGGTCCTTTTCCCTTAGGAGGGAGGTGGCCTTTTGGGCTGCTGATTTCCAGGTTTTTAGATACCGCCAGTATCTTGGCCAGATGTGGCAGTGGGCCAAGCCCCTTAGTGACCGTAGTTTATCCTACCTGGATGGCATTCTTGCATTGTTCCATTTCAAGTGGTCCCAGTTTTTGCACTAATTCTCCAATGGCGATTCACCTTTCACCGGGAATGTAAAGGTCAAAGGGTTTAGCTAAATTAGGGAGTTCCAGGGCAAGGGTCTGAATTGACTGCTCTTTCCATTCTTGAAAGGCCACTTCTGGATTCTATTCAAAAGGATCATCATCTTTTCCTTTCAGTGTTTCATATAGAGGCCCAGCTAGTAGACTGTAGCTAGGGATCCAGAAGCAGCAAACCCTGGCCTCCCCAGGAACCCCTAAGCTGTCTTCTAGTTTTAGAAAGGGGTAAGGCTGAAAATGGTTTCTTCCCTTTCCTGGGATGGGCTTCTCTGACCTTCTGTGAGAATGAAGCCCAGGCAGGTCACCGCAGTCTGTGATATTTGAGCTTTTTCTTGGACAACTTCTATCCTTTATTGGCTTGGTAGTTCAGAGGCCTCCTTAGTAGGGCTGGTGATCAGAATGTCGTCTGCATATTGAAGGAGGGTTTCCTTTTCCAGAGGTAGAACTTTTAGGTCTTTAGCTAAGCTTTCCCCAAAGATGGTGTGGGAATTTTTGCACCCTTGGGGCCAGACGGCCCGGAAGTATTGTTTTAGTTGTATGTTGAGTCCTGCCACTCACAAGCCAAAATTTCTTGTGACTCTGGGACTAATGGAATACAATAGAAGGCATCATTGAAGACTAATACAGAATACCATGTCCTGGTGGTTGGTAGAATGACCAGCAGGGTGTAGGAATTAGGAGCAACTGGAGGTATATCTTCGGTGGCTTCACTGAGTGTCCTGACATCCTTTACCAGGTCCCCAGCGGCCCATGGGGCTCTCGTGGTCAGACCAATCCCAGAATATGGAGCTCACCTGTGCAGGTACCCCACCCCCACCCCAGCCCACGGGGCTCTCGTGGTCAGGCCCCTCCCAGGATACAGAGCTACCCTTGCAGGTACCGTGGCAGGGCTGGGCACACAGGAACCGTGCACATAGCCCTCATTGCAGAGCACCCCCAGCTCACCTGTCGCTCAGAGCTGACACAGAGCACCTCAGAGCAGGACTTGAACTAACAAACAGCAGCTGCGACAGGTCTGTGACCCTGGGCATCACTCCGTGAGGCCTCCCTCCACCTGGTCTTCCAGAGACTTCCACTGCACCCGGGGCACCAGGCCTCTGTCTCCAACCACCACCCACCCCTCCTCTCCCTGACTCCTGGGTTCCTCTCATTAGGAGAGGGTTTTCTTGAAGTTGTCTCCCACTCATGGGCCAGATAAAATGATTAGAAAACAAGCCAAAGCTGCAGCCCCTTGTCTATCCTGACTCTCAGGAGCCCACACCTGTTCCTTGGACCTGGCCGGTTCAGCAAGTTCCATTTTCTGCAACTGTGAGCCCCTGAGGGGTGATGATTGGCTGACCTGGGCAGCCTTACCGTGCCGGCCAGCCCTCCCCAGGTGTGCCTGGGTTGAGATCAATATAAATACCACTCCAGGCAGCAAGAGCCCCTGCAGCCGTGCCTGACGCCATTTTCTCTGCCCTGTCAGCAGTCTCCGGGCTGGGCTGGTGGGAGGGAGTGAGAGGCCACGGCTTTGTGGGTGGCCCAGTGTGAGTGGGGCTCTGCTGGACTTTCTGCAGCAGTTGCCAGGCTGCCACCTGCTAAAGAAGAGGGTGTGTCACCCATACCTGCTGCTGGAATTTCTCCCTGGGCAGAGGTGAGGAAGGAAAAAAGCAGTGGGGGCAGGGACAGGACGGGTATCTCAGGCAGGGAAATGGAAATCTTCCAGAAGAGCACCCAGGGCCAGGACCATCCTGGCTGGCCTGCAGGCACCAAGTCGGCCGGCATGCTGTCACTCGTGTGGCTCTATGGCCCTTCCTCTAGGCTTTCAAGTCCTTGTATATATTCAGGTGTTTTACCTGGGACGGGTGGGAATAGTTCAGCAGCAACTGGCCTGGGGCTCAGCTCACGTTTACTCACAGATGCCTCGGCACGGTGCCCCAGCTTTGCAATGAGGACGCTTGTTGCGTGGGGGCTGCTGGCTGAATGGGAGACGATTCCCCACCACTGACCAACTTCAGAATTGTTTACAACTGGAGCAAGTGCCCTGATACGGTTTTCCTCTGTGTAACTGGTGGGTTCTGTGTTTTTTTTCTCTTTTTCGTTTTTGGTTCAAGGTAGATTTTATTCCTCTTTTTTGTATTTACAGATATAAGCATGGAAATAATTTATTCATATAAATACATGTATGTGCAGGGAATAATTGTTTTTTCTGTTTTATTTTTTAAATTTTACTTCTTTTTAATTTTGAATTTTATTTTATATTTTTATACAGCAGGTTCTTATTGGTTATCTATTTTATACATATAAATGTATACATGCCAATCCCAGTCTCTCAACTCCTCCCACCACCACCCCCCCAACAGCTTTCCCCCCTGGTTGTCCATACGTTTGTTGTCTACATCTGTTGCTCTATTTATGCCTTGCAAAATGGTTAACCTGTACAGTTTTTCTAGGTTCCACATATATGCATGAATATACAAGATTTGTTTTTCTCTTTCTGACTTACTTCACTCTGTATGACAGTCTCTAGATCCATCGACGTCTCTACAAATGACCCAATTTCATTCCTTTTCATGGCTTAGTAATATTCCATTTTATATATGTACAACAGCTTTATGCATTCGTCTGTCTGTGGGCATTTAGGTTGCTTCCATTACCTCGATATTGTAAATAGTGATGCAATGAACATTGCGGTGAATGACTCTTTTTGATTTATGGTTTTGTCTGGGTATATGTCCAGTACTGGGATTGCTGTATCATATGGTAATTCTATTGTTCGTTTCCTAAGAAATTCCATATTGTTCTCCATAATGACTGTATCAATTTATATTCCCAACAATAGTGGAAGAGGGTTCCTTTTCTCCACACCCTTTCCAGCATTTTTTGTTTGTAGATTTTCAATGATGCCTATTCTACCAGGTGTGAGGTGATACCTCATTGTTGAATCCATTTCGTTGAGCAAGGGGTAGCTCTTGTCTATTACATATTTGGCTTATGGAACGGTATCTGTGCTAATTTCAAACTCTGCTTTTATGCAGCACCCCAACTCACCTTCCCCCTTAAGCAGGCATAAGTTGGTTTTCTAAACTTGAGACCCTGTTCTGTTTTGTAATTCAGTTCATGTGTAGCCAAGTTCACATTCCGTGTATTAGTGATACCTTATGATGTTTCTTTTTCTGTGTGACTTATTTCACTTAGAATCATCGTGCCTCAATCCACTCATTATGCTGGTACGGGCCTGGTGACATAGATTTCATTGCTGAGTGGTATTCTGTTGTACAGAAGTACCGCAACTTCTTTATCCATTATTTGCTCTCTGGGATATTTAACTTGTGCCGTAGAAGAGATTCCTGTAAAAAGAGCCGTCCCAAATTTTGGGGTTGCTGTGTCTTTTTGATATTAATTTCCCTAAGCTATAGGACCATAAGTGAAAGTGCCCTAGGCTCTGTTGCTTTGTTTTTTAGATGTTTCAGGAAACACCATACACTTCTCCCGAGTGTCTGTTGGCAATTTACATCCCGCCCATCAGCATAACAAGGCTCCCAGTTCTCCATGGCCTGTCCTGCCTTTCTGGATTTTACACTTTTTTCAGATGGCCCTTTTGACCGGGGGGAAGTGAGACTTCACTGTAGTGCAGATTTCCTTTGCAAGCTTGCTTGGTTGGCCAAAAAGGGCGTATGCGTTTTTTCCTGAATATATTCAGGAAAAAACGCATACGCCCTTTTTGGCCAAGTGCATCATTGTGGACGTTCTGCCTCTTTTCCTATGCTTTCAATGCAATTCCAGTCTACCTCCTGAAATCGGTTTCCTGCAATTCTGCCCTGCTTTCAAGTCCTCTTGGCAACCTTACTTCAGTATATTTTTGGACGATAGCTGTCATTTATAACTCTGCAGGTTTGTGAATTACAGTGCCCCTGAGCTCCTTTCTTCAACTCGCTTTCTTGTGAGCTGGCCGCAACACCGCAGGATGGCTTCAGGCCCTAATCTGGTTCCGGCACGGCACGCTGAGCCTTTGGTTATTTCCTCTTCCTGGTGGGAAATGAGAGTTAAATTTGCCCGTCCAGACACCTCCAGCTAGTCTCTCATTGGTTCTCCCTATTCCTGTTTATCTTCCGCAGAAATTGCAAACTGGGCCAAACAGGAGGTTAAAGGCGCTGACTCTCCAAGTAGGGAGAGTGTTAGTAAAGCGTCTGGAATGTTGCACCCGAGTACCAGGGGAGGAAAACTGAGACATATTTGAACATGTCTCCCGATCACACGGTTTATCATACTCTGGGTTCCACATGCATGTTTTACCTGAAGGAAGAATACCTTAAACCTGGGTAGTTGAAACCCGTGGAATGGGTACCATGCAATATGACTTCAAAGGGTCTTCATTTGCTCACCGAACCTCTCCAATCCTATCACTGCTGCGTTTATGCCCCTGTACACACGCTTGATTCTCTTTTGGAGACATAGCAATCCATAGGTTTTAAAATACTTACTAGTCAGGTACATTCTTAGGTGTTTAATATGGGGTGTTGAGTCCATTTCGTTGAGCAAGGAGTAGCTCTTGTCTATTCCATATTTGGCTTAAGGAACTTTATCTGTGCTCATTTCAATCTCTGGTTTTATGCAGCACCCCAACTCACCTTTCCCCTTAAGCAAGCATAAGTTGGTTTTCTAAATTTGAGACCCTGTTCTGTTTTGGAATTCAGTTCCTGTGTAGCCAAGTTTCCATTCCATGTATTAGTGATATCTTATGATGTTTCTTTTTCTGTGTGACTTATTTCAGTTAGAATCATCATACCTGAATCCACTCATTGTGCTGCTAAGGGCCTGATGACACATATTTCATTGCTGAGTAATATTGCTTTGTAAGTAAATACCACAACTTTTTTATCCATTTTTCACTTTCTGCGATGTTGAACTTGTACTGTAAACGAGGTTCTTGTAAACAGAGCCGTTCCAAACTTTGGGGTGGCTGTGTCTTTTTGATTTTAAATTCCCTAAGCTATAGGACCATAAGTGGAACTGCCCTAGGCTCTGTTGCTTTGTTTTTTAGATGTTTCAGGAAACACCATACACTTCTCCCGAGTGGTTGTTGGCAATTTACATCCCGCCCTTCAGCATAACAAGGCTCCCAGTTCTCCATGGTCTGTCCTGCCTTTCTGGATTTTACACTTTTTTCAGATGGCCCTTTTGACCGGGGGGGAAGTGAGACTTCATTGTAGTGCAGATTTCCTTTGCAAGCTTGCTTGGTTGGCCAAAAAGGGCGTATGCGTTTTTTCCTGAATATATTCAGGAAAAAACGCATACGCCCTTTTTGGCCAAGTGCATCATTGTGGACGTTCTGCCTCTTTTCCTATGCTTTCAATGCAATTCCAGTCTACCTCCTGAAATCGGTTTCCTGCAATTCTGCCCCGCTTTCAAGTCCTCTTGGCAGCCTTACTTCAGTCTATTTTTGGACGATAGGTGTCATTTATAACTCTGCAGGTTTGTGAATTACAGTGCCCCTGAGCTCCTTTCTTCAACTCTCTTTCTTTTGAGCTGGCCGCAACACCGCAGGATGGCTTCAGGCCCTAATCTGGTTCTGGTACTGCATGCTGAGCCTTTGGTTATTTCCTCTTCCTGGTGGGAAATGAGAGTTAAATTTGCCCGTCCAGACACCTCCAGCTAGCCTCTCATTGGTTCTCGTTATTCCTGTTCATCTTCCGCAGAAATTGCAAACTGTGCCAAACAGGAGGTTAAAGGCACTGACTCTCCAAGTCGGGAGACTGTTAGTAAAGCGTCTGGAATGTTGCACCCGAGTACCAGGGGAGGAAAACTGAGACATATTTGAACACGTCTCCCGATCACATGGTTGATCATACTCTGGGTTCCACATGCATGTTTTAGCTGAAGGAAGAATACCTTAAACCTGGAGAGTTGAGACCCGTGTAATGGGTACCATGCAATATGACTTCAAAGGGTCTTCATTTGCACACTGATCCTCTCCAATCCTATCACTGCTGCGTTTATGCCCCTGTACACACACTTGATTCTCTTTTGGAGACATAGCAATCCATAGGTTTTAAGATACTTACTAGTCAGGTACATTCTTAGGCGTTTAATATGTGGTTTTGAGTCCATTTCGTTGAGCAAGGAGTAGCTCTTGTCTATTCCATATTTGGCTTAAGGAACTTTATCTGTGCTCATTTCAATCTCTGGTTTTATGCAGCACCCCAACTCAACGTTCCCCTTAAGCAAGCATATGTTGGTTTTCTAAATTTGAGACCCTGTTCTGTTTTGGAATGCAGTTCCTGTGTAGCCAAGTTTACATTCCGTGTATTAGTGATATCATATGATGTTTCTTTTTCTGTGTGACTTATTTCAGTTAGAATCATCGTACCTGAATCCACTCATTATGCTGCTACGGGCCTGATGACATAGATTTCATTGCTGAGTGATACTGCATTGTACGTAAGTACCACAAGTTCTTTATCCATTTTTCACTTTCTGTGATATTGAACTTGTACGGTAAATGAGGTTCTTGTAAACGGAGGCGTCCCAAACTTTGGGGTGGCTGTGTCTTTTTGATTTTAATTTCCCTAAGCTATAGGACCTTAAGTGGAAGTGCCCTAGGCTTTGTTCCTTTGTTTTTTAGATGTTTCAGGAAACACCATACACTTCTCCCGAGTGTCTGTTGGCAATTTACATCCCGCCCATCAGCATAACAAGGCTCCTACTTCTCCATGGCCTGTCCTGCCTTTCTGGATTTTACACTTTTTTCAGATGGCCCTTTTGACCTGGGAGAAGTGAGACTTCATTGTAGTGCAGATTTCCTTTGCAAGTTTGCTTGCTTGGCCAAAAAGGGCATATGTGTTTTTTCCTGAATATATTCAGGAAAAAACGCATACGCCCTTTTTGGCCAAGTGCATCATTGTGGACGTTCTGCCTCTTTTCGTATGCTTTCAATGCAATTCCAGTCTACCTCCTGAAATCGGTTTCCTGCAATTCTGCCCCGCTTTCAAGTCCTCTTGGCAGCCTTACTTCAGTATATTTTTGGACGATAGCTGTCATTTATAACTCTGCAGGTTTGTGAATTACAGAGCCCCTGAGCTCCTTTCTTCAACTCGCTTTCTTGTGAGCTGGCCGCAACACCGCAGGAGGTCTTCAGGCCCTAATCTGGTTCTGGCACGGCACGATGAGCCTTTGGTTAATTCCTCTTCCTGGTGGGAAATGAGAGTTAAATTTGCCCATCCAGACACCTCCAGCTAGTCTCTCATTGGTTCTCGCTATTCCTGTTCATCTTCCGCAGAAATTGCAAACTGGGCCAAACAGGAGGTTAAAGGGACTGACTCTCCAAGTGGGGAGAGTGTTAGTAAAGCGTCTGGAATGTTGCACCCGAGTACCAGGGTACGAAAACTGAGACATATTTGAACACGTCTCCCGATCACATGGTTGATCATACTCTAGGTTCCACATGCATGTTTTAGCTGAAGGAAGAATACCTTAAACCTGGGTAGTTGAAACCCGTGGAATGGGTACCATGCAATATGACTTCAAAGGGTCTTCATTTGCTCACCGAACCTCTCCAATCCTATCACTGCTGCGTTTATGCCCCTGTACACATGCTTGATTCTCTTTCGGAGACATAGCAATCCATAGGTTTTAAGATACTTACTAGTCAGGTACATTCTTAGACGTTTAATATGCGGTGTTGAGTCCATTTCGTTGAGCAAGGAGTAGCTCTTGTCTATTCCATATTTGGCTTAAGGAACTTTATCTGTGCTCATTTCAATCTCTGGTTTTATGCAGCACCCCAACTCACCTTTCCCCTTAAGCAAGCATAAGTTGGTTTTCTAAATTTGAGACCCTGTTCTGTTCTGTAATTCAGTTCCTGTGTAGCCAAGTTTACATTCCGTGTATTACTGATATCTTATGATGTTTCTTTTTCTGTGTGACTTATTTCAGTTAGAATCATCATACCTGAACACACTCATTGTGCTGCTAAGGGCCTGATGACATAGATTTCATTGCTGAGTGATATTGCTTTGTAAGTAAATACCACAACTTCTTTATCCATTTTTCACTTTCTGCGATGTTGAACTTGTACTGTAAACGAGGTTCTTGTAAACAGAGCCGTTCGAAACTTTGGGGTGGCTGTGTCTTTTTGATTTTAATTTCCCTAAGCTATAGGACCATAAGTGGAAGTGCCCTAGGTTCTGTTGCTTTGTTTTTTAGATGTTTCAGGAAACACCATACACTTCTCCCGAGTGGTTGTTGGCAATTTACATCCCGCCCATCAGCATAAGAAGGCTCCCAGTTCTCCATGGCCTGTCCTGCCTTTCTGGATTTTACACTTTTTTCAGATGGCCCTTTTAACCGGGGGGAAGTGAGACTTCATTGTAGTGCAGATTTCCTTTGCAAGCTTGCTTGGTTGGCCAAAAAGGGCGTATGCGTTTTTTCCTGAATATATTCAGGAAAAAACGCATACGCCCTTTTTGGCCAAGTGCATCATTGTGGACGTTCTGCCTCTTTTCCTATGCTTTCAATGCAATTCCAGTCTACCTCCTGAAATTGGTTTCCTGCAATTCTGCCCCGCTTTCAAGTCCTCTTGGCAGCCTTACTTCAGTATATTTTTGGACGATAGCTGTCATTTATAACTCTGCAGGTTTGTGAATTACAGTGCCCCTGAGCTCCTTTCTTCAACTCGCTTTCTTTTTAGCTGGCCGAAACACCGCAGGATGGCTTCAGGGCGTAATCTGGTTCCGGCACGAAACACTGAGCCTTTGGTTATTTCCTCTTCCTGGTGGGAAATGAGAGTTAAATTTGCCCGTCCAGACACCTCCAGCTAGTCTCTCATTGGTTCTCGCTATTCCTGTTCATCTTCCGCAGAAATTGCAAACTGGGCCAAACAGGAGGTTAAAGGTACTGACTCTCCAAGTCGGGAGAGTGTTAGTAAAGCGTCTGGAATGTTGCACCCGAATGCCAGGGTACGAAAACTGAGACATATTTGAACACGTCTCCCGATCACATGGTTGATCATACTCTAGGTTCCACATGCATGTTTTAGCTGAAGGAAGAATACCTTAAACCTGGGTAGTTGAAACCCGTGGAATGGGTACCATGCAATATGACTTCAAAGGGTCTTCATTTGCTCACCGAACCTCTCCAATCCTATCACTGCTGCGTTTATGCCCCTGTACACATGCTTGATTCTCTTTCGGAGACATAGCAATCCATAGGTTTTAAGATACTTACAAGTCAGGTACATTCTTAGGCATTTAATATGCGGTGTTGAGTCCATTTCGTTGAGCAAGGAGTAGCTCTTGTCTATTCCATATTTGGCTTAAGGAACTTTATCTGTGCTCATTTCAATCTCTGGTTTTATGCAGCACCCCAACTCACCTTTACCCTTAAGCAAGCATAAGTTGTTTTTCTAAATTTGAAACCCTGTTCTGTTCTGTAATTCAGTTCCTGTGTAGCCAAGTTTACATTCCGTGTATTACTGATATCTTATGATGTTTCTTTTTCTGTGTGACTTATTTCAGTTAGAATCATCATACCTGAATCCACTCATTGTGCTGCTAAGGGCCTGATGACACAGATTTCATTGCTGAGTGATATTGCTTTGTAAGTAAATACCACAACTTCTTTATCCATTTTTCACTTTCTGCGATGTTGAACTTGTACTGTAAACGAGTTTCTTGTAAACAGAGGCGTCCCAAACATTGGGGTGGCTGTGTCTTTTTGATTTTAATTTCCCTAAGCTATAAGACCATAAGTGGAAGTGCCCTAGGCTCTGTTGCTTTGTTTTTTAGATGTTTCAGGAAACACCATACACTTCTCCCGAGTGGTTGTTGGCAATTTACATCCCGCCCATCAGCATAACAAGGCTCCCAGTTCTCAATGGCCTGTTGCCTTTCTGGATTTTACACTTTTTTCAGATGGCCCTTTTGACCGGGGGGAAGTGAGACTTCATTGTAGTGCAGATTTCCTTTGCAAGCTTGCTTGGTTGGCCAAAAAGGGCGTATGCGTTTTTTCCTGAATATATTCAGGAAAAATCGCATACGCCCTTTTTGGCCAAGTGCATCATTGTGGACGTTCTGCCTCTTTTCCTATGCTTTCAATGCAATTCCAGTCTACCTCCTGAATGCGGTTTCCTGCAATTCTGCCCCGCTTTCAAGTCCTCTTGGCAGCCTTACTTCAGTCTATTTTTGGACGATAG
Organism: Stenella coeruleoalba; assembly: GCF_951394435.1. NCBI lineage: Eukaryota > Metazoa > Chordata > Mammalia > Artiodactyla > Delphinidae > Stenella > Stenella coeruleoalba. Next base: position 1,931,710 of record NW_027646269.1, read on the forward strand.
CTGTCATTTATAACTCTGCAGGTTTGTGAATTACAGTGCCCCTGAGCTCCTTTCTTCAACTCGCTTTCTTGTGACCTGGCCGCAACACCGCAGGATGGCTTCAGGCCCTAATCTGGTTCCGGGACGGCATGCTGAGCCTTTGGTTAATTCCTCTTCCTGGTGGGAAATGAGAGTTAAATTTGCCCGTCCAGACACCTCCAGCTAGCCTCTCATTGGTTCTCGCTATTCCTGTTCATCTTCCGCAGAAATTGCAAACTGGGCCAAACAGGAGGTTAAAGGGACTGACTCTCCAAGTCGGGAGAGTGTTAGCAAAGCGTCTGGAATGTTGCACCCGAGTACCAGGGGAGGAAAACTGAGACATATTTGAACACGTCTCCCGTTCACATGGTTGATCATACTCTGGGTTCCACATGCATGTTTTACCTGAAGGAAGAATAACTTAAACCTGGAGAGTTGAGACCCGTGGAATGGGTACCATGCAATATGACTTCAAAGGGTCTTCATTTGCTCACCGAACCTCTCCAATCCTATCACTGCTGCGTTTATGCCCCTGTACACACGCTTGATTCTCTTTTGGAGACATAGCAATCCATAGGTTTTAAGATACTTACTAGTCAGGTACATTCTTAGGCGTTTAATATGGGGTTTTGAGTCCATTTCATTGAGCAAGGAGTAGCTCTTGTCTATTCCATATTTGGCTTAAGGAACTTTATCTGTGCTCATTTCAATCTCTGGTTTTATGCAGCACCCCAACTCACCTTTCCCCTTAAGCAAGCATAAGTTGGTTTTCTAAATTTGAGACCCTGTTCTGTTTTGGAATGCAGTTCCTGTGTAGCCAAGTTTACATTCCGTGTATTAGTGATATCTTATGATGTTTCTTTTTCTGTGTGACTTATTTCAGTTAGATTCATCGTACCTGAATCCACTCATTATGCTGCTACGGGCCTGATGACATAGATTTCATTGCTGAGTGATACTGCATTGTACGTAAGTACCACAAGTTCTTTATCCATTTTTCACTTTCTGTGATATTGAACTTGTACGGTAAACGAGGTTCTTGTAAACGGAGGCGTCCCAAACTTTGGGGTGGCTGTGTCTTTTTGATTTTAATTTCCCTAAGCTATAGGACCATAAGTGGAAGTGCCCTAGGCTCTGTTGCTTTGTTTTTTAGATGTTTCAGGAAACACCATACACTTCTCCCGAGTGTCTGTTGGCAGTTTACATCCCGCCCATCAGCATAACAAGGCTCCCAGTTCTCCATGGCCTGTCCTGCCTTTCTGGATTTTACACTTTTTTCAGATGGCCCTTTTGACCGGGGGGAAGTGAGACTTCATTGTAGTGCAGATTTCCTTTGCAAGCTTGCTTGGTTGGCCAAAAAGGGCGTATGCGTTTTTTCCTGAATATATTCAGGAAAAAACGCATACGCCCTTTTTGGCCAAGTGCATCATTGTGGACGTTCTGCCTCTTTTCCTATGCTTTCAATGCAATTCCAGTCTACCTCCTGAAATCGGATTCCTGCAATTCTGCCCCGCTTTCAAGTCCTCTTGGCAGCCTTACTTCAGTATATTTTTGGACGATAGCTGTCATTTATAACTCTGCAGGTTTGTGAATTACAGTGCCCCTGAGCTCCTTTCTTCAACTCGCTTTCTTGTGACCTGGCCGCAACACCGCAGGATGGCTTCAGGCCCTAATCTGGTTCCGGCGCGGCACGCAGAGCCTTTGGTTAATTCCTCTTCCTGGTGGGAAATAAGAGTTAAATATGCCCGTCCAGACACCTCCAACTAGTCTCTCATTGGTTCTCGCTATTCCTGTTCATCTTCCGCAGAAATTGCAAACTGGGCCAAGCAGGAGGTTAAAGGGACTGACTCTCCAAGTCGGGAGAGTGTTAGTAAAGCGTCTGGAATGTTGCACCCGAGTACCAGGGTACGAAAACTGAGACATATTTGAACACGTCTCCCGATCACATGGTTGATCATACTCTAGGTTCCACATGCATGTTTTAGCTGAAGGAAGAATACCTTAAACCTTGGGTAGTTGAAACCCGTGGAATGGGTACCATGCAATATGACTTCAAAGGGTCTTCATTTGCTCACCGAACCTCTCCAATCCTATCACTGCTGCGTTTATGCCCCTGTACACATGCTTGATTCTCTTTCGGAGACATAGCAATCCATAGGTTTTAAGATACTTACAAGTCAGGTACATTCTTAGGCGTTTAATATGGGGTGTTGAGTCTATTTCGTTGAGCAAGGAGTAGCTCTTGTCTATTCCATATTTGGCTTAAGGAACTTTATCTGTGCTCATTTCAATCTCTGGTTTTATGCAGCACCCCAACTCACCTTTACCCTTAAGCAAGCATAAGTTGGTTTTCTAAATTTGAGACCCTGTTCTGTTCTGTAATTCAGTTCCTGTGTAGCCAAGTTTAAATTCCGTGTATTACTGATATCTTATGATGTTTCTTTTTCTGTGTGACTTATTTCAGTTAGAATCATCATACCTGAATCCACTCATTGTGCTGCTAAGGGCCTAATGACACAGACTTCATTGCTGAGTGATATTGCTTTGTAAGTAAATACCACAACTTCTTTCTCCATTTTTCACTTTCTGCGATGTTGAACTTGTACTGTAAACGAGGTTCTTGTAAACAGAGCCGTTCCAAACTTTGGGGTGGCTGTGTCTTTTTGATTTTAATTTCCCTAAGCTATAAGACCATAAGTGGAAGTGCCCTAGGCTCTGTTGCTTTGTTTTTTAGATGTTTCAGGAAACACCATACACTTCTCCCGAGTGGTTGTTGGCAATTTACATCCCGCCCATCAGCATAACAGGGCTCCCAGTTCTCAATGGCCTGTTGCCTTTCTGGATTTTACACTTTTTTCAGATGGCCCTTTTGACCGGGGGGAAGTGAGACTTCATTGTAGTGCAGATTTCCTTTGCAAGCTTGCTTGGTTGGCCAAAAAGGGCGTATGCGTTTTTTCCTGAATATATTCAGGAAAAATCGCATACGCCCTTTTTGGCCAAGTGCATCATTGTGGACGTTCTGCCTCTTTTCCTATGCTTTCAATGCAATTCCAGTCTACCTCCTGAATTCGGTTTCCTGCAATTCTGCCCCGCTTTCAAGTCCTCTTGGCAGCCTTACTTCAGTCTATTTTTGGACGATAGCTGTCATTTATAACTCTGCAGGTTTGTGAATTACAGTGCCCCTGAGCTCCTTTCTTCAACTCGCTTTCTTGTGACCTGGCCGCAACACCGCAGGATGGCTTCAGGCCCTAATCTGGTTCCGGCACGGCATGCTGAGCCTTTGGTTAATTCCTCTTCCTGGTGGGAAATGAGAGTTAAATTTGCCCGTCCAGACACCTCCAGCTAGCCTCTCATTTGTTCTCGCTATTCCTGTTCATCTTCCGCAGAAATTGCAAACTGGGCCAAACAGGAGGTTAAAGGGACTGACTCTCCAAGTGGGGAGAGTGTTAGTAAAGCGTCTAGAATGTTGCACCCGAGTACCAGGGGAGGAAAACTGAGACATATTTGAATACGTCTCCCGTTCACATGGTTGATCATATTCTGGGTTCCACATGCATGTTTTAGCTGAAGGAAGAATAACTTAAACCTGGAGAGTTGAGACCCGTGGAATGGGTACCATGCAATATGACTTCAAAGGGTCTTCATTTGCTCACCGAACCTCTCCAATCCTATCACTGCTGCGTTTATGCCCCTGTACACACGCTTGATTCTCTTTTGGAGACATAGCAATCCATAGGTTTTAAGATACTTACTAGTCAGGTACATTCTTAGGCATTTAATATGGGGTTTTGAGTCCATTTCGTTGAGCAAGGAGTAGCTCTTGTCTATTCCATATTTGGCTTAAGGAACTTTATCTGTGCTCATTTCAATCTCTGGTTTTATGCAGCACCACAACTCACCTTTCCCCTTAAGCAAGCATAAGTTGGTTTTCTAAATTTGAGACCCTGTTCTGTTTTGGAATGCAGTTCCTGTGTAGCCAAGTTTACATTCCGTGTATTAGTGATATCTTATGATGTTTCTTTTTCTGTGTGACTTATTTCAGTTAGATTCATCGTACCTGAATCCACTCATTATGCTGCTATGGGCCTGATTACATAGATTTCTTTGCTGAGTGATATTGCATTGTACGTAAGTACCACAAGTTCTTTATCCATTTTTTACTTTCTGCGATATTGAACTTGTACCTTAAACGAGGTTCTTGTAAACAGAGCCATCCCAAACTTTGGGGTGGCTGTGTCTTTTTGATGTTAATTTCCCTAAGCTATAGGACCATAAGTGGAAGTGCCCTAGGCTCTGTTGCTTTGTTTTTTAGATGTTTCAGGAAACCCCATACACTTCTCCAGAGTGGCTGTTGGCAATTTACATCCCGCCCATCAGCATAAGAAGGCTCCCAGTTCTCCATGGCCTGTCCTGCCTTTCTGGATTTTACACTTTTTTCAGATGGCCCTTTTGACCAGGTGGAAGTGAGACTTCATTGTAGTGCAGATTTCCTTTGCAAGCTTGCTTGGTTGGCCAAAAAGTGCGTATGCGTTTTTTCCTGAATATATTCAGGAAAAAACGCATACGCCCTTTTTGGCCAAGTGCATCATTGTCGAGTTTCTGACTCTCTTCATATGCTTTCAATGCAATTCCAGTCTACCTCCTGAAATCGGTTTCCTGCATTCTGCCTTGCTTTCAATGCCTCTTCATAGCCTTACCTCAATATATTTTTTAAAAATAGTTGGCCTTTATAACTCTGCAGGTTTTTGAATTGCAGTGGCCCTTAGCTCCATTTTTTAGCTCTTATTTTTGTGGTCTTGCCCCATAACCACAGGATTCCTTGAAGCCCTATTTTTCTTCTGGGGCACCTTGCTGTGCCTTTGGTTAATTCTTCTTACTGATGTGATATTAGAGTGACATGTGCCCATTGAAACCGCTACAGCTAGTTTCTCACTGGTTCCCCCTATTCCCATTCATCCTCTGCACTAACTGCAGACTGTGCGATACCAGAACTTAAAGGCTTTGACTCCATGTGGGGATGTTGTTAGTAAAGCGGCTGGAATGTCGATCCGGAGCCCCAGGAGAGGAAAAATGAGGTGCGTTTTAGAAACCTTTCCCGATCATATGGTATACCAGTCGCTGGGTTTCCCAAGCATGGTTTAGCTGTAGGAAGATTCCCTTCAACCTGGAGTGTTGGGACCCTTGGACTGAGTAGCATGAAGTATTGCATTAAACTTTCGGCAGTTGCTCACCAAAGCTCACCAATCCTGTCAGCCCCAAGTGTCCAGCCTTATGTCTTATCCAGCTGTGGGTTTATATGTGGTCAATCCAGGTTGCATCACAGCCCCTGAGCGAATTTTGTAAGAATTTTTCTCTCTTTCATTGTTTCAGCGTTTTGTTTTTAAAATTTATTTCTATAATGGGGTTTAGCTCCTTTTCACTGCTGTGTTTGTGCCGCTCTGCACACACTTGATTCCCTTATGGAGATATATCAATACATGGGTTTTAAGATTCTTATTCCTCAGATATATTTCTCTGCGGTGTATAGGGTGTGTTGAGGCCTGTTCATTGAGCAAGGTGTAGATCTTGTCTAATACCTATTTGGTTTATTGAACGGTATCTGTGCTAATTTCAAACTCTGGTTTTATGCATCACCCCACCTCTCCTTTCCCCTTAAGCTGACATAAGTGTGTTTTCTAAATGTGAGACACTGTTCTGTTCTGTAATTCATTTCTTGTGCAGCCATATTTACCCTCCTTCTATAAGTGATATCTTATGATATGTTTCTTTTTCTGTTTGACTTATTTCAAGTAGTATTATCGGACCTAAATCCACTCTTTATCCTTCTACTAGCCTTATTACATTGATTTCATGGTGAAGAGATATTCCATTGTACATAAGTACCACATCTTCTTTATCCATTGTTCTCTTTCCTGGGATATTTAAGGTGTACTGAAGTTGAGGTTCTTGTAAACAGAGTAGCCCTAAACTGTGGTGTGCTTGTGTCTTGTTGATTTTTAGACTTCCCTAGATATACTCCCATGATTGGAAGTGTCCTATGCTCTGTAGCTCTGTTTTTTAGATGATTTAGGAACCACCATACACTTCTCCAGAGTGGCTCTCGGCAGTTCACACACTGCCCATCAGCGTATAAAGGCTCCCTGTTCTCCATGGCCTGTCCTGCATTTCTGGTTTTTACAATTTTTTAGGATGGCCCTTTTGACCGGTGGGAAGTGAGACTTCTTTGTTGTGCACATTTGCATTGCTTGCTTGCTTCGTTGCCCATAAAGTGCGTATGCGTTTTTTCCTGGATATAATCAGGAAAAAACGCATACGCCCTTTTGGGCCAACTGCATCATTGTCGAAATTCTGCCGCTTTTCATGTGCGTTAAAGATGAGTCCAATCTATCTCTTGAAATCTGTTTCTTGCAATTCTGTCTTGCATTCAGATCCTCTTCTTTGCCTTACCTCAACATATTTTTGGACGTTAGTTTTCATTTATAACTCTGCAGGTTTGTGAATTGCAGTGACCCTGAGCTCCATTTTTTAAGTTGCTCTTTTGTGAGCTGGCCTCAAACCCGCAGGATTGCTTCAGGCCCTATTTTGGCTCCGGCGAGGCAGGCTGAGCCTTCCTTTAATTCTTATTCTTAATGGGAAATTAGAGTGATATGTGCCCGTCCAAACCCCTACAACTCTTCTCTCATTGGTTCCCCCTCTTCCCGTTCATCCTCCTCACAATTTGCAAAATGTGTGAAACAGAAGTTTAAATGTGCTGATTCTCCAAGTGGGGAGATTCTAAGTAGCGTGGCTGGAATGGTGAACAGGAGCACCAGGAGAGGATAAATGAGGTGCATTTTAGACACATCTCCCGATCACATGGTGTACAGTCCTCTGGGTTTTCCATGCATGTTTTAGCTGTAGGAAGATCCCTTGAACCTGCAGATTTGGGACCCATTGAATGGGTACCAGGTAGTATTACTTTAAAGGGTGTGCATTTCCTCACCCAACCTCACATTTCTCTTAGCGCAAACAGTTTCCAGCCTTATGTCTCATCCTGCTGTGGGTCTAGATGTGTTCAATCCATGTTGCATCACCATCCCTGAGGAAAAGTTGTAAGAGGTTTTCTCTGTCTCTCTGTCGTTTATTTTTTTCAATTTATTACTATATTGGTTACAGCTGATTTTCAAAGCTCTGTTTCTTGCTGCTGTACATCCACTTGATTCACGTACAGAGAGACATCAATAAATTCTTTTTCAGATTCTTACCAGTCGTATATATTCTTTTCCGGTGACTTGAGTGTGCTGAGTGCAGTTCTTTTAGCTACCGTGTAGGCCTTGTTGATTATCAGTTTGGTATTTGGAATGGTATCTTTGCTAATTTCAACCTCCTGGATGATGCCTCACCCCTCCCCACCTTTCCCGTTTAGCAGCCTTATGCGTGTTTTCTACATATTTGACTATGTTTTTGTTTTGTAATTTATTTCATGTGTAGCCATTTTGGATTCCACCTTTAAGTGATATCTTATGATATGTGTCTTTTTCTTTTTGAATTCTGTCACTTAGAATGATCATACATAACTCCTCCGGAGTTGTTACAACTGGCCATATTTCATTGATTTCCAGGCTGAATAATATTCCACTCTACCTAAGTACCACATCTCTACCCATTTTTTCCCTCCAGAGACATTTAAGTTATATCCTAGTCGAGGATCTTTTAAACAGAGAGGGGGTAAACATTGGGGTGCCTGTGTCCTCTCGATTTTTGTTTTTCCCAAGATATACGCCCGTGAGTGCAAGTGCCCTATGCTCTGTAGCTCATTTTTTAGATGCTTTAGTAAACACAATACACTTCTCCAGAATGGCCGTTGGCAATATACATTTCCACTATAAGTCTCACAGGGCTCCCTCTTCTCGTTGCCCTGTCCTGCATTTCTGTTGTTTACGCTTTATGAGGATGGCTCTTCTGACTGATGCGAAGTGATATCTTTTGTAGTATTGACTTCCAGTGCCCACCTGTTTGGTTGGCTAAAAAAGTGTATGCCCTTTTCTTGAATATATACAGAAAAGAACGCATACACCCTTTTTGGCCAACTGCAATGTTGGCAATGTTCAGCTCCTTTTCTTGTGCTTAATGGCGAGTCCTTTCTACCTCCTCAAATCCCTTTCCTGCCATTCTCCCTTGCTTACAAGTCCTTTTCTCTGACTTTCCTCAAGACATTTTTCAGTGATGGATATTTTCAACTCTGCAGTTTTGTGAATTTTACTGCCCCTGAGTTCCATTGTTCAACTCGTGTTTATGGGAACTGGCCACAAAGCAGCGGGATTTCCTCAAGCCCTATACTGTTTCCATGGGCAACCCTAGCCTTTGGTCAATTCGTCTTCCTGATTGGAAATTAGAGTGACATGTGCCTGTCTGAACACCTAGGACTTGTCTCTCATTGTTCCTCATCCTTCCGCTTCATCCTCTGGACAAATTCCAAACTGTACGCAACAGGATGTTGACAGTGCTGACATCTCCAAGTGGGGAGACTGTTAGTAAAGACGCTGGAGGGGTGAACCCGAGCACCAGGAGATGAGGAGATGAGATGCCTTTTCCAAACTCTTCCCGATCAGACGGTATACCATCCTCTGGGTGTGACAGACATGTTTTAGCAGTAGGAAGAGTCCCATTCATGTAAGGAGAACACCAGGGCTTTTTCAAAATCAGTGTCTCCCCGAAACCCAAACTGGGGAATTTTTTAAGCTACGGCTACACATATGTTCATTAAGGGCCTTGGGAAGTAGGCAGAGTCCAAACTTTAGATGATTGAAGTCTTCAGGGTCAGAAGCACTCACCACCAGCTTCCCTTAGGCTACACTTTAACTGTCATTGATAGATGATGTCAATAAAAATATCTATTCTTTTTCAGATTATTTCCCCTTATAGGTTATTGCAAAATGTTGAGTGTAGTTCCCTGTGCTATACAGTAGTTCCTTGTTGATGATCTATTTTATACATAGCAGTGTGTATGTGTTAATTCCAAACTGTTAATTTATCCCTCCTCCCACCTTTCCCCTTTGGTAATAATAAATTATAAGATTTTATACTTCTCAGAAATGGGGGAGCTAAAAGAGAGGTATCATTTTCAATGGAAAAGCATTTAAAACAAGATTGAAGGTTTAACCAAGATTATTAGATGTACATCCTTGGAAAGAAATCACTTCGTTTCTCTAATATTGACCCGACAAATAAGACAAACCTTTTCACTGAACTTGCTTATAAAAAGTGATGGAAATATCAAATGGAAGTGTTAAAAACATCTTATTTTACCCGAGCCTTATACACTGTTCTATGTTAACTACAGTTTGGCTCACACATCTGTTCATTGAGGTTACAATAGTCTCAATTTCTGTTACTGATCCTCCAGAGTGGACCCCAACAAGTGTCCCCCTGCCCAGTGTCATTGGGGCCAACAGATCGAGACTGAGTTTGGTTCACAAGCAAAGGAAACTTTATATTTTGATCAGAGAATGGAGAGGTGAGAGCATGCACTACCCCGTGGGCTGTGGGCTGGGCTGCTGTGTAGAGATCCTGTCAGAGTCAGTGGGAGGGAGGGAGGCGGCGGAGCTCTCGAGGGCCGGGTTGGCTGTAGCTCAGGCTCTATATCGTGGAGTCTGCACTGGGCCCCAGGAGCTGAGGTGTCGACCCAGCCATTCTGCACTAGGAAATCTGGTCTGAAGTGCCGGGTGTGGAACCTCTGCATGCGGGACCCTAGGAGCACGTGAAATTAGACAAAGCACAAAGGATAAAAAAGGTTAGACTTGACTTTATTGCCCAGATTCTACTTTTATCTCCCAGGGATTTTTAATGGGCTTTGCTGGGGACAAACCCCTCCTCTGCCTTTTGTCCCGTTCCTCATTCTTGGAGTGCTGAGGGTGCAGACCCTTCTTCTGTAACTGCTGAGTGCTGAGTTGGGAGCCCTCATACCCTGGGGCGAGGGTCAGAGCTTCTCCCCAGCAGCCTCCCGGTGACGTTGATTGTCCCCAGGACCCCTGCCTCCCTGCTCGTCCACCTGAGCACCAGCATTGGAAGTGTTATAGATTCTAATGACCTTTAAGGGTCCAGGAAAGAGATGTGCAGAGACGCTGTGGGGGCCGGTTTCACCCCGCCCCACATTTGTTCGGCCACCTTAGGCTGACCGTCTCTGCCAGCCTAGATGCTCTGACCAGTAGTCTGCGCTTTCTTCAATTAGGCCCCTGAATTAACGTACAAACAGCACCAGGTGTCAGAGCCCTGCCCGCTCAACTCCCAGACAGTCCAGGGTCAGTGGTGATCAAGGACCATGATGGCTACTGAGTCAACAGCCTTTTGAAGTAAACAGGAGTCCAGCCGGTCTTATTGGCCACCATCATCACGGTGTCTGTAGGCTTTTCTATGGTGACAGTGTGGTATACTGTTCCCCCGCCAAGATTATTAGCTCCCCTCTGGGTGCAGTAAGTCCTGCAAGCAGTAGTCTACTCTTTTGGGACACACTCTTGTTGTTTTATGAGAGAAACTCCAGGTCAAGTGATGTTCACACGAGTCGTCATGGTGCCCTGTTGCCCCCGGTTATCTCTCTGGATGTTGGAGTTGGAGGGCCTCCTCACTCGAGGTCGGTGTGCCCACGGAGCGAACCCTGCAACTTCAGGGCATGGTTGGTGGTTAGGATCACCACGTGGGGTCCTTTTCCCTTAGGAGGGAGGTGGCCTTTTGGGCTGCTGATTTCCAGGTTTTTAGATACCGCCAGTATCTTGGCCAGATGTGGCAGTGGGCCAAGCCCCTTAGTGACCGTAGTTTATCCTACCTGGATGGCATTCTTGCATTGTTCCATTTCAAGTGGTCCCAGTTTTTGCACTAATTCTCCAATGGCGATTCACCTTTCACCGGGAATGTAAAGGTCAAAGGGTTTAGCTAAATTAGGGAGTTCCAGGGCAAGGGTCTGAATTGACTGCTCTTTCCATTCTTGAAAGGCCACTTCTGGATTCTATTCAAAAGGATCATCATCTTTTCCTTTCAGTGTTTCATATAGAGGCCCAGCTAGTAGACTGTAGCTAGGGATCCAGAAGCAGCAAACCCTGGCCTCCCTAGGAACCCCTAAGCTGTCTTCTAGTTTTAGAAAGGGGTAAGGCTGAAAATGGTTTCTTCCCTTTCCTGGGATGGGCTTCTCTGACCTTCTGTGAGAATGAAGCCCAGGCAGGTCACCGCAGTCTGTGATATTTGAGCTTTTTCTTGGACAACTTCTATCCTTTATTGGCTTGGTAGTTCAGAGGCCTCCTTAGTAGGGCTGGTGATCAGAATGTCGTCTGCATATTGAAGGAGGGTTTCCTTTTCCAGAGGTAGAACTTTTAGGTCTTTAGCTAAGCTTTCCCCAAAGATGGTGTGGGAATTTTTGCACCCTTGGGGCCAGACGGCCCGGAAGTATTGTTTTAGTTGTATGTTGAGTCCTGCCACTCACAAGCCAAAATTTCTTGTGACTCTGGGACTAATGGAATACAAAAGAAGGCATCATTGAAGACTAATACAGAATACCATGTCCTGGTGGTTGGTAGAATGACCAGCAGGGTGTAGGAATTAGGAGCAACTGGAGGTATATCCTCGGTGGCTTCACTGACTGTCCTGACATCCTTTACCAGGTCCCCAGCAGCCCATGGGGCTCTCGTGGTCAGACCAATCCCAGAATATGGAGCTCACCTGGGCAGGTACCCCACCCCCACCCCAGCCCACGGGGCTCTCGTGGTCAGGCCCCTCCCAGGATACAGAGCTACCCTTGCAGGTACCGTGGCAGGGCTGGGCACACAGGAACCGTGCACATAGCCCTCATTGCAGAGCACCCCCAGCTCACCTGTCGCTCAGAGCTGACACAGAGCACCTCAGAGCAGGACTTGAACTAACAAACAGCAGCTGCGACAGGTCTGTGACCCTGGGCATCACTCCGTGAGGCCTCCCTCCACCTGGTCTTCCAGAGACTTCCACTGCACCCGGGGCACCAGGCCTCTGTCTCCAACCACCACCCACCCCTCCTCTCCCTGACTCCTGGGTTCCTCTCATTAGGAGAGGGTTTTCTTGAAGTTGTCTCCCACTCATGGGCCAGATAAAATGATTAGAAAACAAGCCAAAGCTGCAGCCCCTTGTCTATCCTGACTCTCAGGAGCCCACACCTGTTCCTTGGACCTGGCCGGTTCAGCAAGTTCCATTTTCTGCAACTGTGAGCCCCTGAGGGGTGATGATTGGCTGACCTGGGCAGCCTTACCGTGCTGGCCAGCCCTCCCCAGGTGTGCCTGGGTTGAGATCAATATAAATACCACTCCAGGCAGCAAGAGCCCCTGCAGCCGTGCCTGACGCCATTTTCTCTGCCCTGTCAGCAGTCTCCGGGCTGGGCTGGTGGGAGGGAGTGAGAGGCCACGGCTTTGTGGGTGGCCCAGTGTGAGTGGGGCTCTGCTGGACTTTCTGCAGCAGTTGCCAGGCTGCCACCTGCTAAAGAAGAGGGTGTGTCACCCATACCTGCTGCTGGAATTTCACCCTGGGCAGAGGTGAGGAAGGAAAAAAGCAGTGGGGGCAGGGACAGGACGGATATCTCAGGCAGGGAAATGGAAATCTTCCAGAAGAGCACCCAGGGCCAGGACCATCCTGGCTGGCCTGCAGGCACCAAGTCGGCCGGCATGCTGTCACTCGTGTGGCTCTATGGCCCTTCCTCTAGGCTTTCAAGTCCTTGTATATATTCAGGTGTTTTACCTGGGACGGGTGGGAATAGTTCAGCAGCAACTGGCCTGGGGCTCAGCTCACGTTTACTCACAGATGCCTCGGCACGGTGCCCCAGCTTTGCAATGAGGACGCTTGTTGCGTGGGGGCTGCTGGCTGAATGGGAGACGATTCCCCACCACTGACCAACTTCAGAATTGTTTACAACTGGAGCAAGTGCTCTGATACGGTTTTCCTCTGTGTAACTGGTGGGTTCTGTGTTTTTTTTCTCTTTTTCGTTTTTGGTTCAAGGTAGATTTTATTCCTCTTTTTTGTATTTACAGATATAAGCATGGAAATAATTTATTCATATAAATACATGTATGTGCAGGGAATAATTGTTTTTTCTGTTTTATTTTTTAAATTTTATTTCTTTTTAATTTTGAATTTTATTTTATATTTTTATACAGCAGGTTCTTATTGGTTATCTATTTTATACATATAAATGTATACATGCCAATCCCAGTCTCTCAACTCCTCCCACCACCACCCCCCCAACAGCTTTCCCCCCTTGTTGTCCATACGTTTGTTGTCTACATCTGTTGCTCTATTTATGCCTTGCAAAATGGTTAACCTGTACAGTTTTTCTAGGTTCCACATATATGCATGAATATACAAGATTTGTTTTTCTCTTTCTGACTTACTTCACTCTGTATGACAGTCTCTAGATCCATCGACGTCTCTACAAATGACCCAATTTCATTCCTTTTCATGGCTTAGTAATATTCCATTTTATATATGTACCACAGCTTTATGCATTCGTCTGTCTGTGGGCATTTAGGTTGCTTCCATTACCTCGATATTGTAAATAGTGATGCAATGACATTGCGGTGAATGACTCTTTTTGATTTATGGTTTTGTCTGGGTATATGTCCAGTACTGGGATTGCTGTATCATATGGTAATTCTATTGTTAGTTTCTTAAGAAATTCCATATTGTTCTCCATAATGACTGTATCAATTTATATTCCCAACAATAGTGGAAGAGGGTTCCTTTTCTCCACACCCTTTCCAGCATTTTTTGTTTGTAGATTTTCAATGATGCCTATTCTACCAGGTGTGAGGTGATACCTCATTGTTGAATCCATTTCGTTGAGCAAGGGGTAGCTCTTGTCTATTACATATTTGGCTTATGGAACGGTATCTGTGCTAATTTCAAACTCTGCTTTTATGCAGCACCCCAACTCACCTTCCCCCTTAAGCAGGCATAAGTTGGTTTTCTAAACTTGAGACCCTGTTCTGTTTTGTAATTCAGTTCATGTGTAGCCAAGTTCACATTCCGTGTATTAGTGATACCTTATGATGTTTCTTTTTCTGTGTGACTTATTTAACTTAGAATCATCGTGCCTCAATCCACTCATTATGCTGGTACGGGCCTGGTGACATAGATTTCATTGCTGAGTGGTATTCTGTTGTACATAAGTACCGCAACTTCTTTATCCATTATTTGCTCCCTGGGATATTTAACTTGTGCCATAGAAGAGATTTCTGTAAAAAGAGCCGTCCCAAATTTTGGGGTTGCTGTGTCTTTTTGATATTAATTTCCCTAAGCTATAGGACCATAAGTGGAAGTGCCCTAGGCTCTGTTGCTTTGTTTTTTAGATGTTTCAGGAAACACCATACACTTCTCCCGAGTGTCTGTTGGCAATTTACATCCCGCCCATCAGCATAACAAGGCTCCCAGTTCTCCATGGCCTGTCCTGCCTTTCTGGGTTTTACACTTTTTTCAGATGGCCCTTTTGACCGGGGGGAAGTGAGACTTCATTGTAGTGCAGATTTCCTTTGCAAGCTTGCTTGGTTGGCCAAAAAGGGCGTATGACTTTTTTCCTGAATATATTCAGGGAAAAACGCATATGCCCTTTTGGCAAAGTGCATCATTGTGGACGTTCTGCCTCTTTTCCTACGCTTTCAATGCAATTCCAGTCTACCTCCTGAAATCGGTATCCTGCAATTCTGACCCGCTTTCAAGTCCTCTTGGCAGCCTTACTTCAGTATATTTTTGGACGATAGCTGTCATTTATAACTCTGCAGGTTTGTGAATTACAGAGCCCCTGAGCTCCTTTCTTCAACTCACTTTCTTGTGAGCTGGCCACAACACCGCAGGATGGCTTCAGGCCCTAATCTGTTTCCGGCACGGCACGCTGAGCCTTTGGTTAATTCCTCTTCCTAGTGGGAAATAAGAGTTAAATTTGCCCGTTCAGACACCTCCAGCTAGTCTCTCATTGGTTCTCCCTATTCCTGTTCATCTTCCACAGAAATTGCAAACTGGGCAAAACAGGAGGTTAAAGGCGCTGACTGTCCAAGTCGGGAGAGTGTTAGTAAAGCGTCTGGAATGTTGCACCCGAGTACCAGGGTATGAAAACTGAGACATATTTGAACACGTCTCCCGATCACACGGTTGATCATACTCTGGGTTCCACATGCATGTTTTAGCTGAAGGAAGAATACCTTAAACCTGGAGAGTTGAGACCCGTGGAATGGGTACCATGCAATATGACTTCAAAGGGTCTTCATTTGCTCACCGAACCTGTCCAATCCTATCACTGCTGCATTTATGCCCCAGTACACACGCTTGATTCTCTTTCGGAGAAATAGCAATCCCTAGGTTTTAAGATACTTACTAGTCAGGTACATTCTTAGGCGTTTAATATGGGGTTTTGAGTCCATTTCGTTGAGCAAGGAGTAGCTCTTGTCTATTCCATATTTGGCTTAAGGAACTTTATCTGTGCTCATTTCAATCTCTGGTTTTATGCAGCACCCCAACTCACCTTTACCCTTAAGCAAGCATAAGTTGGTTTTCTAAATTTGAGACACTGTTCTGTTCTGTAATTCAGTTCCTGTGTAGCCAAGTTTACATTCCGTGTATTACTGATATCTTATGATGTTTCTTTTTCTGTGTGACTTATTTCAGTTAGAATCATCTTACCTGAATCCACTCATTGTGCTGCTAAGGGCCTGATGACATAGATTTCATTGCTGAGTGATATTGCTTTGTAAGTAAATACCACAACTTCTTTATCCATTTTTCACTTTCTGCGATGTTGAACTTGTACTGTAAACGAGGTTCTTGTAAACAGAGGCGTCCCAAACTTTGGGATGGCTGTGTCTTTTTGATTTTAATTTCCCTAAGCTATAGGACCATAAGTGGCAGTGCCCTAGGCTCTGTTGCTTTGTTTTTTAGATGTTTCAGGAAACACCATACACTTCTCCCGAGTGTCTGATGGCAATTTACATCCCGCCCATCAGCATAACAAGGCTCCCAGTTCTCCATGGCCTGTCCTGCCTTTCTGGATTTTACACTTTTTTCAGATGGCCCTTTTGACCGGGGGGAAGTGAGACTTCATTGTAGTGCAGATTTCCTTTGCAAGCTTGCTTGGTTGGCCAAAAAGGGCGTATGCGTTTTTTCCTGAATATATTCAGGAAAAAACGCATACGCCCTTTTTGGCCAAGTGCATCATTGTGGACGTTCTGCCTCTTTTCCTATGCTTTCAATGCAATTCCAGTCTACCTCCTGAAATCGGTTTCCTGCAATTCTGCCCCGCTTTCAAGTCCTCTTGGCAGCCTTACTTCAGTCTATTTTTGGACGATAGCTGTCATTTATAACTCTGCAGGTTTGTGAATTAAAGTGCCCCTGAGCTCCTTTCTTCAACTCGCTTTCTTTTGAGCTGGCCGCAACACCGCAGGATGACTTCAGGCCCTAATCTGGTTCTGGCATGGCACGCTGAGCCTTTGGTTAATTCCTCTTCCTGGTGGGAAATGAGAGTTAAATTTGCCCGTCCAGACACCTCCAGCTAGCCTCTCCTTGGTTCTCGCTATTCCTGTTCATCTTCCGCAGAAATTGCAAACTGGGTCAAACAGGAGGTTAAAGGGACTGACTCTCCAAGTCGGGAGAGTGTTAGTAAAGCGTCTGGAATGTTGTACCCGAGTACCAGGGTACGAAAACTGAGACATATTTGAACACGTCTCCCGATCACATGGTTGATCATACTCTAGGTTCCACATGCATGTTTTAGCTGAAGGAAGAATACCTTAAACCTGGGTAGTTGAAACCCGTGGAATGGGTACCATGCAATATGACTTCAAAGGGTCTTCATTTGCTCACCAAACCTCTCCAATCCTATCACTGCTGCGTTTATGCCCCTGTACACATGCTTGATTCTCTTTCAGAGACATAGCAATCCATAGGTTTTAAGATACTTACTAGTCAGGTACATTCTTAGACGTTTAATATGAGGTGTTGAGTCCATTTCGTTGAGCAAGGAGTAGCTCTTGTCTATTCCATATTTGGCTTAAGGAACTTTATCTGTGCTCATTTCAATCTCTGGTTTTATGCAGCACCCCAACTCACCTTTACCCTTAAGCAAGCATAAGTTGGTTTTCTAAATTTGAGACCCTGTTCTGTTCTGTAATTCAGTTCCTGTGTAGCCAAGTTTCCATTCCGTGTATTACTGATATCTTATGATGTTTCTTTTTCTGTGTGACTTATTTCAGTTAGAATCATCATACCTGAATCCACTCATTGTGCTGCTAAGGGCCTGATGACACAGATTTCATTGCTGAGTGATATTGCTTTGTAAGTAAATACCACAACTTCTTTATCCATTTTTCACTCTCTGCGATGTTGAACTTGTACTGTAAACGAGGTTCTTGTAAACAGAGGCGTCCCAAACTTTGGGGTGGCTGTGTCTTTTTGATTTTAATTTCCCTAAGCTATAGGACCATAAGTGGAAGTGCCCTAGGTTCTGTTGCTTTGTTTTTCAGATGTTTCAGGAAACACCATACACTTCTCCCGAGTGGTTGTTGGCAATTTACATCCCGCCCATCAGCATAACAAGGCTCCCAGTTCTCCATGGCCTGTCCTGCCTTTCTGGATTTTACACTTTTTTCAGATGGCCCTTTAGACCGGGGGGAAGTGAGACTTCATTGTAGTGCAGATTTCCTTTGCAAGCTTGCTTGGTTGGCCAAAAAGGGCGTATGCGTTTTTTCCTGAATATATTCAGGAAAAAACGCATACGCCCTTTTTGGCCAAGTGCATCATTGTGGACGTTCTGCCTCTTTTCCTATGCTTTCAATGCAATTAGAGTCTACCTCCTGAAATCGGTTTCCTGCAATTCTGCCCCGCTTTCAAGTCCTCTTGGCAGCCTTACTTCAGTCTATTTTTGGACGATAGCTGTCATTTATAACTCTGCAGGTTTGTGAATTACAGTGCCCCTGAGCTCCTTTCTTCAACTCGCTTTCTTTTGAGCTGGCCGCAACACCGCAGGATGGCTTCAGGCCCTAATCTGGTTCCGGTACGGCACGCTGAGCCTTTGGTTATTTCCTCTTCCTGGTGGGAAATGAGAGTTAAATTTGCCCGTCCAGACACCTCCAGCTAGCCTCTCATTGGTTCTCGCTATTCCTGTTCATCTTCCGCAGAAATTGCAAACTGGGCCAAACAGGAGGTTAAAGGGACTGACTCTCCAAGTCGGGAGAGTGTTAGTAAAGCGTCTGGAATGTTGCACCCGAGTACCAGGGGAGGAAAACTGAGACATATTTGAACACGTCTCCCGTTCACATGGTTGATCATACTCTGAGTTCCACATGCATGTTTTAGCTGAAGGAAGAATACGTTAAACCTGGAGAGTTGAGACCCGTGTAAGGGTACCATGCAATATGACTTCAAAGGGTCTTCATTGCTCACCGAACCTCTCCAATCCTATCACTGCTGCGTTTATGCTCCTGTACACATGCTTGATTCTCTTTTGGAGACATAGCAATCCATAGGTTTTAAGATACTTACTAGTCAGGTACATTCTTAGGCGTTTAATATGGGGTTTTGAGTCCATTTCGTTGAGCAAGGAGTAGCTCTTGTCTATTCCATATTTGGCTTAAGGAACTTTATCTGTGCTCATTTCAATCTCTGGTTTTATGCAGCACCCCAACTCACCTTTACCCTTAAGCAAGCATAAGTTGGTTTTCTAAATTTGAGACACTGTTCTGTTCTGTAATTCAGTTCCTGTGTAGCCAAGTTTACATTCCGTGTATTACTGATATCTTATGATGTTTCTTTTTCTGTGTGATTTATTTCAGTTAGAATCATCTTACCTGAATCCACTCATTGTGCTGCTAAGGGCCTGATGACATAGATTTCATTGCTGAGTGATATTGCTTTGTAAGTAAATACCACAACTTCTTTATCCATTTTTCACTTTCTGCGATGTTGAACTTGTACTGTAAACGAGGTTCTTGTAAACAGAGGCGTCCCAAACTTTGGGATGGCTGTGTCTTTTTGATTTTAATTTCCCTAAGCTATAGGACCATAAGTGGCAGTGCCCTAGGCTCTGTTGCTTTGTTTTTTAGATGTTTCAGGAAACACCATACACTTCTCCCGAATGTCTGATGGCAATTTACATCCCGCCCATCAGCATAACAAGGCTCCCAGTTCTCCATGGCCTGTCCTGCCTTTCTGGATTTTACACTTTTTTCAGATGGCCCTTTTGACCAGGGGGAAGTGAGACTTCATTGTAGTGCAGATTTCCTTTGCAAGCTTGCTTGGTTGGCCAAAAAGGGCGTATGCGTTTTTTCCTGAATATATTCAGGAAAAAACGCATACGCCCTTTTTGGCCAAGTGCATCATTGTGGACGTTCTGCCTCTTTTCCTATGCTTTCAATGCAATTCCAGTCTACCTCCTGAAATCGGTTTCCTGCAATTCTGCCCCGCTTTCAAGTCCTCTTGGCAGCCTTACTTCAGTCTATTTTTGGACGATAGCTGTCATTTATAACTCTGCAGGTTTGTGAATTAAAGTGCCCCTGAGCTCCTTTCTTCAACTCGCTTTCTTTTGAGCTGGCCGCAACACCGCAGGATGACTTCAGGCCCTAATCTGGTTCTGGCATGGCACGCTGAGCCTTTGGTTAATTCCTCTTCCTGGTGGGAAATGAGAGTTAAATTTGCCCGTCCAGACACCTCCAGCTAGCCTCTCCTTGGTTCTCGCTATTCCTGTTCATCTTCCGCAGAAATTGCAAACTGGGTCAAACAGGAGGTTAAAGGGACTGACTCTCCAAGTCGGGAGAGTGTTAGTAAAGCGTCTGGAATGTTGTACCCGAGTACCAGGGTACGAAAACTGAGACATATTTGAACACGTCTCCCGATCACATGGTTGATCATACTCTAGGTTCCACATGCATGTTTTAGCTGAAGGAAGAATACCTTAAACCTGGGTAGTTGAAACCCGTGGAATGGGTACCATGCAATATGACTTCAAAGGTCTTCATTTGCTCACCAAACCTCTCCAATCCTATCACTGCTGCGTTTATGCCCCTGTACACATGCTTGATTCTCTTTCGGAGACATAGCAATCCATAGGTTTTAAGATACTTACTAGTCAGGTACATTCTTAGACGTTTAATATGAGGTGTTGAGTCCATTTCGTTGAGCAAGGAGTAGCTCTTGTCTGTTCCATATTTGGCTTAAGGAACTTTATCTGTGCTCATTTCAATCTCTGGTTTTATGCAGCACCCCAACTCACCTTTACCCTTAAGCAAGCATAAGTTGGTTTTCTAAATTTGAGACCCTGTTCTGTTCTGTAATTCAGTTCCTGTGTAGCCAAGTTTCCATTCCGTGTATTACTGATATCTTATGATGTTTCTTTTTCTGTGTGACTTATTTCAGTTAGAATCATCATACCTGAATCCACTCATTGTGCTGCTAAGGGCCTGATGACACAGATTTCATTGCTGAGTGATATTGCTTTGTAAGTAAATACCACAACTTCTTTATCCATTTTTCACTCTCTGCGATGTTGAACTTGTACTGTAAACGAGGTTCTTGTAAACAGAGCCGTTCGAAACTTTGGGGTGGCTGTGTCTTTTTGATTTTAATTTCCCTAAGCTATAGGACCATAAGTGGAAGTGCCCTAGGTTCTGTTGCTTTGTTTTTCAGATGTTTCAGGAAACACCATACACTTCTCCCGAGTGGTTGTTGGCAATTTACATCCCGCCCATCAGCATAACAAGGCTCCCAATTCTCCATGGCCTGTCCTGCCTTTCTGGATTTTACACTTTTTTCAGATGGCCCTTTAGACCGGGGGGAAGTGAGACTTCATTGTAGTGCAGATTTCCTTTGCAAGCTTGCTTGGTTGGCCAAAAAGTGCGTATGCGTTTTTTCCTGAATATATTCAGGAAAAAACGCATACGCCCTTTTTGGCCAAGTGCATCATTGTGGACGTTCTGCCTCTTTTCCTATGCTTTCAATGCAATTCCAGTCTACCTCCTGAAATCGGTTTCCTGCAATTCTGCCCCGCTTTCAAGTCCTCTTGGCAGCCTTACTTCAGTCTATTTTTGGACGATAGCTGTCATTTATAACTCTGCAGGTTTGTGAATTACAGTGCCCCTGAGCTCCTTTCTTCAACTCGCTTTCTTTTGAGCTGGCCGCAACACCGCAGGATGGCTTCAGGCCCTAATCTGGTTCCGGTACGGCACGCTGAGCCTTTGGTTATTTCCTCTTCCTGGTGGGAAATGAGAGTTAAATTTGCCCGTCCAGACACCTCCAGCTAGTCTCTCATTGGTTCTCGCTATTCCTGTTCATCTTCCGCAGAAATTGCAAACTAGGCCAAACAGGAGGTTAAAGGTGCTGACTCTCCAAGTGGGGAGAGTGTTAGTAAAGCGTCTGGAATGTTGTACCCGAGTACCAGGGTACGAAAACTGAGACATATTTGAACACGTCTCCCGATCACATGGTTGATCATACTCTAGGTTCCACATGCATGTTTTAGCTGAAGGAAGAATACCTTAAACCTGGGTAGTTGAAACCCGTGGAATGGGTACCATGCAATATGATTTCAAAGGGTCTTCATTTACTCACCGAACCTCTCCAATTCTATCACTGCTGCGTTTATGCCCCTGTACACATGCTTGATTCTCTTTCGGAGACATAGCAATCCATAGGTTTTAAGATACTTACTAGTCAGGTACATTCTTAGGCGTTTAATATGTGGTGTTGAGTCCATTTCATTGAGCAAGGAGTAGCTCTTGTCTATTCCATATTTGGCTTAAGGAACTTTATCTGTGCTCATTTCAATCTCTGGTTTTATGCAGCACCCCAACTCACCTTTCCCCTTATGCAGGCATAAGTTGGTTTTCTAAATTTGAGACCCTGTTCTGTTCTGTAATTCAGTTCCTGTGTAGCCAAGTTTCCATTCCGTGTATTACTGATATCTTATGATGTTTCTTTTTCTGTGTGACTTATTTCAGTTAGAATCATCATACCTGAATCCACTCATTGTGCTGCTAAGGGCCTGATGACATTGATTTCATTGCTGAGTGATATTGCTTTGTAAGTAAATACCACAACTTTTTTATCCATTTTTCACTCTCTGCGATGTTGAACTTGTACTGTAAACGAGGTTCTTGTAAACAGAGTCGTTCCAAACTTTGGGGTGGCTGTGTCTTTTTGATTTTAATTTCCCTAAGCTATAGGACCATAAGTGGAAGTGCCCTAGGTTCTGTTGCTTTGTTTTTTAGATGTTTCAGGAAACACCATACACTTCTCCCAAGTGGTTGTTGGCAATTTACATCCCGCCCATCAGCATAATAAGGCTCCCAGTTCTCCATGGCCTGTCCTGCCTTTCTGGATTTTACACTTTTTTCATATGGCCCTTTTGACCGGGGGGAAGTGAGACTTCATTGTAGTGCACATTTCCTTTGCAAGCTTGCTTGTTTGGCCAAAAATGGCGTAGGCGTTTTTTCCTGAATATATTCAGGAAAAAACGCCTACGCCCTTTTTGGCCAAGTGCATCATTGTGGACGTTCTGCCTCTTTTCCTATGCTTTCAATGCAATTCCAGTCTACCTCCTGAAATCGGTTTCCTGCAATTCTGCCCCGCTTTCAAGTCCTCTTTGCAGCCTTACTTCAGTATATTTTTGGACGATAGCTGTCATTTGTAACTCTGAAGGTTTGTGAATTACAGTGCCCCTGAGCTCTTTTCTTCAACTCACTTTCTTGTGAGCTGGCCGAAACACCGCAGGATGGCTTTAGGCCCTAATCTGGTTCGGGCACGGCACGCTGAGCCTTTGGTTAATTCCTCTTCCTGGTGGGAAATGAGAGTTAAATTTGCCCGTCCAGACACCTCCAGCTAGTCTCCCATTGGTTCTCGCTATTCCTGTTCATCTTCCGCAGAAATTGCAAACTGGGCCAAACAGGAGGTTAAAGGGACTGACTCTCTAGGTCGGGAGAGTGTTAGTAAAGCGTCTGGAATGTTGCACCCGAGTACCAGGGTACGAAAACTGAGACATATTTGAACACGTCTCCCGATCACATGGTTGATCATACTCTGGGTTCCACATGCATGTTTTAGCTGAAGGAAGAATACCTTAAACCTGGGTATTTGAAACCCGTGGAATGGGTACCATGCAATATGATTTCAAAGGGTCTTCATTTGCTCACCGAACCTCTCCAATCCTATCACTGCTGCATTTATGCCCCTGTACACATGCTTGATTCTCTTTCGGAGACATAGCAATCCATAGGTTTTAAGATACTTACTAGTCAGGTACATTCTTAGGCGTTTAATATGCGGTGTTGAGTCCATTTCATTGAGCAAGGAGTAGCTCTTGTCTATTCCATATTTGGCTTAAGGAACTTTATCTGTGCTCATTTCAATCTCTGGTTTTATGCAGCACCCCAACTCACCTTTACCCTTAAGCAAGCATAAGTTGGTTTTCGAAATTTGAGACCCTGTTTTGTTCTGTAATTCAGTTCCTGTGTAGCCAAGTTTACATTCCGTGTATTACTGATATCTTATGATGTTTCTTTTTCTGTGTGACTTATTTCAGTTAGAATCATCATACCTGAATCCACTCATTGTGCTGCTAAGGGCCTGATGACATTGATTTCATTGCTGAGTGATATTGCTTTGTAAGTAAATACCACAACTTTTTTATCCATTTTTCACTCTCTGCGATGTTGAACTTGTACTGTAAACGAGGTTCTTGTAAACAGAGCCGTTCCAAACTTTGGGGTGGCTGTGTCTTTTTGATTTTAATTTCCCTAAGCTATAGGACCATAAGTGGAAGTGCCCTAGGTTCTGTTGCTTTGTTTTTTAGATGTTTCAGGAAACACCATACACTTCTCCCAAGTGGTTGTTGGCAATTTACATCCCGCCCATCAGCATAATAAGGCTCCCAGTTCTCCATGGCCTGTCCTGCCTTTCTGGATTTTACACTTTTTTCATATGGCCCTTTTGACCTGGGGGAAGTGAGACTTCATTGTAGTGCACATTTCCTTTGCAAGCTTGCTTGGTTGGCCAAAAAGGGCGTATGCGTTTTTTCCTGAATATATTCAGGAAAAAACGCATACGCCCTTTTTGGCCAAGTGCATCATTGTGGACGTTCTGCCTCTTTTCCTATGCTTTCAATGCAATTCCAGTCTACCTCCTGAAATCGGTTTCCTGCAATTCTGCCCCGCTTTCATGTCCTCTTGGCAGCCTTACTTCAGTCTATTTTTGGACGATAGCTGTCATTTATAACTCTGAAGGTTTGTGAATTACAGTGCCCCTGAGCTCCTTTCTTCAACTCGCTTTCTTTTGAGCTGGCCGCAACACCGCAGGATGGCTTCAGGCCCTAATCTGGTTCCGGCACGGCACGCTGAGCCTTTGGTTATTTCCTCTTCCTGGTGGGAAATGAGAGTTAAATTTGCCCGTCCAGACACCTCCAGCTAGTCTCTCATTGGTTCTCGCTATTCCTGTTCATCTTCCGCAGAAATTGCAAACTGGGCCAAACAGGAGGTTAAAGGTGTTGACTCTCCAAGTGGGGAGAGTGTTAGTAAAGCGTCTGGAATGTTGTACCCGAGTACCAGGGTACGAAAACTGAGACATATTTGAACACGTCTCCCGATCACATGGTTGATCATACTCTAGGTTCCACATGCATGTTTTAGCTGAAGGAAGAATACCTTAAACCTGGGTAGTTGAAACCCTTGGAATGGGTACCATGCAATATGATTTCAAAGGGTCTTCATTTACTCACCAAACCTCTCCAATCCTATCACTGCTGCGTTTATGCCCCTGTACACATGCTTGATTCTCTTTCGGAGACATAGCAATCCATAGGTTTTAAGATACTTACTAGTCAGGTACATTCTTAGGCGTTTAATATGCGGTGTTGAGTCCATTTCGTTGAGCAAGGAGTAGCTCTTGTCTATTCCATATTTGGCTTAAGGAACTTTATCTGTGCTCATTTCAATCTCTGGTTTTATGCAGCACCCCAACTCACCTTTCACCTTAAGCAAGCATAAGTTGGTTTTCTAAATTTGAGACACTGTTCTGTTTTGGAATGCAGTTCCTGTGTAGCCAAGTTTACATTCCGTGTATTAGTGATATCTTATGATGTTTCTTTTTCTGTGTGACTTATTTCAGTTAGAATCATCGTACCTGAATAAACTCATTATGCTGCTACGGGCCTGATGACATAGATTTCATTGCTGAGTGATAGTGTACTGTACGTAAGTACCACAAGTTCTTTATCCATTTTTCACTTTCTGTGATATTGAACTTGTATGGTAAACGAGGTTCTTGTAAACAGAGGCGTCCCAAACTTTGAGGTGGCTGTGTCTTTTTGATTTTAATTTCCCTAAGCTATAGGACCATAAGTGGAAGTGCCCTAGGCTCTGTTGCTTTGTTTTTTAGATGTTTCAGGAAACACCATACACTTCTCCCGAGTGTCTGTTGGCAATTTACATCCCGCCCATCAGCATAACAAGGCTCCCAGTTCTCCATGGCCTGTTGCCTTTCTGGATTTTGCACTTTTTTCAGATGGCCCTTTTGACCGGGGGGAAGTGAGACTTCATTGTAGTGCAGATTTCCTTTGCAAGCTTGCTTGGTTGGCCAAAAAGGGCGTATGCGTTTTTTCCTGAATATATTCAGGAAAAAACGCATACGCCCTTTTTGGCCAAGTGCATCATTGTGGACGTTCTGCCTCTTTTCCTATGCTTTCAATGCAATTCCAGTCTACCTCCTGAAATCGGTTTCCTGCAATTCTGCCCCGCTTTCAAGTCCTCTTGGCAGCCTTACTTCAGTCTATTTTTGGACGATAGCTGTCATTTATAACTCTGCAGGTTTGTGATTTACAGTGCCCCTGAGCTCCTTTCTTCAACTCGCTTTCTTGTGACCTGGCCGCAACACTGCAGGATCTCTTCAGGCCCTAATCTGGTTCCGGCACGGCACGCTGAGCCTTTGGTTAATTCCTCTTCCTGGTGGGAAATGAGAGTTAAATTTGCCCGTCCAGACACCTCCAGCTAGCCTCTCATTGGTTCTCGCTATTCCTGTTCATCTTCCGAAGAAATTGCAAACTGGGCCAAACAGGAGGTTAAAGGGACTGACTCTCCAAGTCGGGAGAGTGTTAGTAAAGCGTCTGCAATGTTGCACCCGAGTACCAGGGGAGGAAAACTGAGACATATTTGAACACGTCTCCCGTTCACATGGTTGATCATACTCTGGGTTCCACATGCATGTTTTAGCTGAAGGAAGAATACGTTAAACCTGGAGAGTTGAGACCCGTGTAATGGGTACCATGCAATATGACTTCAAAGGGTCTTCATTTGCTCACCAAACCTCTCCAATCCTATCACTGCTGCGTTTATGCCCCTGTACACATGCTTGATTCTCTTTCGGAGACATAGCAATCCATAGGTTTTAAGATACTTACTAGTCAGGTACATTCTTAGGCGTTTAATATGCGGTGTTGAGTCCATTTCGTTGAGCAAGGAGTAGCTCTTGTCTATTCCATATTTGGCTTAAGAAACTTTATCTGTGCTCATTTCAATCTCTGGTTTTATGCAGCACCCCAACTCACCTTTACCCTTAAGCAAGCATAAGTTGGTTTTCTAAATTTGAGAACCTGTTCTGTTTTGGAATTCAGTTCCTGTGTAGCCAAGTTTCCATTCCGTGTATTACTGATATCTTATGATGTTTCTTTTTCTGTGTGACTTATTTCAGTTAGAATCATCATACCTGAATCCACTCATTGTGCTGCTAAGGGCCTGATGACACAGATTTCATTGCTGAGTGATATTGCTTTGTAAGTAAATACCACAACTTCTTTATCCATTTTTCACTTTCTGCGATGTTGAACTTGTACTGTAAACGAGGTTCTTGTAAACAGAGCCGTTCGAAATTTTGGGGTGGCTGTGTCTTTTTGATTTTAATTTCCCTAAGCTATAGGACCATAAGTGGAAGTGCCCTAGGTTCTGTTGCTTTGTTTTTTAGATGTTTCAGGAAACACCATACACTTCTCCCGAGTGGTTGTTGGCAATTTACATCCCGCCCTTCAGCATAACAAGGCTCCCAGTTCTCCATGGCCTGTCCTGCCTTTCTGGATTTTACACTTTTTTCAGATGGCCCTTTAGACCGGGGGGAAGTGAGACTTCATTGTAGTGCAGATTTCCTTTGCAAGCTTGCTTGGTTGGCCAAAAAGGGCGTATGCGTTTTTTCCTGAATATATTCAGGAAAAAACGCATACGCCCTTTTTGGCCAAGTGCATCATTGTGGACGTTCTGCCTCTTTTCCTATGCTTTCAATGCAATTCCAGTCTACCTCCTGAAATCGGTTTCCTGAAATTCTGCCCCGCTTTCAAGTCCTCTTGGCAGCCTTACTTCAGTATATTTTTGGACGATAGCTGTCATTTATAACTCTGCAGGTTTGTGAATTACAGTGCCCCTGAGCTCCTTTCTTCAACTCGCTTTCTTTTGAGCTGGCCGCAACACTGCAGGATGGCTTCAGGCCCTAATCTGGTTCCGGTACGGCACGCTGAGCCTTTGGTTATTTCCTCCTCCTGGTGGGAAATGAGAGTTAAATTTGCCCGTCCAGACACCTCCAGCTAGCCTCTCATTGGTTCTCGCTATTCCTGTTCATTTTCCGCAGAAATTGCAAACTGGGCCAAACAGGAGGTTAAAGGTGCTGACTCTCCAAGTGGGGAGAGTGTTAGTAAAGCGTCTGGAATGTAGCACCCGAGTACCAGGGGAGGAAAACTGAGACATATTTGAACACGTCTCCCGATCACATGGTTGATCATACTCTAGGTTCCACATGCATGTTTTAGCTGAAGGAAGAATACCTAAAACCTGGGTAGTTGAAACCCGTGGAATGGGTACCATGCAATATGACTTCAAAGGGTCTTCATTTGCTCACCGAACCTCTCCAATCCTATCACTGCTGCGTTTATGCCCCTGTACACATGCTTGATTCTCTTTCGGAGACATAGCAATCCATAGGTTTTAATATACTTACTAGTCCGGTACATTCTTAGGCGTTTAATATGCGGTGTTGAGTCCATTTCGTTGAGCAAGGAGTAGCTCTTGTCTATTCCATATTTGGCTTAAGGAACTTTATCTGTGCTCATTTCAATCTCTGGTTTTATGCAGCACCACAACTCACCTTTCCCCTTATGCAAGCATAAGTTGGTTTTCTAAATTTGAGACCCTGTTCTGTTCTGTAATTCAGTTCCTGTGTAGCCAAGTTTCCATTCCGTGTATTACTGATATCTTATGATGTTTCTTTTTCTGTGTGACTTATTTCAGTTAGAATCATCATACCTGAATCCACTCATTGTGCTGCTAAGGGCCTGATGACACAGATTTCATTGCTGAGTGATATTGTTTGTAAGTAAATACCACAACTTCTTTATCCATTTATCACTTTCTGCGATGTTGAACTTGTACTGTAAACGAGGTTCTTGTAAACAGAGCCGTTCGAAACTTTGGGGTGGCTGTGTCTTTTTGATTTTAATTTCCCTAAGCTATAGGACCATAAGTGGAAGTGCCCTAGGTTCTGTTGCTTTGTTTTTTAGATGTTTCAGGAAACACCATACACTTCTCCCGAGTGGTTGTTGGCAATTTACATCCTGCCCATCAGCATAACAAGGCTCCCAGTTCTCCATGGCCTGTCCTGCCTTTCTGGATTTTACACTTTTTTCAGATAGCCCTTTGGACCGGGGGGAAGTGAGACTTCATTGTAGTGCAGATTTCCTTTGCAAGCTTGCTTGTTTGGCCAAAAAGGGCGTATGCGTTTTTTCCTGAATATATTCAGGAAAAAACGCATACGCCCTTTTTGGCCAAGTGCATCATTGTGGACGTTCTGCCTCTTTTCCTATGCTTTCAATGCAATTCCAGTCTACCTCCTGAAATCGGTTTCCTGCAATTCTGCCCCGCTTTCAAGTCCTCTTGGCAGCCTTACTTCAGTCTATTTTTGGACGATAGCTGCCATTTATAACTCTGAAGGTTTGTGAATTACAGTGCCCCTGAGCTCTTTTCTTCAACTCACTTTCTTGTGAGCTGGCCGAAACACCGCAGGATGGCTTCACGCCCTAATCTGGTTCGGGCACGGCCCGCTGAGCCTTTGGTTAATTCCTCTTCCTGGTGGGAAATGAGAGTTAAATTTGCCCTTCCAGACACCTCCAGCTAGTCTCTCATTGGTTCTCGCTATTCCTGTTCATCTTCCGCAGAAATTGCAAACTGGGCCAAACAGGAGGTTAAAGGGACTGACTCTCTAGGTCGGGAGAGTGTTAGTAAAGCGTCTGGAATGTTGCACCCGAGTACCAGGGTACGAAAACTGAGACATATTTGAACACGTCTCCCGATCACATGGTTGATCATACTCTGGGTTCCACATGCATGTTTTAGCTGAAGGAAGAATACCTTAAACCTGGGTATTTGAAACCCGTGGAATGGGTACCATGCAATATGACTTCAAAGGGTCTTCATTTGCTCACCGAACATCTCCAATCCTATCACTGCTGCGTTTATGCCCCTGTACACATGCTTGATTCTCTTTCGGAGACATAGCAATCCATAGGTTTTAAGATACTTACTAGTCAGGTACATTCTTAGGCGTTTAATATGGGGTGTTGAGTCCATTTTGTTGAGCAAGGAGTAGCTCTTGTCTATTCCATATTTGGCTTAAGGAACTTTATCTGTGCTCATTTCAATCTCTGGTTTTATGCAGCACCCCAACTCACCTTTCCCCTTAAGCAAGCATAAGTTGGTTTTCTAAATTTGAGAACCTGTTCTGTTTTGGAATTCAGTTCCTGTGTAGCCAAGTTTACATTCCGTGTATTAGTGATATCTTATGATGTTTCTTTTTCTGTGTGACTTATTTCAGTTAGAATCATCATACCTGAATACACTCATTATGCTGCTACGGGCCTGATGACATTGATTTCATTGCTGAGCGATACTGCATTGTACTTAAGTACCACAAGTTCTTTATCCATTTTTCACTTTCTGTGATATTGAACTTGTACGGTAAACGAGGTTCTTGTAAACAGAGGCGTCCCAAACTTTGGGGTGGCTGTGTCTTTTTGATTTTAATTTCCCTAAGCTATAGGACCATAAGTGGAAGTGCCCTAGGCTCTGTTGCTTTGTTTTTTAGATGTTTCAGGAAACACCATACACTTCTCCCGAGTGTCTGTTGGCAATTTACATCCCGCCCATCAGCATAACAAGGCTCCCAGTTCTCCATGGCCTGTCCTGCCTTTCTGGATTTTACACTTTTTTCAGATGGCCCTTTTGACCGGGGGGAAGTGAGACTTCATTGTAGTGCAGATTTCCTTTGCAAGTTTGCTTGGTTGGCCAAAAAGGGCGTATGCGTTTTTTCCTGAATATATTCAGGAAAAAACGCATACGCCCTTTTTGGCCAAGTGCATCATTGTGGACGTTCTGCCTCTTTTCGTATGCTTTCAATGCAATTCCAGTCTACCTCCTGAAATCGGTTTCCTGCAATTCTGCCCCGCTTTCAAGTCCTCTTGGCAGCCTTACTTCAGTCTATTTTTGGACGATAGCTGTCATTTATAACTCTGCAGGTTTGTGAATTACAGTGCCCCTGAGCTCCTTTCTTCAACTCGCTTTCTTGTGACCTGGCCGCAACACCGCAGGATGGCTTCAGGCCCTAATCTGGTTCTGGCACGGCACGCTGAGCCTTTGGTTAATTCCTCTTCCTGGTGGGAAATGAGAGTTAAATTTGCCCATCCAGACACCTCCAGCTAGTCTCTCATTGGTTCTCGCTATTCCTGTTCATCTTCCACAGAAATTGCAAACTGGGCCAAACAGGAGGTTGAAGGGGCTGACTCTCCAAGTCGGGAGAGTGTTAGTAAAGCGTCTGGAATGTTGCACCCGAGTACCAGGGTACGAAAACTGAGACATATTTGAACACGTCTCCCGATCACATGGTTGATCATACTCTAGGTTCCACATGCATGTTTTAGCTGAAGGAAGAATACCTTAAACCTGGGTAGTTGAAACCCGTGGAATGGGTACCATGTAATATGACATCAAAGGGTCTTCATTTGCTCACGAACCTCTCCAATCCTATCACTGCTGCGTTTATGCCCCTGTACACATGCTTGATTCTCTTTTGGAGACATAGCAATCCATAGGTTTTAAGATACTTACTAGTCAGGTACATTCTTAGGAGTTTAATATGCGGTGTTGAGTCCATTTCGTTGAGCAAGGAGTAGATCTTGTCTATTCCATATTTGGCTTAAGGAACTTTATCTGTGCTCATTTCAATCTCTGGTTTTATGCAGCACCCCAACTCACCTTTACCCTTAAGCAAGTATAAGTTGGTTTTCTAAATTTGAGACCCTGTTCTGTTCTGTTATTCAGTTCCTGTGTAGCCAAGTTTACATTCGTGTATTACTGATATCTTATGATGTTTCTTTTTCTGTGTGACTTATTTCAGTTAGAATCATCATACCTGAATCCACTAATTGTGCTGCTAAGGGCCTGATGACACAGATTTCATTGCTGAGTGATATTGCTTTGTAAGTAAATACCACAACTTCTTTATCCATTTTTCACTTTCTGCGATGTTGAACTTGTACTGTAAACGAGGTTCCTGTAAACAGAGCCGTTCCAAACTTTGGGGTGGCTGTGTCTTTTTGATTTTAATTTCCCTAAGCTATAGGACCATAAGTGGAAGTGCCCTAGGTTCTGTTGCTTTGTTTTTTAGATGTTTCGGGAAACACCATACACTTCTCCGGAGTGGTTGTTGGCAATTTACATCCCGCCCATCAGCATAACAAGGCTCCCAGTTCTCCATGGCCTGTCCTGCCTTTCTGGATTTTACACTTTTTTCAGATGGCCCTTTTGACCGGGGGGAAGTGAGACTTCATTGTAGTGCAGATTTCCTTTGCAAGCTTGCTTGGTTGGCCAAAATGGGCGTATGCGTTTTTTCCTGAATATATTCAGGAAAAAACGCATACGCCCTTTTTGGCCAAGTGCATCATTGTGGACGTTCTGCCTCTTTTCCTATGCTTTCAATGCAATTCCAGTCTACCTCCTGAAATCGGTTTCCTGCAATTCTGCCCCGCTTTCAAGTCCTCTTGGCAGCCTTACTTCAGTCTATTTTTGGACGATAGCTGTCATTTATAACTCTGCAGGTTTGTGAATTACAGTGCCCCTGAGCTCCTTTCTTCAACTCCCTTTTTTGTGAGCTGGCCGAAACACCGCAGGATGGCTTCAGGCCCTAATCTGGTTCCGGCACGGCACGCTGAGCCTTTGGTTAATTCCTCTTCCTGGTGGGAAATGAGAGTTAAATTTGCCCATCCAGACACCTCCAGCTAGCCTCTCATTGGTTCTCGCTATTCCTGTTCATCTTCCGCAGAAATTGCAAACTGGGCCAAACAGGAGGTTAAAGGGACTGACTCTCCAAGTCGGCAGAGTGTTAGTAAAGCGTCTGGAATGTTGCACCCGAGTACCAGGGTACGAAAACTGAGACATATTTGAACACGTCTCCCGATCACATGGTTGATCATACTCTAGGTTCCACATGCATGTTTTAGCTGAAGGAAGAATACCTTAAACGTGGGTATTTGAAACCCGTGGAATGGGTACCATGCAATATGACTTCAAAGGCTCTTCATTTGCTCACCGAACCTCTCCAATCCTATCACTGCTGCGTTTATGCCCGTGTACACATGCTTGATTCTCTTTCGGAGACATAGCAATCCATAGGTTTTAAGATACTTACTAGTCAGGTACATTCTTAGGCGTTTAATATGCGGTGTTGAGTCCATTTCGTTGAGCAAGGAGTAGCTC
Organism: Stenella coeruleoalba; assembly: GCF_951394435.1. Classification (NCBI taxonomy): domain Eukaryota; kingdom Metazoa; phylum Chordata; class Mammalia; order Artiodactyla; family Delphinidae; genus Stenella; species Stenella coeruleoalba. The sequence continues at coordinate 1,964,523 of NW_027646269.1, forward strand.
TTGTCTATTCCATATTTGGCTTAAGGAACTTTATCTGTGCTCATTTCAATCTCTGGTTTTATGCAGCACCCCAACTCACCTTTCCCCTTAAGCAAGCATAAGTTGGTTTTCTAAATTTGAGACCCTGTTCTGTTTTGGAATGCAGTTCCTCTGTAGCCAAGTTTCCATTCCGTGTGTTACTGATATCTTATGATGTTTCTTTTTCTGTGTGACTTATTTCAGTTAGAATCATCATACCTGAATCCACTCATTGTGCTGCTAAGGGCCTGATGACATAGATTTCATTGCTGAGTGATATTGCTTTGTAAGTAAATACCACAACTTCTTTATCCATTTTTCACTTTCTGTGATGTTGAACTTGTACTGTAAACGAGGTTCTTGTAAACAGAGGCGTCCCAAACTTTGGGGTGGCTGTGTCTTTTTGATTTTAATTTCCCTAAGCTATAGGACCATAAGTGGAAGTGCCCTAGGCTCTGTTGCTTTGTTTTTTAGATGTTTCAGGAAACACCATACACTTCTCCCGAGTGTCTGTTGGCAATTTACATCCCGCCCATCAGCATAACAAGGCTCCCAGTTCTCCATGGCCTGTCCTGCCTTTCTGGATTTTACACTTTTTTCAGATGGCCCTTTTGACCTGGGAGAAGTGAGACTTCATTGTAGTGCAGATTTCCTTTGCAAGCTTGCTTGGTTGGCCAAAAAGTGCGTATGCGTTTTTTCCTGAATATATTCAGGAAAAAACGCATACGCCCTTTTTGGCCAAGTGCATCATTGTGGACGTTCTGCCTCTTTTCCTATGCTTTCAATGCAATTCCAGTCTACCTCCTGAAATCGGTTTCCTGCAATTCTGCCCCGCTTTCAAGTCCTCTTGGCAGCCTTACTTCAGTCTATTTTTGGACGATAGCTGTCATTTATATCTCTGCAGGTTTGTGAATTACAGTGCCCCTGAGCTCCTTTCTTCAACTCGCTTTCTTTTGAGCTGGCCGCAACACTGCAGGATGGCTTCAGGCCCTAATCTGGTTCCGGCACTGCACGCTGAGCCTTTGGTTATTTCCTCTTCCTGGTGGGAAATGAGAGTTAAATTTGCCCGTCCAGACACCTCCAGCTAGCCTCTCATTGGTTCTCGCTATTCCTGTTCATCTTCCGCAGAAATTGCAAACTGTGCCAAACAGGAGGTTAAAGGCGCTGACTCTCCAAGTGGGGAGAGTGTTAGTAAAGCGTCTGGAATGTTGCACCCGAGTACCAGGGGAGGAAAACTGAGACATATTTGAACACGTCTCCCGATCACATGGTTGATCATACTCTGGGTTCCACATGCATGTTTTAGCTGAAGGAAGAATACCTAAAACCTGGGTAGTTGAAACCCGTGGAATGGGTACCATGCAATATGACTTCAAAGGGTCTTCATTTGCTCACCGAACCTCTCCAATCCTATCACTGCTGCGTTTATGCCCCTGTACACATGCTTGATTCTCTTTCGGAGACATAGCAATCCATAGGTTTTGAGATACTTACTAGTCAGGTACATTCTTAGGGGTTTAATATGGGGTTTTGAGTCCATTCCGTTGAGCAAGGAGTAGCTCTTGTCTATTCCATATTTGGCTTAAGGAACTTTATCTGTGCTCATTTCAATCTCTGGTTTTATGCAGCACCCCAACTCACCTTTACCCTTATGCAAGCATAAGTTGGTTTTCTAAATTTGAGACCCTGTTCTGTTCTGTAATTCAGTTCCTGTGTAGCCAAGTTTACATTCCGTGTATTACTGATATCTTATGATGTTTCTTTTTCTGTGTGACTTATTTCAGTTAGAATCATCATACCTGAATCCACTCATTGTGATGCTAAGGGCCTGATGACATAGATTTCATTGCTGAGTGATATTGTTTGTAAGTAAATACCACAACTTCTTTATCCATTTTTCACTTTCTGCGATGTTGAACTTGTACTGTAAACGAGGTTCTTGTAAACAGAGGCGTCCCAAACTTTGGGGTGGCTGTGTCTTTTTGATTTTAATTTCCCTAAGCTATAGGACCATAAGTGGAAGTGCCCTAGGCTCTGTTGCTTTGTTTTTTAGATGTTTCAGGAAACACCATACACTTCTCCCGAGTGTGTGTTGGCAATTTACATCCCGCCCATCAGCATAACAAGGCTCCCAGTTCTCAATGGCCTGTTGCCTTTCTGGATTTTACACTTTTTTCAGATTGCCCTTTTGACCGGGGGGAAGTGAAACTTCATTGTAGTGCAGATTTCCTTTGCAAGCTTGCTTGGTTGGCCAAAAAGGGCGTATGCGTTTTTTCCTGAATATACTCAGGAAAAAACGCATACGCCCTTTTTGGCCAAGTGCATCATTGTGGACGTTCTGCCTCTTTTCCTATGCTTTCAATGCAATTCCAGTCTACCTCCTGAAATCGGTTTCCTGCAATTCTGCCCCGCTTTCAAGTCCTCTTGGCAGCCTTACTTCAGTCTATTTCTGGACGATAGCTGTCATTTATAACTCTGCAGGTTTGTGAATTACAGTGCCCCTGAGCTCCTTTCTTCAACTCGCTTTCTTTTGAGCTGGCCGCAACACTGCAGGATGGCTTCAGGCCCTAATCTGGTTCCGGTACGGCACGCTGAGCCTTTGGTTATTTCCTCTTCCTGGTGGGAAATGAGAGTTAAATTTGCCCGTCCAGACACCTCCAGCTAGCCTCTCATTGGTTCTCGCTATTCCTGTTCATCTTCCGCAGAAATTGCAAACTGTGCCAAACAGGAGGTTAAAGGCGCTGACTCTCCAAGTGGGGAGAGTTTTAGTAAAGCGTCTGGAATGTTGCACCCGAGTACCAGGGGAGGAAAACTGAGACATATTTGAACACGTCTCCCGATCACATGGTTGATCATACTCTGGGTTCCACATGCATGTTTTAGCTGAAGGAAGAATACCTAAAACCTAGGTAGTTGAAACCCGTGGAATGGGTACCATGCAATATGACTTCAAAGGGTCTTCATTTGCTCACCGAACCTCTCCAATCCTATCACTGCTGCGTTTATGCCCCTGTACACATGCTTGATTCTCTTTCGGAGACATAGCAATCCATAGGTTTTAAGATACTTACTAGTCAGGTACATTCTTAGGCGTTTAATATGGGGTGTTGAGTCCATTTCGTTGAGCATGGAGTAGCTCTTGTCTATTCCATATTTGGCTTAAGGAACTTTATCTGTGCTCATTTCAATCTCTGGTTTTATGCACCACCCCAACTCACCTTTACCCTTAAGCAAGCATAAGTTGGTTTTCTAAATTTGAGACCCTGTTCTGTTTTGGAATGCAGTTCCTGTGTAGCCAAGTTTACATTCCGTGTATTAGTGATATCTTATGATGTTTCTTTTTCTGTGTGACTTATTTCAGTTAGAATCATCGTACCTGAATCCACTCATTATGCTGCTACGGGCCTGATGACATAGATTTCATTGCTGAGTGATACTGCATTGTACGTAAGTACCACAAGTTCTTTATCCATTTTTCACTTTCTGCGATGTTGAACTTGTACTGTAAACGAGGTTCTTGTAAACAGAGGCGTCCCAAACTTTGGGGTGGCTGTGTCTTTTTGATTTTAATTTCCCTAAGCTATAGGACCATAAGTGGAAGTGCCCTAGGTTCTGTTGCTTTGTTTTTTAGATGTTTCAGGAAACACCATACACTTCTCCCGAGTGGTTGTTGGCAATTTACATCCCGCCCATCAGCATAACAAGGCTCCCAGTTCTCCATGGCCTGTCCTGCCTTTCTGGATTTTACACTTTTTTCAGATGGCCCTTTTGACCGGGGGGAAGTGAGACTTCATTGTAGTGCAGATTTCCTTTGCAAGCTTGCTTGGTTGGTCAAAAGGGGCGTATGCGTTTTTTCCTGAATATATTCAGGAAAAAACGCATACACCCTTTTTGGCCAAGTGCATCATTGTGGACGTTCTGCCTCTTTTCCTATGCTCTCAATGCAATTCCAGTCTACCTCCTGAAATCGGTTTCCTGCAATTCTGCCCCGCTTTCAAGTCCTCTTGGCAGCCTTACTTCAGTATATTTTTGGACGATAGCTGTCATTTATAACTCTGCAGGTTTGTGAATTACAGTGCCCCTGAGCTCCTTTCTTCAACTCGCTTTCTTGTGACCTGGCCGCAACACCGCAGGATGGCTTCAGGCCCTAATCTGGTTCTGGCATGGTACGCTGAGCCTTTGGTTATTTCCTCCTCCTGGTAGGAAATGAGAGTTAAATTTGCCCGTCTAGACACCTCCAGCTAGCCTCTCATTGGTTCTCGCTATTCCTGTTCATCTTCCGCAGAAATTGCAAACTGTGCCAAACAGGAGGTTAAAGGGACTGACTCTCCAAGTCGGGAGAGTGTTAGTAAAGCGTCTGGAATGTTGCACCCGAGTACCAGGGTATGAAAACTGAGACATATTTGAACACATCTCCCGTTCACATGGTTGATCATACTTGGGTTCCACATGCATGTTTTAGCTGAAGGAAGAATACCTTAAACCAGGGTAGTTGAAACCCGTGGAATGGGTACCATGCAATATGACTTCAAAGGGTCTTCATTTGCTCACCGAACCTCTCCAATCCTATCACTGCTGCGTTTATGCCCCTGTACACATGCTTGATTCTCTTTCGGAGACATAGCAATCCATAGGTTTTAAGATACTTACAAGTCAGGTACATTCTTAGGCGTTTAATATGCGTTGTTGAGTCCATTTCCTTGAGCAAGGAGTAGCTCTTGTCTATTCCATATTTGGCTTAAGGAACTTTATCTGTGCTCATTTCAATCTCTGGTTTTATGCAGCACCCCAACTCACCTTTACCCTTAAGCAAGCATAAGTTGGTTTTCTAAATTTGAGACCCTGTTCTGTTCTGTAATTCAGTTCCTGTGTAGCCAAGTTTCCATTCCGTGTATTACTGATATCTTATGATGTTTCTTTTTCTGTGTGACTTACTTCAGTTAGAATCATCATACCTGAATCCACTCATTGTGCTGCTAAGGGCCTGATGACTCAGATTTCATTGCTGAGTGATATTGCTTTGTAAGTAAATACCACAACTTCTTTATCCATTTTTCACTTTCTGCGATGTTGAACTTGTACTGTAAACGAGGTTCTTGTCAACAGAGCCGTTCCAAACTTTGGGGTGGCTGTGTCTTTTTGATTTTAATTTCCCTAAGCTATAGGACCATAAGTGGAAGTGCCCTAGGCTCTGTTGCTTTGTTTTTTAGATGTTTCAGGAAACACCATACACTTCTCCCAAGTGTCTGTTGGCAATTTACATCCCGCCCATCAGCATAACAAGGCTCCCAGTTCTCCATGGCCTGTCCTGCCTTTCTGGATTTTACACTTTTTTCAGATGGCCCTTTTGACCGGGGGGAAGTGAGACTTCATTGTAGTGCAGATTTCCTTTGCAAGCTTGCTTGGTTGGCCAAAAAGGGCGTATGCGTTTTTTCCTGAATATATTCAGGAAAAAACGCATACGCCCTTTTTGGCCAAGTGCATCATTGTGGACGTTCTGCCTCTTTTCCTATGCTTTCAATGCAATTCCAGTCTACCTCCTGAAATCGGTTTCCTGCAATTCTGCCCCGCTTTCAAGTCCTCTTGGCAGCCTTACTTCAGTCTATTTTTGGACGATAGCTGTCATTTATAACTCTGCAGGTTTGTGAATTACAGTGCCCCTGAGCTCCTTTCTTCAACTTGCTTTCTTGTGACCTGGCCGCAACACCGCAGGATGGCTTCAGGCCCTAATCTGGTTCCGGCACGGCACGCTGAGCCTTTGGTTAATTCCTCTTCCTGGTGGGAAATGAGAGTTAAAATTGCCCGTCCAGACACCTCCATCTAGCCTCTCATTGGTTCTCGCTATTCCTGTTCATCTTCCGCAGAAATTGCAAACTGTGCCAAACAGGAGGTTAAAGGGACTGACTCTCCAAGTTGGGAGAGTGTAAGTAAAGCGTCTGGAATGTTGCACCCGAGTACCAGGGTACGAAAACTGAGACATACTTGAACACATCTCCCGTTCACATGGTTGATCATACTTGGGTTCCACATGCATGTTTTAGCTGAAGGAAGAATACCTTAAACCTGGAGAGTTAAGACCCGTGTAATGGGTACCATGCAATATGACTTCAAAGGGTCTTCATTCGCTCACCGAACCTCTCCTAACTATCACTGCTGCGTTTATGCCCCTGTACACATGCTTGATTCTCTTTCGGAGACATAGCAATCCATAGGTTTTAAGATACTTACTAGTCAGGTACATTCTTAGGCGTTTAATATGCGGTGTTGAGTCCATTTCGTTGAGCAAGGAGTAGCTCTTCTCTATTCCATATTTGGCTTAAGGAACTTTATCTGTGCTCATTTCAATCTATGGTTTTATGCAGCACCCCAACTCACCTTTCCCCTTAAGCAAGCATAAGTTGGTTTTCTAAATTTGAGACCCTGTTCTGTTTTGGAATGCAGTTCCTGTGTAGCCAAGTTTACATTCCGTGTATTAGTGATATCTTATGATGTTCCTTTTTCTGTGTGACTTATTTCAGTTAGAATCATCGTACCTGAATCCACTCATTATGCTGCTACGGGCCTGATGACATAGATTTCATTGCTGAGTGATACTGTATTGTACGTAAGTACCACAAGTTCTTTATCCATTTTTCACTTTCTGTGATATTGAACTTGTACGGTAAATGAGGTTCTTGTAAACAGAGGCGTCCCAAACTTTGGGGTGGCTGTGTCTTTTTGATTTTAATTTCCCTAAGCTATAGGACCATAAGTGGAAGTGCCCTACGCTCTGTTGCTTTGTTTTTTAGATGTTTCAGGAAACACCATACACTTCTCCTGAGTGTCTGTTGGCAATTTACATCCCGCCCATCAGCATAACAAGGCTCCCAGTTCTCCATGGCCTGTCCTGCCTTTCTGGATTTTACACTTTTTTCAGATGGCCTTTTTGACCTGGGAGAAGTGAGACTTCATTGTAGTGCAGATTTCCTTTGCAAGTTTGCTTGGTTGGCCAAAAAGGGCGTATGCGTTTTTTCCTGAATATATTCAGGAAAAAACGCATACGCCCTTTTTGGCCAAGTGCATCATTGTGGACGTTCTGCCTCTTTTCCTATGCTTTCAATGCAATTCCAGTCTACCTCCTGAAATCGGTTTCCTGCAATTCTGCCCCGCTTTCAAGTCCTCTTGGCAGCCTTACTTCAGTCTATTTTTGGACGATAGCTGTCATTTATAACTCTGCAGGTTTGTGAATTACAGTGCCCCTGAGCTCCTTTCTTCAACTCGCTTTCTTGTGACCTGGCCGCAACACCGCAGGATGGCTTCAGGCCCTAATCTGGGTCTGGCACGGCACGCTGAGCCTTTGGTTAATTCCTCTTCCTGGTGGGAAATGAGAGTTAAATTTGCCCGTCCAGACACCTCCAGCTAGTCTCTCATTGGTTCTCGCTATTCCTGTTCATCTTCCACAGAAATTGCAAAATGGGCCAAACAGGAGGTTAAAGGGACTGACTCTCCAAGTGGGGAGAGTGTTAGTAAAGCGTCTGGAATGTTGCACCCGAGTACCAGGGTACGAAAACTGAGACATATTTGAACACGTCTCCCGATCACATGGTTGATCATACTCTAGGTTCCACATGCATGTTTTATCTGAAGGAAGAATACCTTAAACCTGGGTAGTTGAAACCCGTGGAATGGGTACCATGCAATATGACTTCAAAGGGTCTTCATTTGCTCACCGAACCTCTCCAATCCTATCACTGCTGCGTTTATGCCCCTGTACACATGCTTGATTCTCTTTCGGAGACATAGCAATCCATAGGTTTTAAGATACTTACTAGTCAGGTACATTCTTAGGCGTTTAATATGCGGTGTTGAGTCCATTTCGTTGAGCAAGGAGTAGCTCTTGTCTATTCCATATTTGACTTAAGGAACTTTATCTGTGCTCATTTCAATCTCTGGTTTTATGCAGCACCCCAACTCACCTTTCCCCTTAAGCAAGCATAAGTTGGTTTTCTAAATTTGAGACCCTGTTCTGTTCTGTAATTCAGTTCCTGTGTAGCCAAGTTTACGTTCCGTGTATTACAGATATCTTATGATGTTTCTTTTTCTGTGTGACTTATTTCAGTTAGAATCATCATACCTGAATCCACTCATTGTGCTGCTAAGGGCCTGATGACATAGATTTCATTGCTGAGTGATATTGCTTTGTAAGTAAATACCACAACTTCTTTATCCATTTTTCACTTTCTGCGATGTTGAACTTGTATTGTAAACGAGGTTCTTGTAAACAGAGGCGTCCCAAACTTTGGGGTGGCTGTGTCTTTTTGATTTTAATTTCCCTAAGCTATAGGACTATAAGTGGAACTGCCCTAGGCTCTGTTGCTTTGTTTTTTAGATGTTTCAGGAAAAACCATACACTTCTCCCCAGTGTCTGTTGGCAATTTACATCCCGCCCATCAGCATAACAAGGCTCCCAGTTCTCCATGGCCTGTCCTGCCTTTCTGGATTTTACACTTTTTTCAGATGGCCCTTTTGACCGGGGAGAAGTGAGACTTCATTGTAGTGCAGATTTCCTTTGCAAGCTTGCTTGGTTGGCCAAAAAGGGCGTATGCGTTTTTTCCTGAATATATTCAGGAAAAAACGCATACGCCCTTTTTGGCCAAGTGCATCATTGTGGACGTTCTGCCTCTTTTCCTATGCTTTCAATGCAATTTCAGTCTACCTCCTGAAATCGGTTTCCTGCAATTCTGCCCCGCTTTCAAGTCCTCTTGGCAGCCTTACTTCAGTCTATTTTTGGACGATAGCTGTCATTTATAACTCTGCAGGTTTGTGAATTACAGTGCCCCTGAGCTCCTTGCTTCAACTCGCTTTCTTGTGACCTGGCCGCAACACCGCAGGATGGCTTCAGGCCCTAATCTGGTTCTGGCACGGCACGCTGAGCCTTTGGTTATTTCCTCCTCCTGGTGGGAAATGAGAGTTAAATTTGCCCGTCTAGACACCTCCAGCTAGCCTCTCATTGGTTCTCGCTATTCCTGTTCATCTTCCGCAGAAATTGCAAACTGTGCCAAACAGGAGGTTAAAGGCGTGACTCTCCAAGTGGGGAGAGTGTTAGTAAAGTGTCTGGAATGTTGCACCCGAGTACCAGGGGAGGAAAACTGAGACATATTTGAACACGTCTCCTGATCACATGGTTGATCATACTCTGGGTTCCACATGCATGTTTTAGCTGAAGGAAGAATACCTAAAACCTGGGTAGTTGAAACCCGTGGAATGGGTACCATGCAATATGACTTCAAAGGGTCTTCATTTGCTCACCGAACCTCTCCAATCCTATCACTGCTGCGTTTATGCCCCTGTACACATGCTTGATTCTCTTTCGGAGACATAGCAATCCATAGGTTTTAAGATACTTACTAGTCAGGTACATTCTTAGGCGTTTAATATGGGGTGTTGAGTCCATTTCGTTGAGCAAGGAGTAGCTCTTGGCTATTCCATATTTGGCTTAAGGAACTTTATCTGTGCTCATTTCAATCTCTGGTTTTATGCAGCACCCCAACTCACCTTTACCCTTAAGCAAGAATAAGTTGGTTTTCTAAATTTGAGACCCTGTTCTGTTCTGTAATTCAGTTCCTGTGTAGCCAAGTTTCCATTCCGTGTATTACTGATATCTTATGATGTTTCTTTTTCTGTGTGACTTATTTCAGTTAGAATCATCATACCTGAATCCACTCATTGTGCTGCTAAGGGCCTGATGACACAGATTTCATTGCTGAGTGATATTGCTTTGTAAGTGAATACCACAACTTCTTTATCCATTTTTCACTTTCTGCGATGTTGAACTTGTACTGTAAACGAGGTTCTTGTAAACAGAGCCGTTCCAAACTTTGGGGTGGCTGTGTCTTTTTGATTTTAATTTCCCTAAGCTATAGGACCATAAGTGGAAGTGCCCTAGGTTCTGTTGCTTTGTTTTTTAGATGTTTCAGGAAACACCATACACTTCTCCCGAGTGTCTGTTGGCAATTTACATCCCGCCCATCAGCATAACAAGGCTCCCAGTTCTCCATGGGCTGTCCTGCCTTTCTGGATGTTACACTTTTTTCAGATGGCCCTTTTGACCAGGGGGAAGTGAGACTTCATTGTAGTGCAGATTTCCTTTGCAAGCTTGCTTGGTTGGCCAAAAAGGGCGTATGCGTTTTTTCCTGAATATATTCAGGAAAAAACGCATACGCCCTTTTTGGCCAAGTGCATCATTGTGGACGTTCTGCCTCTTTTCCTATGCTTGAAATGCAATTCAAGTCTACCTCCTGAAATCGGTTTCCTGCAATTCTGCCCCGCTTTCAAGTCCTCTTGGCAGCCTTACTTCAGTCTATTTTTGGACGATAGCTGTCATTTATAACTCTGCAGGTTTGTGAATTACAGTGCCCCTGAGCTCCTTTCTTCAACTCGCTTTCTTTTGAGCTGGCCGCAACACCGCAGGATGTCTTCAGGCCCTAATCTGGTTCTGGCACGGCACGCTGAGCCTTTGGTTAATTCCTCTTCCTGGTGGGAAATGAGAGTTAAATTTGCCCGTCCAGACACCTCCAGCTAGCCTCTCATTGGTTCTCGCTATTCCTGTTCATCTTCCGCAGAAATTGCAAACTGGGCCAAACAGGAGGTTAAAGGCGCTGACTCTCCAAGTGGGGAGAGTGTTAGTAAAGCGTCTGGAATGTTGCACCCGAGTACAAGGGGAGGAAAACTGAGACATATTTGAACACGTCTCCTGATCACATGGTTGATCATACTTGGGTTCCACATGCATGTTTTAGCTGAAGGAAGAATACCTTAAACCTGGAGAGTTGAGACCCGTGGAATGGGTACCATGCAATATGACTTCAAAGGGTCTTCATTGGCTCACCGAACCTCTCCAATCCTATCACTGCTGCGTTTATGCCCCTGTACACACGCTTGATTCTCTTTTGGAGACATAGCAATCCATAGGTTTCAAGATACTTACTAGTCAGGTACATACTTAGGCGTTTAAAATGGGGTGTTGAGTCCATTTCGTTGAGCAAGGAGTAGCTCTTGTCTATTCCATATTTGGCTTAAGGAAATTTATCTGTGCTCATTTCAATCTCTGGTTTTATGCAGCACCCCAACTCACCTTTCCCCTTAAGCAAGCATAAGTTGGTTTTCTAAATTTGAGACCCTGTTCTGTTCTGTAATTCAGTTCCTGTGTAGCCAAGTTTACATTCCGTGTATTACTGATATCTTATGATGTTTCGTTTTCTGTGTGACTTATTTCAGTTAGAATCATCATACCTGAATCCACTCATTGTGCTGCTAAGGGTCTGATGACACAGATTTCATTGCTGAGTGATATTGCTTTGTAAGTAAATACCACAACTTCTTTATCCATTTTTCACTTTCTGCGATGTTGAACTTGTACTGTAAATGAGGTTCTTGTAAACAGAGCCGTTCCAAACTTTGGGGTGGCTGTGTCTTTTTGATTTTAATTTCCCTAAGCTATAGGACCATAAGTGGAAGTGCCCTAGGTTCTGTTGCTTTGTTTTTTAGATGTTTCAGGAAACACCATACACTTCTCCCGAGTGGTTGTTGGCAATTTACATCCCGCCCATCAGCATAACAAGGCTCCCAGTTCTCCATGGCCTGTCCTGCCTTTCTGGATTTTACACTTTTTGCAGATGGCCCTTTTGACCGCGGGGAAGTGAGACTTCATTGTAGTGCAGATTTCCTTTGCAAGCTTGCTTGGTTGGCCAAAAAGGGCGTATGCGTTTTTTCCTGAATATATTCAGGAAAAAATGCATACGCCCTTTTTGGCCAAGTGCATCATTGTGGACGTTCTGCCTCTTTTCCTATGCTTTCAATGCAATTCCAGTCTACCTCCTGAAATCGGTTTCCTGCAATTCTGCCCCGCTTTCAAGTCCTCTTGGCAGCCTTACTTCAGTCTATTTTTGGACGATAGCTGTCATTTATAACTCTGCAGGTTTGTGAATTACAGTGCCCCTGAGCTCCTTTCTTCAACTCGCTTTCTTGTGACCTGACCGCAACACCGCAGGATGGCTTCAGGCCCTAATCTGGTTCTGGCATGGCACGCTGAGCCTTTGATTAATTCCTCTTCCTGGTGGGAAATGAGAGTTAAATTTGCCCGTCCAGACACCTCCAGCTAGTCTCCATTGGTTCTCGCTATTCCTGTTCATCTTCCGCAGAAATTGCAAACTGGGCCAAACAGGAGGTTAAAGGCGTGACTCTCCAAGTGGGGAGAGTGTTAGTAAAGTGTCTGGAATGTTGCACCCGAGTACCAGGGGAGGAAAACTGAGACATATTTGAACACGTCTCCTGATCACATGGTTGATCATACTCTGGGTTCCACATGCATGTTTTAGCTGAAGGAAGAATACCTAAAACCTGGGTAGTTGAAACCCGTGGAATGGGTACCATGCAATATGACTTCAAAGGGTCTTCATTTGCTCACCGAACCTCTCCAATCCTATCACTGCTGCGTTTATGCCCCTGTACACATGCTTGATTCTCTTTCGGAGACATAGCAATCCATAGGTTTTAAGATACTTACTAGTCAGGTACATTCTTAGGCGTTTAATATGCGGTGTTGAGTCCATTTCGTTGAGCAAGGAGTAGCTCTTGGCTATTCCATATTTGGCTTAAGGAACTTTATCTGTGCTCATTTCAATCTCTGGTTTTATGCAGCACCCCAACTCACCTTTACCCTTAAGCAAGAATAAGTTGGTTTTCTAAATTTGAGACCCTGTTCTGTTCTGTAATTCAGTTCCTGTGTAGCCAAGTTTCCATTCCGTGTATTACTGATATCTTATGATGTTTCTTTTTCTGTGTGACTTATTTCAGTTAGAATCATCATACCTGAATCCACTCATTGTGCTGCTAAGGGCCTGATGACACAGATTTCATTGCTGAGTGATATTGCTTTGTAAGTGAATACCACAACTTCTTTATCCATTTTTCACTTTCTGCGATGTTGAACTTGTACTGTAAACGAGGTTCTTGTAAACAGAGCCGTTCCAAACTTTGGGGTGGCTGTGTCTTTTTGATTTTAATTTCCCTAAGCTATAGGACCATAAGTGGAAGTGCCCTAGGTTCTGTTGCTTTGTTTTTTAGATGTTTCAGGAAACACCATACACTTCTCCCGAGTGTCTGTTGGCAATTTACATCCCGCCCATCAGCATAACAAGGCTCCCAGTTCTCCATGGGCTGTCCTGCCTTTCTGGATGTTACACTTTTTTCAGATGGCCCTTTTGACCAGGGGGAAGTGAGACTTCATTGTAGTGCAGATTTCCTTTGCAAGCTTGCTTGGTTGGCCAAAAAGGGCGTATGCGTTTTTTCCTGAATATATTCAGGAAAAAACGCATACGCCCTTTTTGGCCAAGTGCATCATTGTGGACGTTCTGCCTCTTTTCCTATGCTTGAAATGCAATTCAAGTCTACCTCCTGAAATCGGTTTCCTGCAATTCTGCCCCGCTTTCAAGTCCTCTTGGCAGCCTTACTTCAGTCTATTTTTGGACGATAGCTGTCATTTATAACTCTGCAGGTTTGTGAATTACAGTGCCCCTGAGCTCCTTTCTTCAACTCGCTTTCTTTTGAGCTGGCCGCAACACCGCAGGATGTCTTCAGGCCCTAATCTGGTTCTGGCACGGCACGCTGAGCCTTTGGTTAATTCCTCTTCCTGGTGGGAAATGAGAGTTAAATTTGCCCGTCCAGACACCTCCAGCTAGCCTCTCATTGGTTCTCGCTATTCCTGTTCATCTTCCGCAGAAATTGCAAACTGGGCCAAACAGGAGGTTAAAGGCGCTGACTCTCCAAGTGGGGAGAGTGTTAGTAAAGCGTCTGGAATGTTGCACCCGAGTACAAGGGGAGGAAAACTGAGACATATTTGAACACGTCTCCTGATCACATGGTTGATCATACTTGGGTTCCACATGCATGTTTTAGCTGAAGGAAGAATACCTTAAACCTGGAGAGTTGAGACCCGTGGAATGGGTACCATGCAATATGACTTCAAAGGGTCTTCATTGGCTCACCGAACCTCTCCAATCCTATCACTGCTGCGTTTATGCCCCTGTACACACGCTTGATTCTCTTTTGGAGACATAGCAATCCATAGGTTTCAAGATACTTACTAGTCAGGTACATACTTAGGCGTTTAAAATGGGGTGTTGAGTCCATTTCGTTGAGCAAGGAGTAGCTCTTGTCTATTCCATATTTGGCTTAAGGAAATTTATCTGTGCTCATTTCAATCTCTGGTTTTATGCAGCACCCCAACTCACCTTTCCCCTTAAGCAAGCATAAGTTGGTTTTCTAAATTTGAGACCCTGTTCTGTTCTGTAATTCAGTTCCTGTGTAGCCAAGTTTACATTCCGTGTATTACTGATATCTTATGATGTTTCGTTTTCTGTGTGACTTATTTCAGTTAGAATCATCATACCTGAATCCACTCATTGTGCTGCTAAGGGTCTGATGACACAGATTTCATTGCTGAGTGATATTGCTTTGTAAGTAAATACCACAACTTCTTTATCCATTTTTCACTTTCTGCGATGTTGAACTTGTACTGTAAATGAGGTTCTTGTAAACAGAGCCGTTCCAAACTTTGGGGTGGCTGTGTCTTTTTGATTTTAATTTCCCTAAGCTATAGGACCATAAGTGGAAGTGCCCTAGGTTCTGTTGCTTTGTTTTTTAGATGTTTCAGGAAACACCATACACTTCTCCCGAGTGGTTGTTGGCAATTTACATCCCGCCCATCAGCATAACAAGGCTCCCAGTTCTCCATGGCCTGTCCTGCCTTTCTGGATTTTACACTTTTTGCAGATGGCCCTTTTGACCGCGGGGAAGTGAGACTTCATTGTAGTGCAGATTTCCTTTGCAAGCTTGCTTGGTTGGCCAAAAAGGGCGTATGCGTTTTTTCCTGAATATATTCAGGAAAAAATGCATACGCCCTTTTTGGCCAAGTGCATCATTGTGGACGTTCTGCCTCTTTTCCTATGCTTTCAATGCAATTCCAGTCTACCTCCTGAAATCGGTTTCCTGCAATTCTGCCCCGCTTTCAAGTCCTCTTGGCAGCCTTACTTCAGTCTATTTTTGGACGATAGCTGTCATTTATAACTCTGCAGGTTTGTGAATTACAGTGCCCCTGAGCTCCTTTCTTCAACTCGCTTTCTTGTGACCTGACCGCAACACCGCAGGATGGCTTCAGGCCCTAATCTGGTTCTGGCATGGCACGCTGAGCCTTTGATTAATTCCTCTTCCTGGTGGGAAATGAGAGTTAAATTTGCCCGTCCAGACACCTCCAGCTAGTCTCCATTGGTTCTCGCTATTCCTGTTCATCTTCCGCAGAAATTGCAAACTGGGCCAAACAGGAGGTTAAAGGGACTGACTCTCCAAGTGGGGAGAGTGTTAGTAAAGCATCTGGAATGTTGCACCCGAGTACCAGGGGTGGAAAACTGAGACATATTTGAACACGTCTCCCGTTCACATGGTTGATCATACTCTGGGTTCCACATGCATGTTTTAGCTGAAGGAAGAATACCTTAAACATGGAGAGTTGAGACCCGTGTAATGGGTACCATGCAATATGACTTCAAAGGGTCTTCAATTGCTCACCGAACCTCTCCAATCCTATCACTGCTGCGTCTATGCCCCTGTACACATGCTTGATTCTGTTTCGGAGACATAGCAATCCACAGGTTTTAAGATACTTACTAGTCAGGTACATTCTTAGGCGTTTAATATGCGGTGTTGAGTCCATTTCGTTGAGCAAGGAGTAGCTCTTGTCTATTCCATATTTGGCTTAAGGAACTTTATCTGTGCTCATTTCAATCTCTGGTTTTATGCAGCACCCCAACTCACCTTTACCCTTAAGCAAGCATAAGTTGGTTTTCTAAATTTGAGACCCTGTTCTGTTCTGTAATTCAGTTCCTGTGTAGCCAAGTTTCCATTCCGTGTATTACTGATATCTTATGATGTTTCTTTTTCTGTGTGACTTATTTCAGTTAGAATCATCATACCTGAATCCACTCATTGTGCTGCTAAGGGCCTGATGACACAGATTTCATTGCTGAGTGATATTGCTTTGTAAGTAAATACCACAACTTCTTTATCCATTTTTCACTTTCTGCGATGTTGAACTTGTACTGTAAACGAGGTTCTTGTAAACAGAGCCGTTCCAAACTTTGGGGTGGCTGTGTCTTTTTGATTTTAATTTCCCTAAGCTATAGGACCATAAGTGGAAGTGCCCTAGGTTCTGTTGCTTTGTTTTTTAGATGTTTCAGGAAACACCATACACTTCTCCCGAGTGGTTGTTGGCAATTTACATCCCGCCCATCAGCATAACAAGGCTCCCAGTTCTCCATGGCCTGTCCTGCCTTTCTGGATTTTACACTTTTTTCAGATGGCACTTTTCACTGGCGGGAAGTGAGGCTTCATTGTAGTGCAGATTTCCTTTGCAAGCTTGCTTGGTTGGCCAAAAAGGGCGTATGCGTTTTTTCCTGAATATATTCAGGAAAAAACGCATACGCCCTTTTTGGCCAAGTGCATCATTGTGGACGTTCTGCCTCTTTTCCTATGCTTTCAATGCAATTCCAGTCTACCTCCTGAAATCGGTTTCCTGCAATTCTGCCCCGCTTTCAAGTCCTCTTGGCAGCCTTACTTCAGTCTATTTTTGGACGATAGCTGTCATTTATAACTCTGCAGGTTTGTGAATTACAGTGCCCCTGAGCTCCTTTCTTCAACTCGCTTTCTTTTGAGCTGGCCGCAACACCGCAGGATGGCTTCAGGCCCTAATGTGGTTCCGGTACGGCACGCTGAGCCTTTGGTTATTTCCTCTTCCTGGTGGGAAATGAGAGTTAAATTTGCCCGTCCAGACACCTCCAGCTAGCCTCTCATTGGTTCTCGCTATTCCTGTTCATCTTCCGCAGAAATTGCAAACTGGGCCAAACAGGAGGTTAAAGGCGCTGACTCTCCAAGTGGGGAGAGTGTTAGTAAAGCGTCTGGAATGTTGCACCCGAGTACCAGGGGAGGAAAACTGAGACATATTTGAACACGTCTCCCGATGACATGGTTGATCATACTCTGGGTTCCACATGCATGTTTTAGCTGAAGGAAGAATACCTAAAACCTGGGTAGTTGAAACCCGTGGAATGGGTACCATGCAATATGACTTCAAAGGGTCTTCATTTGCTCACCGAACCTCTCCAATCCTATCACTGCTGCGTTTATGCCCCTGTACACATGCTTGATTCTCTTTCGGAGACATAGCAATCTATAGGTTTTAAGATACTTACTAGTCAGGTACATTCTTAGGCGTTTAATATGCGGTGTTGAGTCCATTTCGTTGAGCAAGGAGTAGCTCTTGTCTATTCCATATTTGGCTTAAGGAACTTTATCTGTGCTCATTTCAATCTCTGGTTTTATGCAGCACCCCAACTCACCTTTCCCCTTAAGCAAGCATAAGTTGGTTTTCTAAATTTGAGACCCTGTTCTGTTCTGTAATTCAGTTCCTGTGTAGCCAAGTTTACATTCCGTGTATTACTGATATCTTATGATGTTTCTTTTTCTGTGTGACTTATTTCAGTTAGAATCATCATACCTGAATCCACTCATTGTGCTGCTAAGGGCCTGATGACATAGATTTCATTGCTGAGTGATATTGCTTTGTAAGTAAATACCACAACTTCTTTATCCATTTTTCACTTTCTGCGATGTTGAACTTGTACTGTAAATGCGGTTCTTGTAAACAGAGCCGTTCCAAACTTTGGGGTGGCTGTGTCTTTTTGATTTTAATTTCCCTAAGCTATAGGACCATAAGTGGAAGTGCCCTAGGCTCTGTTGCTTTGTTTTTTAGATGTTTCAGGAAACACCATACACTTCTCCTGAGTGTCTGTTGGCAATTTACATCCCGCCCATCAGCATAACAAGGCTCCCAGTTCTCCATGACCTGTCCTGCCTTTCTGGATTTTACACTTTTTTCAGATGGCCCTTTTGACCGGGGAGAAGTGAGACTTCATTGTAGTGCAGATTTCCTTTGCAAGCTTGCTTGGTTGGCCAAAAAGTGCGTATGCGTTTTTTCCTGAATATATTCAGGAAAAAACGCATACGCCCTTTTTGGCCAAGTGCATCATTGTGGACGTTCTGCCTCTTTTCCTATGCTTTCAATGCAATTCCAGTCTACCTCCTGAAATTGGTTTCCTGCAATTCTGCCCCGCTTTCAAGTCCTCTTGGCAGCCTTACTTCAGTATATTTTTGGACGATAGCTGTCATTTATAACTCTGCAGGTTTGTGAATTACAGTGCCCCTGAGCTCCTTTCTTCAACTCGCTTTCTTGTGACCTGGCCGTAACACCGCAGGATGGCTTCAGGCCCTAATCTGGTTCCGGGCCGGCATGCTGAGCCTTTGGTTAATTCCTCTTCCTGGTGGGAAATGAGAGTTAAATTTGCCCGTCCATACACCTCCAGCTAGCCTCTCATTGGTTCTCGCTATTCCTGTTCATCTTCCGCAGAAATTGCAAACTGGGCCAAACAGGAGGTTAAAGGGACTGACTCTCCAAGTCGGGAGAGTGTTAGTAAAGCGTCTGGAATGTTGCACCCGAGTACCAGGGGAGGAAAACTGAGACATATTTGAACACGACTCCCGTTCACATGGTTGATCATACTCTTGGTTCCACATGCATGTTTTAGCTGAAGGAAGAATACCTTAAACCTGGAGAGTTGAGACCCGTGTAAAGGGTACCATGCAATATGACTTCAAAGGGTCTTCATTTGCTCACCGAACCTCTCCAATCCTATCACTGCTGCGGTTATGCCCCTGTACACACGCTTGATTCTCTTTTGGAGACATAGCAATCCATAGGTTTTAAGATACTTACTAGTCAGGTACATTCTTAGGCGTTTAATATGGGGTTTTGAGTCCATTTCGTTGAGCAAGGAGTTGCTCTTGTCTATTCCATATTTGGCTTAAGGAACTTTATCTGTGCTCATTTCAATCTCTGGTTTTATGCAGCACCCCAACTCACCTTTCCCCTTAAGCAAGCATAAGTTGGTTTTCTAAATTTGAGACCCTGTTCTGTTTTGGAATGCAGTTCCTGTGTAGCCAAGTTTACATTCCGTGTGTTAGTGATATCTTATGATGTTTCTTTTTCTGTGTGACTTATTTCAGTTAGAATCATCGTACCTGAATCCACTCATTATTCTGCTATGGGCCTGATTACATAGATTTCATTGCTGAGTGATACTACATTGTACGTAAGTACCACAAGTTCTTTATCCATTTTTCACTTTCTGTGATATTGAACTTGTACGGTAAATGAGGGTCTTATAAACGGAGGCGTCCCAAACTTTGGGGTGGCTGTGTCTTTTTGATTTTAATTTCCCTAAGCTATAGGACCATAAGTGGCAGTGCCCTAGGCTCTGTTGCTTTGTTTTTTAGATGTTTCAGGAAACACCATACACTTCTCCTGAGTGTCTGCTGGCAATTTACATCCCGCCCATCAGCATAACAAGGCTCCCAGTTCTCCATGGCCTGTCCTGCCTTTCTGGATTTTACACTTTTTTCAGATGGCCCTTTTGACCGGGGAGAAGTGAGACTTCATTGTAGTGCAGATTTCCTTTGCAAGTTTGCTTGGTTGGCCAAAAAGGGCGTATGCGTTTTTTCCTGAATATATTCAGGAAAAAACGCATACGCTCTTGTTGGCCAAGTGCATCATTGTGGACGTTCTGCCTCTTTTCCTATGCTTTCAATGCAATTCCAGTCTACCTCCTGAAATCGGTTTCCTGCAATTCTGCCTCGCTTTCAAGTCCTCTTGGCAGCCTTACTTCAGTCTATTTTTGGACGATAGCTGTCATTTATAACTCTGCAGGTTTGTGAATTACAGTGCCCCTGAGCTCCTTTAGTCAACTCGCTTTCTTGTGACCTGGCCGCAAAACCGCAGGATGTCTTCAGGCCCTAATCTGGTTCTGGCACGGCACGCTGAGCCTTTGGTTAATTCCTCTTCCTGGTGGGAAATGAGAGTTAAATTTGCCCATCCAGACACCTCCAGCTAGTCTCTCATTGGTTCTCGCTATTCCTGTTCATCTTCCACAGAAATTTTAAACTGGGCCAAACAGGAGGTTAAAGGGACTGACTCTCCAAGTGGGGAGAGTGTTAGTAAAGCGTCTGGAATGTTGCACCCGAGTACCAGGGTACGAAAACTGAGACATATTTGAACACGTCTCCCGATCACATGGTTGATCATACTCTAGGTTCCACATGCATGTTTTAGCTGAAGGAAGAATACCTTAAAACTGGGTAGTTGAAACCCATGGAATGGGTACCATGCAATATGACTTCAAAGGGTCTTCATTTGCTCACGAACCTCTCCAATCCTATCACTGCTGCGTTTATGCCCCTGTACACATGCTTGATTCTCTTTCGGAGACATAGCAATCCATAGGTTTTAAGATACTTACTAGTCAGGTACATTCTTAGGCGTTTAATATGCGGTGTTGAGTCCAATTCTTTGAGCAAGGAGTAGCTCTTGTCTATTCCATATTTGGCTTAAGGAAATTTATCTGTGCTCATTTCAATCTCTGGTTTTATGCAGCACCCCAACTCACCTTTCCCCTTAAGCAAGCATAAGTTGGTTTTCTAAATTTGAGACCCTGTTCTATTCTGTAATTCAGTTCCTGTGTAGCCAAGTTTCCATTCCGTGTATTACTGATATCTTATGATGTTTCTTTTTCTGTGAGACTTATTTCAGTTAGAATCATCATACCTGAATCCACTCATTGTGCTACTAAGGGCCTGATGACACAGATTTCATTGCTGAGTGATATTGCTTTGTTAGTAAATACCACAACTTCTTTATCCATTTTTCACTTTCTGTGATATTGAACTTGTAAGGTAAACGAGGTTCTTGTAAACAGAGGCGTCCCAAACTTTGGGGTGGCTGTGTCTTTTAGATTTTAATTTCCCTAAGCTATAGGACCATAAGTGGAAGTGCCCTAGGCTCTGTTGCTTTGTTTTTTAGATGTTTCAGGAAACACCATACACTTCTCCCGAGTGTCTTTGGCAATTTACATCCCGCCCATCAGCATAACAAGGCGCCCAGTTCTCCATGGCCTGTCCTGCCTTTCTGGATTTTACACTTTTTTCAGATGGCCCTTTTGACCGGGGGGAAGTGAGACTTCATTGTAGTGCAGATTTCCTTTGCAAGTTTGCTTGGTGGGCCAAAAAGGGCGTATGCGTTTTCTCCTGAATATATTCAGGAAAAAACGCATACGCCGTTTTAGGCCAAGTGCATCATTGTGGACGTTCTGCCTCTTTTCCTATGCTTTCAATGCAATTCCAGTCTACCTCCTGAAATCGGTTTCCTGCAATTCTGCCCCGCTTTCAAGTCCTCTTGGCAGCCTTACTTCAGTATATTTTTGGACGATAGCTGTCATTTATAACTCTGCAGGTTTGTGAATTACAGTGCCCCTGAGCTCCTTTCTTCAACTCGCTTTCTTGTGAGCTGGCCGCAACACCGCAGGATGGCTTCAGGCCCTAATCTGGTTCCGGCACGGCACGCTGAGCCTTTGGTTAATTCCTCTTCCTGGTGGGAAATGAGAGTTAAATTTGCCCGGCCAGACACCTCCAGCTAGTCTCTCATTGGTTCTCGCTATTCCTGTTCATCTTCCGCAGAAATTGCAAACCGGGCCAAACAGGAGGTTAAAGGGACTGACCCTCCAAGTCGGGAGAGTGTTAGTAAAGCGTCTGGAATGTTGCACCCGAGTAGCAGGGTACGAAAACTGAGACATATTTGAACACGTCTCCCGTTCAAACGGTTGATCATACTCTGGGTTCCACATGCATGTTTTAGCTGAAGGAAGAATACCTTAAACCTGGAGAGTTGAGACCCGTGTAAAGGGTACCATGCAATATGACTTCAAAGGGTCTTCAATTGTTCACCGAACCACTCCAATCCTATCACTGCTGCGTTTATGCCCCTGTACACACGCTTGATTCTCTTTCGGAGACATAGCAATCCATAGGTTTTAAGATACTTACTAGTCAGGTACATTCTTAGGCGTTTAATATGGGTTGTTGAGTCCATTTCGTTGAGCAAGGAGTAGCTCTTGTCTATTCCATATTTGGCTTAAGGAACTATCTGTGCTCATTTCAGTCTCTGGTTTTATGCAGCACCAAAACTCACCTTTCCCCTTAAGCAAGCATAAGTTGGTTTTCTAAATTTGAGACCCTGTTCTGTTCTGTAATTCAGTTCCTGTGTAGCCAGGTTTACATTCCGTGTATTACTGATATCTTATGATGTTTCTTTTTCTGTGTGACTTATTTCAGTTAGAATCATCATACCTGAATCCACTCATTGTGCTACTAAGGGCCTGATGACACAGATTTCATTGCTGAGTGATATTGCTTTGTTAGTAAATACCACAACTTCTTTATCCATTTTTCACTTTCTGTGATATTGAACTTGTAAGGTAAACGAGGTTCTTGTAAACAGAGGCGTCCCAAACTTTGGGGTGGCTGTGTCTTTTAGATTTTAATTTCCCTAAGCTATAGGACCATAAGTGGAAGTGCCCTAGGCTCTGTTGCTTTGTTTTTTAGATGTTTCAGGAAACACCATACACTTCTCCCGAGTGTCTTTGGCAATTTACATCCCGCCCATCAGCATAACAAGGCGTCCAGTTCTCCATGGCCTGTCCTGCCTTTCTGGATTTTACACTTTTTTCAGATGGCCCTTTTGACCGGGGGGAAGTGAGACTTCATTGTAGTGCAGATTTCCTTTGCAAGTTTGCTTGGTGGGCCAAAAAGGGCGTATGCGTTTTCTCCTGAATATATTCAGGAAAAAACGCATACGCCGTTTTAGGCCAAGTGCATCATTGTGGACGTTCTGCCTCTTTTCCTATGCTTTCAATGCAATTCCAGTCTACCTCCTGAAATCGGTTTCCTGCAATTCTGCCCCGCTTTCAAGTCCTCTTGGCAGCCTTACTTCAGTATATTTTTGGACGATAGCTGTCATTTATAACTCTGCAGGTTTGTGAATTACAGTGCCCCTGAGCTCCTTTCTTCAACTCGCTTTCTTGTGAGCTGGCCGCAACACCGCAGGATGGCTTCAGGCCCTAATCTGGTTCCGGCACGGCACGCTGAGCCTTTGGTTAATTCCTCTTCCTGGTGGGAAATGAGAGTTAAATTTGCCCGGCCAGACACCTCCAGCTAGTCTCTCATTGGTTCTCGCTATTCCTGTTCATCTTCCGCAGAAATTGCAAACCGGGCCAAACAGGAGGTTAAAGGGACTGACCCTCCAAGTCGGGAGAGTGTTAGTAAAGCGTCTGGAATGTTGCACCCGAGTAGCAGGGTACGAAAACTGAGACATATTTGAACACGTCTCCCGTTCAAACGGTTGATCATACTCTGGGTTCCACATGCATGTTTTAGCTGAAGGAAGAATACCTTAAACCTGGAGAGTTGAGACCCGTGTAAAGGGTACCATGCAATATGACTTCAAAGGGTCTTCAATTGTTCACCGAACCACTCCAATCCTATCACTGCTGCGTTTATGCCCCTGTACACACGCTTGATTCTCTTTCGGAGACATAGCAATCCATAGGTTTTAAGATACTTACTAGTCAGGTACATTCTTAGGCGTTTAATATGGGTTGTTGAGTCCATTTCGTTGAGCAAGGAGTAGCTCTTGTCTATTCCATATTTGGCTTAAGGAACTATCTGTGCTCATTTCAGTCTCTGGTTTTATGCAGCACCAAAACTCACCTTTCCCCTTAAGCAAGCATAAGTTGGTTTTCTAAATTTGAGACCCTGTTCTGTTCTGTAATTCAGTTCCTGTGTAGCCAGGTTTACATTCCGTGTATTACTGATATCTTATGATGTTTCTTTTTCTGTGTGACTTATTTCAGTTAGAATCATCATACCTGAAAGCACTCATTGTGCTGCTAAGAGCCTGATGTCATATATTTCATTGCTGAGTGATATTGCTTTGTAAGTAAATACCACAACTTCTTTATCCATTTTTCACTTTCTGCGATGTTGAACTTGTACTGTAAACGAGGTTCTTGTAAACAGAGGCGTCCCAAACTTTGGGGTGGCTGTGTCTTTTTGATTTTAATTTCCCTAAGCTATAGGACCATAAGTGGAAGTGCCCTAGGCTCTGTTGCTTTGTTTTTTCGATGTTTCAGGAAACACCATACACTTCTCCCGAGTGTCTGTTGGCAATTTACATCCCGCCCATCAGCATAACAAGGCTCCCAGTTCTCCATGGCCTGTCCTGCTTTTCTAGATTTTACACTTTTTTCAGATGGCCCTTTTGACCGGGGGGAAGTGAGACTTCATTGTAGTGCAGATTTCCTTTGCAAGTTTGCTTGGTTCGCCAAAAAGGGCGTATACGTTTTTTCTTGAATATATTCAGGAAAAAACGCATACGCCCTTTTTGGCCAAGTGCATCATTGTGGACGTTCTGCCTCTTTTCCTATGCTTTCAATGCAATTCCAGTCTACATCCTGAAATCGGTTTCCTGCAATTCTGCCCCGCTTTCAAGTC
The DNA here is from genome assembly GCF_951394435.1 of Stenella coeruleoalba. Taxonomy (NCBI): domain Eukaryota; kingdom Metazoa; phylum Chordata; class Mammalia; order Artiodactyla; family Delphinidae; genus Stenella; species Stenella coeruleoalba. Next base: position 1,989,066 of record NW_027646269.1, read on the forward strand.
CTCTTGGCAGCCTTACTTCAGTCTATTTTTGGACGATAGCTGTCATTTATAACTCTGCAGGTTTGTGAATTACAGTGCCCCTGAGCTCCTTTCTTCAACTCGCTTTCTTTTGAGCTGGCCGCAACACCGCAGGATGGCTTCAGGCCCTAATCTGGTTCCGGCACGGCACGCTGAGCCTTTGGTTATTTCCTCTTCCTGGTCGGAAATGAGAGTTAAGTTTGCCCGTCCAGACACCTCCAGCTAGTCTCTCATTGGTTCTCGGTATTACTGTTCATCTTCCGCAGAAATTGCAAACTGGGCCAAACAGGAGGTTAAAGGCGCTGAGTCTCCAAGTGGGGAGAGTGTTAGTAAAGCGTCTTGAATGTTGCACCCGAGTACCAGGGGAGGAAAACTGAGACATATTTGAACACGTCTCCCGTTCACACGGTTGATCATACTCTGGGTTCCACATGCATGTTTTAGCTGAAGGAAGAATACCTTAAACCTGGAGAGTTGAGACCCGTGTAATGGGTACCATGCAATATGACTTCAAAGGGTCTTCATTTGCTCACCAAACCTCTCCAATCCTATCACTGCTGCGTTTATGCCCCTGTACACACGCTTGATTTTCTTTTGGATACATAGCAATCCATAGGTTTTAAGATACTTACTAGTCAGGTACATTCTTAGGCGTTTAATATGGGGTGTTGAGTCCATTTCGTTGAGCAAGGAGTAGCTCTTGTCTATTCCATATTTGGCTTAAGGAACTTTATCTGTGCTCATTTCAATCTCTGGTTTTATGCAGCACCCCAACTCACCTTCCCCGTTAAGCAATCATAAGTTGGTTTTCTAAACTTGAGACACTGTTCTGTTTTGTAATTCAGTTCATGTGTAGCCAAGTTCACATTCTGTGTATTAGTGATACCTTATGATGTTTCTTTTCTGTGTGACTTATTTCAGTTCGAATCATCATACCTGAATCCACTCATTATGCTGCTACGGGCCTGATGACATAGATTTCATTGCTTAGTGATATTGCATTGTACGTAAGTACCACAAGTTCTTTATCCATTTTTCACTTTCTGCGATATTGAACTTGTACGGTAAACGAGGTTCTTGTAAACAGAGGCGTCCCAAACTTTGGGGTGGCTGTGTCTTTTTGATTTTAATTTCCCTAAGCTATAGGACCATAAGTGGAAGTGCCCTAGGCTCTGTTGCTTTGTTTTTTAGATGTTTCAGGAAACACCATACACTTCTCCAGAGTGGCTGTTGGCAATTTACATCCCGCCCATCAGCATAACAAGGCTCCCAGTTCTCCATGGCCTGTCGTGCCTTTATGGATTTTACACTTTTTTCAGATGGCCCTTTTGACCAGGGGGAAGTGAGACTTCATTGTAGTGCAGATTTCCTTTGCAAGCTTACTTGGTTGGCCAAAAAGTGCGTATGCGTTTTTTCCTGAATATATTCAGGAAAAAACACATATGCCCTTTTTGGCCAAGTGCATCATTGTCGAGTTTCTGACTCTCTTCATATGTTTTCAATGCAATTCCAGTCTACCTCCTGAAATCTATTTTTTCAAAATACTTGGCCTTTATAACTCTGCAGGTTTTTGAATTGCAGTGGCCCTTAGCTCCATTTTTTAGCTCTTATTTTCGTGGTCTTGCCCCGTAACCACAGGATTCCTTGAAGCCCTATTTTTCTTCTGGGGCACCTTGCTGTGCCTTTGGTTAATTCTTCTTACTGATGTGATATTAGAGTGACATGTGCCCATTGAAACTGCTACAGCTAGTTTCTCACTGGTTCCCGCTATTCCCATTCATCCTCTGCACTAACTGCAGACTGTGCGATACCAGAACTTAAAGGCATTGACTCCATGTGGGGATGTTGTTAGTAAAGCGGCTGGAATGTCGATCCGGAGCCCCAGGAGAGGAAAAATGAGGTGCGTTTTAGAAACCTTTCCCGATCATATGGTATACCAGTCGCTGGGTTTCCCAAGCATGGTTTAGCTGTAGGAAGATTCCCTTCAACCTGGAGTGTTGGGACCCTTGGACTGAGTAGCATGAAGTATTGCATTAAACTTTCGGCAGTTGCTCACCAAAGCTCACCAATCCTGTCAGCCCCAAGTGTCCAGCCTTATGTCTTATCCAGCTGTGGGTTTATATGTGGTCAATCCAGGTTGCATCACAGCCCCTGAGCGAATTTTGTAAGAATTTTTCTCTCTTTCATTGTTTCAGCGTTTTGTTTTTAAAATTTATTTCTATAATGGGGTTTAGCTCCTTTTCACTGCTGTGTTTGTGCCGCTCTGCACACACTTGATTCCCTTATGGAGATATATCAATACATGGGTTTTAAGATTCTTATTCCTCAGATATATTTCTCTGCGGTGTATAGGGTGTGTTGAGGCCTGTTCATTGAGCAAGGTGTAGATCTTGTCTAATACCTATTTGGTTTATTGAACGGTATCTGTGCTAATTTCAAACTCTGGTTTTATGCATCACCCCACCTCTCCTTTCCCCTTAAGCTGACATAAGTGTGTTTTCTAAATGTGAGACACTGTTCTGTTCTGTAATTCATTTCTTGTGCAGCCATATTTACCCTCCCTCTATAAGTGATATCTTATGATATGTTTCTTTTTCTGTTTGACTTATTTCAAGTAGTATTATCGGACCTAAATCCACTCTTTATCCTTCTACTAGCCTTATTACATTGATTTCATGGTGAAGAGATATTCCATTGTACATAAGTACCACATCTTCTTTATCCATTGTTCTCTTTCCTGGGATATTTAAGGTGTACTGAAGTTGAGGTTCTTGTAAACAGAGTAGCCCTAAACTGTGGTGTGCTTGTGTCTTGTTGATTTTTAGACTTCCCTAGATATACTCCCATGATTGGAAGGGTCCTATGCTCTGTAGCTCTGTTTTTTAGATGATTTAGGAACCACCATACACTTCTCCAGAGTGGCTCTCGGCAGTTCACACACTGCCCATCAGCGTATAAAGGCTCCCTGTTCTCCATGGCCTGTCCTGCATTTCTGGTTTTTACAATTTTTTAGGATGGCCCTTTTGACCGGTGGGAAGTGAGACTTCTTTGTTGTGCACATTTGCATTGCTTGCTTGCTTCGTTGCCCATAAAGTGCGTATGCGTTTTTTCCTGGATATAATCAGGAAAAAACGCATACGCCCTTTTGGGCCAACTGCATCATTGTCGAAATTCTGCCGCTTTTCATGTGCGTTAAAGACGAGTCCAATCTATCTCTTGAAATCTGTTTCTTGCAATTCTGTCTTGCATTCAGATCCTCTTCTTTGCCTTACCTCAACATATTTTTGGACGTTAGTTTTCATTTATAACTCTGCAGGTTTGTGAATTGCAGTGACCCTGAGCTCCATTTTTTAAGTTGCTCTTTTGTGAGCTGGCCTCAAACCCGCAGGATTGCTTCAGGCCCTATTTTGGCTCCGGCGAGGCAGGCTGAGCCTTCCTTTAATTCTTATTCTTAATGGGAAATTAGAGTGATATGTGCCCATCCAAACCCCTACAACTCTTCTCTCATTGGTTCCCCCTCTTCCCGTTCATCCTCCTCACAATTTGCAAAATGTGTGAAACAGAAGTTTAAATGTGCTGATTCTCCAAGTGGGGAGATTCTAAGTAGCGTGGCTGGAATGGTGAACAGGAGCACCAGGAGAGGATAAATGAGGTGCATTTTAGACACATCTCCCGATCACATGGTGTACAGTCCTCTGGGTTTTCCATGCATGTTTTAGCTGTAGGAAGATCCCTTGAACCTGCAGATTTGGGACCCATTGAATGGGTACCAGGTAATATTACTTTAAAGGGTGTGCATTTCCTCACCCAACCTCACATTTCTCTTAGCGCAAACAGTTTCCAGCCTTATGTCTCATCCTGCTGTGGGTCTAGATGTGTTCAATCCATGTTGCATCACCGTCCCTGAGGAAAAGTTGTAAGAGGTTTTCTCTGTCTCTCTGTCGTTTATTTTTTTCAATTTATTACTATATTGGTTACAGCTGATTTTCAAAGCTCTGTTTCTTGCTGCTGTACATCCACTTGATTCACGTACAGAGAGACATCAATAAATTCTTTTTCAGATTCTTACCAGTCGTATATATTCTTTTCCGGTGACTTGAGTGTGCTGAGTGCAGTTCTTTTAGCTACCGTGTAGGCCTTGTTGATTATCAGTTTGGTATTTGGAATGGTATCTTTGCTAATTTCAACCTCCTGGATGATGCCTCACCCCTCCCCACCTTTCCCGTTTAGCAGCCTTATGCGTGTTTTCTACATATTTGACTATGTTTTTGTTTTGTAATTTATTTCATGTGTAGCCATTTTGGATTCCACCTTTAAGTGATATCTTATGATATGTGTCTTTTTCTTTTTGAATTCTGTCACTTAGAATGATCATACGTAACTCCTCCGGAGTTGTTACAACTGGCCATATTTCATTGATTTCCAGGCTGAATAATATTCCACTCTACCTAAGTACCACATCTCTATCCATTTTTTCCCTCCAGAGACATTTAAGTTATATCCTAGTCGAGGATCTTTTAAACAGAGAGGGGGTAAACATTGGGGTGCCTGTGTCCTCTCGATTTTTGTTTTTCCCAAGATATACGCCCATGAGTGCAAGTGCCCTATGCTCTGTAGCTCATTTTGTAGATGCTTTAGTAAACACAATACACTTCTCCAGAATGGCCGTTGGCAATATACATTTCCACTATAAGTCTCACAGGGCTCCCTCTTCTCGTTGCCCTGTCCTGCATTTCTGTTGTTTACGCTTTATGAGGATGGCTCTTCTGACTGATGTGAAGTGATATCTTTTGTAGTATTGACTTCCAGTGCCCACCTGTTTGGTTGGCTAAAAAAGTGTATGCCCTTTTCTTGAATATATACAGAAAAGAACGCATACACCCTTTTTGGCCAACTGCAATGTTGGCAATGTTCAGCTCCTTTTCTTGTGCTTAATGGCGAGTCCTTTCTACCTCCTCAAATCCCTTTCCTGCCATTCTCCCTTGCTTACAAGTCCTTTTCTCTGACTTTCCTCAAGACATTTTTCAGTGATGGATATTTTCAACTCTGCAGTTTTGTGAATTTTACTGCCCCTGAGTTCCATTGTTCAACTCGTGTTTATGGGAACTGGCCACAAAGCAGCGGGATTTCCTCAAGCCCTATACTGTTTCCATGGGCAACCCTAGCCTTTGGTCAATTCGTCTTCCTGATTGGAAATTAGAGTGACATGTGCCTGTCTGAACACCTAGGACTTGTCTCTCATTGTTCCTCATCCTTCCGCTTCATCCTCTGGACAAATTCCAAACTGTACGCAACAGGATGTTGACAGTGCTGACATCTCCAAGTGGGGAGACTGTTAGTAAAGACGCTGGAGGGGTGAACCCGAGCACCAGGAGATGAGGAGATGAGATGCCTTTTCCAAACTCTTCCCGATCAGATGGTATACCATCCTCTGGGTGTGACAGACATGTTTTAGCAGTAGGAAGAGTCCCATTCATGTAAGGAGAACACCAGGGCTTTTTCAAAATCAGTGTCTCCCCGAAACCCAAACTGGGGAATTTTTTAAGCTACGGCTACACATATGTTCATTAAGGGCCTTGGGAAGTAGGCAGAGTCCAAACTTTAGATGATTGAAGTCTTCAGGGTCAGAAGCATTCACCACCAGCTTCCCTTAGGCTACACTTTAACTGTCATTGATAGATGATGTCAATAAAAATATCTATTCTTTTTCAGATTATTTCCCCTTATAGGTTATTGCAAAATGTTGAGTGTAGTTCCCTGTGCTATACAGTAGTTCCTTGTTGATGATCTATTTTATACATAGCAGTGTGTATGTGTTAATTCCAAACTGTTAATTTATCCCTCCTCCCACCTTTCCCCTTTGGTAATAATAAATTATAAGATTTTATACTTCTCAGAAATGGGGGAGCTGAAAGAGAGGTATCATTTTCAATGGAAAAGCATTTAAAACAAGATTGAAGGTTTAACCAAGATTATTAGATGTACATCCTTGGAAAGAAATCACTTCGTTTCTCTAATATTGACCTGACAAATAAGACAAACCTTTTCACTGAACTTGCTTATAAAAAGTGATGGAAATATCAAATGGAAGTGTTAAAAACATCTTATTTTACCCGAGCCTTATACACTGTTCTATGTTAACTACAGTTTGGCTCACACATCTGTTCATTGAGGTTACAATAGTCTCAATTTCTGTTACTGATCCTCCAGAGTGGACCCCAACAAGTGTCCCCCTGCCCAGTGTCATTGGGGCCAACAGATCGAGACTGAGTTTTGTTCACAAGCAAAGGAAACTTTATATTTTGATCAGAGAATGGAGAGGTGAGAGCATGCACTACCCCGTGGGCTGTGGGCTGGGCTGCTGTGTAGAGATCCTGTCAGAGTCAGTGGGAGGGTGGGAGGCGGCGGAGCTCTCGAGGGCCGGGTTGGCTGTAGCTCAGGCTCTATATCGTGGAGTCTGCACTGGGCCCCAGGAGCTGAGGTGTCGACCCAGCCATTCTGCACTAGGAAATCTGGTCTGAAGTGCCGGGTGTGGAACCTCTGCATGCGGGACCCTAGGAGCACGTGAAATTAGACAAAGCACAAAGGATATAAAAGGTTAGACTTGACTTTATTGCCCAGATTCTATTTTTATCTCCCAGGGATTTTTAATGGGCTTTGCTGGGGACAAACCCCTCCTCTGCCTTTTGTCCTGTTCCTCATTCTTGGAGTGCTGAGGGTGCAGACCCTTCTTCTGTAACTGCTGAGTGCTGAGTTGGGAGCCTTCATACCCTGGGGCGAGGGTCAGAGCTTCTCCCCAGCAGCCTCCCGGTGACGTTGATTGTCCCCAGGACCCCTGCCTCCCTGCTCGTCCACCTGAGCACCAGCATTGGAAGTGTTATAGATTCTAATGACCTTTAAGGGTCCAGGAAAGAGATGTGCAGAGACGCTGTGGGGGCCGGTTTCACCCCGCCCCACATTTGCTCGGCCACCTTAGGCTGACCGTCTCTGCCAGCCTAGATGCTCTGACCAGTAGTCTGCGCTTTCTTCAATTAGGCCCCTGAATTAACGTACAAACAGCACCAGGTGTCAGAGCCCTGCCCGCTCAACTCCCAGACAGTCCAGGGTCAGTGGTGATCAAGGACCATGATGGCTACTGAGTCAACAGCCTTTTGAAGTAAACAGGAGTCCAGCCGGTCTTATTGGCCACCATCATCACGGTGTCTGTAGGCTTTTCTATGGTGACAGTGTGGTATACTGTTCCCCCGCCAAGATTATTAGCTCCCCTCTGGGTGCAGTAAGTCCTGCAAGCAGTAGTCTACTCTTTTGGGACACACTCTTGTTGTTTTATGAGAGAAACTCCAGGTCAAGTGATGTTCACACGAGTCGTCATGGTGCCCTGTTGCCCCCGGTTATCTCTCTGGATGTTGGAGTTGGAGGGCCTCCTCACTCGAGGTCGGTGTGCCCACGGAGCGAACCCTGCAACTTCAGGGCATGGTTGGTGGTTAGGATCACCACGTGGGGTCCTTTTCCCTTAGGAGGGAGGTGGCCTTTTGGGCTGCTGATTTCCAGGTTTTTAGATACCGCCAGTATCTTGGCCAGATGTGGCAGTGGGCCAAGCCCCTTAGTGACCGTAGTTTATCCTACCTGGATGGCATTCTTGCATTGTTCCATTTCAAGTGGTCCCAGTTTTTGCACTAATTCTCCAATGGCGATTCACCTTTCACCGGGAATGTAAAGGTCAAAGGGTTTAGCTAAATTAGGGAGTTCCAGGGCAAGGGTCTGAATTGACTGCTCTTTCCATTCTTGAAAGGCCACTTCTGGATTCTATTCAAAAGGATCATCATCTTTTCCTTTCAGTGTTTCATATAGAGGCCCAGCTAGTAGACTGTAGTTAGGGATCCAGAAGCAGCAAACCCTGGCCTCCCCAGGAACCCCTAAGCTGTCTTCTAGTTTTAGAAAGGGGTAAGGCTGAAAATGGTTTCTTCCCTTTCCTGGGATGGGCTTCTCTGACCTTCTGTGAGAATGAAGCCCAGGCAGGTCACCGCAGTCTGTGATATTTGAGCTTTTTCTTGGACAACTTCTATCCTTTATTGGCTTGGTAGTTCAGAGGCCTCCTTAGTAGGGCTGGTGATCAGAATGTCGTCTGCATATTGAAGGAGGGTTTCCTTTTCCAGAGGTAGAACTTTTAGGTCTTTAGCTAAGCTTTCCCCAAAGATGGTGTGGGAATTTTTGCACCCTTGGGGCCAGACGGCCCGGAAGTATTGTTTTAGTTGTATGTTGAGTCCTGCCACTCACAAGCCAAAATTTCTTGTGACTCTGGGACTAATGGAATACAAAAGAAGGCATCATTGAAGACTAATACAGAATACCATGTCCTGGTGGTTGGTAGAATGACCAGCAGGGTGTAGGAATTAGGAGCAACTGGAGGTATATCCTCGGTGGCTTCACTGACTGTCCTGACATCCTTTACCAGGTCCCCAGCAGCCCATGGGGCTCTCGTGGTCAGACCAATCCCAGAATATGGAGCTCACCTGGGCAGGTACCCCACCCCCACCCCAGCCCACGGGGCTCTCGTGGTCAGGCCCCTCCCAGGATACAGAGCTACCCTTGCAGGTACCGTGGCAGGGCTGGGCACACAGGAACCGTGCACATAGCCCTCATTGCAGAGCACCCCCAGCTCACCTGTCGCTCAGAGCTGACACAGAGCACCTCAGAGCAGGACTTGAACTAACAAACAGCAGCTGCGACAGGTCTGTGACCCTGGGCATCACTCCGTGAGGCCTCCCTCCACCTGGTCTTCCAGAGACTTCCACTGCACCCGGGGCACCAGGCCTCTGTCTCCAACCACCACCCACCCCTCCTCTCCCTGACTCCTGGGTTCCTCTCATTAGGAGAGGGTTTTCTTGAAGTTGTCTCCCACTCATGGGCCAGATAAAATGATTAGAAAACAAGCCAAAGCTGCAGCCCCTTGTCTATCCTGACTCTCAGGAGCCCACACCTGTTCCTTGGACCTGGCCGGTTCAGCAAGTTCCATTTTCTGCAACTGTGAGCCCCTGAGGGGTGATGATTGGCTGACCTGGGCAGCCTTACCGTGCCGGCCAGCCCTCCCCAGGTGTGCCTGGGTTGAGATCAATATAAATACCACTCCAGGCAGCAAGAGCCCCTGCAGCCGTGCCTGACGCCATTTTCTCTGCCCTGTCAGCAGTCTCGGGGCTGGGCTGGTGGGAGGGAGTGAGAGGCCACGGCTTTGTGGGTGGCCCAGTGTGAGTGGGGCTCTGCTGGACTTTCTGCAGCAGTTGCCAGGCTGCCACCTGCTAAAGAAGAGGATGTGTCACCCATACCTGCTGCTGGAATTTCTCCCTGGGCAGAGGTGAGGAAGGAAAAAAGCAGTGGGGGCAGGGACAGGACGGGTATCTCAGGCAGGGAAATGGAAATCTTCCAGAAGAGCACCCAGGGCCAGGACCATCCTGGCTGGCCTGCAGGCACCAAGTCGGCCGGCATGCTGTCACTCGTGTGGCTCTATGGCCCTTCCTCTAGGCTTTCAAGTCCTTGTATATATTCAGGTGTTTTACCTGGGACGGGTGGGAATAGTTCAGCAGCAACTGGCCTGGGGCTCAGCTCACGTTTACTCACAGATGCCTCGGCACGGTGCCCCAGCTTTGCAATGAGGACGCTTGTTGCGTGGGGGCTGCTGGCTGAATGGGAGACGATTCCCCACCACTGACCAACTTCAGAATTGTTTACAACTGGAGCAAGTGCCCTGATACGGTTTTCCTCTGTGTAACTGGTGGGTTCTGTGTTTTTTTTCTCTTTTTCGTTTTTGGTTCAAGGTAGATTTTATTCCTCTTTTTTGTATTTACAGATATAAGCATGGAAATAATTTATTCATATAAATACATGTATGTGCAGGGAATAATTGTTTTTTCTGTTTTATTTTTTAAATTTTATTTCTTATTAATTTTGAATTTTATTTTATATTTTTATACAGCAGGTTCTTATTGGTTATCTATTTTATACATATAAATGTATACATGCCAATCCCAGTCTCTCAACTCCTCCCACCACCACCCCCCAACAGCTTTCCCCCCTTGTTGTCCATACGTTTGTTGTCTACATCTGTTGCTCTATTTATGCCTTGCAAAATGGTTAATCTGTACAGTTTCTCTAGGTTCCACATATATGCATGAATATACAAGATTTGTTTTTCTCTTTCTGACTTACTTCACTCTGTATGACAGTCTCTAGATCCATCGACGTCTCTACAAATGACCCAATTTCATTCCTTTTCATGGCTTAGTAATATTCCATTTTATATATGTACCACAGCTTTATGCATTCGTCTGTCTGTGGGCATTTAGGTTGCTTCCATTACCTCGATATTGTAAATAGTGATGCAATGAACATTGCGGTGAATGACTCTTTTTGATTTATGGTTTTGTCTGGGTATATGTCCAGTACTGGGATTGCTGTATCATATGGTAATTCTATTGTTAGTTTCTTAAGAAATTCCATATTGTTCTCCATAATGACTGTATCAATTTATATTCCCAACAATAGTGGAAGAGGGTTCCTTTTCTCCACACCCTTTCCAGCATTTTTTGTTTGTAGATTTTCAATGATGCCTATTCTACCAGGTGTGAGGTGATACCTCATTGTTGAATCCATTTCGTTGAGCAAGGGGTAGCTCTTGTCTATTACATATTTGGCTTATGGAACGGTATCTGTGCTAATTTCAAATTCTGCTTTTATGCAGCACCCCAACTCACCTTCCCCCTTAAGCAGGCATAAGTTGGTTTTCTAAACTTGAGACCCTGTTCTGTTTTATAATTCAGTTCATGTGTAGCCAAGTTCACATTCCGTGTATTAGTGATACCTTATGATGTTTCTTTTTCTGTGTGACTTATTTCACTTACAATCATCGTGCCTCAATCCACTCATTATGCTGGTACGGGCCTGGTGACATAGATTTCATTGCTGAGTGGTATTCTGTTGTACAGAAGTACCGCAACTTCTTTATCCATTATTTGCTCTCTGGGATATTTAACTTGTGCCGTAGAAGAGATTCCTGTAAAAAGAGCCGTCCCAAATTTTGGGGTTGCTGTGTCTTTTTGATATTAATTTCCCTAAGCTATAGGACCATAAGTGGAAGTGCCCTAGGCTCTGTTGCTTTGTTTTTTAGATGTTTCAGGAAACACCATACACTTCTCCCGAGTGTCTGTTGGCAATTTACATCCCGCCCATCAGCATAACAAGGCTCCCAGTTCTCCATGGCCTGTCCTGCCTTTCTGGATTTTACACTTTATTCTGATGGCCCTATTGACCGGGGGGAAGTGAGACTTCATTGTAGTGCAGATTTCCTTTGCAAGCTTGCTTGGTTGGCCAAAAAGGGCGTATGCGTTTTTTCCTGAATATATTCAGGAAAAAACGCATACGCCCTTTTGGCCAAGTGCATCATTGTGGACGTTCTGCCTCTTTTCCTACGCTTTCAATGCAATTCCAGTCTACCTCCTGAAATCGGTATCCTGCAATTCTGCCCCGCTTTCAAGTCCTCTTGGCAGCCTTACTTCAGTATATTTTTGGACGATAGCTGTCATTTATAACTCTGCAGGTTTGTGAATTACAGAGCCCCTGAGCTCCTTTCTTCAACTCACTTTCTTGTGAGCTGGCCGCAACACCGCAGGATGGCTTCAGGCCCTAATCTATTTCCGGCACGGCACGCTGAGCCTTTGGTTAATTCCTCTTCCTGGTGGGAAATGAGAGTTAAATTTGCCCGTTCAGACACCTCCAGCTAGTCTCTCATTGGTTCTCCCTATTCCTGTTCATCTTCCGCAGAAATTGCAAACTAGGCCAAACAGGAGGTTAAAGGCACTGACTGTCCAAGTCGGGAGAGTGTTAGTAAAGCGTCTGGAATGTTGCACCCGAGTACCAGGGTATGAAAACTGAGACATATTTGAACACGTCTCCCGATCACACGGTTGATCATACTCTGGGTTCCACATGCATGTTTTAGCTGAAGGAAGAATACCTTAAACCTGGAGAGTTGAGACCCGTGGAATGGGTACCATGCAATATGACTTCAAAGGGTCTTCATTTGCTCACCGAACCTCTCCAATCCTATCACTGCTGCATTTATGCCCCAGTACACACGCTTGATTCTCTTTCGGAGACATAGCAATCCCTAGGTTTTAAGATAATTACTAGTCAGGTACATTCTTAGGCGTTTAATATGGGGTGTTGAGTCCATTTCGTTGAGCAAGGAGTAGCTCTTGTCTGTTCCATATTTGGCTTAAGGAACTTTATCTGTGCTCATTTCAATCTCTGGTTTTATGCAGCACCCCAACTCACCTTTCCCCTTAAGCAAGCATAAGTTGGTTTTCTAAATTTGAGACCCTGTTCTGTTTTGGAATTCAGTTCCTGTGTAGCCAAGTTTACATTCCATGTATTAGTGATATCTTTTGATGTTTCTTTTTCTGTGTGACTTATTTCAGTTAGAATCATCGTACCTGAATCCACTCATTATGCTTCTACGGGCCTGATGACATAGATTTCATTGCTGAGTGATACTGCATTGTACGTAAGTACCACAAGTTCTTTATCCATTTTTCACTTTCTGTGATATTGAACTTGTACGGTAAATGAGGTTCTTGTAAAAAGAGGCGTCCCAAACTTTGGGGTGGCTGTGTCTTTTTGATTTTAATTTCCCTAAGCTATAGGACCATAAGTGGAAGTGCCCTAGGCTCTGTTGCTTTGTTTTTTAGATGTTTCAGGAAACACCATACACTTCTCCCGAGTGTCTGTTGGCAATTTACATCCCGCCCATCAGCATAACAAGGCTCCCAGTTCTCCATGGCCTGTCCTGCCTTTCTGGATTTTACACTTTTTTCAGATGGCCCTTTTGACCGGGGGGAAGTGAGACTTCATTGTAGTGCAGACTTCCTTTGCAAGCTTGCTTGGTTGGCCAAAAAGGGCGTATGCGTTTTTTCCTGAATATATTCAGGAAAAAACGCATACGCCCTTTTTGGCCAAGTGCATCACTGTGGACGTTCTGCCTCTTTTCCTATGCTTGAAATGCAATTCCTGTCTACCTCCTGAAATCGGTTTCCTGCAATTCTGCCCCGCTTTCAAGTCCTCTTGGCAGCCTTACTTCAGTATATTTTTGGACGATAGCTGTCATTTATAACTCTGCAAGTTTGTGAATTACAGTGCCCCTGAGCTCCTTTCTTCAACTCGCTTTCTTGTGAGCTGGCCGCAACACCGCAGGATGTCTTCAGGCCTTAATGTGGTTCCGGCATGGCACGCTGAGCCTTTGGTTAATTCCTCTTCCTGGTGGGAAATGAGAGTTAAATTTGCCCGTTCAGACACATCCAGGTAGTCTCTCATTGGTTCTCCCTATTCCTGTTCATCTTCCGCAGAAATTGCAAACTGGGGCAAACAGGAGGTTAAAGGCACTGACTCTCCAAGTAGGGAGAGTGTTAGTAAAGCATCTGGAATGTTGCACCCGAGTACCAGGGGAGGAAAACTGAGACATATTTGAACACGTCTCCCGTTCACATGGTTGATCATACTCTGGGTTCCACATGCATGTTTTAGCTGAAGGAAGAATACCTTAAACCTGGAGAGTTGAGACCCGTGTAATGGGTAGCAGGCAATATGACTTCAAAGGGTCTTCATTTGCTCACCGAACCTCTCCAATCCTATCACTGCTGCGTTTATGCCCCTGTACACACGCTTGATTCTCTTTTGGAGACATAGCAATCCATAGGTTTTAAGATACTTACTAGTCAGGTACATTCTTAGGCGTTTAATATGCGGTGTTGAGTCCATTTCGTTGAGCAAGGAGTAGCTCTTGTCTATTCCATATTTGGCTTAAGGAACTTTATGTGTGCTCATTTCAATCTCTGGTTTTATGCAGCACCCCAACTCACCTTTCCCCTTAAGGAAGCATAAGTTGGTTTTCTAAATTTGAGACCCTGTTCTGTTTTGGAATTCAGTTCCTGTGTAGCCAAGTTTACATTCCGTGTATTAGTGATATCTTATGATGTTTCTTTTTCTGTGTGACTTATTTCAGTTAGAATCATCGTACCTGAATCCACTCATTGTGCTGCTACGGGCCTGATGACATAGATTTCATTGCTGAGTGATACTGCATTGTACGTAAGTACCACAAGTTCTTTTTCCATTTTTCACTTTCTGTGATATTGAATTTGTACGGTAAACGAGGTTCTTGTAAACAGAGGCGTCCCAAACTTTGGGGTGGCTGTGTCTTTTTTATTTTAATTTCCCTAAGCTATAGGACCATAAGTGGAAGTGCACTAGGCTCTGTTGCGTTGTTTTTTAGATGTTTCAGGAAACACCATACACTTCTCCCGAGTGTCTGTTGGCAATTTACATCCCGCCCATCAGCATAACAAGGCTCCCAGTTCTCCATGGCCTGTCCTGCCTTTCTGGATTTTACACTTTTTTCAGATGGCCCTTTTGACCAGGGGGAAGTGAGACTTCATTGTAGTGCAGATTTCCTTTGCAAGTTTGGTTGGTGGGCCAAAAATATATTTTTCCTGAATATATTCAGGAAAAAACGCATACGCCCTTTTAGGCTAAGTGCATCATTCTGGACGTTCTGCCTCTTTTCCTATGCTTTCAATGCAATTCCAGTCTACCTCCTGAAATCGGTTTCCTGCAATTCTGCCCCGCTTTCAAGTCCTCTTGGCAGCCTTACTTCAGTCTATTTTTGGACGATAGCTGTCATTTATAACTCTGCAGGTTTGTGAATTACAGTGCCCCTGAGCTCCTTTCTTCAACTCACTTTCTTTTGAGCTGGCCGCAACACCACAGGATGGCTTCAGGCCCTAATCTGGATCGGGCACGGCACGCTGAGCCTTTGGTTAATTCCTCTTCCTGGTGGGAAATGAGAGTTAAATTTGCCCGTCCAGACACCTCCAGCTAGTCTCTCATTGGTTCTCGCTATTCCTGTTCATCTTCCGCAGAAATTGCAAACTGGGCCAAACAGGAGGTTAAAGGCGCTGACTCTTCAAGAGGGGAGAGTGTTAGTAAAGCGTCTGGAATGTTGCACCCGAGTAGCAGGGTATGAAAACTGAGACATATTTGAACACGTCTCCCGATCACACGGTTGATCATACTCTGGGTTCCACATGCATGTTTTAGCTGAAGGAAGAATACCTTAAACCTGGAGAGTTGAGACCCGTGGAATGGGTACCATGCTATATGTCTTCAAAGGGTCTTCATTTGCTCACCGAACCTCTCCAATCCTATCACTGCTGCGTTTATGCCCCTGTACACACGTTTGATTCTCTTTTGGAGACATAGCAATCCATAGGTTTTAAGATACTTACTAGTCAGGTACATTCTTAGGCGTTTAATATGGGGTGTTGAGTCCATTTCGTTGAGCAAGGAGTAGCTCTTGTCTATTCCATATTTGGCTTAAGGAACTTTATCTGTGCTCATTTCAATCTCTGGTTTTATGCAGCACCCCAACTCACCTTTCCCCTTAAGCAAGCATAAGTTGGTTTTCTAAATTTGAGACCCTGTTCTGTTTTGGAATGCAGTTCCTGTGTAGCCAAGTTTACATTCCGTGTATTAGTGATATCTTATGATGTTTCTTTTTCTGTGTGACTTATTTCATTTAGAATCATCGTATCTGAATCCACTCATTATGCTGCTACGGGCCTGATGACATAGATTTCATTGCTGAGTGATACTGCATTGTACGTAAGTACCACAAGTTCTTTATCCATTTTTCACTTTCTGTGATATTGAACTTGTACGGTAAATGAGGTTCTTGTAAACAGAGGCGTCCCAAACTTTGGGGTGGCTGTGTCATTTTGATTTTAATTTCCCTAAGCTATAGGACCATAAGTGGAAGTGCCCTAGGCTCTGTTGCTTTGTTTTTTAGATGTTTCAGGAAACACCATACACTTCTCCCGAGTGTCTGTTGGCAATTTACATCCCGCCCATCAGCATAACAAGGCTCCCAGTTCTCCATGGCCTGTCCTGCCTTTCTGGATTTTACACTTTTTTCAGATGGCCCTTTTGACCGGGGGGAAGTGAGACTTCATTGTAGTGCAGACTTCCTTTGCAAGCTTGCTTGGTTGGCCAAAAAGGGCGTATGCGTTTTTTCCTGAATATATTCAGGAAAAAACGCATACGCCCTTTTAGGCCAAGTGCATCATTGTGGACGTTCTGCCTCTTTTCCTATGCTTTCAATGCAATTCCAGTCTACCTTCTGAAATCGGTTTCCTGCAATTCTGCCCCGCTTTCAAGTCCTCTTGGCAGCCTTACTTCAGTATATTTTTGGACGATAGCTGTCATTTATAACTCTGCAGGTTTGTGAATTACAGTGCCCCTGAGCTTCTTTCTTCAACTCGCTTTCTTGTGAGCTGGCAGCAACACCACAGTATGGCTTCAGGCCCTAATCTGGTTCCAGCACGGCATGCTGAGCCTTTGGTTAATTCCTCTTCCTGGTGGGAAATGAGAGTTAAATTTGCCCGTCCAGACACCTCCAGCTAGTCTCTCATTGGTTCTCGCTATTCCTGTTCATCTTCCGCAGAAATTGCAAGCTGGGCCAAACAGGAGGTTAAAGGCGCTGACTCTCCAAGTGGGGAGAGTGTTAGTAAAGCGTCTGGAATGTTGCACCCGAGTACCAGGGGAAGAAAACTGAGACATATTTGAACACGTCTCCCTTTCACACGGTTGATCATACTCTGGGTTCCACATGCATGTTTTAGCTGAAGGAAGAATACCTTAAACCTGGAGAGATGAAACCCGTGGAATGGGTACCATGCAATATGACTTCAAACGGTCTTCATTTGCTCACCGAACCTCTCCAATCCTATCACTGCTGCGTTTATGCCCTTGTACACATGTTTGATTCTCTTTTGGAGACATAGCAATCCATAGGTTTTAAGATACTTACTAGTCAGGTACATTCTTAGGCGTTTAATATGGAGTGTTGAGTCCATTTCGTTGAGCAAGGAGTAGCTCTTGTCTATTCCATATTTGGCTTAAGGAACTTTATCTGTGCTCATTTCAATCTCTGGTTTTATGCAGCACCCCAACTCACCTTTACCCTTAAGCAAGCATAAGTTGGTTTTCTAAATTTGAGACCCTGTTCTGTTTTGGAATTCAGTTCCTGTGTAGCCAAGTTTACATTCCGTGTATTCGTGATATCTTATGATGTTTCTTTTTCTGGTTGACTTATTTCAGTTAGAATCATCGTACCTGAATCCACTCATTATGCTGCTACGGGCCTGATGACATAGATTTCATTGCTGAGTGATACTGCATTGTACGTAAGTACCACAAGTTCTTTATCCATTTTTCACTTTCTGTGATATTTAACTTGTACGGTAAACGAGGTTCTTGTAAACAGAGGCGTCCCAAACTCTGGGGTGGCTGTGTCATTTTGATTTTAATTTCCCTAAGCTATAGGACCATAAGTGGAAGTGCCGTAGGCGCTGTTGCTTTGTTTTTTAGATGTTTCAGGAAACACCATACAGTTCTCCCGAGTGTGTGTTGGCAATTTACATCCCGCCCATCAGCATAACAAGGCTCCCAGTTCTCCATGGCCTGTCCTGCCTTTCTGGATTTTACACTTTTTTCAGATGGCCCTTTTGACCAGGGGGAAGTGAGACTTCATTGTAGTGCAGACTTCCTTTGCAAGCTTGCTTGGTTGGCCAAAAAGGGCGTATGCGTTTTTTCCTGAATATATTCAGGAAAAAACGCATACGCCCTTTTTGGCCAAGTGCATCATTGTGGACGTTCTGCCTCTTTTCCTATGCTTTCAATGCAATTCCAGTCTACCTCCTGAAATCGGTTTCCTGCAATTCTGCCCTGCTTTCAAGTCCTCTTGGCAGCCTTACTTCAGTCTATTTTTGGACGATAGCTGTCATTTATAACTCTGCAGGTTTGTGAATTACAGTGCCCCTGAGCTCCTTTCTTCAACTCGCTTTCTTGTGAGCTGGCAGCAACACCACAGTATGGCTTCAGGCCCTAATCTGGTTCCGGCACGGCATGCTGAGCCTTTGGTTAATTCCTCTTCCTGGTGGGAAATGAGAGTTAAATTTGCCCGTCCAGACACCTCCAGCTAGTCTCTCATTGGTTCTCGCTATTCCTGTTCATCTTCCGCAGAAATTGCAAGCTGGGCCAAACAGGAGGTTAAAGGCGCTGACTCTCCAAGTGGGGAGAGTGTTAGTAAAGCGTCTGGAATGTTGCACCCGAGTACCAGGGGAAGAAAACTGAGACATATTTGAACACGTCTCCCTTTCACACGGTTGATCATACTCTGGGTTCCACATGCATGTTTTAGCTGAAGGAAGAATACCTTAAACCTGGAGAGATGAAACCCTTGGAATGGGTACCATGCAATATGACTTCAAACGGTCTTCATTTGCTCACCGAACCTCTCCAATCCTATCACTGCTGCGTTTATGCCCTTGTACACATGTTTGATTCTCTTTTGGAGACATAGCAATCCATAGGTTTTAAGATACTTACTAGTCAGGTACATTCTTAGGCGTTTAATATGGAGTGTTGAGTCCATTTCGTTGAGCAAGGAGTAGCTCTTGTCTATTCCATATTTGGCTTAAGGAACTTTATCTGTGCTCATTTCAATCTCTGGTTTTATGCAGCACCCCAACTCACCTTTACCCTTAAGCAAGCATAAGTTGGTTTTCTAAATTTGAGACCCTGTTCTGTTTTGGAATTCAGTTCCTGTGTAGCCAAGTTTTCATTCCGTGTATTCGTGATATCTTATGATGTTTCTTTTTCTGGTTGACTTATTTCAGTTAGAATCATCGTACCTGAATCCACTCATTATGCTGCTACGGGCCTGATGACATAGATTTCATTGCTGAGTGATACTGCATTGTACGTAAGTACCACAAGTTCTTTATCCATTTTTCACTTTCTGTGATATTGAACTTGTACGGTAAACGAGGTTCTTGTAAACAGAGGCGTCCCAAACTCTGGGGTGGCTGTGTCTTTTTGATTTTAATTTCCCTAAGCTATAGGACCATAAGTGGAAGTGCCGTAGGCGCTGATGCTTTGTTTTTTAGATGTTTCAGGAAACACCATACACTTCTCCCGAGTGTCTGTTGGCAATTTACATCCCGCCCATCAGCATAACAAGGCTCCCAGTTCTCCATGGCCTGTCCTGCCTTTCTGGATTTTACACTTTTTTCAGATGGCCATTTTGACCAGGGGGAAGTGAGACTTCATTGTAGTGCAGATTTCCTTTGCAAGTTTGGTTGGTGGGCCAAAAATATATTTTTCCTGAATATATTCAGGAAGAAACGCATACGCCCTTTTAGGCTAAGTGCATCATTGTGGACGTTCTGCCTCTTTTCCTATGCTTTCAATGCAATTCCAGTCTACCTCCTGAAATCGGTTTCCTGCAATTCTGCCCTGCTTTCAAGTCCTCTTGGCAGCCTTACTTCAGTATATTTTTGGACGATAGCTGTCATTTATAACTCTGCAGGTTTGTGAATTACAGTGTCCCTGAGCTCCTTTCTTCAACTCCCTTTCTTTTGAGCTGGCCGCAACACCGCAGGATGGCTTCAGGCCCTAATCTGGTTCTGGCACGGCACGCTGAGCCTTTGGTTATTTCCTCTTCCTGGTGGGAAATGAGAGTTAAATTTGCCCGTCCAGACACCTCCAGCTAGTCTCTCATTGGTTCTCCCAATTCCTGTTCATCTTCCGCAGAAATTGCAAACTGGGCCAAACAGGAGGTTAAAGGCGCTGACTCTCCAAGTGGGGAGAGTGTTAGTAAAGCGTCTGGAATGTTGCACCGAAGTACCAGGGGACGAAAACTGAGACATATTTGAACACGTCTCCCGATCACACGGTTGATCATACTCTGGGTTCCACATGCATGTCTTAGCTGAAGAAAGAATACCTTAAACCTGGAGAGTTGAGACCCGTGGAATGGGTACCATGCAATATGACTTCAAAGGGTCTTCATTTGCTCACCGAACCTCTCCAATCCTATCACTGCTGCGTTTATGACCCTTGTACACACGCTTGATTCTCTTTTGGAAACATAGAAATCCATAGGTTTTAAGATACTTACTAGTCAGGTATATTCTTAGGCGTTTAATATGGGGTGTGGAGTCCATTTCGTTGAGCAAGGAGTAGCTCTTGTCTATTCCATATTTGGCTTAAGGAACTTTATCTGTGCTCATTTCAATCTCTGGTTTTATGCAGCACCCCAACTCACCTTTCCACTTAAACAAGCATAAGTTGGTTTTCTAAATTTGAGACCCTGTTCTGTTTTGTAATTCAGTTCCTCTGTAGCCAAGTTTAAATTCCATGTATTAGTGATATTTTTTGATGTTTCTTTTTCTGTGTGACTTATTTCAGTTAGAATCACCATACCCGAATCCACTCATTAGGCTGCTATGGGCCTGGTGACATAGATTTCATTGCTGAGTGATATTGCATTGTACATGAGTACCACAACTTCTTTATCCATTTTTCACTTTCTGTGATATTGAACTTGTACGGTAAACGAGGTTCTTGTAAACAGAGGCATCCCAAACTTTGGGGTGGCTGTGTCTTTTTGATTTTAATTTCCCTAAGCTATAGGACCATAAGTGGAAGTGCACTAGGCTCTGTTGCTTTGTTTTTTAGATGTTTCAGGAAACACCATACACTTCTCCCGAGTGTCTGTTGGCAATTTACATCCCGCCCATCAGCATAACAAGGCTCCCAGTTCTCCATGGCCTGTCCTGCCTTTCTGGATTTTACACTTTTTTCAGATGGCCCTTTTGACAGGGGGGAAGTGAGACTTCATTGTAGTGCAGATTTCCTTTGCAAGCTTGCTTGGTTGGCCAAAAAGGGAGTATGCGGTTTTTCCTGAATATATTCAGGAAAAAACGCATACGCCCTTTTTGGCCAAGTGCATCACTGTGGACGTTCTGCCTCTTTTCCTATGCTTGAAATGCAATTCCTGCCAACCTCCTGAAATCGGTTTCCTGCAATTCTGCCCCGCTTTCAAGTCCTCTTGGCAGCCTTACTTCAGTCTATTTTTGGACGATAGCTGTCATTTATAACTCTGCAGGTTTGTGAATTACAGTGCCCCTGAGCTCCTTTCTTCAACTCGCTTTCTTGTGACCTGGCCGCAACACCGCAGGATGGCTTCAGGCCCTAATGTGGTTCCGGCATGGCACGCTGAGCCTTTGGTTAATTCCTCTTCCTGGTGGGAAATGAGAGTTAAATTGGCCCGTTCAGACACCTCCAGCTAGTATCTCATTGGTTCTCCCTATTCCTGTTCATCTTCCGCAGAATTTGCAAACTGGGCCAAACAGGAGGTTAAAGGCACTGACTGTCCAAGTCGGGAGAGTGTTAGTAAAGCGTCTGGAATGTTGCACCCGAGTACCAGGGTATGAAAACTGAGACATATTTGAACACGTCTCCCGATCACACGGTTGATCATACTCTGGGTTCCACATGCATGTTTTAGCTGAAGGAAGAATACCTTAAACCTGGAGAGTTGAGACCCGTGGAATGGGTACCATGCAATATGACTTCAAAGGGTCTTCATTTGCTCACCGAACCTCTCCAGTCCTATCACTGCTGCATTTATGCCCCAGTACACATGCTTGATTCTCTTTCGGAGACATAGCAATCCCTAGGTTTTAAGATACTTACTAGTCAGGTACATTCTTAGGCGTTTAATATGGGGTGTTGAGTCCATTTCGTTGAGCAAGGAGTAGCTCTTGTCTGTTCCATATTTGGCTTAAGGAACTTTATCTGTGCTCATTTCAATCTCTGGTTTTATGCAGCACCCCAACTCACCTTTCCCCTTAAGCAAGCATAAGTTGGTTTTCTAAATTTGAGACCCTGTTCTGGTTTGGAATTCAGTTCCTGTGTAGCCAAGTTTACATTCCGTGTATTAGTGATATCTTATGATGTTTCTTTTTCTGTGTGACTTATTTCAGTTAGAATCATCGTACCTGAATCCACTCATTGTGCTGCTACGGGCCTGATGACATAGATTTCATTGCTGAGTGATACTGCATTGTACGTAAGTACCACAAGTTCTCTATCCATTTTTCACTTTCTGTGATATTGAATTTGTACGGTAAACGAGGTTCTTGTAAACAGAGGCGTCCCAAACTTTGGGGTGCCTGTGTCTTTTTGATTTTAATTTCCTTAAGCTATAGGACCATAAGTGGAAGTGCCCTAGGCTCTGTTGCTTTGTTTTTTAGATGTTTCAGGAAACACCATACACTTCTCCAGAGTGTCTGTTGGCAATTTACATCCCGCCCATCAGCATAACAAGGCTCCCAGTTCTCCATGGCCTGTCCTGCTTTTCTGGATTTTACACTTTCTTCAGATGGCCCTTTTGACCGCGGGGAAGTGAGACTTCATTGTAGTGCAGATTTCCTTTGCAAGCTTGCTTGGTTGGCCAAAAAGGGCGTATGCGTTTTTTCCTGAATATATTCAGGAAAAAACGCATACGCCCTTTTTGGCCAAGTGCATCATTGTGGACGTTCTGCCTCTTTTCCTATGCTTTCAATGCAATTCCAGTCTACCTCCTGAAATCGGTTTCCTGCAATTCTGCCCCGCTTTCAAGTCCTCTTGGCAGCCTTACTTCAGTATATTTTTGGACGATAGCTGTCATTTATAACTCTGCAGGTTTGTGAATTACAGTGCCCCTGAGCTCCTTTCTTCAACTCGCTTTCTTGTGACCTGGCCGCAACACCGCAGGATGGCTTCAGGCCCTAATCTGGTTCCGGTACGGCACGCTGAGCCTTTGGTTATTTCCTCCTCCTGGTGGGAAATGAGAGTTAAATTTGCCCGTCCAGACACCTCCAGCTAGCCCCTCATTGGTTCTCGCTATTCCTGTTCATCTTCCGCAGAAATTGCAAACTGGGCCAAACAGGAGGTTAAAGGCACTGACTCTCCAAGTGGGGAGAGTGTTAGTAAAGCGTCTGGAATGTTGCACCGAAGTACCAGGGGACGAAAACTGAGACATATTTGAACACGTCTCCCGATCACACGGTTGATCGTACTCTGGGTTCCACATGCATGTTTTAGCTGAAGAAAGAATACCTTAAACCTGGAGAGTTGAGACCCGTGGAATGGGTGCCATGCAATATGACTTCAAAGGGTCTTCATTTGCTCATCGAATCTCTCCAATCCTATCACTGCTGCGTTTATGACCCTTGTACACATGCTTGATTCTCTTTTGGAGACATAGCAATCCATAGGTTTTAAGATACTTACTAGTCAGGTACATTCTTAGGCGTTTAATATGGGGTGTTGAGTCCATTTCGTTGAGCAAGGAGTAGCTCTTGTCTGTTCCATATTTGGCTTCAGGAACTTTATCTGTGCTCATTTCAATCTCTGGTTTTATGCAGCACCCCAACTCACCTTTCCCCTTAAGCAAGCATAAGTTGGTTTTCTAAATTTGAGACCCTGTTCTGTTTTGGAATTCATTTCCTATGTAGCCAAGGTTACATTCCGTGTATTAGTGATATCTTTTGATGTTTCTTTTTCTGTGTGACTTATTTCAGTTAGAATCATCGTACCTGAATCCACTCATTATGCTGCTACGGGCCTGATGACATAGATTTCATTGCTGAGTGATACTGCATTGTACGTAAGTACCACAACTTCTTTATCCATTTTTCACTTTCTGCGATGTTGAACTTGTACGGTAAACGAGGTTCTTGTAAACAGAGGCGTCCCAAACTTTGGGGTGGCTGTGTCTTTTTGATTTTAATTTCCCTAAGCTATAGGACCATAAGTGGAAGTGCCCTAGGCTCTGTTGCTTTGTTTTTTAGATGTTTCAGGAAACACCATACACTTCTCCAGAGTGTCTGTTGGCAATTTACATCCCGCCCATCAGCATAACAAGGCTCCCAGTTCTCCATGGCCTTTCCTGCCTTTCTGGATTTTACACTTTTTTCAGATGGCCCTTTTGACCGGGGGGAAGTGAGACTTCATTATAGTGCAGATTTCCTTTGCAAGCTTGCTTGGTTGGCCAAAAAGGGCGTATGCGTTTTTTCCTGAATATATTCAGGAAAAAACGCATACGCCCTTTTTGGCCAAGTGCATCATTGTGGACGTTCTGCCTCTTTTCCTATGCTTTCAATGCAATTCCAGTCTACCTCCTGAAATCGGTTTCCTGCAATTCTGCCCCGCTTTCAAGTCCTCTTGGCAGCCTTACTTCAGTCTATTTTTGGACGATAGCTGCCATTTATAACTCTGCAGGTTTGTGAATTACAGTGCCCCTGAGCTCCTTTCTTCAACTCGCTTTCTTGTGAGCTGGCCGCAACACCGCAGGATGGCTTCAGGCCCTAATCTGGTTCTGGCACGGCATGCTGAGCCTTTGGTTAATTCCTCTTCCTGGTGGGAAATGAGAGTTAAATTTGCCCGTCCAGACACCTCCAGCTAGTCTGTCATTGGTTCTCGCTATTCCTGTTCATCTTCCACAGAAATTGCAAACTGGGCCAAAGAGGAGGTGAAAGGCGCTGACTCTTCAAGTGGGGAGAGTGTTAGTAAAGCGTCTGGAATGTTGCACCCGAGTACCAGGGGAAGAAAACTGAGACATATTTGAACACGTCTCCCGTTCACATGGTTGATCATACTCTGGGTTCCACATGCATGTTTTAGCTGAAGGAAGAATACCTTGAACCTGGAGAGTTGAGACCCGTGGAATGGATACCATGCAATATGACTTCAAAGGGTCTTCATTTGCTCACCGAACCTCTCCAATCCTATCACTGCTGCGTTTATGCCCCTGTACACGTGCTTGATTCTCTTCTGGAGACATAGCAATCCATAGGTTTTAAGATACTTACCAGTCAGGTACATTCTTAGGCCTTTAATATGGGGTGTTGAGTCCATTTCGTTGAGCAAGGAGTAGCTCTTGTCTATTCCATATTTGGCTTCAGGAACTTTATCTGTGCTCATTTCAATCTCTGGTTTTATGCAGCACCCCAACTCACCTTTCCCCTTAAGCAAGCATAAGTTGGTTTTCTAAATTTGAGACCCTGTTCTGTTTTGGAATGCAGTTCCTGTGTAGCCAAGTTTACATTCCGTGTATTAGTGATATCTTATGATGTTTCTTTTTCTGTGTGACTTATTTCAGTTAGAATCATCGTACCTGAATCCACTCATTATGCTGCTAAGGGCCTGATGACATAGATTTCATTGCTGAGTGATATTGCTTTGTAAGTAAATACCACAACTTCTTTATCCATTTTTCACTTTCTGTGATGTTGAACTTGTACTGTAAACGAGGTTCTTGTAAACAGAGGCGTCCCAAGCTTTGGGGTGGCTGTGTCTTTTTGATTTTAATTTCCCTAAGCTATAGGACCATAAGTGGAATTGCACTAGGCTCTGTTGCTTTGTTTTTTAGATATTTCAGGAAACACCATACACTTCTCCAGAGTGTCTGTTGGCAATTTACATCCCGCCCATCAGCATAACAAGGCTCCCAGTTCTCCATGGCCTTTCCTGCCTTTCTGGATTTTACACTTTTTTCAGATGGCCCTTTTGACCGGGGGGAAGTGAGACTTCATTGTAGTGCAGATTTCCTTTGCAAGCTTGCTTGGTTGGCCAAAAAGGGCGTATGCGTTTTTTCCTGAATATATTCAGGAAAAAACGCATACGCCCTTTTTGGCCAAGTGCATCATTGTGGACGTTCTGCCTCTTTTCCTATGCTTTCAATGCAATTCCAGTCTACCTCCTGAAATCGGTTTCCTGCAATTCTGCCCCGCTTTCAAGTCCTCTTGGCAGCCTTACTTCAGTCTATTTTTGGACGATAGCTGTCATTTATAACTCTGCAGGTTTGTGAATTACAGTGCCCCTGAGCTCCTTTCTTCAACTCGCTTTCTTGTGAGCTGGCCGCAACACCGCAGGATGGCTTCAGGCCCTAATCTGGTTCCGGCACGGCACGCTGAGCCTTTGGTTAATTCCTCTTCCTGGTGGGAAATGAGAGTTAAATTTGCCCGTCCAGACACCTCCAGCTAGTCTGTCATTGGTTCTCGCTATTCCTGTTCATCTTCCACAGAAATTGCAAACTGGGCCAAAGAGGAGGTGAAAGGCGCTGACTCTCCAAGTGGGGAGAGTGTTAGTAAAGCGTCTGGAATGTTGCACCCGAGTACCAGGGGAAGAAAACTGAGACATATTTGAACACGTCTCCCGTTCACATGTTGATCATACTCTGGGTTCCACATGCATGTTTTAGCTGAAGGAAGAATACCTTAAACCTGGAGAGTTGAGACCCGTGGAATGGATACCATGCAATATGACTTCAAAGGGTCTTCATTTGCTCACCGAACCTCTCCAATCCTATCACTGCTGCGTTTATGCCCCTGTACACGTGCTTGATTCACTTTTGGAGACATAGCAATCCATAGGTTTTAAGATACTTACTAGTCAGGTACATTCTTAGGCCTTTAATATGGGGTGTTGAGTCCATTTCGTTGAGCAAGGAGTAGCTCTTGTCTATTCCATATTTGGCTTCAGGAACTTTATCTGTGCTCATTTCAATCTCTGGTTTTATGCAGCACCCCAACTCACCTTTCCCCTTAAGCAAGCATAAGTTGGTTTTCTAAATTTGAGACCCTGTTCTGTTTTGGAATGCAGTTCCTGTGTAGCCAAGTTTACATTCCGTGTATTAGTGATATCTTATGATGTTTCTTTTTCTGTGTGACTTATTTCAGTTAGAATCATCGTACCTGAATCCACTCATTATGCTGCTAAGGGCCTGATGACATAGATTTCATTGCTGAGTGATATTGCTTTGTAAGTAAATACCACAACTTCTTTATCCATTTTTCACTTTCTGTGATGTTGAACTTGTACTGTAAACGAGGTTCTTGTAAACAGAGGCGTCCCAAACTTTGGGGTGGCTGTGTCTTTTTGATTTTAATTTCCCTAAGCTATAGGACCATAAGTGGAATTGCACTAGGCTCTGTTGCTTTGTTTTTTAGATGTTTCAGGAAACACCATACACTTCTCCCGAGTGTCTGTTGGCAATTTACATCCCGCCCATCAGCATAACAAGGCTCCCAGTTCTCCATGGCCTGTCCTGCCTTTCTGGATTTTACACTTTTTTCAGATGGCCCTTTTGACCGGGGGGAAGTGAGACTTCATTGTAGTGCAGATTTCCTTTGCAAGCTTGCTTGGTTGGCCAAAAAGGGCGTATGCGTTTTTTCCTGAATATATTCAGGAAAAAACGCATACGCCCTTTTTGGCCAAGTGCATCATTGTGGACATTCTGCCTCTTTTCCTATGCTTTCAATGCAATTCCAGTCTACCTCCTGAAATCGGTTTCCTGCAATTCTGCCCCGATTTCAAGTCCTCTTGGCAGCCTTACTTCAGTATATTTTTGGACGATAGCTGTCATTTATAACTCTGCAGGTTTGTGAATTACAGTGCCCCTGAGCTCCTTTCTTCAACTCGCTTTCTTGTGAGCTGGCCGCAACACCGCAGGATGGCTTCAGGCCCTAATCTGGTTCCGGCATGGCACGCTGAGCCTTTGGTTAATTCCTCTTCCTGGTGGGAAATGAGAGTTAAATTTGCCCGTTCAGACACCTCCAGGTAGTCTCTCATTGGTTCTCGCTATTCCTGTTCATCTTCCGCAGAAATTGCAAACTGGGGCAAACAGGAGGTTAAAGGCACTGACTCTCCAAGTAGGGAGAGTGTTAGTAAAGCATCTGGAATTTTGCACCCGAGTACCAGGGGAGGAAATCTTAGACATATTTGAACACGTCTCCCGTTCACACGGTTGATCATACTCTGGGTTCCACATGCATGTTTTAGCTGAAGGAAGAATACCTTAAACCTGGAGAGTTGAGACCCGTGTAATGGGTACCATGCAATATGACTTCAAAAGGTCTTCATTTGCTCACCGAACCTCTCCAATCCTATCACTGCTGCGTTTATGCCCCTGTACACACGCTTGATTCTCTTTTGGAGACATAGCAATCCATAGGTTTTAAGATACTTACTAGTCAGGTACATTCTTAGGCGTTTAATATGGGGTGTTGAGTCCATTTCGTTGAGCAAGGAGTAGCTCTTGTCTATTCCATATTTGGCTTAAGGAACTTTATCTGTGCTCATTTCAATCTCTGGTTTTATGCAGCACCCCAACTCACCTTTCCCCTTAAGCAAGCATAAGTTGGTTTTCTAAATTTGAGACCCTGTTCTGGTTTGGAATGCAGTTCCTGTGTAGCCAAGTTTACATTCCGTGTATTAGTGATATCTTATGATGTTTCTTTTTCTGTGTGACTTATTTCAGTTAGAATCATCGTACCTGAATCCACTCATTGTGCTGCTACGGGCCTGATGACATAGATTTCATTGCTGAGTGATACTGCATTGTACATAAGTACCACAAGTTCTTTATCCATTTTTCACTTTCTGTGATATTGAATTTGTACGGTAAACGAGGTTCTTGTAAACAGAGGCGTCCCAAACTTTGGGGTGCCTGTGTCTTTTTGATTTTAATTTCCTTAAGCTATAGGACCATAAGTGGAAGTGCCCTAGGCTCTGTTGCTTTGTTTTTTAGATGTTTCAGGAAACACCATACACTTCTCCAGAGTGTCTGTTGGCAATTTACATCCCGCCCATCAGCATAACAAGGCTCCCAGTTCTCCATGGCCTGTCCTGCTTTTCTGGATTTTACACTTTCTTCAGATGGCCCTTTTGACCGGGGGGAAGTGAGACTTCATTGTAGTGCAGATTTCCTTTGCAAGCTTGCTTGGTTGGCCAAAAAGGGCGTATGCGTTTTTTCCTGAATATATTCAGGAAAAAACGCATACGCCCTTTTTGGCCAAGTGCATCATTGTGGACGTTCTGCCTCTTTTCCTATGCTTTCAATGCAATTCCAGTCTACCTCCTGAAATCGGTTTCCTGCAATTCTGCCCCGCTTTCAAGTCCTCTTGGCAGCCTTACTTCAGTATATTTTTGGACGATAGCTGTCATTTATAACTCTGCAGGTTTGTGAATTACAGTGCCCCTGAGCTCCTTTCTTCAACTCGCTTTCTTTTGAGCTGGCCGCAACACCGCAGGATGGCTTCAGGCCCTAATCTGGTTCCAGTACGGGACGCTGAGCCTTTGGTTATTTCCTCTTCCTGGTGGGAAATGATAGTTAAATTTGCCCGTCCAGACACCTCCAGCTAGCCTCTCATTGGTTCTCGCTATTCCTGTTCATCTTCCGCAGAAATTGCAAACTGGGCCAAACAGGAGGTTAAAGGCACTGACTCTCCAAGTGGGGAGAGTGTTAGTAAAGCGTCTGGAATGTTGCACCGAAGTACCAGGGGACGAAAACTGAGACATATTTGAACACGTCTCCCAATCACACGGTTGATCATACTCTGGTTTCCACATGCATGTTTTAGCTGAAGAAAGAATACCTTAAACCTGGAGAGTTGAGACCCGTGGAATGGGTACCATGCAATATGACTTCAAAGGGTCTTCATTTGCTCACCGAATCTCTCCAATCCTATCACTGCTGCCTTTATGACCCTTGTACACATGCTTGATTCTATTTTGGAGACATAGCAATCCATACGTTTTAAGATACTTACTAGTCAGGTACATTCTTAGGCGTTTAATATGGGGTGTGGAGTCCATATCGTTGAGCAAGGAGTAGCTCTTGTCTATTCCATATTTGGCTTAAGGAACTTTATCTGTGCTCATTTCAATCTCTGGTTTTATGCAGCACCCCAACTCACCTTTCCACTTAAGCAAGCATAAGTTGGTTTTCTAAATTTGAGACCCTGTTCTGTTTTGTAATTCAGTTCCTCTGTACCCAAGATTAAATTCCATGTATTAGTGATATTTTTTGATGTTTCTTATTCTGTGTGACTTATTTCAGTTAGAATCATCATACCTGAATCCACTCATTATGCTGCTACGGGCCTGATGACATAGATTTCATTTCTGAGTGATACTGCATTGTACGTAAGTACCACAAGTTCTTTATCCATTTTTCACTTTCTGCGATATTGAACTTGTACGGTAAACGAGGTTCTTGTAAACAGAGGCGTCCCAAACTTTGGGGTGGCTGTGTCTTTTTGATTTTAATTTCCCTAAGCTATAGGACCATAAGTGGAAGTGCCCTAGGCTCTGTTGCTTTGTTTTTTAGATGTTTCAGGAAACACCATACACTTCTCCCGAGTGTCTGTTGGCAATTTACATCCCGCCCATCAGCATAACAAGGCTCCCAGTTCTCCATGGCCTGTCCTGCCTTTCTGGATTTTACACTTTTTTCAGATGGCCCTTTTCACCGGGGGAAGTGAGACTTCATTGTAGTGCAGATTTCCTTTGCAAGCTTGCTTGGTTGGCCAAAAAGGGTGTATACGTTTTTTCCTGAATATATTCAGGAAAAAACGCATACGCTCTTTTTGGCCAAGTGCATCATTGTGGACGTTCTGCCTCTTTTCCTATGCTTTCAATGCAATTCCAGTCTACCTCCTGAAATCGGTTTCCTGCAATTCTGCCCTGCTTTCAAGTCCTCTTGGCAGCCTTACTTCAGTATATTTTTGGACAATAGCTGTCATTTATAACTCTGCAGGTTTGTGAATTATAGTGTCCCTGAGCTCCTTTCTTCAACTCGCTTTCTTGTGAGCTGGCCGCAACACCGCAGGATGTCTTCAGGCCCTAATCTGGTTCCGGCACGGCACGCTGAGCCTTTGGTTATTTCCTCTTCCTGGTGCGAAATGAGAGTTAAATTTGCCCGTCCAGACACCTCCAGCTAGTCTCTCATTGGTTCTCCCTATTCCTATTCATCTTCCGCAGAAATTGCAAACTGGGCCAAACAGGAGGTTAAAGGCGCTGACTCTCCAAGTGGGGAGAGTGTTAGTAAAGCGTCTGGAATGTTGCACCCGAGTACCAGGGGAGGAAAACTGAGACATATTTGAACACGTCTCCCGTTCACATGGTTGATCATACTCTGGGTTCCACATGCATGTTTTAGCTGAAGGAAGAATACCTTAAACCTGGAGAGTTGAGACCCGTGGAATGGGTACCATGCAATATGTCTTCAAAGGGTCTTCATTTGCTCACCGAACCTCTCCAATCCTATCACTGCTACGTTTATGCCCCTGTACACACGCTTGATTCTCTTTTGGAGACATAGCAATCCATAGGTTTTAAGATACTTACTAGTCAGGTACATTCTTAGGCGTTTAATATGCGGTGTTGAGTCCATTTCGTTGAGCAAGGAGTAGCTCTTGTCTATTCCATATTTGGCTTAAGGAACTTTATCTGTGCTCATTTCAATCTCTGGTTTTATGCAGCACCCCAACTCACCTTTCCCCTTAAGCAAGCATAAGTTGGTTTTCTAAATTTGAGACCCTGTTCTGTTTTGGAATGCAGTTCCTGTGTAGCCAAGTTTACATTCCGTGTATTAGTGATATCTTATGATGTTTCTTTTTCTGTGTGACTTATTTCATTTAGAATCATCGTATCTGAATCCACTCATTATGCTGCTACGGGCCTGATGACATAGATTTCATTGCTGAGTGATACTGCATTGTACGTAAGTACCACAAGTTCTTTATCCATTTTTCACTTTCTGTGATATTGAACTTGTACGGTAAACGAGGTTCTTGTAAACAGAGGCGTCCCAAACTTTGGGGTGGCTGTGTCTTTTTGATTTTAATTTCCCTAATCTATAGGACCATAAGTGGAAGTGCCCTAGGCTCTGTTGCTTTGTTTTTTAGATGTTTCAGGAAACACCATACACTTCTCCCAAGTGTCTGTTGGCAATTTACATCCCGCCCATCAGCATAACAAGGCTCCCAGTTCTCCATGGCCTGTCCTGCCTTTCTGGATTTTACACTTTTTTCAGATGGCCCTTTTGACCAGGGGGAAGTGAGACTTCATTGTAGTGCAGATTTCCTTTGCAAGCTTGCTTGGTTGGCCAAAAAGGGTGTATACGTTTTTTCCTGAATATATTCAGGAAAAAACGCATACGCTCTTTTTGGCCAAGTGCATCATTGTGGACGTTCTGCCTCTTTTCCTATGCTTTCAATGCAATTCCAGTCTACCTCCTGAAATCGGTTTCCTGCAATTCTGCCCTGCTTTCAAGTCCTCTTGGCAGCCTTACTTCAGTATATTTTTGGACGATAGCTGTCATTTATAACTCTGCAGGTTTGTGAATTATAGTGTCCCTGAGCTCCTTTCTTCAACTCGCTTCCTTGTGAGCTGGCCGCAACACCGCAGGATGTCTTCAGGCCCTAATCTGGTTCCGGCACGGCACGCTGAGCCTTTGGTTATTTCCTCTTCCTGGTGCGAAATGAGAGTTAAATTTGCCCGTCCAGACACCTCCAGCTAGTCTCTCATTGGTTCTCCCTATTCCTGTTCATCTTCCGCAGAAATTGCAAACTGGGCCAAACAGGAGGTTAAAGGCGCTGACTCTCCAAGTGGGGAGAGTGTTAGTAAAGCGTCTGGAATGTTGCACCCGAGTACCAGGGGAGGAAAACTGAGACATATTTGAACAGGTCTCCCGTTCACACGGTTGATCATACTCTGGGTTCCACATGCATGTTTTAGCTGAAGGAAGAATACCTTAAACCTGGAGAGTTGAGACCCGTGGAATGGGTACCATGCAATATGTCTTCAAAGGGTCTTCATTTGCTCACCGAACCTCTCCAATCCTATCACTGCTGCGTTTATGCCCCTGTACACACGCTTGATTCTCTTTTGGAGACATAGCAATCCATAGGTTTTAAGATACTTACTAGTCAGGTACATTCTTAGGCGTTTAATATGCGGTGTTGAGTCCATTTCGTTGAGCAAGGAGTAGCTCTTGTCTATTCCATATTTGGCTTAAGGAACTTTATCTGTGCTCATTTCAATCTCTGGTTTTATGCAGCAACCCAACTCACCTTTCCCCTTAAGCAAGCATAAGTTGGTTTTCTAAATTTGAGACCCTGTTCTGTTTTGGAATGCAGTTCCTGTGTAGCCAAGTTTACATTCCGTGTATTAGTGATATCTTATGATGTTTCTTTTTCTGTGTGACTTATTTCATTTAGAATCATCGTATCTGAATCCACTCATTATGCTGCTACGGGCCTGATGACATAGATTTCATTGCTGAGTGATACTGCATTGTACGTAAGTACCACAAGTTCTTTATCCATTTTTCACTTTCTGTGATATTGAACTTGTACGGTAAACGAGGTTCTTGTAAACAGAGGCGTCCCAAACTTTGGGGTGGCTGTGTCTTTTTGATTTTAATTTCCCTAAGCTATAGGACCATAAGTGGAAGTGCCCTAGGCTCTGTTGCTTTGTTTTTTAGATGTTTCAGAAAACACCATACACTTCTCCCGAGTGTCTGTTGGCAATTTACATCCCGCCCATCAGCATAACAAGGTTCCCAGTTCTCCATGGCCTGTCTTGCATTTCTGGTTTTTACAATTTTTTAGGATGGCCCTTTTGACCGGTGGGAAGTGAGACTTCTTTGTTGTGCACATTTGCATTGCTTGCTTGCTTCGTTGCCCATAAAGTGCGTATGGGTTTTTCCTGGATATAGTCAGGAAAAAACGCATACGCCCTTTTGGGCCAACTGCATCATTGTCGAAATTCTGCCGCTTTTCATGTGCGTTAAAGATGAGTCCAATCTATCTCTTGAAATCTGTTTCTTGCAATTCTGTCTTGCATTCAGATCCTCTTCTTTGCCTTACCTCAACATATTTTTGGACGTTAGTTTTCATTTATAACTCTGCAGGTTTGTGAATTGCAGTGACCCTGAGCTCCATTTTTTAAGTTGCTCTTTTGTGAGCTGGCCTCAAACTCGCAGGATTGCTTCAGGCCCTATTTTGGCTCCGGCGAGGCAGGCTGAGCCTTCCTTTAATTCTTACTCTTAATGGGAAATTAGAGTGATATGTGCCCGTCCAAACCCCTACAACTCTTCTCTCATTGGTTCCCCCCCTTCCCGTTCATCCTCCTCACAATTTGCAAAATGTGTGAAACAGAAGTTTAAATGTGCTGATTCTCCAAGTGGGGAGATTCTAAGTAGCGTGGCTGGAATGGTGAACAGGAGCACCAGGAGAGGATAAATGAGGTGCATTTTAGACACATCTCCCGATCACATGGTGTACAGTCCTCTGGGTTTTCCATGCATGTTTTAGCTGTAGGAAGATCCCTTGAACCTGCAGATTTGGGACCCATTGAATGGGTACCAGGTAGTATTACTTTAAAGGGTGTGCATTTCCTCACCCAACCTCACATTTCTCTTAGCGCAAACAGTTTCCAGCCTTATGTCTCATCCTGCTGTGGGTCTAGATGTGTTCAATCCATGTTGCATCACCGTCCCTGAGGAAAAGTTGTAAGAGGTTTTCTCTGTCTCTCTGTCGTTTATTTTTTTCAATTTATTACTATATTGGTTACAGCTGATTTTCAAAGCTCTGTTTCTTGCTGCTGTACATCCACTTGATTCACGTACAGAGAGACATCAATAAATTCTTTTTCAGATTCTTACCAGTCGTATATATTCTTTTCCGGTGACTTGAGTGTGCTGAGTGCAGTTCTTTTAGCTACCGTGTAGGCCTTGTTGATTATCAGTTTGGTATTTGGAATGGTATCTTTGCTAATTTCAACCTCCTGGATGATGCCTCACCCCTCCCCACCTTTCCCGTTTAGCAGCCTTATGCGTGTTTTCTACATATTTGACTATGTTTTTGTTTTGTAATTTATTTCATGTGTAGCCATTTTGGATTCCACCTTTAAGTGATATCTTATGATATGTGTCTTTTTCTTTTTGAATTCTGTCACTTAGAATGATCATACGTAACTCCTCCGGAGTTGTTACAACTGGCCATATTTCATTGATTTCCAGGCTGAATAATATTCCACTCTACCTAAGTACCACATCTCTATCCATTTTTTCCCTCCAGAGACATTTAAGTTATATCCTAGTCGAGGATCTTTTAAACAGAGAGGGGGTAAACATTGGGGTGCCTGTGTCCTCTCGATTTTTGTTTTTCCCAAGATATACGCCCATGAGTGCAAGTGCCCTATGCTCTGTAGCTCATTTTTTAGATGCTTTAGTAAACACAATACACTTCTCCAGAATGGCCGTTGGCAATATACATTTCCACTATAAGTCTCACAGGGCTCCCTCTTCTCGTTGCCCTGTCCTGCATTTCTGTTGTTTACGCTTTATGAGGATGGCTCTTCTGACTGATGCGAAGTGATATCTTTTGTAGTATTGACTTCCAGTGCCCACCTGTTTGGTTGGCTAAAAAAGTGTATGCCCTTTTCTTGAATATATACAGAAAAGAACGCATACACCCTTTTTGGCCAACTGCAATGTTGGCAATGTTGGCAATGTTCAGCTCCTTTTCTTGTGCTTAATGGCGAGTCCTTTCTACCTCCTCAAATCCCTTTCCTGCCATTCTCCCTTGCTTACAAGTCCTTTTCTCTGACTTTCCTCAAGACATTTTTCAGTGATGGATATTTTCAACTCTGCAGTTTTGTGAATTTTACTGCCCCTGAGTTCCATTGTTCAACTCGTGTTTATGGGAACTGGCCACAAAGCAGCGGGATTTCCTCAAGCCCTATACTGTTTCCATGGGCAACCCTAGCCTTTGGTCAATTCGTCTTCCTGATTGGAAATTAGAGTGACATGTGCCTGTCTGAACACCTAGGACTTGTCTCTCATTGTTCCTCATCCTTCCGCTTCATCCTCTGGACAAATTCCAAACTGTACGCAACAGGATGTTGACAGTGCTGACATCTCCAAGTGGGGAGACTGTTAGTAAAGACGCTGGAGGGGTGAACCCGAGCACCAGGAGATGAGGAGATGAGATGCCTTTTCCAAACTCTTCCCGATCAGACGGTATACCATCCTCTGGGTGTGACAGACATGTTTTAGCAGTAGGAAGAGTCCCATTCATGTAAGGAGAACACCAGGGCTTTTTCAAAATCAGTGTCTCCCCGAAACCCAAACTGGGGAATTTTTTAAGCTACGGCTACACATATGTTCATTAAGGGCCTTGGGAAGTAGGCAGAGTCCAAACTTTAGATGATTGAAGTCTTCAGGGTCAGAAGCACTCACCACCAGCTTCCCTTAGGCTACACTTTAACTGTCATTGATAGATGATGTCAATAAAAATATCTATTCTTTTTCAGATTATTTCCCCTTATAGGTTATTGCAAAATGTTGAGTGTAGTTCCCTGTGCTATACAGTAGTTCCTTGTTGATGATCTATTTTATACATAGCAGTGTGTATGTGTTAATTCCAAACTGTTAATTTATCCCTCCTCCCACCTTTCCCCTTTGGTAATAATAAATTATAAGATTTTATACTTCTCAGAAATGGGGGAGCTGAAAGAGAGGTATCATTTTCAATGGAAAAGCATTTAAAACAAGA
Source organism: Stenella coeruleoalba (assembly GCF_951394435.1). Classification (NCBI taxonomy): domain Eukaryota; kingdom Metazoa; phylum Chordata; class Mammalia; order Artiodactyla; family Delphinidae; genus Stenella; species Stenella coeruleoalba. Next base: position 2,025,425 of record NW_027646269.1, read on the forward strand.
TTGAAGGTTTAACCAAGATTATTAGCTGTACATCCTTGGAAAGAAATCACTTCGTTTCTCTAATATTGACCTGACAAATAAGACAAACCTTTTCACTGAACTTGCTTATAAAAAGTGATGGAAATATCAAATGGAAGTGTTAAAAACATCTTATTTTACCCGAGCCTTATACACTGTTCTATGTTAACTACAGTTTGGCTCACACATCTGTTCATTGAGGTTACAATAGTCTCAATTTCTGTTACTGATCCTCCAGAGTGGACCCCAACAAGTGTCCCCCTGCCCAGTGTCATTGGGGCCAACAGATCGAGACTGAGTTTGGTTCACAAGCAAAGGAAACTTTATATTTTGATCAGAGAATGGAGAGGTGAGAGCATGCACTACCCCGTGGGCTGTGGGCTGGGCTGCTGTGTAGAGATCCTGTCAGAGTCAGTGGGAGGGAGGGAGGTGGCGGAGCTCTCGAGGGCCGGGTTGGCTGTAGCTCAGGCTCTATATCGTGGAGTCTGCACTGGGCCCCAGGAGCTGAGGTGTCGACCCAGCCATTCTGCACTAGGAAATCTGGTCTGAAGTGCCGGGTGTGGAACCTCTGCATGCGGGACCCTAGGAGCACGTGAAATTAGACAAAGCACAAAGGATAAAAAAGGTTAGACTTGACTTTATTGCCCAGATTCTATTTTTATCTCCCAGGGATTTTTAATGGGCTTTGCTGGGGACAAACCCCTCCTCTGCCTTTTGTCCCGTTCCTCATTCTTGGAGTGCTGAGGGTGCAGACCCTTCTTCTGTAACTGCTGAGTGCTGAGTTGGGAGCCCTCATACCCTGGGGCGAGGGTCAGAGCTTCTCCCCAGCAGCCTCCCGGTGACGTTGATTGTCCCCAGGACCCCTGCCTCCCTGCTCGTCCACCTGAGCACCAGCATTGGAAGTGTTATAGATTCTAATGACCTTTAAGGGTCCAGGAAAGAGATGTGCAGAGACGCTGTGGGGGCCGGTTTCACCCCGCCCCACATTTGTTCGGCCACCTTAGGCTGACCGTCTCTGCCAGCCTAGATGCTCTGACCAGTAGTCTGCGCTTTCTTCAGTTAGGCCCCTGAATTAACGTACAAACAGCACCAGGTGTCAGAGCCCTGCCCGCTCAACTCCCAGACAGTCCAGGGTCAGTGGTGACCAAGGACCATGATGGCTACTGAGTCAACAGCCTTTTGAAGTAAACAGGAGTCCAGCCGGTCTTATTGGCCACCATCATCACGGTGTCTGTAGGCTTTTCTATGGTGACAGTGTGGTATACTGTTCCCCCGCCAAGATTATTAGCTCCCCTCTGGGTGCAGTAAGTCCTGCAAGCAGTAGTCTACTCTTTTGGGACACACTCTTGTTGTTTTATGAGAGAAACTCCAGGTCAAGTGATGTTCACACGAGTCGTCATGGTGCCCTGTTGCCCCCGGTTATCTCTCTGGATGTTGGAGTTGGAGGGCCTCCTCACTCGAGGTCGGTGTGCCCACGGAGCGAACCCTGCAACTTCAGGGCATGGTTGGTGGTTAGGATCACCACGTGGGGTCCTTTTCCCTTAGGAGGGAGGTGGCCTTTTGGGCTGCTGATTTCCAGGTTTTTAGATACCGCCAGTATCTTGGCCAGATGTGGCAGTGGGCCAAGCCCCTTAGTGACCGTAGTTTATCCTACCTGGATGGCATTCTTGCATTGTTCCATTTCAAGTGGTCCCAGTTTTTGCACTAATTCTCCAATGGCGATTCACCTTTCACCGGGAATGTAAAGGTCAAAGGGTTTAGCTAAATTAGGGAGTTCCAGGGCAAGGGTCTGAATTGACTGCTCTTTCCATTCTTGAAAGGCCACTTCTGGATTCTATTCAAAAGGATCATCATCTTTTCCTTTCAGTGTTTCATATAGAGGCCCAGCTAGTAGACTGTAGCTAGGGATCCAGAAGCAGCAAACCCTGGCCTCCCCAGGAACCCCTAAGCTGTCTTCTAGTTTTAGAAAGGGGTAAGGCTGAAAATGGTTTCTTCCCTTTCCTGGGATGGGCTTCTCTGACCTTCTGTGAGAATGAAGCCCAGGCAGGTCACCGCAGTCTGTGATATTTGAGCTTTTTCTTGGACAACTTCTATCCTTTATTGGCTTGGTAGTTCAGAGGCCTCCTTAGTAGGGCTGGTGATCAGAATGTCGTCTGCATATTGAAGGAGGGTTTCCTTTTCCAGAGGTAGAACTTTTAGGTCTTTAGCTAAGCTTTCCCCAAAGATGGTGTGGGAATTTTTGCACCCTTGGGGCCAGACGGCCCGGAAGTATTGTTTTAGTTGTATGTTGAGTCCTGCCACTCACAAGCCAAAATTTCTTGTGACTCTGGGACTAATGGAATACAAAAGAAGGCATCATTGAAGACTAATACAGAATACCATGTCCTGGTGGTTGGTAGAATGACCAGCAGGGTGTAGGAATTAGGAGCAACTGGAGGTATATCCTCGGTGGCTTCACTGACTGTCCTGACATCCTTTACCAGGTCCCCAGCAGCCCATGGGGCTCTCGTGGTCAGACCAATCCCAGAATATGGAGCTCACCTGGGCAGGTACCCCACCCCCACCCCAGCCCACGGGGCTCTCGTGGTCAGGCCCCTCCCAGGATACAGAGCTACCCTTGCAGGTACCGTGGCAGGGCTGGGCACACAGGAACCGTGCACATAGCCCTCATTGCAGAGCACCCCCAGCTCACCTGTCGCTCAGAGCTGACACAGAGCACCTCAGAGCAGGACTTGAACTAACAAACAGCAGCTGCGACAGGTCTGTGACCCTGGGCATCACTCCGTGAGGCCTCCCTCCACCTGGTCTTCCAGAGACTTCCACTGCACCCGGGGCACCAGGCCTCTGTCTCCAACCACCACCCACCCCTCCTCTCCCTGACTCCTGGGTTCCTCTCATTAGGAGAGGGTTTTCTTGAAGTTGTCTCCCACTCATGGGCCAGATAAAATGATTAGAAAACAAGCCAAAGCTGCAGCCCCTTGTCTATCCTGACTCTCAGGAGCCCACACCTGTTCCTTGGACCTGGCCGGTTCAGCAAGTTCCATTTTCTGCAACTGTGAGCCCCTGAGGGGTGATGATTGGCTGACCTGGGCAGCCTTACCGTGCCGGCCAGCCCTCCCCAGGTGTGCCTGGGTTGAGATCAATATAAATACCACTCCAGGCAGCAAGAGCCCCTGCAGCCGTGCCTGACGCCATTTTCTCTGCCCTGTCAGCAGTCTCGGGGCTGGGCTGGTGGGAGGGAGTGAGAGGCCACGGCTTTGTGGGTGGCCCAGTGTGAGTGGGGCTCTGCTGGACTTTCTGCAGCAGTTGCCAGGCTGCCACCTGCTAAAGAAGAGGATGTGTCACCCATACCTGCTGCTGGAATTTCTCCCTGGGCAGAGGTGAGGAAGGAAAAAAGCAGTGGGGGCAGGGACAGGACGGGTATCTCAGGCAGGGAAATGGAAATCTTCCAGAAGAGCACCCAGGGCCAGGACCATCCTGGCTGGCCTGCAGGCACCAAGTCGGCCGGCATGCTGTCACTTGTGTGGCTCTATGGCCCTTCCTCTAGGCTTTCAAGTCCTTGTATATATTCAGGTGTTTTACCTGGGACGGGTGGGAATAGTTCAGCAGCAACTGGCCTGGGGCTCAGCTCACGTTTACTCACAGATGCCTCGGCACGGTGCCCCAGCTTTGCAATGAGGACGCTTGTTGCGTGGGGGCTGCTGGCTGAATGGGAGACGATTCCCCACCACTGACCAACTTCAGAATTGTTTACAACTGGAGCAAGTGCCCTGATACGGTTTTCCTCTGTGTAACTGGTGGGTTCTGTGTTTTTTTTCTCTTTTTCGTTTTTGGTTCAAGGTAGATTTTATTCCTCTTTTTTGTATTTACAGATATAAGCATGGAAATAATTTATTCATATAAATACATGTATGTGCAGGGAATAATTGTTTTTTCTGTTTTATTTTTTAAATTTTACTTCTTTTTAATTTTGAATTTTATTTTATATTTTTATACAGCAGGTTCTTATTGGTTATCTATTTTATACATATAAATGTATACATGCCAATCCCAGTCTCTCAACTCCTCCCACCACCACCCCCCCAACAGCTTTCCCCCCTTGTTGTCCATACGTTTGTTGTCTACATCTGTTGCTCTATTTATGCCTTGCAAAATGGTTAATCTGTACAGTTTTTCTAGGTTCCACATATATGCATGAATATACAAGATTTGTTTTTCTCTTTCTGACTTACTTCACTCTGTATGACAGTCTCTAGATCCATCGACGTCTCTACAAATGACCCAATTTCATTCCTTTTCATGGTTTAGTAATATTCCATTTTATATATGTACCACAGCTTTATGCATTCGTCTGTCTGTGGGCATTTAGGTTGCTTCCATTACCTCGATATTGTAAATAGTGATGCAATGAACATTGCGGTGAATGACTCTTTTTGATTTATGGTTTTGTCTGGGTATATGTCCAGTACTGGGATTGCTGTATCATATGGTAATTCTATTGTTAGTTTCTTAAGAAATTCCATATTGTTCTCCATAATGACTGTATCAATTTATATTCCCAACAATAGTGGGAGAGGGTTCCTTTTCTCCACACCCTTTCCAGCATTTTTTGTTTGTAGATTTTCAATGATGCCTATTCTACCAGGTGTGAGGTGATACCTCATTGTTGAATCCATTTCGTTGAGCAAGGGGTAGCTCTTGTCTATTACATATTTGGCTTATGGAATGGTATCTGTGCTAATTTCAAACTCTGCTTTTATGCAGCACCCCAACTCACCTTCCCCCTTAAGCAGGCATAAGTTGGTTTTCCAAACTTGAGACCCTGTTCTGTTTTGTAATTCAGTTCATGTTTAGCCAAGTTCATATTCCGTGTATTAGTGATACCTTATGATGTTTCTTTTTCTGTGTGACTTATTTCAGTTAGAATCATCGTGCCTCAATCCACTCATTATGCTGGTACTGGCCTGGTGACATAGATTTCATTGCTGAGTGGTATTCTGTTGTACATAAGAACCGCAACTTCTTTATCCATTATTTGCTCTCTGGGATATTTAACTTGTGCCGTAGAAGAGATTCCTGTAAAAAGAGCCGTCCCAAATTTTGGGGTTGCTGTGTCTTTTTGATATTAATTTCCCTAAGCTATAGGACCATAAGTGGAAGTGCCCTAGGCTCTGTTGCTTTGTTTTTTAGATGTTGCAGGAAACACCATACACTTGTCCCGAGTGTCTGTTGGCAATTTACATCCCGCCCATCAGCATAACAAGGCTCCCAGTTCTCCATGGCCTGTCCTGCCTTTCTGGATTTTACACTTTATTCTGATGGCCCTTTTGACCGGGGGGAAGTGAGACTTCATTGTAGTGCAGATTTCCTTTGCAAGCTTGCTTGGTTGGCCAAAAAGGGCGTATGCGTTTTTTCCTGAATATATTCAGGAAAAAACGGATACGCCCTTTTCGCAAAGTGCATCATTGTGGACGTTCTGCCTCTTTTCCTACACTTTCAATGCAATTCCAGTCTACCTCCTGAAATCGGTATCCTGCAATCCTGCCCCGCTTTCAAGTCCTCTTGGCAGCCTTACTTCAGTATATTTTTGGACGATAGCTGTCATTTATAACTCTGCAGGTTTGTGAATTACAGAGCCCCTGAGCTCCTTTCTTCAACTCACTTTCTTGTGAGCTGGCCGCAACACCGCAGGATGGCTTCAGGCCCTAATCTGTTTCCGGCACGGCACGCTGAGACTTTGGTTAATTCCTCTTCCTAGTGGGAAATGAGAGTTAAATTTGCCCGTTCAGACACCTCCAGCTAGTCTCTCATTGGTTCTCCCTCTTCCTGTTCATCTTCCGCAGAAATTGCAAACTGGGCCAAACAGGAGGTTAAAGGCACTGACTGTCCAAGTCGGGAGAGTGTTAGTAAAGCATCTGGAATGTTGCACCCGAGTACCAGGGGAGGAAAACTGAGACATATTTGAACACATCTCCCGATCACACGGTTGATCATACTCTGGGTTCCACATGCATGTTTTAGCTGAAGGAAGAATACCTTAAACCTGGAGAGTTGAGACCCGTGGAATGGGTACCATGCAATATGACTTCAAAGGGTCTTCATTTGCTCACCGAACCTCTCCAATCCTATCACTGCTGCATTTATGCCCCAGTACACACGCTTGATTCTCTTTTGGAGACATAGCAATCCATAGGTTTTAAGATACTTACTAGTCAGGTATATTCTTAGGCGTTTAATATGGGGTGTTGAGTCCATTTCATTGAGCAAGGAGTAGCTCTTGTCTGTTCCATATTTGGCTTAAGGAACTTTATCTGTGCTCATTTCAATCTCTGGTTTTATGCAGCACCCCAACTCACCTTTCCCCTTAAGCAAGCATAAGTTGGTTTTCTAAATTTGAGACCCTGTTCTGTTTTGGAATGCAGTTCCAGTGTAGCCAAGTTTACATTCCGTGTATTAGTGATATCTTTTGATGTTTCTTTTTCTGTGTGACTTATTTCAGTTAGAATCATCGTACCTGAATCCACTCATTATGCTGCTACGGGCCTGATGACATAGATTTCATTGCTGAGTGATACTGCATTGTACGTAAGTACCACAAGTTCTTTATCCATTTTTCACTTTCTGTGATATTGAACTTGTACGGTAAACGAGGTTCTTGTAAACAGAGGCGTCCCAAACTTTGGGGTGGCTGTGTCTTTTTGATATTAATTTCCCTAAGCTATAGGACCATAAGTGGAAGTGCCCTAGGCTCTGTTGCTTTGTTTTTTAGATGTTTCAGGAAACACCATACACTTGTCCCGAGTGTCTGTTTGCAATTTACATCCCGCCCATCAGAATAACAAGGCTCCCAGTTCTCCATGGCCTGTCCTGCCTTTCTGGATTTTACACTTTATTCTGATGGCCCTTTTGACAGGGGGGAAGTGAGACTTCATTGTAGTGCAGATTTCCTTTGCAAGCTTGCTTGGTTGGCCAAAAAGGGCGTATGCGTTTTTTCCTGAATATATTCAGGAAAAAACGCATACGCCCTTTTGGAAAAGGGCATCATTGTGGACATTCTACCTCTATTCCTACGCTTTCAATGCAATTCCACTCTACCTCCTGAAATCGGTATCCTGCAATTCTGCCCCGCTTTCAAGTCCTCTTGGCAGCCTTACTTCAGTATATTTTTGGACGATAGCTGTCATTTATAACTCTGCAGGTTTGTGAATTACAGAGCCCCTCAGCTCCTTTCTTCAACTCACTTTCTTGTGAGCTGGCCGCAACACCGCAGGATGGCTTCAGGCCCTAATCTGTTTCCGGCACGGCACGCTGAGCCTTTGGTTAATTTCTCTTCCTAGTGGGAAATGAGAGTTAAATTTGCCTGTTCAGACACCTCCAGCTACTCTCTCATTGGTTCTCCCTATTCCTGTTCATCTTCCGCAGAAATTGCAAACTGGGCCAAACAGGAGGTTAAAGGCACTGACTCTCCAAGTGGGGAGAGTGTTTGTAAAGCGTCTGGAATGTTGCACCGAAGTACCAGGGGATGAAAACTGAGACATATTTGAACACGTCTCCCGATAACACGGTTGATCATACTCTGGGTTCCACATGCATGTTTTAGCTGAAGAAAGAATATCTTAAACCTGGAGAGTTGAGACCCGTGGAATGGGTACCATGCAATATGACTTCAAAGGGTCTTCATTTGCTCACCGAATCTCTCCAATCCTATCACTGCTGCGTTTATGACCCTTGTACACACGCTTGATTCTATTTTGGAGACATAGCAATCCATAGGTTTTAAGATACTTACTAGTCAGGTACATTCTTAGGCGTTTAATATGGGGTGTTGAGTCCATTTCGTTGAGCAAGGAGTAGCTCTTGTCTATTCCATATTTGGCTTAAGGAACTTTATCTGTGCTCATTTCAATCTCTGGTTTTATGCAGCACCCCAACTCACCTTTCCCCTTAAGCAAGCATAAGTTGGTTTTCTAAATTTGAGACCCTGTTCTGCTTTGGAATTCAGTTCCTGTGTAGCCAAGTCTACATTCCGTGTATTAGTGATATCTTATGATGTTTCTTTTTCTGTGTGACTTATTTCAGTTAGAATCATCATACCTGAATCCACTCATTGTGCTGCTACGGGCCTGATGACACAGATTTCATTGCTGAGTGATACTGCATTGTACGTAAGTACCACAAGTTCTTTATCCATTTTTCACTTTCTGTGATATTGAATTTGTACGGTAAACGAGGTTCTTGTAAACAGAGGCGTCCCAAACTTTGAGGTGGCTGTGTCTTTTTGATTTTAATTTCCCTAGGCTATAGGACCATAAGTGGAAGTGCCCTAGGCTCTGTTGCTTTGTTTTTTAGATGTTTCAGGAAACACCATACACTTCTCCTGAGTGGCTGTTGGCAATTTACATCCCACCCATCAGCATAACAAGGCTCCCAGTTCTCCATGGCCTGTCCTGCCTTTCTGGATTTTACACTTTTTTCAGATGGCCCTTTTGTCCGAGGGGAAGTGAGACTTCATTGTAGTGCAGATTTCCTTTGCAAGCTTGCTTGGTTGGCCAAAAAGGTCGTATGCGTTTTTTCCTTAATATATTCAGGAAAAAACGCATATGCCCTTTTTGGCCAAGTGCATCATTGTGGACGTTCTGCCTCTTTTCCTATGCTTTCAATGCAATTCCAGTCTACCTCCTGAAATCGGTTTCCTGCAATTCTGCCCCGCTTTCAAGTCCTCTTGGCAGCCTTACCTCAGTATATTTTTGGACGATAGCTATCATTTATAACTCTGCAGGTTTGTGAATTACAGAGCCCCTGAGCTCCTTTCTTCAACTCACTTTCTTGTGAGCTGGCCGCAACACCGCAGGATGGCTTCAGGCCCTAATCTGTTTCCGGCACGGCACGCTGAGCCTTTGGTTAATTCCTCTTCCTGGTGGGAAATGAGAGTTAAATTTGCCCGTTCAGACACCTCCAGCTAGTCTCTCATTGGTTCTCGCTATTCCTGTTCATCTTCCACAGAAATTGCAAACTGGGCCAAACAGGAAGTTAAAGGCACTGACTGTCCAAGTCGGGAGAGTGTTAGTAAAGCGTCTGGAATGTTGCACCCGAGTACCAGGGTATGAAAACTGAGACATATTTGAACACGTCTCCCGATCACACGGTTGATCATACTCTGGGTTCCACATGCATGTTTTAGCTGAAGGAAGAATACCTTAAACCTGGAGAGTTGAGACCCGTGGAATGGGTACCATGCAATATGACTTCAAAGGGTCTTCATTTGCTCACCGAACCTCTCCAATCCTATCACTGCTGCATTTATGCCCCAGTACACACGCTTGATTGTCTTTCGGAGACATAGCAATCCCTAGGTTTTAAGATACTTACTATTCAGGTACATTCTTAGGCGTTTAATATGTGGTGTTGAGTCCATTTCGTTGAGCAAGGAGTAGCTCTTCTCTGTTCCATATTTGGCTTAAGGAAATTTATCTGTGCTCATTTCAATCTCTGGTTTTATGCAGCACCCCAACTCACCTTTCCCCTTAAGCAAGCATAAGTTGGTTTTCTAAATTTGAGACCCTGTTCTTTTTTGTAATTCAGTTCCTCTGTAGCCAAGTTTAAATTCCATGTATTAGTGATATTTTTTGATGTTTCTTTTTCTGTGTGACTTATTTCAGTTAGAATCACCATACCCGAATCCACTCATTATGCTGCTACGGGCCTGGTGACATAGATTTCATTGCTGAGTGATATTGCATTGTACATGAGTACCACAACTTCTTTATCCATTTTTCACTTTCTATGATATTGAACTTGTACGGTAAACGAGGTTCTTGTAAACAGAGGCGTCCCAAACATTGGGGTGGCTGTGTCTTTTTGATTTTAATTTCCCTAAGCTATAGGACCATAAGTGGAAGTGCACTAGGCTCTGTTGTTTTGTTTTTTAGATATTTCAGGAAACACCATACACTTCTCCGGAGTGGCTGTTGGCAATTTACATCCCGCCCATCAGCATAACAAGGCTCCCAGTTATCCATGGCCTGTCCTGCCTTTCTGGATTTTACACTTTTTTCAGATGGCCCTTTTGACCGGGGGGAAGTGAGACTTCATTGTAGTGCAGATTTCCTTTGCAAGCTTGCTTGGTTGGCCAAAAAGTGCGTATGCGTTTTTTTCTGAATATATTCAGGAAAAAACGTATACACCCTTTTTGGCCAAGTGCATCACTGTGGACGTTCTGCCTCTTTTCCTATGCTTGAAATGCAATTCCTGTCTACCTCCTGAAATTGGTTTCCTGCAATTTTGCCCCGCTTTCAAGTCCTCTTAGCAGCCTTACTTCAGTATATTTTTGGACGATAGCTGTCATTTATAACTCTGCAGGTTTGTGAATTACAGTGCCCCTGAGCTCCTTTCTTCAACTCGCTTTCTTGTGAGCTGGCCGCAACACCGCAAGATGTCTTCAGGCCCTAATGTAGTTCTGGCATGGCACGCTGAGCCTTTTGTTAATTCCTCTACCTGGTGGGAAATGAGAGTTAAATTTGCCCGTTCAGACACCTCCAGGTAGTCTCTCATTGGTTCTCGCTATTCCTGTTCATCTTCCGCAGAAATTGCAAACTGGGCCAAACAGGAGGTTAAAGGCACTGACTCTCCAAGTAGGGAGAGTGTTAGTAAAGCATCTGGAAAGTTGCACCCGAGTACCAGGGGAGGAAAACTGAGACATATTTGAACACGGCTCCCGTTCACATGGTTGATCATACTCTGGGTTCCACATGCATGTTTTAGCTGAAGGAAGAATACCTTAAACCTGGAGAGTTGAGACCCGTGTAATGGGTACCATGCAATATGACTTCAAAGGGTCTTCATTTGCTCACCGAACCTCTCCAATCCTATCACTGCTGCGTTTATGCCCCTTTACACACGCTTGATTCTCTTTTGGAGACATAGCAATCCATAGGTTTTAAGATACTTACTAGTCAGGTACATTCTTAGGCGTTTAATATGGGGTGTTGAGTCCATTTCGTTGAGCAAGGAGTAGCTCTTGTCTATTCCATATTTGGCTTAAGGAACTTTATCTGTGCTCATTTCAATCTCTGGTTTTATGCAGCACCCCAACTCACCTTTCCCCTTAAGCAAGCATAAGTTGGTTTTCTAAATTTAGACACTGTTCTGTTTTGGAATTCAGTTCCTGTGTAGCCAAGTTTACATTCCGTGTATTAGTGATATCTTATGATGTTTCTTTTTCTGTGTGACTTATTTCAGTTAGAATCATCGTACCTGAATCCACTCATTGTGCTGCTACGGGCCTGATGACACAGATTTCATTGCTGAGTGATACTGCATTGTACGTAAGTACCACAAGTTCTTTATCCATTTTTCACTTTCTGTGATATTGAATTTGTACGGTAAACGAGGTTCTTGTAAACAGAGGCGTCCCAAACTTTGAGGTGGCTGTGTCTTTTTGATTTTAATTTCCCTAAGCTATAGGACCATAAGTGGAAGTGCCCTAGGTTCTGTTGCTTTGTTTTTTAGATGTTTCAGGAAACACCATACACTTCTCCCGAGTGGCTGTTGGCAATTTACTTCCCGCCCATCAGCATAACAAGGCTCCCAGTTCTCCATGGCCTGTCCTGCCTTTCTGGATTTTACACTTTTTTCAGATGGCCCTTTTGACCGGGGGGAAGTGAGACTTCATTGTAGTGCAGATTTCCTTTGCAAGCTTGCTTGGTTGGCCAAAAAGGGCGTATGCGTTTTTTCCTGAATATATTCAGGAAAAAACGCATACGCCCTTTTTGGCCAAGTGCATCATTGTGGACGTTCTGCCTCTTTTCCTATGCTTTCAATGCAATTCCAGTCTACCTCCTGAAATCGGTTTCCTGCAATTCTGCCCCGCTTTCAAGTCCTCTTAGCAGCCTTACTTCAGTCTATTTTTGGACGATAGCTGTCATTTATAACTCTGCAGGTTTGTGAATTACAGTGCCCCTGAGCTCCTTTCTTCAACTCGCTTTCTTTTGAGCTGGCCGCAACACCGCAGGATGGCTTCAGGCCCTAATCTGGTTCCGGTACGGCATGCTGAGCCTTTGATTATTTCCTCTTCCTGGTGGGAAATGAGAGTTAAATTTGCCCGTCCAGACACCTCCAGCTAGCCTCTCATTGGTTCTCGCTATTCCTGTTCATCTTCCGCAGAAATTGCAAACTGTGTAAAACAGGAGGTTAAAGGCGCTGACGCTCCAAGTGGGAAGAGTGTTAGTAAAGCGTCTGGAATGTTGCACCTGAGTACCAGGGGAGGAAAACTGAGACATATTTGAACACGTCTCCCGATCACATGGTTGATCATACTCTGGGTTCCACATGCATGTTTTAGCTGGAGGAAGAATACCTAAAACCTGGGTAGTTGAAACCCGTGGAATGGGTACCATGAAATATGACTTCAAAGGGTCTACATTTGCTCACCGAACCTCTCCAATTCTATCACTGCTGCATTTATGCCCCTGAACACACGCTTGATTCTCTTTCGGAGACATAGCAATCCATAGGTTTTAAGATACTTACTAGTCAGGTACATTCTTAGGCGTTTAATATGGGGTTTTGAGTCCATTTCGTTGAGCAAGGAGTAGCTCTTGTCTCTTCCATATTTGGCTTAAGGAACTTTATCTGTGCTCATTTCAATCTCTGGTTTTATGCAGCACCCCAACTCACCTTTCCCCTTAAGCAAGCTTAAGTTGGTTTTCTAAATTTGAGACCCTGTTCTGTTTTGGAATGCAGTTCCTGTGTAGCCAAGTTTACATTCCGTGTATTAGTGATATCTTATGATGTTTCTTTTTCTGTGTGACTTATTTCAGTTAGAATCATCGTACCTGAATCCACTCATTATGCTGCTAAGGGCCTGATGACACAGATTTCATTGCTGAGTGATATTGCTTTGTAAGTAAATACCACAACTTCTTTATCCATTTTTCACTTTCTGCGATGTTGAACTTGTACTGTAAACGAGGTTCTTGTAAACAGAGGCGTCCCAAACTTTGGGGTGGCTGTGTCTTTTTGATTTTAATTTCCCTAAGCTCTAGGACCATAAGTGGCAGTGCCCTAGGCTCTGTTGCTTTGTTTTTTAGATGTTTCAGGAAACACTATACACTTCTCCCGATTGGTTGTTGGCAATTTACATCCCGCCCATCAGCATAACAAGGCTCCCAGTTCTCCATGGCCTGTCCTGCCTTTCTGGATTTTACACTTTTTTCAGATGGCCCTTTTGACCGGGGGGAAGTGAGACTTCATTGTAGTGCAGATTTCCTTTGCAAGCTTGCTTGGTTGGCCAAAAAGTGCGTATGCGTTTTTTCCTGAATATATTCAGGAAAAAACGCATACGCCCTTTTTGGCCAAGTGCATCATTGTGGACGTTCTGCCTCTTTTCCTATGCTTTCAATGCAATTCCAGTCTACCTCCTGAAATCGGTTTCCTGCAATTCTGCCCCGCTTTCAAGTCCTCTTGGCAGCCTTACTTCAGTCTATTTTTGGACGATAGCTGTCATTTATAACTCTGCAGGTTTGTGAATTACAGTGCCCCTGAGCTCCTTTCTTCAACTCGCTTTCTTTTGAGCTGGCCGCAACACCGCAGGATGGCTTCAGGCCCTAATCTGGTTCCGGCACGGCACGCTGAGCCTTTGGTTAATTCCTCTTCCTGGTGGGAAATGAGAGTTAAATTTGCCCGTCCAGACACCTCCAGCTAGCCTCTCATTGGTTCTCGCTATTCCTGTTCATCTTCCACAGAAATTGCAAACTGGGCCAAACAGGAGGTTAAAGGGACTGACTCTCCAAGTCGGGAGAGTGTTAGTAAAGCGTCTGGAATGTTGCACCTGAGTACCAGGGTACGAAAATTGAGACATATTTGAACACGTCTCCCGATCACATGGTTGATCATACTCTAGGTTCCACATGCATGTTTTAGCTGAAGGAAGAATACCTTAAACCTGGGTAGTTGAAACCTGTGGAATGGGTACCATGCAATATGACTTCAAAGGGCCTTCATTTGCTCACCGAACCTCTCCAATCCTATCACTGCTGCGTTTATGCCCCTGTACACATGCTTGATTCTCTTTCGGAGACATAGCAATCCATAGGTTTTAAGATACTTACTAGTCAGGTACATTCTTAGGCGTTTAATATGCGGTGTTGAGTCCATTTCGTTGAGCAAGGAGTAGCTCTTGACTATTCCATATTTGGCTTAAGGAACTTTATCTGTGCTCATTTCAATCTCTGGTTTTATGCAGCACCCCAACTCACCTTTCCCCTTAAGCAAGCATAAGTTGGTTTTCTAAATTTGAGACCCTGTTCTGTTTTGGAATGCAGTTCCTGTGTAGCCAAGTTTACATTCCGTGTATTAGTGATATCTTATGATGTTTCTTTTTCTGTGTGACTTATTTCAGTTAGAATCATCGTACCTGAATCCACTCATTATGCTGCTACGGGCCTGATGACATAGATTTCATTGCTGAGTGATACTGCATTGTACGTAAGTACCACAAGTTCTTTATCCATTTTTCACTTTCTGTGATATTGAACTTGTACGGTAAACGAGGTTCTTGTAAACGGAGGCGTCCCAAACTTTGGGGTGGCTGTGTCTTTTTGATTTTAATTTCCCTAAGCTATAGGACCATAAGTGGAAGTGCCCTAGGTTCTGTTGCTTTGTTTTTTAGATGTTTCAGGAAACACCATACACTTCTCAGGAGTGGCTGTTGGCAATTTACATCCCGCCCATCAGCATAACAAGGCTCCCAGTTCTCCATGGCCTGTCTTGCCTTTCTGGATTTTACACTTTTTTCACATGGCCATTTTGACCGGGGGGAAGTGAGACTTCATTGTAGTGCAGATTTCCTTTGCAAGCTTGCTTGGTTGGCCAAAAAGGGCGTATGCGTTTTTTCCTGAATATATTGAGGAAAAAACGCATACGCCCTTTTTGGCCAAGTGCATCACTGTGGACGTTCTGCCTCTTTTCCTATGCTTGAAATGCAATTCCTGTCTACCTCCTGAAATTGTTTTCCTGCAATTCTGCCCCGCTTTCAAGTCCTCTTGGCAGCCTTACTTCAGTATATTTTTGGACGATAGCTGTCATTTATAACTCTGCAGGTTTGTGAATTACAGTGCCACTGAGCTCCTTTCTTCAACTCGCTTTCTTGTGACCTGGCCGCAACACCGCAGCATGGCTTCAGGCCCTAATCTGGTTCCGGAATGGCACGCTGAGCCTTTGGTTAATTCCTCTTCCTGGTGGGAAATGAGAGTTAAATTTGCCCGTTCAGACACCTCCAGGTAGTCTCTCATTGGTTCTCGCTATTCCTGTTCATCTTCCGCAGAAATTGCAAACTTGGGCAAACAGGAGGTTAAAGGCACTGACTCTCCAAGTAGGGAGAGTGTTAGTAAAGCATCTGGAATGTTGCACCCGAGTACCAGGGGAGGAAAACTGAGACATATTTGAACACGGCTCCCGTTCACACGGTTGATCATACTCTGGGTTCCACATGCATGTTTTAGCTGAAGGAAGAATACCTTAAACCTGGAGAGTTGAGACCCGTGGAATGGGTACCATGCAATATGACTTCAAAGGGTCTTCATTTGCTCACTGAACCTCTCCAATCCTATCACTGCTGCGTTTATGCCCCTTTACACACGCTTGATTCTCTTTTGGAGACATAGCAATCCATAGGTTTTAAGATACTTACTAGTCAGGTACATTCTTAGGCGTTTAATATGCGGTGTTGAGTCATTTCGTTGAGCAAGGAGTAGCTCTTGTCTATTCCATATTTGGCTTAAGGAACTTTATCTGTGCTCATTTCAATCTCTGGTTTTATGTAGCACCCCAACTTACCTTTACCCTTAAGCAAGCATAAGTTGGTTTTCTAAATTTGAGACCCTGTTCTGTTTTGGAATTCAGTTCCTGTGTAGCCAAGTTTACATTCCGTGTATTAGTGATATCTTATGATGTTTCTTTTTCTGTGTGACTTATTTCAGTTAGAATCATCGTACCTGAATCCACTCATTGTGCTGCTAAGGGCCTGATGACACAGATTTCATTGCTGAGTGATACTGCATTGTACGTAAGTACCACAAGTTCTTTATCCATTTTTCACTTTCTGTGATATTGAATTTGTACGGTAAATGAGGTTCTTGTAAACAGAGGCGTCCCAAACTTTGAGGTGGCTGTGTCTTTTCGATTTTAATTTCCCTAAGCTATAGGACCATAAGTGGAAGTGCCCTAGGCTCTGTTGCTTTGTTTTTTAGATGTTTCAGGAAACACCATACACTTCTCCCGAGTGGCTGTTGGCAATTTACATCCCGCCCATCAGCATAACAAGGCTCCCAGTTCTCCATGGCCTGTCCTGCCTTTCTGGATTTTACACTTTTTTCAGATGGCCCTTTTGACCGGGGGGAAGTGAGACTTCATTGTAGTGCAGATTTCCTTTGCAAGCTTGCTTGGTTGGCCAAAAAGGGCGTATGCGTTTTTTCCTGAATATATTCAGGAAAAAACGCATACGCCCTTTTTGGCCAAGTGCATCATTGTGGACGTTCTGCCTCTTTTCCTATGCTTTCAATGCAATTCCAGTCTACCTCCTGAAATCGGTTTCCTGCAATTCTGCCCCGCTTTCAAGTCCTCTTGGCAGCCTTACTTCAGTCTATTTTTGGACGATAGCTGTCATTTATAACTCTGCAGGTTTGTGAATTACAGTGCCCCTGAGCTCCTTTCTTCAACTCGCTTTCTTTTGAGCTGGCCGCAACACCGCAGGATGGCTTCAGGCCCTAATCTGGTTCCGGTACGGCATGCTGAGCCTTTGGTTATTTCCTCTTCCTGGTGGGAAATGAGAGTTAAATTTGCCCGTCCAGACACCTCCAGCTAGCCTCTCTTTGGTTCTCGCTATTCCTGTTCATCTTCCGCAGAAATTGCAAACTGAGCCAAACAGGAGGTTACAGGCACTGACTCTCCAAGTGGGGAGAGTGTTAGTAAAGCATCTGGAATGTTGCACCCGAGTACCAGGGGAGGAAAACTGAGACATATTTGAACACGTCTCCCGTTCACACGGTGGATCATACTCTGGGTTCCACATGCGTGTTTTAGCTGAAGGAAGAATACCTTAAACCTGGAGAGTTGAGACCCGTGTAACGGGTACCATGCAATATGACTTCAAAGGGTCTTCATTTGCTCACCGAACCTCTCCAATCCTATCACTGCTGCGTTTATGCCCCTGTACACATGCTTGATTCTCTTTTGGAGACATAGCAATCCATAGGTTTTACGATACTTACTAGTCAGGTACATTCTTAGGTGTTTAATATGCGGTGTTGAGTCCATTTCGTTGAGCAAGGAGTAGCTCTTGTCTATTCCATATTTGGCTTAAGGAACTTTATCTGTGCTCATTTCAATCTCTGGTTTTATGCAGCACCCCAACTCACCTTTACCCTTAAGCAAGCATAAGTTGGTTTTCTAAATTTGAGACCCTGTTCTGTTCTGTAATTCAGTTCCTGTGTAGCCAAGTTTACATTCCGTGTATTACTGATATCTTATGATGTTTCTTTTTCTGTGTGACTTATTTCAGTTAGAATCATCATACCTGAATCCACTCATTGTGCTGCTAAGGGCCTGATGACACAGATTTCATTGCTGAGTGATATTGCTTTGTAAGTAAATACCACAACTTCTTTATCCATTTTTCACTTTCTGCGATGTTGAACTTGTACTGTAAACGAGGTTCTTGTAAACGGAGGCGTCCCAAACTTTGGGGTGGCTGTGTCTTTTTGATTTTAATTTCCCTAAGCTATAGGACCATAAGTGGAAGTGCCCTAGGTTCTGTTGTTTTGTTTTTTAGATGTTTCAGGAAACACCATACAATTCTCCGGAGTGGCTATTGGCAATTTACATCCCGCCCATCAGCATAACAAGGCTCCCAGTTCTCCATGGCCTGTCTTGCCTTTCTGGATTTTACACTTTTTTCAGATGGCCATTTAGACCGGGGGGAAGTGAGACTTCATTGTAGTGCAGATTTCCTTTGCAAGCTTGCTTGGTTGGCCAAAAAGGGCGTATGCGTTTTTTCCTGAATATATTCAGGAAAAAACGCATACGCCCTTTTTGGCCAAGTGCATCACTGTGGACGTTCTGCCTCTTTTCCTATGCTTGAAATGCAATTCCTGTCTACCTCCTGAAATTGGTTTCCTGCAATTCTGCCCCGCTTTCAAGTCCTCTTGGCAGCCTTACTTCAGTATATTTTTGGACGATAGCTGTCATTTATAACTCTGCAGGTTTGTGAATTACAGTGCCCCTGAGCTCCTTTCTTCAACTCGCTTTCTTGTGAGCTGGCCGCAACACCGCAGCATGGCTTCAGGCCCTAATCTGGTTCCGGCATGGCACGCTGAGCCTTTGGTTAATTCCTCTTCCTGGTGGGAAATGAGAGTTAAATTTGCCCATCCAGACACCTCCAGCTAGTCTCTCATTGGTTCTCGCTATTCCTGTTCATCTTCCACAGAAATTGCAAACTGGGCCAAACAGGAGGTTAAAGGGACTGAGTCTCCAAGTGGGGAGAGTGTTAGTAAAGCGTCTGGAATGTTGCACCTGAGTACCAGGGTACGAAAACTGAGACATATTTGAACACGTCTCCCGATCACATGGTTGATCATACTCTAGGTTCCACATGCATGTTTTAGCTGAAGGAAGAATACCTTAAACCTGGGTAGTTGAAACCCGTGGAATGGGTACCATGCAATATGACTTCAAAGGGTCTTCATTTGCTCACGAACCTCTCCAATCCTATCACTGCTGCGTTTATGCTCCTGTACACATGCTTGATTCTCTTTCGGAGACATAGCAATCCATAGGTTTTAAGATACTTACTAGTCAGGTACATTCTTAGGCGTTTAATATGCGGTGTTGAGTCAATTTCGTTGAGCAAGGAGTAGCTCTTGTCTATTCCATATTTGGCTTAAGGAACTTTATCTGTGCTCATTTCAATCTCTGGTTTTATGCAGCACCCCAACTCCCCTTTCCCCTTAAGCAAGCATAAGTTGGTTTTCTAAATTTGAGACCCTGTTCTGTTCTGTAATTCAGTTCCTGTGTAGCCAAGTTTACATTCCGTGTATTACTGATATCTTATGATGTTTCTTTTTCTGTGTGACTTATTTCAGTTAGAATCATCATACCTGAATCCACTCATTGTGCTGCTAAGGGCCTGATGACACAGATTTCATTGCTGAGTGATATTGCTTTGTAAGTAAATACCACAACTTCTTTATCCATTTTTCACTTTCTGCGATGTTGAACTTGTACTGTAAACGAGGTTCTTGTAAACAGAGGCGTCCCAAACTTTTGGGTGGCTGTGTCTTTTTGATTTTAATTTCCCTAAGCTCTAGGACCATAAGTGGCAGTGCCCTAGGCTCTGTTGCTTTGTTTTTTAGATGTTTCAGGAAACACTATACACTTCTCCCGATTGGTTGTTGGCAATTTACATCCCGCCCATCAGCATAACAAGGCTCCCAGTTCTCCATGGCCTGTCCTGCCTTTCTGGATTTTACACTTTTTTCAGATGGCCCTTTTGACCGGGGGGAAGTGAGACTTCATTGTAGTGCAGATTTCCTTTGCAAGCTTGCTTGGTTGGCCAAAAAGGGCGTATGCGTTTTTTCCTGAATATATTCAGGAAAAAACGCATACGCCCTTTTTGGCCAAGTGCATCATTGTGGACGTTCTGCCTCTTTTCCTATGCTTTCAATGCAATTCCAGTCTACCTCCTGAAATCGGTTTCCTGCAATTCTGCCCCGCTTTCAAGTCCTCTTGGCAGCCTTACTTCAGTCTATTTTTGGACGATAGCTGTCATTTATAACTCTGCAGGTTTGTGAATTACAGTGCCCCTGAGCTCCTTTCTTCAACTCGCTTTCTTTTGAGCTGGCCGCAACACCGCAGGATGGCTTCAGGCCCTAATCTGGTTCCGGCACGGCACGCTGAGCCTTTGGTTAATTCCTCTTCCTGGTGGGAAATGAGAGTTAAATTTGCCCGTCCAGACACCTCCAGCTAGCCTCTCATTGGTTCTCGCTATTCCTGTTCATCTTCCACAGAAATTGCAAACTGGGCCAAACAGGAGGTTAAAGGGACTGACTCTCCAAGTCGGGAGAGTGTTAGTAAAGCGTCTGGAATGTTGTACCCGAGTACCAGGGAACGAAAATTGAGACATATTTGAACACGTCTCCCGATCACATGGTTGATCATACTCTAGGTTCCACATGCATGTTTTAGCTGAAGGAAGAATACCTTAAACCTGGGTAGTTGAAACCTGTGGAATGGGTACCATGCAATATGACTTCAAAAGGCCTTCATTTGCTCACCAAACCTCTCCAATCCTATCACTGCTGCGTTTATGCCCCTGTACACATGCTTGATTCTCTTTCGGAGACATAGCAATCCATAGGTTTTAAGATACTTACTAGTCAGGTACATTCTTAGGCGTTTAATATGCGGTGTTGAGTCCATTTCATTGAGCAAGGAGTAGCTCTTGACTATTCCATATTTGGCTTAAGGAACTTTATCTGTGCTCATTTCAATCTCTGGTTTTATGCAGCACCCCAACTCACCTTTCCCCTTAAGCAAGCATAAGTTGGTTTTCTAAATTTGAGACCCTGTTCTGTTTTGGAATGCAGTTCCTGTGTAGCCAAGTTTACATTCCGTGTATTAGTAATATCTTATGATGTTTCTTTTTCTGTGTGACTTATTTCAGTTAGAATCATCGTACCTGAATCCACTCATTATGCTGCTACGGGCCTGATGACATCGATTTCATTGCTGAGTGATACTGCATTGTATATAAGTACCACAAGTTCTTTATCCATTTTTCACTTTCTGTGATATTGAACTTGTTCGGTGTACGAGGTTCTTGTAAACGGAGGCGTCCCAAACTTTGGGGTGGCTGTGTCTTTTTGATTTTAATTTCCCTAAGCTATAGGACCATAAGTGGAAGTGCCCTAGGTTCTGTTGCTTTGTTTTTTAGGTGTTTCAGGAAACACCATACACTTCTCCGGAGTGGCTGTTGGCAATTTACATCCCGCCCATCAGCATAACAAGGCTCCCAGTTCTCCATGGCCTGTCTTGCCTTTCTGGATTTTACACTTTTTTCACATGGCCATTTTGACCGGGGGGAAGTGAGACTTCATTGTAGTGCAGATTTCCTTTGCAAGCTTGCTTGGTTGGCCAAAAAGGGCCTATGCATTTTTTCCTGAATATATTCAGGAAAAAACGCATACGCCCTTTTTGGCCAAGTGCATCACTGTGGACGTTCTGCCTCTTTTCCTATGCTTGAAATGCAATTCCTGTCTACCTCCTGAAATTGGTTTCCTGCAATTCTGCCCCGCTTTCAAGTCCTCTTGGCAGCCTTACTTCAGTATATTTTTGGACGATAGCTGTCATTTATAACTCTGCAGGTTTGTGAATTACAGTGCCCCTGAGCTCCTTTCTTCAACTCGCTTTCTTGTGAGCTGGCCGCAACACCGCAGCATGGCTTCAGGCCCTAATCTGGTTCCGGAATGGCACGCTGAGCCTTTGGTTAATTCCTCTTCCTGGTGGGAAATGAGAGTTAAATTTGCCCGTTCAGACACCTCCAGGTAGTCTCTCATTGGTTCTCGCTATTCCTGTTCATCTTCCGCAGAAATTGCAAACTTGGGCAAACAGGAGGTTAAAGGCACTGACTCTCCAAGTAGGGAAAGTGTTAGTAAAGCATCTGGAATGTTGCACCCGAGTACCAGGGGAGGAAAACTGAGACATATTTGAACACGGCTCCCGTTCACACGGTTGATCATACTCTGGGTTCCACATGCATGTTTTAGCTGAAGGAAGAATACCTTAAACCTGGAGAGTTGAGACCCGTGGAATGGGTACCATGCAATATGACTTCAAAGGGTCTTCATTTGCTCACCGAACCTCTCCAATCCTATCACTGCTGCGTTTATGCCCCTTTACACACGCTTGATTCTCTTTTGGAGACATAGCAATCCATAGGTTTTAAGATACTTACTAGTCAGGTACATTCTTAGGCGTTTAATATGGAGTGTTGAGTCCATTTCGTTGAGCAAGGAGTAGCTCTTGTCTATTCCATATTTGGCTTAAGGAACTTTATCTGTGCTCATTTCAATCTCTGGTTTTATGTAGCACCCCAACTTACCTTTACCCTTAAGCAAGCATAAGTTGGTTTTCTAAATTTGAGACCCTGTTCTGTTTTGGAATTCAGTTCCTGTGTAGCCAAGTTTACATTCCGTGTATTAGTGATATCTTATGATGTTTCTTTTTCTGTGTGATTTATTTCAGTTAGAATCATCATACCTGAATCCACTCATTGTGCTGCTAAGGGCCTGATGACACAGATTTCATTGCTGAGTGATACTGCATTGTACGTAAGTACCACAAGTTCTTTATCCATTTTTCACTTTCTGTGATATTGAATTTGTACGGTAAATGAGGTTCTTGTAAACAGAGGCGTCCCAAACTTTGAGGTGGCTGTGTCTTTTTGATTTTAATTTCCCTAAGCTATAGGACCATAAGTGGAAGTGCCCTAGGCTCTGTTGCTTTGTTTTTTAGATGTTTCAGGAAACACCATACACTTCTCCCGAGTGGTTGTTGGCAATTTACATCCCGCCCATCAGCATAACAAGGCTCCCAGTTCTCCATGGCCTGTCCTGCCTTTCTGGATTTTACACTTTTTTCAGATGGCCCTTTTGACCGGGGGGAAGTGAGACTTCATTGTAGTGCAGATTTCCTTTGCAAGCTTGCTTGGTTGGCCAAAAAGGGCGTATGCGTTTTTTCCTGAATATATTCAGGAAAAAACACATATGCCCTTTTAGGCCAAGTGCATCATTGTGGACGTTCTGCCTCTTTTCCTATGCTTTCAATGCAATTCCAGTCTACCTCCTGAAATCGGTTTCCTGCAATTCTGCCCTGCTTTCAAGTCCTCTTGGCAGCCTTACTTCAGTCTATTTTTGGACGATAGCTGTCATTTATAACTCTGCAGGTTTGTGAATTACAGTGCCCCTGAGCTCCTTTCTTCAACTCGCTTTCTTGTGACCTGGCCACAACACCGCAGGATGGCTTCAGGCCCTAATCTGGTTCCAGTACGGCACGCTGAGCCTTTGGTTATTTCCTCTTCCTGGTGGGAAATGAGAGTTAAATTTGCCCGTCCAGACACCTCCAGCTAGCCTCTCATTGGTTCTCACTATTCCTGTACTGCTTCCGCAGAAATTGCAAACTGGGGCAAACAGGAGGTTAAAGGGACTGACTCTCCAAGTGGGGAGAGTGTTAGTAAAGCGTCTGGAATGTTGCACCCGAGTACCAGGGGAGGAAAACTGAGACATATTTGAACACGTCTCCCGTTCACATGGTTGATCATATTTGGGTTCCACATGCATGTTTTAGCTGAAGGAAGAATACCTTAAGCCTGGAGAGTTGAGACCCGTGTAACGGGTACCATGCAATATGACTTCAAAGGGTCTTCATTTGCTCACCGAACCTCTCCAATCCTATCACTGCTGCGTTTATGCCCCTGTACACATGCTTGATTCTCTTTTGGAGACATAGCAATCCATAGGTTTTACGATACTTACTAGTCAGGTACATTCTTAGGTGTTTAATATGCGGTGTTGAGTCCATTTCGTTGAGCAAGGAGTAGCTCTTGTCTATTCCATATTTGGCTTAAGGAACTTTATCTGTGCTCATTTCAATCTCTGGTTTTATGCAGCACCCCAACTCACCTTTCCCCTTAAGCAAGCATAAGTTGGTTTTCTAAATTTGAGACCCTGTTCTGTTCTGTAATTCAGTTCCTGTGTAGCCAAGTTTACATTCCGTGTATTACTGATATCTTATGATGTTTCTTTTTCTGTGTGACTTATTTCAGTTAGAATCATCATACCTGAATCCACTCATTGTGCTGCTAAGGGCCTGATGACACAGATTTCATTGCTGAGTGATATTGCTTTGTAAGTAAATACCACAACTTCTTTATCCATTTTTCACTTTCTGCGATGTTGAACTTGTACTGTAAACGAGGTTCTTGTAAACAGAGGCGTCCCAAACTTTGGGGTGGCTGTGTCTTTTTGATTTTAATTTCCCTAAGCTATAGGACCATAAGTGGAAGTGCCCTAGGCTCTGTTGCTTTGTTTTTTAGATGTTTCAGGAAACACCATACACTTCTCCCGAGTGTCTGTTGGCAATTTACATCCCGCCCATCAGCATAACAAGGCTCCCAGTTCTCCATGGCCTGTCCTGCCTTTCTGGATTTTACACTTTTTTCAGATGGCCCTTTTGACCGGGGGGAAGTGAGACTTCATTGTAGTGCAGATTTCCTTTGCAAGCTTGCTTGGTTGGCCAAAAAGGGCGTATGCGTTTTTTCCTGAATATATTCAGGAAAAAACGCATACGCCCTTTTTGGCCAAGTGCATCATTGTGGACGTTCTGCCTCTTTTCCTATGCTTTCAATGCAATTCCAGTCTACCTCCTGAAATCGGTTTCCTGCAATTCTGCCCCGCTTTCAAGTCCTCTTGGCAGCCTTACCTCAGTATATTTTTGGACGATAGCTGTCATTTATAACTCTGCAGGTTTGTGAATTACAGTGCCCCTGAGCTCCTTTCTTCAACTCGCTTTCTTTTGAGCTGGCCACAACACCGCATGATGGCTTCAGGCCCTAATCTGGTTCCGGCATGGCACGCTGAGCCTTTGGTTAATTCCTCTTCCTGGTGGGAAATGAGAGTTAAATTTGCCCGTCCAGACACTTCCAGCTATCCTCTCATTGGTTCTCGCTATTCCTGTTCATCTTCCGCAGAAATTGCAAACTGGGCCAAACAGTAGGTTTAAGGGACTGACTCTCCAAGTCGGGAGAGTGTTAGTAAAGCGTCTGGAATGTTGCACCCGAGTACCAGGGTACGAAAACTGAGACATAATTGAACATGTCTCCCGATCACATGGTTGATCATACTCTGGGTTCCACATGCATGTTTTAGCTGAAGGAAGAATACCTAAAACCTGGGTAGTTGAAAACCGTGGAATGGTTACCATGCAATATGACTTCAAAGGGTCTTCATTTGCTCACCGAACCTCTCCAATCCTATCACTGCTGCGTTTATGCCCCTGTACACATGCTTGATTCTCTTTCGGAGACATAGCAATCCATAGGTTTTACGATACTTACTAGTCAGGTACATTCTTAGGCGTTTAATATGCGGTGTTGAGTCCATTTCTTTGAGCAAGGAGTAGCTCTTGTCTATTCCATATTTGACTTAAGGAACTTTATCTGTGCTCATTTCAATCTCTGGTTTTATGCAGCACCCCAACTCACCTTTACCCTTAAGCAAGCATAAGTTGGTTTTCTAAATTTGAGACCCTCTTCTGTTCTGTAATTCAATTCCTGTGTAGCCAAGTTTACATTCCGTGTATTACTGATATCTTATGATGTTTCTTTTTCTGTGTGACTTATTTCAGTTAGAATCATCATACCTGAATCCACTCATTGTGCTGCTAAGGGCCTGATGACACAGATTTCATTGCTGAGTGATATTGCTTTGTAAGTAAATACCACAACTTCTTTATCCATTTTTCACTTTCTGCGATGTTGAACTTGTACTGTAAACGAGGTTCTTGTAACCAGAGGCATCCCAAACTTTGGGGTGGCTGTGTTTTTTTGATTTTAATTTCCCTAAGCTATAGGACCATAAGTGGCAGTGCCCTAGGCTCTGTTGCTTTGTTTTTTAGATGTTTCAGGAAACACCATACACTTCTCTGGAGTGTCTGTTGGCAATTTACATCCCGCCCATCAGCATAACAAGGCTCCCAGTTCTCCATGGCCTGTCCTGCCTTTCTGGATTTTACACTTTTTTCAGATGGCCCTTTTCACCGGGGGGAAGTGAGACTTCATTGTAGTGCAGATTTCCTTTGCAAGCTTGCTTGGTTGGCCAAAAAGGGCGTATGCGTTTTTTCCTGAATATATTAAGGAAAAAACGCATACGCCCTTTTTGGCCAAGTGCATCATTGTGGACGTTCTGCCTCTTTTCCTAGGCTTTCAATGCAATTCCAGTCTACCTCCTGAAATCGGTTTCCTGCAATTCTGCCCCGCTTTCAAGTCCTCTTGGCAGCCTTACCTCAGTATATTTTTGGACGATAGCTGTCATTTATAACTCTGCAGGTTTGTGAATTACAGTGCCCCTGAGCTCCTTTCTTCAACTCGCTTTCTTTTGAGCTGGCCGCAACACCGCAGGATGGCTTCAGGCCCTAATCTGGTTCCGGCATGGCACGCTGAGCCTTTGGTTAATTCCTCTTCCTGGTGGGAAATGAGAGTTAAATTTGCCCGTCCAGACACCTCCAGCTATCCTCTCATTGGTTCTCGCTATTCCTGTTCATCTTCCGCAGAAATTGCAAACTGGGCCAAACTGTAGGTTAAAGGGACTGACTCTCCAAGTCGGGAGAGTGTTAGTAAAGCGTCTGGAATGTTGCACCCGAGTACCAGGGTACGAAAACTGAGACATATTTGAACACGTCTCCCGATCACATGGTTGATCATACTCTGGGTTCCACATGCATGTTTTAGCTGAAGGAAGAATACCTAAAACCTGGGTAGTTGAAACCCGTGGAATGGTTACCATGCAATATGACTTCAAAGGGTCTTCATTTGCTCACCGAACCTCTCCAATCCTATCACTGCTGCGTTTATGCCCCTGTACACATGCTTGATTCTCTTTCGGAGACATAGCAATCCATAGGTTTTAAGATACTTACTAGTCAGGTTCATTCTTAGGCGTTTAATATGGGGTTTTGAGTCCATTTCATTGAGCATGGAGTAGCTCTTGTCTATTCCATATTTGGCTTAAGGAACTTTATCTGTGCTCATTTCAATCTCTGGTTTTATGCAGCACCCCAACTCACCTTTACCCTTAAGCAAGAATAAGTTGGTTTTCTAAATTTGAGACCCTGTTCTGTTCTGTAATTCAGTTCCTGTGTAGCCAAGTTTACATTCTGTGTATTACTGATATCTTATGATGTTTCTTTTTCTGTGTGACTTATTTCAGTTAGAATCATCATACCTGAATCCACTCATTGTGCTGCTAAGGGCCTGATGACACAGATTTCATTGCTGAGTGATATTGCTTTGTAAGTAAATACCACAACTTCTTTATCCATTTTTCACTTTCTGCGATGTTGAACTTGTACTGTAAACGAGGTTCTTGTAAACAGAGCCGTTCCAAACTTTGGGGTGGCTGTGTCTTTTTGATTTTAATTTCCCTAAGCTATAGGACCATAAGTGGAAGTGCCCTAGGTTCTGTTGCTTTGTTTTTTAGATGTTTCAGGAAACACCATACACTTCTCCCGAGTGTCTGTTGGCAATTTACATCCCGCCCATCAGCATAACAAGGCTCCCAGTTCTCCATGGCCTGTCCTGCCTTTCTGGATTTTACACTTTTTTCAGATGGCCCTTTTGACCGGGGGGAAGTGAGACTTCATTGTAGTGCAGATTTCCTTTGCAAGCTTGCTTGGTTGGCCAAAAAGGGCGTATGCGTTTTTTCCTGAATATATTCAGGAAAAAACGCATACGCCCTTTTTGGCCAAGTGCATCATTGTGGACGTTCTGCCTCTTTTCCTATGCTTTCAATGCAATTCCAGTCTACCTCCTGAAATCGGTTTCCTGCAATTCTGCCCCGCTTTCAAGTCCTCTTGGCAGCCTTACTTCAGTCTATTTTTGGACGATAGCTGTCATTTATAACTCTGCAGGTTTGTGAATTACAGTGCCCCTGAGCTCCTTTCTTCAACTCGCTTTCTTTTGAGCTGGCCACAACACCGCATGATGGCTTCAGGCCCTAATCTGGTTCCGGCATGGCACGCTGAGCCTTTGGTTAATTCCTCTTCCTGGTGGGAAATGAGAGTTAAATTTGCCCGTCCAGACACTTCCAGCTATCCTCTCATTGGTTCTCGCTATTCCTGTTCATCTTCCGCAGAAATTGCAAACTGGGCCAAACAGTAGGTTTAAGGGACTGACTCTCCAAGTCGGGAGAGTGTTAGTAAAGCGTCTGGAATGTTGCACCCGAGTACCAGGGTACGAAAACTGAGACATAATTGAACATGTCTCCCGATCACATGGTTGATCATACTTGGGTTCCACATGCATGTTTTAGCTGAAGGAAGAATACCTAAAACCTGGGTAGTTGAAACCCGTGGAATGGTTACCATGCAATATGACTTCAAAGGGTCTTCATTTGCTCACCGAACCTCTCCAATCCTATCACTGCTGCGTTTATGCCCCTGTACACATGCTTGATTCTCTTTCGGAGACATAGCAATCCATAGGTTTTACGATACTTACTAGTCAGGTACATTCTTAGGCGTTTAATATGCGGTGTTGAGTCCATTTCTTTGAGCAAGGAGTAGCTCTTGTCTATTCCATATTTGACTTAAGGAACTTTATCTGTGCTCATTTCAATCTCTGGTTTTATGCAGCACCCCAACTCACCTTTACCCTTAAGCAAGCATAAGTTGGTTTTCTAAATTTGAGACCCTCTTCTGTTCTGTAATTCAATTCCTGTGTAGCCAAGTTTACATTCCGTGTATTACTGATATCTTATGATGTTTCTTTTTCTGTGTGACTTATTTCAGTTAGAATCATCATACCTGAATCCACTCATTGTGCTGCTAAGGGCCTGATGACACAGATTTCATTGCTGAGTGATATTGCTTTGTAAGTAAATACCACAACTTCTTTATCCATTTTTCACTTTCTGCGATGTTGAACTTGTACTGTAAACGAGGTTCTTGTAACCAGAGGCATCCCAAACTTTGGGGTGGCTGTGTTTTTTTGATTTTAATTTCCCTAAGCTATAGGACCATAAGTGGCAGTGCCCTAGGCTCTGTTGGTTTGTTTTTTAGATGT
This sequence comes from Stenella coeruleoalba, assembly GCF_951394435.1. Classification (NCBI taxonomy): domain Eukaryota; kingdom Metazoa; phylum Chordata; class Mammalia; order Artiodactyla; family Delphinidae; genus Stenella; species Stenella coeruleoalba. The sequence goes on from NW_027646269.1 coordinate 2,054,331, forward strand.
TTCAGGAAACACCATACACTTCTCTGGAGTGTCTGTTGGCAATTTACATCCCGCCCATCAGCATAACAAGGCTCCCAGTTCTCCATGGCCTGTCCTGCCTTTCTGGATTTTACACTTTTTTCAGATGGCCCTTTTGACCGGGGGGAAGTGAGACTTCATTGTAGTGCAGATTTCCTTTGCAAGCTTGCTTGGTTGGCCAAAAAGGGCGTATGCGTTTTTTCCTGAATATATTAAGGAAAAAACGCATACGCCCTTTTTGGCCAAGTGCATCATTGTGGACGTTCTGCCTCTTTTCCTAGGCTTTCAATGCAATTCCAGTCTACCTCCTGAAATCGGTTTCCTGCAATTCTGCCCCGCTTTCAAGTCCTCTTGGCAGCCTTACCTCAGTATATTTTTGGACGATAGCTGTCATTTATAACTCTGCAGGTTTGTGAATTACAGTGCCCCTGAGCTCCTTTCTTCAACTCGCTTTCTTTTGAGCTGGCCGCAACACCGCAGGATGGCTTCAGGCCCTAATCTGGTTCCGGCATGGCACGCTGAGCCTTTGGTTAATTCCTCTTCCTGGTGGGAAATGAGAGTTAAATTTGCCCGTCCAGACACCTCCAGCTATCCTCTCATTGGTTCTCGCTATTCCTGTTCATCTTCCGCAGAAATTGCAAACTGGGCCAAACTGTAGGTTAAAGGGACTGACTCTCCAAGTCGGGAGAGTGTTAGTAAAGCGTCTGGAATGTTGCACCCGAGTACCAGGGTACGAAAACTGAGACATATTTGAACACGTCTCCCGATCACATGGTTGATCATACTCTGGGTTCCACATGCATGTTTTAGCTGAAGGAAGAATACCTAAAACCTGGGTAGTTGAAACCCGTGGAATGGTTACCATGCAATATGACTTCAAAGGGTCTTCATTTGCTCACCGAACCTCTCCAATCCTATCACTGCTGCGTTTATGCCCCTGTACACATGCTTGATTCTCTTTCGGAGACATAGCAATCCATAGGTTTTAAGATACTTACTAGTCAGGTTCATTCTTAGGCGTTTAATATGGGGTTTTGAGTCCATTTCATTGAGCATGGAGTAGCTCTTGTCTATTCCATATTTGGCTTAAGGAACTTTATCTGTGCTCATTTCAATCTCTGGTTTTATGCAGCACCCCAACTCACCTTTACCCTTAAGCAAGAATAAGTTGGTTTTCTAAATTTGAGACCCTGTTCTGTTCTGTAATTCAGTTCCTGTGTAGCCAAGTTTACATTCTGTGTATTACTGATATCTTATGATGTTTCTTTTTCTGTGTGACTTATTTCAGTTAGAATCATCATACCTGAATCCACTCATTGTGCTGCTAAGGGCCTGATGACACAGATTTCATTGCTGAGTGATATTGCTTTGTAAGTAAATACCACAACTTCTTTCTCCATTTTTCACTTTCTGCGATGTTGAACTTGTACTGTAAACGAGGTTCTTGTAAACAGAGCCGTTCCAAACTTTGGGGTGGCTGTGTCTTTTTGATTTTAATTTCCCTAAGCTATAGGACCATAAGTGGAAGTGCCCTAGGTTCTGTTGCTTTGTTTTTTAGATGTTTCAGGAAACACCATACACTTCTCCCGAGTGTCTGTTGGCAATTTACATCCCGCCCATCAGCATAACAAGGCTCCCAGTTCTCCATGGCCTGTCCTGCCTTTCTGGATTTTACACTTTTTTCAGATGGCCCTTTTGACCGGGGGGAAGTGAGACTTCATTGTAGTGCAGATTTCCTTTGCAAGCTTGCTTGGTTGGCCAAAAAGGGCGTATGCGTTTTTTCCTGAATATATTCAGGAAAAAACGCATACGCCCTTTTTGGCCAAGTGCATCATTGTGGACGTTCTGCCTCTTTTCCTATGCTTTCAATGCAATTCCAGTCTACCTCCTGAAATCGGTTTCCTGCAATTCTGCCCCGCTTTCAAGTCCTCTTGGCAGCCTTACTTCAGTCTATTTTTGGACGATAGCTGTCATTTATAACTCTGCAGGTTTGTGAATTACAGTGCCCCTGAGCTCCTTTCTTCAACTCGCTTTCTTTTGAGCTGGCCGCAACACCGCAGGATGGCTTCAGGCCCTAATCTGGTTCCGGCACGGCACGCTGAGCCTTTGGTTAATTCCTCTTCCTGGTGGGAAATGAGAGTTAAATTTGCCCGACCAGACACCTCCAGCTATCCTCTCATTGGTTCTCGCTATTCCTGTTCATCTTCCGCAGAAATTGCAAACTGGGCCAAACAGTAGGTTAAAGGGACTGACTCTCCAAGTCGGGAGAGTGTTAGTAAAGCGTCTGGAATGTTGCACCCGAGTACCAGGGTACGAAAACTGAGACATATTTGAACACGTCTCCCGATCACATGGTTGATCATACTCTAGGTTCCACATGCATGTTTTAGCTGAAGGAAGAATACCTTAAACCTGGGTAGTTGAAACCCGTGGAATGGGTACCATGCAATATGACTTCAAAGGGTCTTCATTTGCTCACCGAACCTCTCGAATCCTATCACTGCTGCGTTTATGCCCCTGTACACATGCTTGATTCTCTTTCGGAGACATAGCAATCCATAGGTTTTAAGATACTTACTAGTCAGGTACATTCTTAGGCGTTTAATATGGGGTTTTGAGTCCATTTCGTTGAGCAAGGAGTAGCTCTTGTCTATTCCATATTTGGCTTAAGGAACTTTATCTGTGCTCATTTCAATCTCTGGTTTTATGCAGCACCCCAACTCACCTTTACCCTTAAGCAAGAATAAGTTGGTTTTCTAAATTTGAGACCCTGTTCTGTTCTGTAATTCAGTTCCTGTGTAGCCAAGTTTACATTCTGTGTATTACTGATATCTTATGATGTTTCTTTTTCTGTGTGACTTATTTCAGTTAGAATCATCATACCTGAATCCACTCATTGTGCTGCTAAGGGCCTGATGACACAGATTTCATTGCTGAGTGATATTGCTTTGTAAGTAAATACCACAACTTCTTTATCCATTTTTCACTTTCTGCGATGTTGAACTTGTACTGTAAACGAGGTTCTTGTAAACAGAGGCGTCCCAAACTTTGGGGTGGCTGTGTCTTTTTGATTTTAATTTCTCTAAGCTATAGGACCATAAGTGGCAGTGCCCTAGGCTCTGTTGCTTTGTTTTTTAGATGTTTCAGGAAACACCATACACTTCTCCGGAGTGTCTGTTGGCAATTTACATCCCGCCCATCAGCATAACAAGGCTCCCAGTTCTCCATGGCCTGTCCTGCCTTTCTGGATTTTACACTTTTTTCAGATGGCCCTTTTGACCGGGGGGAAGTGAGACTTCATTGTAGTGCAGATTTCCTTTGCAAGCTTGCTTGGTTGGCCAAAAAGGACGTATGCGTTTTTTCCTGAATATATTCAGGAAAAAACGCATACGCCCTTTTTGGCCAAGTGCATCATTGTGGACGTTCTGCCTCTTTTCCTATGCTTTCAATGCAATTCCAGTCTACCTCCTGAAATCGGTTTCCTGCAATTCTGCCCCGCTTTCAAGTCCTCTTGGCAGCCTTACTTCAGTATATTTTTGGACGATAGCTGTCATTTATAACTCTGCAGGTTTGTGAATTACAGTGCCACTGAGCTCCTTTCTTCAACTCGCTTTCTTTTGAGCTGGCCGCAACACTGCAGGATGGCTTCAGGCCCTAATCTGGTTCCGGCACGGCACGCTGAGCCTTTGGTTAATTCCTCTTCCTGGTGGGAAATGAGAGTTAAATTTGCCCGTCCAGACACCTCCAGCTATCCTCTCATTGGTTCTCGCTATTCCTGTTCATCTTCCGCAGAAATTGCAAACTGGGCCAAACAGTAGGTTAAAGGGACTGACTCTCCAAGTGGGGAGAGTGTTAGTAAAGCGTCTGGAATGTTGCACCCGAGTACCAGGGTACGAAAACTGAGACATATTTGAACACGTCTCCCGATCACATGGTTGATCATACTCTAGGTTCCACATGCATGTTTTAGCTGAAGGAAGAATACGTTAAACCTGGGTAGTTGAAACCCGTGGAATGGGTACCATGCAATATGACTTCAAAGGGTCTTCATTTGCTCACCGAACCTCTCCAATCCTATCACTGCTGCGTTTATGCCCCTGTACACATGCTTGATTCTCTTTCGGAGACATAGCAATCCATAGGTTTTAAGATACTTACTAGTCAAGTACATTCTTAGGCGTTTAATATGGCGTTTTGAGTCCATTTCGTTGAGCAAGGAGTATCTGTTGTCTATTCCATATTTGGCTTAAGGAACTTTATCTGTGCTCATTTCAATCTCTGGTTTTATGCAGCACTCCAACTCACCTTTACCCTTAAGCAAGAATAAGTTGGTTTTCTAAATTTGAGACCCTGTTCTGTTCTGTAATTCAGTTCCTGTGTAGCCAAGTTTACATTCTGTGTATTACTGATATCTTATGATGTTTCTTTTTCTGTGTGACTTATTTCAGTTAGAATCATCATACCTGAATCCACTCATTGTGCTGCTAAGGGCCTGATGACACAGATTTCATTGCTGAGTGATATTGCTTTGTAAGTAAATACCACAACTTCTTTATCCATTTTTCACTTTCTGCGATGTTGAACTTGTACTGTAAACGAGGTTCTTGTAAACAGAGGCGTCCCAAACTTTGGGGTGGCTGTGTCTTTTTGATTTTAATTTCTCTAAGCTATAGGACCATAAGTGGCAGTGCCCTAGGCTCTGTTGCTTTGTTTTTTAGATGTTTCAGGAAACACCATACACTTCTCCGGAGTGTCTGTTGGCAATTTACATCCCGCCCATCAGCATAACAAGGCTCCCAGTTCTCCATGGCCTGTCCTGCCTTTCTGGATTTTACATCTTTTTCAGATGGCCCTTTTGACCAGGGGGAAGTGAGACTTCATTGTAGTGCAGATTTCCTTTTCAAGCTTGCTTGGTTGGCCAAAAAGGGCGTATGCGTTTTTTCGTGAATATATTCAGGAAAAAACGCATACGCCCTTTTTGGCCAAGTGCATCATTGTGGACGTTCTGCCTCTTTTCCTATGCTTTCAATGCAATTCCAGTCTACCTCCTGAAATCGGTTTCCTGCAATTCTGCCCCGCTTTCAAGTCCTCTTGGCAGCCTTACTTCAGTCTATTTTTGGACGATAGCTGTCATTTATAACTCTGCAGGTTTGTGAATTACAGTGCCCCTGAGCTCCTTTCTTCAACTCGCTTTCTTTTGAGCTGGCCGCAACACCGCAGGATGGCTTCAGGCCCTAATCTGGTTCCGGTACGGCACGCTGAGCCTTTGGTTATTTCCTCTTCCTGGTGGGAAATGAGAGTTAAATTTGCCCGTCCAGACACCTCCAGCTAGCCTCTCATTGGTTCTCGCTATTCCTGTTCATCTTCCGCAGAAATTGCAAACTGGGCCAAACAGGAGGTTAAAGGTGCTGACTCTCCAAGTGGGGAGAGTGTTAGTAAAGCGTCTGGAATGTTGCACCCGAGTACCAGGGTACGAAAAGTGAGACATATTTAAACACGTCTCCCGATCACATGGTTGATCATACTCTAGGTTCCACATGCATGTTTTAGCTGAAGGAAGAATACCTTAAACCTGGAGAGTTAAGACCCGTGTAATGGGTACCATGCAATATGACTTCAAAGGGTCTTCATTTGCTCACCGAACCTCTCCAATCCTATCACTGCTGCGTTTATGCCCCTGTACACATGCTTGATTCTCTTTTGGAGACATAGCAATCCATAGGTTTTACGATACTTACTAGTCAGGTACATTCTTAGGCGTTTAATATGCGGTGTTGAGTCCATTTCGTTGAGCAAGGAGTAGCTCTTGTCTATTCCATATTTGACTTAAGGAACTTTATCTGTGCTCATTTCAATCTCTGGTTTTATGCAGCACCCCAACTCACCTTTACCCTTAAGCAAGCATAAGTTGGTTTTCTAAATTTGAGACCCTGTTCTGTTCTGTAATTCAGTTCCTGTGTAGCCAAGTTTACATTCCGTGTATTACTGATATCTTATGATGTTTCTTTTTCTGTGTGACTTACTTCAGTTACAATCATCATACCTGAATCCACTCATTGTGCTGCTAAGGGCCTGATGACACAGATTTCATTGCTGAGTGATATTGCTTTGTAAGTAAATACCACAACTTCTTTATCCATTTTTCACTTTCTGCGATGTTGAACTTGTACTGTAAATGAGGTTCTTGTAAACAGAGGCATCCCAAACTTTGGGGTGGCTGTGTTTTTTTGATTTTAATTTCTCTAAGCTATAGGACCATAAGTGGCAGTGCCCTAGGCTCTGTTGCTTTGTTTTTTAGATGTTTCAGGAAACACCATACACTTCTCCGGAGTGTCTGTTGGCAATTTACATCCCGCCCATCAGCATAACAAGGCTCCCAGTTCTCCATGGCCTGTCCTGCCTTTCTGGATTTTACACTTTTTTCAGATGGCCCTTTTGACCGGGGGGAAGTGAGACTTCATTGTAGTGCAGATTTCCTTTGCAAGCTTGCTTGGTTGGCCAAAAAGGGCGTATGCGTTTTTTCCTGAATATATTCAGGAAAAAACGCATACGCCCTTTTTGGCCAAGTGCATCATTGTGGACGTTCTGCCTCTTTTCCTATGCTTTCAATGCAATTCCAGTCTACCTCCTGAAATCGGTTTCCTGCAATTCTGCCCCGCTTTCAAGTCCTCTTGGCAGCCTTACTTCAGTCTATTTTTGGACGATAGCTGTCATTTATAACTCTGCAGGTTTGTGAATTACAGTGCCCCTGAGCTCCTTTCTTCAACTCGCTTTCTTTTGAGCTGGCCGCAACACCACAGGATGGCTTCAGGCCCTAATCTGGTTCCGGCACGGCACGCTGAGCCTTTGGTTAATTCCTCTTCCTGGTGGGAAATGAGAGTTAAATTTGCCCGTCCAGACACCTCCAGCTATCCTCTCATTGGTTCTCGCTATTCCTGTTCATCTTCCGCAGAAATTGCAAACTGGGCCAAACAGTAGGTTAAAGGGACTGACTCTCCAAGTCGGGAGAGTGTTAGTAAAGCGTCTGGAATGTTGCACCCGAGTACCAGGGTACGAAAACTGAGACATATTTGAACACGTCTCCCGATCACATGGTTGATCATACTCTAGGTTCCACATGCATGTTTTAGCTGAAGGAAGAATACGTTAAACCTGGGTAGTTGAAACCCGTGGAATGGGTACCATGCAATATGACTTCAAAGGGTCTTCATTTGCTCACCGAACCTCTCGAATCCTATCACTGCTGCGTTTATGCCCCTGTACACATGCTTGATTCTCTTTCGGAGACATAGCAATCCATAGGTTTTAAGATACTTACTAGTCAGGTACATTCTTAGGCGTTTAATATGGGGTATTGAGTCCATTTCGTTGAGCAAGGAGTAGCTCTTGTCTATTCCATATTTGGCTTAAGGAACTTTATCTGTGCTCATTTCAATCTCTGGTTTTATGCAGCACCCCAACTCACCTTTACCCTTAAGCAAGAATAAGTTGGTTTTCTAAATTTGAGACCCTGTTCTGTTCTGTAATTCAGTTCCTGTGTAGCCAAGTTTACATTCTGTGTATTACTGATATCTTATGATGTTTCTTTTTCTGTGTGACTTATTTCAGTTAGAATCATCATACCTGAATCCACTCATTGTGCTGCTAAGGGCCTGATGACACAGATTTCATTGCTGAGTGATATTGCTTTGTAAGTAAATACCACAACTTCTTTCTCCATTTTTCACTTTCTGCGATGTTGAACTTGTACTGTAAACGAGGTTCTTGTAAACAGAGCCGTTCCAAACTTTGGGGTGGCTGTGTCTTTTTGATTTTAATTTCCCTAAGCTATAGGATCATAAGTGGAAGTGCCTTAGGCTCTGTTGCTTTGTTTTTTGGATGTTTCAGGAAACACCATACACTTCTCCCGAGTGTCTGTTGGCAATTTACATCCCGCCCATCAGCATAACAAGGCTCCCAGTTCTCCATGGCCTGTCCTGCCTTTCTGGATTTTACACTTTTTTCAGTTGGCCCTTTTGACCGGGGGGAAGTGAAACTTCATTGTAGTGCAGATTTCCTTTGCAAGCTTGCTTGGTTGGCCAAAAAGGACGTATGCGTTTTTTCCTGAATATATTCAGGAAAAAACGCATACGCCCTTTTTGGCCAAGTGCATCATTGTGGACGTTCTGCCTCTTTTCCTATGCTTTCAACGCAATTCCAGTCTACCTCCTGAAATCGGTTTCCTGCAATTCTGCCCCGCTTTCAAGTCCTCTTGGCAGCCTTACTTCAGTATATTTTTGGATGATAGCTGTCATTTATAACTCTGCAGGTTTGTGAATTACAGTGCCCCTGAGCTCCTTTCTTCAACTCGCTTTCTTTTGAGCTGGCCGCAACACCGCATGATGGCTTCACGCCCTAATCTGGTTCCGGTACGGCACGCTGAGCCTTTGGTTATTTCCTCTTCCTGGTGGGAAATGAGAGTTAAATTGGCCCGTCCAGACACCTCCAGCTAGCCTCTCATTGGTTCTCGCTATTCCTGTTCATCTTCCACAGAAATTGCAAACTGGGCCAAACAGGATGTTAAAGGGACTGACTCTCCAAGTGGGGAGAGTGTTAGTAAAGCGTCTGGAATGTTGCACCCGAGTACCAGGGTACGAAAACTGAGACATATTTGAACACGTCTCCCGATCACATGGTTGATCATACTCTAGGTTCCAAATGCATGTTTTAGCTGAAGGAAGAATACCTTAAACCTGGAGAGTTGAGACCCGTGTAATGGGTACCATGCAATATGACTTCAAAGGGTCTTCATTTGCTCACCGAACCTCTCGAATCCTATCACTGCTGCGTTTATGCCCCTGTACACATGCTTGATTCTCTTTTGGAGACATAGCTATCCATAGGTTTTACGATACTTAGTAGTCAGGTACATTCTTAGGTGTTTAATATGCGGTGTTGAGTCCATTTCGTTGAGCAAGGAGTAGCTCTTGTCTATTCCATATTTGACTTAAGGAACTTTATCTGTGCTCATTTCAATCTCTGGTTTTATGCAGCACCCCAACTCACCTTTCCCCTTAAGCAAGCATAAGTTGGTTTTCTAAATTTGAGACCCTGTTCTGTTCTGTAATTCAGTTCCTGTGTAGCCAAGTTTACATTCCGTGTATTACTGATATCTTATGATGTTTCTTTTTCTGTGTGACTTATTTCAGTTAGAATCATCATACCTGAATCCACTCATTGTGATGCTAAGGGCCTGATGACATAGATTTCATTGCTGAGTGATATTGCTTTGTAAGTAAATACCACAACTTCTTTATCCATTTTTCACTTTCTGCGATGTTGAACTTGTACTGTAAACGAGGTTCTTGTAAACAGAGGCGTCGCAAAGTTTGGGGTGGCTGTGTCTTTTTGATTTTAATTTCCCTAAGCTATAGGACCATAAGTGGAAGTGCCCTAGGCTCTGTTGCTTTGTTTTTTAGATATTTCAGGAAACACCATACACTTCTCCCGAGTGTCTGTTGGCAATTTACATCCCGCCCATCAGCATAACAAGGCTCCCAGTTCTCCATGGCCTGTCCTGCCTTTCTGGATTTTACACTTTTTTCAGTTGGCCCTTTTGACCGGGGGGAAGTGAAACTTCATTGTAGTGCAGATTTCCTTTGCAAGCTTGCTTGGTTGGCCAAAAAGGACGTATGCGTTTTTTCCTGAATATATTCAGGAAAAAACGCATACGCCCTTTTTGGCCAAGTGCATCATTGTGGACGTTCTGCCTCTTTTCCTATGCTTTCAACGCAATTCCAGTCTACCTCCTGAAATCGGTTTCCTGCAATTCTGCCCCGCTTTCAAGTCCTCTTGGCAGCCTTACTTCAGTATATTTTTGGATGATAGCTGTCATTTATAACTCTGCAGGTTTGTGAATTACAGTGCCCCTGAGCTCCTTTCTTCAACTCGCTTTCTTTTGAGCTGGCCGCAACACCGCATGATGGCTTCACGCCCTAATCTGGTTCCGGTACGGCACGCTGAGCCTTTGGTTATTTCCTCTTCCTGGTGGGAAATGAGAGTTAAATTGGCCCGTCCAGACACCTCCAGCTAGCCTCTCATTGGTTCTCGCTATTCCTGTTCATCTTCCACAGAAATTGCAAACTGGGCCAAACAGGATGTTAAAGGGACTGACTCTCCAAGTGGGGAGAGTGTTAGTAAAGCGTCTGGAATGTTGCACCCGAGTACCAGGGTACGAAAACTGAGACATATTTGAACACGTCTCCCGATCACATGGTTGATCATACTCTAGGTTCCAAATGCATGTTTTAGCTGAAGGAAGAATACCTTAAACCTGGAGAGTTGAGACCCGTGTAATGGGTACCATGCAATATGACTTCAAAGGGTCTTCATTTGCTCACCGAACCTCTCGAATCCTATCACTGCTGCGTTTATGCCCCTGTACACATGCTTGATTCTCTTTTGGAGACATAGCTATCCATAGGTTTTACGATACTTAGTAGTCAGGTACATTCTTAGGTGTTTAATATGCGGTGTTGAGTCCATTTCGTTGAGCAAGGAGTAGCTCTTGTCTATTCCATATTTGACTTAAGGAACTTTATCTGTGCTCATTTCAATCTCTGGTTTTATGCAGCACCCCAACTCACCTTTCCCCTTAAGCAAGCATAAGTTGGTTTTCTAAATTTGAGACCCTGTTCTGTTCTGTAATTCAGTTCCTGTGTAGCCAAGTTTACATTCCGTGTATTACTGATATCTTATGATGTTTCTTTTTCTGTGTGACTTATTTCAGTTAGAATCATCATACCTGAATCCACTCATTGTGATGCTAAGGGCCTGATGACATAGGTTTCATTGCTGAGTGATATTGCTTTGTAAGTAAATACCACAACTTCTTTATCCATTTTTCACTTTCTGCGATGTTGAACTTGTACTGTAAACGAGGTTCTTGTAAACAGAGGCGTCGCAAAGTTTGGGGTGGCTGTGTCTTTTTGATTTTAATTTCCCTAAGCTATAGGACCATAAGTGGAAGTGCCCTAGGCTCTGTTGCTTTGTTTTTTAGATATTTCAGGAAACACCATACACTTCTCCCGAGTGTCTGTTGGCAATTTACATCCCGCCCATCAGCATAACAAGGCTCCCAGTTCTCCATGGCCTGTCCTGCCTTTCTGGATTTTACACTTTTTTCAGATGGCCCTTTTGACCGGGGGGAAGTGACACTTCATTGGAGTGCAGATTACCTTTGCAAGCTTGCTTGGTTGGCCAAAAAGGGCGTATGCGTTTTTTCCTGAATATATTCAGGAAAAAACGCATACGCCCTTTTTGGCCAAGTGCATCATTGTGGACGTTCTGCCTCTTTTCCTATGCTTTCAATGCAATTCCAGTCTACCTCCTGAAATCGGTTTCCTGCAATTCTGCCCCGCTTTCAAGTCCTCTAGGCAGCCTTACTTCAGTATATATTTGGACGATAGCTGTCATTTATAACTCTGCAGGTTTGTGAATTACAGTGCCCCTGAGCTCCTATCTTCAACTCGCTTTCTTTTGAGCTGGCCGCAACACCGCAGGATGGCTTCAGGCCCTAATCTGGTTCTGGCACGGCACGCTGAGCCTTTGGTTAATTCCTCTTCCTGGTGGGAAATGAGAGTTAAATTTGCCCGTCCAGACACCTCCAGCTAGCCTCTCATTGGTTCTCGCTATTCCTGTTCATCTTCCGCAGAAATTGCAAACTGGGCCAAACAGGAGGTTAAAGGGACTGACTCTCCAAGTCGGGAGAGTGTTAGTAAAGCGTCTGGAATGTTGCACCCGAGTACCAGGGTACGAAAACTGAGACATATTTGAACACATCTCCCGATCACATGGTTGATCATACTCTAGGTTCCACATGCATGTTTTAACTGAAGGAAGAATACCTTAAACCTGGGTAGTTGAAACCCGTGGAATGGGTACCATGCAATATGACTTCAAAGGGTCTTCATTTGCTCACGAACCTCTCCAATCCTATCACTGCTGCATTTATGCCCCTGTACACATGCTTGATTCTCTTTCGGAGACATAGCAATCTATAGGTTTTAAGATACTTACTAGTCAGGTACATTCTTAGGCGTTTAATATGCGGTGTTGAGTCCATTTCGTTGAGCAAGGAGTAGCTCTTGTCTATTCCATATTTGGGTTAAGGAACTTTATCTGTGCTCATTTCAATCTCTGGTTTTATGCAGCACCCCAACTCACCTTTCCCCTTAAGCAAGCGTAAGTTGTTTTTCTAAATTTGAGACCCTGTTCTGTTCTGTAATTCAGTTCCTGTGTAGCCAAGTTTACATTCCGTGTATTAGTGATATCTTATGATGTTCCTTTTTCTGTGTGACTTATTTCAGTTAGAATCATCGTACCTGAATCCACTCTTTATGCTGCTACGGGCCTGATGACATAGATTTCATTGCTGAGTGATACTGCATTGTACGTAAGTACCACAAGTTCTTTATCCATTTTTCACTTTCTGTGATATTGAACTTGTATGGTAAATGAGATTCTTGTAAACAGAGGCGTCCCAAACTTTGGGGTGGCTGTGTCTTTTTGATTTTAATTTCCCTAAGCTATAGGACCATAAGTGGAAGTGACCTTGGCTCTGTTGCTTTGTTTTTTGGATGTTTCAGGAAACACCATACACTTCTCCCGAGTGTGTGTTGGCAGTTTACATCCCGTCCATCAGCATAACAAGGCTCCCAGTTCTCCATGGCCTGTCCTGCCTTTCTGGATTTTACACTTTTTTCAGATGGCCCTTTTGACCGGGGGGAAGTGAGACTTCATTGTAGTGCAGATTTCTTTTGCAAGCTTGCTTGGTTGGCCAAAAAGGGCGTATGCGTTTTTTCCTGAATATATTCAGGAAAAAACGCATACGCCCTTTTTGGCCAAGTGCATCATTGTGGACGTTCTGCCTCTTTTCCTATGCTTGAAATGCAATTCCAGTCTACCTCCTGAAATCGGTTTCCTGCAATTCTGCCCCGCTTTCAAGTCCTCTTGGCCGCCTTACTTCAGTATATTTTTGGACGATAGCTGTCATTTATAACTCTGCAGGTTTGTGAATTACAGTGCCCCTGAGCTCCTTTCTTCAACTCGCTTTCTTTTGAGCAGGCCGCAAAACCGCAGGATGGCTTCAGGCCCTAATCTGGTTCCGGCACGGCACACTGAGCCTTTGGTTATTTCCTCTTCCTGGTGGGAAATGAGAGTTAAATTTGCCCGTCCAGACACCTCCAGCTAATCTCTCATTGGTTCTCGCTATTCCTGTTCATCTTCCGCAGAAATTGCAAACTTGGGCAAACAGGAGGTTAAAGGCGCTGACTCTCCAAGTGGGGAGAGTGTTAGTAAAGCGTCTGGAATGTTGCACCCGAGTACCAGGGGAGAAGCACTGAGACATATTTGAACACGTCTCCCGTTCACACGGTTGATCATACTCTGGGTTCCACATGCATGTTTTAGCTGAAGGAAGAATACCTTAAACCTGGAGAGTTGAGACCCGTGGAATGGGTACCATGCAATATGATTTCAAAGGGTCTTCATTTGCTCACCGAACCTCTCCATTCCTATCACTGCTGCATTTACGCCCCTGTACACATGCTTGATTCTCTTTTGGAGACATAGCAATCCATAGGTTTTAAGGTACTTACTAGTCAGGTACATTCTTAGACGTTTAATATGGGGTGTTGAGTCCATTTCGTTGAGCAAGGATTAGCTCTTGTCTATTCCATATTTGGCTTAAGGAACTTTATCTGTGCTCATTTCAATCTCTGGTTTTATGCAGCACCCCAACTCACCTTTCCCCTTAAGCAAGCATAAGATGGTTTTCTAAATTTGAGACCCTGTTCTGTTTTGGAATTCTGTTCCTGTGTAGCCAAGTTTACATTCCGTGTATTAGTGATATCTTATGATGTTTCTTTTTCTGTGTGACTTATTTCAGTTAGAATCATCGTACCTGAATCCACTCATTATGCTGCTACGGGCCTGATGACATAGATTTCATTGCTGAGTGATACTGCATTGTACGTAAGTACCACAAGTTCTTTATCCATTTTTCACTTTCTGTGATATTGAACTTGTACGGTAAACGAGGTTCTTGTAAACAGAGGCGTCCCAAACTTTGGGGTGGCTGTGTCTTTTTGATTTTAATTTCCCTAAGCTATAGGACCATAAGTGGAAGTGCCCTAGGCTCTGTTGGTTTGTTTTTTCGATGTTTCAGGAAACACCATACACTTCTCCCGAGTGTCTGTTGGCAATTTACATCCCGCCCATCAGCATAACAAGGCTCCCAGTTCTCCATGGCCTGTCCTGCCTTTCTGGATTTTACACTTTTTTCAGATGGCCCTTTTGACTGGGGGGAAGTGAGACTTCATTGTAGTGCAGATTTCCTTTGCAAGCTTGCTTGGTTGGCCAAAAAGGGCGTATGCGTTTTTTCCTGAATATATTCAGGAAAAAACGCATAAGCCCTTTTTGGCCAAGTGCATCATTGTGGACGTTCTGCCTCTTTTCCTATGCTTTCAATGCAATTCCAGTCTACCTCCTGAAATCGGTTTCCTGCAATTCTGTCCCGCTTTCAAGTCCTCTTGGCAGCCTTACTTCAGTATATTTTTGGACGATAGCTGTCATTTATAACCCTGCAGTTTTGTGAATTACAGTGCCCCTGAGCTCCTTTCTTCAACTCGCTTTCTTGTTAGCTGGCCGCAACACCGCAGGATGGCTTCAGGCCCTAATCTTGTTCCGGCATATCACGATGAGCCTTTGGTTAATTCCTCTTCCTGGTGGGAAATGAGAGTTAAATTTGCCCGTCCAGACACTTCCAGCTAGTCTCTCATTGATTCTCGCTATTCCTGTTCTTCTTCCACAGAAATTGCAAACTGGTCCAAACAGGATGTTAAAGAGACTGACTCTCCAAGTCGGGAGAGTGTTAGTAAAGCGACTGGAATGTTGCACCCGAGTACCAGGGTACGAAAACTGAGACATATTTGAACACGTCTCCCATTCACACGGTTGATCATACTCTGGGTTCCACATGCATGTTTTAGCTGAAGGAAGAATACCTTAAACCTGGTGAGGTGAGACCTGTGTAATGGGTACCATGCAATATGACTTCAAAGGGTCTTCATTTGCTCACCGAACCTCTCCAATCCTATCACTGCTGCGTTTATGCCCCTGTACACACGCTTGATTCTCTTTTGGAGACATAGCAATACATAGGTTTTAAGATACTTACTAGTCAGGTATATTCTTAGGCGTTTAATATGGGGTGTTGAGTCCATTTCGTTGAGCAAGGAGTAGCTCTTGTCTATTCCATATTTGGCTTAAGGAACTTTATCTGTGCTCATTTCAATCTCTGGTTTTATGCAGCACCCCAACTCACCTTTCCCCTTAAGCAAGCATAAGTTGGTTTTCTAGATTTGAGACCCTGTTCTGTTTTGGAATTCAGTTCCTCTGTAGCCAAGTTTACATTCCATGTATTAGTGATATCCTATGATGTTTCTTTTTCTGTGTGACTTATTTCAGTTAGAATCATCCTACCTGAATCCACTCATTATGCTGCTACGGGCCTGATGACATAGATTTCATTGCTGAGTGATACTGCATTGTACGTAAGTACCACAAGTTCTTTATCCATTTTTCACTTTCTGTGATATTGAACTTGTACGGTAAACGAGGTTCTTGTAAACAGAGCCGTTCCAAACTTTGGGGTGGCTGTGTCTTTTTGATTTTAATTTCCCTAAGCTATAGGACCATAAGTGGAAGTGCCCTAGGCTCTGTTGCTTTGTTTTTTAGATGTTTCAGGAAACACCATACACTTCTCCAGAGTGTCTGTTGGCAATTTACATCCCGCCCATCAGCATAACAAGGCTCCCAGTTCTCCATGGCCTGTCCTGCCTTTCTGGATTTTACACTTTTTTCAGATGGCCCTTTTGACCGGGGGGAAGTGAGACTTCATTGTAGTGCAGATTTCCTTTGCAAGCTTGCTTGGTTGGCCAAAAAGGGCGTATGCGTTTTTTCATGAATATATTCAGGAAAAATCGCATACGCCCTTTTTGGCCAAGTGCATCAATGCGGACATTCTGCCTCTTTTCCTATGCTTTCAATGCAATTCCAGTCTACCTCCTGAAATTGGTTTACTGCAATTCTGCCCCGCTTTCAAGTCCTCTTGGCAGCCTTACTTCAGTATATTTTTGGACGATAGCTGTCATTTATAACTCTGCAGGTTTGTGAATTACAGTGCCCCTGAGCTCCTTTCTTCAACTCGCTTTCTTGTGAGCTGGCCGCAACACCGCAGGATGGCTTCAGGCCCTAATCTGCTTCCGGCACGGCACGCTGAGCCTTTGGCTAATTCCTCTTCCTGATGGGAAATGAGAGTTAAATTTGCCCGTCCAGACACCTCCAGCTAGTCTCTCATTTGTTCTCCCTATTCCTGTTCATCTTCCGCAGAAATTGCAAACTGGGCCAAACAGGAGGTTAAAGGCGCTCACTCTCCAAGTGGGGAGAGTGTTAGTAAAGCATCTGGAATGTTGCACCCGAGTACCAGGGGAGGAAAACTGAGACATATTTGAACACGTCTCCCGTTCACACGGTTGATCATACTCTGGGTTCCACATGCATGTTTTAGCTGAAGGAAGAATACCTAAAACATGGAGAGTTGAGACCTGTGTAATGGGTACCATGCAATATGACTTCAAAGGGTCTTCATTTGCTCACCGAACCTCTCCAATCCTATCACTGCTGCGTTTATGCCCCTGTACACATGCTTGATTCTCTTTTGGAGACATAGCAATCCATAGGTTTTAAGATACTTACTAGTCAAGTACATTCTTAGGCGTTTAATATGGGGTGTTGAGTCCATTTCGTTGAGCAAGGAGTAGCTCTTGTCTATTCCATATTTGGCTTAAGGAACTTTATCTGTGCTCATTTCGATCTCTGGTTTTATGCAGCACCCCAACTCACCTTTCCCCTTAAGCAAGCATAAGTTGGTTTTCTAAATTTGAGACCTTGTTCTGTTCTGTAATTCAGTTCCTGTGTAGCCAAGTTTACATTCCGTGTATTACTGATATCTTATGATGTTTCTTTTTCTGTGTGACTTATTTCAGTTAGAATCATCATACCTGAATCCACTCATTGTGCTGCTAAGGGCCTGATGACATAGATTTCATTGCTGAGTGATATTGTTTTGTAAGTAAATACCACAAATTCTTTATCCATTTTTCACATTCTGCGATGTTGAACTTGTACTGTAAACGAGGTTCTTGTAAACAGAGGCGTCCCAAACTTTGGGGTGGCTGTGTCTTTTTGATTTTAATTTCCCTAAGCTATAGGACCATAAGTGGCAGTGCCCTAAGCTCTGTTGCTTTGTTTTTTAGATGTTTCAGGAAACACCATACACTTCTCCCGATTGGTTGTTGGCAATTCACATCCCGCCCATCAGCATAACAAGGCTCCCAGTTCTCCATGGCCTGTCCTGCCTTTCTGGATTTTACACTTTTTTCAGATGGCCCTTTTGACCGGGGGGAAGTGAGACTTCATTGTAGTGCAGATTTCCTTTGCAAGCTTGCTTGGTTGGCCAAAAAGGGCGTATGCGTTTTTTCCTGAATATATTCAGGAAAAAACGCATACGCCCTTTTTGGCCAAGTGCATCATTGTGGACGTTCTGCCTCTTTTCCTATGATTTCAATACAATTCCAGTCTACCTCCTGAAATCGGTTTCCTGCAATTCTGCCCCGTTTTCAAGTCCTCTTGGCAGCCTTACTTCAGTCTATTTTTGGACGATAGCTGTCATTTATAACTCTGCAGGTTTGTGAATTACAGTGCCCCTGAGCTCCTATCTTCAACTCGCTTTCTTTTGAGCTGGCCGCAACACCGCAGGATGGCTTCAGGCCCTAATCTGGTTCCGGCACGGCACGCTGAGCCTTTGGTTAATTCCTCTTCCTGGTGGGAAATGAGAGTTAAATTTGCCCGTCCAGACACCTCCAGCTAGCCTCTCATTGGTTCTCGCTATTCCTGTTCATCTTCCGCAGAAATTGCAAACTGGGCCAAACAGGAGGTTAAAGGGACTGACTCTCCAAGTCGGGAGAGTGTTAGTAAAGCGTCTGGAATGTTGCACCCGAGTACCAGGGTACGAAAACTGAGACATATTTGAACACGTCTCCCGATCACATGGTTGATCATACTCTAGGTTCCACATGCATGTTTTAACTGAAGGAAGAATACCTTAAACCTGGGTAGTTGAAACCCGTGGAATGGGTACCATGCAATATGACTTCAAAGGGTCTTCATTTGCTCACCGAACCTCTCCAATCCTATCACTGCTGCGTTTATGCCCCTGTACACATGCTTGATTCTCTTTCGGAGACATAGCAATCCATAGGTTTTAAGATTCTTACTAGTCAGGTACATTCTTAGGCGTTTAATATGCGGTGTTGAGTTCATTTCTTTGAGCAAGGAGTAGCTCTTGTCTATTCCATATTTGGCTTAAGGAACTTTATCTGTGCTCATTTCAATCTCTGGTTTTATGCAGCACCCCAACTCACCTTTCCCCTTAAGCAAGCATAAGTTGGTTTTCTAAATTTGAGACCCTGTTCTGTTCTGTAATTCAGTTCCTGTGTAGCCAAGTTTACATTCCGTGTATTACTGATATCTTATGATGTTTCTTTTTCTGTGTGACTTATTTCAGTTAGAATCATCATACCTGAATCCACTCATTGCGCTGCTAAGGGCCTGATGACACAGATTTCATTGCTGAGTGATATTGCTTTGTAAGTGAATACCACAACTTCTTTATCCATTTTTCACTTTCTGTGATGTTGAACTTGTACTGTAAACGAGGTTCTTGTAAACAGAGCCGTTCCAAACTTTGGGGTGGCTGTGTCTTTTTGATTTTAATTTCCCTAAGCTATAGGACCATAAGTGGAAGTGCCCTAGGTTCTGTTGCTTTGTTTTTTAGATGTTTCAGGAAACACCATACACTTCTCCCGAGTGTCTGTTGGCAATTTACATCCCGCCCATCAGCATAACAAGGCTCCCAGTTCTCCATGGCCTGTTGCCTTTCTGGATTTTACACTTTTTTCAGATGGCCCTTTTGACCTGGGGGAAGTGAGACTTCATTGTAGTGCAGATTTCCTTTGCAAGCTTGCTTGGTTGGCCAAAAAGGGCGTATACGTTTCTTCCTGAATATATTCAGGAAAAAACGCATACGCCCTTTTTGGTCAAGTGCATCATTGTGGACGTTCTGCCTCTTTTCCTATGCTTTCAATGCAATTCCAGTCTACCTCCTGAAATCGGTTTCCTGCAATTCTGCCCCGCTTTCAAGTCCTCTTGGCAGCCTTACTTCAGTATATTTTTGGACGATAGCTGTCATTTATAACTCTGCAGGTTTGTGAATTACAGTGCCCCTGAGCTCCTTTCTTCAACTCGCTTTCTTGTGACCTGGCCGCAACACCGCAGGATGGCTTCAGGCCCTAATCTGGTTCCGGACCGGCATGCTGAGCCTTTGGTTAATTCCTCTTCCTGGTGGGAAATGAGAGTTAAATTTGCCCGTCCAGACATCTCCAGCTAGCCTCTCATTGGTTCTCGCTATTCCTGTTCATCTTCTGCAGAAATTGCAAACTGGGCCAAACAGCAGGTTAAAGGGACTGACTCTCCAAGTCGGGAGAGTGTTAGTAAAGCGTCTGGAATGTTGCACCCGAGTACCAGGGGAGGAAAACTGAGACATATTTGAACACATCTCCCGTTCACATGGTTGATCATACTCTGGGTTCCACATGCATGTTTTAGCTGAAGGAAGAATACCTTAAACCTGGAGAGTTGAGAGCCGTGTAATGGGTACCATGCAATATGACTTCAAAGGGTCTTCATTTGCTCACCGAACCTCTCCAATCATATCACTGCTGCGTTTATGCCCCTGTACACACGCTTGATTCTCTTTTGGAGACATAGTAATCCATAGGTTTTAAGATACTTACTAGTCAGGTACATTCTTAGGCGTTTAATATGCGGTGTTGAGTCCATTTCGTTGAGCAAGGAGTAGCTCTTGTCTATTCCATATTTGGCTTAAGGAACTTTATCTGTGCTCATTTCAATCTCTGGTTTTATGCAGCACCCCAACTCACCTTTACCCTTAAGCAAGCATAAGTTGGTTTTCTAAATTTGAGACCCTGTTCTGTTTTGGAATGCAGTTCCTGTGTAGCCAAGTTTACATTCCGTGTATTAGTGATATCTTATGATGTTTCTTTTTCTGTGTGACTTATTTCAGTTAGAATCATTGTACCTGAATCCACTCATTATGCTGCTACGGGCCTGATGACATAGATTTCATTGCTGAGTGATACTGCATTGTACGTAAGTGCCACAAGTTCTTTATCCATTTTTCACTTTCTGTGATATTGAACTTGTACGGTAAACGAGGTTCTTGTAAACGGAGGCGTCCCAAACTTTGGGGTGGCTGTGTCTTTTTGATTTTAATTTCCCTAAGCTATAGGACCATAAGTGGCAGTGCCCTAGGCTCTGTTGCTTTGTTTTTTAGATGTTTCAGGAAACACCATACACTTCTCCTGAGTGTCTGTTGGCAATTTACCTCCCGCCCATCAGCATAACAAGGCTCCCAGTTCTCCATGGCCTGTCCTGCCTTTCTGGATTTTATACTTTTTTCAGATGGCCCTTTTGACCGGGGAGAAGTGAGACTTCATTGTAGTGCAGATTTCCTTTGCAAGTTTGCTTGGTTGGCCAAAAAGGGCGTATGCGTTTCTTCCTGAATATATTCAGGAAAAAACGCATACGCCCTTTTTGGCCAAGTGCATCATTGTGGACGTTCTGCCTCTTTTCCTATGCTTGAAATGCAATTCCAGTCTACCTCCTGAAATCGGTTTCCTGCAATTCTGCCCCGCTTTCAAGTCCTCTTGGCAGCCTTACTTCAGTCTATTTT
The DNA here is from genome assembly GCF_951394435.1 of Stenella coeruleoalba. Lineage (NCBI taxonomy): Eukaryota > Metazoa > Chordata > Mammalia > Artiodactyla > Delphinidae > Stenella > Stenella coeruleoalba. The sequence continues at coordinate 2,075,263 of NW_027646269.1, forward strand.
TGGACGATAGCTGTCATTTATAACTCAGCAGGTTTGTGAATTACAGTGCCCCTGAGCTCCTTTCTTCAACTCGTTTTCTTGTGACCTGGCCGCAACACCGCAGGATGTCTTCAGGCCCTAATCTGGTTCTGGCACGGCACGCTGAGCCTTTGGTTAATTCCTCTTCCTGGTGGGAAATGAGAGTTAAATTTGCCCGTCCAGACACCTCCAGCTAGCCTCTCATTGGTTCTCGCTATTCCTGTTCATCTTCCGCAGAAATTGCAAACTGGGCCAAACAGGAGGTTAAAGGCGCTGACTCTCCAAGTGGGGAGAGTGTTAGTAAAGCGTCTGGAATGTTGCACCCGAGTACCAGGGTACTAAAACTGAGACATATTTGAACACGTCTCCCGATCACATGGTTGATCATACTCTAGGTTCCACATGCATGTTTTAGCTGAAGGAAGAATACCTTAAACCTGGGTAGTTGAAACCCGTGGAATGGGTACCATGCAATATGACTTCAAAGGGTCTTCATTTGCTCACGAACCTCTCCAATCCTATCACTGCTGCGTTTATGCCCCTGTACACATGCTTGATTCTCTTTCGGAGACATAGCAATCCATGGGTTTTAAGATACTTACTAATCAGGTACATTCTTAGGCGTTTAATATGCGGTGTTGAGTCCATTTCGTTGAGCAAGGAGTAGCTCTTGTCTATTCCATATTTGGCTTAAGGAACTTTATCTGTGCTCATTTCAATCTCTGGTTTTATGCAGCACCCCAACTCACCTTTCCCCTTAAGCAAGCATAAGTTGGTTTTCTGAATTTGAGACCCTCTTCTGTTCTGTAATTCAGTTTCTGTGTAGCCAAGTTTACATTCCGTGTATTACTGATATCTTATGATGTTTCTTTTTCTGTGTGACTTATTTCAGTTAGAATCATCATACCTGAATCCACTCATTGCGCTGCTAAGGGCCTGATGACACAGATTTCATTGCTGAGTGATATTGCTTTGTAAGTGAATACCACAACTTCTTTATCCATTTTTCACTTTCTGTGATGTTGAACTTGTACTGTAAACGAGGTTCTTGTAAACAGAGCCGTTCCAAACTTTGGGGTGGCTGTGTCTTTTTGATTTTAATTTCCCTAAGCTATAGGACCATAAGTGGAAGTGCCCTAGGTTCTGTTGCTTTGTTTTTTAGATGTTTCAGGAAACACCATACACTTCTCCCGAGTGTCTGTTGGCAATTTACATCCCGCCCATCAGCATAACAAGGCTCCCAGTTCTCCATGGCCTGTTGCCTTTCTGGATTTTACACTTTTTTCAGATGGCCCTTTTGACCTGGGGGAAGTGAGACTTCATTGTAGTGCAGATTTCCTTTGCAAGCTTGCTTGGTTGGCCAAAAAGGGCGTATACGTTTCTTCCTGAATATATTCAGGAAAAAACGCATACGCCCTTTTTGGTCAAGTGCATCATTGTGGACGTTCTGCCTCTTTTCCTATGCTTTCAATGCAATTCCAGTCTACCTCCTGAAATCGGTGTCCTGCAATTCTGCCCCGCTTTCAAGTCCTCTTGGCAGCCTTACTTCAGTATATTTTTGGACGATAGCTGTCATTTATAACTCTGCAGGTTTGTGAATTACAGTGCCCCTGAGCTCCTTTCTTCAACTCGCTTTCTTTTGAGCTGGCCGCAACACCGCAGGATGGCTTCAAGCCCTAATCTGGTTCCGGTACGGCACGCTGAGCCTTTGGTTAATTCCTCTTCCTGGTGGGAAATGAGAGTTAAATTTGCCCGTTCAGACACCTCCAGCTAGTCTCTCATTGGTTCTCGCTATTCCTGTTCATCTTCCGCAGAAATTGCAAACTGGGCCAAACAGGAGGTTAAAGGGACTGACTCTCCAAGTCGGGAGAGTGTTAGTAAAGCGTCTGGAATGTTGCACCCGAGTACCAGGGTACGAAAACTGAAACATATTTGAACACGTCTCCCGATCACATGGTTGATCATACTCTAGGTTCCACATGCATGTTTTAGCTGAAGGAAGAATACCTTAAACCTGGGTAGTTGAAACCTGTGGAATGGGTACCATGCAATATGACTTCAAAGGGTCTTCATTTGCTCACCGAACCTCTCCAATCCTATCACTGCTGCGTTTATGCCCCTGTACACACGCTTGATTCTCTTTTGGAGACATAGCAATCCATAGGTTTTAAGATACTTACTAGTCAGGTACATTCTTAGGCGTTTAATATGGGGTGTTGAGTCCATTTCATTGAGCAAGGAGTAGCTCTTGTCTATTCCATATTTGGCTTAAGGAACTTTATCTGTGCTCATTTCAATCTCTGGTTTTATGCAGCACCCCAACTCACCTTTCCCCTTAAGCAAGCATGAGTTGGTTTTCTAAATTTGAGACCCTGTTCTGTTTTGGAATGCAGTTCCTGTGTAGCCAAGTTTCCATTCCGTGTATTACTGATATCTTATGATGTTTCTTTTTCTGTGTGTACTTATTTCAGTTAGAATCATCGTACCTGAATCCACTCATTATGCTGCTACGGGCCTGATGACATAGATTTCATTGCTGATTGATACTGCATTGTACATGAGTACCACAACTTCTTTATTCATTTTTCACTTTCTGTGATATTGAACTTGTACGGTAATCGAGGTTCTTGTAAACAGAGGCGTCCCAAACTTTGGGGTGGCTGTGTCTTTTTTATTTTAGTTTCCCTAAGCTATAGGACCATAAGTGGAAGTGCCCTAGGCTCTTTTGCTTTGTTTTTTAGATGTTTCAGGAAACACCATACACTTCTCCAGAGTGGCTATTGGCAATTTACATCCCGCCCATCAGCATAACAAGGCTCCCAGTTCTCCATGTCCTGTCCTGCCTTTCTGGATTTTACACTTTTTTCAGATGGCCCTTTTGACCGGGGGGAAGTGAGACTTCATTGTAGTGCAGATTTCTTTTGCAAGCTTGCTTGGTTGGCCAAAAAGGGCGTATGCGTTTTTTCCTGAATATATTCAGGAAAAAACGCATACGCCCTTTTTGGCCAAGTGCATCACTGTGGACGTTCTGCCTCTTTTCCTATGCTTGAAATGCAATTCCTGTCTACCTCCTGAAATCGGTTTCCTGCAATTCTGCCCCGCTTTCAAGTCCTCTTGGCAGCCTTACTTCAGTATATTTTTGGACGATAGCTGTCATTTATAACTCTGCAGGTTTGTGAATTACAGTGCCCCTGAGCTCCTTTCTTCAACTCGCTTTCTTGTGACCTGGCCGCAACACTGCAGGATGTCTTCAGGCCCTAATGTGGTTCCGGCATGGCATGCTGAGCCTTTGGTTAATTCCTCTTCCTGGTGGGAAATGAGAGTTAAATTTGCCCGTTCAGACACCTCCAGGTAGTCTCTCATTGGTTCTCGCTATTCCTGTTCATCTTCCGCAGAAATTGCAAACTGGGGCAAACAGGAGGTTAAAGTCACTGACTCTCCAAGTAGGGAGAGTGTTAGTAAAGCATCTGGAATGTTGCACCCGAGTACCAGGGGAGGAAAACTGAGACATATTTGAACACGTCTCCCGTTCACACGGTTGATCATACTCTGGGTTCCACATGCATGTTTTAGCTGAATGAAGAATACCTTAAACCTGGAGAGTTGAAACCCGTGGAATGGGTACCATGCAATATGACTTCAAAGGGTCTTCATTTGCTCACCGAACCTCTCCAATCCTATCACTGCTGCGTTTATGCCCCTGTACACACGCTTGATTCTCTTTTGGAGACATAGCAATCCATAGGTTTTAAGATACTTACTAGCCAGGTACATTCTTAGGCGTTTAATATGCGGTGTTGAGTCCATTTCGTTGAGCAAGGAGTAGCTCTTGTCTATTCCATATTTGGCTTAAGGAACTTTATCTGTGCTCATTTCAATCTCTGGTTTTATGCAGCACCCCAACTCACCTTTACCCTTAAGCAAGCATAAGTTGGTTATCTAAATTTGAGACCCTGTTCTGTTCTGTAATTCAGTTCCTGTGTAGTCAAGTTTACATTCCGTGTATTACTGATATCTTATGATGTTTCTTTTTCTGTGTGACTTATTTCAGTTAGAATCATCATACCTGAATCCACTCATTGTGCTGCTAAGGGCCTGGTGACACAGATTTCATTGCTGAGTGATATTGCTTTGTAAGTAAATACCACAACTTCTTTCTCCATTTTTCACTTTCTGCGATGTTGAACTTGTAATGTAAACGAGGTTCTTGTAAACAGAGCCGTTCCAAACTTTGGGGTGGCTGTGTCTTTTTGATTTTAAATTCCCTAAGCTATAGGACCATAAGTGGAAGTGCACTAGGCTCTGTTGCTTTGTTTTTTAGATGTTTCAGGAAACACCAAACACTTCTCCCGAGTGGTTGTTGGCAATTTACCTCCCGCCCATCAGCATAACAAGGCTCCCAGTTCTCCATGGCCTGTCCTGCCTTTCTGGATTTTACACTTTTTTCAGATGGCCCTTTTGACCGGGGGGAAGTGAGACTTTATTGTAGTGCAGATTTCCTTTGCAAAATTGCTTGGTTGGCCAAAAAGGGCGTATGCGTTTTTTCCTGAATATATTCAGGAAAAAACGCATACGCCCTTTTTGGCCAAGTGCATCATTGTGGACGTTCTGCCTCTTTTCCTATGCTTTCAATGCAATTCCAGTCTACCTCCTGAAATCGGTTTCCTGCAATTCTGCCCCGCTTTCAAGTCCTCTTGGCAGCCTTACTTCAGTCTATTTTTGGACAATAGCTGTCATTTATAACTCTGCAGGTTTGTGAATTACAGTGCCCCTGAGCTCCTTTCTTCAACTCGCTTTCTTGTGACCTGGCCGCATCACCGCAGCATGGCTTCAGGCCCTAATCTGGTTCCGGCACGGCACGCTGAGCCTTTGGTTAATTCCTCTTCCTGGTGGGAAATGAGAGTTAAATTTGCCCGTCCTGACACCTCCAGCTAGTCTCTCATTGGTTCTCGCTATTCCTGTTCATCTTCCGCAGAAATTGCAAACTGGGCCAAACAGGAGGTTAAAGGGACTGACTCTCCAAGTGGGGAGAGTGTTAGTAAAGCGTCTGGAATGTTGCACCCGAGTACCAGGGTACGAAAACTGAGACATATTTGAACACATCTCCCGATCAAATGGTTGATCATACTCTAGGTTCCACAAGCATGTTTTAGCTGAAGGAAGAATACCTTAAACCTGGGTAGTTGAAACCCGTGGAAAGGGTACCATGCAATATGACTTCAAAGGGTCTTCATTTGCTCACCGAACCTCTCCAATCCTATCACTGCTGCGTTTATGCCCCTCTACACATGCTTGATTCTCTTTCGGAGACATAGCAATCCATAGGTTTTAAGATACTTACTAGTCAGGTACATTCTTAGGCGTTTAATATGGGGTGTTGAGTCCATTTCGTTGAGGAAGGAGTAGCTCTTGTCTATTCCATATTTGGCTTAAGGAACTTTATCTGTGCTCATTTCAATCTCTGGTTTTATGCAGCACCCCAACTCACCTTTCCCCTTAAGCAAGCATAAGTTGGTTTTCTAAATTTGAGACCCTGTTCTGTTTTGGAATTCAGTTCCTGTGTAGCCAAGTTTACATTCCGTGTATTAGTGATATCTTATGATGTTTCTTTTTCTGTGTGACTTATTTCAGTTAGAATCATCGTACCTGAATCCACTCATTATGCTGCTACGGGCCTGATGACATAGATTTCATTGCTGAGTGATACTGCATTGTACGTAAGTACCACAAGTTCTTTATCCATTTTTCACTTTCTGTGATATTGAACTTGTATGGTAAACGAGGTTCTTGTAAACAGAGGCGTCCCAAACTTTGGGGTAGCTGTGTCTTTTTGATTTTAATTTCCCTAAGCTCTAGGACCATAAGTGGAAGTGCCCTAGGCTCTGTTGCTTTGTTTTTTAGATGTTTCAGGAAACACCATACACTTCTCCCGAGTGTCTGTTGGCAATTTACATCCCGCCCATCAGCATAACAAGGCTCCCAGTTCTCCATGGCCTGTCCTGCCTTTCTGGATTTTATACTTTTTTCAGATGGCCCTTTTGACCCGGGGGAAGTGAGACTTCATTGTAGTGCAGATTTCCTTTGCAAGCTTGCTTGGTTGGCCAAAAAGGGCGTATGCGTTTTTTCCTGAATATATTCAGGAAAAAACGCATACGCCCTTTTTGGCCAAGTGCATCATTGTGGACGTTCTGCCTCTTTTCCTATGCTTTCAATGCAATTCCAATCTACCTCCTGAAATCGGTTTCCTGCAATTCTGCCCCGCTTTCAAGTCCTCTTGGCAGCCTTACTTCAGTATATTTTTGGACGATAGCTGTCATTTATAACTCTGCAGGTTTGTGAATTACAGTGCCCCTGAGCTCCTTTCTTCAACTCGCTTTCTTTTGAGCTGGCCGCAACACCGCAGGATGGCTTCAGGCCCTAATCTGGTTCCGGTACGGCACGCTGAGCCTTTGGTTATTTCCTCTTCTTGGTGGGAAATGAGAGTTAAATTTGCCCGTCCAGACACCTCCAGCTAGCCTCTCATTGGTTCTCGCTATTCCTGTTCATCTTCCGCAGAAATTGCAAACTGTGCCAAACAGGAGATTAAAGGCGCTGACTCTCCAAGTGGGGAGAGTGTTAGTAAAGCATCTGGAATGTTGTACCCGAGTACCAGGGGAGGAAAACTGAGACATATTTGAACACGTCTCCCGATCACATGGTTGATCATACTCTGGGTTCCACATGCATGTTTTAGCTGAATGAAGAATACCTAAAACCTGGGTAGTTGAAACCCGTGGAATGGGTACCATGCAATATGACTTCAAAGGGTCTTCATTTGCTCACCGAACCTCTCCAATCCTATCACTGCTGCGTTTATGCCCCTGTACACATGCTTGATTCTCTTTCGGAGACATAGCAATCCATAGGTTTTAAGATACTAGTCAGGTACATTCTTAGGCGTTTAATATGGGGTTTTGAGTCCATTTCGTTGAGCAAGGAGTAGCTCTTGTCTATTCCGTATTTGGCTTAAGGAACTTTATCTGTGCTCATTTCAATCTCTGGTTTTATGCAGCACCCCAACTCACCTTTCCCCTTAAGCAAGCATAAGTTGGTTTTCTAAATTTGAGACCCTGTTCTGTTTTGGAATCCAGTTCCTGTGTAGCCAAGTTTACATTCTGTGTATTAGTGATATCTTATGATGTTTCTTTTTCTGTGTGACTTATTTCAGTTAGAATCATCGTACCTGAATCCACTCATTATGCTGCTACGGGCCTGATGACATAGATTTCATTTCTGAGTGATACTGCATTGTACGTAAGTACTACAAGTTCTTTATCCATTTTTCACTTTCTGTGATATTGAACTTGTACGGTAAACGAGGTTCTTGTAAACAGAGGCGTCCCAAACTTTGGGGTGGCTGTGTCTTTTTGATTTTAATTTCCCTAAGCTATAGGACCATAAGTGGAAGTGCCCTAGGCTCTGTTGCTTTGTTTTTTAGATGTTTCAGGAAACACCATACACTTCTCCCAAGTGGTTGTTGGCAATTTACATCCCGCCCATCAGCATAACAAGGCTCCCAGTTCTCCATGGCCGGTCCTGCCTTTCTGGATGTTACACTTTTTTCAGATGGCCCTTTTGACCGGGGGGAAGTGAGACTTCATTGTAGTGCAGATTTCCTTTGAAAGCTTGCTTGGTTGGCCAAAAAGGGCGTATGCGTTTTTTCCTGAATATATTCAGGAAAAAACACATACGCCCTTTTTGGCCAAGTGCATCATTGTGGACGTTCTGCCTCTTTTCCTATGCTTTCAATGCAATTCCAGTCTACCTCCTGAAATCGGTTTCCTGCAATTCTGCCCCGCTTTCAAGTCCTCTTGGCAGCCTTACTTCAGTATATTTTTGGACGATAGCTGTCATTTATAACTCTGCAGGTTTGTGAATTACAGTGCCCCTGAGCTCCTATCTTCAACTCGCTTTCTTGTGACCTGGCCGCAACCCCGCAGGATGGCTTCAGGCCCTAATCTGGTTCCGGCACGGCTCGCTGAGCCTTTGGTTAATTCCTCTTCCTGGTGGGAAATGAGAGTTAAATTTGCCCATCCAGACACCTCCAGCTAGTCTCTCATTGGTTCTCGCTATTCCTGTTCATCTTCCACAGAAATTGCAAACTGGGCCAAACAGGAGGTTAAAGGGACTGACTCTCCAAGTGGGGAGAGTGTTAGTAAAGCGTCTGGAATGTTGCACCCGAGTACCAGGGGAGGAAAACTGAGACATAGTTGAACACGTCTCCCGATCACATGGCTGATCATACTCTAGGTTCCACATGCATGTTTTAGCTGAAGGAAGAATACCTTAAACCTGGGTAGTTGAAACCCGTGGAATGGGTACCATGCAATATGACTTCAAAGGGTCTTCATTTGCTCACGAACCTCTCCAATCCTATCAGTGCTGCGTTTATGCCCCTGTACACATGCTTGATTCTCTTTCGGAGACATAGCAATCCATAGGTTTTAAGATACTTACTAGTCAGGTACATTCTTAGGCGTTTAATATGCGGTGTTGAGTCCATTTCGTTGAGCAAGGAGTAGCTCTTCTCTATTCCATATTTGGCTTAAGGAACTTTATCTGTGCTCATTTCAATCTCTGGTTTTATGCAGCACCCCAACTCACCTTTCCCCTTAAGCAAGCATAAGTTGGTTTTCTAAATTTGAGACCCTGTTCTGTTCTGTATTTCAGTTCCTGTGTAGCCAAGTTTACATTCCGTGTATTAGTGATATCTTATGATGTTTCTTTTTCTGTGTGACTTATTTCAGTTAGAATCATCGTACCTGAATCCACTCATTATGATGCTACGGGCCTGATGACATTGATTTCATTGCTGAGTGATACTGCATTGTACGTAAGTACCACAAGTTCTTTATCCATTTTTCACTTTCTGTGATATTGAACTTGTACGGTAAACGAGGTTCTTGTAAACAGAGGCGTCCCAAACTTTGGGGTGGCTGTGTCTTTTTGATTTTAATTTCCCTAAGCTATAGGACCATAAGTGGAAGTGCCCTAGGCTCTGTTGCTTTGTTTTTTAGATGTTTCAGGAAACACCATACACTTCTCCCGAGTCGTTGTTGGCAATTTACATCCCGCCCATCAGCATAACAAGTCTCCCAGTTCTCCATGGCCTGTCCTGCCTTTCTGGATTTTACACTTTTTTCAGGTGGCCCTTTTGACCGTGGGGAAGTGAGACTTCATTGTAGTGCAGATTTCCTTTGCAAGCTTGCTTGGTTGGCCAAAAAGGGCGTATGCGTTTTTTCCTGAATATATTCAGGAAAAAACGCATACGCCCTTTTTGGCCAAGTGCATCATTGTGGACGTTCTGCCTCCTTTCCTATGCTTTCAATGCAATTCCAGTCTACCTCCTGAGATCGGTTTCCTGCAATTCTGCCCCGCTTTCAAGTCCTCTTGGCAGCCTTACTTCTGTATATTTTTGGACGATAGCTGTCATTTATAACTCTGCATGTTTGTGAATTACAGTGCCCCTGAGCTCCTTTCTTCAACTCGCTTTCTTTTGAGGAGGCCGTAACACGGCAGGACGGCTTCAGGCCCTAATCTGGTTCCGGCACGGCACGCTGAGCCTTTGGTTATTTCCTCATCCTGGTGGGAAATGAGAGTTAAATTTGCCCGTCCAGACACCTCCAGCTAGCCTCTCATTGGTTCTCGCTATTCCTGTTCATCTTCCGCAGAAATTGCAAACTGGGCCAAACAGGAGGTTAAAGACGCTGACTCTCCAAGTGGGGAGAGTGTTAGTAAACCGTCTGGAATGTTGCACCCGAGTACCAGGGGAGGAAAACTGAGACATATTCGAACACGTCTCCCGATCACACGGTTGATCATACTCTGGGTTCCACATGCATGTTTTAGCTGAAGGAAGAATACTTTAAACCTGCAGAGTTGAGACCCGTGGAATGGGTACCATGCAATATGACTTCAAAGGGTCTTCATTTGCTCACCGAACCTCTCCAATCCTATCACTGCTGCGTTTACGCCCCTGTACACATGCTTGATTCTCTTTTGGAGACATCGCAATCCATAGGTTTTAAGATACTTACTAGTCAGGTACATTCTTAGGCGTTTAATATGGGGTTTTGAGTCCATTTCGTTGAGCAAGGAGTAGCTGTTGTCTATTCCATATTTGGCTTAAGGAACTTTATCTGTGCTCATTTCAATCTCTGGTTTTATGCAGCACCCCAACTCACCTTTCCCCTTAAGCAAGCATAAGTTGCTTTTCTAAATTTGAGACCCTGTTCTGTTTTGGAATTCAGTTCCTGTGTAGCCAAGTTTACATTCTGTGTATTAGTGATATCTTATGATGTTTCTTTTTCTGTGTGACTTATTTCAGTTAGAATCATCGTACCTGAATCCACTCATTATGCTACTACGGGCCTGATGACATTGATTTCATTGCTGAGTGATACTGCATTGTACGTAAGTACCACAAGTTCTTTATCCATTTTTCACTTTCTGTGATATTGAACTTGTACGGTAAATGAGGTTCTTGTAAACAGAGACGTCCCAAACTTTGGGGTGGCTGTGTCTTTTTGATTTTAATTTCCCTAAGCTATAGGACCATAAGTGGAAGTGCCCTAGGCTCTGTTGCTTTGTTTTTTAGATGTTTCAGGAAACACCATAAACTTCTCCCGAGTGGTTGTTGGCAATTTACATCCCGCCCATCAGCATAACAAGGCTCCCAGTTCTCCATGGCCTGTCCTGCCTTTCTGGATGTTACACTTTTTTCAGATGGCCCTTTTGACCTTTTGACCAATGAAGTGAGACTTCATTGTAGTGCAGATTTCTTTGCAAGCTTGCTTGGTTGGCCAAAAAGGGCGTATGCGTTTTTGCCTGAATATATTCAGGAAAAAACGCATACGCCCTTTTTGGCCAAGTGCATCATTGTGGACGTCCTGCCTCCTTTCCTATGCGTTCAATGCAATTCCAGTCTACCTCCTGAGATCGGTTTCCTGCAATTCTGCCTCGCTTTCAAGTCCTCTTGGCAGCCTTACTTCTGTATATTTTTGGACGATAGCTGTCATTTATAACTCTGCATGTTTGTGAATTACAGTGCCCCTGAGCTCCTTTCTTCAACTCGCTTTCTTTTGAGCAGGCCGCAACACCGCAGGATGGCTTCAGGCCCTAATCTGGTTCCGGCACGGCACGCTGAGCCTTTGGTTATTTCCTCATCCTGGTGGGAAATGAGAGTTAAATTTGCCCGTCCAGACACCTCCAGCTAGCCTCTCATTGGTTCTCGCTATTCCTGTTCATCTTCCGCAGAAATTGCAAACTGGGCCAAACAGGAGGTTAAAGGGACTGACTCTCCAAGTGGGGAGAGTGTTAGTAAAGCGTCTGGAATGTTGCACCCGAGTACCAGGGGAGGAAAACTGAGACATAGTTGAACACGTCTCCCGATCACATGGCTGATCATACTCTAGGTTCCACATGCATGTTTTAGCTGAAGGAAGAATACCTTAAACCTGGGTAGTTGAAACCCGTGGAATGGGTACCATGCAATATGACTTCAAAGGGTCTTCATTTGCTCACGAACCTCTCCAATCCTATCAGTGCTGCGTTTATGCCCCTGTACACATGCTTGATTCTCTTTCGGAGACATAGCAATCCATAGGTTTTAAGATACTTACTAGTCAGGTACATTCTTAGGCGTTTAATATGCGGTGTTGAGTCCATTTCGTTGAGCAAGGAGTAGCTCTTGTCTATTCCATATTTGGCTTAAGGAACTTTATCTGTGCTCATTTCAATCTCTGGTTTTATGCAGCACCCCAACTCACCTTTCCCCTTAAGCAAGCATAAGTTGCTTTTCTAAATTTGAGACCCTGTTCTGTTCTGTAATTCAGTTCCTGTGTAGCCAAGTTTACATTCCGTGTATTACTGATATCTTATGATGTTTCTTTTTCTGTGTGACTTATTTCAGTTAGAATCATCGTACCTGAATCCACTCATTATGCTGCTACGGGCCTGATGACATAGATTTCATTGCTGAGTGATACTGCATTGTACGTAAGTACCACAAGTTCTTTATCCATTTTTCACTTTCTGTGATATTGAACTTGTACGGTAAACGAGGTTCTTGTAAACAGAGGCGTCCCAAAATTGGGGTGGCTGTGTCTTTTTGATTTTAATTTCCCTAAGCTATAGGACCATAAGTGGAAGTGCCCTAGGCTCTGTTGCTTTGTTTTTTAGATGTTTCAGGAAACACCATACACTTCTCCCGAGTGGTTGTTGGCAATTTACATCCCGCCCATCAGCATAACAAGGCTCCCAGTTCTCCATGGCCTGTCCTGCCTTTCTGGATTTTACACTTTTTTCAGATGGCCCTTTTGACCGGGGGGAAGTGAGACTTCATTGTAGTGCAGATTTCCTTTGCAAGCTTGCTTGGTTGGCCAAAAAGAGCGTATGCGTTTTCTCCTGAATATATTCAGGAAGAAACGCATACGCCCTTTTTGGCCAAGTGCATCATTGTGGACGTTCTGCCTCTTTTCCTATGCTTTCAATGCAATTCCAGTCTACCTCCTGAAATCGGTTTCCTGCAATTCTGCCCCGCTTTCAAGTCCTCTTGGCAGCCTTACTTCAGTCTATTTTTGGACGATAGCTGTCATTTATAACTCTGCATGTTTGTGAATTACAGTGCCCCTGAGCTCCTTTCTTCAACTCGCTTTCTTTTGAGCAGGCCGTAACACCGCAGGATGGATTCAGGCCCTAATCTGGTTCCGGCACGGCACGCTGAGCCTTTGGTTATTTCCTCATCCTGGTGGGAAATGAGAGTTAAATTTGCCCGTCCAGACACCTCCAGCTAGCCTCTCATTGGTTCTCGCTATTCCTGTTCATCTTCCGCAGAAATTGCAAACTGCGCCAAACAGGAGGTTAAAGGCGCTGACTCTCCAAGTGGGGAGAGTGTTAGTAAACCGTCTGGAATGTTGCACGCGAGTACGAGGGGAGAAAAAATGAGACATATTTGAACACGTCTCCCGTTCACACGGTTGATCATACTCTGGGTTCCACATGCATGTTTTAGCTGAAGGAAGAATACTTTAAACCTGCAGAGTTGAGACCCGTGGAATGGGTACCATGCAATATGACTTCAAAGGGTCTTCATTTGCTCACCAAACCTCTCCAATCCTATCACTGCTGCATTTACGCCCCTGTACACACGCTTGATTCTCTTTTGGAGACATAGCAATCCATAGGTTTTAAGATACTTACTAGTCAGGTACATTCTTAGGCGTTTAATATGGGGTGTTGAGTCTTTTTCATTGAGCAAGGAGTAGCTCTTGTGTATTACATATTTGGCTTAAGGAACTTTATCTGTGCTCATGGCAATCTCTGGTTTTATGCAGCATCCCAACTCACCTTTACCCTTAAGCAAGCATAAGTTGCTTTTCTAAATTTGAGACCCTGTTCTGTTTTGGAATTCTGTTCCTGTGTAGCCAAGTTTACATTCTGTGTATTAGTGATATCTTATGATGTTTCTTTTTCTGTGTGACTTATTTCAGTTAGAATCATCGTACCTGAATCCACTCATTATGCTGCTACGGGCCTGATGACATAGATTTCATTGCTGAGTGATACTGCATTGTACGTAAGTACCACAAGTTCTTTATCCATTTTTCACTTTCTGTGATATTGAACTTGTACGGTAAACGAGGTTCTTGTAAACAGAGGCGTCCCAAAATTGGGGTGGCTGTGTCTTTTTGATTTTAATTTCCCTAAGCTATAGGACCATAAGTGGAAGTGCCCTAGGCTCTGTTGCTTTGTTTTTTAGATGTTTCAGGAAACACCATACACTTCTCCCGAGTGGTTGTTGGCAATTTACATCCCGCCCATCAGCATAACAAGGCTCCCAGTTCTCCATGGCCTGTCCTGCCTTTCTGGATTTTACACTTTTTTCAGATGGCCCTTTTGACCGGGGGGAAGTGAGACTTCATTGTAGTGCAGATTTCCTTTGCAAGCTTGCTTGGTTGGCCAAAAAGGGCGTATGCGTTTTTGCCTGAATATATTCAGGATAAAACGCATACGCCCTTTTTGGCCAAGTGCATCATTGTGGACGTTCTGCCTCTTTTCCTATGCTTTCAATGCAATTCCAGTCTACCTCCTGAAATCGGTTTCCTGCAATTCTGCCCCGCTTTCAAGTCCTCTTGGCAGCCTTACTTCAGTCTATTTTTGGACGATAGCTGTCATTTATAACTCTGCAGGTTTGTGAATTACAGTGCCCCTGAGCTCCTTTCTTCAACTCGCTTTCTTGTGACCTGGCCGCAACCCCGCAGGATGGCTTCAGGCCCTAATCTGGTTCCAGCACGTCACGCTGAGCCTTTGGTTAATTCCTCTTCCTGGTGGGAAATGAGAGTTAAATTTGCCCGTCCAGACACCTCCAGCTAGTCTCTCATTGGTTCTCGCTATTCCTGTTCATCTTCCACAGAAATTGCAAACTGGGCCAAACAGGAGGTTAAAGGGACTGACTCTCCAAGTCGGGAGAGTGTCAGTAAAGCGTCTGGAATGTTGCACCCGAGTACCAGGGTACGAAAACTGAGACATATTTGAACACGTCTCCCGATCACACGGTTGATCATACTCTAGGTTCCACATGCATGTTTTAGCTGAAGGAAGAATACCTTAAACCTGGGTAGTTGAAACCCGTGGAATGGGTACCATGCAATATGACTTCAAAGGGTCTTCATTTGCTCACCGAACCTCTCCAATCCTATCACTGCTGCGTTTATGCCCCTGTACACATGCTTGATTCTCTTTCGGAGACATAGCAATCCATAGGTTTTAAGATACTTACTAGTCAGGTACATTCTTAGGCGTTTAATATGCGGTGTTGAGTCCATTTCGTTGAGCAAGGAGTAGCTCTTGTCTATTCCATATTTGGCTTAAGGAACTTTATCTGTGCTCATTTCAATCTCTGGTTTTATGCAGCACCCCAACTCACCTTTACACTTAAGCAAGCATAAGTTGGTTTTCTAAATTTGAGACCCTGTTCTGTTCTGTAATTCAGTTCCTGTGTAGCCAAGTTTACATTCCGTGTATTACTGATAACTTATGATGTTTCTTTTTCTGTGTGACTTATTTCAGTTACAATCATCATAGCTGAATCCACTCATTGTGCTGCTAAGGGCCTGATGACATAGATTTCATTGCTGAGTGATATTGCTTTGTAAGTAAATACCACAACTTCTTTATCCATTTTTCACTTTCTGCGATGTTGAACTTGTACTGTAAATGAGGTTCTTGTAAACAGAGGCGTCCCAAACTTTGGGGTGGCTGTGTCTTTTTGACTTTAATTTCCCTAAACTATAGGACCATATGTAGAAGTTCCCTAGGCTCTGTTGCTTTGTTTTTTAGATGTTTCAGGAAACACCATACACTTCTCCCGAGTGTCTGCTGGCAATTTACATCCCGCCCATCAGCATAACAAGGCTCCCAGTTCTCCATGGCCTGTCCTGCCTTTCTGGATTTTACACTTTTTTCAGATGGCCCTTTTGACCGGGGGGAAGTGAGACTTCATTGTAGTGCAGATTTCCTTTGCAAGCTTGCTTGGTTGGCCAAAAAGGGCGTATGCGTTTTTGCCTGAATATATTCAGGATAAAACGCATACGCCCTTTTTGGCCAAGTGCATCATTGTGGACGTTCTGCCTCTTTTCCTATGCTTTCAATGCAATTCCAGTCTACCTCCTGAAATCGGTTTCCTGCAATTCTGCCCCGCTTTCAAGTCCTCTTGGCAGCCTTACTTCAGTCTATTTTTGGACGATAGCTGTCATTTATAACTCTGCAGGTTTGTGAATTACAGTGCCCCTGAGCTCCTTTCTTCAACTCGCTTTCTTGTGACCTGGCCGCAACCCCGCAGGATGGCTTCAGGCCCTAATCTGGTTCCAGCACGTCACGCTGAGCCTTTGGTTAATTCCTCTTCCTGGTGGGAAATGAGAGTTAAATTTGCCCGTCCAGACACCTCCAGCTAGTCTCTCATTGGTTCTCGCTATTCCTGTTCATCTTCCACAGAAATTGCAAACTGGGCCAAACAGGAGGTTAAAGGGACTGACTCTCCAAGTCGGGAGAGTGTCAGTAAAGCGTCTGGAATGTTGCACCCGAGTACCAGGGTACGAAAACTGAGACATATTTGAACACGTCTCCCGATCACACGGTTGATCATACTCTAGGTTCCACATGCATGTTTTAGCTGAAGGAAGAATACCTTAAACCTGGGTAGTTGAAACCCGTGGAATGGGTACCATGCAATATGACTTCAAAGGGTCTTCATTTGCTCACCGAACCTCTCCAATCCTATCACTGCTGCGTTTATGCCCCTGTACACATGCTTGATTCTCTTTCGGAGACATAGCAATCCATAGGTTTTAAGATACTTACTAGTCAGGTACATTCTTAGGCGTTTAATATGCGGTGTTGAGTCCATTTCGTTGAGCAAGGAGTAGCTCTTGTCTATTCCATATTTGGCTTAAGGAACTTTATCTGTGCTCATTTCAATCTCTGGTTTTATGCAGCACCCCAACTCACCTTTACACTTAAGCAAGCATAAGTTGGTTTTCTAAATTTGAGACCCTGTTCTGTTCTGTAATTCAGTTCCTGTGTAGCCAAGTTTACATTCCGTGTATTACTGATAACTTATGATGTTTCTTTTTCTGTGTGACTTATTTCAGTTACAATCATCATAGCTGAATCCACTCATTGTGCTGCTAAGGGCCTGATGACATAGATTTCATTGCTGAGTGATATTGCTTTGTAAGTAAATACCACAACTTCTTTATCCATTTTTCACTTTCTGCGATGTTGAACTTGTACTGTAAATGAGGTTCTTGTAAACAGAGGCGTCCCAAACTTTGGGGTGGCTGTGTCTTTTTGACTTTAATTTCCCTAAACTATAGGACCATATGTAGAAGTTCCCTAGGCTCTGTTGCTTTGTTTTTTAGATGTTTCAGGAAACACCATACACTTCTCCCGAGTGTCTGCTGGCAATTTACATCCCGCCCATCAGCATAACAAGGCTCCCAGTTCTCCATGGCCTGTCCTGCCTTTCTGGATTTTACACTTTTTTCAGATGGCCCTTTTGACCGGGGGGAAGTGAGACTTCATTGTAGTGCAGATTTCCTTTGCAAGCTTGCTTGGTTGGCCAAAAAGGGCGTATGCGTTTTTTCCTGAATATATTCAGGAAAAAACTCATACGCCCTTTTTGGCCAAGTGCATCATTGTGGACGTTCTGCCTCTTTTCCTATGCTTTCAATGCAATTCCAGTCTACCTCCTGAAATCGGTTTCCTGCAATTCTGCCCCGCTTTCAAGTCCTCTTGGCAGCCTTACTTCAGTATATTTTTGGACGATAGCTGTCATTTATAACTCTGCAGGTTTGTGAATTACAGTGCCCCTGAGCTCCTTTCTTCAACTCGCTTTCTTTTGAACAGGCCGCAACACCGCAGGATGGCTTCAGGCCCTAATCTGGTTCCGGCACGGCACACTGAGCCTTTGGTTATTTCCTCTTCCTGGTGGGAAATGAGAGTTAAATTCGCGCGTCCAGACACCTCCAGCTAGTCTCTCATTGGTTCTCCCTATTCCTGTTCATCTTCCGCAGAAATTGCAAACTGGGCCAAACAGGAGGTTAAAGGCGCTGACTCTCCAAGTGGGGAGAGTGTTAGTAAAGCGTCTGGAATGTTGCACCCGAGTACCAGGGGAGAAGAATTGAGACATATTTGAACATGTCTCCCGTTCACACGGTTGATCATACTCTGGGTTCCACATGCATGTTTTAGGTGAAGGAAGAATACCTTAAACCTGCAGAGTTGAGACCCGTGGAATGGGTACCATGCAATATGACTTCAAAGGGTCTTTATTTGCTCATCGAACCTCTCCAATCCTATCACTGCTGCGTTTACGCCCCTGTACACAGGCTTGATTCTCTTTTGCAGACATAGCAATCCATAGGTTTTAAGATACTTACTAGTCAGGTACATTCTTAGGCGTTTAATATGGGGTGTTGAGTCCATTTCGTTGAGCAAGTAGTAGCTCTTGTCTATTCCATATTTGGCTTAAGGAACTTCATCTGTGCTCATTTCAATCTCTGGTTTTATGCAGCACCCCAACTCACCTTTCCCCTTAAGGAAGCATAAGTTGCTTTTCTAAATTTGAGACCCTGTTCTGTTTTGGAATTCTGTTCCTGTGTAGCCAAGTTTACATTCTGTGTATTAGTGATATCTTATGATGTTTCTTTTTCTGTGTGACTTATTTCAGTTAGAATCATCGTACCTGAATCCACTCATTATGCTGCTACGGGCCTGATGACATAGATTTCATTGCTGAGTGATACTGCATTGTACGTAAGTACCACAAGTTCTTTATCCATTTTTCACTTTCTGTGATATTGAACTTGTACGGTAAACGAGGTTCTTGTAAACAGAGCCGTCCCAAACATTGGGGTGGCTGTGTCTTTTTGATTTTAATTTCCCTAAGCTATAGGACCATAAGTGGAAGTGCCCTAGGCTCTGTTGCTTTGTTTTTTCGATGTTTCAGGAAACACCATACACTTCTCCCGAGTGTCTGTTGGCAATTTACATCCCGCCCATCAGCATAAGAAGGCTCCCAGTTCTCCATGGCCTGTCCTGCCTTTCTGGATTTTACACTTTTTTCAGATGGCCCTTTTGACCGGGGGGAAGTGAGACTTCATTGTAGTGCAGATTTCCTTTGCAAGCTTGCTTGGTTGGCCAAAAAGGGCGTATGCGTTTTTGCCTGAATATATTCAGGATAAAACGCATACGCCCTTTTTGGCCAAGTGCATCATTGTGGACGTTCTGCCTCTTTTCCTATGCTTTCAATGCAATTCCAGTCTACCTCCTGAAATCGGTTTCCTGCAATTCTGCCCCGCTTTCAAGTCCTCTTGGCAGCCTTACTTCAGTCTATTTTTGGACGATAGCTGTCATTTATAACTCTGCAGGTTTGTGAATTACAGTGCCCCTGAGCTCCTTTCTTCAACTCGCTTTCTTGTGACATGGCCGCAACCCCGCAGGATGGCTTCAGGCCCTAATCTGGTTCCAGCACGTCACGCTGAGCCTTTGGTTAATTCCTCTTACTGGTGGGAAATGAGAGTTAAATTTGCCCGTCCAGACACCTCCAGCTAGTCTCTCATTGGTTCTCGCTATTCCTGTTCATCTTCCACAGAAATTGCAAACTGGGCCAAACAGGAGGTTAAAGGGACTGACTCTCCAAGTCGGGAGAGTGTCAGTAAAGCGTCTGGAATGTTGCACCCGAGTACCAGGGTACGAAAACTGAGACATATTTGAACACGTCTCCCGATCACATGGTTGATCATACTCTAGGTTCCACATGCATGTTTTAGCTGAAGGAAGAATACCTTAAACCTGGGTAGTTGAAACCCGTGGAATGGGTACCATGCAATATGACTTCAAAGGGTCTTCATTTGCTCACCGAACCTCTCCAATCCTATCACTGCTGCGTTTATGCCCCTGTACACATGCTTGATTCTCTTTCGGAGACATAGCAATCCATAGGTTTTAAGATACTTACTAGTCAGGTACATTCTTAGGCGTTTAATATGCGGTGTTGAGTCCATTTCGTTGAGCAAGGAGTAGCTCTTGTCTATTCCATATTTGGCTTAAGGAACTTTATCTGTGCTCATTTCAATCTCTGGTTTTATGCAGCACCCCAACTCACCTTTACACTTAAGCAAGCATAAGTTGGTTTTCTAAATTTGAGACCCTGTTCTGTTCTGTAATTCAGTTCCTGTGTAGCCAAGTTTACATTCCGTGTATTACTGATATCTTATGATGTTTCTTTTTCTGTGTGACTTATTTCAGTTACAATCATCATAGCTGAATCCACTCATTGTGCTGCTAAGGGCCTGATGACATAGATTTCATTGCTGAGTGATATTGCTTTGTAAGTAAATACCACAACTTCTTTATCCATTTTTCACTTTCTGCGATGTTGAACTTGTACTGTAAATGAGGTTCTTGTAAACAGAGGCGTCCCAAACTTTGGGGTGGCTGTGTCTTTTTGACTTTAATTTCCCTAAACTATAGGACCATATGTAGAAGTTCCCTAGGCTCTGTTGCTTTGTTTTTTAGATGTTTCAGGAAACACCATACACTTCTCCCGAGTGTCTGCTGGCAATTTACATCCCGCCCATCAGCATAACAAGGCTCCCAGTTCTCCATGGCCTGTCCTGCCTTTCTGGATTTTACACTTTTTTCAGATGGCCCTTTTGACCGGGGGGAAGTGAGACTTCATTGTAGTGCAGATTTCCTTTGCAAGCTTGCTTGGTTGGCCAAAAAGGGCGTATGCGTTTTTTCCTGAATATATTCAGGAAAAAACTCATACGCCCTTTTTGGCCAAGTGCATCATTGTGGACGTTCTGCCTCTTTTCCTATGCTTTCAATGCAATTCCTGTCTACCTCCTGAAATTGGTTTCCTGCAATTCTGCCCCAATTTCAAGTCCTCTTGGCAGCCTTACTTCAGTATATTTTTGGATGATAGCTGTCATTTATAACTCTGCAGGTTTGTGAATTACAGTGCCCCTGAGCTCCTTTCTTCAACTCGCTTTCTTTTGAGCAGGCCGCAACACCGCAGGATGGCTTCAGGCCCTAATCTGGTGCCGGCACGGCATGCTGAGCCTTTGGTTATTTCCTCATCCTGGTGGGAAATGAGAGTTAAATTTGCCAGTCCAGACACCTCCAGCTAGTCTCTCATTGGTTCTCGCTATTCCTGTTCATCTTCCACAGAAATTGCAAACAGGGCCAAACAGGAGGTTAAAGGCGCTGACTCTCCAAGTGGGGAGAGTTTTAGTAAAGCATCTGGAATGTTGCACCCGAGTACCAGGTGAGAAAAACTGAGACATATTTGAACACGTCTCACGTTCACATGGTTGATCATACTCTGGGTTCCACATGCATGTTTTACCTGAAGGAAGAATACCTTAAACCTGCAGAGTTGAGACCCTTGGAATGGGTACCATGCAATACTACTTCAAAGGGTCTTCATATGCTCACCGAACCTCTCCAATCCTATCACTGCTGCGTTTATGCCCCTGTACACATGCTTGATTCTCTTTCGGAGGCATAGCAATCCATAGGTTTTAAGATACTTACTAGTCAGGTACATTCTTAGGCGTTTAATATGCGGTGTTGAGTCCATTTCGTTGAGCAAGGAGTAGCTCTTGTCTATTCCATATTTGGCTTAAGGAACTTTATCTGTGCTCATTGCAATCTCTGGTTTTATGCAGCACCCCAACTCACCTTTCCCCTATGGAAGCATAAGTTGGTTTTCTAAATTTGAGACCCTGTTCTGTTTTGGAATTCAGTTCCTGTGTAGCCAAGTTTACTTTCTGTGTATTAGTGATACCTTATGATGTTTCTTTTTCTGTGTGACTTATTTCAGTTAGAATCATCGTACCTGAATCCACTCATTATGCTGCTACAGGCCTGATGACATAGATTTCATTGCTGAGTGATACTGCATTGTACGTAAGTACCACAAGTTCTTTATCCATTTTTCACTTTCTGTGATATTGAACTTGTACGGTAAATGAGGTTCTTGTAAACAGAGGCGTCCCAAACTTTGGGGTGGCTGTGTCTTTTTGATTTTAATTTCCCTAAGCTATAGGACCATAAGTGGAAGTGCCCTAGGCTCTGTTGCTTTGTTTTTTAGATGTTTTAGGAAACACCATACACTTCTCCCCAGTGGCTGTTGGCAACTTACATCCCGCCCATCAGCATAACAAGGCTCCCAGTTCTCCATGGCCTGTCCTGCCTTTCTGGATTTTACACTTTTTTCAGATGGCCCTTTTGACTGGGGAGAAGTGAGACTTCATTGTAGTGCAGATTTCCTTTGCAAGCTTGCTTGGTTGGCCAAAAAGGGCGTATGCGTTTTTTCCTGAATATATTCAGGAAAAAACGCATACGCCCTTTTTGGACAAGTGCATCATTGTGGACGTTCTGCCTCTTTTCCTATGCTTTCAATGCAATTCCAGTCTACCTCCTGAAATCGGTTTCCTGCAATTCTGCCCCGCTTTCAAGTCCTCTTGGCAGCCTTACTTCAGTCTATTTTTGGACGATAACTGTCATTTATAACTCTGCAGGTTTGTGAATTAGAGTGCCCCTGAGCTCCTTTCTTCAACTAACTTTCTTGTGACCTGCCGCAACACCGCAGGATGGCTTCAGGCCCTAATCTGGTTCCCGCACGGCACGCTGAGCCTTTGGTTATTTCCTATTCCTGGTGGGAAATGAGAGTTAAATTTGCCCGTCCAGACACCTCCAGCTAGTCTCTAATTGGTTCTCGCTATTCCTGTACATATTCCGCAGAAATTGCAAACTGGGCCAAACAGGAGGTTAAAGGCGCTGACTCTCCAAGTGGGGAGAGTGTTAGTAAAGCGTCTGGAATGTTGCACCCGAATACCAGGGGAGGAAAACTGAGACATATTTGAACACGTCTCCCGTTCACATGGTTGATCATACTCTGGGTTCCACATGCATGTTTTAGCTGAAGGAAGAATACCTTAAACCTGCAGAGTTGAGACCCGTGGAATGGGTACCATGCAATATGACTTCAAAGGGTCTTCATTTGCTCACCGAACCCCTCCAATCCTATCACTGCTGCGTTTATGCCCCTGTACACACGCTTGATTCTCTTTTGGAGACATAGCAATCCATAGGTTTTAAGATACTTACTAGTCAGGTACATTCTTAGGCGTTTAATATGGGGTGTTGAGTCCATTTCGTTGATCAAGGAGTAGCTCTTGTCTATTCCACATTTGGCTTAAGGAACTTTATCTGTGCTCATTTCAATCTCTGGTTTTATGCAGCACCCCAACTCACCTTTCCCCTTAAGCAAGCATAAGTTGGTTTTCTAAATTTGAGACCCTGTTCTGTTTTGGAATTCAGTTCCTGTGTAGCCAAGTTTACATTCCGTGTATTAGTGTTATCTTATGATGTTTCTTTTTCTATGTGACTTATTTCAGTTAGAATCATCGTACCTGAATCCACTCATTATGCTGCTACGGGCCTGATGACATAGATTTCATTGCTGAGTGATACTGCATTGTACGTAAGTACCACAAGTTCTTTATCCATTTTTCACATTCTGTGATATTGAACTTGTACGGTAAACGAGGTTCTTGTAAACAGAGGCATCCCAAACTTTGGGGTGGCTGTGTCATTTTGATTTTAATTTCCCTAAGCTATAGGACCATAAGTGGAAGTGCCCTAGGCTCTGTTGCTTTGTTTTTTAGATATTTCAGGAAACACCATACACTTCTCCCGAGTGTCTGTTGGCAATTTACATCCCGCCCATCAGCATAACAAGGCTCCCAGTTCTCCATGGCCTGTCCTGCGTTTCTGGATTTTACACTTTTCTCAGATGGCCCTTTTGACCGGGGGGAAGTAAGACTTCATTGTAGTGCAGATTTCCTTTGCAAGTTTGCTTGGTTGGCCAAAAAGGGCGTATGCGTTTTTTCCTGAATATATTCAGGAAAAAACGCATACGCACTTTTTGGCCTAGTGCATCATTGTGGACGTTCTACCTCTTTTCCTATGCTGTCAATGCAATTCCAGTCTACCTCCTGAAATCGGTTTCCTGCAATTCTGCCCCACATTCAAGTCCTCTTGGCAGCCTTACTTCAGTATATTTTTGGACGATAGCTGTCATTTATAACTCTGCAGGTTTGTGAATTACAGTGCCCCTGAGCTCCTTTCTTCAACTCGCTTTCTTGTGAGCTGGCCGCAACACCGCAGGATGGCTTCAGGCCCTAATCTGGTTCCGGCACGGCACGCTGAGCCTTTGGTTAATTCCTCTTCCTGGTGGGAAATGAGAGTTAAATTTGCCCGTCCAGACACCTCCAGCTAGTCTGTCATTGGTTCTCGCTATTCCTGTTCATCTTCCGCAGAAATTACAAACTGAGCCAAACAGGAGGTTAAAGGAACTGACTCTCCAAGTCGGGAGAGTGTTAGTAAAGCATCTGGAATGTTGCACCCGAGTACCAGGGTACGAAAACTGACACATATTTGAATACGTCTCCCGATCACACGGTTGATCATACTCTAGGTTCCACATGCATGTTTTAGCTGAAGGAAGAATACCTTAAACCTGGGTAGTTGAAACCCGTGGAATGGGTACCATGCAATATGACTTCAAAGGGTCTTCATTTGCTCACCGAACCTCTCCAATCCTATCACTGCTGCGTTTATGCCCCTGTACACATGCTTGATTCTCTTTCGGAGACATAGCAATGCATAGCTTTTAAGATACTTACTAGTCAGGTACATTCTTAGGCGTTTAATATGGAGTGTTGAGTCCATTTCGTTGAGCAAGCAGTAGCTCTTGTCTATTCCATATTTGGCTTAAGGAACTTTATCTGTGCTCATTTCAATCTCTGGTTTTACGCAGCACCCCAACTCACCTTTCCCCTTAAGCAAGCATAAGTTGGTTTTCTAAATTTGAGACCCTGTTCTTTTTGGAATTCAGTTCCTGTGTAGCCAAGTTTACATTCCGTGTATTAGAGATATCTTATGATGTTTCTTTTTCTGTGTGACTTATTTCAGTTAGAATCATCGTACCTGAATCCACTCATTATGCTGCTACGGGCCTGATGACATAGATTTCATTGCTGAGTGATACTGCATTGTACGTAAGTACCACAAGTTCTTTATCCATTTTTCACTTTCTGTGATATTGAACTTGTACGGTAAACGAGATTCTTGTAAACAGAGGCGTCCCAAACTTTGGGGTGGCTGTGTCTTTTTGATTTTAATTTCCCTAAGCTATAGGACCATAAGTGGAAGTGCCCTAGGCTCTGTTGCTTTGTTTTTTAGATGTTGCAGGAAACACCATACACTTCTCCCGAGTGTCTGTTGGCAATTTACATCCCGCCCATCAGCATAACAAGGCTCCCAGTTCTCCATGGCCTGTCCTGCCTTTCTGGATTTTACACTTTTTTCAGATGGCCCTTTTGACCGGGGGGAAGTGAGACTTCATTGTAGTGCAGATTTCCTTTGCAAGCTTGCTTGGTTGGCCAAAAAGGACGTATGCGTTTTTTCCTGAATATATTCAGGAAAAAACGCATACGCCCTTTTTGGCCAAGTGCATCATTGTGGACGTTCTGCCTCTTTTCCTATGCTTTCAATGCAATTCCAGTCTACCTCCTGAAATCGGTTTCCTGCAATTCTGCCCCGCTTTCAAGTCCTCTTGGCAGCCTTACTTCAGTATATTTTTGGACGATAGCTGTCATTTATAACTCTGCAGGTTTGTGAATTACAGTGCCCCTGAGCTCCTTTCTTCAACTCGCTTTCTTTTGAACAGGCCGCAACACCGCAGGATGGCTTCAGGCCCTAATCTGGTTCCGGCACGGCACACTGAGCCTTTGGTTATTTCCTCTTCCTGGTGGGAAATGAGAGTTAAATTCGCGCGTCCAGACACCTCCAGCTAGTCTCTCATTGGTTCTCCCTATTCCTGTTCATCTTCCGCAGAAATTGCAAACTGGGCCAAACAGGAGGTTAAAGGCGCTGACTCTCCAAGTGGGGAGAGTGTTAGTAAAGCGTCTGGAATGTTGCACCCGAGTACCAGGGGAGAAGAATTGAGACATATTTGAACATGTCTCCCGTTCACACGGTTGATCATACTCTGGGTTCCACATGCATGTTTTAGGTGAAGGAAGAATACCTTAAACCTGCAGAGTTGAGACCCGTGGAATGGGTACCATGCAATATGACTTCAAAGGGTCTTTATTTGCTCATCGAACCTCTCCAATCCTATCACTGCTGCGTTTACGCCCCTGTACACAGGCTTGATTCTCTTTTGCAGACATAGCAATCCATAGGTTTTAAGATACTTACTAGTCAGGTACATTCTTAGGCGTTTAATATGGGGTGTTGAGTCCATTTCATTGAGCAAGGAGTAGCTCTTGTCTATTCCATATTTGGCTTAAGACACTTTATCTGTGCTCATTTCAATCTCTGGTTTTATGCAGCACCCCAACTCACCTTTACCCTTAAGAAAGCATAAGTTGGTTGTCTAAATTTGAGACACTGTTCTGTTCTGTTATTCAGTTCCTGTGTAGCCAAGTTTACATTCCGTGTATTACTGATATCTTATGATGTTTCTTTTTCTGTGTGACTTATTTCAGTTAGAATCATCATACCTGAATCCACTCATTGTGCTGCTAAGGGCCTGATGACACAGATTTCATTGCTGAGTGATATTGCTTTGTAAGTAAATACCACAACTTCTTTATCCAATTTTCACTTTCTGCGATGTTGAACTTGTACTATAAACGAGGTTCTTGTAAACAGAGCCTTTCCAAACTTTGGGGTGGCTGTGTCTTTTTGATTTTAATTTCCCTAAGCTATAGGACCATAAGTGGAAGTGCCCTAGGCTCTGTTGCTTTGTTTTTTAGATGTTTCAGGAAACACCATACACTTCTCCCGAGTGTCTGTTGACAATTTACATCCCGCCCATCAGCATAACAAGGCTCCCAGTTCTCCATGGCCTGTCCTGTCTTTCTGGATTTTACACTTTTTTCAGATGGCCCTTTTGACCGGGGGGAAGTGAGACTTCATTGTAGTGCAGATTTCCTTTGCAAGCTTGCTTGGTTGGCCAAAAAGGGCGTATGCGTTTTTTCCTGAATATATTCAGGAAAAAACACATACGCCCTTTTTGGCCAAGTGCATCATTGTGGACGTTCTGCCTCTTTTCCTATGCTTTCAATGCAATTCCAGTGTAGCTCCTGAAATCGGTTTCCTGCAATTCTGCCCCGCTTTCAAGTCCTCTTGGCAGCCTTACTTCAGTCTATTTTTGGACGATAGCTGTCATTTATAACTCTGCAGGTTTGTGAATTACAGTGCCCCTGAGCTCCTTTCTTCAACTTGCTTTCTTGTGACCTGGCCGCAACACCACAGGATGGCTTCAGGCCCTAATCTGATTCCGGCACGGCACGCTGATCCTTTGGTTATTTCCTCTTCCTGGTGGGAAATGAGAGTTACATTTGCCCGTCCAGACACCTCCAGATAGCCTCTCATTGGTTCTCGCTATTCCTGTTCATCTTCCGCAGAAATTGCAAACTGGGCCAAACGGGAGGTTAAAGGGACTGACTCTCCAAGTCGGGCGAGTGTTAGTAAAGCGTCTGGAATGTTGCACCCGAGTACCAGGGTACGAAAACTGAGACATATTTGAACACGTCTCCCGATCACATGGTTGATCATACTCTAGGTTCCACATGCATGTTTTAGCTGAAGGAAGAATACCTTAAACCTGGGTAGTTGAAACCCGTGGAATGGGTACCATGCAATATGACTTCAAAGGGTCTTCATTTGCTCACCGAACCTCTCCAATCCTATCACTGCTGCGTTTATGCCCCTGTACACATGCTTGATTCTCTTTCGGAGACATAGCAATCCATAGGTTTTAAGATACTTACTAGTCAGGTACATTCTTAGGCGTTTAATATGGGGTGTTGAGTCCATTTCATTGAGCAAGGAGTAGCTCTTGTCTATTCCATATTTGGCTTAAGGAACTTTATCTGTGCTCATTTCAATCTCTGGTTTTATGCAGCACCCCAACTCACCTTTACCCTTAAGCAAGAATAAGTTGGTTTTCTAAATTTGAGACCCTGTTCTGTTCTGTAATTCAGTTCCTGTGTAGCCAAGTTTACATTCCGTGTATTACTGATATCTTATGATGTTTCTTTTTCTGTGTGACTTATTTCAGTTAGAATCATCATACCTGAATCCACTCATTGTGCTGCTAAGGGCCTGATGACACAGATTTCATTGCTGAGTGATATTGCTTTGTAAGTAAATACCACAACTTCTTTATCCAGTTTTCACTTTCTGCGATGTTGAACTTGTACTATAAACGAGGTTCTTGTAAACAGAGCCTTTCCAAACTTTGGGGTGGCTGTGTCTTTTTGATTTTAATTTCCCTAAGCTATAGGACCATAAGTGGAAGTGCCCTAGGCTCTGTTGCTTTGTTTTTTAGATGTTTCAGGAAACACCATACACTTCTCCCGAGTGTCTGTTGACAATTTACATCCCGCCCATCAGCATAACAAGGCTCCCAGTTCTCCATGGCCTGTCCTGTCTTTCTGGATTTTACACTTTTTTCAGATGGCCCTTTTGACCGGGGGGAAGTGAGACTTCATTGTAGTGCAGATTTCCTTTGCAAGCTTGCTTGGTTGGCCAAAAAGGGCGTATGCGTTTTTTCCTGAATATATTCAGGAAAAAACACATACGCCCTTTTTGGCCAAGTGCATCATTGTGGACGTTCTGCCTCTTTTCCTATGCTTTCAATGCAATTCCAGTGTAGCTCCTGAAATCGGTTTCCTGCAATTCTGCCCCGCTTTCAAGTCCTCTTGGCAGCCTTACTTCAGTCTATTTTTGGACGATAGCTGTCATTTATAACTCTGCAGGTTTGTGAATTACAGTGCCCCTGAGCTCCTTTCTTCAACTTGCTTTCTTGTGACCTGGCCGCAACACCACAGGATGGCTTCAGGCCCTAATCTGTTTCCGGCAGGGCACGCTGAGCCTTTGGTTAATTCCTCTTCATGGTGGAAAATGAGAGTTAAATTTGCCCGTCCAGACACCTCCAGCTAGCCTCTCATTGGTTATCGCTATTCCTGTTCATCTTCCGCAGAAATTGCAAACTGGGCCAAACAGGAGTTTAAAGGGACTGACTCTCCAAGTCGGGAGAGTGTTAGTAAAGCGTCTGGAATGTTGCACCCGAGTACCAGGGTACGAAAACTGAGACATATTTGAACACGTGTCCCGATCACATGGTTGATCATACTCTAGGTTCCACATGCATGTTTTAGCTGAAGGAAGAATACCTTAAACCTGGGTAGTTGAAACCCGTGGAATGGGTACCATGCAATATGACTTCAAAGGGTCTTCATTTGCTCACCGAACCTCTCCAATCCTATCACTGCTGCGTTTATGCCCCTGTACACATGCTTGATTCTCTTTCGGAGACATAGCAATCCATAGGTTTTAAGATACTTACTAGTCAGGTACATTCTTAGGCGTTTAATATGCGGTGTTGAGTCCATTTCGTTGAGCAAGGAGTAGCTCTTATCTATTCCATATTTGACTTAAGGAACTTTATCTGTGCTCATTTCAATCTCTGGTTTTATGCAGCACCCCAACTCACCTTTACCTTTAAGCAAGAATAAGTTGGTTTTCTAAATTTGAGACCCTGTTCTGTTCTGTAATTCAGTTCCTGTGTAGCCAAGTTTACATTCCGTGTATTACAGATATCTTATGATGTTTCTTTTTCTGTGTGACTTATTTCAGTTAGAATCATCATACCTGAATCCACTCATTGTGCTGCTAAGGGCCTGATGACACAGATTTCATTGCTGAGTGATATTGCTTTGTAAGTAAATACCACAAGTTCTTTATCCATTTTTCACTTTCTGCGATGTTGAACTTGTACTATAAACGAGGTTCTTGTAAACAGAGCCTTTCCAAACTTTGGGGTGGCTGTGTCTTTTTGATTTTAATTTCCCTAAGCTATAGGACCATAAGTGGAAGTGCCCTAGGCTCTGTTGCTTTGTTTTTTAGATGTTTCAGGAAACACCATACACTTCTCCCGAGTGTCTGTTGGCAATTTACATCCCACCCATCAGCATAACAAGGCTCCCAGTTCTCCATGGCCTGTCCTGTCTTTCTGGATTTTACACTTTTTTCAGATGGCCCTTTTGACCGGGGGGAAGTGAGACTTCATTGTAGTGCAGATTTCCTTTGCAAGCTTGCTGGGTTGGCCAAAAAGGGCGTATGCGTTTTTTCCTGAATATATTCAGGAAAAAACGCATACGCCCTTTTTGGCCAAGTGCATCATTGTGGACGTTCTGCCTCTTTTCCTATGCTTTCAATGCAATTCCAGTCTACCTCCTGAAATCGGCTTCCTGCAATTCTGCCCCGCTTTCAAGTCCTCTTGGCAGCCTTACTTCAGTCTATTTTTGGACGATAGCTGTCATTTATAACTCTGCAGGTTTGTGAATTACAGTGCCCCTGAGCTCCTTTCTTCAACTTGCTTTCTTGTGACCTGGCCGCAACACCACAGGATGGCTTCAGGCCCTAATCTGGTTCCGGCA
Source organism: Stenella coeruleoalba (assembly GCF_951394435.1). Classification (NCBI taxonomy): domain Eukaryota; kingdom Metazoa; phylum Chordata; class Mammalia; order Artiodactyla; family Delphinidae; genus Stenella; species Stenella coeruleoalba. Next base: position 2,105,409 of record NW_027646269.1, read on the forward strand.
CGGCACGCTGAGCCTTTGGTTAATTCCTCTTCATGGTGGGAAATGAGAGTTAAATTTGCCCATCCAGACACCTCCAGCTAGCCTCTCATTGGTTCTCGCTATTCCTGTTCATCTTCCGCAGAAATTGCAAACTGGGCCAAACAGGAGGTTAAAGGGACTGACTCTCCAAGTCGGGAGCGTGTTAGTAAAGCATGTGGAATGTTGCACCCGAGTACCAGGGTATGAAAACTGAGACATATTTGAACACGTCTCCCGATCACATGGTTGATCATACTCTAGGTTCCACCTGCATGTTTTAGCTGAAGGAAGAATACCTTAAACCTGGGTAGTTGAAACCCGTGGAATGGGTACCATGCAATATGACTTCAAAGGGTCTTCATTTGCTCACCGAACCTCTCCAATCCTATCACTGCTGCGTTTATGCCCCTGTACACATGCTTGATTCTCTTTGGGACACATAGCAATCCATAGGTTTTAAGATACTTACTAGTCAGGTACATTCTTAGGCGTTTAATATGGGGTGTTGAGTCCATTTCATTGAGCAAGGAGTAGCTCTTGTCTATTCCATATTTGGCTTAAGGAACTTTATCTGTGCTCATTTCAATCTCTGGTTTTATGCAGCACCCCAACTCACCTTTACCCTTAAGCAAGAATAAGTTGGTTTTCTAAATTTGAGACCCTGTTCTGTTCTGTAATTCAGTTCCTGTGTAGCCAAGTTTACATTCCGTGTATTACAGATATCTTATGATGTTTCTTTTTCTGTGTGACTTATTTCAGTTAGAATCATCATACCTGAATCCACTCATTGTGCTGCTAAGGGCCTGATGACACAGATTTCATTGCTGAGTGATATTGCTTTGTAAGTAAATACCACAAGTTCTTTATCCATTTTTCACTTTCTGCGATGTTGAACTTGTACTGTAAACGAGGTTCTTGTAAACAGAGCCTTTCCAAATTTTGGGGTGGCTGTGTCTTTTTGATTTTAATTTCCCTAAGCTATAGGACCATAAGTGGAAGTGCCCTAGGCTCTGTTGCTTTGTTTTTTAGATGTTTCAGGAAACACCATACACTTCTCCCGAGTGTCTGTTGGCAATTTACATCCCGCCCATCAGCATAACAAGGCTCCCAGTTCTCCATGGCCTGTCCTGTCTTTCTGGATTTTACACTTTTTTCAGATGGCCCTTTTGACCGGGGGGAAGTGAGACTTCATTGTAGTGCAGATTTCCTTTGCAAGCTTGCTGGGTTGGCCAAAAAGGGCGTATGCGTTTTTTCCTGAATATATTCAGGAAAAAACGCATACGCCCTTTTTGGCCAAGTGCATCATTGTGGACGTTCTGCCTCTTTTCCTATGCTTTCAATGCAATTCCAGTCTACCTCCTGAAATCGGCTTCCTGCAATTCTGCCCCGCTTTCAAGTCCTCTTGGCAGCCTTACTTCAGTCTATTTTTGGACGATAGCTGTCATTTATAACTCTGCAGGTTTGTGAATTACAGTGCCCCTGAGCTCCTTTCTTCAACTTGCTTTCTTGTGACCTGGCCGCAACACCACAGGATGGCTTCAGGCCCTAATCTGGTTCCGGCACGGCACGCTGAGCCTTTGGTTAATTCCTCTTCCTGGTGGGAAATGAGAGTTAAATTTGCCCATCCAGACACCTCCAGATAGCCTCTCATTGGTTCTCGCTATTCCTGTTCATCTTCCGCAGAAATTGCAAACTGGGCCAAACAGGAGGTTAAAGGGACTGACTCTCCCAGTCGGGAGAGTGTTAGTAAAGCGTGTGGAATGTTGCACCCGAGTACCAGGGTACGAAAACTGAGACATATTTGAACACGTCTCCCGATCACATGGTTGATCATACTCTAGGTTCCACATGCATGTTTTAGCTGAAGGAAGAATACCTTAAACCTGGGTAGTTGAAACCCGTGGAATGGGTACCATGCAATATGACTTCAAAGGGTCTTCATTTGCTCACCGAACCTCTCCAATCCTATCACTGCTGCGTTTATGCCCCTGTACACATGCTTGATTCTCTTTCGGAGACATAGCAATCCATAGGTTTTAAGATACTTACTAGTCAGGTACATTCTTAGGTGTTTAATATGCGGTGTTGAGTCCATTTCGTTGAGCAAGGAGTAGCTCTTGTCTATTCCATATTTGACTTAAGGAACTTTATCTGTGCTCATTTCAATCTCTGGTTTTATGCAGCACCCCAACTCACCTTTACCCTTAAGCAAGAATATGTTGGTTTTCTAAATTTGAGACCCTGTTCTGTTCTGTAATTCAGTTCCTGTGTAGCCAAGTTTACATTCCGTGTATTACTGATATCTTATGATGTTTCTTTTTCTGTGTGACTTATTTCAGTTAGAATCATCATACCTGAATCCACTCATTGTGCTGCTAAGGGCCTGATGACACAGATTTCATTGCTGAGTGATATTGCTTTGTAAGTAAATACCACAACTTCTTTATCCATTTTTCACTTTCTGCGATGTTGAACTTGTACTGTAAACGAGGTTCTTGTAAACAGAGCCTTTCCAAACTTTGGGGTGGCTGTGTCTTTTTGATTTTAATTTCCCTAAGCTATAAGACCATAAGTGGAAGTGCCCTAGGTTCTGTTGCTTTGTTTTTTAGATGTTTCAGGAAACACCATACACTTCTCCCGAGTGGTTGTTGGCAATTTACATCCCGCCCATCAGCATAACAAGGCTCCCAGTTCTCCATGGCCTGTCCTGCCTTTCTGGATTTTACACTTTTTTCAGATGGCCCTTTTGACCGGGGGGAAGTGAGACTTCATTGTAGTTCAGATTTCCTTTGCAAGCTTGCTTGGTTGGCCAAAAAGTTCGTATGTTCAGGAAAAAACGCATACGCCCTTTTTGGCCAAGTGCATCACTGTGGACGTTCTGCCTCTTTTCCTATGCTTGAAATGCAATTCCTGTCTACCTCCTGAAATCGGTTTCCTGCAATTCTGCCCCGCTTTCAAGTCCTCTTGGCAGCCTTACTTCAGTCTCTTTTTGGACGATAGCTGTCATTTATAACTCTGCAGGTTTGTGAATTACAGTGCCCCTGAGCTCCTTTCTTCAACTCGCTTTCTTGTGAGCTGGCCGCAACACCGCAGGATGGCTTCAGGCCCTAATCTGGTTCCGGCACGGCACGCTTAGCCTTTGGCTAATTCCTCTTCCTGGTGGGAAATGAGAGTTAAATTTGCCCGTTCAGACACCTCCAGCTAGTCTCTCATTGGTTCTCGCTATTCCTGTTCATCTTCCGCAGAAATTGCAAACTGGGCCAAACAGGAGGTTAAAGGCGCTGACTCTCCAGGTCGGGAGAGTGTTAGTAAAGCGTCTGGAATGTTGCACCCAAGTACCAGGGTACGAAAACTGAGACATATTTGAACACGTCTCCCGATCACATGGTTGATCATACTCTAGGTTCCACATGCATGTTTTAGCTGAAGGAAGAATACCTTAAACCTAGGTAGTTGAAACCCGTGGAATGTGTACCATGCAATATGACTTCAAAGGGTCTTCATTTGCTCACGAACCTCTCCAATCCTATCACTGCTGCGTTTATGCCCCTGTACACATGCTTGATTCTCTTTCGGAGACATAGCAATCCATAGGTTTTAAGATACTTACTAGTCAGGTACATTCTTAGGCGTTTAATATGCGGTGTTGAGTCCATTTCGTTGAGCAAGGAGTAGCTCTTGTCTATTCCATATTTGGCTTAAGGAACTTTATCTGTGCTCATTTCAATCTCTGGTTTTATGCAGCACCCCAACTCACCTTTACCCTTAAGCAAGCATAAGTTGGTTTTCTAAATTTGAGACCCTGTTCTGTTCTGTAATTCAGTTCCTGTGTAGCCAAGTTTACATTCCGTGTATTACTGATATCTTATGATGTTTATATTTCTGTGTGACTTATTTCAGTTAGAATCATCATACCTGAATCCACTCATTGTGCTGCTAAGGGCCTGATGACATAGATTTCATTGTTGAGTGATATTGCTTTGTAAGTGAATACCACAACTTCTTTATCCATTTTTCACTTTCTGCGATGTTGAACTTGTACTGTAAACGAGGTTCTTGTAAACAGAGCCGTTCCAAACTTTGGGGTGGCTGTGTCTTTTTCATTTTAATTTCCCTAAGCTATAGGACCATAAGTGGCAGTGCCCTAGGCTCTGTTGCTTTGTTTTTTATATGTTTCAGGAAACACCATACACTTCTCCCGAGTGTCTGTTGGCAATTTACATCCCACCCATCAGCATAACAAGGTTCCCAGTTCTCAATGGCCTGTTGCCTTTCTGGATTTTACACTTTTTTCAGATGGCCCTTTTGACCGGGGGGAAGTGAGACTTCATTGTAGTGCAGATTTCCTTTGCAAGCTTGCTTGGTTGGCCAAAAAGGGCGTATGCGTTTTTTCCTGAATATATTCAGGAAAAAACGCATACGCCCTTTTTGGCCAAGTGCATCATTGTGGACGTTCTGCCTCTTTTCCTATGCTTTCAATGCAATTCCAGTCTACCTCCTGAAATCGGTTTCCTGCAATTCTGCCCCGCTTTCAAGTCCTCTTGGCAGCCTTAGTTCAGTCTATTTTTGGACGATAGCTGTCATTTATAACTCTGCAGGTTTGTGAATTACAGTGCCCCTGAGCTCCTTTCTTCAACTCGCTTTCTTGTGACCTGGCCGCAACACCGCAGGATGGCTTCAGGCCGTAATCTGTTTCCGGCCCGGCATGCTGAGCCTTTGGATATTTCCTCTTCCTGGTGGGAAATGAGAGTTAAATTTGCCCATCCAGACACCTCCAGCTAGCCTCTCATTGGTTCTCGCTATTCCTGTTCATCTTCCGCAGAAATTGCAAACTGGGCCAAACAGGAGGTTAAAGGGACTGACTCTCCAAGTCGGGAGAGTGTTAGTAAAGCGTCTGGAATGTTGCACCCGAGTACCAGGGGAGGAAAACTGAGACATATTTGAACACGTCTCCCGTTCACATGGTTGATCATACTCTGGGTTCCACATCCATGTTTTAGCTGAAGGAAGAATACCTTAAACCTGGAGAGTTGAGACCCGTGTAATGGGTACCATGCAATATGACTTCAAAGGGTCTTCATTTGCTCACCGAACCTCTCCAATCCTATCACTGCTGCGTTTATGCCCCTGTACACACGCTTGATTCTCTTTTGGAGACATAGCAATCCATAGGTTTTAAGATACTTACTAGCCAGGTACATTCTTAGGCGTTTAATATGGGGTTTTGAGTCCATTTCGTTGAGCAAGGAGTAGCTCTTGTCTATTCCATATTTGGCTTAAGGAACTTTATCTGTGCTCATTTCAATCTCTGGTTTTATGCAGCACCCCAACTCACCTTTACCCTTAAGCAAGAATAAGTTGGTTTTCTAAATTTGAGACCCTTTTCTGTGCTGTAATTCAGTTCCTGTGTAGCCAAGTTTACATTCCGTGTATTACTGATATCTTATGATGTTTCTTTTTCTGTGTGACTTATTTCAGTTAGAATCATCATACCTGAATCCACTCATTGTGCTGCTAAGGGCCTGATGACATAGATTTCATTGCTGAGTGATATTGCTTTGTAAGTAAATACCACAACTTCTTTATCCATTTTTCACTTTCTGCGATGTTGAACTTGTACTGGAAACGAGGTTATTGTAAACAGAGGCGTCCCAAACTTTGGGGTGGCTGTGTCTTTTTGATTTTGATTTCCCTAAGCTATAGGACCATAAGTGGCAGTGCCCTAGGCTCTGTTGCTTTGTTTTTTAGATGTTTCAGGAAACACCATACACTTCTCCCGAGTGTCTGATGGCAATTTACATCCCACCCATCAGCATAAAAAGGCTCCCAGTTCTCCATGGCCTGTTGCCTTTCTGGATTTTACACTTTTTTCAGATGGCCCTTTTGACCGGGGGGAAGTGAGACTTCATTGTAGTGCAGATTTCCTTTGCAAGCTTGCTTGGTTGGCCAAAAAGGGCGTATGCGTTTTTTCCTGAATATATTCAGGAAAAAACGCATACGCCCTTTTTGGCCAAGTGCATCATTGTGGACGTTCTGCCTCTTTTCCTATGCTTTCAATGCAATTCCAGTCTACCTCCTGAAATCGGTTTCCTGCAATTCTGCCCCGCTTTCAAGTCCTCTTGGCAGCCTTACTTCAGTCTATTTTTGGACGATAGCTGTCATTTATAACTCTGCAGGTTTGTGAATTACAGTGCCCCTGAGCTCCTTTCTTCAACTCGCTTCCTTGTGACCTGGCCGCAACACCGCATGATGGCTTCAGGCCGTAATCTGTTTCCGGCCCGGCATGCTGAGCCTTTGGTTATTTCCTCTTCCTGGTGGGAAATGAGAGTTAAATTTGCCCGTCCAGACACCTCCAGCTAGCCTCTCATTGGTTCTCGCTATTCCTGTTCATCTTCCGCAGAAATTGCAAACTGGGCCAAACAGGAGGTTAAAGGGACTGACTCTCCAAGTCGGGAGAGTGTTAGTAAAGCATCTGGAATGTTGCACCCGAGTACCAGGGGAGGAAAACTGAGACATATTTGAACATGTCTCCCATTCACATGGTTGATCATACTCTGGCTTCCACATGCATGTTTTAGCTGAAGGAAGAATACCTTAAACCTGGAGAGTTGAGACCCGTGTAATGGGTACCATGCAATATGACTTCAAAGGGTCTTCATTTGCTCACCGAACCTCTCCAATCCTATCACTGCTGCGTTTATGCCCCTGTACACACGCTTGATTCTCTTTTGGAGACATAGCAATCCATAGGTTTTAAGATACTTACTAGCCAGGTACATTCTTAGGCGTTTAATATGGGGTGTTGAGTCCATTTCGTTGAGCAAGGAGTAGCTCTTGTCTATTCCATATTTGGCTTAAGGTACTTTATCTGTGCTCATTTCAATCTCTGGTTTTATGCAGCACCCCAACTCACCTTTCCCCTTAAGCAAGCATAAGTTGGTTTTCTAAATTTGAGACCCTGTTCTGTTTTGGAATGCAGTTCCTGTGTAGCCAAGTTTACATTCCGTGTATTAGTGATATCTTATGATGTTTCTTTTTCTGTGTGACTTATTTCAGTTAGAATCATCGTACCTGAATCCACTCATTATGCTGCTACAGGCCTGATGACATAGATTTCATTGCTGAGTGATACTGCATTGTACGTAAGTACCACAAGTTCTTTATCCATTTTTAACTTTCTGTGATATAGAACTTGTACGGTAAACGAGGTTCTTGTAAACGGAGGCGTCCCAAACTTTGGGGTGGCTGTGTCATTTTGATTTTAATTTCCCTAAGCTATAGGACCATAAGTGGAAGTGCCCTAGGCTCTGTTGCTTTGTTTTTCAGATGTTTCAGGAAACACCATACACTTCTCCCAAGTGTCTGTTGGCAATTTACATCCCGCCCATCAGCATAACAAGGCTCCCAGTTCTCCATGGCCTGTCCTGCCTTTCTGGATTTTACACTTTTTTCAGATGGCCCTTTTGACCGGGGGGAAGTGAGACTTCATTGTAGTGCAGATTTCCTTTGCAAGCTTGCTTGGTTGGCCAAAAAGGGCGTATGCGTTTTTTCCTGAATATATTCAGGAAAAAACGCATACGCCCTTTTTGGCCAAGTGCATCATTGTGGACGTTCTGCCTCTTTTCCTATGCTTTCAATGCAATTCCAGTCTACCTCCTGAAATCGGTTTCCTGCAATTCTGCCCCGCTTTCAAGTCCTCTTGGCAGCCTTACTTCAGTCTATTTTTGGACGATAGCTGTCATTTATAACTCTGCAGGTTTGTGAATTACAGTGCCCCTGAGCTCCTTTCTTCAACTTGCTTTCTTGTGACCTGGCCGCAACACCGCAGGATGGCTTCAGGCCCTAATCTGGTTCCGGCCCGGCATGCTGAGCCTTTGGTTAATTCCTCTTCCTGGTGGGAAATGAGAGTTAAATTTGCCCGTCCAGACACCTCCAGCTAGCCTCTCATTGGTTCTCGGTATTCCTGTTCATCTTCCGCAGAAATTGCAAACTGGGCCAAACAGGAGGTTAAAGGGACTGACTCTCCAAGTGGGGAGAGTGTTAGTAAAGCGTCTGGAATGTTGCACCCGAGTACCAGGGGAGGAAAACTGAGACATATTTGAACACGTCTCCCGATGACATGGTTGATCATACTCTGGGTTCCTCATGCATGTTTTAGCTGAAGGAAGAATACCTAAAACCTGGGTAGTTGAAACCCGTGGAATGGGTACCATGCAATATGACTTCAAAGGGTCTTCATTTGCTCATCGCATCTCTCCAATCCTATCACTGCTGCGTTTATGCCCCTGTACACATGCTTGATTGTCTTTCGGAGACATAGCAATCCATAGGTTTTAAGATACTTACTAGTCAGGTACATTCTTAGGCGTTTAATATGGGGTGTTGAGTCCATTTCGTTGAGCAAGGAGTAGCTCTTGTCTATTCCATATTTGGCTTAAGGAACTTTATCTGTGCTCATTTCAATCTCTGGTTTTATGCAGCACCCCAACTCACCTTTCCCCTTAAGCAAGAATAAGTTGGTTTTCTAAATTTGAGACCCTGTTCTGTTCTGTAATTCAGTTCCTGTGTAGCCAAGTTTCCATTCCGTGTATTACTGATATCTTATGATGTTTCTTTTTCTGTGTGACTTATTTCAGTTAGAATCTTCATACCTGAATCCACTCATTGTGCTGCTAAGGGCCTGATGACACAGATTTCATTGCTGAGTGATATTGCTTTGTAAGTAAATACCACAACTTCTTTATCCATTTTTCACTTTCTGCGATGTTGAACTTGTACTGTAAACGAGGTTCTTGTAAACAGAGCCGTTCCAAACTTTGGGGTGGCTGTGTCTTTTTGATTTTAATTTCCCTAAGCTATAGGACCATAAGTGGAAGTGCCCTAGGCTCTGTTGCTTTGTTTTATAGATGTTTCAGGAAACACCATACACTTCTCCTGAGTGGTTGTTGGCAATTTACATCCCGCCCATCACCATAACAAGGCTCCCAGTTCTCCATGGCCTGTCCTGCCTTTCTGGATTTTACACTTTTTTCAGATGGCCCTTTTGACCGGGGGGAAGTGAGACTTCATTGTAGTGTAGATTTCATTTGCAAGCTTGCTTGGTTGGCCAAAAAGGGCGTATGCGTTTTTTCCTGAATATATTCAGGAAAAAACGCATACGCCCTTTTTGGCCAAGTGCATCATTGTGGACGTTCTGCCTCTTTTCCTATGCTTTCAATGCAATTCCAGTCTACCTCCTGAAATCGGTTTCCTGCAATTCTGCCCCGCTTTCAAGTCCTCTTGGCAGCCTTACTTCAGTCTATTTTTGGACGATAGCTGTCATTTATAACTCTGCAGGTTTGTGAATTACAGTGCCCCTGAGCTCCTTTCTTCAACTCGCTTCCTTGTGACCTGGCCGCAACACCGCATGATGGCTTCAGGCCGTAATCTGTTTCCGGCCCGGCATGCTGAGCCTTTGGTTATTTCCTCTTCCTGGTGGGAAATGAGAGTTAAATTTGCCCGTCCAGACACCTCCAGCTAGCCTCTCATTGGTTCTCGCTATTCCTGTTCATCTTCCGCAGAAATTGCAAACTGGGCCAAACAGGAGGTTAAAGGGACTGACTCTCCAAGTCGGGAGAGTGTTAGTAAAGCATCTGGAATGTTGCACCCGAGTACCAGGGGAGGAAAACTGAGACATATTTGAACACGTCTCCCATTCACATGGTTGATCATACTCTGGGTTCCACATGCATGTTTTAGCTGAAGGAAGAATACCTTAAACCTGGAGAGTTGAGACCCGTGTAATGGGTACCATGCAATATGACTTCAAAGGGTCTTCATTTGCTCACCGAACCTCTCCAATCCTATCACTGCTGCGTTTATGCCCCTGTACACACGCTTGATTCTCTTTTGGAGACATAGCAATCCATAGGTTTTAAGATACTTACTAGCCAGGTACATTCTTAGGCGTTTAATATGGGGTGTTGAGTCCATTTCGTTGAGCAAGGAGTAGCTCTTGTCTATTCCATATTTGGCTTAAGGTACTTTATCTGTGCTCATTTCAATCTCTGGTTTTATGCAGCACCCCAACTCACCTTTCCCCTTAAGCAAGCATAAGTTGGTTTTCTAAATTTGAGACCCTGTTCTGTTTTGGAATGCAGTTCCTGTGTAGCCAAGTTTACATTCCGTGTATTAGTGATATCTTATGATGTTTCTTTTTCTGTGTGACTTATTTCAGTTAGAATCATCGTACCTGAATCCACTCATTATGCTGCTACAGGCCTGATGACATAGATTTCATTGCTGAGTGATACTGCATTGTACGTAAGTACCACAAGTTCTTTATCCATTTTTAACTTTCTGTGATATAGAACTTGTACGGTAAACGAGGTTCTTGTAAACGGAGGCGTCCCAAACTTTGGGGTGGCTGTGTCATTTTGATTTTAATTTCCCTAAGCTATAGGACCATAAGTGGAAGTGCCCTAGGCTCTGTTGCTTTGTTTTTCAGATGTTTCAGGAAACACCATACACTTCTCCCAAGTGTCTGTTGGCAATTTACATCCCGCCCATCAGCATAACAAGGCTCCCAGTTCTCCATGGCCTGTCCTGCCTTTCTGGATTTTACACTTTTTTCAGATGGCCCTTTTGACCGGGGGGAAGTGAGACTTCATTGTAGTGCAGATTTCCTTTGCAAGCTTGCTTGGTTGGCCAAAAAGGGCGTATGCGTTTTTTCCTGAATATATTCAGGAAAAAACGCATACGCCCTTTTTGGCCAAGTGCATCATTGTGGACGTTCTGCCTCTTTTCCTATGCTTTCAATGCAATTCCAGTCTACCTCCTGAAATCGGTTTCCTGCAATTCTGCCCCGCTTTCAAGTCCTCTTGGCAGCCTTACTTCAGTCTATTTTTGGACGATAGCTGTCATTTATAACTCTGCAGGTTTGTGAATTACAGTGCCCCTGAGCTCCTTTCTTCAACTCGCTTTCTTGTGACCTGGCCGCAACACCACAGGATGGCTTCAGGCCCTAATCTGGTTCCGGCCCGGCATGCTGAGCCTTTGGTTAATTCCTCTTCCTGGTGGGAAATGAGAGTTAAATTTGCCCGTCCAGACACCTCCAGCTAGCCTCTCATTGGTTCTCGGTATTCCTGTTCATCTTCCGCAGAAATTGCAAACTGGGCCAAACAGGAGGTTAAAGGGACTGACTCTCCAAGTGGGGAGAGTGTTAGTAAAGCGTCTGGAATGTTGCACCCGAGTACCAGGGGAGGAAAACTGAGACATATTTGAACACGTCTCCCGATGACATGGTTGATCATACTCTGGGTTCCTCATGCATGTTTTAGCTGAAGGAAGAATACCTAAAACCTGGGTAGTTGAAACCCGTGGAATGGGTACCATGCAATATGACTTCAAAGGGTCTTCATTTGCTCATCGCATCTCTCCAATCCTATCACTGCTGCGTTTATGCCCCTGTACACATGCTTGATTGTCTTTCGGAGACATAGCAATCCATAGGTTTTAAGATACTTACTAGTCAGGTACATTCTTAGGCGTTTAATATGGGGTGTTGAGTCCATTTCGTTGAGCAAGGAGTAGCTCTTGTCTATTCCATATTTGGCTTAAGGAACTTTATCTGTGCTCATTTCAATCTCTGGTTTTATGCAGCACCCCAACTCACCTTTCCCCTTAAGCAAGAATAAGTTGGTTTTCTAAATTTGAGACCCTGTTCTGTTCTGTAATTCAGTTCCTGTGTAGCCAAGTTTCCATTCCGTGTATTACTGATATCTTATGATGTTTCTTTTTCTGTGTGACTTATTTCAGTTAGAATCTTCATACCTGAATCCACTCATTGTGCTGCTAAGGGCCTGATGACACAGATTTCATTGCTGAGTGATATTGCTTTGTAAGTAAATACCACAACTTCTTTATCCATTTTTCACTTTCTGCGATGTTGAACTTGTACTGTAAACGAGGTTCTTGTAAACAGAGCCGTTCCAAACTTTGGGGTGGCTGTGTCTTTTTGATTTTAATTTCCCTAAGCTATAGGACCATAAGTGGAAGTGCCCTAGGCTCTGTTGCTTTGTTTTATAGATGTTTCAGGAAACACCATACACTTCTCCTGAGTGGTTGTTGGCAATTTACATCCCGCCCATCACCATAACAAGGCTCCCAGTTCTCCATCGCCTGTCCTGCCTTTCTGGATTTTACACTTTTTTCAGATGGCCCTTTTGACCGGGGGGAAGTGAGACTTCATTGTAGTGTAGATTTCATTTGCAAGCTTGCTTGGTTGGCCAAAAAGGGCGTATGCGTTTTTTCCTGAATATATTCAGGAAAAAACGCATACGCCCTTTTTGGCCAAGTGCATCATTGTGGACGTTCTGCCTCTTTTCCTATGCTTTCAATGCAATTCCAGTCTACCTCCTGAAATCGGTTTCCTGCAATTCTGCCCCGCTTTCAAGTCCTCTTGGCAGCCTTACTTCAGTCTATTTTTGGACGATAGCTGTCATTTATAACTCTGCAGGTTTGTGAATTACAGTGCCCCTGAGCTCCTTTCTTCAACGCGCTTTCTTTTGAGCTGGCCGCAACACCGCAGGATGGCTTCAGGCCCTAATCTGGTTCCGGCACGGCACGCTGGGCCTTTGGTTAGTTCCTCTTCCTGGTGGGAAATGAGAGTTAAATTTGCCCGTCCAGACACCTCCAGCTAGCCTCTCATTGGTTCTCGCTATTCCTTTTCATCTTCCGCAGAAATTGCAAACTGGGCCAAACAGGAGGTTAAAGGGACTGACTCTCCAAGTGGGGAGAGTGTTAGTAAAGCGTCTGGAATGTTGCACCCGAGTACCAGGGGAGGAAAACTGAAACATATTTGAACACGTCTCCCGATGACATGGTTGATCATACTCTGGGTTCCTCATGCATGTTTTAGCTGAAGGAAGAATACCTAAAACCTGGGTAGTTGAAACCCGTGGAATGGGTACCATGCAATATGACTTCAAAGGGTCTTCATTTGCTCACCGAACCTCTCCAATCCTATCACTGCTGCGTTTATGCCCCTGTACACATGTTTGATTCTCTTTCGGAGACATAGCAATCTATAGGTTTTAAGATACTTACTAGTCAGGTACATTCTTAGGCGTTTAATATGCGGTGTTGAGTCCATTTCGTTGAGCAAGGAGTAGCTCTTGTCTATTCCATATTTGGTTTAAGGAACTTTATCTGTGCTCATTTCAATCTCTGGTTTTATGCAGCACCCCAACTCACCTTTCCCCTTAAGCAAGCATAAGTTGGTTTTCTAAATTTGAGACCCTGTTCTGTTCTGTAATTCAGTTCCTGTGTAGCCAAGTTTCCATTCCGTGTATTACTGATATCTTATGATGTTTCTTTTTCTGTGTGACTTATTTCAGTTAGAATCATCATACCTGAATCCACTCATTGTGCTGCTAAGGGCCTGATGACACAGATTTCATTGCTGAGTGATATTGCTTTGTAAGTAAATACCACAACTTTTTTATCCATTTTTCACTTTCTGCGATGTTGAACTTGTACTGTAATCGAGGTTCTTGTAAACAGAGCCGTTCCAAACTTTGGGGTGGCTGTGTCTTTTTGATTTTAAATTCCCTAAGCTATAGGACCATAAGTGGAAGTGCCCTAGGCTCTGTTGCTTTGTTTTTTAGATGTTTCAGGAAACACCATACACTTCTCCCGAGTGGTTGTTGGCAATTTACATCCCGCCCTTCAGCATAACAAGGCTTCCAGTTCTCCATGGCCTGTCCTGCCTTTCTGGATTTTACACTTTTTTCAGATGGCCCTTTTGACCGGGGGGAAAGTGAGACTTCATTGTAGTGCAGATTTCCTTTGCAAGCTTGCTTGGTTGGCCAAAAAGGGCGTATGCGTTTTTTCCTGAATATATTCAGGAAAAAACGCATACGCCCTTTTTGGCCAAGTGCATCATTGTGGACGTTCTGCCTCTTTTCCTATGCTTTCAATGCAATTCCAGTCTACCTCCTGAAATCGGTTTCCTGCAATTCTGCCCCGCTTTCAAGTCCTCTTGGCAGCCTTACTTCAGTATATTTTTGGACGATAGCTGTCATTTATAACTCTGCAGGTTTGTGAATTACAGTGCCCCTGAGCTCCTTTCTTCAACTCGCTTTCTTTTGAGCTGGCAGCAACACCGCAGGATGTCTTCAGGCCCTAATCTGGTTCCGGCACGGCACACTGAGCCTTTGGTTATTTCCACTTCCTGGTGGGAAATGAGAGTTAAATTTGCCCGTCCAGACACCTCCAGCTAGCCTCTCATTGGTTCTCGCTATTCCTGTTCATCTTCCGCAGAAATTGCAAACTGGGCCAAACAGGAGGTTAAAGGGACTGACTCTCCAAGTCGGGAGAGTGTTAGTAAAGCATCTGGAATGTTGCACCCGAGTACCAGGGGAGGAAAACTGAGACATATTTGAACACGTCTCCCGATCACATGGTTGATCATACTCTAGGTTCCACATGCATGTTTTAGCTGAAGGAAGAATACCTTAAACCTGGGTAGTTGAAACCCGTGGAAAGGGTACCATGCAATATGACTTCAAAGGGTCTTCATTTGCTCACCGAACCTCTCCAATCCTATCACTGCTGCGTTTATGCCCCTGTACACACGCTTGATTCTCTTTTGGAGACATAGCAATCCATAGGTTTTAAGATACTTACTAGTCAGGTACATTCTTAGGCGTTTAATATGGGGTGTTGAGTCCATTTCGTTGAGCAAAGAGTAGCTCTTGTCTATTCCATATTTGGCTTAAGGAACTTTATCTGTGCTCATTTCAATCTCTGATTTTATGCAGCAGCTCAACTCACGTTTCCCCTTAAGCAAGCATAAGTTGGTTTTCTAAATTTGAGACCCTGTTCTGTTTTGGAATGCAGTTCCTGTGTAGCCAAGTTTACATTCCGTGTATTAGTGATATCTTATGATGTTTCTTTTTCTGTGTGACTTATTTCAGTTAGAATCATCGTACCTGAATCCACTCATTATGCTGCTACGGGCCTGATGACATAGATTTCACTGCTGAGTGATACTGCATTGTACGTAAGTACCACAAGTTCTTTATCCATTTTTCACTTTCTGTGATATTGAACTTGTACGGTAAACGAGGTTCTTGTAAACGGAGGCGTCCCAAACTTTGGGGTGGCTGTGTCTTTTTGATTTTAATTTCCCTAAGCTATAGGACCATAAGTGGAAGTGCCCTAGCCTCTGGTGCTTTGTTTTTTAGATGTTTCAGGAAACACCATACACTTCTCCCGAGTGGTTCTTGGCAATTTACATCCCGCCCATCAGCATAACAAGGCTCCCAGTTCTCCATGGCCTGTCTTGCCTTTCTGGATTTTACACTTTTTTCAGATGGCCCTTTTGACCGGGGGGAAGTGAGACTTCACTGTAGTGCAGATTTCCTTTGCAAGCTTGCTTGGTTGGCCAAAAAGGGCGTATGCGTTTTTTCCTGAATATATTCAGGAAAAAACGCATATGCCCTTTTTGGCCAAGTGCATCATTGTGGACGTTCTGCCTCTTTTCCTATGCTTTCAATGCAATTCCAGTCTACCTCCTGAAATCGGTTTCCTGCAATTCTGCCCCGCTTTCAAGTCCTCTTGGCAGCCTTACTTCAGTCTATTTTTGGACGATAGCTGTCATTTATAACTCTGCAGGTTTGTGAATTACAGTGCCCCTGAGCTCCTTTCTTCAACTCGCTTTCTTGTGACCTGGCCGCAACACCGCAGGATGGCTTCAGGCCCTAATCTGGTTCCGGCACGGCACGCTGAGCCTTTGGTTATTTCCTCTTCCTGGTGGGAAATGAGAGTTAAATTTGCCCGTCCAGACACCTCCAGCTAGTCTCTCATTGGTTCTCGCTATTCCTGTTCATCTTGCGCAGAAATTGCAAACTGGGCCAAACAGGAGGTTAAAGGCGCTGACTCTCCAAGTGGGGAGAGTGTTAGTAAAGCGTCTGGAATGTTGCACCCGAGTACCAGGGGAGGAAAACTGAGACATATTTGAACACGTCTCCCGTTCACATGGTTGATCATACTTGGGTTCCACATGCATGTTTTAGCTGAAGGAAGAATACCTTAAACCTGGAGAGTTAAGACCCGTGTAATGGGTACCATGCAATATGACTTCAAAGGGTCTTCATTTGCTCACCGAACCTCTCCAATCCTATCACTGCTGCGTTTATGCCCCTGTACACATGCTTGATTCTCTTTCGGAGACATAGCAATCCATAGGTTTTATGATACTTACTAGTCAGGTACATTCTTAGGCGTTTAATATGGGGTGTTGAGTCCATTTCGTTGAGCAAGGAGTAGCTCTTGTCTATTCCATATTTGACTTAAGGAACTTTATCTGTGCTCATTTCAATCTCTGGTTTTATGCAGCACCACAACTCATCTTTACCCTTAAGCAAGCATAAGTTGGTTTTCTAAATTTGAGACCCTGTTCTGTTCTGTAATTCAGTTCCTGTGTAGCCAAGTTTACATTCCGTGTATTACTGATATCTTATGATGTTTCTTTTTCTGTGTGACTTACTTCAGTTAGAATCATCATACCTGAATCCACTCATTGTGCTGCTAAGGGCCTGATGACACAGATTTCATTGCTGAGTGATATTGCTTTGTAAGTAAATACCACAACTTCTTTCTCCATTTTTCACTTTCTGCGATGTTGAACTTGTACTGTAAATGAGGTTCTTGTAAACAGAGCCGTTCCAAACTTTGGGGTGGCTGTGTCTTTTTGATTTTAATTTCCCTAAGCTATAGGACCATAAGTGGAAGTGCCCTAGGTCCTGTTGGTTTGTTTTTTAGATGTTTCAGGAAACACCATACACTTCTCCCGAGTGGTTGTTGGCAATTTACATCCCGCCCATCAGCATAACAAGGCTCCCAGTTCTCCATGGCCTGTCCTGCCTTTCTGGATTTTACACTTTTTTCAGATGGCCCTTTTGACCGGGGGGAAGTGAGACTTCATTGTAGTGCAGATTTCCTTTGCAAGCTTGCTTGGTTGGCCAAAAAGGGCGTATGCGTTTTTTCCTGAATATATTCAGGAAAAAACGCATACGCCCTTTTTGGCCAAGTGCATCATTGTGGACGTTCTGCCTCTTTTCCTATGCTTTCAATGCAATTCCAGTCTACCTCCTGAAATCGGTTTCCTGTAATTCTGCCCCGCTTTCAAGTCCTCTTGGCAGCCTTACTTCAGTCTATTTTTGGACGATAGCTGTCATTTATAACTCTGCAGGTTTGTGAATTACAGTGCCCCTGAGCTCCTTTCTTCAACTCGCTTTCTTGTGAGCTGGCCGCAACACCGCAGGATGGCTTCAGGCCCTAATCTGGTTCCGGTACGGCACGCTGAGCCTTTGGTTATTTCCTCTTCCTGGTGGGAAATGAGAGTTACATTTGCCCGTCCAGACACCTCCAGATAGCCTCTCATTGGTTCTCACTATTCCTGTTCATCTTCCGCAGAAATTGCAAACTGGGCCAAACAGGAGGTTAAAGGCGCTGACTCTCCAAGTGGGGAGAGTGTTAGTAAAGCGTCTGGAATGTTGCACCCGAGTACCAGGGGAGGAAAACTGAGACATATTTGAACACGTCTCCCGTTCACATGGTTGATCATACTTGGGTTCCACATGCATGTTTTAGCTGAAGGAAGAATACCTTAAACCTGGAGAGTTGAGACCCGTGTAATGGGTACCATGCAATATGACTTCAAAGGGTCTTCATTTGCTCACCGAACCTCTCCAATCCTATCACTGCTGCGTTTATGCCTCTGCATACATGCTTGATTCTCTTTTGGAGACATAGCAATCCATAGGTTTTACGATACTTACTAGTCAGGTACATTCTTAGGCGTTTAATATGCGGTGTTGAGTCCATTTCGTTGAGCAAGGAGTAGCTCTTGTCTATTCCATATTTGACTTAAGGAACTTTATCTGTGCTCATTTCAATCTCTGGTTTTATGCAGCACCCCAACTCACCTTTACCCTTAAGCAAGCATAAGTTGGTTTTCTAAATTTGAGACCCTGTTCTGTTCTGCAATTCAGTTCCTGTGTAGCCTAGTTTACATTCCATGTATTACTGATATCTTATGATGTTTCTTTTTCTGTGTGACTTATTTCAGTTAGAATCATCATACCTGAATCCACTCATTGTTCTGCTAAGGGCCTGATGACATAGATTTCATTGCTGAGTGATATTGCTTTGTAAGTAAATACCACAACTTCTTTATCCATTTTTCACTTTCTGCGATGTTGAACTTGTACTGTAAACGAGGTTCTTGTAAACAGAGGCGTCCCAAACTTTGGGGTGGCTGTGTCTTTTTGATTTTAATTTCCCTAAGCTATAGGACCATAAGTGGCAGTGCCCTAGGCTCTGTTGCTTTGTTTTTTAGATGTTTCAGGAAACACCATACACTTCTCCAGAGTGTCTGTTGGCAATTTACATCCTGCCCATCAGCATAACAAGGCTCCCAGTTCTCCATGGCCTGTCCTGCCTTTCTGGATTTTACACTTTTTTCAGATGGCCCTTTTGACCGGGGGGAAGTGAGACTTCATTGTAGTGCAGATTTCCTTTGCAAGCTTGCTTGGTTGGCCAAAAAGGGCGTATGCGTTTTTTCCTGAATATATTCAGGAAAAAACGCATACGCCCTTTTTGGCCAAGTGCATCATTGTGGACGTTCTGCCTCTTTTCCTATGCTTTCAATGCAATTCCAGTCTACCTCCTGAAATCGGTTTCCTGCAATTCTGCCCCGCTTTCAAGTCCTCTTGGCAGCCTTACTTCAGTCTATTTTTGGACGATAGCTGTCATTTATAACTCTGCAGGTTTGTGAATTACAGTGCCCCAGAGCTCCTTTCTTCAACTCGCTTTCTTGTGACCTGCCCGCAACACCGCAGGATGGCTTCAGGCCCTAATCTGATTCCGGCACGGCACGCTGATCCTTTGGTTATTTCCTCTTCCTGGTGGGAAATGAGAGTTAAATTTGCCCGTCCAGACACCTCCAGCTAGTCTCTCATTGGTTCTCGCTATTCCTGTTCATCTTCCGCAGAAATTGCAAACTGGGCCAAACAGGAGGTTAAAGGCGGTGACTCTCCAAGTGGGGAGAGTGTTAGTAAAGCGTCTGGAATGTTGCACCCGAGTACCAGGGGAGGAAAACTGAGACATATTTGAACACATCTCCCGTTCACATGGTTGATCATACTTGGGTTCCACATGCATGTTTTAGCTGAAGGAAGAATACCTTAAACCTGGAGAGTTAAGACCCGTGTAATGGGTACCATGCAATATGACTTCAAAGGGTCTTCATTTGCTCACCGAACCTCTCCAATCCTATCACTGCTGCGTTTATGCCCCTGTACACATGCTTGATTCTCTTTCAGAGACATAGCAATCCATAGGTTTTAAGATACTTACTAGTCAGGTACATTCTTAGGCGTTTAATATGCGGTGTTGAGTCCATTTCGTTGAGCAAGGAGTAGCTCTTGTCTATTCCATATTTGACTTAAGGAACTTTATCTGTGCTCATTTCAATCTCTGGTTTTATGCAGCACCCCAACTCACCTTTACCCTTAAGCAAGCATAAGTTGGTTTTCTAAATTTGAGACCCTGTTCTGTACTGTAATTCAGTTCCTGTGTAGCCAAGTTTACATTCCGTGTATTACTGATATCTTATGATGTTTCTTTTTCTGTGTGACTTACTTCAGTTAGAATCATCATACCTGAATCCACTCATTGTTCTGCTAAGGGCCTGATGACATAGATTTCATTGCTGAGTGATATTGCTTTGTAAGTAAATACCACAACTTCTTTATCCATTTTTCACTTTCTGCGATGTTGAACTTGTACTGTAAACGAGGTTCTTGTAAACAGAGGCGTCCCAAACTTTGGGGTGGCTGTGTCTTTTTGATTTTAATTTCCCTAAGCTATAGGACCATAAGTGGCAGTGCCCTAGGCTCTGTTGCTTTGTTTTTTAGATGTTTCAGGAAACACCATACACTTCTCCCAAGTGTCTGTTGGCAATTTACATCCCGCCCATCAGCATAACAAGGCTCCCAGTTCTCCATGGCCTGTCCTGCCTTTCTGGATTTTACACTTTTTTCAGATGGCCCTTTTGACTGGGGGGTAGTGAGACTTCATTGTAGTGCAGATTTCCTTTGCAAGCTTGCTTGGTTGGCCAAAAAGGGCGTATGCGTTTTTTCCTGAATATATTCAGGAAAAAACGCATACGCCCTTTTTGGCCAAGTGCATCATTGTGGACGTTCTGCCTCTTTTCCTATGCTTTCAATGCAATTCCAGTCTACCTCCTGAAATCGGTTTCCTGCAATTCTGCCCCGCTTTCAAGTCCTCTTGGCAGCCTTACTTCAGTCTATTTTTGGACGATAGCTGTCATTTATAACTCTGCAGGTTTGTGAATTACAGTGCCCCAGAGCTCCTTTCTTCAACTCGCTTTCTTGTGACCTGGCCGCAACACCGCAGGATGGCTTCAGGCCCTAATCTGATTCCGGCACGGCACGCTGATCCTTTGGTTATTTCCTCTTCCTGGTGGGAAATGAGAGTTAAATTTGCCCGTCCAGACACCTCCAGCTAGTCTCTCATTGGTTCTCGCTATTCCTGTTCATCTTCCGCAGAAATTGCAAACTGGGCCAAACAGGAGGTTAAAGGCGGTGACTCTCCAAGTGGGGAGAGTGTTAGTAAAGCATCTGGAATGTTGCACCCGAGTACCAGGGGAGGAAAACTGAGACATATTTGAACACGTCTCCCGTTCACATGGTTGATCATACTTGGGTTCCACATGCATGTTTTAGCTGAAGGAAGAATACCTTAAACCTGGAGAGTTAAGACCCGTGTAATGGGTACCATGCAATATGACTTCAAAGGGTCTTCATTTGCTCACCGAACCTCTCCAATCCTATCACTGCTGCGTTTATGCCCCTGTACACATGCTTGATTCTCTTTCGGAGACATAGCAATCCATAGGTTTTAAGATACTTACTAGTCAGGTACATTCTTAGGCGTTTAATATGCGGTGTTGAGTCCATTTCGTTGAGCAAGGAGTAGCTCTTGTCTATTCCATATTTGACTTAAGGAACTTTATCTGTGCTCATTTCAATCTCTGGTTTTATGCAGCACCCCAACTCACCTTTACCCTTAAGCAAGCATAAGTTGGGTTTCTAAATTTGAGACCCTGTTCTGTTCTGTAATTCAGTTCCTGTGTAGCCAAGTTTACATTCCGTGTATTACTGATATCTTATGATGTTTCTTTTTCTGTGTGACTTACTTCAGTTAGAATCATCGTACCTGAATCTACTCATTATGCTGCTAAGGGCCTGATGACATAGATTTCATTGCTGAGTGATACTGCATTGTACGTAAGTACCACAAGTTCTTTATCCATTTTTCACTTTCTGCGATGTTGAACTTGTACTGTAAACGAGGTTCTTGT
Source organism: Stenella coeruleoalba (assembly GCF_951394435.1). Classification (NCBI taxonomy): domain Eukaryota; kingdom Metazoa; phylum Chordata; class Mammalia; order Artiodactyla; family Delphinidae; genus Stenella; species Stenella coeruleoalba. Next base: position 2,126,860 of record NW_027646269.1, read on the forward strand.
AAACAGAGCCGTTCCAAACTTTGGGGTGGCTGTGTCTTTTTGATTTTAATTTCCCTAAGCTATATGACCATAAGTGGAAGTGCCCTAGGTTCTGTTGTTTTGTTTTTTAGATGTTTCAGGAAACACCATACACTTCTCCCGAGTGTCTGTTGGCAATTTACATCCCGCCCATCAGCATAACAAGGCTCCCAGTTCTCCATGGCCTGTCCTGCCTTTCTGGATTTTACACTTTTTTCAGATGGCCCTTTTGACCGGGGGGAAGTGAGACTTCATTGTAGTGCAGATTTCCTTTGCAAGCTTGCTTGGTTGGCCAAAAAGGACGTATGCGTTTTTTCCTGAATATATTCAGGAAAAAACGCATACGCCCTTTTTGGCCAAGTGCATCATTGTGGACGTTCTGCCTCTTTTCCTATGCTTTCAATGCAATTCCAGTCTACCTCCTGAAATCGGTTTCCTGCAATTCTGCCCCGCTTTCAAGTCCTCTTGGCAGCCTTACTTCAGTCTATTTTTGGACGATAGCTGTCATTTATAACTCTGCAGGTTTGTGAATTACAGTGCCCCTGAGCTCCTTTCTTCAACTCGCTTTCTTGTGACCTGGCCGCAACACCGCAGGATGGCTTCAGGCCCTAATCTGGTTCCGGCACGGCATGCTGAGCCTTTGGTTAATTCCTCTTCCTGGTGGGAAATGAGAGTTAAATTTGCCCGTCCAGACACCTCCAGCTAGCCTCTCATTGGTTCTCGCTATTCCTGTTCATCTTCCGCAGAAATTGCAAACTGGGCCAAACAGGAGGTTAAAGGGACTGACTCTCCAAGTCGGGAGAGTGTTAGTAAAGCGTCTGGAATGTTGCACCCGAGTACCAGGGTACGAAAACTGAGACATATTTGAACACGTCTCCCGATCACATGGTTGATCATACTCTAGGTACCACATGCATGTTTTAGCTGAAGGAAGAATACCTTAAACCTGGGTAGTTGAAACCCGTGGAATGGGTACCATGCAATATGACTTCAAAGGGTCTTCATTTGCTCACCGAACCTCTCCAATCCTATCACTGCTGCGTTTATGCCCCTGTACACATGCTTGATTCTCTTTCGGAGACATAGCAATCCATAGGTTTTAAGATACTTACTAGTCAGGTACATTCTTAGGCGTTTAATATGCGGTGTTGAGTCCATTTCGTTGAGCAAGGAGTAGCTCTTGTCTATTCCATATTTGACTTAAGGAACTTTATCTGTGCTCATTTCAATCTCTGGTTTTATGCAGCACCCCAACTCACCTTTACCCTTAAGCAAGCATAAGTTGGTTTTCTAAATTTGAGTCCCTGTTCTGTTCTGTAATTCAGTTCCTGTGTAGCCAAGTTTACATTCCGTGTATTACTGATATCTTATGATGTTTCTTTTTCTGTGTGACTTATTTCAGTTAGAATCATCATACCTGAATCCACTCATTGTGCTGCTAAGGGCCTGATGACATAGATTTCATTGCTGAGTGATATTGCTTTGTAAGTAAATACCACAACTTCTTTATCCATTTTTCACTTTCTGCGATGTTGAACTTGTACTGTAAACGAGGTTCTTGTAAACAGAGCCGTTCCAAACTTTGGGGTGGCTGTGTCTTTTTGATTTTAATTTCCCTAAGCTATATGACCATAAGTGGAAGTGCCCTAGGTTCTGTTGTTTTGTTTTTTAGATGTTTCAGGAAACACCATACACTTCTCCCGAGTGTCTGTTGGCAATTTACATCCCGCCCATCAGCATAACAAGGCTCCCAGTTCTCCATGGCCTGTCCTGCCTTTCTGGATTTTACACTTTTTTCAGATGGCCCTTTTGACCGGGGGGAAGTGAGACTTCATTGTAGTGCAGATTTCCTTTGCAAGCTTGCTTGGTTGGCCAAAAAGGGCGTATGCGTTTTTTCCTGAATATATTCAGGAAAAAACGCATACGCCCTTTTTGGCCAAGTGCATCATTGTGGACGTTCTGCCTCTTTTCCTATGCTTTCAATGCAATTCCAGTCTACCTCCTGAAATCGGTTTCCTGCAATTCTGCCCCGCTTTCAAGTCCTCTTGGCAGCCTTACTTCAGTCTATTTTTGGACGATAGCTGTCATTTATAACTCTGCAGGTTTGTGAATTACAGTGCCCCTGAGCTCCTTTCTTCAACTCGCTTTCTTGTGACCTGGCCGCAACACCGCAGGATGGCTTCAGGCCCTAATCTGGTTCCGGCCCGGCATGCTGAGCCTTTGGTTAATTCCTCTTCCTGGTGGGAAATGAGAGTTAAATTTGCCGGTCCAGACACCTCCAGCTAGCCTCTCATTGGTTCTCGCTATTCCTGTTCATCTTCCGCAGAAATTGCAAACTGGGCCAAACAGGAGGTTAAAGGGACTGACTCTCCAAGTGGGGAGAGTGTTAGTAAAGCGTCTGGAATGTTGCACCCGAGTACCAGGGGAGGAAAACTGAGACATATTTGAACACGTCTCCCGATCACATGGTTGATCATACTCTAGGTTCCACATGCATGTTTTAGCTGAAGGAAGAATACCTTAAACCTGGGTAGTTGAAACCCGTGGAATGGGTACCATGCAATATGACTTCAAAGGGTCTTCATTTGCTCACCGAACCTCTCCAATCCTATCACTGCTGCGTTTATGCCCCTGTACACATGCTTGATTCTCTTTCGGAGACATAGCAATCCATAGGTTTTAAGGTACTTACTAGTCAGGTACATTCTTAGGCGTTTAATATGGGGTGTTGAGTCCATTTCGTTGAGCAAGGAGTAGCTCTTGTCTATTCCATATTTGGCTTAAGGAACTTTATCTGTGCTCATTTCAATCTCTGGTTTTATGCAGCACCCCAACTCACCTTTACCCTTAAGCAAGAATACGTTGGTTTTCTAAATTTGAGACCCTGTTCTGTTCTGTAATTCAGTTCCTGTGTAGCCAAGTTTACATTCCGTGTATTACTGATATCTTATGATGTTTCTTTTTCTGTGTGACTTATTTCAGTTAGAATCATCATACCTGAATCCACTCATTGTGCTGCTAAGGGCCTGATGACACAGATTTCATTGCTGAGTGATATTGCTTTGTAAGTAAATACCACAACTTCTTTATCCATTTTTCACTTTCTGCGATGTTGAACTTGTACTGTAAACGAGGTTCTTGTAAACAGAGCCGTTCCAAACTTTGGGGTGGCTGTGTCTTTTTGATTTTAATTTCCCTAAGCTATAGGACCATAAGTGGAAGTGCCCTAGGTTCTGTTGCTTTGTTTTTTAGATGTTTCAGGAAACACCATACACTTCTCCCGAGTGGTTGTTGGCAATTTACATCCCGCCCATCAGCATAACAAGGCTCCCAGTTCTCCATGGCCTGTCCTGCCTTTCTGGATTTTACACTTTTTTCAGATGGCCCTTTTGACCGGGGGGAAGTGAGACTTCATTGTAGTGCAGATTTCCTTTGCAAGCTTGCTTGGTTGGCCAAAAAGGGCGTATGCGTTTTTTCCTGAATATATTCAGGAAAAAACGCATACGCCCTTTTTGGCCAAGTGCATCATTGTGGACGTTCTGCCTCTTTTCCTATGCTTTCAATGCAATTCCAGTCTACCTCCTGAAATCGGTTTCCTGCAATTCTGCCCCGCTTTCAAGTCCTCTTGGCAGCCTTACTTCAGTCTATTTTTGGACGATAGCTGTCATTTATAACTCTGCAGGTTTGTGAATTACAGTGCCCCTGAGCTCCTTTCTTCAACTCGCTTTCTTGTGACCTGGCCGCAACACCGCAGGATGGCTTCAGGCCCTAATCTGGTTCCGGCACGGCATGCTGAGCCTTTGGTTAATTCCTCTTCCTGGTGGGAAATGAGAGTTAAATTTGCCCGTCCAGACACCTCCAGCTAGCCTCTCATTGGTTCTCGCTATTCCTGTTCATCTTCCGCAGAAATTGCAAACTGGGCCAAACAGGAGGTTAAAGGGACTGACTCTCCAAGTCGGGAGAGTGTTAGTAAAGCGTCTGGAATGTTGCACCCGAGTACCAGGGTACGAAAACTGAGACATATTTGAACACGTCTCCCGATCACATGGTTGATCATACTCTAGGTACCACATGCATGTTTTAGCTGAAGGAAGAATACCTTAAACCTGGGTAGTTGAAACCCGTGGAATGGGTACCATGCAATATGACTTCAAAGGGTCTTCATTTGCTCACCGAACCTCTCCAATCCTATCACTGCTGCGTTTATGCCCCTGTACACATGCTTGATTCTCTTTCGGAGGCATAGCAATCCATAGGTTTTAAGATACTTACTAGTCAGGTACATTCTTAGGCGTTTAATATGCGGTGTTGAGTCCATTTCGTTGAGCAAGGAGTAGCTCTTGTCTATTCCATATTTGACTTAAGGAACTTTATCTGTGCTCATTTCAATCTCTGGTTTTATGCAGCACCCCAACTCACCTTTACCCTTAAGCAAGCATAAGTTGGTTTTCTAAATTTGAGTCCCTGTTCTGTTCTGTAATTCAGTTCCTGTGTAGCCAAGTTTACATTCCGTGTATTACTGATATCTTATGATGTTTCTTTTTCTGTGTGACTTACTTCAGTTAGAATCATCATACCTGAATCCACTCATTGTGCTGCTAAGGGCCTGATGACACAGATTTCATTGCTGAGTGATATTTCTTTGTAAGTAAATACCACAACTTCTTTATCCATTTTTCACTTTCTGCGATGTTGAACTTGTACTGTAAACGAGGTTCTTGTAAACAGAGGCGTCCCAAACTTTGGGGTGGCTGTGTCTTTTTGATTTTAATTTCCCTAAGCTATAGGACCATAAGTGGCAGTGCCCTAGGCTCTGTTGCTTTGTTTTTTAGATGTTTCAGGAAACACCATACACTTCTCCCGAGTGGTTGTTGGCAATTTACATCCCGCCCATCAGCATAACAAGGCTCCCAGTTCTCCATGGCCTGTCCTGCCTTTGTGGATTTTACACTTTTTTCAGATGGCCCTTTTGACCAGGGGGAAGTGAGACTTCATTGTAGTGCAGATTTCCTTCGCTAGTTTGCTTGGTTGGCCAAAAAGGGCGTATGCGTTTTTTCCTGAATATATTCAGGAAAAAACGCATACGCACTTTTTGGCCAAGTGCATCATTGTGGACGTTCTGCCTCTTTTCCTATGCTTTCAATGCAATTCCAGTCTACCTCCTGAAATCGGTTTCCTGCAATTCTGCCCCGCTTTCAAGTCCTCTTGGCAGCCTTACTTCAGTCTATTTTTGGACGATAGCTGTCATTTATAACTCTGCAGGTTTGTGAATTACAGTGCCCCTGAGCTCCTTTCTTCAACTCGCTTTCTTGTGACCTGGCCGCAACACCGCAGGATGGCTTCAGGCCCTAATCTGGTTCAGGCCCGGCATGCTGAGCCTTTGGTTAATTCCTCTTCCTGGTCGGAAATGAGAGTTAAATTTGCCCGTCCAGACACCTCCAGCTAGCCTCTCATTGGTTCTCGCTATTCCTGTTCATCTTCCGCAGAAATTGCAAACTGGGCCAAACAGGAGGTTAAAGGGACTGACTCTCCAAGTGGGGAGAGTGTTAGTAAAGCGTCTGGAATGTTGCACCCGAGTACCAGGGGAGGAAAACTGAGACATATTTGAACACGTCTCCCGATCACATGGTTGATCATACTCTAGGTTCCACATGCATGTTTTAGCTGAAGGAAGAATACCTTAAACCTGGGTAGTTGAAACCCGTGGAATGGGTACCATGCAATATGACTTCAAAGGGTCTTCATTTGCTCACCGAACCTCTCCAATCCTATCACTGCTGCGTTTATGCCCCTGTACACATGCTTGATTCTCTTTTGGAGACATAGCAATCCATAGGTTTTAAGATACTTAGAAGTCAGGTACATTCTTAGGCGTTTAATATGCGGTGTTGAGTCCATTTCGTTGAGCAAGGAGTAGCTCTTGTCTATTCCATATTTGGCTTAAGGAACTTTATCTATGCTCATTTCAATCTCTGGTTTTATGCAGCACCTCAACTCACCTTTACCCTTAAGCAAGCATAAGTTGTCTTTCTAAATTTGAGACCCTGTTCTGTTCTGTAATTCAGTTCCTCTGTAGCCAAGTTTCCATTCCGTGTATTACTTATATCTGATGATGTTTCTTTTTCTGTGTGACTTATTTCAGTTAGAATCATCATACCTGAATCCACTCATTGTGCTGCTAAGGGCCTGATGTCATAGATTTCATTGCTGAGTGATATTGCTTTGTAAGTGAATACCACAACTTCTTTATCCATTTTTCACTTTCTGCGATGTTGAACTTGTACTGTAAACGAGGTTCTTGTAAACAGAGCCGTTCCAAACTTTGGGAAGCTGTGTCTTTTTGATTTTAATTTCCCTAAGCTATAGGACCATAAGTGGAAGTGCCCTGGGCTCTGTTGCTTTGTTTTTTAGATGTTTCAGGAAACACCATACACTTCTCCCAAGTGTCTGTTGGCAATTTACATCCCGCCCTTCAGCATAAAAAGGCTCCCAGTTCTCAATGGCCTGTTGCCTTTCTGGATTTTACACTTTTTTCAGATGGCCCTTTTGACCGGGGGGAAGTGAGACTTCATTGTAGTGCAGATTTCCTTTGCAAGCTTGCTTGGTTGGCCAAAAAGGGCGTATGCGTTTTTTCCTGAATATATTCAGGAAAAAACGCATATGCCCTTTTTGGCCAAGTGCATCATTGTGGACGTTCTGCCTCTTTTCCTATGCTTTCAATGCAATTCCAGTCTACCTCCTGAAATCGGTTTCCTGCAATTCTGCCCCCCTTTCAAGTCCTCTTGGCAGCCTTACTTCAGTCTATTTTTGGACGATAGCTGTCATTTATAACTCTGCAGGTTTGTGAATTACAGTGCCCCTGAGCTCCTTTCTTCAACTCGCTTTCTTGTGACCTGGCCGCAACACCGCAGGATGGCTTCAGGCCCTAATCTGGTTCCGGCCCGGCATGCTGAGCCTTTGGTTAATTCCTCTTCCTGGTGGGAAATGAGAGTTAAATTTGCCGGTCCAGACACCTCCAGCTAGCCTCTCATTGGTTCTCGCTATTCCTGTTCATCTTCCGCAGAAATTGCAAACTGGGCCAAACAGGAGGTTAAAGGGGCTGACTCTCCAAGTAGGGAGAGTGTTAGTAAAGCGTCTGGAATGTTGCACCCGAGTACCAGGGGAGGAAAACTGAGACATATTTGAACACGTCTCCCGATCACATGGTTGATCATACTCTAGGTTCCACATGCATGTTTTAGCTGAAGGAAGAATACCTTAAACCTGGGTAGTTGAAACCCGTGGAATGGGTACCATGCAATATGACTTCAAAGGGTCTTCATTTGCTCACCGAACCTCTCCAATCCTATCACTGCTGCGTTTATGCCCCTGTACACATGCTTGATTCTCTTTCGGAGACATAGCAATCCATAGGTTTTAAGGTACTTACTAGTCAGGTACATTCTTAGGCGTTTAATATGGGGTGTTGAGTCCATTTCGTTGAGCAAGGAGTAGCTCTTGTCTATTCCATATTTGGCTTAAGGAACTTTATCTGTGCTCATTTCAATCTCTGGTTTTATGCAGCACCCCAACTCACCTTTACTCTTAAGCAAGAATACGTTGGTTTTCTAAATTTGAGACCCTGTTCTGTTCTGTAATTCAGTTCCTGTGTAGCCAAGTTTACATTCCGTGTATTACTGATATCTTATGATGTTTCTTTTTCTGTGTGACTTATTTCAGTTAGAATCATCATACCTGAATCCACTCATTGTGCTGCTAAGGGCCTGATGACACAGATTTCATTGCTGAGTGATATTGCTTTGTAAGTAAATACCACAACTTCTTTATCCATTTTTCACTTTCTGCGATGTTGAACTTGTACTGTAAACGAGGTTCTTGTAAACAGAGCCGTTCCAAACTTTGGGGTGGCTGTGTCTTTTTGATTTTAATTTCCCTAAGCTATAGGACCATAAGTGGAAGTGCCCTAGGCTCTTGTGCTTTGTTTTTTAGATGTTTCAGGAAACACCATACACTTCTCTTGAGTGGTTGTTGGCAATTTACATCCCGCCCATCAGCATAACAAGGCTCCCAGTTCTCCATGGCCTGTCCTGCCTTTCTGGATTTTACACTTTTTTCATATGGCCCTTTTGACCGGGGGGAAGTGAGACTTCATTGTAGTGCAGATTTCCTTTGCAAGCTTGCTTGGTTGGCCAAAAAGGGCGTATGCGTTTTTTCCTGAATATATTCAGGAAAAAACGCATACGCCCTTTTTGGCCAAGTGCATCATTGTGGACGTTCTGCCTCTTTTCCTATGCTTTCAATGCAATTCCAGTCTACCTCCTGAAATCGGTTTCCTGTAATTCTGCCCCGCTTTCAAGTCCTCTTGGCAGCCTTACTTCAGTCTATTTTTGGACGATAGCTGTCATTTATAACTCTGCAGGTTTGTGAATTACAGTGCCCCTGAGCTCCTTTCTTCAACTCGCTTTCTTTTGAGCTGGCCGCAACACCGCAGGATGGCTTCAGGCCCTAATCTGGTTCCGGTACGGCACGCTGAGCCTTTGGTTATTTCCTCTTCCTGGTGGGAAATGAGAGTTAAATTTGCCCGTCCAGACACCTCCAGATAGCCTCTCATTGGTTCTCACTATTCCTGTTCATCTTCCGCAGAAACTGCAAACTGGGCCAAACAGGAGGTTAAAGGCGGTGACTCTCCAAGTGGGGAGAGTGTTAGTAAAGCGTCTGGAATGTTGCACCCGAGTACCAGGGGAGGAAAACTGAGACATATTTGAACACGTCTCCCGTTCACATGGTTGATCATACTTGGGTTCCACATGCATGTTTTAGCTGAAGGAAGAATACCTTAAACCTGGAGAGTTGAGACCCGTGTAATGGGTACCATGCAATATGACTTCAAAGGGTCTTCATTTGCTCACCGAACCTCTCCAATCCTATCACTGCTGCGTTTATGCCTCTGCATACATGCTTGATTCTCTTTTGGAGACATAGCAATCCATAGGTTTTACGATACTTACTAGTCAGGTACATTCTTAGGCGTTTAATATGCGGTGTTGAGTCCATTTCGTTGAGCAAGGAGTAGCTCTTGTCTATTCCATATTTGACTTAAGGAACTTTATCTGTGCTCATTTCAATCTCTGGTTTTATGCAGCACCCCAACTCACCTTTACCCTTAAGCAAGCATAAGTTGGTTTTCTAAATTTGAGACCCTGTTCTGTTCTGCAATTCAGTTCCTGTGTAGCCAAGTTTACATTCCATGTATTACTGGTATCTTATGATGTTTCTTATTCTGTGTGACTTATTTCAGTTAGAATCATCATACCTGAATCCACTCATTGTTCTGCTAAGGGCCTGATGACATAGATTTCATTGCTGAGTGATATTGCTTTGTAAGTAAATACCACAATTTCTTTATCCATTTTTCACTTTCTGCGATGTTGAACTTGTACTGTAAACGAGGTTCTTGTAAACAGAGGCGTCCCAAACTTTGGGGTGGCTGTGTCTTTTTGATTTTAATTTCCCTAAGCTATAGGACCATAAGTGGCAGTGCCCTAGGCTCTGGTGCTTTGTTTTTTAGATGTTTCAGGAAACACCATACACTTCTCCCGAGTGGTTGTTGGCAATTTACATCCCGCCCATCAGCATAACAAGGCTCCCAGTTCTCCATGGCCTGTCTTGCCTTTCTGGATTTTACACTTTTTTCAGATGGCCCTTTTGACCGGGGGGAAGTGAGACTTCACTGTAGTGCAGATTTCCTTTGCAAGCTTGCTTGGTTGGCCAAAAAGGGCGTATGCGTTTTTTCCTGAATATATTCAGGTATATATTCAGGAAAAAACGCATACGCCCTTTTTGGCCAAGTGCATCATTGTGGACGTTCTGCCACTTTTCCTATGCTTTCAATGCAATTCCAGTCTACCTCCTGAAATCGGTTTCCTGCAATTCTGCCCCGCTTTCAAGTCCTCTTGGCAGCCTTACTTCAGTCTATTTTTGGACGATAGCTGTCATTTATAACTCTGCAGGTTTGTGAATTACAGTGCCCCTGAGCTCCTTTCTTCAACTCGCTTTCTTGTGACCTGGCCGCAACACCGCAGGATGGCTTCAGGCCCTAATCTGGTTCCGGCACGGCATGCTGAGCCTTTGGTTATTTCCTCTTCCTGGTGGGAAATGAGAGTTAAATTTGCCCGTCCAGACACCTCCAGCTAGTCTCTCATTGGTTCTCGCTATTCCTGTTCATCTTGCGCAGAAATTGCAAACTGGGCCAAACAGGAGGTTAAAGGCGCTGACTCTCCAAGTGGGGAGAGTGTTAGTAAAGCGTCTGGAATGTTGCACCCGAGTACCAGGGGAGGAAAACTGAGACATATTTGAACACGTCTCCCGTTCACATGGTTGATCATACTTGGGTTCCACATGCATGTTTTAGCTGAAGGAAGAATACCTTAAACCTGGAGAGTTAAGACCCGTGTAATGGGTACCATGCAATATGACTTCAAAGGGTCTTCATTTGCTCACCGAACCTCTCCAATCCTATCACTGCTGCGTTTATGCCCCTGTACACATGCTTGATTCTCTTTCGGAGACATAGCAATCCATAGGTTTTATGATACTTACTAGTCAGGTACATTCTTAGGCGTTTAATATGGGGTGTTGAGTCCATTTCGTTGAGCAAGGAGTAGCTCTTGTCTATTCCATATTTGACTTAAGGAACTTTATCTGTGCTCATTTCAATCTCTGGTTTTATGCAGCACCCCAACTCATCTTTACCCTTAAGCAAGCATAAGTTGGTTTTCTAAATTTGAGACCCTGTTCTGTTCTGTAATTCAGTTCCTGTGTAGCCAAGTTTACATTCCGTGTATTACTGATATCTTATGATGTTTCTTTTTCTGTGTGACTTACTTCAGTTAGAATCATCATACCTGAATCCACTCATTGTGCTGCTAAGGGCCTGATGACACAGATTTCATTGCTGAGTGATATTGCTTTGTAAGTAAATACCACAACTTCTTTATCCATTTTTCACTTTCTGCGATGTTGAACTTGTACTGTAAACGAGGTTCTTGTAAACAGAGCCGTTCCAAACTTTGGGGTGGCTGTGTCTTTTTGATTTTAATTTCCCTAAGCTATAGGACCATAAGTGGAAGTGCCCTAGGCTCTGTTGCTTTGTTTTTTAGATGTTTCAGGAAACACCATACACTTCTCCCGAGTGGTTGTTGGCAATTTACATCCCGCCCATCAGCATAACAAGGCTCCCAGTTCTCCATGGCCTGTCCTGCCTTTCTGGATTTTACACTTTTTTCAGATGGCCCTTTTGACCGGGGGGAAGTGAGACTTCATTGTAGTGCAGATTTCCTTTGCAAGCTTGGTTGGTTGGCCAAAAAGGGCGTATGCGTTTTTTCCTGAATATATTCAGGAAAAAACGCATACGCCCTTTTTGGCCAAGTGCATCATTGTGGACGTTCTGCCTCTTTTCCTATGCTTTCAATGCAATTCCAGTCTACCTCCTGAAATCGGTTTCCTGTAATTCTGCCCCGCTTTCAAGTCCTCTTGGCAGCCTTACTTCAGTCTATTTTTGGACCATAGCTGTCATTTATAACTCTGCAGGTTTGTGAATTACAGTACCCCTGAGCTCCTTTCTTCAACTCGCTTTCTTTTGAGCTGGCCGCAACACCGCAGGATGGCTTCAGGCCCTAATCTGGTTCCGGTACGGCACGCTGAGCCTTTGGTTATTTCCTCTTCCTGGTGGGAAATGAGAGTTAAATTTGCCCGTCCAGACACCTCCAGATAGCCTCTCATTGGTTCTCACTATTCCTGTTCATCTTCCGCAGAAATTGCAAACTGGGCCAAACAGGAGGTTAAAGGCGGTGACTCTCCAAGTGGGGAGAGTGTTAGTAAAGCGTCTGGAATGTTGCACCCGAGTACCAGGGGAGGAAAACTGAGACATATTTGAACACGTCTCCCGTTCACATGGTTGATCATACTTGGGTTCCACATGCATGTTTTAGCTGAAGGAAGAATACCTTAAACCTGGAGAGTTGAGACCCGTGTAATGGGTACCATGCAATATGACTTCAAAGGGTCTTCATTTGCTCACCGAACCTCTCCCATCCTATCACTGCTGCGTTTATGCCTCTGCATACATGCTTGATTCTCTTTTGGAGACATAGCAATCCATAGGTTTTACGATACTTACTAGTCAGGTACATTCTTAGGCGTTTAATATGCGGTGTTGAGTCCATTTCGTTGAGCAAGGAGTAGCTCTTGTCTATTCCATATTTGACTTAAGGAACTTTATCTGTGCTCATTTCAATCTCTGGTTTTATGCAGCACCCCAACTCACCTTTACCCTTAAGCAAGCATAAGTTGGTTTTCTAAATTTGAGACCCTGTTCTGTTCTGCAATTCTGTTCCTGTGTAGCCAAGTTTACATTCCATGTATTACTGATATCTTATGATGTTTCTTTTTCTGTGTGACTTATTTCAGTTAGAATCATCATACCTGAATCCACTCATTGTTCTGCTAAGGGCCTGATGACATAGATTTCATTGCTGAGTGATATTGCTTTGTAAGTAAATACCACAATTTCTTTATCCATTTTTCACTTTCTGCGATGTTGAACTTGTACTGTAAACGAGGTTCTTGTAAACAGAGGCGTCCCAAACTTTGGGGTGGCTGTGTCTTTTTGATTTTAATTTCCCTAAGCTATAGGACCATAAGTGGCAGTGCCCTAGGCTCTGTTGCTTTGTTTTTTAGATGTTTCAGGAAACACCATACACTTCTCCCGAGTGTCTGTTGGCAATTTACATCCCGCCCATCAGCATAACAAGGCTCCCAGTTCTCCATGGCCTGTCCTGCCTTTGTGGATTTTACACTTTTTTCAGATGGCCCTTTTGACCGGGGGGAAGTGAGACTTCATTGTAGTGCAGATTTCCTTTGCAAGCTTGCTTGGTTGGCCAAAAAGGGCGTATGCGTTTTTTCCTGAATATATTCAGGAAAAAACGCATACGCCCTTTTTGGCCAAGTGCATCATTGTGGACGTTCTGCCTCTTTTCCTATGCTTTCAATGCAATTCCAGTCTACCTCCTGAAATCGGTTTCCTGCAATTCTGCCCCGCTTTCAAGTCCTCTTGGCAGCCTTACTTCAGTCTATTTTTGGACGATAGCTGTCATTTATAACTCTGCAGGTTTGTGAATTACAGTGCCCCAGAGCTCCTTTCTTCAACTCGCTTTCTTGTGACCTGGCCGCAACACCGCAGGATGGCTTCAGGCCCTAATCTGATTCCGGCACGGCACGCTGATCCTTTGGTTATTTCCTCTTCCTGGTGGGAAATGAGAGTTAAATTTGCCCGTCCAGACACCTCCAGCTAGTCTCTCATTGGTTCTCGCTATTCCTGTTCATCTTCCGCAGAAATTGCAAACTGGGCCAAACAGGAGGTTAAAGGCGGTGACTCTCCAAGTGGGGAGAGTGTTAGTAAAGCGTCTGGAATGTTGCACCCGAGTACCAGGGGAGGAAAACTGAGACATATTTGAACACATCTCCCGTTCACATGGTTGATCATACTTGGGTTCCACATGCATGTTTTAGCTGAAGGAAGAATACCTTAAACCTGGAGAGTTAAGACCCGTGTAATGGGTACCATGCAATATGACTTCAAAGGGTCTTCATTTGCTCACCGAACCTCTCCAATCCTATCACTGCTGCGTTTATGCCCCTGTACACATGCTTGATTCTCTTTCGGAGACATAGCAATCCATAGGTTTTAAGATACTTACTAGTCAGGTACATTCTTAGGCGTTTAATATGCGGTGTTGAGTCCATTTCGTTGAGCAAGGAGTAGCTCTTGTCTATTCCATATTTGACTTAAGGAACTTTATCTGTGCTCATTTCAATCTCTGGTTTTATGCAGCACCCCAACTCACCTTTACCCTTAAGCAAGCATAAGTTGCTTTTCTAAATTTGAGACCCTGTTCTGTTCTGTAATTCAGTTCCTGTGTAGCCAAGTTTACATTCCGTGTATTACTGATATCTTATGATGTTTCTTTTTCTGTGTGACTTACTTCAGTTAGAATCATCATACCTGAATCCACTCATTGTTCTGCTAAGGGCCTGATGACATAGATTTCATTGCTGAGTGATATTGCTTTGTAAGTAAATACCACAACTTCTTTATCCATTTTTCACTTTCTGCGATGTTGAACTTGTACTGTAAACGAGGTTCTTGTAAACAGAGGCGTCCCAAACTTTGGGGTGGCTGTGTCTTTTTGATTTTAATTTCCCTAAGATATAGGACCATAAGTGGCAGTGCCCTAGGCTCTGTTGCTTTGTTTTTTAGATGTTTCAGGAAACACCATACACTTCTCCCAAGTGTCTGTTGGCAATTTACATCCCGCCCATCAGCATAACAAGGCTCCCAGTTCTCCATGGCCTGTCCTGCCTTTCTGGATTTTACACTTTTTTCAGATGGCCCTTTTGACTGGGGGGAAGTGAGACTTCATTGTAGTGCAGATTTCCTTTGCAAGCTTGCTTGGTTGGCCAAAAAGGGCGTATGCGTTTTTTCCTGAATATATTCAGGAAAAAACGCATACGCCCTTTTTGGCCAAGTGCATCATTGTGGACGTTCTGCCTCTTTTCCTACGCTTTCAATGCAATTCCAGTCTACCTCCTGAAATCGGTTTCCTGCAATTCTGCCCCGCTTTCAAGTCCTCTTGGCAGCCTTACTTCAGTCTATTTTTGGACGATAGCTGTCATTTATAACTCTGCAGGTTTGTGAATTACAGTGCCCCAGAGCTCCTTTCTTCAACTCGCTTTCTTGTGACCTGGCCGCAACACCGCAGGATGGCTTCAGGCCCTAATCTGATTCCGGCACGGCACGCTGATCCTTTGGTTATTTCCTCTTCCTGGTGGGAAATGAGAGTTAAATTTGCCCGTCCAGACACCTCCAGCTAGTCTCTCATTGGTTCTCGCTATTCCTGTTCATCTTCCGCAGAAATTGCAAACTGGGCCAAACAGGAGGTTAAAGGCGGTGACTCTCCAAGTGGGGAGAGTGTTAGTAAAGCGTCTGGAATGTTGCACCCGAGTACCAGGGGAGGAAAACTGAGACATATTTGAACACGTCTCCCGTTCACATGGTTGATCATACTTGGGTTCCACATGCATGTTTTAGCTGAAGGAAGAATACCTTAAACCTGGAGAGTTAAGACCCGTGTAATGGGTACCATGCAATATGACTTCAAAGGGTCTTCATTTGCTCACCGAACCTCTCCAATCCTATCACTGCTGCGTTTATGCCCCTGTTCACATGCTTGATTCTCTTTCGGAGACATAGCAATCCATAGGTTTTAAGATACTTACTAGTCAGGTACATTCTTAGGCGTTTAATATGCGGTGTTGAGTCCATTTCGTTGAGCAAGGAGTAGCTCTTGTCTATTACATATTTGACTTAAGGAACTTTATCTGTGCTCATTTCAATCTCTGGTTTTATGCAGCACCCCAACTCACCTTTACCCTTAAGCAAGCATAAGTTGGTTTTCTAAATTTGAGACCCTGTTCTGTTCTGTAATTCAGTTCCTGTGTAGCCAAGTTTACATTCCGTGTATTACTGATATCTTATGATGTTTCTTTTTCTGTGTGACTTACTTCAGTTAGAATCATCATACCTGAATCCACTCATTGTGCTGCTAAGGGCCTGATGACACAGATTTCATTGCTGAGTGATATTGCTTTGTAAGTAAATACCACAACTTCTTTATCCATTTTTCACTTTCTGTGATGTTGAACTTGTACTGTAAACGAGGTTCTTGTAAACAGAGGCGTCCCAAACTTTGGGGTGGCTGTGTCTTTTTGATTTTAATTTCCCTAAGCTATAGGACCATAAGTGGCAGTGCCCTAGGCTCTGTTGCTTTGTTTTTTAGATGTTTCAGGAAACACCATACACTTCTCCCGAGTGTCTGTTGGCAATTTACATCCCGCCCATCAGCATAACAAGGCTCCCAGTTCTCCATGGCCTGTCCTGCCTTTCTGGATTTTACACTTTTTTCAGATGGCCCTTTTGACCGGGGGGAAGTGAGACTTCATTGTAGTGCAGATTTCCTTTGCAAGCTTGCTTGGTTGGCCAAAAAGGGCGTATGCGTTTTTTCCTGAATATATTCAGGAAAAAACGCATACGCCCTTTTTGGCCAAGTGCATCATTGTGGACGTTCTGCCTCTTTTCCTATGCTTTCAATGCAATTCCAGTCTACCTCCTGAAATCGGTTTCCTGCAATTCTGCCCCGCTTTCAAGTCCTCTTGGCAGCCTTACTTCAGTCTATTTTTGGACGATAGCTGTCATTTATAACTCTGCAGGTTTGTGAATTACAGTGCCCCAGAGCTCCTTTCTTCAACTCGCTTTCTTGTGACCTGGCCGCAACACCGCAGGATGGCTTCAGGCCCTAATCTGATTCCGGCACGGCACGCTGATCCTTTGGTTATTTCCTCTTCCTGGTGGGAAATGAGAGTTACATTTGCCCGTCCAGACACCTCCAGCTAGTCTCTCATTGGTTCTCGCTATTCCTGTTCATCTTCCGCAGAAATTGCAAACTGGGCCAAACAGGAGGTTAAAGGCGGTGACTCTCCAAGTGGGGAGAGTGTTAGTAAAGCCTCTGGAATGTTGCACCTGAGTACCAGGGGAGGAAAACTGAGACATATTTGAACATGTCTCCCGTTCACATGGTTGATCATACTTGGGTTCCACATGCATGTTTTAGCTGAAGGAAGAATACCTTAAACCTGGAGAGTTAAGGCCCGTGTAATGGGTACCATGCAATATGACTTCAAAGGGTCTTCATTTGCTCACCGAACCTCTCCAATCCTATCACTGCTGCGTTTATGCCCCTGTACACATGCTTGATTCTCTTTCAGAGACATAGCAATCCATAGGTTTTAAGATACTTACTAGTCAGGTACATTCTTAGGCGTTTAATATGCGGTGTTGAGTCCATTTCGTTGAGCAAGGAGTAGCTCTTGTCTATTCCATATTTGACTTAAGGAACTTTATCTGTGCTCATTTCAATCTCTGGTTTTATGCAGCACCCCAACTCACCTTTACCCTTAAGCAAGCATAAGTTGGTTTTCTAAATTTGAGACCCTGTTCTGTTCTGTAATTCAGTTCCTGTGTAGCCAAGTTTACATTCCGTGTATTACTGATATCTTATGATGTTTCTTTTTCTGTGTGACTTACTTCAGTTAGAATCATCGTACCTGAATCTACTCATTATGCTGCTAAGGGCCTGATGACATAGATTTCATTGCTGAGTGATACTGCATTGTACGTAAGTACCACAAGTTCTTTATCCATTTTTCACTTTCTGCGATGTTGAACTTGTACTGTAAACGAGGTTCTTGTAAACAGAGCCGTTCCAAACTTTGGGGTGGCTGTGTCTTTTTGATTTTAATTTCCCTAAGCTATATGACCATAAGTGGAAGTGCCCTAGGTTCTGTTGTTTTGTTTTTTAGATGTTTCAGGAAACACCATACACTTCTCCCGAGTGTCTGTTGGCAATTTACATCCCGCCCATCAGCATAACAAGGCTCCCAGTTCTCCATGGCCTGTCCTGCCTTTCTGGATTTTACACTTTTTTCAGATGGCCCTTTTGACCGGGGGGAAGTGAGACTTCATTGTAGTGCAGATTTCCTTTGCAAGCTTGCTTGGTTGGCCAAAAAGTGCGTATGCGTTTTTTCCTGAATATATTCAGGAAAAAACGCATACGCCCTTTTTGGCCAAGTGCATCATTGTGGACGTTCTGCCTCTTTTCCTATGCTTTCAATGCAATTCCAGTCTACCTCCTGAAATCGGTTTCCTGCAATTCTGCCCCGCTTTCAAGTCCTCTTGGCAGCCTTACTTCAGTCTATTTTTGGACGATAGCTGTCATTTATAACTCTGCAGGTTTGTGAATTACAGTGCCCCTGAGCTCCTTTCTTCAACTCGCTTTCTTGTGACCTGGCCGCAACACCGCAGGATGGCTTCAGGCCCTAATCTGGTTCCGGCACGGCATGCTGAGCCTTTGGTTAATTCCTCTTCCTGGTGGGAAATGAGAGTTAAATTTGCCCGTCCAGACACCTCCAGCTAGCCTCTCATTGGTTCTCGCTATTCCTGTTCATCTTCCGCAGAAATTGCAAACTGGGCCAAACAGGAGGTTAAAGGCGCTGACTCTCCAAGTCGGGAGAGTGTTAGTAAAGCGTCTGGAATGTTGCACCCGAGTACCAGGGTACGAAAACTGAGACATATTTGAACACGTCTCCCGATCACATGGTTGATCATACTCTAGGTACCACATGCATGTTTTAGCTGAAGGAAGAATACCTTAAACCTGGGTAGTTGAAACCCGTGGAATGGGTACCATGCAATATGACTTCAAAGGGTCTTCATTTGCTCACCGAACCTCTCCAATCCTATCACTGCTGCGTTTATGCCCCTGTACACATGCTTGATTCTCTTTCGGAGGCATAGCAATCCATAGGTTTTAAGATACTTACTAGTCAGGTACATTCTTAGGCGTTTAATATGCGGTGTTGAGTCCATTTCGTTGAGCAAGGAGTAGCTCTTGTCTATTCCATATTTGACTTAAGGAACTTTATCTGTGCTCATTTCAATCTCTGGTTTTATGCAGCACCCCAACTCACCTTTACCCTTAAGCAAGCATAAGTTGGTTTTCTAAATTTGAGTCCCTGTTCTGTTCTGTAATTCAGTTCCTGTGTAGCCAAGTTTACATTCCGTGTATTACTGATATCTTATGATGTTTCTTTTTCTGTGTGACTTACTTCAGTTAGAATCATCATACCTGAATCCACTCATTGTGCTGCTAAGGGCCTGATGTCACAGATTTCATTGCTGAGTGATATTGCTTTGTAAGTAAATACCACAACTTCTTTATCCATTTTTCACTTTCTGCGATGTTGAACTTGTACTGTAAACGAGGTTGTTGTAAACAGAGGCGTCCCAAACTTTGGGGTGGCTGTGTCTTTTTGATTTTAATTTCCCTAAGCTATAGGACCATAAGTGGCAGTGCCCTAGGCTCTGTTGCTTTGTTTTTTAGATGTTTCAGGAAACACCATACACTTCTCCCGAGTGTCTGTTGGCAATTTACATCCCGCCCATCAGCATAACAAGGCTCCCAGTTCTCCATGGCCTGTCCTGCCTTTGTGGATTTTACACTTTTTTCAGATGGCCCTTTTGACCGGGGGGAAGTGAGACTTCATTGTAGTGCAGATTTCCTTTGCAAGCTTGCTTGGTTGGCCAAAAAGGGCGTATGCGTTTTTTCCTGAATATATTCAGGAAAAAACGCATACGCCCTTTTTGGCCAAGTGCATCATTGTGGACGTTCTGCCTCTTTTCCTATGCTTTCAATGCAATTCCAGTCTACCTCCTGAAATCGGTTTCCTGCAATTCTGCCCCCCTTTCAAGTCCTCTTGGCAGCCTTACTTCAGTCTATTTTTGGACGATAGCTGTCATTTATAACTCTGCAGGTTTGTGAATTACAGTGCCCCTGAGCTCCTTTCTTCAACTCGCTTTCTTGTGACCTGGCCGCAACACCGCAGGATGGCTTCAGGCCCTAATCTGGTTCCGGCCCGGCATGCTGAGCCTTTGGTTAATTCCTCTTCCTGGTGGGAAATGAGAGTTAAATTTGCCGGTCCAGACACCTCCAGCTAGCCTCTCATTGGTTCTCACTATTCCTGTTCATCTTCCGCAGAAATTGCAAACTGGGCCAAACAGGAGGTTAAAGGGACTGACTCTCCAAGTGGGGAGAGTGTTAGTAAAGCGTCTGGAATGTTGCACCCGAGTACCAGGGGAGGAAAACTGAGACATATTTGAACACGTCTCCCGATCACATGGTTGATCATACTCTAGGTTCCACATGCATGTTTTAGCTGAAGGAAGAATACCTTAAACCTGGGTAGTTGAAACCCGTGGAATGGGTACCATGCAATATGACTTCAAAGGGTCTTCATCTGCTCACCGAACCTCTCCAATCCTATCACTGCTGCGTTTATGCCCCTGTACACATGCTTGATTCTCTTTCGGAGACATAGCAATCCATAGGTTTTAAGATACTTACTAGTCAGGTACATTCTTAGGCGTTTAATATGGGGTGTTGAGTCCATTTCGTTGAGCAAGGAGTAGCTCTTGTCTATTCCATATTTGGGTTAAGGAACTTTATCTGTGCTCATTTCAATCTCTGGTTTTATGCAGCACCCCAACTCACCTTTAACCTTAAGCAAGAATACGTTGGTTTTCTAACTTTGAGACCCTGTTCTGTTCTGTAATTCAGTTCCTGTGTAGCCAAGTTTACATTCCGTGTATTACTGATATCTTATGATGTTTCTTTTTCTGTGTGACTTATTTCAGTTAGAATCATCATACCTGAATCCACTCATTGTGCTGCTAAGGGCCTGATGACACAGATTTCATTGCTGAGTGATATTGCTTTGTAAGTAAATACCACAACTTCTTTATCCATTTTTCACTTTCTGCGATGTTGAACTTGTACTGTAAACGAGGTTCTTGTAAACAGAGCCGTTCCAAACTTTGGGGTGGCTGTGTCTTTTTGATTTTAATTTCCCTAAGCTATAGGACCATAAGTGGAAGTGCCCTAGGTTCTGTTGCTTTGTTTTTTAGATGTTTCAGGAAACACCATACACTTCTCCCGAGTGGTTGTTGGCAATTTACATCCCGCCCATCAGCATAACAAGGCTCCCAGTTCTCCATGGCTTGTCCTGCCTTTCTGGATTTTACACTTTATTCAGATCGCCCTTTTGACCGGGGGGAAGTGAGACTACATTGTAGTGCAGATTTCCTTTGCAAGCTTGCTTGGTTGGCCAAAAAGGGCGTATGCGTTTTTTCCTGAATATATTCAGGAAAAAACGCATACGCCCTTTTTGGCCAAGTGCATCATTGTGGACGTTCTGCCTCTTTTCCTATGCTTTCAATGCAATTCCAGTCTACCTCCTGAAATCGGTTTCCTGCAATTCTGCCCCGCTTTCAAGTCCTCTTGGCAGCCTTACTTCAGTCTATTTTTGGACGATAGCTGTCATTTATAACTCTGCAGGTTTGTGAATTACAGTGCCCCTGAGCTCCTTTCTTCAACTCGCTTTCTTGTGACCTGGCCGCAACACCGCAGGATGGCTTCAGGCCCTAATCTGGTTCCGGCCCGGCATGCTGAGCCTTTGGTTAATTCCTCTTCCTGGTGGGAAATGAGAGTTAAATTTGCCGGTCCAGACACCTCCAGCTAGCCTCTCATTGGTTCTCGCTATTCCTGTTCATCTTCCGCAGAAATTGCAAACTGGGCCAAACAGGAGGTTAAAGGGACTGACTCTCCAAGTGGGGAGAGTGTTAGTAAAGCGTCTGGAATGTTGCACCCGAGTACCAGGGGAGGAAAACTGAGACATATTTGAACACGTCTCCCGATCACATGGTTGATCATACTCTAGGTTCCACATGCATGTTTTAGCTGAAGGAAGAATACCTTAAACCTGGGTAGTTGAAACCCGTGGAATGGGTACCATGCAATATGACTTCAAAGGGTCTTCATCTGCTCACCGAACCTCTCCAATCCTATCACTGCTGCGTTTATGCCCCTGTACACATGCTTGATTCTCTTTCGGAGACATAGCAATCCATAGGTTTTAAGATACTTACTAGTCAGGTACATTCTTAGGCGTTTAATATGGGGTGTTGAGTCCATTTCGTTGAGCAAGGAGTAGCTCTTGTCTATTCCATATTTGGCTTAAGGAACTTTATCTGTGCTCATTTCAATCTCTGGTTTTATGCAGCACCCCAACTCACCTTTACCCTTAAGCAAGAATACGTTGGTTTTCTAAATTTGAGACCCTGTTCTGTTCTGTAATTCAGTTCCTGTTTAGCCAAGTTTACATTCCGTGTATTACTGATATCTTATGATGTTTCTTTTTCTGTGTGACTTATTTCAGTTAGAATCATCATACCTGAATCCACTCATTGTGCTGCTAAGGGCCTGATGACACAGATTTCATTGCTGAGTGATATTGCTTTGTAAGTAAATACCACAACTTCTTTATCCATTTTTCACTTTCTGCGATGTTGAACTTGTACTGTAAACGAGGTTCTTGTAAACAGAGCCGTTCCAAACTTTGGGGTGGCTGTGTCTTTTTGATTTTAATTTCCCTAAGCTATAGGACCATAAGTGGAAGTGCCCTAGGTTCTGTTGCTTTGTTTTTTAGATGTTTCAGGAAACACCATACACTTCTCCCGAGTGGTTGTTGGCAATTTACATCCCGCCCATCAGCATAACAAGGCTCCCAGTTCTCCATGGCCTGTCCTGCCTTTCTGGATTTTACACTTTTTTCAGATGGCCCTTTTGACCGGGGGGAAGTGAGACTTCATTGTAGTGCAGATTTCCTTTGCAAGCTTGCTTGGTTGGCCAAAAAGGGCGTATGTGTTTTTTCCTGAATATATTCAGGAAAAAACGCATACGCCCTTTTTGGCCAAGTGCATCATTGTGGACGTTCTGCCTCTTTTCCTATGCTTTCAATGCAATTCCAGTCTACCTCCTGAAATCGGTTTCCTGCAATTCTGCCCCGCTTTCAAGTCCTCTTGGCAGCCTTACTTCAGTCTATTTTTGGACGATAGCTGTCATTTATAACTCTGCAGGTTTGTGAATTACAGTGCCCCTGAGCTCCTTTCTTCAACTCGCTTTCTTTTGAGCTGGCCGCAACACCGCAGGATGGCTTCAGGCCCTAATCTGGTTCCGGCCCGGCATGCTGAGCCTTTGGTTAATTCCTCTTCCTGGTGGGAAATGAGAGTTAAATTTGCCCGTCCAGACACCTCCAGCTAGTCTCTCATTGGTTCTCGCTATTCCTGTTCATCTTCCGCAGAAATTGCAAACTGGGTCAAACAGGAGGTTAAAGGCGCTGACTCTCCAAGTGGGGAGAGTGTTAGTAAAGCGTCTGGAATGTTGCACCCGAGTACCAGGGGAGGAAAACTGAGACATATTTGAACACGTCTCCCGTTCACATGGTTGATCATACTTGGGTTCCACATGCATGGTTTAGCTGAAGGAAGAATACCTTAAACCTGGAGAGTTGAGACCCGTGTAATGGGTACCATGCAATATGACTTCAAAGGGTCTTCATTTGCTCACCGAACCTCTCCAATCCTATCACTGCTGCGTTTATGCCCGTGTACACATGCTTGATTCTCTTTCGGATACATAGCAATCCATACGTTTTAAGATACTTACTAGTCAGGTACATTCTTAGGCGTTTAATATGCGGTGTTGAGTCCATTTCGTTGAGCAAGGAGTTGCTCTTGTCTATTCCATATTTGACTTAAGGAACTTTATCTGTGCTCATTTCAATCTCTGGTTTTATGCAGCACCCCAACTCACCTTTACCCTTAAGCAAGCATAAGTTGGTTTTCTAAATTTGAGACCCTGTTCTGTTCTGTAATTCAGTTCCTGTGTAGCCAAGTTTACATTCCGTGTATTACTGATATCTTATGATGTTTCTTTTTCTGTGTGACTTATTTCAGTTAGAATCATCATACCTGAATCCACTCATTGTGATGCGAAGGGCCTGATGACATAGATTTCATTGCTGAGTGATATTGCTTTGTAAGTAAATACCACAACTTCTTTATCCATTTTTCACTTTCTGCGATGTTGAACTTGTACTGTAAACGAGGTTCTTGTAAACAGAGGTGCCCCAAACTTTGGGGTGGCTGTGTCTTTTTGATTTTAATTTCCCTAAGCTATAGGACCATAAGTGGCAGTGACCTAGGCTCTGTTGCTTTGTTTTTTAGATGTTTCAGGAAACACCATACACTTCTCCCGAGTGTCTGTTGGCAATTTACATCCCGCCCATCAGCATAACAAGGCTCCCAGTTCTCCATGGCCTGTCCTGCCTTTGTGGATTTTACACTTTTTTCAGATGGCCCTTTTGACCGGGGGGAAGTGAGACTTCATTGTAGTGCAGATTTCCTTTGCAAGCTTGCTTGGTTGGCCAAAAAGGGCGTATGCGTTTTTTCCTGAATATATTCAGGAAAAAACGCATACGCCCTTTTTGGCCAAGTGCATCATTGTGGACGTTCTGCCTCTTTTCCTATGCTTTCAATGCAATTCCAGTCTACCTCCTGAAATCGGTTTCCTGCAATTCTGCCCCGCTTTCAAGTCCTTTTGGCAGCCTTACTTCAGTCTATTTTTGGACGATAGCTGTCATTTATAACTCTGCAGGTTTGTGAATTACAGTGCCCCTGAGCTCCTTTCTTCAACTCGCTTTCTTGTGACCTGGCCGCAACACCGCAGGATGGCTTCAGGCCCTAATCTGGTTCCGGCCCGGCATGCTGAGCCTTTGGTTAATTCCTCTTCCTGGTGGGAAATGAGAGTTAAATTTGCCCGTCCAGACACCTCCAGCTAGCCTCTCATTGGTTCTCGCTATTCCTGTTCATCTTCCGCAGAAATTGCAAACTGGGCCAAACAGGAGGTTAAAGGGACTGACTCTCCAAGTCGGGAGAGTGTTAGTAAAGCGTCTGGAATGTTGCACCCGAGTACCAGGGGAGGAAAACTGAGACATATTTGAACACGTCTCCCATTCACATGGTTGATCATACTCTGGGTTCCACATGCATGTTTTAGCTGAAGGAAGAATACCTTAAACATGGAGAGTTGAGACCCGTGGAATGGGTACCATGCAATATGACTTCAAAGGGTCTTCATTTGCTCACCGAACCTCTCCAATCCTATCACTGCTGCATTTATTCCCCTGTACACACGCTTGATTCTCTTTTGGAGACATAGCAATCCATAGGTTTTAAGATACTTACTAGTCAGGTACATTCTTAGGGGTTTAATATGGGGTGTTGAGTCCATTTCGTTGAGCAAGGAGTAGCTCTTGTCTATTCCATATTTGGCTTAAGGAACTTTATCTGTGCTCATTTCAATCTCTGGTTTTATGCAGCACCCCAACTCACCTTTACCCTTAAGCAAGCATAAGTTGGTTTTCTAAATTTGAGACCCTGTTCTGTTTTGGAATGCAGTTCCTGTGTAGCCAAGTTTACATTCCGTGTATTAGTGATATCTTATGATGTTTCTTTTTCTGTGTGACTTATTTCAGTTAGAATCATCATACCTGAATCCACTCATTGTGCTGCTAAGGGCCTGATGACATAGATTTCATTGCTGAGTGATATTGCTTTGTAAGTAAATACCACAACTTCTTTATCCATTTTTCACTTTCTGCGATGTTGAACTTGTACTGTAAACGAGGTTCTTGTAAACAGAGCCGTTCCAAACTTTGGGGTGGCTGTGTCTTTTTGATTTTAATTTCCCTAAGCTATAGGACCATAAGTGGAAGTGCCCTAGGTTCTGTTGCTTTGATTTTTAGATGTTTCAGGAAACACCATACACTTCTCCCGAGTGGTTGTTGGCAATTTACATCCCACCCATCAGCATAACAAGGCTCCCAGTTCTCCATGGCCTGTCCTGCCTTTCTGGATTTTACACTTTTTTCAGATGGCTCTTTTGACTGGGGGGAAGTGAGACTTCATTGTAGTGCAGATTTCCTTTGCAAGCTTGCTTGGTTGGCCAAAAAGGGCGTATGCGTTTTTTCCTGAATATATTCAGGAAAAAACGCATACGCCCTTTTTGGCCAAGTGCATCATTGTGGACGTTCTGCCTCTTTTCCTATGCTTTCAATGCAATTCCAGTCTACCTCCTGAAATCGGTTTCCTGCAATTCTGCCCCGCTTTCAAGTCCTCTTGGCAGCCTTACTTCAGTCTATTTTTGGACGATAGCTGTCATTTATAACTCTGCAGGTTTGTGAATTACAGTGCCCCTGAGCTCCTTTCTTCAACTTGCTTTCTTGTGACCTGGCCGCAACAACGCAGGCTGGCTTCAGGCCCTAATCTGGTTCCGGCACGGCACGCTGAGCCTTTGGTTATTTCCTCTTCATGGTGGAAAATGAGAGTTAAATTTGCCCGTCCAGACACCTCCAGCTAGCCTCTCATTGGTTCTCGCTATTCCTGTTCATCTTCCGCAGAAATTGCAAACTGGGCCAAACAGGAGGTTAAAGGCGCTGACTCTCCAAGTGGGGAGAGTGTTAGTAAAGCGTCTGGAATGTTGCACCCGAGTACCAGGGGAGGAAAACTGAGACATATTTGAACACGTCTCCCGTTCACATGGTTGATCATACTTGGGTTCCACATGTATGTTTTAGCTGAAGGAAGAATACCTTAAACCTGGAGAGTTAAGACCCGTGTAATGGGTACCGTGCAATATGACTTTAAAGGGTCTTCATTTGCTCACCGAACCTCTCCAATCCTATCACTGCTGCGTTTATGCCCCTGTACACATGCTTGATTCTCTTTTGGAGACCTAGCAATCCATAGGTTTTAAGATACTTACTAGTCAGGTACATTCTTAGGCGTTTAATATGCGGTGTTGAGTCCATTTCGTTGAGCAAGGAGTAGCTCTTGTCTATTCCATATTTGACTTAAGGAACTTTATCTGTGCTCATTTCAATCTCTGGTTTTATGCAGCACCCCAACTCACCTTTACCCTTAAGCAAGCATAAGTTGGTTTTCTAAATTTGAGACCCTGTTCTGTTCTGTAATTCAGTTCCTGTGTAGCCAAGTTTACATTCCGTGTATTACTGATATCTTATGATGTTTCTTTTTCTGTGTGACTTACTTCAGTTAGAATCATCATACCTGAATCCACTCATTGTGCTGCTAAGGGCCTGATGACACAGATTTCATTGCTGAGTGATATTGCTTTGTAAGTAAATACCACAACTTCTTTATCCATTTTTCACTTTCTGCGATGTTGAACTTGTACTGTAAACGAGGTTCTTGTAAACAGAGCCGTTCCAAACTTTGGGGTGGCTGTGTCTTTTTGATTTTAATTTCCCTAAGCTATAGGACCATAAGTGGAAGTGCCCTAGGCTCTGTTGCTTTGTTTTTTAGATGTTTCAGGAAACACCATACACTTCTCCCGAGTGATTGTTGGCAATTTACATCCCGCCCATCAGCATAACAAGGCTCTCAGTTCTCCATGTCCTGTCCTGCCTTTCTGGATTTTACACTTTTTTCAGATGGCCCTTTTGACCAGGGGGAAGTGAGACTTCATTGTAGTGCAGATTTCCTTTGCAAGCTTGCTTGGTTGGCCAAAAAGGGCGTATGTGTTTTTTCCTGAATATATTCAGGAAAAAACGCATACGCCCTTTTTGGCCAAGTGCATCATTGTGGACGTTCTGCCTCTTTTCCTATGCTTTCAATGCAATTCCAGTCTACCTCCTGAAATCGGTTTCCTGCAATTCTGCCCCGCTTTCAAGTCCTCTTGGCAGCCTTACTTCAGTCTATTTTTGGACGATAGCTGTCATTTATAACTCTGCAGGTTTGTGAATTACAGTGCCCCTGAGCTCCTTTCTTCAACTCGCTTTCTTTTGAGCTGGCCGCAACACCGCAGGATGGCTTCAGGCCCTAATCTGGTTCCGGCCCGGCATGCTGAGCCTTTGGTTAATTCCTCTTCCTGGTGGGAAATGAGAGTTAAATTTGCCCGTCCAGACACCTCCAGCTAGTCTCTCATTGGTTCTCGCTATTCCTGTTCATCTTCCGCAGAAATTGCAAACTGGGCCAAACAGGAGGTTAAAGGGACTGACTCTCCAAGTCGGGAGAGTGTTAGTAAAGCGTCTGGAATGTTGCACCCGAGTACCAGGGGAGGAAAACTGAGACATATTTGAACACGTCTCCCATTCACATGGTTGATCATACTCTGGGTTCCACATGCATGTTTTAGCTGAAGGAAGAATACCTTAAACATGGAGAGTTGAGACCCGTGGAATGGGTACCATGCAATATGACTTCAAAGGGTCTTCATTTGCTCACCGAACCTCTCCAGTCCTATCACTGCTGCGTTAATTCCCCTGTACACATGCTTGATTCTCTTTTGGAGACATAGCAATCCATAGGTTTTAAGATACTTACTAGTCAGGTACATTCTTAGGGGTTTAATATGGGGTTTTGAGTCCATTTCGTTGAGCAAGGAGTAGCTCTTGTCTATTCCATATTTGGCTTAAGGAACTTTATCTGTGCTCATTTCAATCTCTGGTTTTATGCAGCACCCCAACTCACCTTTACCCTTAAGCAAGCATAAGTTGGTTTTCTAAGTTTGAGACCCTGTTCTGTTTTGGAATGCAGTTCCTGTGTAGCCAAGTTTACATTCCGTGTATTAGTGATATCTTATGATGTTTCTTTTTCTGTGTGACTTACTTCAGTTAGAATCATCATACCTGAATCCACTCATTGTGCTGCTAAGGGCCTGATGACACAGATTTCATTGCTGAGTGATATTGCTTTGTAAGTAAATACCACAACTTCTTTATCCATTTTTCACTTTCTGCGATGTTGAACTTGTACTGTAAACGAGGTTCTTGTAAACAGAGCCGTTCCAAACTTTGGGGTGGCTGTGTCTTGTTGATTTTAATTTCCCTAAGCTATAGGACCATAAGTGGAAGTGCCCTAGGCTCTGTTGCTTTGTTTTTTAGATGTTTCAGGAAACACCATACACTTCTCCCAAGTGATTGTTGGCAATTTACATCCCGCCCATCAGCATAACAAGGCTCTCAGTTCTCCATGTCCTGTCCTGCCTTTCTGGATTTTACACTTTTTTCAGATGGCCCTTTTGACCAGGAGGAAGTGAGACTTCATTGTAGTGCAGATTTCCTTTGCAAGCTTGCTTGGTTGGCCAAAAAGGGCGTATGTGTTTTTTCCTGAATATATTCAGGAAAAAACGCATACGCCCTTTTTGGCCAAGTGCATCATTGTGGACGTTCTGCCTCTTTTCCTATGCTTTCAATGCAATTCCAGTCTACCTCCTGAAATCGGTTTCCTGCAATTCTGCCCCGCTTTCAAGTCCTCTTGGCAGCCTTACTTCAGTCTATTTTTGGACGATAGCTGTCATTTATAACTCTGCAGGTTTGTGAATTACAGTGCCCCTGAGCTCCTTTCTTCAACTCGCTTTCTTTTGAGCTGGCCGCAACACCGCAGGATGGCTTCAGGCCCTAATCTGGTTCCGGCCCGGCATGCTGAGCCTTTGGTTAATTCCTCTTCCTGGTGGGAAATGAGAGTTAAATTTGCCCGTCCAGACACCTCCAGCTAGTCTCTCATTGGTTCTCGCTATTCCTGTTCATCTTCCGCAGAAATTGCAAACTGGGCCAAACAGGAGGTTAAAGGGACTGACTCTCCAAGTCGGGAGAGTGTTAGTAAAGCATCTGGAATGTTGCACCCGAGTACCAGGGGAGGAAAACTGAGACATATTTGAACACGTCTCCCATTCACATGGTTGATCATACTCTGGGTTCCACATGCATGTTTTAGCTGAAGGAAGAATACCTTAAACATGGAGAGTTGAGACCCGTGGAATGGGTACCATGCAATATGACTTCAAAGGGTCTTCATTTGCTCACCGAACCTCTCCAGTCCTACCACTGCTGCGTTAATTCCCCTGTACACATGCTTGATTCTCTTTTGGAGACATAGCAATCCATAGGTTTTAAGATACTTACTAGTCAGGTACATTCTTAGGGGTTTAATATGGGGTTTTGAGTCCATTTCGTTGAGCAAGGAGTAGCTCTTGTCTATTCCATATTTGGCTTAAGGAACTTTATCTGTGCTCATTTCAATCTCTGGTTTTATGCAGCACCCCAACTCACCTTTACCCTTAAGCAAGCATAAGTTGGTTTTCTAAGTTTGAGACCCTGTTCTGTTTTGGAATGCAGTTCCTGTGTAGCCAAGTTTACATTCCGTGTATTAGTGATATCTTATGATGTTTCTTTTTCTGTGTGACTTATTTCAGTTAGAATCATCGTACCTGAATCCACTCATTATGCTGCTACGGGCCTGATGACATAGATTTCATTGCTGAATGATACTGCATTGTACGTAAGTACCACAAGTTCTTTATCCATTTTTCACTTTCTGTGATGTTAAACTTGTACTATAAACGAGGTTCTTGTAAACAGAGGCGTCCCAAACTTTGGGGTGGCTGGGTCTTTTTGATTTTAATTTCCCTAAGCTATAGGACCATAAGTGAAGTGCCCTAGGTTCTGTTGCTTTGTTTTTTAGATGTTTCAGGAAACACCATACACTTCTCCCGAGTGGTTGTTGGCAATTTACATCCCGCCCATCAGCATAACAAGGCTCCCTGTTCTCCATGGCCTGTCCTGCCTTTCTGGATTTTACACTTTTTTCAGATGGCCCTTTTGACCGGGGGGAAGTGAGACTTCATTGTAGTGCAGATTTCCTTTGCAAGCTTGCTTGGTTGGCCAAAAAGGGCGTATGTGTTTTTTCCTGAATATATTCAGGAAAAAACGCATACGCCCTTTTTGGCCAAGTGCATCATTTTGGACGTTCTGCCTCTTTTCCTATGCTTTCAATGCAATTCCAGTCTACCTCCTGAAATCGGTTTCCTGCAATTCTGCCCTGCTTTCAAGTCCTCTTGGTGGCCTTACTTCAGTCTATTTTTGGACGATAGCTGTCATTTATAACTCTGCAGGTTTGTGAATTACAGTGCCCCTGAGCTCCTTTCTTCAACTCGCTTTCTTGTGACCTGGCCGCAACACCGCAGGATGGCTTCAGGCCCTAATCTGGTTCCGGCTCGGCATGCTGAGCCTTTGGTTAATTCCTCTTCCTGGTGGGAAATGAGAGTTAAATTTGCCCGTCCAGACACCTCCAGCTAGCCTCTCATTGGTTCTCGCTATTCCTGTTCATCTTCCGCAGAAATTGCAAACTGGGCCAAACAGGAGGTTAAAGGGACTGACTCTCCAAGTGGGGAGAGTGTTAGTAAAGCGTCTGGAATGTTGCACCCGAGTACCAGGGGAGGAAAACTGAGACATATTTGAACACGTCTCCCGATCACATGGTTGATCATACTCTAGGTTCCACATGCATGTTTTAGCTGAAGGAAGAATACCTTAAACCTGGGTAGTTGAAACCCGTGGAATGGGTACCATGCAATATGACTTCAAAGGGTCTTCATTTGCTCACCGAACCTCTCCAATCCTATCACTGCTGCGTTTATGCCCCTGTACACATGCTTGATTCTCTTTCGGAGACATAGCAATCCATAGGTTTTAAGATACTTACTAGTCAGGTACATTCTTAGGCGTTTAATATGCGGTGTTGAGTCCATTTCGTTGAGCAAGGAGTAGCTCTTGTCTATTCCATATTTGGCTTAAGGAACTTTATCTGTGCTCATTTCAATCTCTGGTTTTATGCAGCACCCCAACTCACCTTTACCCTTAAGCAAGCATAAGTTGGTTTTCTAAGTTTGAGACCCTGTTCTGTTTTGGAATGCAGTTCCTGTGTAGCCAAGTTTACATTCCGTGTATTAGTGATATCTTATGATGTTTCTTTTTCTGTGTGACTTATTTCAGTTAGAATCATCGTACCTGAATCCACTCATTATGCTGCTACGGGCCTGATGACATAGATTTCATTGCTGAGTGATACTGCATTGTACGTAAGTACCACAAGTTCTTTATCCATTTTTCACTTTCTGTGATGTTAAACTTGTACTATAAACGAGGTTCTTGTAAACAGAGGCGTCCCAAACTTTGGGGTGGCTGGGTCTTTTTGATTTTAATTTCCCTAAGCTATAGGACCATAAGTGGAAGTGCCCTAGGTTCTGTTGCTTTGTTTTTTAGATGTTTCAGGAAACACCATACACTTCTCCCGAGTGGTTGTTGGCAATTTACATCCCGCCCATCAGCATAACAAGGCTCCCTGTTCTCCATGGCCTGTCCTGCCTTTCTGGATTTTACACTTTTTTCAGATGGCCCTTTTGACCGGGGGGAAGTGAGACTTCATTGTAGTGCAGATTTCCTTTGCAAGCTTGCTTGGTTGGCCAAAAAGGGCGTATGCGTTTTTTCCTGAATATATTCAGGAAAAAACGCATACGCCCTTTTTGGCCAAGTGCATCATTTTGGACGTTCTGCCTCTTTTCCTATGCTTTCAATGCAATTCCAGTCTACCTCCTGAAATCGGTTTCCTGCAATTCTGCCCTGCTTTCAAGTCCTCTTGGTGGCCTTACTTCAGTCTATTTTTGGACGATAGCTGTCATTTATAACTCTGTAGGTTTGTGAATTACAGTGCCCCTGAGCTCCTTTCTTCAACTCGCTTTCTTGTGACCTGGCCGCAACACCGCAGGATGGCTTCAGGCCCTAATCTGGTTCCGGCCCGGCATGCTGAGCCTTTGGTTAATTCCTCTTCCTGGTGGGAAATGAGAGTTAAATTTGCCCGTCCAGACACCTCCAGCTAGCCTCTCATTGGTTCTCGCTATTCCTGTTCATCTTCCGCAGAAATTGCAAACTGGGCCAAACAGGAGGTTAAAGGGACTGACTCTCCAAGTGGGGAGAGTGTTAGTAAAGCGTCTGGAATGTTGCACCCGAGTACCAGGGGAGGAAAACTGAGACATATTTGAACACGTCTCCCGATCACATGGTTGATCATACTCTAGGTTCCACATGCATGTTTTAGCTGAAGGAAGAATACCTTAAACCTGGGTAGTTGAAACCCGTGGAATGGGTACCATGCAATATGACTTCAAAGGGTCTTCATTTGCTCACCGAACCTCTCCAATCCTATCACTGCTGCGTTTATGCCCCTGTACACATGCTTGATTCTCTTTCGGAGACATAGCAATCCATAGGTTTTAAGATACTTACTAGTCAGGTACATTCTTAGGCGTTTAATATGGGGTGTTGAGTCCATTTCGTTGAGCAAGGAGTAGCTCTTGTCTATTCCATATTTGGCTTAAGGAACTTTATCTGTGCTCATTTCAATCTCTGGTTTTATGCAGCACCCCAACTCACCTTTACCCTTAAGCAAGCATAAGTTGCTTTTCTAAATTTGAGACCCTGTTCTGTTCTGTAATTCAGTTCCTGTGTAGCCAAGTTTACATTCCGTGTATTACTGATATCTTATGATGTTTCTTTTTCTGTGTGACTTACTTCAGTTAGAATCATCATACCTGAATCCACTCATTGTGCTGCTAAGGGCCTGATGACACAGATTTCATTGCTGAGTGATATTGCTTTGTAAGTAAATACCACAACTTCTTTATCCATTTTTCACTTTCTGCGATGTTGAACTTGTACTGTAAACGAGGTTCTTGTAAACAGTGCCGTTCTAAACTTTGGGGTGGCTGTGTCTTTTTGATTTTAATTTCCCTAAGCTATAGGACCATAAGTGGAAGTGCCGTAGGTTCTGTTGCTTTGTTTTTTAGATGTTTCAGGAAACACCATACACTTCTCCCGAGTGGTTGTTGGCAATTTACATCCCGCCCATCAGCATAACAAGGCTCCCAGTTCTCCATGGCCTGTCCTGCCTTTCTGGATTTTACACTTTTTTCAGATGGCCCTTTTGACCGGGGGGAAGTGAGACTTCATTGTAGTGCAGATTTCCTTTGCAAGCTTGCTTGGTTGGCCAAAAAGGGCGTATGCGTTTTTTCCTGAATATATTCAGGAAAAAACGCATACGCCCTTTTTGGCCAAGTGCATCATTGTGGACGTTCTGCCTCTTTTCCTATGCTTTCAATGCAATTCCAGTCTACCTCCGGAAATCGGTTTCCTGCAATTCTGCCCCGCTTTCAAGTCCTCTTGGCAGCCTTACTTCAGTATATTTTTGGACGATAGCTGTCATTTATAACTCTGCAGGTTTGTGAATTACAGTGCCCCTGAGCTCCTTTCTTCAACTCGCTTTCTTTTGAGCTGGCCGCAACACCGCAGGATGGCTTCAGGCCCTAATCTGGTTCTGGTACGGCACACTGTGCCTTTGGTTATTTCTTCTTCCTGGTGGGAAATGAGAGTTAAATTTGCCCGTCCAGACACCTCCAGCTAGCCTCT
The DNA here is from genome assembly GCF_951394435.1 of Stenella coeruleoalba. Lineage (NCBI taxonomy): Eukaryota > Metazoa > Chordata > Mammalia > Artiodactyla > Delphinidae > Stenella > Stenella coeruleoalba. The sequence goes on from NW_027646269.1 coordinate 2,160,769, forward strand.
CATTGGTTCTCGCTATTCCTGTTCATCTTCCGCAGAAATTGCAAACTGGGCCAAACAGGAGGTTAAAGGCGCTGACTCTCCAAGTGGGGAGAGTGTTAGTAAAGCGTCTGGAATGTTGCACCCGAGTACCAGGGGAGGAAAACTGAGACATATTTGAACACGTCTCCCGTTCACATGGTTGATCATACTTGGGTTCCACATGCATGTTTTAGCTGAAGGAAGAATACCTTAAACCTGGAGAGTTAAGACCCGTGTAATGGGTACCATGCAATATGACTTCAAAGGGTCTTCATTTGCTCACCGAACCTCTCCAATCCTATCACTGCTGCGTTTATGCCCCTGTACACATGCTTGATTCTCTTTCGGAGACATAGCAATCCATAGGTTTTACGATACTTACTAGTCAGGTACATTCTTAGGCGTTTAATATGCGGTGTTGAGTCCAGTTCGTTGAGCAAGGAGTAGCTCTTGTCTATTCCATATTTGGCTTAAGGAACTTTATCTGTGCTCATTTCAATCTCTGGTTTTATGCAGCACCCCAACTCACCTTTACCCTTAAGCAAGCATAAGTTGGTTTTCTAAATTTGAGACCCTGTTCTGTTCTGTAATTCAGTTCCTGTGTAGCCAAGTTTCCATTCCGTGTATTACTGATATCTTATGATGTTTCTTTTTCTGTGTGACTTATTTCAGTTAGAATCATCATACCTGAATCTACTCATTGTGCTGCTAAGTGCCTGATGACACAGATTTCATTGCTGAGTGATATTGCTTTGTAAGTAAATACCACAACTTCTTTATCCATTTTTCACTTTCTGTGATGTTGAACTTGTACTGTAAACGAGGTTCTTGTAAACAGAGCCGTTCCAAACTTTGGGGTGGCTGTGTCTTTTTGATTTTAATTTCCCTAAGCTATAGGACCATAAGTGGAAGTGCCCTAGGTTCTGTTGCTTTGTTTCTTAGATGTTTCAGGAAACACCATACACTTCTCCCGAGTGGTTGTTGGCAATTTACATCCCACCCATCAGCATAACAAGGCTCCCAGTTCTCCATGGCCTGTCCTGCCTTTCTGGATTTTACACTTTTTTCAGATGGCCCTTTTGACCGGGGGGAAGTGAGACTTCATTGTAGTGCAGATTTCCTTTGCAAGCTTGCTTGGTTGGCCAAAAAGGGCGTATGCGTTTTTTCCTGAATATATTCAGGAAAAAACTCATACGCCCTTTTCGGCCAAGTGCATCATTGTGGACGTTCTGCCTCTTTTCCTATGCTTTCAATGCAATTCCAGTCTACCTCCTGAAATCGGTTTCCTGCAATTCTGCCCCGTTTTCAAGTCCTCTTGGCAACCTTACTTCAGTCTATTTTTGGACGATAGCTGTCATTTATAACTCTGCAGGTTTGTGAATTACAGTGCCCCTGAGCTCCTTTCTTCAACTCGGTTTCTTTTGAGCTGGCCGCAACACCGCAGGATGGCTTTAGGCCCTAATCTGGTTTCGGTACGGCACGCTGAGCCTTTGGTTATTTCCTCTTCCTGGTGGGAAATGAGAGTTAAATTTGCCCGTCCAGACACCTCCAGCTAGCCTCTCATTGGTTCTCGCTATTCCTGTTCATCTTCCGCAGAAATTGCAAACTGGGCCAAACAGGAGGTTAAAGGCGCTGACTCTCCAAGTGGGGAGAGTGTTAGTAAAGCGTCTGGAATGTTGCACCCGAGTACCAGGGGAGGAAAACTGAGACATATTTGAACATGTCTCCCGTTCACATGGTTGATCATACTTGGGTTCCACATGCATGTTTTAGCTGAAGGAAGAATACCTTAAACCTGGAGAGTTGACACCCGTGTAATGGGTACCATGCAATATGATTTCAAAGGGTCTTCATTTGCTCACCGAACCTCTCCAATCCTATCACTGCTGCGTTTATGCCCCTGTGCACATGCTTGATTCTCTTTCGGAGACATAGCAATCCATAGGTTTTAAGATACTTACTAGTCAGGTACATTCTTAGGCGTTTAATATGCGGTGTTGAGTCCATTTCGTTGAGCAAGGAGTAGCTCTTGTCTATTCCATATTTGACTTAAGGAACTTTATCTGTGCTCATTTCAATCTCTGGTTTTATGCAGCACCCCAACTCACCTTTACCCTTAAGCAAGCATAAGTTGGTTTTCTAAATTTGAGACCCTGTTCTGTTTTGGAATGCAGTTCCTGTGTAGCCAAGTTTACATTCCGTGTATTAGTGATATCTTATGATGTTTCTTTTTCTGTGTGACTTATTTCAGTTAGAATCATCGTACCTGAATCCACTCATTATGCTGCTACGGGCCTGATGACACAGATTTCATTGCTGAGTGATACTGCATTGTACGTAAGTACCACAAGTTCTTTACCCATTTTTCACTTTCTGTGATATTGAACTTGTACGGTAAACGAGGTTCTTGTAAACGGAGGCGTCCCAAACTTTGGGGTGGCTGTGTCTTTTTGATTTTAATTTCCCTAAGCTATAGGACCATAAGTGGAAGTGCCCTAGGCTCTGTTGCTTTGTTTTTTAGATGTTTCAGGAAACACCATACACTTCTCCCGGGTGGTTGTTGGCAATTTACATCCCGCCCATCAGCATAACAAGGCTCCCAGTTCTCCATGGCCTGTCCTGCCTTTCTGGATTTTACACTTTTTTCAGATGGCCCTTTTGACCGGGGGGAAGTGAGACTTCATTGTAGTGCAGATTTCCTTTGCAAGCTTGCTTTGTTGGCCAAAAAGGGCGTATGCGTTTTTTCCTGAATATATTCAGGAAAAAACTCATACGCCCTTTTCGGCCAAGTGCATCATTGTGGACGTTCTGCCTCTTTTCCTATGCTTTCAATGCAATTCCAGTCTACCTCCTGAAATCGGTTTCCTGCAATTCTGCCCCGCTTTCAAGTCCTCTTGGCAACCTTACTTCAGTCTATTTTTGGATGATAGCTGTCATTTATAACTCTGCAGGTTTGTGAGTTACAGTGCCCCTGAGCTCCTTTCTGCAACTCGGTTTCTTTTGAGCTGGCCCCAACACCGCAGGATGGCTTCAGGCCCTAATCTGGTTCCGGTACGGCACGCTGAGCCTTTGGTTATTTCCACTTCCTGGTGGGAAATGAGAGTTAAATTTGCCCGTCCAGACACCTCCAGCTAGCCTCTCATTGGTTCTCGCTATTCCTGTTCATCTTCCGCAGAAATTGCAAACTGGGCCAAACAGGAGGTTAAAGGCGCTGACTCTCCAAGTGGGGAGAGTGTTAGTAAAGCGTCTGGAATGTTGCACCCGAGTACCAGGGGAGGAAAACTGAGACATATTTGAACACGTCTCTCGTTCACATGGTTGATCATACTTGGGTTCCACATGCATGTTTTAGCTGAAGGAAGAATACCTTAAACCTGGAGAGTTGAGACCCGTGTAATGGGTACCATGCAATATGATTTCAAAGGGTCTTCATTTGCTCACCGAACCTCTCCAATCCTATCACTGCTGCGTTTATGCCCCTGTACACATGCTTGATTCTCTTTCGGAGACATAGCAATCCATAGGTTTTAAGATACTTACTAGTCAGGTACATTCTTAGGCGTTTAATATGCGGTGTTGAGTCCATTTCGTTGAGCAAGGAGTAGCTCTTGTCTATTCCATATTTGACTTAAGGAACTTTATCTGTGCTCATTTCAATCTCTGGTTTTATGCAGCACCCCAACTCACCTTTACCCTTAAGCAAGCATAAGTTGCTTTTCTAAATTTGAGACCCTGTTCTGTTCTGTAATTCAGTTCCTATGTAGCCAAGTTTACATTCCGTGTATTACTGATATCTTATGATGTTTCTTTTTCTGTGTGACTTATTTCAGTTAGAATCATCATACCTGAATCCACTCATTGTGATGCTAAGGGCCTAATGACATAGATTTCATTGCTGAGTGATATTGCTTTGTAAGTAAATACCACAACTTCTTTATCCATTTTTCACTTTCTGTGATGTTGAACTTGTACTGTAAACGAGGTTCTTGTAAACAGAGGCGTCCCAAACTTTGGGGTGGCTGTGTCTTTTTGATTTTAATTTCCCTAAGCTATAGGACCATAAGTGGAAGTGCCCTACGTTCTGTTGGTTTGTTTTTTAGATGTTTCAGGAAACACCATACACTTCTCCCGAGTGGTTGTTGGCAATTTACATCCCGCCCATCAGCATAACAAGGCTCCCTGTTCTCCATGGCCTGTTACCTTTCTGGATTTTACACTTTTTTCAGATGGCCCTTTTGACCGGGGTGAAGTGAGACTTCATTGTAATGCAGATTTCCTTTGCAAGCTTGCTTGGTTGGCCAAAAAGGGCGTATGCGTTTTTTCCTGAATATATTCAGGAAAAAACGCATACGCCCTTTTTGGCCAAGTGCATCATTGTGGACGTTCTGCCTCTTTTCCTATGCTTTCAATGCAATTCCAGTCTACCTCCTGAAATCGGTTTCCTGCAATTCTGCCCCGCATTCAAGTCCTCTTGGCAGCCTTACTTCAGTCTATTTTTGGACGATAGCTGTCATTTATAACTCTGCAGGTTTGTGAATTACAGTGCCCCTGAGCTCCTTTCTTCAACTCGCTTTCTTGTGACCTGGCCGCAACACCGCAGGATGGCTTCAGGCCCTAATCTGGTTCCGGCCCGGCACGCTGAGCCTTTGGTTATTTCCTCTTCCTGTTGGGAAATGAGAGTTAAATTTGCCCATCCAGACACCTCCAGCTAGTCTCTCATTGGTTCTCGCTATTCCTGTTCATCCTCCGCAGAAATTGCAAACTGGGCCAAACAGGAGGTTAAAGGGACTGACTCTCCAAGTCGGGAGAGTGTTAGTAAAGCGTCTGGAATGTTGCACCCGAGTACCAGGGGAGGAAAACTGAGACATATTTGAACACGTCTCCCGTTCACATTGTTGATCATACTCTGGGTTCCAAATGCATGTTTTAGCTGAAGGAGGAATACCTTAAACCTGGAGAGTTGAGACCCGTGGAATGGGTACCATGCAATATGACTTCAAAGGGTCTTCATTTGCTCACCGAACCTCTCCAATCCTATCACTGCTGCGTTTATGCCCCTGTACACACGCTTGATTCTCTTTTGGAGACATAGCAATCCATAGGTTTTAAGATACTTACTAGTCAGGTACATTCTTAGGCGTTTAATACGGGGTGTTGAGTCCATTTCGTTGAGCAAGGAGTAGCTCTTGTCTATTCCATATTTGGCTTAAGGAACTTTATCTGTACTCATTTCAATCTCTGGTTTTATGCAGCACCCCAACTCACCTTTCCCCTTAAGCAAGCATAAGTTGGTTTTCTAAATTTGAGACCCTGTTCTGTTTTGGAATGCAGTTCCTGTGTAGCCAAGTTTACATTCCGTGTATTAGTGATATCTTATGATGTTTCTTTTTCTGTGTGACTTATTTCAGTTAGAATCATCGTACCTGAATCCACTCATTATGCTGCTATGGGCCTGATGACATAGATTTCATTGCTGAGTGATACTGCATTGTACGTAAGTACCACAAGTTCTTTATCCATTTTTCACTTTCTGTGATATTGAACTTGTACGGTAAACGAGGTTCTTGTAAACGGAGGCGTCCCAAACTTTGGGGTGGCTGTGTCTTTTTGATTTTAATTTCCCTAAGCTATAGGACCATAAGTGGCAGTGCCCTAGGCTCTGTTGCTTTGTTTTTTAGATGTTTCAGGAAACACCATACACTTCTCCCGAGTGTCTGTTGGCAATTTACATCCCGCCCATCAGCATAACAAGGCTCCCAGTTCTCCATGGCCTGTCCTGCCTTTCTGGATTTTACACTTTTTTCAGATGGCCCTTTTGACCGGGGGGAAGTGAGACTTCATTGTAGTGCAGATTTCCTTTGCAAGCTTGCTTGGTTGGCCAAAAAGGGCGTATGCGTTTTTTCCTGAATATATTCAGGAGAAAACGCATACGCCCTTTTTGGCCAAGTGCATCATTGTGGACGTTCTGCCTCTTTTCCTATGCTTTCAATGCAATTCCAGTCTACCTCCTGAAATCGGTTTCCTGCAATTCTGCCCCGCTTTCAAGTCCTCTTGGCAGCCTTACTTCAGTCTATTTTTGGACGATAGCTGTCATTTATAACTCTGCAGGTTTGTGAATTACAGTGCCCCTGAGCTCCTTTCTTCAACTCGCTTTCTTGTGACCTGGCCGCAACACCGCAGGATGGCTTCAGGCCCTAATCTGGTTCCGGCCCGGCATGCTGAGCCTTTGGTTAATTCCTCTTCCTGGTGGGAAATGAGAGTTAAATTTGCCCGTCCAGACACCTCCAGCTAGCCTCTCATTGGTTCTCGCTATTCCTGTTCATCTTCCGCAGAAATTGCAAACTGGGCCAAACAGGAGGTTAAAGGGACTGACTCTCCAAGTGGGGAGAGTGTTAGTAAAGCGTCTGGAATGTTGCACCCGAGTACCAGGGGAGGAAAACTGAGACATATTTGAACACGTCTCCCGATCACATGGTTGATCATACTCTAGGTTCCACATGCATGTTTTAGCTGAAGGAAGAATACCTTAAACCTGGGTAGTTGAAACCCGTGGAATGGGTACCATGCAATATGACTTCAAAGGGTCTTCATTTGCTCACCGAACCTCTCCAATCCTATCACTGCTGCGTTTATGCCCCTGTACACATGCTTGATTGTCTTTCGGAGACATAGCAATTCATAGGTTTTAAGATACTTACTAGTCAGGTACATTCTTAGGCGTTTAATATGGGGTGTTGAGTCCATTTCGTTGAGCAAGGAGTAGCTCTTTCTATTCCATATTTGGCTTAAGGAACTTTATCTGTGCTCATTTCAATCTCTGGTTTTATGCAGCACCCCAACTCACCTTTCCCCTTAAGCAAGCATAAGTTGGTTTTCTAAATTTGAGACCCTGTTCTGTTTTGGAATTCAGTTCCTGTGTAGCCAAGTTTACATTCCGTGTATTAGTGATATCTTATGATGTTTCTTTTTCTGTGTGACTTATTTCAGTTAGAATCATCGTACCTGAATCCACTCATTATGGTGCTACGGGCCTGATGACATAGATTTCATTGCTGAGTGATACTGCATTGTACGTAAGTACCACAAGTTCTTTATCCATTTTTCACTTTCTGCGATGTTGAACTTGTACTGTAAACGAGGTTCTTGTAAACAGAGCCGTTCCAAACTTTGGGGTGGCTTTGTCTTTTTGATTTTAATTTCCCTAAGCTATAGGACCATAAGTGGAAGTGCCCTAGGTTCTGTTGCTTTGTTTTTTAGATGTTTCAGGAAACACCATACACTTTTCCCGAGTGGTTGTTGGCAATTTACATCCCGCCCATCAGCATAACAAGGCTCCCAGTTCTCCATGGCCTGTCCTGCCTTTCTGGATTTTACACTTTTTTCAGATGGCCCTTTTGACCGGGGGGAAGTGAGACTTCATTGTAGTGCAGATTTCCTTTGCAAGCTTGCTTGGTTGGCCAAAAAGGGCGTATGCGTTTTTTCCTGAATATATTCAGGAAAAAACGCATACGCCCTTTTTGGCCAAGTGCATCATTGTGGACGTTCTGCCTCTTTTCCTATGCTTTCAATGCAATTCCAGTCTACCTCCTGAAATCGGTTTCCTGCAATTCTGCCCCGCTTTCAAGTCCTCTTGGCAGCCTTACTTCAGTCTATTTTTGGACGATAGCTGTCATTTATAACTCTGCAGGTTTGTGAATTACAGTGCCCCTGAGCTCCTTTCTTCAACTCGCTTTCTTGTGACCTGGCCGCAACACCGCAGGATGGCTTCAGGCCCTAATCTGGTTCCGGCCCGGCATGCTGAGCCTTTGGTTAATTCCTCTTCCTGGTGGGAAATGAGAGTTAAATTTGCCCGTCCAGACACCTCCAGCTAGCCTCTCATTGGTTCTCGCTATTCCTGTTCATCTTCCGCAGAAATTGCAAACTGGGCCAAACAGGAGGTTAAAGGGGCTGACTCTCCAAGTGGGGAGAGTGTTAGTAAAGCGTCTGGAATGTTGCACCCGAGTACCAGGGGAGGAAAACTGAGAAATATTTGAACATGTCTCCCGATCACATGGTTGATCATACTCTAGGTTCCACATGCATGTTTTAGCTGAAGGAAGAATACCTTAAACCTGGAGAGTTGAGACCCGTGTAATGGGTACCATGCAATATGACTTCAAAGGGTCTTCATTTGCTCACCGAACCTCTCCCATCCTATCACTGCTGAATTTATGCCCCTGTACACATGCTTGATTCTCTTTCAGAGACATAGCAATCCATAGGTTTTAAGATACTTACTAGTCAGGTACATTCTTAGGCGTTTAATATGCGGTGTTGAGTCCATTTCGTTGAGCAAGGAGTAGCTCTTGTCTATTCCATATTTGACTTAAGGAACTTTATCTGTGCTCATTTCAATCTCTGGTTTTATGCAGCACCCCAACTCACCTTTACCCTTAAGCAAGCATAAGTTTGTTTTCTAAATTTGAGACCCTGTTCTGTTCTGTAATTCAGTTCCTGTGTAGCCAAGTTTACATTCCGTGTATTACTGATATCTTATGATGTTTCTTTTTCTGTGTGACTTATTTCAGTTAGAATCATCATACCTGAATCCACTCATTGTGATGCTAAGGGCCTGATGACATAGATTTCATTGCTGAGTGATATTGCTTTGTAAGTAAATACCACAACTTCTTTATCCATTTTTCACTTTCTGCGATGTTGAACTTGTACGGTAAACGAGGTTCTTGTAAACAGAGGCGTCCCAAACTTTGGGGTGGCTGTGTCTTTTTGATTTTAATTTCCCTAAGCTATAGGACCATAAGTGGCAGTGCCCTAGGCTCTGTTGCTTTGTTTTTTAGATGTTTCAGGAAACACCATACACTTCTCCCGAGTGTCTGTTGGCAATTTACATCCCGCCCATCAGCATAACAAGGCTCCCAGTTCTCCATGGCCTGTCCTGCCTTTCTGGATTTTACACTTTTTTCAGATGGCCCTTTTGACCGGGGGGAAGTGAGACTTCATTGTAGTGCAGATTTCCTTTGCAAGCTTGCTTGGTTGGCCAAAAAGGGCGTATGCGTTTTTTCCTGAATATATTCAGGAAAAAACGCATACGCCCTTTTTGGCCAAGTGCATCATTGTGGACGTTCTGCCTCTTTTCCTATGCTTTCAATGCAATTCCAGTCTACCTCCTGAAATCGGTTTCCTGCAATTCTGCCCCGCTTTCAAGTCCTCTTGGCAGCCTTACTTCAGTCTATTTTTGGACGATAGCTGTCATTTATAACTCTGCAGGTTTGTGAATTACAGTGCCCCTGAGCTCCTTTCTTCAACTCGCTTTCTTGTGACCTGGCCGCAACACCGCAGGATGGCTTCAGGCCCTAATCTGGTTCCGGCCCGGCATGCTGAGCCTTTGGTTAATTCCTCTTCCTGGTGGGAAATGAGAGTTAAATTTGCCCGTCCAGACACCTCCAGCTAGCCTCTCATTGGTTCTCGCTATTCCTGTTCATCTTCCGCAGAAATTGCAAACTGGGCCAAACAGGAGGTTAAAGGGACTGACTCTCCAAGTGGGGAGAGTGTTAGTAAAGCGTCTGGAATGTTGCACCCGAGTACCAGGGGAGGAAAACTGAGACATATTTGAACACGTCTCCCGATCACATGGTTGATCATACTCTAGGTTCCACATGCATGTTTTAGCTGAAGGAAGAATACCTTAAACCTGGGTAGTTGAAACCCGTGGAATGGGTACCATGCAATATGACTTCAAAGGGTCTTCATCTGCTCACCGAACCTCTCCAATCCTATCACTGCTGCGTTTATGCCCCTGTACACATGCTTGATTCTCTTTTGGAGACATAGCAATCCATAGGTTTTAAGATACTTACAAGTCAGGTACATTCTTAAGCGTTTAATATGCGGTGTTGAGTCCATTTCGTTGAGCAAGGAGTAGCTCTTGTCTATTCCATATTTGGCTTAAGGAACTTTATCTGTGCTCATTTCAATCTCTGGTTTTATGCAGCACCCCAACTCACCTTTACCCTTAAGCAAGCATAAGTTGTCTTTCTAAATTTGAGACCCTGTTCTGTTCTGTAATTCAGTTCCTGTGTCGCCAAGTTTCCATTCCATGTATTACTGATATCTGATGATGTTTCTTTTTCTGTGTGACTTATTTCAGTTAGAATCATCATACCTGAATCCACTCATTGTGCTGCTAAGGGCCTGATGACATAGATTTCATTGCTGAGTGATATTGCTTTGTAAGTGAATACCACAACTTCTTTATCCATTTTTCACTTTCTGCGATGTTGAACTTGTACTGTAAACGATGTTCTTGTAAACAGAGCCGTTCCAAACTTTGGGGAGCTGTGTCTTTTTGATTTTAATTTCCCTAAGCTATAGGACCATAAGTGGAAGTGCCCTAGGCTCTGTTGCTTTGTTTTTTAGATGTTTCAGGAAACACCATACACTTCTCCCAAGTGTCTGTTGGCAATTTACATCCCGCCCTTCAGCATAACAAGGCTCCCAGTTCTCAATGGCCTGTTGCCTTTCTGGATTTTACACTTTTTTCAGATGGCCCTTTTGACCGGGGGGAAGTGAGACTTCATTGTAGTGCAGATTTCCTTTGCAAGCTTGCTTGGTTGGCCAAAAAGGGCGTATGCGTTTTTTCCTGAATATATTCAGGAAAAAACGCATACGCCCTTTTTGGCCAAGTGCATCATTGTGGACGTTCTGCCTCTTTTCCTATGCTTTCAATGCAATTCCAGTCTACCTCCTGAAATCGGTTTCCTGCAATTCTGCTCCGCTTTCAAGTCCTCTTGGCAGCCTTACTTCAGTCTATTTTTGGACGATAGCTGTCATTTATAACTCTGCAGGTTTGTGAATTACAGTGCCCCTGAGCTCCTTTCTTCAACTCGCTTTCTTGTGACCTGGCCGCAACACCGCAGGATGGCTTCAGGCCCTAATCTGGTTCCGGCCCGGCATGCTGAGCCTTTGGTTAATTCCTCTTCCTGGTGGGAAATGAGAGTTAAATTTGCCCGTCCAGACACCTCCAGCTAGCCTCTCATTGGTTCTCGCTATTCCTGTTCATCTTCCGCAGAAATTGCAAACTGGGCCAAACAGGAGGTTAAAGGGACTGACTCTCCAAGTGGGGAGAGTGTTAGTAAAGCGTCTGGAATGTTGCACCCGAGTACCAGGGGAGGAAAACTGAGACATATTTGAACACGTCTCCCGATCACATGGTTGATCATACTCTAGGTTCCACATGCATGTTTTAGCTGAAGGAAGAATACCTTAAACCTGGGTAGTTGAAACCCTTGGAATGGGTACCATGCAATATGACTTCAAAGGGTCTTCATTTGCTCACCGAACCTCTCCAATCCTATCACTGCTGCGTTTATGCCCCTGTACACATGCTTGATTCTCTTTTGGAGACATAGCAATCCATAGGTTTTAAGATACTTACAAGTCAGGTACATTCTTAAGCGTTTAATATGCGGTGTTGAGTCCATTTCGTTGAGCAAGGAGTAGCTCTTGTCTATTCCATATTTGGCTTAAGGAACTTTATCTGTGCTCATTTCAATCTCTGGTTTTATGCAGCACCCCAACTCACCTTTACCCTTAAGCAAGCATAAGTTGTCTTTCTAAATTTGAGACCCTGTTCTGTTCTGTAATTCAGTTCCTGTGTCGCCAAGTTTCCATTCCATGTATTACTGATATCTGATGATGTTTCTTTTTCTGTGTGACTTATTTCAGTTAGAATCATCATACCTGAATCCACTCATTGTGCTGCTAAGGGCCTGATGACATAGATTTCATTGCTGAGTGATATTGCTTTGTAAGTGAATACCACAACTTCTTTATCCATTTTTCACTTTCTGCGATGTTGAACTTGTACTGTAAACGAGGTTCTTGTAAACAGAGCCGTTCCAAACTTTGGGGAGCTGTGTCTTGTTGATTTTAATTTCCCTAAGCTATAGGACCATAAGTGGAAGTGCCCTAGGCTCTGTTGCTTTGTTTTTTAGATGTTTCAGGAAACACCATACACTTCTCCCAAGTGTCTGTTGGCAATTTACATCCCGCCCTTCAGCATAACAAGGCTCCCAGTTCTCAATGGCCTGTTGCCTTTCTGGATTTTACACTTTTTTCAGATGGCCCTTTTGACCGGGGGGAAGTGAGACTTCATTGTAGTGCAGATTTCCTTTGCAAGCTTGCTTGGTTGGCCAAAAAGGGCGTATGCGTTTTTTCCTGAATATATTCAGGAAAAAACGCATACGCCCTTTTTGGCCAAGTGCATCATTGTGGACGTTCTGCCTCTTTTCCTATGCTTTCAATGCAATTCCAGTCTACCTCCTGAAATCGGTTTCCTGCAATTCTGCCCCGCTTTCAAGTCCTCTTGGCAGCCTTACTTCAGTCTATTTTTGGACGATAGCTGTCATTTATAACTCTGCAGGTTTGTGAATTACAGTGCCCCTGAGCTCCTTTCTTCAACTCGCTTTCTTGTGACCTGGCCGCAACACCGCAGGATGCCTTCAGGCCCTAATCTGGTTCTGGGCCGGCATGCTGAGCCTTTGGTTAATTCCTCTTCCTGGTGGGAAATGAGAGTTAAATTTGCCCGTCCAGACACCTCCAGCTAGCCTCTCATTGGTTCTCGCTATTCCTGTTCATCTTCCGCAGAAATTGCAAACTGGGCCAAACAGGAGGTTAAAGGGACTGACTCTCCAAGTGGGGAGAGTGTTAGTAAAGCGTCTGGAATGCTGCACCCGAGTACCAGGGGAGGAAAACTGAGACATATTTGAACACGTCTCCCGATCACATGGTTGATCATACTCTAGGTTCCACATGCATGTTTTAGCTGAAGGAAGAATACCTTAAACCTGGGTAGTTGAAACCCGTGGAATGGGTACCATGCAATATGACTTCAAAGGGTCTTCATCTGCTCACCGAACCTCTCCAATCCTATCACTGCTGTGTTTATGCCCCTGTACACATGCTTGATTCTCTTTCGGAGACATAGCAATCCATAGGTTTTAAGATACTTACTAGTCAGGTACATTCTTAGGCGTTTAATATGGGGTGTTGAGTCCATTTCGTTGAGCAAGGAGTAGCTCTTGTCTATTCCATATTTGGCTTAAGGAACTTTATCTGTGCTCATTTCAATCTCTGGTTTTATGCAGCACCCCAACTCACCTTTACCCTTAAGCAAGAATACGTTGGTTTTCTAAATTTGAGACCCTGTTCTGTTCTGTAATTCAGTTCCTGTGTAGCCAAGTTTACATTCCGTGTATTACTGATATCTTATGATGTTTCTTTTTCTGTGTGACTTATTTCAGTTAGAATCATCATACCTGAATCCACTCATTGTGCTGCTAAGGGCCTGATGACACAGATTTCATTGCTGAGTGATATTGCTTTGTAAGTAAATACCACAACGTCTTTATCCATTTTTCACTTTCTGCGATGTTGAACTTGTACTGTAAACGAGGTTCTTGTAAACAGAGCCGTTCCAAACTTTGGGGTGGCTGTGTCTTTTTGATTTTAATTTCCCTAAGCTATAGGACCATAAGTGGAAGTGCCCTAGGTTCTGTTGCTTTGTTTTTTAGATGTTTCAGGAAACACCATACACTTCTCCCGAGTGGTTGTAGGCAATTTACATCCCGCCCATCAGCATAACAAGGCTCCCAGTTCTCCATGGCCTGTCCTGCCTTTCTGGATTTTACACTTTCTTCAGATGGCCCTTTTGACCGGGGGGAAGTGAGACTTCATTGTAGTGCAGATTTCCTTTGCAAGCTTGCTTGGTTGGCCAAAAAGGGCGTATGCGTTTTTTCCTGAATATATTCAGGAAAAAACGCATACGCCCTTTTTGGCCAAGTGCATCATTGTGGACGTTCTGCCTCTTTTCCTATGCTTTCAATGCAATTCCAGTCTACCTCCTGAAATCGGTTTCCTGCAATTCTGCCCCGCTTTCAAGTCCTCTTGGCAGCCTTACTTCAGTCTATTTTTGGACGATAGCTGTCATTTATAACTCTGCAGGTTTGTGAATTACAGTGCCCCTGAACTCCTTTCTTCAACTCGCTTTCTTGTGACCTGGCCGCAACACCGCAGGATGGCTTCAGGCCCTAATCTGGTTCCGGCCCGGCATGCTGAGCCTTTGGTTAATTCCTCTTCCTGGTGGGAAATGAGAGTTAAATTTGCCCGTCCAGACACCTCCAGCTAGCCTCTCTTTGGTTCTCGCTATTCCTGTTCATCTTCCGCAGAAATTGCAAACTGGGCCAAACAGGAGGTTAAAGGGACTGACTCTCCAAGTGGGGAGAGTGTTAGTAAAGCGTCTGGAATGTTGCACCCGAGTACCAGGGGAGGAAAACTGAGACATATTTGAACACGTCTCCCGATCACATGGTTGATCATACTCTAGGTTCCACATGCATGTTTTAGCTGAAGGAAGAATACCTTAAACCTGGGTAGTTGAAACCGGTGGAATGGGTACCATGCAATATGACTTCAAAGGGTCTTCATTTGCTCACCGAACCTCTCCAATCCTATCACTGCTGCGTTTATGCCCCTGTACACATGCTTGATTCTCTTTTGGAGACATAGCAATCCATAGGTTTTAAGATACTTACTAGTCAGGTACATTCTTAGGCGTTTAATATGGGGTGTTGAGTCCATTTCGTTGAGCAAGGAGTAGCTCTTGTCTATTCCATATTTGGCTTAAGGAACTTTATCTGTGCTCATTTCAATCTCTGGTTTTATGCAGCACCCCAACTCACCTTTCCCCTTAAGCAAGCATAAGTTGGTTTTCTAAATTTGAGACCCTGTTCTGTTTTGGAATTCAGTTCCTGTGTAGCCAAGTTTACATTCCGTGTATTAGTGATATCTTATGATGTTTCTTTTTCTGTGTGACTTATTTCAGTTAGAATCATCGTACCTGAATCCACTCATTATGGTGCTACGGGCCTGATGACATAGATTTCATTGCTGAGTGATACTGCATTGTACGTAAGTACCACAAGTTCTTTATCCATTTTTCACTTTCTGCGATGTTGAACTTGTACTGTAAACGAGGTTCTTGTAAACAGAGCCGTTCCAAACTTTGGGGTGGCTTTGTCTTTTTGATTTTAATTTCCCTAAGCTATAGGACCATAAGTGGAAGTGCCCTAGGTTCTGTTGCTTTGTTTTTTAGATGTTTCAGGAAACACCATACACTTCTCCCGAGTGGTTGTTGGCAATTTACATCCCGCCCATCAGCATAACAAGGCTCCCAGTTCTCCATGGCCTGTCCTGCCTTTCTGGATTTTACACTTTTTTCAGATGGCCCTTTTGACCGGGGGGAAGTGAGACTTCATTGTAGTGCAGATTTCCTTTGCAAGCTTGCTTGGTTGGCCAAAAAGGGCGTATGCGTTTTTTCCTGAATATATTCAGGAAAAAACGCATACGCCCTTTTTGGCCAAGTGCATCATTGTGGACGTTCTGCCTCTTTTCCTATGCTTTCAATGCAATTCCAGTCTACCTCCTGAAATCGGTTTCCTGCAATTCTGCCCCGCTTTCAAGTCCTCTTGGCAGCCTTACTTCAGTCTATTTTTGGACGATAGCTGTCATTTATAACTCTGCAGGTTTGTGAATTACAGTGCCCCTGAGCTCCTTTCTTCAACTCGCTTTCTTTTGAGCTGGCCGCAACACCGCAGGATGGCTTCAGGCCCTAATCTGGTTCCGGCCCGGCATGCTGAGCCTTTGGTTAATTCCTCTTCCTGGTGGGAAATGAGAGTTAAATTTGCCCGTCCAGACACCTCCAGCTAGCCTCTCATTGGTTCTCGCTATTCCTGTTCATCTTCCGCAGAAATTGCAAACTGGGCCAAACAGGAGGTTAAAGGGGCTGACTCTCCAAGTGGGGAGAGTGTTAGTAAAGCGTCTGGAATGTTGCACCCGAGTACCAGGGGAGGAAAACTGAGAAATATTTGAACATGTCTCCCGATCACATGGTTGATCATACTCTAGGTTCCACATGCATGTTTTAGCTGAAGGAAGAATACCTTAAACCTGGAGAGTTGAGACCCGTGTAATGGGTACCATGCAATATGACTTCAAAGGGTCTTCATTTGCTCACCGAACCTCTCCCATCCTATCACTGCTGAATTTATGCCCCTGTACACATGCTTGATTCTCTTTCAGAGACATAGCAATCCATAGGTTTTAAGATACTTACTAGTCAGGTACATTCTTAGGCGTTTAATATGCGGTGTTGAGTCCATTTCGTTGAGCAAGGAGTAGCTCTTGTCTATTCCATATTTGACTTAAGGAACTTTATCTGTGCTCATTTCAATCTCTGGTTTTATGCAGCACCCCAACTCACCTTTACCCTTAAGCAAGCATAAGTTTGTTTTCTAAATTTGAGACCCTGTTCTGTTCTGTAATTCAGTTCCTGTGTAGCCAAGTTTACATTCCGTGTATTACTGATATCTTATGATGTTTCTTTTTCTGTGTGACTTATTTCAGTTAGAATCATCATACCTGAATCCACTCATTGTGATGCTAAGGGCCTGATGACATAGATTTCATTGCTGAGTGATATTGCTTTGTAAGTAAATACCACAACTTCTTTATCCATTTTTCACTTTCTGCGATGTTGAACTTGTACGGTAAACGAGGTTCTTGTAAACAGAGGCGTCCCAAACTTTGGGGTGGCTGTGTCTTTTTGATTTTAATTTCCCTAAGCTATAGGACCATAAGTGGCAGTGCCCTAGGCTCTGTTGCTTTGTTTTTTAGATGTTTCAGGAAACACCATACACTTCTCCCGAGTGTCTGTTGGCAATTTACATCCCGCCCATCAGCATAACAAGGCTCCCAGTTCTCCATGCCCTGTCCTGCCTTTCTGGATTTTACACTTTTTTCAGATGGCCCTTTTGACCGGGGGGAAGTGAGACTTCATTGTAGTGCAGATTTCCTTTGCAAGCTTGCTTGGTTGGCCAAAAAGGGCGTATGCGTTTTTTCCTGAATATATTCAGGAAAAAACGCATACGCCCTTTTTGGCCAAGTGCATCATTGTGGACGTTCTGCCTCTTTTCCTATGCTTTCAATGCAATTCCAGTCTACCTCCTGAAATCGGTTTCCTGCAATTCTGCCCCGCTTTCAAGTCCTCTTGGCAGCCTTACTTCAGTCTATTTTTGGACGATAGCTGTCATTTATAACTCTGCAGGTTTGTGAATTACAGTGCCCCTGAGCTCCTTTCTTCAACTCGCTTTCTTGTGACCTGGCCGCAACACCGCAGGATGGCTTCAGGCCCTAATCTGGTTCCGGCCCGGCATGCTGAGCCTTTGGTTAATTCCTCTTCCTGGTGGGAAATGAGAGTTAAATTTGCCCGTCCAGACACCTCCAGCTAGCCTCTCATTGGTTCTCGCTATTCCTGTTCATCTTCCGCAGAAATTGCAAACTGGGCCAAACAGGAGGTTAAAGGGACTGACTCTCCAAGTGGGGAGAGTGTTAGTAAAGCGTCTGGAATGTTGCACCCGAGTACCAGGGGAGGAAAACTGAGACATATTTGAACACGTCTCCCGATCACATGGTTGATCATACTCTAGGTTCCACATGCATGTTTTAGCTGAAGGAAGAATACCTTAAACCTGGGTAGTTGAAACCCGTGGAATGGGTACCATGCAATATGACTTCAAAGGGTCTTCATCTGCTCACCGAACCTCTCCAATCCTATCACTGCTGCGTTTATGCCCCTGTACACATGCTTGATTCTCTTTTGGAGACATAGCAATCCATAGGTTTTAAGATACTTACAAGTCAGGTACATTCTTAAGCGTTTAATATGCGGTGTTGAGTCCATTTCGTTGAGCAAGGAGTAGCTCTTGTCTATTCCATATTTGGCTTAAGGAACTTTATCTGTGCTCATTTCAATCTCTGGTTTTATGCAGCACCCCAACTCACCTTTACCCTTAAGCAAGCATAAGTTGTCTTTCTAAATTTGAGACCCTGTTCTGTTCTGTAATTCAGTTCCTGTGTCGCCAAGTTTCCATTCCATGTATTACTGATATCTGATGATGTTTCTTTTTCTGTGTGACTTATTTCAGTTAGAATCATCATACCTGAATCCACTCATTGTGCTGCTAAGGGCCTGATGACATAGATTTCATTGCTGAGTGATATTGCTTTGTAAGTGAATACCACAACTTCTTTATCCATTTTTCACTTTCTGCGATGTTGAACTTGTACTGTAAACGAGGTTCTTGTAAACAGAGCCGTTCCAAACTTTGGGGAGCTGTGTCTTTTTGATTTTAATTTCCCTAAGCTATAGGACCATAAGTGGAAGTGCCCTAGGCTCTGTTGCTTTGTTTTTTAGATGTTTCAGGAAACACCATACACTTCTCCCAAGTGTCTGTTGGCAATTTACATCCCGCCCTTCAGCATAACAAGGCTCCCAGTTCTCAATGGCCTGTTGCCTTTCTGGATTTTACACTTTTTTCAGATGGCCCTTTTGACCGGGGGGAAGTGAGACTTCATTGTAGTGCAGATTTCCTTTGCAAGCTTGCTTGGTTGGCCAAAAAGGGCGTATGCGTTTTTTCCTGAATATATTCAGGAAAAAACGCATACGCCCTTTTTGGCCAAGTGCATCATTGTGGACGTTCTGCCTCTTTTCCTATGCTTTCAATGCAATTCCAGTCTACCTCCTGAAATCGGTTTCCTGCAATTCTGCCCCGCTTTCAAGTCCTCTTGGCAGCCTTACTTCAGTCTATTTTTGGACGATAGCTGTCATTTATAACTCTGCAGGTTTGTGAATTACAGTGCCCCTGAGCTCCTTTCTTCAACTCGCTTTCTTGTGACCTGGCCGCAACACCGCCGGATGGCTTCAGGCCCTAATCTGGTTCCGGCCCGGCATGCTGAGCCTTTGGTTAATTCCTCTTCCTGGTGGGAAATGAGAGTTAAATTTGCCCGTCCAGACACCTCCAGCTAGCCTCTCATTGGTTCTCGCTATTCCTGTTCATCTTCCGCAGAAATTGCAAACTGGGCCAAACAGGAGGTTAAAGGGACTGACTCTCCAAGTGGGGAGAGTGTTAGTAAAGCGTCTGGAATGTTGCACCCGAGTACCAGGGGAGGAAAACTGAGACATATTTGAACACGTCTCCCGATCACATGGTTGATCATACTCTAGGTTCCACATGCATGTTTTAGCTGAAGGAAGAATACCTTAAACCTGGGTAGTTGAAACCCGTGGAATGGGTACCATGCAATATGACTTCAAAGGGTCTTCATCTGCTCACCGAACCTCTCCAATCCTATCACTGCTGCGTTTATGCCCCTGTACACATGCTTGATTCTCTTTTGGAGACATAGCAATCCATAGGTTTTAAGATACTTACAAGTCAGGTACATTCTTAAGCGTTTAATATGCGGTGTTGAGTCCATTTCGTTGAGCAAGGAGTAGCTCTTGTCTATTCCATATTTGGCTTAAGGAACTTTATCTGTGCTCATTTCAATCTCTGGTTTTATGCAGCACCCCAACTCACCTTTACCCTTAAGCAAGCATAAGTTGTCTTTCTAAATTTGAGACCCTGTTCTGTTCTGTAATTCAGTTCCTGTGTCGCCAAGTTTCCATTCCATGTATTACTGATATCTGATGATGTTTCTTTTTCTGTGTGACTTATTTCAGTTAGAATCATCATACCTGAATCCACTCATTGTGCTGCTAAGGGCCTGATGACATAGATTTCATTGCTGAGTGATATTGCTTTGTAAGTGAATACCACAACTTCTTTATCCATTTTTCACTTTCTGCGATGTTGAACTTGTACTGTAAACGAGGTTCTTGTAAACAGAGCCGTTCCAAACTTTGGGGAGCTGTGTCTTGTTGATTTTAATTTCCCTAAGCTATAGGACCATAAGTGGAAGTGCCCTAGGCTCTGTTGCTTTGTTTTTTAGATGTTTCAGGAAACACCATACACTTCTCCCAAGTGTCTGTTGGCAATTTACATCCCGCCCTTCAGCATAACAAGGCTCCCAGTTCTCAATGGCCTGTTGCCTTTCTGGATTTTACACTTTTTTCAGATGGCCCTTTTGACCGGGGGGAAGTGAGACTTCATTGTAGTGCAGATTTCCTTTGCAAGCTTGCTTGGTTGGCCAAAAAGGGCGTATGCGTTTTTTCCTGAATATATTCAGGAAAAAACGCATACGCACTTTTTGGCCAAGTGCATCATTGTGGACGTTCTGCCTCTTTTCCTATGCTTTCAATGCAATTCCAGTCTACCTCCTGAAATCGGTTTCCTGCAATTCTGCCCCGCTTTCAAGTCCTCTTGGCAGCCTTACTTCAGTCTATTTTTGGACGATAGCTGTCATTTATAACTCTGCAGGTTTGTGAATTACAGTGCCCCTGAGCTCCTTTCTTCAACTCGCTTTCTTGTGACCTGGCCGCAACACCGCAGGATGGCTTCAGGCCCTAATCTGGTTCTGGGCCGGCATGCTGAGCCTTTGGTTAATTCCTCTTCCTGGTGGGAAATGAGAGTTAAATTTGCCCGTCCAGACACCTCCAGCTAGCCTCTCATTGGTTCTCGCTATTCCTGTTCATCTTCCGCAGAAATTGCAAACTGGGCCAAACAGGAGGTTAAAGGGACTGACTCTCCAAGTGGGGAGAGTGTTAGTAAAGCGTCTGGAATGTTGCACCCGAGTACCAGGGGAGGAAAACTGAGACATATTTGAACACGTCTCCCGATCACATGCTTGATCATACTCTAGGTTCCACATGCATGTTTTAGCTGAAGGAAGAATACCTTAAACCTGGGTAGTTGAAACCCGTGGAATGGGTACCATGCAATATGACTTCAAAGGGTCTTCATCTGCTCACCGAACCTCTCCAATCCTATCACTGCTGCGTTTATGCCCCTGTACACATGCTTGATTCTCTTTCGGAGACATAGCAATCCATAGATTTTAAGATACTTACTAGTCAGGTACATTCTTAGGCGTTTAATATGGGGTGTTGAGTCCATTTCGTTGAGCAAGGAGTTGCTCTTGTCTATTCCATATTTGACTTAAGGAACTTTATCTGTGCTCATTTCAATCTCTGGTTTTATGCAGCACCCCAACTCACCTTTACCCTTAAGCAAGCATAAGTTGGTTTTCTAAATTTGAGACCCTGTTCTGTTCTGTAATTCAGTTCCTGTGTAGCCAAGTTTACATTCCGTGTATTACTGATATCTTATGATGTTTCTTTTTCTGTGTGACTTACTTCAGTTAGAATCATCATACCTGAATCCACTCATTGTGCTGCTAAGGGCCTGATGACACAGATTTCATTGCTGAGTGATATTGCTTTGTAAGTAAATACCACAACTTCTTTATCCATTTTTCACTTTCTGCGATGTTGAACTTGTACTGTAAACGAGGTTCTTGTAAACAGAGCCGTTCCAAACTTTGGGGTGGCTTTGTCTTTTTGATTTTAATTTCCCTAAGCTATAGGACCATAAGTGGAAGTGCCCTAGGTTCTGTTGCTTTGTTTTTTAGATGTTTCAGGAAACACCATACACTTCTCCCGAGTGGTTGTTGGCAATTTACATCCCGCCCATCAGCATAACAAGGCTCCCAGTTCTCTATGGCCTGTCCTGCCTTTCTGGATTTTACACTTTTTTCAGATGGCCCTTTTGACCGGGGGGAAGTGAGACTTCATTGTAGTGCAGATTTCCTTTGCAAGCTTGCTTGGTTGGCCAAAAAGGGCGTATGCGTTTTTTCCTGAATATATTCAGGAAAAAACGCATACGCCCTTTTTGGCCAAGTGCATCATTGTGGACGTTCTGCCTCTTTTCCTATGCTTTCAATGCAATTCCAGTCTACCTCCTGAAATCAGTTTCCTGCAATTCTGCCCCGCTTTCAAGTCCTCTTGGCAGCCTTACTTCAGTCTATTTTTGGACGATAGCTGTCATTTATAACTCTGCAGGTTTGTGAATTACAGTGCCCCTGAGATCCTTTCTTCAACTCGCTTTCTTGTGACCTGGCCGCAACACCGCAGGATGGCTTCAGACCCTAATCTGGTTCCGGTACGGCACGCTGAGCCTTTGGTTATTTCCTCTTCCTGGTGGGAAATGAGAGTTAAATTTGCCCGTCCAGACACCTCCAGCTAGCCTCTCATTGGTTCTCGCTATTCCTGTTCATCTTCCGCAGAAATTGCAAACTGGGCCAAACAGGAGGTTAAAGGCGCTGACTCTCCAAGTGGGGAGAGTGTTAGTAAAGCGTCTGGAATGTTGCACCCGAGTACCAGGGGAGGAAAACTGAGACATATTTGAACACGTCTCCCGTTCACATGGTTGATCATACTTGGGTTCCACATGCATGTTTTAGCTGAAGGAAGAATACCTTAAACCTGGAGAGTTGAGACCCGTGTAATGGGTAACATGCAATATGACTTCAAAGGGTCTTCATTTGCTCACCGAACCTCTCCAATCCTATCACTGCTGCGTTTATGCCCCTGTATACATGCTTGATTCTCTTTCGGAGACATAGCAATCCATAGGTTTTAAGATACTTACTAGTCAGGTACATTCTTAGGCGTTTAATATGCGGTGTTGAGTCCATTTCGTTGAGCAAGGAGTAGCTCTTGTCTATTCCATATTTGACTTAAGGAACTTTATCTGTGCTCATTTCAATCTCTGGTTTTATGCAGCACCCCAACTCACCTTTCCCCTTAAGCAAGCATAAGTTGGTTTTCTAAATTTGAGACCCTCTTCTGTTCTGTAATTCAGTTCCTGTGTAGCCAAGTTTACATTCCGTGTATTACTGATATCTTATGATGTTTCTTTTTCTGTGTGACTTATTTCAGTTAGAATCATCACACCTGAATCCACTCATTGTGATGCTAAGGGCCTGATGACATAGATTTCATTGCTGAGTGATATTGCTTTGTAAGTAAATACCACAACTTCTTTATCCATTTTTCACTTTCTGCGATGTTGAACTTATACTGTAAACGAGGTTCTTGTAAACAGAGGCGTCCCAAAGTTTGGGGTGGCTGTGTCTTTTTGATTTTAATTTCCCTAAGCTATAGGACCATAAGTGGCAGTGCCCTAGGCTCTGTTGCTTTGTTTTTTAGATGTTTCAGGAAACACCATACACTTCTCCTGAGTGTCTGTTGGCAATTTACCTCCCGCCCATCAGCATAACAAGGCTCCCAGTTCTCTATGGCCTGTCCTGCCTTTCTGGATTTTACACTTTTTTCAGATGGCCCTTTTGACCGGGGGGAAGTGAGACTTCATTGTAGTGCAGATTTCCTTTGCAAGCTTGCTTGGTTGGCCAAAAAGGGCGTATGCGTTTTTTCCTGAATATATTCAGGAAAAAACGCATACGCCCTTTTTGGCCAAGTGCATCATTGTGGACGTTCTGCCTCTTTTCCTATGCTTTCAATGCAATTCCAGTCTACCTCCTGAAATCGGTTTCCTGCAATTCTGCCCCGCTTTCAAGTCCTCTTGGCAGCCTTACTTCAGTCTATTTTTGGACGATAGCTGTCATTTATAACTCTGCAGGTTTGTGATTTACAGTGCCCCTGAGCTCCTTTCTTCAACTCGCTTTCTTGTGAGCTGGCCGCAACACCGCAGGATGGCTTCAGGCCCTAATCTGGTTCCGGCCCGGCATGCTGAGCCTTTGGTTAATTCCTCTTCCTGGTGGGAAATGAGAGTTAAATTTGCCCGTCCACACACCTCCAGCTAGCCTCTCATTGGTTCTCGCTATTCCTGTTCATCTTCCGCAGAAATTGCAAACTGGGCCAAACAGGAGGTTAAAGGGACTGACTCTCCAAGTGGGGAGAGTGTTAGTAAAGCGTCTGGAATGTTGCACCCGAGTACCAGGGGAGGAAAACTGAGACATATTTGAACACGTCTACCGTTCACATGGTTGATCATACTCTGGGTTCCAAATGCATGTTTTAGCTGAAGGAAGAATAGCTTAAACCTGGGTAGTTGAAACCCGTGGAATGGGTACCATGCAATATGACTTCAAAGGGTCTTCATTTGCTCACCGAACCTCTCCAATCCTATCACTGCTGCGTTTATGCCCCTGTACACACGCTTGATTCTCTTTCGGAGACATAGCAATCCATAGGTTTTAAGATACTTACTAGTCAGGTACATTCTTAGGCGTTTAATACGGGGTGTTGAGTCCATTTCGTTGAGCAAGGAGTAGCTCTTGTCTATTCCATATTTGGCTTAAGGAACTTTATCTGTGCTCATTTCAATCTCTGGTTTTATGCAGCACCCCAACTCACCTTTCCCCTTAAGCAAGAATAAGTTGGTTTTCTAAATTTGAGACCCTGTTCTGTTTTGGAATGCAGTTCCTGTGTAGCCAAGTTTACATTCCGTGTATTAGTGATATCTTATGATGTTTCTTTTTCTGTGTGACTTATTTCAGTTAGAATCATCGTACCTGAATCCACTCATTATGCTGCTACGGGCCTGATGACATAGATTTCATTGCTGAGTGATATTGCTTTGTAAGTAAATACCACAACTTCTTTATCCATTTTTCACTTTCTGCGATGTTGAACTTGTACGGTAAACGAGGTTCTTGTAAACAGAGGCGTCCCAAACTTTGGGGTGGCTGTGTCTTTTTGATTTTAATTTCCCTAAGCTATAGGACCATAAGTGGAAGTGCCCTAGGTTCTGTTGCTTTGTTTTTTAGATGTTTCAGGAAACACCATACACTTCTCCGGAGTGGTTGTTTGCAATTTACATCCCGCCCATCAGCATAACAAGGCTCCCAGTTCTCCATGGCCTGTCCTGCCTTTCTGGATTTTACACTTTTTTCAGATGGCCCTTTTGACCGGGGGGAAGTGAGACTTCATTGTAGTGCAGATTTCCTTTGCAAGCTTGCTTGGTTGGCCAAAAAGGGCGTATGCGTTTTTTCCTGAATATATTCAGGAAAAAACGCATACGCCCTTTTTGGCCAAGTGCATCATTGTGGACGTTCTGCCTCTTTTCCTATGCTTTCAATGCAATTCCAGTCTACCTCCTGAAATCGGTTTCCTGCAATTCTGCCCCGCTTTCAAGTCCTCTTGGCAGCCTTACTTCAGTCTATTTTTGGACGATAGCTGTCATTTATAACTCTGCAGGTTTGTGAATTACAGTGCCCCTGAGCTCCTTTCTTCAACTCGCTTTCTTGTGACCTGGCCGCAACACCGCAGGATGGCTTCAGGCCCTAATCTGGTTCCGGCCCGGCACGCTGAGACTTTGGTTATTTCCTCTTCCTGTTGGGAAATGAGAGTTAAATTTGCCCATCCAGACACCTCCAGCTAGTCTCTCATTGGTTCTCGCTATTCCTGTTCATCCTCCGCAGAAATTGCAAACTGGGCCAAACAGGAGGTTAAAGGGACTGACTCTCCAAGTCGGGAGAGTGTTAGTAAAGCGTCTGGAATGTTGCACCCGAGTACCAGGGGAGGAAAACTGAGACATATTTGAACACGTCTCCCGTTCACATGGTTGATCATACTCTGGGTTCCAAATGCATGTTTTAGCTGAAGGAAGAATACCTTAAACCTGGAGAGTTGAGACCCGTGGAATGGGTACCATGCAATATGTCTTCAAAGGGTTTTCATTTGCTCACCGAACCTCTCCAATCCTATCACTGCTGCATTTATGCCCCTGTACACACGCTTGATTCTCTTTTGGAGACATAGCAATCCATAGGTTTTAAGATACTTACTAGTCAGGTACATTCTTAGGCGTTTAATACGGGGTGTTGAGTCCATTTCGTTGAGCAAGGAGTAGCTCTTGTCTATTCCATATTTGACTTAAGGAACTTTATCTGTGCTCATTTCAATCTCTGGTTTTATGCAGCACCCCAACTCACCTTTCCCCTTAAGCAAGCATAAGTTGGTTTTCTAAATTTTAGACCCTGTTCTGTTCTGTAATTCAGTTCCTGTGTAGCCAAGTTTACATTCCGTGTATTAGTGATATCTTATGATGTTTCTTTTTCTGTGTGACTTATTTCAGTTAGAATCATCGTACCTGAATCCACTCATTATGCTGCTACGGGCCTGATGACATAGATTTCATTGCTGAGTGATATTGCTTTGTACGTAAGTACCACAAGTTCTTTATCCATTTTTCACTTTCTGTGATATTGAACTTGTACGGTAAACGAGGTTCTTGTAAACGGAGGCGTCCCAAACTTTGGGGTGGCTGTGTCTTTTTGATTTTAATTTCCCTAAGCTATAGGACCATAAGTGGCAGTGCCCTAGGCTCTGTTGCTTTGTTTTTTAGATGTTTCAGGAAACACCATACACTTCTCCGGAGTGGTTGTTTGCAATTTACATCCCGCCCATCAGCATAACAAGGCTCCCAGTTCTCCATGGCCTGTCCTGCCTTTCTGGATTTTACACTTTTTTCAGATGGCCCTTTTGACCGGGGGGAAGTGAGACTTCATTGTAGTGCAGATTTCCTTTGCAAGCTTGCTTGGTTGGCCAAAAAGGGCGTATGCGTTTTTTCCTGAATATATTCAGGAAAAAACGCATACGCCCTTTTTGGCCAAGTGCATCATTGTGGACGTTCTGCCTCTTTTCCTATGCTTTCAATGCAATTCCAGTCTACCTCCTGAAATCGGTTTCCTGCAATTCTGCCCCGCTTTCAAGTCCTCTTGGCAGCCTTACTTCAGTCTGTTTTTGGACGATAGCTGTCATTTATAACTCTGCAGGTTTGTGAATTACAGTGCCCCTGAGCTCCTTTCTTCAAGTCGCTTTCTTGTGACCTGGCCGCAACACCGCAGGATGGCTTCAGGCCCTAATCTGGTTCCGGCACCTCACGCTGAGCCTTTGGTTAATTCCTCTTCCTGGTGGGAAATGAGAGTTAAATTTGCCCGTCCAGACACCTCCAGCTAGCCTCTCATTGGTTCTCGCTATTCCTGTTCATCTTCCGCAGAAATTGCAAACTGGGCCAAACAGGAGGTTAAAGGGACTGACTCTCCAAGTGGGGAGAGTGTTAGTAAAGCGTCTGGAATGTTGCACCCGAGTACCAGGGGAGGAAAACTGAGACATATTTGAACACGTCTCCCGATCACATGGTTGATCATACTCTAGGTTCCACATGCATGTTTTAGCTGAAGGAAGAATACCTTAAACCTGGAGAGTTGAGACCCGTGTAATGGGTACCATGCAATATGTCTTCAAAGAGTTTTCATTTGCTCACCAAACCTCTCCAATCCTATCACTGCTGCATTTATGCCCCTGTACACATGCTTGATTCTCTTTCAGAGACATAGCAATCCATAGGTTTTAAGATACTTACTAGTCAGGTACATTCTTAGGCGTTTAATATGCGGTGTTGAGTCCATTTCGTTGAGCAAGGAGTAGCTCTTGTCTATTCCATATTTGACTTAAGGAACTTTATCTGTGCTCATTTCAATCTCTGGTTTTATGCAGCACCCCAACTCACCTTTACCCTTAAGCAAGCATAAGTTGGTTTTCTAAATTTTAGACCCTGTTCTGTTCTGTAATTCAGTTCCTGTGTAGCCAAGTTTACATTCCGTGTATTACTGATATCTTATGATGTTTCTTTTTCTGTGTGACTTATTTCAGTTAGAATCATCATACCTGAATCCACTCATTGTGCTGTTAAGGGCCTGATAACATAGATTTCATTGCTGAGTGATATTGCTTTGTAAGTAAATACCACAACGTCTTTATCCATTTTTCACTTTCTGCGATGTTGAACTTGTACTGTAAACGAGGTTCTTGTAAACAGAGGCGTCCCAAACTTTGGGGTGGCTGTGTCTTTTTGATTTTAATTTCCCTAAGCTATAGGACCATAAGTGGCAGTGCCCTAGGCTCTGTTGCTTTGTTTTTTAGATGTTTCAGGAAACACCATACACTTCTCCCGAGTGTCTGTTGGCAATTTACATCCCGCCCATCAGCATAACAAGGCTCCCAGTTCTCCATGGCCTGTCCTGCCTTTCTGGATTTTACACTTTTTTCAGATGGCCCTTTTGACCGGGGGGAAGTGAGACTTCATTGTAGTGCAGATTTCCTTTGCAAGCTTGCTTGGTTGGCCAAAAAGGGCGTATGCGTTTTTTCCTGAATATATTCAGGAAAAAACGCATACGCCCTTTTTGGCCAAGTGCATCATTGTGGACGTTCTGCCTCTTTTCCTATGCTTTCAATGCAATTCCAGTCTACCTCCTGAAATCGGTTTCCTGCAATTCTGCCCCACTTTCAAGTCCTCTTGGCAGCCTTACTTCAGTCTATTTTTGGACGATAGCTGTCATTTATAACTCTGCAGGTTTGTGAATTACAGTGCCCCTGAGCTCCTTTCTTCAACTCGCTTTCTTGTGACCTGGCCGCAACACCGCAGGATGGCTTCAGGCCCTAATCTGGTTCCGGCCCGGCATGCTGAGCCTTTGGTTATTTCCTCTTCCTGTTGGGAAATGAGAGTTAAATTTGCCCATCCAGACACCTCCAGCTAGCCTCTCATTGGTTCTCGCTATTCCTGTTCATCTTCCGCAGAAATTGCAAACTGGGCCAAACAGGAGGTTAAAGGGACTGACTCTCCAAGTGGGGAGAGTGTTAGTAAAGCGTCTGGAATGTTGCACCCGAGTACCAGGGGAGGAAAACTGAGACATATTTGAACACGTCTCCCGATCACATGGTTGATCATACTCTAGGTTCCACATGCATGTTTTAGCTGAAGGAAGAATACCTTAAACCTGGGTAGTTGAATCCCGTGGAATGGGTACCATGCAATATGTCTTCAAAGGGTTTTCATTTGCTCACCGAACCTCTCCAATCCTATCACTGCTGCGTTTATGCCCCTGTACACATGCTTGATTCTCTTTCAGAGACATAGCAATCCATAGGTTTTAAGATACTTACTAGTCAGGTACATTCTTAGGCGTTTAATATGCGGTGTTGAGTCCATTTCGTTGAGCAAGGAGTAGCTCTTGTCTATTCCATATTTGACTTAAGGAACTTTATCTGTGCTCATTTCAATCTCTGGTTTTATGCAGCACCCCAACTCACCTTTACCCTTAAGCAAGCATAAGTTGGTTTTCTAAATTTTAGACCCTGTTCTGTTCTGTAATTCAGTTCCTGTGTAGCCAAGTTTACATTCCGTGTATTACTGATATCTTATGATGTTTCTTTTTCTGTGTGACTTATTTCAGTTAGAATCATCATACCTGAATCCACTCATTGTGCTGCTAAGGGCCTGATGACACAGATTTCATTACTGAGTGATATTGCTTTGTAAGTAAATACCACAAATTCTTTATCCATTTTTCACTTTCTGCGATGTTGAACTTGTACTGTAAACGAGGTTCTTGTAAACAGAGCCGTTCCAAACTTTGGGGTGGCTGTGTCTTTTTGATTTTAATTTCCCTAAGCTATAGGACCATAAGTGGAAGTGCCCTAGGTTCTGTTGCTTTGTTTTTTAGATGTTTCAGGAAACACCATAAACTTCTCCCGAGTGGTTGTTGGCAATTTACATCCCGCCCATCAGCATAACAAGGCTCCCAGTTCTCCATGGCCTGTCCTGCCTTTCTGGATTTTACACTTTTTTCAGATGGCCCTTTTGACCGGGGGGAAGTGAGACTTCATTGTAGTGCAGATTTCCTTTGCAAGCTTGCTTGGTTGGCCAAAAAGGGCGTATGCGTTTTTTCCTGAATATATTCAGGAAAAAACGCATACGCCCTTTTTGGCCAAGTGCATCATTGTGGACGTTCTGCCTCTTTTCCTATGCTTTCAATGCAATTCCAGTCTACCTCCTGAAATCGGTTTCCTGCAATTCTGCCCCGCTTTCAAGTCCTCTTGGCAGCCTTACTTCAGTCTATTTTTGGACGATAGCTGTCATTTATAACTCTGCAGGTTTGTGAATTACAGTGCCCCTGAGCTCCTTTCTTCAACTCGCTTTCTTGTGACCTGGCCGCAACACCGCAGGATGGCTTCAGGCCCTAATCTGGTTCCGGCCCGGCACGCTGAGCCTTTGGTTATTTCCTCTTCCTGTTGGGAAATGAGAGTTAAATTTGCCCATCCAGACACCTCCAGCTAGTCTCTCATTGGTTCTCGCTATTCCTGTTCATCCTCCGCAGAAATTGCAAACTGGGCCAAACAGGAGGTTAAAGGGACTGACTCTCCAAGTCGGGAGAGTGTTAGTAAAGCGTCTGGAATGTTGCACCCGAGTACCAGGGGAGGAAAAATGAGACATATTTGAACACGTCTCCCGTTCACATGGTTGATCATACTCTGGGTTCCAAATGCATGTTTTAGCTGAAGGAAGAATACCTTAAACCTGGAGAGTTGAGACCCGTGTAATGGGTACCATGCAATATGTCTTCAAAGGGTTTTCATTTGCTCACCGAACCTCTCCAATCCTATCACTGCTGCATTTTTGCCCCTGTACACGTGCTTGATTCTCTTTCAGAGACATAGCAATCCATAGGTTTTAAGATACTTACTAGTCAGGTACATTCTTAGGCGTTTAATATGCGGTGTTGAGTCCATTTCGTTGAGCAAGGAGTAGCTCTTGTCTATTCCATATTTGACTTAAGGAACTTTATCTGTGCTCATTTCAATCTCTGGTTTTATGCAGCACCCCAACTCACCTTTACCCTTAAGCAAGCATAAGTTGGTTTTCTAAATTTTAGACCCTGTTCTGTTCTGTAATTCAGTTCCTGTGTAGCCAAGTTTACATTCCGTGTATTACTGATATCTTATGATGTTTCTTTTTCTGTGTGACTTATTTCAGTTAGAATCATCATACCTGAATCCACTCATTGTGATGCTAAGGGCCTGATAACATAGATTTCATTGCTGAGTGATATTGCTTTGTAAGTAAATACCACAACGTCTTTATCCATTTTTCACTTTCTGCGATGTTGAACTTGTACTGTAAACGAGGTTCTTGTAAACAGAGGCGTCCCAAACTTTGGGGTGGCTGTGTCTTTTTGATTTTAATTTCCCTAAGCTATAGGACCATAAGTGGCAGTGCCCTAGGCTCTGTTGCTTTGTTTTTTAGATGTTTCAGGAAACACCATACACTTCTCCCGAGTGTCTGTTGGCAATTTACATCCCGCCCATCAGCATAACAAGGCTCCCAGTTCTCCATGGCCTGTCCTGCCTTTCTGGATTTTACACTTTTTTCAGATGGCCCTTTTGACCGGGGGGAAGTGAGACTTCATTGTAGTGCAGATTTCCTTTGCAAGCTTGCTTGGTTGGCCAAAAAGGGCGTATGCGTTTTTTCCTGAATATATTCAGGAAAAAACGCATACGCCCTTTTTGGCCAAGTGCATCATTGTGGACGTTCTGCCTCTTTTCCTATGCTTTCAATGCAATTCCAGTCTACCTCCTGAAATCGGTTTCCTGCAATTCTGCCCCGCTTTCAAGTCCTCTTGGCAGCCTTACTTCAGTCTATTTTTGGACGATAGCTGTCATTTATAACTCTGCAGGTTTGTGAATTACAGTGTCCCTGAGCTCCTTTCTTCAACTCGCTTTCTTGTGACCTGGCCGCAACACCGCAGGATGGCTTCAGGCCCTAATCTGGATCCGGCCCGGCATGCTGAGCCTTTGGTTAATTCCTCTTCCTGGTGGGAAATGAGAGTTAAATTTGCCCGTCCAGACACCTCTAGCTAGCCTCTCATTGGTTCTTGCTATTCCTTTTCATCTTCCGCAGAAATTGCAAACTGGGCCAAACAGGAGGTTAAAGGGACTGACTCTCCAAGTCGGGAGAGTGTTAGTAAAGCGTCTGGAATGTTGCACCCGAGTACCAGGGGAGGAAAACTGAGACATATTTGAACACGTCTCCCGATCACATGGTTGATCATACTCTAGGTTCCACATGCATGTTTTAGCTGAAGGAAGAATACCTTAAACCTGGGTAGTTGAAACCCGTGGAATGGGTACCATGCAATATGACTTCAAAGGGTCTTCATTTGCTCACCGAACCTCTCCAATCCTATCACTGCTGCGTTTATGCCCCTGTACACATGCTTGATTCTCTTTCGGAGACATAGCAATCCATAGGTTTTAAGATACTTACTAGTCAGGTACATTCCTAGGCATTTAATATGGGGTGTTGAGTGCATTTCATTGAGCAAGGAGTAGCTCTTGTCTATTCCATATTTGGCTTAAGGAACTTTATCTGTGCTCATTTCAATCTCTGGTTTTATGCAGCACCCCAACTCACCTTTCCCCTTAAGCAAGCATAAGTTGGTTTTCTAAATTTGAGACCCTGTTCTGTTCTGTAATTCAGTTCCTGTGTAGCCAAATTTACATTCCGTGTATTACTGATATCTTATGATGTTTCTTTTTCTGTGTGACTTATTTCAGTTAGAATCATCATACCTGAATCCACTCATTGTGCTGCTAAGGGCCTGATGACACAGATTTCATTGCTGAGTGATATTGCTTTGTAAGTAAATACCACAAATTCTTTATCCATTTTTCACTTTCTGCGATGTTGAACTTGTACTGTAAACGAGGTTCTTGTAAACAGAGCCATTCCAAACTTTGGGGTGGCTGTGTCTTTTTGATTTTAATTTCCCTAAGCTATAGGACCATAAGTGGAAGTGCCCTAGGTTCTGTTGCTTTGTTTTTTAGATGTTTCAGGAAACACCATAAACTTCTCCCGAGTGGTTGTTGGCAATTTACATCCCGCCCATCAGCATAACAAGGCTCCCAGTTCTCCATGGCCTGTCCTGCCTTTCTGGATTTTACACTTTTTTCAGATTTCCCTTTTGACCGGGGGGAAGTGAGACTTCATTGTAGTGCAGATTTCCTTTGCAAGCTTGCTTGGTTGGCCAAAAAGGGCGTATGCGTTTTTTCCTGAATATATTCAGGAAAAAACGCATACGCCCTTTTTGGCCAAGTGCATCATTGTGGACATTCTGCCTCTTTTCCTATGCTTTCAATGCAATTCCAGTCTACCTCCTGAAATCGGTTTCCTGCAATTCTGCCCCGCTTTCAAGTCCTCTTGGCAGCCTTACTTCAGTCTATTTTTGGACGATAGCTGTCATTTATAACTCTGCAGGTTTGTGAATTACAGTGCCCCTGAGCTCCTTTCTTCAACTCGCTTTCTTTTGAGCTGGCCGCAACACCGCAGGATGGCTTCAGGCCCTAATCTGGTTCCGGTACGGCACGCTGAGCCTTTGGTTAATTCCTCTTCCTGGTGGGAAATGAGAGTTAAATTTGCCCGTCCAGACACCTCCAGCTAGCCTCTCATTGGTTCTCGCTATTCCTGTTCATCTTCCGCAGAAATTGCAAACTGGGCCAAACAGGAGGTTAAAGGGACTGACTCTCCAAGTGGGGAGAGTGTTAGTAAAGCGTCTGGAATGTTGCACCCGAGTACCAGGGGAGGAAAACTGAGACATATTTGAACACGTCTCCCGATCACATGGTTGATCATACTCTAGGTTCCACATGCATGTTTTGGCTGAAGGAAGAATACCTTAAACCTGGAGAGTTGAGACCCGTGTAATGGGTACCATGCAATATGTCTTCAAAGGGTCTTCATTTGCTCACCGAACCTTTCCAATCCTATCACTGCTGCATTTATGCCCCTGTACACATGCTTGATTCTCTTTCAGAGACATAGCAATCCATAGGTTTTAAGATACTTACTAGTCAGGTACATTCTTAGGCGTTTAATATGCGGTGTTGAGTCCATTTCGTTGAGCAAGGAGTAGCTCTTGTCTATTCCATATTTGACTTAAGGAACTTTATCTGTGCTCATTTCAATCTCTGGTTTTATGCAGCACCCCAACTCACCTTTACCCTTAAGCAAGCATAAGTTGGTTTTCTAAATTTGAGACCCTGTTCTGTTCTGTAATTCAGTTCCTGTGTAGCCAAGTTTACATTCCGTGTATTACTGATATCTTATGATGTTTCTTTTTCTGTGTGACTTATTTCAGTTAGAATCATCATACCTGAATCCACTCATTGTGATGCTAAGGGCCTGATAACATAGATTTCATTGCTGAGTGATATTGCTTTGTAAGTAAATACCACAACGTCTTTATCCATTTTTCACTTTCTGCGATGTTGAACTTGTACTGTAAACGAGGTTCTTGTAAACAGAGGCGTCCCAAACTTTGGGGTGGCTGTGTCTTTTTGATTTTAATTTCCCTAAGCTATAGGACCATAAGTGGCAGTGCCCTAGGCTCTGTTGCTTTGTTTTTTAGATGTTTCAGGAAACACCATACACTTCTCCCGAGTGTCTGTTGGCAATTTACATCCCGCCCATCAGCATAACAAGGCTCCCAGTTCTCCATGGCCTGTCCTGCCTTTCTGGATTTTACACTTTTTTCAGATGGCCCTTTTGACCGGGGGGAAGTGAGACTTCATTGTAGTGCAGATTTCCTTTGCAAGCTTGCTTGGTTGGCCAAAAAGGGCGTATGCGTTTTTTCCTGAATATATTCAGGAAAAAACGCATACGCCCTTTTTGGCCAAGTGCATCATTGTGGACGTTCTGCCTCTTTTCCTATGCTTTCAATGCAATTCCAGTCTACCTCCTGAAATCGGTTTCCTGCAATTCTGCCCCGCTTTCAAGTCCTCTTGGCAGCCTTACTTCAGTCTATTTTTGGACGATAGCTGTCATTTATAACTCTGCAGGTTTGTGAATTACAGTGTCCCTGAGCTCCTTTCTTCAACTCGCTTTCTTGTGACCTGGCCGCAACACCGCAGGATGGCTTCAGGCCCTAATCTTGATCCGGCCCGGCATGCTGAGCCTTTGGTTAATTCCTCTTCCTGGTGGGAAATGAGAGTTAAATTTGCCCGTCCAGACACCTCTAGCTAGCCTCTCATTGGTTCTTGCTATTCCTTTTCATCTTCCGCAGAAATTGCAAACTGGGCCAAACAGGAGGTTAAAGGGACTGACTCTCCAAGTCGGGAGAGTGTTAGTAAAGCGTCTGGAATGTTGCACCCGAGTACCAGGGGAGGAAAACTGAGACATATTTGAACACGTCTCCCGATCACATGGTTGATCATACTCTAGGTTCCACATGCATGTTTTAGCTGAAGGAAGAATACCTTAAACCTGGGTAGTTGAAACCCGTGGAATGGGTACCATGCAATATGACTTCAAAGGGTCTTCATTTGCTCACCGAACCTCTCCAATCCTATCACTGCTGCGTTTATGCCCCTGTACACATGCTTGATTCTCTTTCGGAGACATAGCAATCCATAGGTTTTAAGATACTTACTAGTCAGGTACATTCCTAGGCATTTAATATGGGGTGTTGAGTGCATTTCATTGAGCAAGGAGTAGCTCTTGTCTATTCCATATTTGGCTTAAGGAACTTTATCTGTGCTCATTTCAATCTCTGGTTTTATGCAGCACCCCAACTCACCTTTCCCCTTAAGCAAGCATAAGTTGGTTTTCTAAATTTGAGACCCTGTTCTGTTCTGTAATTCAGTTCCTGTGTAGCCAAATTTACATTCCGTGTATTACTGATATCTTATGATGTTTCTTTTTCTGTGTGACTTATTTCAGTTAGAATCATCATACCTGAATCCACTCATTGTGCTGCTAAGGGCCTGATGACACAGATTTCATTGCTGAGTGATATTGCTTTGTAAGTAAATACCACAAATTCTTTATCCATTTTTCACTTTCTGCGATGTTGAACTTGTACTGTAAACGAGGTTCTTGTAAACAGAGCCATTCCAAACTTTGGGGTGGCTGTGTCTTTTTGATTTTAATTTCCCTAAGCTATAGGACCATAAGTGGAAGTGCCCTAGGTTCTGTTGCTTTGTTTTTTAGATGTTTCAGGAAACACCATAAACTTCTCCCGAGTGGTTGTTGGCAATTTACATCCCGCCCATCAGCATAACAAGGCTCCCAGTTCTCCATGGCCTGTCCTGCCTTTCTGGATTTTACACTTTTTTCAGATTTCCCTTTTGACCGGGGGGAAGTGAGACTTCATTGTAGTGCAGATTTCCTTTGCAAGCTTGCTTGGTTGGCCAAAAAGGGCGTATGCGTTTTTTCCTGAATATATTCAGGAAAAAACGCATACGCCCTTTTTGGCCAAGTGCATCATTGTGGACATTCTGCCTCTTTTCCTATGCTTTCAATGCAATTCCAGTCTACCTCCTGAAATCGGTTTCCTGCAATTCTGCCCCGCTTTCAAGTCCTCTTGGCAGCCTTACTTCAGTCTATTTTTGGACGATAGCTGTCATTTATAACTCTGCAGGTTTGTGAATTACAGTGCCCCTGAGCTCCTTTCTTCAACTCGCTTTCTTTTGAGCTGGCCGCAACACCGCAGGATGGCTTCAGGCCCTAATCTGGTTCCGGTACGGCACGCTGAGCCTTTGGTTAATTCCTCTTCCTGGTGGGAAATGAGAGTTAAATTTGCCCGTCCAGACACCTCCAGCTAGCCTCTCATTGGTTCTCGCTATTCCTGTTCATCTTCCGCAGAAATTGCAAACTGGGCCAAACAGGAGGTTAAAGGGACTGACTCTCCAAGTGGGGAGAGTGTTAGTAAAGCGTCTGGAATGTTGCACCCGAGTACCAGGGGAGGAAAACTGAGACATATTTGAACACGTCTCCCGATCACATGGTTGATCATACTCTAGGTTCCACATGCATGTTTTGGCTGAAGGAAGAATACCTTAAACCTGGAGAGTTGAGACCCGTGTAATGGGTACCATGCAATATGTCTTCAAAGGGTCTTCATTTGCTCACCGAACCTTTCCAATCCTATCACTGCTGCATTTATGCCCCTGTACACATGCTTGATTCTCTTTCAGAGACATAGCAATCCATAGGTTTTAAGATACTTACTAGTCAGGTACATTCTTAGGCGTTTAATATGCGGTGTTGAGTCCATTTCGTTGAGCAAGGAGTAGCTCTTGTCTATTCCATATTTGACTTAAGGAACTTTATCTGTGCTCATTTCAATCTCTGGTTTTATGCAGCACCCCAACTCACCTTTACCCTTAAGCAAGCATAAGTTGGTTTTCTAAATT
The DNA here is from genome assembly GCF_951394435.1 of Stenella coeruleoalba. Classification (NCBI taxonomy): domain Eukaryota; kingdom Metazoa; phylum Chordata; class Mammalia; order Artiodactyla; family Delphinidae; genus Stenella; species Stenella coeruleoalba. Next base: position 2,197,676 of record NW_027646269.1, read on the forward strand.
TGAGACCCTGTTCTGTTCTGTAATTCAGTTCCTGTGTAGCCAAGTTTACATTCCGTGTATTACTGATATCTTATGATGTTTCTTTTTCTGTGTGACTTATTTCAGTTAGAATCATCATACCTGAATCCACTCATTGTGATGCTAAGGGCCTGATAACATAGATTTCATTGCTGAGTGATATTGCTTTGTAAGTAAATACCACAACGTCTTTATCCATTTTTCACTTTCTGCGATGTTGAACTTGTACTGTAAACGAGGTTCTTGTAAACAGAGGCGTCCCAAACTTTGGGGTGGCTGTGTCTTTTTGATTTTAATTTCCCTAAGCTATAGGACCATAAGTGGCAGTGCCCTAGGCTCTGTTGCTTTGTTTTTTAGATGTTTCAGGAAACACCATACACTTCTCCCGAGTGTCTGTTGGCAATTTACATCCCGCCCATCAGCATAACAAGGCTCCCAGTTCTCCATGGCCTGTCCTGCCTTTCTGGATTTTACACTTTTTTCAGATGGCCCTTTTGACCGGGGGGAAGTGAGACTTCATTGTAGTGCAGATTTCCTTTGCAAGCTTGCTTGGTTGGCCAAAAAGGGCGTATACGTTTTTTCCTGAATATATTCAGGAAAAAACGCATACGCCCTTTTTGGCCAAGTGCATCATTGTGGACGTTCTGCCTCTTTTCCTATGCTTTCAATGCAATTCCAGTCTACCTCCTGAAATCGGTTTCCTGCAATTCTGCCCCGCTTTCAAGTCGTCTTGGCAGCCTTACTTCAGTCTATTTTTGGACGATAGCTGTCATTTATAACTCTGCAGGTTTGTGAATTACAGTGTCCCTGAGCTCCTTTCTTCAACTCGCTTTCTTGTGACCTGGCTGCAACACCGCAGGATGGCTTCAGGCCCTAATCTGGTTCCGGCCCGGCATGCTGAGCCTTTGGTTAATTCCTCTTCCTGGTGGGAAATGAGAGTTAAATTTGCCCGTCCAGACACCTCCAGCTAGCCTCTCATTGGTTCTTGCTATTCCTTTTCATCTTCCGCAGAAATTGCAAACTGGGCCAAACAGGAGGTTAAAGGGACTGACTCTCCAAGTCGGGAGAGTGTTAGTAAAGCGTCTGGAATGTTGCACCCGAGTACCAGGGGAGGAAAACTGAGACATATTTGAACACGTCTCCCGATCACATGGTTGATCATACTCTAGGTTCCACATGCATGTTTTAGCTGAAGGAAGAATACCTTAAACCTGGGTAGTTGAAACCCGTGGAATGGGTACCATGCAATATGACTTCAAAGGGTCTTCATTTGCTCACCGAACCTCTCCAATCCTATCACTGCTGCATTTATGCCCCTGTACACATGCTTGATTCTCTTTCGGAGACATAGCAATGCATAGGTTTTAAGATACTTACTAGTCAGGTACATTCTTAGGCATTTAATATGGGGTGTTGAGTCCATTTCGTTGAGCAAGGAGTAGCTCTTGTCTATTCCATATTTGGCTTAAGGAACTTTATCTGTGCTCATTTCAATCTCTGGTTTTATGCAGCACCCCAACTCACCTTTCCCCTTAAGCAAGCATAAGTTGGTTTTCTAAATTTGAGACCCTGTTCTGTTCTGTAATTCAGTTCCTGTGTAGCCAAATTTACATTCCGTGTATTACTGATATCTTATGATGTTTCTTTTTCTGTGTGACTTATTTCAGTTAGAATCATCATACCTGAATCCACTCATTGTGCTGCTAAGGGCCTGATGACACAGATTTCATTGCTGAGTGATATTGCTTTGTAAGTAAATACCACAACTTCTTTATCCATTTTTCACTTTCTGCGATGTTGAACTTGTACTGTAAACGAGGTTCTTGTAAACAGAGCCGTTCCAAACTTTGGGGTGGCTGTGTCTTTTTGATTTTAATTTCCGTAAGCTATAGGACCATAAGTGGAAGTGCCCTAGGTTCTGTTGCTTTGTTTTTTAGATGTTTCAGGAAACACCATACACTTCTCCCGAGTGGTTGTTGGCAATTTACATCCCGCCCATCAGCATAACAAGGCTCCCAGTTCTCCATGGCCTGTCCTGCCTTTCTGGATTTTACACTTTTTTCAGATGGCCCTTTTGACCGGGGGGAAGTGAGACTTCATTGTAGTGCAGATTTCCTTTGCAAGCTTGCTTGGTTGGCCAAAAAGGGCGTATGCGTTTTTTCCTGAATATATTCAGGAAAAAACGCATACGCCCTTTTTGGCCAAGTGCATCATTGTGGACGTTCTGCCTCTTTTCCTATGCTTTCAATGCAATTCCAGTCTACCTCCTGAAATCGGTTTCCTGCAATTCTGCCCCGCTTTCAAGTCCTCTTGGCAGCCTTACTTCAGTCTATTTTTGGACGATAGCTGTCATTTATAACTCTGCAGGTTTGTGAATTACAGTGCCCCTGAGCTCCTTTCTTCAACTCGCTTTCTTTTGAGCTGGCCGCAACACCGCAGGATGGCTTCAGGCCCTAATCTGGTTCCGGTACGGCATGCTGAGCCTTTGGTTATTTCCTCTTCCTGTTGGGAAATGAGAGTTAAATTTGCCCGTCCAGACACCTCCAGCTAGTCTCTCATTGGTTCTCGCTATTCCTGTTCATCCTCCGCAGAAATTGCAAACTGGGCCAAACAGGAGTTTAAAGGGACTGACTCTCCAAGTCGGGAGAGTGTTAGTAAAGCGTCTGGAATGTTGCACCCGAGTACCAGGGGAGGCAAACTGAGACATATTTGAACACGTCTCCCGTTCACATGGTTGATCATACTCTGGGTTCCACATGCATGTTTTAGCTGAAGGAAGAATACCTTAAACCTGGAGAGTTGAGACCCGTGGAATGGGTACCATGCAATATGACTTCAAAGGGTCTTCATTTGCTCACCGAACCTCTCCAATCCTATCACTGCTGCGTTTATGCCCCTGTACACACGTTTGATTCTCTTTTGGAGACATAGCAATCCATAGGTTTTAAGATACTTACTAGTCAGGTACATTCTTAGGCGTTTAATATGGGGTGTTGAGTCCATTTCGTTGAGTAAGGAGTAGCTCTTGTCTATTCCATATTTGGCTTAAGGAACTTTATCTGTGCTCATTTCAATCTCTGGTTTTATGCAGCACCCCAACTCACCTTTCCCCTTAAGCAAGCATAAGTTGGTTTTCTAAATTTGAGACCCTGTTCTGTTTTGGAATGCAGTTCCTGTGTAGCCAAGTTTACATTCCGTGTATTAGTGATATCTTATGATGTTTCTTTTTCTGTGTGACTTATTTCAGTTAGAATCATCGTACCTGAATCCACTCATTATGCTGCTACGGGCCTGATGACATAGATTTCATTGCTGAGTGATACTGCATTGTACGTAAGTACCACAAGTTCTTTATCCATTTTTCACTTTCTGTGATATTGAACTTGTCCGATAAACGAGGTTCTTGTAAACGGAGGCGTCCCAAACTTTGGGGTGGCTGTGTCTTTTTGATTTTAATTTCCCTAAGCTATAGGACCATAAGTGGAAGTGCCCTAGGCTCTGTTGCTTTGTTTTTTAGATGTTTCAGGAAACACCATACACTTCTCTGCAGTGCTTGTTTGCAATTTACATCCCGCCCATCAGCATAACAAGGCTCCCAGTTCTCCATGGCCTGTCCTGCCTTTCTGGATTTTACCCTTTTTTCAGATGGCCCTTTTGACTGGGGGGAAGTGAGACTTCATTGTAGTGCAGATTTCCTTTGCAAGCTTGCTTGGTTGGCCAAAAAGGGCGTATGCGTTTTTTCCTGAATATATTCAGGAAAAAACGCATACGCCCTTTTTGGCCAAGTGCATCATTGTGGACGTTCTGCCTCTTTTCCTATGCTTTCAATGCAATTCCAGTCTACCTCCTGAAATCGGTTTCCTGCAATTCTGCCCCGCTTTCAAGTCCTCTTGGCAGCCTTACTTCAGTCTATTTTTGGACGATAGCTGTCATTTATAACTCTGCAGGTTTGTGAATTACAGTGCCCCTGAGCTCCTTTCTTCAACTCGCTTTCTTGTGACCTGGCCGCAACACCGCAGGATGGCTTCAGGCCCTAATCTGGTTCCGGCACGGCACGCTGAGCCTTTGGTTAATTCCTCTTCCTGGTGGGAAATGAGAGTTAAATTTGCCCGTCCAGACACCTCCAGCTAGCCTCTCATTGGTTCTCGCTATTCCTGTTCATCTTCCGCAGAAATTGCAAACTGGGCCAAACAGGAGGTTAAAGGGACTGACTCTCCAAGTGGGGAGAGTGTTAGTAAAGCGTCTGGAATGTTGCACCCGAGTACCAGGGGAGGCAAACTGAGACATATTTGAACACGTCTCCCGATCACATGGTTGATCATACTCTAGGTTCCACATGCATGTTTTAGCTGAAGGAAGAATACCTTAAACCTGGAGAGTTGAGACCCGTGTAATGGGTACCATGCAATATGTCTTCAAAGGGTCTTCATTTGCTCACCGAACCTCTCCAATCCTATCACTGCTGCATTTATGCCCCTGTACACATGCTTGATTCTCTTTCAGAGACATAGCAATCCATAGGTTTTAAGATACTTACTAGTCAGGTACATTCTTAGGCGTTTAATATGCGGTGTTGAGTCCATTTCGTTGAGCAAGGAGTAGCTCTTGTCTATTCCATATTTGACTTAAGGAACTTTATCTGTGCTCATTTCAATCTCTGGTTTTATGCAGCACCCCAACTCACCTTTACCCTTAAGCAAGCATAAGTTGGTTTTCTAAATTTTAGACCCTGTTCTGTTCTGTAATTCAGTTCCTGTGTAGCCAAGTTTACATTCCGTGTATTACTGATATCTTATGATGTTTCTTTTTCTGTGTGACTTATTTCAGTTAGAATCATCATACCTGAATCCACTCATTGTGATGCTAAGGGCCTGATAACATAGATTTCATTGCTGAGTGATATTGCTTTGTAAGTAAATACCACAACGTCTTTATCCATTTTTCACTTTCTGCAATGTTGAACTTGTACTGTAAACGAGGTTCTTGTAAACAGAGGCGTCCCAAACTTTGGGGTGGCTGTGTCTTTTTGATTTTAATTTCCCTAAGCTATAGGACCATAAGTGGCAGTGCCCTAGGCTCTGTTGCTTTGTTTTTTAGATGTTTCAGGAAACACCACACACTTCTCCAGAGTGTCTGTTGGCAATTTACATCCCGCCCATCAGCATAACAAGGCTCCCAGTTCTCCATGGCCTGTCCTGCCTTTCTGGATTTTACACTTTTTTCAGATGGCCCTTTTGACCGGGGGGAAGTGAGACTTCATTGTAGTGCAGATTTCCTTTGCAAGCTTGCTTGGTTGGCCAAAAAGGGCGTATGCGTTTTTTCCTGAATATATTCAGGAAAAAACGCATACGCCCTTTTTGGCCAAGTGCATCATTGTGGACGTTCTGCCTCTTTTCCTATGCTTTCAATGCAATTCCAGTCTACCTCCTGAAATCGGTTTCCTGCAATTCTGCCCCACTTTCAAGTCCTCTTGGCAGCCTTACTTCAGTCTATTTTTGGACGATAGCTGTCATTTATAACTCTGCAGGTTTGTGAATTACAGTGCCCCTGAGCTCCTTTCTTCAACTCGCTTTCTTTTGAGCTGGCCGCAACACCGCAGGATGGCTTCAGGCCCTAATCTGGTTCCGGTACGGCATGCTGAGCCTTTGGTTATTTCATCTTCCTGTTGGGAAATGAGAGTTAAATTTGTCCGTCCAGACACCTCCAGCTAGTCTCTCATTGGTTCTCGCTATTCCTGTTCATCCTCCGCAGAAATTGCAAACTGGGCCAAACAGGAGTTTAAAGGGACTGACTCTCCAAGTCGGGAGAGTGTTAGTAAAGCGTCTGGAATGTTGCACCCGAGTACCAGGGGAGGAAAACTGAGACATATTGGAACACGTCTCCCGATCACATGGTTGATCATACTCTGGGTTCCACATGCATGTTTTAGCTGAAGGAAGAATACCTTAAACCTGGAGAGTTGAGACCCGTGGAATGGGTACCATGCAATATGACTTCAAAGGGTCTTCATTTGCTCACCGAACCTCTCCAATCCTATCACTGCTGCGTTTATGCCCCTGTACACATGTTTGATTCTCTTTTGGAGACATAGCAATCCATAGGTTTTAAGATACTTACTAGTCAGGTACATTCTTAGGCGTTTAATATGGGGTGTTGAGTCCATTTCGTTGAGCAAGGAGTAGCTCTTGTCTATTCCATATTTGGCTTAAGGAACTTTATCTGTGCTCATTTCAATCTCTGGTTTTATACAGCACCCCAACTCACCTTTCCCCTTAAGCAAGCATAAGTTGGTTTTCTAAATTTGAGACCCTGTTCTGTTTTGGAATGCAGTTCCTGTGTAGCCAAGTTTACATTCCGTGTATTACTGATATCTTATGATGTTTCTTTTTCTGTGTGACTTATTTCAGTTAGAATCATCATACCTGAATCCACTCATTGTGCTGCTAAGGGCCTGATGACACAGATTTCATTGCTGAGTGATATTGCTTTGTAAGTAAATACCACAACTTCTTTACCCATTTTTCACTTTCTGCGATGTTGAACTTGTACTGTAAACGAGGTTCTTGTAAACAGAGCCGTTCCAAACTTTGGGGTGGCTGTGTCTTTTTGATTTTAATTTCCCTAAGCTATAGGACCATAAGTGGAAGTGCCCTAGGTTCTGTTGCTTTGTTTTTTAGATGTTTCAGGAAACACCATACACTTCTCCCGATTGGTTGTTGGCAATTTACATCTCGCCCATCACCATAACAAGGCTCCCAGTTCTCCATGGCCTGTCCTGCCTTTCTGGATTTTACACTTTTTTCAGATGGCCCTTTTGACCGGGGGGAAGTGAGACTTCATTGTAGTGCAGATTTCCTTTGCAAGCTTGCTTGGTTGGCCAAAAAGGGCGTATGCGTTTTTTCCTGAATATATTCAGGAAAAAACGCATACGCCCTTTTTGGCCAAGTGCATCATTGTGGACGTTCTGCCTCTTTTCCTATGCTTTCAATGCAATTCCAGTCTACCTCCTGAAATCGGTTTCCTGCAATTCTGCCCCGCTTTCAAGTCCTCTTGGCAGCCTTACTTCAGTCTATTTTTGGACGATAGCTGTCATTTATAACTCTGCAGGTTTGTGAATTACAGTGCCCCTGAGCTCCTTTCTTCAACTCGCTTTCTTGTGACCTGGCCGCAACACCGCAGGATGGCTTCAGGCCCTAATCTGGTTCCGGCCCGGCATGCTGAGCCTTTGGTTAATTCCTCTTCCTGGTGGGAAATGAGAGTTAAATTTGCCCGTCCAGACACCTCCAGCTAGCCTCTCATTGGTTCTCGCTATTCCTGTTCATCTTCCGCAGAAATTGCAAACTGGGCCAAACAGGAGGTTAAAGGCGCTGACTCTCCAAGTGGGGAGAGTGTTAGTAAAGCGTCTGGAATGTTGCACCCGAGTACCAGGGGAGGAAAACTGAGACATATTGGAACACGTCTCCCGATCACATGGTTGATCATACTCTGAGTTCCACATGCATGTTTTAGCTGAAGGAAGAATACCTAAAACCTGGGTAGTTGAAACCCGTGGAATGGGTACCATGCAATATGACTTCAAAGGGTCTTCATTTGCTCACCGAACCTCTCCAATCCTATCACTGCTGCGTTTATGCCCCTGTACACATGCTTGATTCTCTTTCGGAGACATAGCAATCCATAGGTTTTAAGATACTTACTAGTCAGGTACATTCTTAGGCGTTTAATATGCGGTGTTGAGTCCATTTCATTGAGCAAGGAGTAGCTCTTGTCTATTCCATATTTGGCTTAAGACACTTTATCTGTGCTCATTTCAATCTCTGGTTTTATGCAGCACCCCAACTCACCTTTACCCTTAAGAAAGCATAAGTTGGTTTTCTAAATTTGAGACCCTGTTCTGTTCTGTAATTCAGTTCCTGTGTAGCCAATTTCCATTCCGTGTATTACTGATATCTTATGATGTTTCTTTTTCTGTGTGACTTATTTCAGTTAGAATCATCATACCTGAATCCACTCATTGTGCTGCTAAGGGCCTGATGACATAGATTTCATTGCTGAGTGATATTGCTTTGTAAGTGAATACCACAACTTCTTTATCCATTTTTCACTTTCTGCGATGTTGAACTTGTACTGTAAACGAGGTTCTTGTAAACAGTGCCGTTCCAAACTTTGGGGTGGCTGTGTCTTTTTGATTTTAATTTCCCTAAGCTATAGGACCATAAGTGGAAGTGCCCTAGGTTCTGTTGCTTTGTTTTTTAGATGTTTCAGGAAACACCATACACTTCTCCCGAGTGGTTGTTGGCAATTTACATCCCGCCCATCAGCATAACAAGGCTCCCAGTTCTCCATGGCCTGTCCTGCCTTTTTGGATTTTACACTTTTTTCAGATGGCCCTTTTGACCGGGGGGAAGTGAGACTTCATTGTAGTGCAGATTTCCTTTGCAAGCTTGCTTGGTTGGCCAAAAAGGGCGTATGCGTTTTTTCCTGAATATATTCAGGAAAAAACGCATACGCCCTTTTTGGCCAAGTGCATCATTGTGGACGTTCTGCCTCTTTTCCTATGCTTTCAATGCAATTCCAGTCTACCTCCTGAAATCGGTTTCCTGCAATTCTGCCCCGCTTTCAAGTCCTCTTGGCAGCCTTACTTCAGTCTATTTTTGGACGATAGCTGTCATTTATAACTCTGCAGGTTTGTGAATTACAGTGCCCCTGAGCTCCTTTCTTCAACTCGCTTTCTTTTGAGCTGGCCGCAACACCGCAGGATGGCTTCAGTCCCTAATCTGGTTCCGGCACGGCACGCTGAGCCTTTGGTTAATTCCTCTTCCTGGTGGGAAATGAGAGTTAAATTTGCCCGTCCAGACACCTCCAGCTAGCCTCTCATTGGTTCTCGCTATTCCTGTTCATCTTCCGCAGAAATTGCAAACTGGGCCAAACAGGAGGTTAAAGGCACTGACTCTCCAAGTCGGGAGAGTGTTAGTAAAGCATCTGGAATGTTGCACCCGAGTACCAGGGTACGAAAACTGAGACATATTTGAACACATCTCCCGATCACATGGTTGATCATACTCTAGGTTCCACATGCATGTTTTAGCTGAAGGAAGAATACCTTAAACCTGGAGAGTTGAGACCCGTGGAATGGGTACCATGCAATATGACTTCAAAGGGTCTTCATTTGCTCACCGAACCTCTCCAAATCCTATCACTGCTGCGTTTATGCCCCTGTACACATGCTTGATTCTCTTTCGGAGACATAGCAATCCATAGGTTTTAAGATACTTACTAGTCAGGTACATTCTTAGGCGTTTAATATGCGGTGTTGAGTCCATTTCGTTGAGCAAGGAGTAGCTCTTGTCTATTCCATATTTGACTTAAGGAACTTTATGTGTGCTCATTTCAATCTCTGGTTTTATGCAGCACCCCATCTCACCTTTACCCTTAAGCAAGCATAAGTTGGTTTTCTAAATTTGAGACCCTGTTCTGTTCTGTAATTCAGTTCCTGTGTAGCCAAGTTTACATTCCGTGTATTACTGATATCTTATGATGTTTCTTTTTCTGTGTGACTTACTTCAGTTAGAATCATCGTACCTGAATCCACTCATTGTGCTGCTAAGGGCCTGATGACACAGATTTCATTGCTGAGTGATATTGCTTTGTAAGTAAGTACCACATCTTCTTTATCCATTTTTCACTTTCTGCGATGTTGAACTTGTACTGTAAACGAGGTTCTTGTAAACAGAGCCGTTCCAAACTTTGGGGTGGCGGTGTCTTTTTGATTTTAATTTCCCTAAGCTATAGGACCATAAGTGGAAGTGCCCTAGGTTCTGTTGCTTTGTTTTTTAGATGTTTCAGGAAACACCATACACTTCTCCCGAGTGGTTGTTGGCAATTTACATCCCGCCCATCAGCATAACAAGGCTCCCAGTTCTCCATGGCCTGTCCTGCCTTTCTGGATTTTACACTTTTTTCAGATGGCCCTTTTGACCGGGGGGAAGTGAGACTTCATTGTAGTGCAGATTTCCTTTGCAAGCTTGCTTGGTTGGCCAAAAAGGGCGTATGCGTTTTTTCCTGAATATATTCAGGAAAAAACGCATACGCCCTTTTTGGCCAAGTGCATCATTGTGGACGTTCTGCCTCTTTTCCTATGCTTTCAATGCAATTCCAGTCTACCTCCTGAAATCGGTTTCCTGCAATTCTGCCCCGCTTTCAAGTCCTCTTGGCAGCCTTACTTCAGTCTATTTTTGGACGATAGCTGTCATTTATAACTCTGCAGGTTTGTGAATTACAGTGCCCCTGAGCTCCTTTCTTCAACTCGCTTTCTTTTGAGCTGGCCGTAACACCGCAGGATGGCTTCAGGCCCTAATCTGGTTCCGGCACGGCACGCTGAGCCTTTGGTTAATTCCTCTTCCTGGTGGGAAATGAGAGTTAAATTTGCCCGTCCAGACACCTCCAGCTAGCCTCTCATTGGTTCTCGCTATTCCTGTTCATCTTCCGCAGAAATTGCAAACTGCGCCAAACAAGAGGTTAAAGGCGCTGACTCTCCAAGTGGGGAGAGTGTTAGTAAAGCGTCTGGAATGTTGCATCCGAGTACCAGGGGAGGAAAACTGAGACATATTTGAACACGTCTCCCGTTCACATGGTTGATCATACTTGGGTTCCACATGCATGTTTTAGCTGAAGGAAGAATACCTTAAACTTGGAGAGTTGAGACCCGTGTAATGGGTACCATGCAATATGATTTCAAAGGGTCTTCATTTGCTCACCGAACCTCTCCAATCCTATCACTGCTGCGTTTATGCCCCTGTACACATGCTTGATTCTCTTTCGGAGACATAGCAATCCATAGGTTTTAAGATACTTACTAGTCAGGTACATTCTTAGGCGTTTAATATGCGGTGTTGAGTCCATTTCGTTGAGCAAGGAGTAGCTCTTGTCTATTCCATATTTGGCTTAAGGAACTTTATCTGTGCTCATTTCAATCTCTGGTTTTATGCAGCACCCCAACTCACCTTTCCCCTTAAGCAAGCATAAGTTGGTTTTCTAAATTTGAGACCCTGTTCTGTTCTGTAATTCAGTTCCTGTGTAGCCAAGTTTACGTTCCGTGTATTACTGATATCTTATGATGTTTCTTTTTCTGTGTGACTTATTTCAGTTAGAATCATTGTACCTGAATCCACTCATTATGCTGCTACGGGCCTGTTGACATAGATTTCACTGCTGAGTGATACTGCATTGTACGTAAGTACCAGAAGTTCTTTATCCATTTTTCACTTTCTGCGATGTTGAACTTGTACTGTAAACGAGGTTCTTGTAAACAGAGCCGTTCCAAACTTTGGGGTGGCTGTGTCTTTTTGATTTTAATTTCCCTAAGCTATAGGACCATAAGTGGAAGTGCTCTAGGTTCTGTTGCTTTGTTTTTTAGATATTTGAGGAAACACCGTACACTTCTCCCAAGTGTCGGTTGGCAATTTACATCCCGCCCATCAGCATAACAAGGCTCCCAGTTCTCCATGGCCTGTCCTGCCTTTCTGGATTTTACACTTTTTTCAGATGGCCCTTTTGACCGGGGGGAAGTGAGACTTCATTGTAGTGCAGATTTCCTTTGCAAGCTTGCTTGGTTGGCCAAAAAGGGCGTATGCGTTTTTTCCTGAATATATTCAGGAAAAAACGCATACGCCCTTTTTGGCCAAGTGCATCATTGTGGACGTTCTGCCTCTTTTCCTATGCTTTCAATGCAATTCCAGTCTACCTCCTGAAATCGGTTTCCTGCAATTCTGCCCCGCTTTCAAGTCCTCTTGGCAGCCTTACTTCAGTCTATTTTTGGACGATAGCTGTCATTTATAACTCTGCAGGTTTGTGAATTACAGTGCCCCAGAGCTCCTTTCTTCAACTCGCTTTCTTGTGAGCTGGCCGCAACACCGCAGGATGGCTTCAGGCCCTAATCTGGTTCCGGCACGGCACGCTGAGCCTTTGGTTATTTCCTCTTCCTGTTGGGAAATGAGAGTTAAATTTGCCCGTCCAGACACCTCCAGCTAGTCTCTCATTGGTTCTCGCTATTCCTGTTCATCTTCCGCAGAAATTGCAAACTGGGCCAAACAGGAGGTTAAAGGCGCTGACTCTCCAAGTCGGGAGAGTGTTAGTAAAGCGTCTGGAATGTTGCACCCGAGTACCAGGGTACGAAAACTGAGACATATTTGAACACGTCTCCCGATCACATGGTTGATCATACTCTAGGTTCCACATGCATGTTTTAGCTGAAGGAAGAATACCTTAAACCTGGAGAGTTAAGACCCGTGTAATGGGTACCATGCAATACGACTTCAAAGGGTCTTCATTTGCTCACCGAACCTCTCCAATCCTATCACTGCTGCGTTTATGCCCCTGTACACATGCTTGATTCTCTTTCGGAGACATAGCAATCCATAGGTTTTAAGATACTTACTAGTCAGGTACATTCTTAGGCGTTTAATATGCGGTGTTGAGTCCATTTCGTTGAGCAAGGAGTAGCTCTTATCTATTCCATATTTGACTTAAGGAACTTTATCTGTGCTCATTTCAATCTCTGGTTTTATGCAGCACCACAACTCACCTTTACCCTTAAGCAAGCATAAGTTGGTTGTCTAAATTTGAGACACTGTTCTGTTCTGTTATTCAGTTCCTGTGTAGCCAAGTTTACATTCCATGTATTACTGATATCTTATGATGTTTCTTTTTCTGTGTGACTTATTTCAGTTAGAATCATCATACCTGAATCCACTCATTGTGCTGCTAAGGGCCTGATGACACAGATTTCATTGCTGAGTGATATTGCTTTGTAAGTAAATACCACAACTTCTTTATCCATTTTTCACTTTCTGCGATGTTGAACTTGTACTCTAAACGAGGTTCTTGTAAACAGAGCCATTCCAAACTTTGGGGTGGCTGTGTCTTTTTGATTTTAATTTCCCTAAGCTATAGGACCATAAGTGGAAGTGCCCTAGGTTCTGTTGCTTTGTTTTTTAGATGTTTCAGGAAACACCATACACTTCTCCCGAGTGGTTGTTGGCAATTTACATCCCGCCCATCAGCATAACAAGGCTCCCAGTTCTCCATGGCCTGTCCTGCCTTTCTGGATTTTACACTTTTTTCAGATGGCCCTTTTGACCGGGGGGAAGTGAGACTTCATTGTAGTGCAGATTTCCTTTGCAAGCTTGCTTGGTTGGCCAAAAAGGGCGTATGCGTTTTTTCCTGAATATATTCAGGAAAAAACGCATACGCCCTATTTGGCCAAGTGCATCATTGTGGACGTTCTGCCTCTTTTCCTATGCTTTCAATGCAATTCCAGTCTACCTCCTGAAATCGGTTTCCTGCAATTCTGCCCCGCTTTCAAGTCCTCTTGGCAGCCTTACTTCAGTCTATTTTTGGACGATAGCTGTCATTTATAACTCTGCAGGTTTGTGAATTACAGTGCCCCAGAGCTCCTTTCTTCAACTCGCTTTCTTGTGACCTGGCCGCAACACCGCAGGATGGCTTCAGGCCCTAATCTGATTCCGGCACGGCACGCTGATCCTTTGGTTATTTCCTCTTCCTGGTGGGAAATGAGAGTTACATTTGCCCGTCCAGACACCTCCAGATAGCCTCTCATTGGTTCTCGCTATTCCTGTTCATCTTCCGCAGAAATTGCAAACTGGGCCAAACGGGAGGTTAAAGGGACTGACTCTCCAAGTCGGGCGAGTGTTAGTAAAGCGTCTGGAATGTTGCACCCGAGTACCAGGGTACGAAAACTGAGACATATTTGAACACGTCTCCCGATCACATGGTTGATCATACTCTAGGTTCCACATGCATGTTTTAGCTGAAGGAAGAATACCTTAAACCTGGGTAGTTGAAACCCGTGGAATGGGTACCATGCAATATGACTTCAAAGGGTCTTCATTTGCTCACCGAACCTCTCCAATCCTATCACTGCTGCGTTTATGCCCCTGTACACACGCTTGATTCTCTTTTGGAGACATAGCAATCCATAGGTTTTAAGATACTTACTAGCCAGGTACATTCTTAGGCGTTTAATATGGGGTGTTGAGTCCATTTCGTTGAGCAAGGAGTAGCTCTTGTCTATTCCATATTTGGCTTAAGGTACTTTATCTGTGCTCATTTCAATCTCTGGTTTTATGCAGCACCCCAACTCACCTTTCCCCTTAAGCAAGCATAAGTTGGTTTTCTAAATTTGAGACCCTGTTCTGTTTTGGAATGCAGTTCCTGTGTAGCCAAGTTTACATTCCGTGTATTAGTGATATCTTATGATGTTTCTTTTTCTGTGTGACTTATTTCAGTTAGAATCATCGTACCTGAATCCACTCATTATGCTGCTACAGGCCTGATGACATAGATTTCATTGCTGAGTGATACTGCATTGTACGTAAGTACCACAAGTTCTTTATCCATTTTTAACTTTCTGTGATATAGAACTTGTACGGTAAACGAGGTTCTTGTAAACGGAGGCGTCCCAAACTTTGGGGTGGCTGTGTCATTTTGATTTTAATTTCCCTAAGCTATAGGACCATAAGTGGAAGTGCCCTAGGCTCTGTTGCTTTGTTTTTCAGATGTTTCAGGAAACACCATACACTTCTCCCAAGTGTCTGTTGGCAATTTACATCCCGCCCATCAGCATAACAAGGCTCCCAGTTCTCCATGGCCTGTCCTGCCTTTCTGGATTTTACACTTTTTTCAGATGGCCCTTTTGACCGGGGGGAAGTGAGACTTCATTGTAGTGCAGATTTCCTTTGCAAGCTTGCTTGGTTGGCCAAAAAGGGCGTATGCGTTTTTTCCTGAATATATTCAGGAAAAAACGCATACGCCCTTTTTGGCCAAGTGCATCATTGTGGACGTTCTGCCTCTTTTCCTATGCTTTCAATGCAATTCCAGTCTACCTCCTGAAATCGGTTTCCTGCAATTCTGCCCCGCTTTCAAGTCCTCTTGGCAGCCTTACTTCAGTCTATTTTTGGACGATAGCTGTCATTTATAACTCTGCAGGTTTGTGAATTACAGTGCCCCTGAGCTCCTTTCTTCAACTCGCTTTCTTGTGACCTGGCCGCAACACCACAGGATGGCTTCAGGCCCTAATCTGGTTCCGGCCCGGCATGCTGAGCCTTTGGTTAATTCCTCTTCCTGGTGGGAAATGAGAGTTAAATTTGCCCGTCCAGACACCTCCAGCTAGCCTCTCATTGGTTCTCGGTATTCCTGTTCATCTTCCGCAGAAATTGCAAACTGGGCCAAACAGGAGGTTAAAGGGACTGACTCTCCAAGTGGGGAGAGTGTTAGTAAAGCGTCTGGAATGTTGCACCCGAGTACCAGGGGAGGAAAACTGAGACATATTTGAACACGTCTCCCGATGACATGGTTGATCATACTCTGGGTTCCTCATGCATGTTTTAGCTGAAGGAAGAATACCTAAAACCTGGGTAGTTGAAACCCGTGGAATGGGTACCATGCAATATGACTTCAAAGGGTCTTCATTTGCTCATCGCATCTCTCCAATCCTATCACTGCTGCGTTTATGCCCCTGTACACATGCTTGATTGTCTTTCGGAGACATAGCAATCCATAGGTTTTAAGATACTTACTAGTCAGGTACATTCTTAGGCGTTTAATATGGGGTGTTGAGTCCATTTCGTTGAGCAAGGAGTAGCTCTTGTCTATTCCATATTTGGCTTAAGGAACTTTATCTGTGCTCATTTCAATCTCTGGTTTTATGCAGCACCCCAACTCACCTTTACCCTTAAGCAAGAATAAGTTGGTTTTCTAAATTTGAGACCCTGTTCTGTTCTGTAATTCAGTTCCTGTGTAGCCAAGTTTCCATTCCGTGTATTACTGATATCTTATGATGTTTCGTTTTCTGTGTGACTTATTTCAGTTAGAATCTTCATACCTGAATCCACTCATTGTGCTGCTAAGGGCCTGATGACACAGATTTCATTGCTGAGTGATATTGCTTTGTAAGTAAATACCACAACTTCTTTATCCATTTTTCACTTTCTGCGATGTTGAACTTGTACTGTAAACGAGGTTCTTGTAAACAGAGCCGTTCCAAACTTTGGGGTGGCTGTGTCTTTTTGATTTTAATTTCCCTAAGCTATAGGACCATAAGTGGAAGTGCCCTAGGCTCTGTTGCTTTGTTTTATAGATGTTTCAGGAAACACCATACACTTCTCCTGAGTGGTTGTTGGCAATTTACATCCCGCCCATCACCATAACAAGGCTCCCAGTTCTCCATGGCCTGTCCTGCCTTTCTGGATTTTACACTTTTTTCAGATGGCCCTTTTGACCGGGGGGAAGTGAGACTTCATTGTAGTGTAGATTTCATTTGCAAGCTTGCTTGGTTGGCCAAAAAGGGCGTATGCGTTTTTTCCTGAATATATTCAGGAAAAAACGCATACGCCCTTTTTGGCCAAGTGCATCATTGTGGACGTTCTGCCTCTTTTCCTATGCTTTCAATGCAATTCCAGTCTACCTCCTGAAATCGGTTTCCTGCAATTCTGCCCCGCTTTCAAGTCCTCTTGGCAGCCTTACTTCAGTCTATTTTTGGACGATAGCTGTCATTTATAACTCTGCAGGTTTGTGAATTACAGTGCCCCTGAGCTCCTTTCTTCAACTCGCTTCCTTGTGACCTGGCCGCAACACCGCATGATGGCTTCAGGCCGTAATCTGTTTCCGGCCCGGCATGCTGAGCCTTTGGTTATTTCCTCTTCCTGGTGGGAAATGAGAGTTAAATTTGCCCGTCCAGACACCTCCAGCTAGCCTCTCATTGGTTCTCGCTATTCCTGTTCATCTTCCGCAGAAATTGCAAACTGGGCCAAACAGGAGGTTAAAGGGACTGACTCTCCAAGTCGGGAGAGTGTTAGTAAAGCATCTGGAATGTTGCACCGGAGTACCAGGGGAGGAAAACGGAGACATATTTGAACACGTCTCCCATTCACATGGTTGATCATACTCTGGGTTCCACATGCATGTTTTAGCTGAAGGAAGAATACCTTAAACCTGGAGAGTTGAGACCCGTGTAATGGGTACCATGCAATATGACTTCAAAGGGTCTTCATTTGCTCACCGAACCTCTCCAATCCTATCACTGCTGCGTTTATGCCCCTGTACACACGCTTGATTCTCTTTTGGAGACATAGCAATCCATAGGTTTTAAGATACTTACTAGCCAGGTACATTCTTAGGCGTTTAATATGGGGTGTTGAGTCCATTTCGTTGAGCAAGGAGTAGCTCTTGTCTATTCCATATTTGGCTTAAGGTACTTTATCTGTGCTCATTTCAATCTCTGGTTTTATGCAGCACCCCAACTCACCTTTCCCCTTAAGCAAGCATAAGTTGGTTTTCTAAATTTGAGACCCTGTTCTGTTTTGGAATGCAGTTCCTGTGTAGCCAAGTTTACATTCCGTGTATTAGTGATATCTTATGATGTTTCTTTTTCTGTGTGACTTATTTCAGTTAGAATCATCGTACCTGAATCCACTCATTATGCTGCTACAGGCCTGATGACATAGATTTCATTGCTGAGTGATACTGCATTGTACGTAAGTACCACAAGTTCTTTATCCATTTTTAACTTTCTGTGATATAGAACTTGTACGGTAAACGAGGTTCTTGTAAACGGAGGCGTCCCAAACTTTGGGGTGGCTGTGTCATTTTGATTTTAATTTCCCTAAGCTATAGGACCATAAGTGGAAGTGCCCTAGGCTCTGTTGCTTTGTTTTTCAGATGTTTCAGGAAACACCATACACTTCTCCCAAGTGTCTGTTGGCAATTTACATCCCGCCCATCAGCATAACAAGGCTCCCAGTTCTCCATGGCCTGTCCTGCCTTTCTGGATTTTACACTTTTTTCAGATGGCCCTTTTGACCGGGGGGAAGTGAGACTTCATTGTAGTGCAGATTTCCTTTGCAAGCTTGCTTGGTTGGCCAAAAAGGGCGTATGCGTTTTTTCCTGAATATATTCAGGAAAAAACGCATACGCCCTTTTTGGCCAAGTGCATCATTGTGGACGTTCTGCCTCTTTTCCTATGCTTTCAATGCAATTCCAGTCTACCTCCTGAAATCGGTTTCCTGCAATTCTGCCCCGCTTTCAAGTCCTCTTGGCAGCCTTACTTCAGTCTATTTTTGGACGATAGCTGTCATTTATAACTCTGCAGGTTTGTGAATTACAGTGCCCCTGAGCTCCTTTCTTCAACTCGCTTTCTTGTGACCTGGCCGCAACACCACAGGATGGCTTCAGGCCCTAATCTGTTTCCGGCCCGGCATGCTGAGCCTTTGGTTAATTCCTCTTCCTGGTGGGAAATGAGAGTTAAATTTGCCCGTCCAGACACCTCCAGCTAGCCTCTCATTGGTTCTCGGTATTCCTGTTCATCTTCCGCAGAAATTGCAAACTGGGCCAAACAGGAGGTTAAAGGGACTGACTCTCCAAGTGGGGAGACTGTTAGTAAAGCGTCTGGAATGTTGCACCCGAGTACCAGGGGAGGAAAACTGAGACATATTTGAACACGTCTCCCGATGACATGGTTGATCATACTCTGGGTTCCTCATGCATGTTTTAGCTGAAGGAAGAATACCTAAAACCTGGGTAGTTGAAACCCGTGGAATGGGTACCATGCAATATGACTTCAAAGGGTCTTCATTTGCTCATCGCATCTCTCCAATCCTATCACTGCTGCGTTTATGCCCCTGTACACATGCTTGATTGTCTTTCGGAGACATAGCAATCCATAGGTTTTAAGATACTTACTAGTCAGGTACATTCTTAGGCGTTTAATATGGGGTGTTGAGTCCATTTCGTTGAGCAAGGAGTAGCTCTTGTCTATTCCATATTTGGCTTAAGGAACTTTATCTGTGCTCATTTCAATCTCTGGTTTTATGCAGCACCCCAACTCACCTTTCCCCTTAAGCAAGAATAAGTTGGTTTTCTAAATTTGAGACCCTGTTCTGTTCTGTAATTCAGTTCCTGTGTAGCCAAGTTTCCATTCCGTGTATTACTGATATCTTATGATGTTTCTTTTTCTGTGTGACTTATTTCAGTTAGAATCTTCATACCTGAATCCACTCATTGTGCTGCTAAGGGCCTGATGACACAGATTTCATTGCTGAGTGATATTGCTTTGTAAGTAAATACCACAACTTCTTTATCCATTTTTCACTTTCTGCGATGTTGAACTTGTACTGTAAACGAGGTTCTTGTAAACAGAGCCGTTCCAAACTTTGGGGTGGCTGTGTCTTTTTGATTTTAATTTCCCTAAGCTATAGGACCATAAGTGGAAGTGCCCTAGGCTCTGTTGCTTTGTTTTATAGATGTTTCAGGAAACACCATACACTTCTCCTGAGTGGTTGTTGGCAATTTACATCCCGCCCATCACCATAACAAGGCTCCCAGTTCTCCATGGCCTGTCCTGCCTTTCTGGATTTTACACTTTTTTCAGATGGCCCTTTTGACCGGGGGGAAGTGAGACTTCATTGTAGTGTAGATTTCATTTGCAAGCTTGCTTGGTTGGCCAAAAAGGGCGTATGCGTTTTTTCCTGAATATATTCAGGAAAAAACGCATACGCCCTTTTTGGCCAAGTGCATCATTGTGGACGTTCTGCCTCTTTTCCTATGCTTTCAATGCAATTCCAGTCTACCTCCTGAAATCGGTTTCCTGCAATTCTGCCCCGCTTTCAAGTCCTCTTGGCAGCCTTACTTCAGTCTATTTCTGGACGATAGCTGTCATTTATAACTCTGCAGGTTTGTGAATTACAGTGCCCCTGAGCTCCTTTCTTCAACGCGCTTTCTTTTGAGCTGGCCGCAACACCGCAGGATGGCTTCAGGCCCTAATCTGGTTCCGGCACGGCACGCTGGGCCTTTGGTTAGTTCCTCTTCCTGGTGGGAAATGAGAGTTAAATTTGCCCGTCCAGACACCTCCAGCTAGCCTCTCATTGGTTCTCGCTATTCCTTTTCATCTTCCGCAGAAATTGCAAACTGGGCCAAACAGGAGGTTAAAGGGACTGACTCTCCAAGTGGGGAGAGTGTTAGTAAAGCGTCTGGAATGTTGCACCCGAGTACCAGGGGAGGAAAACTGAAACATATTTGAACACGTCTCCCGATGACATGGTTGATCATACTCTGGGTTCCTCATGCATGTTTTAGCTGAAGGAAGAATACCTAAAACCTGGGTAGTTGAAACCCGTGGAATGGGTACCATGCAATATGACTTCAAAGGGTCTTCATTTGCTCACCGAACCTCTCCAATCCTATCACTGCTGCGTTTATGCCCCTGTACACATGTTTGATTCTCTTTCGGAGACATAGCAATCTATAGGTTTTAAGATACTTACTAGTCAGGTACATTCTTAGGCGTTTAATATGCGGTGTTGAGTCCATTTCGTTGAGCAAGGAGTAGCTCTTGTCTATTCCATATTTGGTTTAAGGAACTTTATCTGTGCTCATTTCAATCTCTGGTTTTATGCAGCACCCCAACTCACCTTTCCCCTTAAGCAAGCATAAGTTGGTTTTCTAAATTTGAGACCCTGTTCTGTTCTGTAATTCAGTTCCTGTGTAGCCAAGTTTCCATTCCGTGTATTACTGATATCTTATGATGTTTCTTTTTCTGTGTGACTTATTTCAGTTAGAATCATCATACCTGAATCCACTCATTGTGCTGCTAAGGGCCTGATGACACAGATTTCATTGCTGAGTGATATTGCTTTGTAAGTAAATACCACAACTTTTTTATCCATTTTTCACTTTCTGCGATGTTGAACTTGTACTGTAATCGAGGTTCTTGTAAACAGAGCCGTTCCAAACTTTGGGGTGGCTGTGTCTTTTTGATTTTAAATTCCCTAAGCTATAGGACCATAAGTGGAAGTGCCCTAGGCTCTGTTGCTTTGTTTTTTAGATGTTTCAGGAAACACCATACACTTCTCCCGAGTGGTTGTTGGCAATTTACATCCCGCCCTTCAGCATAACAAGGCTTCCAGTTCTCCATGGCCTGTCCTGCCTTTCTGGATTTTACACTTTTTTCAGATGGCCCTTTTGACCGGGGGGAAAGTGAGACTTCATTGTAGTGCAGATTTCCTTTGCAAGCTTGCTTGGCTGGCCAAAAAGGGCGTATGCGTTTTTTCCTGAATATATTCAGGAAAAAACGCATACGCCCTTTTTGGCCAAGTGCATCATTGTGGACGTTCTGCCTCTTTTCCTATGCTTTCAATGCAATTCCAGTCTACCTCCTGAAATCGGTTTCCTGCAATTCTGCCCCGCTTTCAAGTCCTCTTGGCAGCCTTACTTCAGTATATTTTTGGACGATAGCTGTCATTTATAACTCTGCAGGTTTGTGAATTACAGTGCCCCTGAGCTCCTTTCTTCAACTCGCTTTCTTTTGAGCTGGCAGCAACACCGCAGGATGTCTTCAGGCCCTAATCTGGTTCCGGCACGGCACACTGAGCCTTTGGTTATTTCCACTTCCTGGTGGGAAATGAGAGTTAAATTTGCCCGTCCAGACACCTCCAGCTAGCCTCTCATTGGTTCTCGCTATTCCTGTTCATCTTCCGCAGAAATTGCAAACTGGGCCAAACAGGAGGTTAAAGGGACTGACTCTCCAAGTTGGGAGAGTGTTAGTAAAGCATCTGGAATGTTGCACCCGAGTACCAGGGGAGGAAAACTGAGACATATTTGAACACGTCTCCCGATCACATGGTTGATCATACTCTAGGTTCCACATGCATGTTTTAGCTGAAGGAAGAATACCTTAAACCTGGGTAGTTGAAACCCGTGGAAAGGGTACCATGCAATATGACTTCAAAGGGTCTTCATTTGCTCACCGAACCTCTCCAATCCTATCACTGCTGCGTTTATGCCCCTGTACACACGCTTGATTCTCTTTTGGAGACATAGCAATCCATAGGTTTTAAGATACTTACTAGTCAGGTACATTCTTAGGCGTTTAATATGGGGTGTTGAGTCCATTTCGTTGAGCAAAGAGTAGCTCTTGTCTATTCCATATTTGGCTTAAGGAACTTTATCTGTGCTCATTTCAATCTCTGATTTTATGCAGCAGCTCAACTCACGTTTCCCCTTAAGCAAGCATAAGTTGGTTTTCTAAATTTGAGACCCTGTTCTGTTTTGGAATGCAGTTCCTGTGTAGCCAAGTTTACATTCCGTGTATTAGTGATATCTTATGATGTTTCTTTTTCTGTGTGACTTATTTCAGTTAGAATCATCGTACCTGAATCCACTCATTATGCTGCTACGGGCCTGATGACATAGATTTCACTGCTGAGTGATACTGCATTGTACGTAAGTACCACAAGTTCTTTATCCATTTTTCACTTTCTGTGATATTGAACTTGTACGGTAAACGAGGTTCTTGTAAACGGAGGCGTCCCAAACTTTGGGGTGGCTGTGTCTTTTTGATTTTAATTTCCCTAAGCTATAGGACCATAAGTGGAAGTGCCCTAGCCTCTGGTGCTTTGTTTTTTAGATGTTTCAGGAAACACCATACACTTCTCCCGAGTGGTTCTTGGCAATTTACATCCCGCCCATCAGCATAACAAGGCTCCCAGTTCTCCATGGCCTGTCTTGCCTTTCTGGATTTTACACTTTTTTCAGATGGCCCTTTTGACCGGGGGGAAGTGAGACTTCACTGTAGTGCAGATTTCCTTTGCAAGCTTGCTTGGTTGGCCAAAAAGGGCGTATGCGTTTTTTCCTGAATATATTCAGGAAAAAACGCATATGCCCTTTTTGGCCAAGTGCATCATTGTGGACGTTCTGCCTCTTTTCCTATGCTTTCAATGCAATTCCAGTCTACCTCCTGAAATCGGTTTCCTGCAATTCTGCCCCGCTTTCAAGTCCTCTTGGCAGCCTTACTTCAGTCTATTTTTGGACGATAGCTGTCATTTATAACTCTGCAGGTTTGTGAATTACAGTGCCCCTGAGCTCCTTTCTTCAACTCGCTTTCTTGTGACCTGGCCGCAACACCACAGGATGGCTTCAGGCCCTAATCTGGTTCCGGCACGGCACGCTGAGCCTTTGGTTATTTCCTCTTCCTGGTGGGAAATGAGAGTTAAATTTGCCCGTCCAGACACCTCCAGCTAGTCTCTCATTGGTTCTCGCTATTCCTGTTCATCTTGCGCAGAAATTGCAAACTGGGCCAAACAGGAGGTTAAAGGCGCTGACTCTCCAAGTGGGGAGAGTGTTAGTAAAGCGTCTGGAATGTTGCACCCGAGTACCAGGGGAGGAAAACTGAGACATATTTGAACACGTCTCCCGTTCACATGGTTGATCATACTTGGGTTCCACATGCATGTTTTAGCTGAAGGAAGAATACCTTAAACCTGGAGAGTTAAGACCCGTGTAATGGGTACCATGCAATATGACTTCAAAGGGTCTTCATTTGCTCACCGAACCTCTCCAATCCTATCACTGCTGCGTTTATGCCCCTGTACACATGCTTGATTCTCTTTCGGAGACATAGCAATCCATAGGTTTTATGATACTTACTAGTCAGGTACATTCTTAGGCGTTTAATATGGGGTGTTGAGTCCATTTCGTTGAGCAAGGAGTAGCTCTTGTCTATTCCATATTTGACTTAAGGAACTTTATCTGTGCTCATTTCAATCTCTGGTTTTATGCAGCACCACAACTCATCTTTACCCTTAAGCAAGCATAAGTTGGTTTTCTAAATTTGAGACCCTGTTCTGTTCTGTAATTCAGTTCCTGTGTAGCCAAGTTTACATTCCATGTATTACTGATATCTTATGATGTTTCTTTTTCTGTGTGACTTACTTCAGTTAGAATCATCATACCTGAATCCACTCATTGTTCTGCTAAGGGCCTGATGACATAGATTTCATTGCTGAGTGATATTGCTTTGTAAGTAAATACCACAACTTCTTTATCCATTTTTCACTTTCTGCGATGTTGAACTTGTACTGTAAACGAGGTTCTTGTAAACAGAGGCGTCCCAAACTTTGGGGTGGCTGTGTCTTTTTGATTTTAATTTCCCTAAGCTATAGGACCATAAGTGGCAGTGCCCTAGGCTCTGTTGCTTTGTTTTTTAGATGTTTCAGGAAACACCATACACTTCTCCCAAGTGTCTGTTGGCAATTTACATCCCGCCCATCAGCATAACAAGGCTCCCAGTTCTCCATGGCCTGTCCTGCCTTTCTGGATTTTACACTTTTTTCATATGGCCCTTTTGACCGGGGGGAAGTGAGACTTCATTGTAGTGCAGATTTCCTTTGCAAGCTTGCTTGGTTGGCCAAAAAGGGCGTATGCGTTTTTTCCTGAATATATTCAGGAAAAAACGCATACGCCCTTTTTGGCCAAGTGCATCATTGTGGACGTTCTGCCTCTTTTCCTATGCTTTCAATGCAATTCCAGTCTACCTCCTGAAATCGGTTTCCTGTAATTCTGCCCCGCTTTCAAGTCCTCTTGGCAGCCTTACTTCAGTCTATTTTTGGACGATAGCTGTCATTTATAACTCTGCAGGTTTGTGAATTACAGTGCCCCTGAGCTCCTTTCTTCAACTCGCTTTCTTGTGAGCTGGCCGCAACACCGCAGGATGGCTTCAGGCCCTAATCTGGTTCCGGTACGGCACGCTGAGCCTTTGGTTATTTCCTCTTCCTGGTGGGAAATGAGAGTTACATTTGCCCGTCCAGACACCTCCAGATAGCCTCTCATTGGTTCTCACTATTCCTGTTCATCTTCCGCAGAAATTGCAAACTGGGCCAAACAGGAGGTTAAAGGCGGTGACTCTCCAAGTGGGGAGAGTGTTAGTAAAGCGTCTGGAATGTTGCACCCGAGTACCAGGGGAGGAAAACTGAGACATATTTGAACACGTCTCCCGTTCACATGGTTGATCATACTTGGGTTCCACATGCATGTTTTAGCTGAAGGAAGAATACCTTAAACCTGGAGAGTTGAGACCCGTGTAATGGGTACCATGCAATATGACTTCAAAGGGTCTTCATTTGCTCACCGAACCTCTCCAATCCTATCACTGCTGCGTTTATGCCTCTGCATACATGCTTGATTCTCTTTTGGAGACATAGCAATCCATAGGTTTTACGATACTTACTAGTCAGGTACATTCTTAGGCGTTTAATATGCGGTGTTGAGTCCATTTCGTTGAGCAAGGAGTAGCTCTTGTCTATTCCATATTTGACTTAAGGAACTTTATCTGTGCTCATTTCAATCTCTGGTTTTATGCAGCACCCCAACTCACCTTTACCCTTAAGCAAGCATAAGTTGGTTTTCTAAATTTGAGACCCTGTTCTGTTCTGCAATTCAGTTCCTGTGTAGCCTAGTTTACATTCCATGTATTACTGATATCTTATGATGTTTCTTTTTCTGTGTGACTTATTTCAGTTAGAATCATCATACCTGAATCCACTCATTGTTCTGCTAAGGGCCTGATGACATAGATTTCATTGCTGAGTGATATTGCTTTGTAAGTAAATACCACAACTTCTTTATCCATTTTTCACTTTCTGCGATGTTGAACTTGTACTGTAAACGAGGTTCTTGTAAACAGAGGCGTCCCAAACTTTGGGGTGGCTGTGTCTTTTTGATTTTAATTTCCCTAAGCTATAGGACCATAAGTGGCAGTGCCCTAGGCTCTGTTGCTTTGTTTTTTAGATGTTTCAGGAAACACCATACACTTCTCCAGAGTGTCTGTTGGCAATTTACATCCTGCCCATCAGCATAACAAGGCTCCCAGTTCTCCATGGCCTGTCCTGCCTTTCTGGATTTTACACTTTTTTCAGATGGCCCTTTTGACCGGGGGGAAGTGAGACTTCATTGTAGTGCAGATTTCCTTTGCAAGCTTGCTTGGTTGGCCAAAAAGGGCGTATGCGTTTTTTCCTGAATATATTCAGGAAAAAACGCATACGCCCTTTTTGGCCAAGTGCATCATTGTGGACGTTCTGCCTCTTTTCCTATGCTTTCAATGCAATTCCAGTCTACCTCCTGAAATCGGTTTCCTGCAATTCTGCCCCGCTTTCAAGTCCTCTTGGCAGCCTTACTTCAGTCTATTTTTGGACGATAGCTGTCATTTATAACTCTGTAGGTTTGTGAATTACAGTGCCCCAGAGCTCCTTTCTTCAACTCGCTTTCTTGTGACCTGCCCGCAACACCGCAGGATGGCTTCAGGCCCTAATCTGATTCCGGCACGGCACGCTGATCCTTTGGTTATTTCCTCTTCCTGGTGGGAAATGAGAGTTAAATTTGCCCGTCCAGACACCTCCAGCTAGTCTCTCATTGGTTCTCGCTATTCCTGTTCATCTTCCGCAGAAATTGCAAACTGGGCCAAACAGGAGGTTAAAGGCGGTGACTCTCCAAGTGGGGAGAGTGTTAGTAAAGCGTCTGGAATGTTGCACCCGAGTACCAGGGGAGGAAAACTGAGACATATTTGAACACATCTCCCGTTCACATGGTTGATCATACTTGGGTTCCACATGCATGTTTTAGCTGAAGGAAGAATACCTTAAACCTGGAGAGTTAAGACCCGTGTAATGGGTACCATGCAATATGACTTCAAAGGGTCTTCATTTGCTCACCGAACCTCTCCAATCCTATCACTGCTGCGTTTATGCCCCTGTACACATGCTTGATTCTCTTTCAGAGACATAGCAATCCATAGGTTTTAAGATACTTACTAGTCAGGTACATTCTTAGGCGTTTAATATGCGGTGTTGAGTCCATTTCGTTGAGCAAGGAGTAGCTCTTGTCTATTCCATATTTGACTTAAGGAACTTTATCTGTGCTCATTTCAATCTCTGGTTTTATGCAGCACCCCAACTCACCTTTACCCTTAAGCAAGCATAAGTTGGTTTTCTAAATTTGAGACCCTGTTCTGTACTGTAATTCAGTTCCTGTGTAGCCAAGTTTACATTCCGTGTATTACTGATATCTTATGATGTTTCTTTTTCTGTGTGACTTACTTCAGTTAGAATCATCATACCTGAATCCACTCATTGTTCTGCTAAGGGCCTGATGACATAGATTTCATTGCTGAGTGATATTGCTTTGTAAGTAAATACCACAACTTCTTTATCCATTTTTCACTTTCTGCGATGTTGAACTTGTACTGTAAACGAGGTTCTTGTAAACAGAGGCGTCCCAAACTTTGGGGTGGCTGTGTCTTTTTGATTTTAATTTCCCTAAGCTATAGGACCATAAGTGGCAGTGCCCTAGGCTCTGTTGCTTTTTTTTTTAGATGTTTCAGGAAACACCATACACTTCTCCCAAGTGTCTGTTGGCAATTTACATCCCGCCCATCAGCATAACAAGGCTCCCAGTTCTCCATGGCCTGTCCTGCCTTTCTGGATTTTACACTTTTTTCAGATGGCCCTTTTGACTGGGGGGTAGTGAGACTTCATTGTAGTGCAGATTTCCTTTGCAAGCTTGCTTGGTTGGCCAAAAAGGGCGTATGCGTTTTTTCCTGAATATATTCAGGAAAAAACGCATACGCCCTTTTTGGCCAAGTGCATCATTGTGGACGTTCTGCCTCTTTTCCTATGCTTTCAATGCAATTCCAGTCTACCTCCTGAAATCGGTTTCCTGCAATTCTGCCCCGCTTTCAAGTCCTCTTGGCAGCCTTACTTCAGTCTATTTTTGGACGATAGCTGTCATTTATAACTCTGCAGGTTTGTGAATTACAGTGCCCCAGAGCTCCTTTCTTCAACTCGCTTTCTTGTGACCTGGCCGCAACACCGCAGGATGGCTTCAGGCCCTAATCTGATTCCGGCACGGCACGCTGATCCTTTGGTTATTTCCTCTTCCTGGTGGGAAATGAGAGTTAAATTTGCCCGTCCAGACACCTCCAGCTAGTCTCTCATTGGTTCTCGCTATTCCTGTTCATCTTCCGCAGAAATTGCAAACTGGGCCTAACAGGAGGTTAAAGGCGGTGACTCTCCAAGTGGGGAGAGTGTTAGTAAAGCATCTGGAATGTTGCACCCGAGTACCAGGGGAGGAAAACTGAGACATATTTGAACACGTCTCCCGTTCACATGGTTGATCATACTTGGGTTCCACATGCATGTTTTAGCTGAAGGAAGAATACCTTAAACCTGGAGAGTTAAGACCCGTGTAATGGGTACCATGCAATATGACTTCAAAGGGTCTTCATTTGCTCACCGAACCTCTCCAATCCTATCACTGCTGCGTTTATGCCCCTGTACACATGCTTGATTCTCTTTCGGAGACATAGCAATCCATAGGTTTTAAGATACTTACTAGTCAGGTACATTCTTAGGCGTTTAATATGCGGTGTTGAGTCCATTTCGTTGAGCAAGGAGTAGCTCTTGTCTATTCCATATTTGACTTAAGGAACTTTATCTGTGCTCATTTCAATCTCTGGTTTTATGCAGCACCCCAACTCACCTTTACCCTTAAGCAAGCATAAGTTGGGTTTCTAAATTTGAGACCCTGTTCTGTTCTGTAATTCAGTTCCTGTGTAGCCAAGTTTACATTCCGTGTATTACTGATATCTTATGATGTTTCTTTTTCTGTGTGACTTACTTCAGTTAGAATCATCGTACCTGAATCTACTCATTATGCTGCTAAGGGCCTGATGACATAGATTTCATTGCTGAGTGATACTGCATTGTACGTAAGTACCACAAGTTCTTTATCCATTTTTCACTTTCTGTGATGTTGAACTTGTACTGTAAACGAGGTTCTTGTAAACAGAGCCGTTCCAAACTTTGGGGTGGCTGTGTCTTTTTGATTTTAATTTCCCTAAGCTATATGACCATAAGTGGAAGTGCCCTAGGTTCTGTTGTTTTGTTTTTTAGATGTTTCAGGAAACACCATACACTTCTCCCGAGTGTCTGTTGGCAATTTACATCCCGCCCATCAGCATAACAAGGCTCCCAGTTCTCCATGGCCTGTCCTGCCTTTCTGGATTTTACACTTTTTTCAGATGGCCCTTTTGACCGGGGGGAAGTGAGACTTCATTGTAGTGCAGATTTCCTTTGCAAGCTTGCTTGGTTGGCCAAAAAGGACGTATGCGTTTTTTCCTGAATATATTCAGGAAAAAACGCATACGCCCTTTTTGGCCAAGTGCATCATTGTGGACGTTCTGCCTCTTTTCCTATGCTTTCAATGCAATTCCAGTCTACCTCCTGAAATCGGTTTCCTGCAATTCTGCCCCGCTTTCAAGTCCTCTTGGCAGCCTTACTTCAGTCTATTTTTGGACGATAGCTGTCATTTATAACTCTGCAGGTTTGTGAATTACAGTGCCCCTGAGCTCCTTTCTTCAACTCGCTTTCTTGTGACCTGGCCGCAACACCGCAGGATGGCTTCAGGCCCTAATCTGGTTCCGGCACGGCATGCTGAGCCTTTGGTTAATTCCTCTTCCTGGTGGGAAATGAGAGTTAAATTTGCCCGTCCAGACACCTCCAGCTAGCCTCTCATTGGTTCTCGCTATTCCTGTTCATCTTCCGCAGAAATTGCAAACTGGGCCAAACAGGAGGTTAAAGGGACTGACTCTCCAAGTCGGGAGAGTGTTAGTAAAGCGTCTGGAATGTTGCACCCGAGTACCAGGGTACGAAAACTGAGACATATTTGAACACGTCTCCCGATCACATGGTTGATCATACTCTAGGTACCACATGCATGTTTTAGCTGAAGGAAGAATACCTTAAACCTGGGTAGTTGAAACCCGTGGAATGGGTACCATGCAATATGACTTCAAAGGGTCTTCATTTGCTCACCGAACCTCTCCAATCCTATCACTGCTGCGTTTATGCCCCTGTACACATGCTTGATTCTCTTTCGGAGACATAGCAATCCATAGGTTTTAAGATACTTACTAGTCAGGTACATTCTTAGGCGTTTAATATGCGGTGTTGAGTCCATTTCGTTGAGCAAGGAGTAGCTCTTGTCTATTCCATATTTGACTTAAGGAACTTTATCTGTGCTCATTTCAATCTCTGGTTTTATGCAGCACCCCAACTCACCTTTACCCTTAAGCAAGCATAAGTTGGTTTTCTAAATTTGAGTCCCTGTTCTGTTCTGTAATTCAGTTCCTGTGTAGCCAAGTTTACATTCCGTGTATTACTGATATCTTATGATGTTTCTTTTTCTGTGTGACTTACTTCAGTTAGAGTCATCATACCTGAATCCACTCATTGTGCTGCTAAGGGCCTGATGACACAGATTTCATTGCTGAGTGATATTGCTTTGTAAGTAAATACCACAACTTCTTTATCCATTTTTCACTTTCTGCGATGTTGAACTTGTACTGTAAACGAGGTTCTTGTAAACAGAGGCGTCCCAAACTTTGGGGTGGCTGTGTCTTTTTGATTTTAATTTCCCTAAGCTATAGGACCATAAGTGGCAGTGCCCTAGGCTCTGTTGCTTTGTTTTTTAGATGTTTCAGGAAACACCATACACTTCTCCCGAGTGGTTGTTGGCAATTTACATCCCGCCCATCAGCATAACAAGGCTCCCAGTTCTCCATGGCCTGTCCTGCCTTTGTGGATTTTACACTTTTTTCAGATGGCCCTTTTGACCAGGGGGAAGTGAGACTTCATTGTAGTGCAGATTTCCTTCGCTAGTTTGCTTGGTTGGCCAAAAAGGGCGTATGCGTTTTTTCCTGAATATATTCAGGAAAAAACGCATACGCACTTTTTGGCCAAGTGCATCATTGTGGACGTTCTGCCTCTTTTCCTATGCTTTCAATGCAATTCCAGTCTACCTCCTGAAATCGGTTTCCTGCAATTCTGCCCCGCTTTCAAGTCCTCTTGGCAGCCTTACTTCAGTCTATTTTTGGACGATAGCTGTCATTTATAACTCTGCAGGTTTGTGAATTACAGTGCCCCTGAGCTCCTTTCTTCAACTCGCTTTCTTGTGACCTGGCCGCAACACCGCAGGATGGCTTCAGGCCCTAATCTGGTTCCGGCCCGGCATGCTGAGCCTTTGGTTAATTCCTCTTCCTGGTGGGAAATGAGAGTTAAATTTGCCCGTCCAGACACCTCCAGCTAGCCTCTCATTGGTTCTCGCTATTCCTGTTCATCTTCCGCAGAAATTGCAAACTGGGCCAAACAGGAGGTTAAAGGGACTGACTCTCCAAGTGGGGAGAGTGTTAGTAAAGCGTCTGGAATGTTGCACCCGAGTACCAGGGGAGGAAAACTGAGACATATTTGAACACGTCTCCCGATCACATGGTTGATCATACTCTAGGTTCCACATGCATGTTTTAGCTGAAGGAAGAATACCTTAAACCTGGGTAGTTGAAACCCGTGGAATGGGTACCATGCAATATGACTTCAAAGGGTCTTCATTTGCTCACCGAACCTCTCCAATCCTATCACTGCTGCGTTTATGCCCCTGTACACATGCTTGATTCTCTTTTGGAGACATAGCAATCCATAGGTTTTAAGATACTTAGAAGTCAGGTACATTCTTAGGCGTTTAATATGCGGTGTTGAGTCCATTTCGTTGAGCAAGGAGTAGCTCTTGTCTATTCCATATTTGGCTTAAGGAACTTTATCTATGCTCATTTCAATCTCTGGTTTTATGCAGCACCTCAACTCACCTTTACCCTTAAGCAAGCATAAGTTGTCTTTCTAAATTTGAGACCCTGTTCTGTTCTGTAATTCAGTTCCTGTGTAGCCAAGTTTCCATTCCGTGTATTACTGATATCTGATGATGTTTCTTTTTCTGTGTGACTTATTTCAGTTAGAATCATCATACCTGAATCCACTCATTGTGCTGCTAAGGGCCTGATGTCATAGATTTCATTGCTGAGTGATATTGCTTTGTAAGTGAATACCACAACTTCTTTATCCATTTTTCACTTTCTGCGATGTTGAACTTGTACTGTAAACGAGGTTCTTGTAAACAGAGCCGTTCCAAACTTTGGGAAGCTGTGTCTTTTTGATTTTAATTTCCCTAAGCTATAGGACCATAAGTGGAAGTGCCCTGGGCTCTGTTGCTTTGTTTTTTAGATGTTTCAGGAAACACCATACACTTCTCCCAAGTGTCTGTTGGCAATTTACATCCCGCCCTTCAGCATAAAAAGGCTCCCAGTTCTCAATGGCCTGTTGCCTTTCTGGATTTTACACTTTTTTCAGATGGCCCTTTTGACCGGGGGGAAGTGAGACTTCATTGTAGTGCAGATTTCCTTTGCAAGCTTGCTTGGTTGGCCAAAAAGGGCGTATGCGTTTTTTCCTGAATATATTCAGGAAAAAACGCATATGCCCTTTTTGGCCAAGTGCATCATTGTGGACGTTCTGCCTCTTTTCCTATGCTTTCAATGCAATTCCAGTCTACCTCCTGAAATCGGTTTCCTGCAATTCTGCCCCCCTTTCAAGTCCTCTTGGCAGCCTTACTTCAGTCTATTTTTGGACGATAGCTGTCATTTATAACTCTGCAGGTTTGTGAATTACAGTGCCCCTGAGCTCCTTTCTTCAACTCGCTTTCTTTTGAGCTGGCCGCAACACCGCAGGATGGCTTCAGGCCCTAATCTGGTTCCGGCCCGGCATGCTGAGCCTTTGGTTAATTCCTCTTCCTGGTGGGAAATGAGAGTTAAATTTGCCGGTCCAGACACCTCCAGCTAGCCTCTCATTGGTTCTCGCTATTCCTGTTCATCTTCCGCAGAAATTGCAAACTGGGCCAAACAGGAGGTTAAAGGGACTGACTCTCCAAGTGGGGAGAGTGTTAGTAAAGCGTCTGGAATGTTGCACCCGAGTACCAGGGGAGGAAAACTGAGACATATTTGAACACGTCTCCCGATCACATGGTTGATCATACTCTAGGTTCCACATGCATGTTTTAGCTGAAGGAAGAATACCTTAAACCTGGGTAGTTGAAACCCGTGGAATGGGTACCATGCAATATGACTTCAAAGGGTCTTCATTTGCTCACCGAACCTCTCCAATCCTATCACTGCTGCGTTTATGCCCCTGTACACATGCTTGATTCTCTTTCGGAGACATAGCAATCCATAGGTTTTAAGGTACTTACTAGTCAGGTACATTCTTAGGCGTTTAATATGGGGTGTTGAGTCCATTTCGTTGAGCAAGGAGTAGCTCTTGTCTATTCCATATTTGGCTTAAGGAACTTTATCTGTGCTCATTTCAATCTCTGGTTTTATGCAGCACCCCAACTCACCTTTACCCTTAAGCAAGAATACGTTGGTTTTCTAAATTTGAGACCCTGTTCTGTTCTGTAATTCAGTTCCTGTGTAGCCAAGTTTACATTCCGTGTATTACTGATATCTTATGATGTTTCTTTTTCTGTGTGACTTATTTCAGTTAGAATCATCATACCTGAATCCACTCATTGTGCTGCTAAGGGCCTGATGACACAGATTTCATTGCTGAGTGATATTGCTTTGTAAGTAAATACCACAACTTCTTTATCCATTTTTCACTTTCTGCGATGTTGAACTTGTACTGTAAACGAGGTTCTTGTAAACAGAGCCGTTCCAAACTTTGGGGTGGCTGTGTCTTTTTGATTTTAATTTCCCTAAGCTATAGGACCATAAGTGGAAGTGCCCTAGGTTCTGTTGCTTTGTTTTTTAGATGTTTCAGGAAACACCATACACTTCTCCCGAGTGGTTGTTGGCAATTTACATCCCGCCCATCAGCATAACAAGGCTCCCAGTTCTCCATGGCCTGTCCTGCCTTTCTGGATTTTACACTTTTTTCAGATGGCCCTTTTGACCGGGGGGAAGTGAGACTTCATTGTAGTGCAGATTTCCTTTGCAAGCTTGCTTGGTTGGCCAAAAAGGGCGTATGCGTTTTTTCCTGAATATATTCAGGAAAAAACGCATACGCCCTTTTTGGCCAAGTGCATCATTGTGGACGTTCTGCCTCTTTTCCTATGCTTTCAATGCAATTCCAGTCTACCTCCTGAAATCGGTTTCCTGCAATTCTGCCCCGCTTTCAAGTCCTCTTGGCAGCCTTACTTCAGTCTATTTTTGGACGATAGCTGTCATTTATAACTCTGCAGGTTTGTGAATTACAGTGCCCCTGAGCTCCTTTCTTCAACTCGCTTTCTTGTGACCTGGCCGCAACACCGCAGGATGGCTTCAGGCCCTAATCTGGTTCCGGCACGGCATGCTGAGCCTTTGGTTAATTCCTCTTCCTGGTGGGAAATGAGAGTTAAATTTGCCCGTCCAGACACCTCCAGCTAGCCTCTCATTGGTTCTCGCTATTCCTGTTCATCTTCCGCAGAAATTGCAAACTGGGCCAAACAGGAGGTTAAAGGGACTGACTCTCCAAGTCGGGAGAGTGTTAGTAAAGCGTCTGGAATGTTGCACCCGAGTACCAGGGTACGAAAACTGAGACATATTTGAACACGTCTCCCGATCACATGGTTGATCATACTCTAGGTACCACATGCATGTTTTAGCTGAAGGAAGAATACCTTAAACCTGGGTAGTTGAAACCCGTGGAATGGGTACCATGCAATATGACTTCAAAGGGTCTTCATTTGCTCACCGAACCTCTCCAATCCTATCACTGCTGCGTTTATGCCCCTGTACACATGCTTGATTCTCTTTCGGAGGCATAGCAATCCATAGGTTTTAAGATACTTACTAGTCAGGTACATTCTTAGGCGTTTAATATGCGGTGTTGAGTCCATTTCGTTGAGCAAGGAGTAGCTCTTGTCTATTCCATATTTGACTTAAGGAACTTTATCTGTGCTCATTTCAATCTCTGGTTTTATGCAGCACCCCAACTCACCTTTACCCTTAAGCAAGCATAAGTTGGTTTTCTAAATTTGAGTCCCTGTTCTGTTCTGTAATTCAGTTCCTGTGTAGCCAAGTTTACATTCCGTGTATTACTGATATCTTATGATGTTTCTTTTTCTGTGTGACTTACTTCTGTTAGAATCATCATACCTGAATCCACTCATTGTGCTGCTAAGGGCCTGATGACACAGATTTCATTGCTGAGTGATATTGCTTTGTAAGTAAATACCACAACTTCTTTATCCATTTTTCACTTTCTGCGATGTTGAACTTGTACTGTAAACGAGGTTCTTGTAAACAGAGGCGTCCCAAACTTTGGGGTGGCTGTGTCTTTTTGATTTTAATTTCCCTAAGCTATAGGACCATAAGTGGCAGTGCCCTAGGCTCTGTTGCTTTGTTTTTTAGATGTTTCAGGAAACACCATACACTTCTCCCGAGTGGTTGTTGGCAATTTACATCCCGCCCATCAGCATAACAAGGCTCCCAGTTCTCCATGGCCTGTCCTGCCTTTGTGGATTTTACACTTTTTTCAGATGGCCCTTTTGACCAGGGGGAAGTGAGACTTCATTGTAGTGCAGATTTCCTTCGCTAGTTTGCTTGGTTGGCCAAAAAGGGCGTATGCGTTTTTTCCTGAATATATTCAGGAAAAAACGCATACGCACTTTTTGGCCAAGTGCATCATTGTGGACGTTCTGCCTCTTTTCCTATGCTTTCAATGCAATTCCAGTCTACCTCCTGAAATCGGTTTCCTGCAATTCTGCCCCGCTTTCAAGTCCTCTTGGCAGCCTTACTTCAGTCTATTTTTGGACGATAGCTGTCATTTATAACTCTGCAGGTTTGTGAATTACAGTGCCCCTGAGCTCCTTTCTTCAACTCGCTTTCTTGTGACCTGGCCGCAACACCGCAGGATGGCTTCAGGCCCTAATCTGGTTCAGGCCCGGCATGCTGAGCCTTTGGTTAATTCCTCTTCCTGGTGGGAAATGAGAGTTAAATTTGCCCGTCCAGACACCTCCAGCTAGCCTCTCATTGGTTCTCGCTATTCCTGTTCATCTTCCGCAGAAATTGCAAACTGGGCCAAACAGGAGGTTAAAGGGACTGACTCTCCAAGTGGGGAGAGTGTTAGTAAAGCGTCTGGAATGTTGCACCCGAGTACCAGGGGAGGAAAACTGAGACATATTTGAACACGTCTCCCGATCACATGGTTGATCATACTCTAGGTTCCACATGCATGTTTTAGCTGAAGGAAGAATACCTTAAACCTGGGTAGTTGAAACCCGTGGAATGGGTACCATGCAATATGACTTCAAAGGGTCTTCATTTGCTCACCGAACCTCTCCAATCCTATCACTGCTGCGTTTATGCCCCTGTACACATGCTTGATTCTCTTTTGGAGACATAGCAATCCATAGGTTTTAAGATACTTAGAAGTCAGGTACATTCTTAGGCGTTTAATATGCGGTGTTGAGTCCATTTCGTTGAGCAAGGAGTAGCTCTTGTCTATTCCATATTTGGCTTAAGGAACTTTATCTATGCTCATTTCAATCTCTGGTTTTATGCAGCACCTCAACTCACCTTTACCCTTAAGCAAGCATAAGTTGTCTTTCTAAATTTGAGACCCTGTTCTGTTCTGTAATTCAGTTCCTCTGTAGCCAAGTTTCCATTCCGTGTATTACTTATATCTGATGATGTTTCTTTTTCTGTGTGACTTATTTCAGTTAGAATCATCATACCTGAATCCACTCATTGTGCTGCTAAGGGCCTGATGTCATAGATTTCATTGCTGAGTGATATTGCTTTGTAAGTGAATACCACAACTTCTTTATCCATTTTTCACTTTCTGCGATGTTGAACTTGTACTGTAAACGAGGTTCTTGTAAACAGAGCCGTTCCAAACTTTGGGAAGCTGTGTCTTTTTGATTTTAATTTCCCTAAGCTATAGGACCATAAGTGGAAGTGCCCTGGGCTCTGTTGCTTTGTTTTTTAGATGTTTCAGGAAACACCATACACTTCTCCCAAGTGTCTGTTGGCAATTTACATCCCGCCCTTCAGCATAAAAAGGCTCCCAGTTCTCAATGGCCTGTTGCCTTTCTGGATTTTACACTTTTTTCAGATGGCCCTTTTGACCGGGGGGAAGTGAGACTTCATTGTAGTGCAGATTTCCTTTGCAAGCTTGCTTGGTTGGCCAAAAAGGGCGTATGCGTTTTTTCCTGAATATATTCAGGAAAAAACGCATATGCCCTTTTTGGCCAAGTGCATCATTGTGGACGTTCTGCCTCTTTTCCTATGCTTTCAATGCAATTCCAGTCTACCTCCTGAAATCGGTTTCCTGCAATTCTGCCCCCCTTTCAAGTCCTCTTGGCAGCCTTACTTCAGTCTATTTTTGGACGATAGCTGTCATTTATAACTCTGCAGGTTTGTGAATTACAGTGCCCCTGAGCTCCTTTCTTCAACTCGCTTTCTTGTGACCTGGCCGCAACACCGCAGGATGGCTTCAGGCCCTAATCTGGTTCCGGCCCGGCATGCTGAGCCTTTGGTTAATTCCTCTTCCTGGTGGGAAATGAGAGTTAAATTTGCCGGTCCAGACACCTCCAGCTAGCCTCTCATTGGTTCTCGCTATTCCTGTTCATCTTCCGCAGAAATTGCAAACTGGGCCAAACAGGAGGTTAAAGGGACTGACTCTCCAAGTAGGGAGAGTGTTAGTAAAGCGTCTGGAATGTTGCACCCGAGTACCAGGGGAGGAAAACTGAGACATATTTGAACACGTCTCCCGATCACATGGTTGATCATACTCTAGGTTCCACATGCATGTTTTAGCTGAAGGAAGAATACCTTAAACCTGGGTAGTTGAAACCCGTGGAATGGGTACCATGCAATATGACTTCAAAGGGTCTTCATTTGCTCACCGAACCTCTCCAATCCTATCACTGCTGCGTTTATGCCCCTGTACACATGCTTGATTCTCTTTCGGAGACATAGCAATCCATAGGTTTTAAGGTACTTACTAGTCAGGTACATTCTTAGGCGTTTAATATGGGGTGTTGAGTCCATTTCGTTGAGCAAGGAGTAGCTCTTGTCTATTCCATATTTGGCTTAAGGAACTTTATCTGTGCTCATTTCAATCTCTGGTTTTATGCAGCACCCCAACTCACCTTTACTCTTAAGCAAGAATACGTTGGTTTTCTAAATTTGAGACCCTGTTCTGTTCTGTAATTCAGTTCCTGTGTAGCCAAGTTTACATTCCGTGTATTACTGATATCTTATGATGTTTCTTTTTCTGTGTGACTTATTTCAGTTAGAATCATCATACCTGAATCCACTCATTGTGCTGCTAAGGGCCTGATGACACAGATTTCATTGCTGAGTGATATTGCTTTGTAAGTAAATACCACAACTTCTTTATCCATTTTTCACTTTCTGCGATGTTGAACTTGTACTGTAAACGAGGTTCTTGTAAACAGAGCCGTTCCAAACTTTGGGGTGGCTGTGTCTTTTTGATTTTAATTTCCCTAAGCTATAGGACCATAAGTGGAAGTGCCCTAGGTTCTGTTGCTTTGTTTTTTAGATGTTTCAGGAAACACCATACACTTCTCCCGAGTGGTTGTTGGCAATTTACATCCCGCCCATCAGCATAACAAGGCTCCCAGTTCTCCATGGCCTGTCCTGCCTTTCTGGATTTTACACTTTTTTCAGATCGCCCTTTTGACCGGGGGGAAGTGAGACTTCATTGTAGTGCAGATTTCCTTTGCAAGCTTGCTTGGTTGGCCAAAAAGGGCGTATGCGTTTTTTCCTGAATATATTCAGGAAAAAACGCATACGCCCTTTTTGGCCAAGTGCATCATTGTGGACGTTCTGCCTCTTTTCCTATGCTTTCAATGCAATTCCAGTCTACCTCCTGAAATCGGTTTCCTGCAATTCTGCCCCGCTTTCAAGTCCTCTTGGCAGCCTTACTTCAGTCTATTTTTGGACGATAGCTGTCATTTATAACTCTGCAGGTTTGTGAATTACAGTGCCCCTGAGCTCCTTTCTTCAACTCGCTTTCTTGTGACCTGGCCGCAACACCGCAGGATGGCTTCAGGCCCTAATCTGGTTCCGGCCCGGCATGCTGAGCCTTTGGTTATTTCCTCTTCATGGTGGGAAATGAGAGTTAAATTTGCCCGTCCAGACACCTCCAGTTAGCCTCTCATTGGTTCTCGCTATTCCTGTTCATCTTCCGCAGAAATTGCAAACTGGGCCAAACAGGAGGTTAAAGCCGCTGACTCTCCAAGTGGGGAGAGTGTTAGTAAAGCGTCTGGAATGTTGCACCCGAGTACCAGGGGAGGAAAACTGAGACATATTTCAACACGTCTCCCGTTCACATGGTTGATCATACTTGGGTTCCACATGCATGTTTTAGCTGAAGGAAGAATACCTTAAACCTGGAGAGTTAAGACCCGTGTAATGGGTACCATGCAATATGACGTTAAAGGGTCTTCATTTGCTCACCGAACCTCTCCAATCCTATCACTGCTGCGTTTATGCCCCTGTACACATGCTTGATTCTCTTTTGGAGACATAGCAATCCATAGGTTTTAAGATACTTACTAGTCAGGTACATTCTTAGGCGTTTAATATGCGGTGTTGAGTCCATTTCGTTGAGCAAGGAGTAGCTCTTGTCTATTCCATATTTGACTTAAGGAACTTTATCTGTGCTCATTTCAATCTCTGGTTTTATGCAGCACCCCAACTCACCTTTACCCTTAAGCAAGCATAAGTTGGTTTTCTAAATTTGAGACCCTGTTCTGTTCTGTAATTCAGTTCCTGTGTAGCCAAGTTTACATTCCGTGTATTACTGATATCTTATGATGTTTCTTTTTCTGTGTGACTTACTTCAGTTAGAATCATCATACCTGAATCCACTCATTGTGCTGCTAAGGGCCTGATGACACAGATTTCATTGCTGAGTGATATTGCTTTGTAAG
Source organism: Stenella coeruleoalba (assembly GCF_951394435.1). Lineage (NCBI taxonomy): Eukaryota > Metazoa > Chordata > Mammalia > Artiodactyla > Delphinidae > Stenella > Stenella coeruleoalba. Next base: position 2,237,357 of record NW_027646269.1, read on the forward strand.
TAAATACCACAACTTCTTTATCCATTTTTCACTTTCTGCGATGTTGAACTTGTACTGTAAACGAGGTTCTTGTAAACAGAGCCGTTCCAAACTTTGGGGTGGCTGTGTCTTTTTGATTTTAATTTCCCTAAGCTATATGACCATAAGTGGAAGTGCCCTAGGTTCTGTTGTTTTGTTTTTTAGATGTTTCAGGAAACACCATACACTTCTCCCGAGTGTCTGTTGGCAATTTACATCCCGCCCATCAGCATAACAAGGCTCCCAGTTCTCCATGGCCTGTCCTGCCTTTCTGGATTTTACACTTTTTTCAGATGGCCCTTTTGACCGGGGGGAAGTGAGACTTCATTGTAGTGCAGATTTCCTTTGCAAGCTTGCTTGGTTGGCCAAAAAGGGCGTATGCGTTTTTTCCTGAATATATTCAGGAAAAAACGCATACGCCCTTTTTGGCCAAGTGCATCATTGTGGACGTTCTGCCTCTTTTCCTATGCTTTCAATGCAATTCCAGTCTACCTCCTGAAATCGGTTTCCTGCAATTCTGCCCCGCTTTCAAGTCCTCTTGGCAGCCTTACTTCAGTCTATTTTTGGACGATAGCTGTCATTTATAACTCTGCAGGTTTGTGAATTACAGTGCCCCTGAGCTCCTTTCTTCAACTCGCTTTCTTGTGACCTGGCCACAACACCGCAGGATGGCTTCAGGCCCTAATCTGGTTCCGGCCCGGCATGCTGAGCCTTTGGTTAATTCCTCTTCCTGGTGGGAAATGAGAGTTAAATTTGCCCGTCCAGACACCTCCAGCTAGCCTCTCATTGGTTCTCGCTATTCCTGTTCATCTTCCGCAGAAATTGCAAACTGGGCCAAACAGGAGGTTAAAGGGACTGACTCTCCAAGTCGGGAGAGTGTTAGTAAAGCGTCTGGAATGTTGCACCCGAGTACCAGGGTACGAAAACTGAGACATATTTGAACACGTGTCCCGATCACATGGTTGATCATACTCTAGGTACCACATGCATGTTTTAGCTGAAGGAAGAATACCTTAAACCTGGGTAGTTGAAACCCGTGGAATGGGTACCATGCAATATGACTTCAAAGGGTCTTCATTTGCTCACCGAACCTCTCCAATCCTATCACTGCTGCGTTTATGCCCCTGTACACATGCTTGATTCTCTTTCGGAGGCATAGCAATCCATAGGTTTTAAGATACTTACTAGTCAGGTACATTCTTAGGCGTTTAATATGCGGTGTTGAGTCCATTTCGTTGAGCAAGGAGTAGCTCTTGTCTATTCCATATTTGACTTAAGGAACTTTATCTGTGCTCATTTCAATCTCTGGTTTTATGCAGCACCCCAACTCACCTTTACCCTTAAGCAAGCATAAGTTGGTTTTCTAAATTTGAGTCCCTGTTCTGTTCTGTAATTCAGTTCCTGTGTAGCCAAGTTTACATTCCGTGTATTACTGATATCTTATGATGTTTCTTTTTCTGTGTGACTTACTTCAGTTAGAATCATCATACCTGAATCCACTCATTGTGCTGCTAAGGGCCTGATGACACAGATTTCATTGCTGAGTGATATTGCTTTGTAAGTAAATACCACAACTTCTTTATCCATTTTTCACTTTCTGCGATGTTGAACTTGTACTGTAAATGAGGTTGTTGTAAACAGAGGCGTCCCAAACTTTGGGGTGGCTGTGTCTTTTTGATTTTAATTTCCCTAAGCTATAGGACCATAAGTGGCAGTGCCCTAGGCTCTGTTGCTTTGTTTTTTAGATGTTTCAGGAAACACCATACACTTCTCCCGAGTGGTTGTTGGCAATTTACATCCCGCCCATCAGCATAACAAGGCTCCCAGTTCTCCATGGCCTGTCCTGCCTTTGTGGATTTTACACTTTTTTCAGATGGCCCTTTTGACCAGGGGGAAGTGAGACTTCATTGTAGTGCAGATTTCCTTCGCTAGTTTGCTTGGTTGGCCAAAAAGGGCGTATGCGTTTTTTCCTGAATATATTCAGGAAAAAACGCATTCGCACTTTTTGGCCAAGTGCATCATTGTGGACGTTCTGCCTCTTTTCCTATGCTTTCAATGCAATTCCAGTCTACCTCCTGAAATCGGTTTCCTGCAATTCTGCCCCGCTTTCAAGTCCTCTTGGCAGCCTTACTTCAGTCTATTTTTGGACGATAGCTGTCATTTATAACTCTGCAGGTTTGTGAATTACAGTGCCCCTGAGCTCCTTTCTTCAACTCGCTTTCTTGTGACCTGGCCGCAACACCGCAGGATGGCTTCAGGCCCTAATCTGGTTCAGGCCCGGCATGCTGAGCCTTTGGTTAATTCCTCTTCCTGGTCGGAAATGAGAGTTAAATTTGCCCGTCCAGACACCTCCAGCTAGCCTCTCATTGGTTCTCGCTATTCCTGTTCATCTTCCGCAGAAATTGCAAACTGGGCCAAACAGGAGGTTAAAGGGACTGACTCTCCAAGTGGGGAGAGTGTTAGTAAAGCGTCTGGAATGTTGCACCCGAGTACCAGGGGAGGAAAACTGAGACATATTTGAACACGTCTCCCGATCACATGGTTGATCATACTCTAGGTTCCACATGCATGTTTTAGCTGAAGGAAGAATACCTTAAACCTGGGTAGTTGAAACCCGTGGAATGGGTACCATGCAATATGACTTCAAAGGGTCTTCATTTGCTCACCGAACCTCTCCAATCCTATCACTGCTGCGTTTATGCCCCTGTACACATGCTTGATTCTCTTTTGGAGACATAGCAATCCATAGGTTTTAAGATACTTAGAAGTCAGGTACATTCTTAGGCGTTTAATATGCGGTGTTGAGTCCATTTCGTTGAGCAAGGAGTAGCTCTTGTCTATTCCATATTTGGCTTAAGGAACTTTATCTATGCTCATTTCAATCTCTGGTTTTATGCAGCACCTCAACTCACCTTTACCCTTAAGCAAGCATAAGTTGTCTTTCTAAATTTGAGACCCTGTTCTGTTCTGTAATTCAGTTCCTCTGTAGCCAAGTTTCCATTCCGTGTATTACTGATATCTGATGATGTTTCTTTTTCTGTGTGACTTATTTCAGTTAGAATCATCATACCTGAATCCACTCATTGTGCTGCTAAGGGCCTGATGTCATAGATTTCATTGCTGAGTGATATTGCTTTGTAAGTGAATACCACAACTTCTTTATCCATTTTTCACTTTCTGCGATGTTGAACTTGTACTGTAAACGAGGTTCTTGTAAACAGAGCCGTTCCAAACTTTGGGAAGCTGTGTCTTTTTGATTTTAATTTCCCTAAGCTATAGGACCATAAGTGGAAGTGCCCTGGGCTCTGTTGCTTTGTTTTTTAGATGTTTCAGGAAACACCATACACTTCTCCCAAGTGTCTGTTGGCAATTTACATCCCGCCCTTCAGCATAAAAAGGCTCCCAGTTCTCAATGGCCTGTTGCCTTTCTGGATTTTACACTTTTTTCAGATGGCCCTTTTGACCGGGGGGAAGTGAGACTTCATTGTAGTGCAGATTTCCTTTGCAAGCTTGCTTGGTTGGCCAAAAAGGGCGTATGCGTTTTTTCCTGAATATATTCAGGAAAAAACGCATATGCCCTTTTTGGCCAAGTGCATCATTGTGGACGTTCTGCCTCTTTTCCTATGCTTTCAATGCAATTCCAGTCTACCTCCTGAAATCGGTTTCCTGCAATTCTGCCCCCCTTTCAAGTCCTCTTGGCAGCCTTACTTCAGTCTATTTTTGGACGATAGCTGTCATTTATAACTCTGCAGGTTTGTGAATTACAGTGCCCCTGAGCTCCTTTCTTCAACTCGCTTTCTTGTGACCTGGCCGCAACACCGCAGGATGGCTTCAGGCCCTAATCTGGTTCCGGCCCGGCATGCTGAGCCTTTGGTTAATTCCTCTTCCTGGTGGGAAATGAGAGTTAAATTTGCCGGTCCAGACACCTCCAGCTAGCCTCTCATTGGTTCTCGCTATTCCTGTTCATCTTCCGCAGAAATTGCAAACTGGGCCAAACAGGAGGTTAAAGGGACTGACTCTCCAAGTGGGGAGAGTGTTAGTAAAGCGTCTGGAATGTTGCACCCGAGTACCAGGGGAGGAAAACTGAGACATATTTGAACACGTCTCCCGATCACATGGTTGATCATACTCTAGGTTCCACATGCATGTTTTAGCTGAAGGAAGAATACCTTAAACCTGGGTAGTTGAAACCCGTGGAATGGGTACCATGCAATATGACTTCAAAGGGTCTTCATTTGCTCACCGAACCTCTCCAATCCTATCACTGCTGCGTTTATGCCCCTGTACACATGCTTGATTCTCTTTCGGAGACATAGCAATCCATAGGTTTTAAGGTACTTACTAGTCAGGTACATTCTTAGGCGTTTAATATGGGGTGTTGAGTCCATTTCGTTGAGCAAGGAGTAGCTCTTGTCTATTCCATATTTGGCTTAAGGAACTTTATCTGTGCTCATTTCAATCTCTGGTTTTATGCAGCACCCCAACTCACCTTTACCCTTAAGCAAGAATACGTTGGTTTTCTAAATTTGAGACCCTGTTCTGTTCTGTAATTCAGTTCCTGTGTAGCCAAGTTTACATTCCGTGTATTACTGATATCTTATGATGTTTCTTTTTCTGTGTGACTTATTTCAGTTAGAATCATCATACCTGAATCCACTCATTGTGCTGCTAAGGGCCTGATGACACAGATTTCATTGCTGAGTGATATTGCTTTGTAAGTAAATACCACAACTTCTTTATCCATTTTTCACTTTCTGCGATGTTGAACTTGTACTGTAAACGAGGTTCTTGTAAACAGAGCCGTTCCAAACTTTGGGGTGGCTGTGTCTTTTTGATTTTAATTTCCCTAAGCTATAGGACCATAAGTGGAAGTGCCCTAGGTTCTGTTGCTTTGTTTTTTAGATGTTTCAGGAAACACCATACACTTCTCCCGAGTGGTTGTTGGCAATTTACATCCCGCCCATCAGCATAACAAGGCTCCCAGTTCTCCATGGCCTGTCCTGCCTTTCTGGATTTTACACTTTTTTCAGATCGCCCTTTTGACCGGGGGGAAGTGAGACTTCATTGTAGTGCAGATTTCCTTTGCAAGCTTGCTTGGTTGGCCAAAAAGGGCGTATGCGTTTTTTCCTGAATATATTCAGGAAAAAACGCATACGCCCTTTTTGGCCAAGTGCATCATTGTGGACGTTCTGCCTCTTTTCCTATGCTTTCAATGCAATTCCAGTCTACCTCCTGAAATCGGTTTCCTGCAATTCTGCCCCGCTTTCAAGTCCTCTTGGCAGCCTTACTTCAGTCTATTTTTGGACGATAGCTGTCATTTATAACTCTGCAGGTTTGTGAATTACAGTGCCCCTGAGCTCCTTTCTTCAACTCGCTTTCTTGTGACCTGGCCGCAACACCGCAGGATGGCTTCAGGCCCTAATCTGGTTCCGGCCCGGCATGCTGAGCCTTTGGTTAATTCCTCTTCCTGGTAGGAAATGAGAGTTAAATTTGCCGGTCCAGACACCTCCAGCTAGCCTCTCATTGGTTCTCGCTATTCCTGTTCATCTTCCGCAGAAATTGCAAACTGGGCCAAACAGGAGGTTAAAGGGACTGACTCTCCAAGTGGGGAGAGTGTTAGTAAAGCGTCTGGAATGTTGCACCCGAGTACCAGGGGAGGAAAACTGAGACATATTTGAACACGTCTCCCGATCACATGGTTGATCATACTCTAGGTTCCACATGCATGTTTTAGCTGAAGGAAGAATACCTTAAACCTGGGTAGTTGAAACCCGTGGAATGGGTACCATGCAATATGACTTCAAAGGGTCTTCATCTGCTCACCGAACCTCTCCAATCCTATCACTGCTGCGTTTATGCCCCTGTACACATGCTTGATTCTCTTTTGGAGACATAGCAATCCATAGGTTTTAAGATACTTACTAGTCAGGTACATTCTTAGGCGTTTAATATGCGGTGTTGAGTCCATTTCGTTGAGCAAGGAGTAGCTCTTGTCTATTCCATATTTGACTTAAGGAACTTTATCTGTGCTCATTTCAATCTCTGGTTTTATGCAGCACCCCAACTCACCTTTACCCTTAAGCAAGCATAAGTTGGTTTTCTAAATTTGAGACCCTGTTCTGTTTTGGAATGCAGTTCCTGTGTAGCCAAGTTTACATTCCGTGTATTACTGATATCTTATGATGTTTCTTTTTCTGTGTGACTTATTTCAGTTAGAATCATCATACCTGAATCCACTCATTGTGCTGCTAAGGGCCTGATGACACAGATTTCATTGCTGAGTGATATTGCTTTGTAAGTAAATACCACAACTTCTTTACCCATTTTTCACTTTCTGCGATGTTGAACTTGTACTGTAAACGAGGTTCTTGTAAACAGAGCCGTTCCAAACTTTGGGGTGGCTGTGTCTTTTTGATTTTAATTTCCCTAAGCTATAGGACCATAAGTGGAAGTGCCCTAGGCTCTGTTGCTTTGTTTTTTAGATGTTTCAGGAAACACCATACACTTCTCCCGAGCGGTTGTTGGCAATTTACATCCCGCCCATCAGCATAACAAGGCTCCCAGTTCTCCATGTCCTGTCCTGCCTTTCTGGATTTTACACTTTTTTCAGATGGCCCTTTTGACCGGGGGGAAGTGAGACTTCATTGTAGTGCAGATTTCCTTTGCAAGCTTGCTTGGTTGGCCAAAAAGGGCGTATGCGTTTTTTCCTGAATATATTCAGGAAAAAACGCATACGCCCTTTTTGGCCAAGTGCATCATTGTGGACGTTCTGCCTCTTTTCCTATGCTTTCAATGCAATTCCAGTCTACCTCCTGAAATCGGTTTCCTGCAATTCTGCCCCGCTTTCAAGTCCTCTTGGCAGCCTTACTTCAGTCTATTTTTGGACGATAGCTGTCATTTATAACTCTGCAGGTTTGTGAATTACAGTGCCCCTGAGCTCCTTTCTTCAACTCGCTTTCTTTTGAGCTGGCCGCAACACCGCAGGATGGCTTCAGGCCCTAATCTGGTTCCGGCCCGGCATGCTGAGCCTTTGGTTAATTCCTCTTCCTGGTGGGAAATGAGAGTTAAATTTGCCCGTCCAGACACCTCCAGCTAGTCTCTCATTGGTTCTCGCTATTCCTGTTCATCTTCCGCAGAAATTGCAAACTGGGCCAAACAGGAGGTTAAAGGCGCTGACTCTCCAAGTGGGGAGAGTGTTAGTAAAGCGTCTGGAATGTTGCACCCGAGTACCAGGGGAGGAAAACTGAGACATATTTGAACACGTCTCCCGTTCACATGGTTGATCATACTTGGGTTCCACATGCATGGTTTAGCTGAAGGAAGAATACCTTAAACCTGGAGAGTTGAGACCCGTGTAATGGGTACCATGCAATATGACTTCAAAGGGTCTTCATTTGCTCACCGAACCTCTCCAATCCTATCACTGCTGCATTTATGCCCCTGTACACATGCTTGATTCCCTTTTGGAGACATAGCAATCCATAGGTTTTACGATACTTACTAGTCAGGTACATTTTTAGGCGTTTAATATGCGGTGTTGAGTCCATTTCGTTGAGCAAGGAGTTGCTCTTGTCTATTCCATATTTGACTTAAGGAACTTTATCTGTGCTCATTTCAATCTCTGGTTTTATGCAGCACCCCAACTCACCTTTACCCTTAAGCAAGCATAAGTTGGTTTTCTAAATTTGAGACCCTGTTCTGTTCTGTAATTCAGTTCCTGTGTAGCCAAGTTTACATTCCGTGTATTACTGATATCTTATGATGTTTCTTTTTCTGTGTGACTTATTTCAGTTAGAATCATCATACCTGAATCCACTCATTGTGATGCGAAGGGCCTGATGACATAGATTTCATTGCTGAGTGATATTGCTTTGTAAGTAAATACCACAACTTCTTTATCCATTTTTCACTTTCTGCGATGTTGAACTTGTACTGTAAACGAGGTTCTTGTAAACAGAGGTGCCCCAAACTTTGGGGTGGCTGTGTCTTTTTGATTTTAATTTCCCTAAGCTATAGGAACATAAGTGGCAGTGACCTAGGCTCTGTTGCTTTGTTTTTTAGATGTTTCAGGAAACACCATACACTTCTCCCGAGTGGTTGTTGGCAATTTACATCCCGCCCATCAGCATAACAAGGCTCCCAGTTCTCCATGTCCTGTCCTGCCTTTCTGGATTTTACACTTTTTTCAGATGGCCCTTTTGACCGGGGGGAAGTGAGACTTCATTGTAGTGCAGATTTCCTTTGCAAGCTTGCTTGGTTGGCCAAAAAGGGCGTATGCGTTTTTTCCTGAATATATTCAGGAAAAAACGCATACGCCCTTTTTGGCCAAGTGCATCATTGTGGACGTTCTGCCTCTTTTCCTATGCTTTCAATGCAATTCCAGTCTACCTCCTGAAATCGGTTTCCTGCAATTCTGCCCCGCTTTCAAGTCCTCTTGGCAGCCTTACTTCAGTCTATTTTTGGACGATAGCTGTCATTTATAACTCTGCAGGTTTGTGAATTACAGTGCCCCTGAGCTCCTTTCTTCAACTCGCTTTCTTGTGACCTGGCCGCAACACCGCAGGATGGCTTCAGGCCCTAATCTGGTTCCGGCCCGGCATGCTGAGCCTTTGGTTAATTCCTCTTCCTGGTGGGAAATGAGAGTTAAATTTGCCCGTCCAGACACCTCCAGCTAGCCTCTCATTGGTTCTCGCTATTCCTGTTCATCTTCCGCAGAAATTGCAAACTGGGCCAAACAGGAGGTTAAAGGGACTGACTCTCCAAGTCGGGAGAGTGTTAGTAAAGCGTCTGGAATGTTGCACCCGAGTACCAGGGGAGGAAAACTGAGACATATTTGAACACGTCTCCCATTCACATGGTTGATCATACTCTGGGTTCCACATGCATGTTTTATCTGAAGGAAGAATACCTTAAACATGGAGAGTTGAGACCCGTGGAATGGGTACCATGCAATATGACTTCAAAGGGTCTTCATTTGCTCACCGAACCTCTCCAATCCTATCACTGCTGCATTTATTCCCCTGTACACACGCTTGATTCTCTTTTGGAGACATAGCAATCCATAGGTTTTAAGATACTTACTATTCAGGTACATTCTTAGGGGTTTAATATGGGGTTTTGAGTCCATTTCGTTGAGCAAGGAGTAGCTCTTGTCTATTCCATATTTGGCTTAAGGAACTTTATCTGTGCTCATTTCAATGTCTGGTTTTATGCAGCACCCCAACTCACCTTTACCCTTAAGCAAGCATAAGTTGGTTTTCTAAGTTTGAGACCCTGTTCTGTTTTGGAATGCAGTTCCTGTGTAGCAAAGTTTACATTCCGTGTATTAGTGATATCTTATGATGTTTCTTTTTCTGTGTGACTTATTTCAGTTAGAATCATCGTACCTGAATCCACTCATTATGCTGCTACGGGCCTGATGACATAGATTTCATTGCTGAGTGATACTGCATTGTACGTAAGTACCACAAGTTCTTTATCCATTTTTCACTTTCTGTGATGTTAAACTTGTACTATAAACGAGGTTCTTGTAAACAGAGGCGTCCCAAACATTGGGGTGGCTGGGTCTTTTTGATTTTAATTTCCCTAAGCTATAGGACCTTAAGTGGAAGTGCCCTAGGTTCTGTTGCTTTGTTTTTTAGATGTTTCAGGAAACACCATACACTTCTCCCAAGTGGTTGTTGGCAATTTACATCCCGCCCATCAGCATAACAAGGCTCCCTGTTCTCCATGGCCTGTCCTGCCTTTCTGGATTTTACACTTTTTTCAGATGGCCCTTTTGACCGGGGGGAAGTGAGACTTCATTGTAGTGCAGATTTCCTTTGCAAGCTTGCTTGGTTGGCCAAAAAGGGCGTATGTGTTTTTTCCTGAATATATTCAGGAAAAAACGCATACGCCCTTTTTGGCCAAGTGCATCATTTTGGACGTTCTGCCTCTTTTCCTATGCTTTCAATGCAATTCCAGTCTACCTCCTGAAATCGGTTTCCTGCAATTCTGCCCTGCTTTCAAGTCCTCTTGGTGGCCTTACTTCAGTCTATTTTTGGACGATAGCTGTCATTTATAACTCTGCAGGTTTGTGAATTACAGTGCCCCTGAGCTCCTTTCTTCAACTCGCTTTCTTGTGACCTGGCCGCAACACCGCAGGATGGCTTCAGGCCCTAATCTGGTTCCGGCCCGGCATGCTGAGCCTTTGGTTAATTCCTCTTCCTGGTGGGAAATGAGAGTTAAATTTGCCCGTCCAGACACCTCCAGCTAGCCTCTCATTGGTTCTCGCTATTCCTGTTCATCTTCCGCAGAAATTGCAAACTGGGCCAAACAGGAGGTTAAAGGGACTGACTCTCCAAGTGGGGAGAGTGTTAGTAAAGCGTCTGGAATGTTGCACCCGAGTACCAGGGGAGGAAAACTGAGACATATTTGAACACGTCTCCCGATCACATGGTTGATCATACTCTAGGTTCCACATGCATGTTTTAGCTGAAGGAAGAATACCTTAAACCTGGGTAGTTGAAACCCGTGGAATGGGTACCATGCAATATGACTTCAAAGGGTCTTCATTTGCTCACCGAACCTCTCCAATCCTATCACTGCTGCGTTTATGCCCCTGTACACATGCTTGATTCTCTTTCGGAGACATAGCAATCCATAGGTTTTAAGATACTTACTAGTCAGGTACATTCTTAGGCGTTTAATATGGGGTGTTGAGTCCATTTCGTTGAGCAAGGAGTAGCTCTTGTCTATTCCATATTTGGCTTAAGGAACTTTATCTGTGCTCATTTCAATCTCTGGTTTTATGCAGCACCCCAACTCACCTTTACCCTTAAGCAAGCATAAGTTGCTTTTCTAAATTTGAGACCCTGTTCTGTTCTGTAATTCAGTTCCTGTGTAGCCAAGTTTACATTCCGTGTATTACTGATATCTTATGATGTTTCTTTTTCTGTGTGACTTATTTCAGTTAGAATCATCATACCTGAATCCACTCATTGTGCTGCTAAGGGCCTGATGACACAGATTTCATTGCTGAGTGATATTGCTTTGTAAGTAAATACCACAACTTCTTTATCCATTTTTCACTTTCTGCGATGTTGAACTTGTACTGTAAACGAGGTTCTTGTAAACAGTGCCGTTCCAAATTTTGGGGTGGCTGTGTCTTTTTGATTTTAATTTCCCTAAGCTATAGGACCATAAGTGGAAGTGCCCTAGGTTCTGTTGCTTTGTTTTTTAGATGTTTCAGGAAACACCATACACTTCTCCCGAGTGGTTGTTGGCAATTTACATCCCGCCCATCAGCATAACAAGGCTCCCAGTTCTCCATGGCCTGTCCTGCCTTTCTGGATTTTACACTTTTTTCAGATGGCCCTTTTGACCGGGGGGAAGTGAGACTTCATTGTAGTGCAGATTTCCTTTGCAAGCTTGCTTGGTTGGCCAAAAAGGGCGTATGCGTTTTCTCCTGAATATATTCAGGAAAAAACGCATACGCCCTTTTTGGCCAAGTGCATCATTGTGGACGTTCTGCCTCTTTTCCTATGCTTTCAATGCAATTCCAGTCTACCTCCGGAAATCGGTTTCCTGCAATTCTGCGCCGCTTTCAAGTCCTCTTGGCAGCCTTACTTCAGTATATTTTTGGACGATAGCTGTCATTTATAACTCTGCAGGTTTGTGAATTACAGTGCCCCTGAGCTCCTTTCTTCAACTCGCTTTCTTTTGAGCTGGCCGCAACACCGCAGGATGGCTTCAGGCCCTAATCTGGTTCCGGTACGGCACACTGTGCCTTTGGTTATTTCTTCTTCCTGGTGGGAAATGAGAGTTAAATTTGCCCGTCCAGACACCTCCAGCTAGCCTCTCATTGGTTCTCGCTATTCCTGTTCATCTTCCGCAGAAATTGCAAAATGGGCCAAACAGGAGGTTAAAGGCGCTGACTCTCCAAGTGGGGAGAGTGTTAGTAAAGCGTCTGGAATGTTGCACCCGAGTACCAGGGCAGGAAAACTGAGACATATTTGAACACGTCTCCCGTTCACATGGTTGATCATACTTGGGTTCCACATGCATGTTTTAGCTGAAGGAAGAATACCTTAAACCTGGAGAGTTAAGACCCGTGTAATGGGTACCATGCAATATGACTTCAAAGGGTCTTCATTTGCTCACCGAACCTCTCCAATCCTATCACTGCTGCGTTTATGCCCCTGTACACATGCTTGATTCTCTTTCGGAGACATAGCAATCCATAGGTTTTAAGATACTTACTAGTCAGGTACATTCTTAGGCGTTTAATATGCGGTGTTGAGTCCATTTCGTTGAGCAAGGAGTAGCTCTTGTCTATTCCATATTTGACTTAAGGAACTTTATCTGTGCTCATTTCAATCTCTGGTTTTATGCAGCACCCCAACTAACCTTTACCCTTAAGCAAGCATAAGTTGGTTTTCTAAATTTGAGACCCTGTTCTGTTTTGGAATGCAGTTCCTGTGTAGCCAAGTTTACATTCCGTGTATTAGTGATATCTTATGATGTTTCTTTTTCTGTGTGACTTATTTCAGTTAGAATCATCGTACCTGAATCCACTCATTATGCTGCTACGGGCCTGATGACACAGATTTCATTGCTGAGTGATACTGCATTGTACGTAAGTACCACAAGTTCTTTATCCATTTTTCACTTTTTGTGATATTGAACTTGTACGGTAAACGAGGTTCTTGTAAACGGAGGCGTCCCAAACTTTGGGGTGGCTGTGTCTTTTTGATTTTAATTTCCCAAACTATAGGACCATAAGTGGAAGTGCAATAGGCTCTGTTGCTTTGTTTTTTAGATGTTTCAGGAAACACCATACACTTCTCCCGAGTGGTTGTTGGCAATTTACATCCCGCCCATCAGCATAACAAGGCTCCCAGTTCTCCATGGCCTGTCCTGCCTTTCTGGATTTTACACTTTTTTCAGATGGCCCTTTTGACCGGGGGGAAGTGAGACTTCATTGTAGTGCAGATTTCCTTTGCAAGCTTGCTTGGTTGGCCAAAAAGGGCGTATGCGTTTTTTCCTGAATATATTCAGGAAAAAACGCATACGCCCTTTTTGGCCAAGTGCATCATTGTGGACGTTCTGCCTCTTTTCCTATGCTTTCAATGCAATTCCAGTCTACCTCCTGAAATCGGTTTCCTGCAATTCTGCCCCGCTTTCAAGTCCTCTTGGCAGCCTTACTTCAGTCTATTTTTGGACGATAGCTGTCATTTATAACTCTGCAGGTTTGTGAATTACAGTGCCCCTGAGCTCCTTTCTTCAACTCGCTCTCTTGTGACCTGGCCGCAACACCGCAGGATGGCTTCAGGCCCTAATCTGGTTCCGGCCCGGCATGCTGAGCCTTTGGTTAATTCCTCTTCCTGGTGGGAAATGAGAGTTAAATTTGCCCGTCCAGACACCTCCAGCTAGCCTCTCATTGGTTCTCGCTATTCCTGTTCATCTTCCGCAGAAATTGCAAACTGGGCCAAACAGGAGGTTAAAGGGACTGACTCTCCAAGTGGGGAGAGTGTTAGTAAAGCGTCTGGAATGTTGCACCCGAGTACCAGGGGAGGAAAACTGAGACATATTTGAACACGTCTCCCGATCACATGGTTGATCATACTCTAGGTTCCACATGCATGTTTTAGCTGAAGGAAGAATACCTTAAACCTGGGTAGTTGAAACCCGTGGAATGGGTACCATGCAATATGACTTCAAAGGGTCTTCATTTGCTCACCGAACCTCTCCAATCCTATCACTGCTGCGTTTATGCCCCTGTACACATGTTTGATTCTCTTTCGGAGACATAGCAATCCATAGGTTTTAAGATACTTACTAGTCAGGTACATTCTTAGGTGTTTAATATGCGGTGTTGAGTCCATTTCGTTGAGCAAGGAGTAGCTCTTGTCTATTCCATATTTGACTTAAGGAACTTTATCTGTGCTCATTTCAATCTCTGGTTTTATGCAGCACCCCAACTCACCTTTACCCTTAAGCAAGCATAAGTTGGTTTTCTAAATTTGAGACCCTGTTCTGTTCTGTAATTCAGTTCCTGTGTAGCCAAGTTTACATTCCGTGTATTAGTGATATCTTATGATGTTTCTTTTTCTGTGTGACTTACTTCAGTTAGAATCATCATACCTGAATCCACTCATTGTGCTGCTAAGGGCCTGATGACACAGATTTCATTGCTGAGTGATATTGCTTTGTAAGTAAATACCACAACTTCTTTATCCATTTTTCACTTTCTGCGATGTTGAACTTGTACTGTAAACGAGGTTCTTGTAAACAGAGCCGTTCCAAACTTTGGGGTGGCTGTGTCTTTTTGATTTTAATTTCCCTAAGCTATAGGACCATAAGTGGAAGTGCCCTAGGTTCTGTTGCTTTGTTTTTTAGATGTTTCAGGAAACACCATACACTTCTCCCGAGTGGTTGTTGGCAATTTACATCCCACCCATCAGCATAACAAGGCTCCCAGTTCTCCATGGCCTGTCCTGCCTTTCTGGATTTTACACTTTTTTCAGATGGCCCTTTTGACCGGGGGGAAGTGAGACTTCATTGTAGTGCAGATTTCCTTTGCAAGCTTGCTTGGTTGGCCAAAAAGGGCGTATGCGTTTTTTCCTGAATATATTCAGGAAAAAACGCATACGCCCTTTTCGGCCAAGTGCATCATTGTGGACGTTCTGCCTCTTTTCCTATGCTTTCAATGCAATTCCAGTCTACCTCCTGAAATCGGTTTCCTGCAATTCTGCCCCGCTTTCAAGTCCTCTTGGCAACCTTACTTCAGTCTATTTTTGGACGATAGCTGTCATTTATAACTCTGCAGGTTTGTGAATTACAGTGCCCCTGAGCTCCTTTCTTCAACTCGGTTTCTTTTGAGCTGGCCGCAACACCGCAGGATGGCTTCAGGCCCTAATCTGGTTCCGGTACGGCACGCTGAGCCTTTGGTAATTTCCACTTCCTGGTGGGAAATGAGAGTTAAATTTGCCCGTCCAGACACCTCCAGCTAGCCTCTCATTGGTTCTCGCTATTCCTGTTCATCTTCCGCAGAAATTGCAAACTGGGCCAAACAGGAGGTTAAAGGCGCTGACTCTCCAAGTGGGGAGAGTGTTAGTAAAGCGTCTGGAATGTTGCACCCGAGTACCAGGGGAGGAAAACTGAGACATATTTGAACACGTCTCCCGTTCACATGGTTGATCATACTTGGGTTCCACATGCATGTTTTAGCTGAAGGAAGAATACCTTAAACCTGGAGAGTTGAGACCCGTGTAATGGGTACCATGCAATATGATTTCAAAGGGTCTTCATTTGCTCACCGAACCTCTCCAATCCTATCACTGCTGCGTTTATGCCCCTGTACACATGCTTGATTCTCTTTCGGAGACATAGCAATCCATAGGTTTTAAGATACTTACTAGTCAGGTACATTCTTAGGCGTTTAATATGCGGTGTTGAGTCCATTTCGTTGAGCAAGGAGTAGCTCTTGTCTATTCCATATTTGACTTAAGGAACTTTATCTGTGCTCATTTCAATCTCTGGTTTTATGCAGCACCCCAACTCACCTTTACCCTTAAGCAAGCATAAGTTGGTTTTCTAAATTTGAGACCCTGTTCTGTTCTGTAATTCAGTTCCTATGTAGCCAAGTTTACATTCCGTGTATTACTGATATCTTATGATGTTTCTTTTTCTGTGTGACTTATTTCAGTTAGAATCATCATACCTGAATCCACTCATTGTGATGCTAAGGGCCTAATGACATAGATTTCATTGCTGAGTGATATTGCTTTGTAAGTAAATACCACAACTTCTTTATCCATTTTTCACTTTCTGTGATGTTGAACTTGTACTGTAAACGAGGTTCTTGTAAACAGAGGCGTCCCAAACTTTGGGGTGGCTGTGTCTTTTTGATTTTAATTTCCCTAAGCTATAGGACCATAAGTGGCAGTGCCCTAGGCTCTGTTGCTTTGTTTTTTAGATGTTTCAGGAAACACCATACACTTCTCCCGAGTGTCTGTTGGCAATTTACATCCCGCCCATCAGCATAACAAGGCTCCCAGTTCTCCATGGCCTGTCCTGCCTTTCTGGATTTTACACTTTTTTCAGATGGCCCTTTTGACCGGGGGGAAGTGAGACTTCATTGTAGTGCAGATTTCATTTGCAAGCTTGCTTGGTTGGCCAAAAAGGGCGTATGCGTTTTTTCCTGAATATATTCAGGAAAAAACGCATACGCCCTTTTTGGCCAAGTGCATCATTGTGGACGTTCTGCCTCTTTTCCTATGCTTTCAATGCAATTCCAGTCTACCTCCTGAAATCGGTTTCCTGCAATTCTGCCCCGCTTTCAAGTCCTCTTGGCAGCCTTACTTCAGTCTATTTTTGGACGATAGCTGTCATTTATAACTCTGCAGGTTTGTGAATTACAGTGCCCCTGAGCTCCTTTCTTCAACTCGGTTTCTTTTGAGCTGGCCGCAAAACCGCAGGATGGCTTCAGGCCCTAATCTGGTTCCGGAACGGCACGTGAGCCTTTGGTTATTTCCTCTTCCTGTTGGGAAATGAGAGTTAAATTTGCCCGTCCAGACACCTCCAGCTAGTCTCTCATTGGTTCTCGCTATTCCTGTTCATCTTCCGCAGAAATTGCAAACTGGGCCAAACAGTAGGTTAAGGGGACTGACTCTCCAAGTGGGGAGAGTGTTAGTAAAGCGTCTGGAATGTTGCACCCGAGTACCAGGGGAGGAAAACTGAGACATATTTGAACACGTCTCCCGATCACATGGTTGATCATACTCTAGGTTCCACATGCATGTTTTAGCTGAAGGAAGAATACCTTAAACCTGTGTAGTTGAAACCCGTGGAATGGGTACCATGCAATATGACTTCAAAGGGTCTTCATTTGCTCACCGAACCTCTCCAATCCTATCACTGCTGCGTTTATGCCCCTGTACACATGCTTGATTCTCTTTCGGAGACATAGCAATCCATAGGTTTTAAGATACTTACTAGTCAGGTACATTCTTAGGCGTTTAATATGCGGTGTTGAGTCCATTTCGTTGAGCAAGGAGTAGCTCTTGTCTATTCCATATTTGGCTTAAGGAACTTTATCTGTGCTCATTTCAATCTCTGGTTTTATGCAGCACCCCAACTCACCTTTACCCTTAAGCAAGCATAAGTTGGTTTTCTAAATTTGAGACCCTGTTCTGTTCTGTAATTCAGTTCCTGTGTAGCCAAGTTTACATTCCGTGTATTACTGATATCTTATGATGTTTCTTTTTCTGTGTGACTTATTTCAGTTAGAATCATCGTACCTGAGTCCACTCATTGTGCTGCTGAGGGCCTGATGACACAGATTTCATTGCTGAGTGATATTGCTTTGTAAGTAAATACCACAACTTCTTTATCCATTTTTCACTTTCTGCGATGTTGAACTTGTACTGTAAACGAGGTTCTTGTAAACAGAGGCGTCCCAAACTTTGGGGTGGCTGTGTCTTTTTGATTTTAATTTCCCTAAGCTATAGGACCATAAGTGGAAGTGCCCTACGTTCTGTTGGTTTGTTTTTTAGATGTTTCAGGAAACACCATACACTTCTCCCGAGTGGTTGTTGGCAATTTACATCCCGCCCATCAGCATAACAAGGCTCCCAGTTCTCCATGGCCTGTTACCTTTCTGGATTTTACACTTTTTTCAGATGGCCCTTTTGACCGGGGGGAAGTGAGACTTCATTGTAATGCAGATTTCCTTTGCAAGCTTGCTTGGTTGGCCAAAAAGGGCGTATGGTTTTTTCCTGAATATATTCAGGAAAAAACGCATACGCCCTTTTTGGCCAAGTGCATCATTGTGGACGTTCTGCCTCTTTTCCTATGCTTTCAATGCAATTCCAGTCTACCTCCTGAAATCGGTTTCCTGCAATTCTGCCCCGCTTTCAAGTCCTCTTGGCAGCCTTACTTCAGTCTATTTTTGGACGATAGCTGTCATTTATAACTCTGCAGGTTTGTGAATTACAGTGCCCCTGAGCTCCTTTCTTCAACTCGCTTTCTTGTGACCTGGCCGCAACACCGCAGGATGGCTTCAGGCCCTAATCTGATTCCGGCACGGCACGCTGATCCTTTGGTTATTTCCTCTTCCTGGTGGGAAATGAGAGTTAAATTTGCCCGTCCAGACACCTCCAGCTAGCCTCTCATTGGTTCTCGCTATTCCTGTTCATCTTCCGCAGAAATTGCAAACTGGG
Source organism: Stenella coeruleoalba (assembly GCF_951394435.1). Classification (NCBI taxonomy): domain Eukaryota; kingdom Metazoa; phylum Chordata; class Mammalia; order Artiodactyla; family Delphinidae; genus Stenella; species Stenella coeruleoalba. Next base: position 2,255,578 of record NW_027646269.1, read on the forward strand.
CCAAACAGGAGGTTAAAGGGACTGACTCTCCAAGTGGGGAGAGTGTTAGTAAAGCATCTGGAATGTTGCACCCGAGTACCAGGGGAGGAAAACTGAGACATATTTGAACACGTCTCCCATTCACATGGTTGATCATACTTGGGTTCCACATGCATGTTTTAGCTGAAGGAAGAATACCTTAAACCTGGAGAGTTAAGACCCGTGTAATGGGTACCATGCAATATGACTTCAAAGGGTCTTCATTTGCTCACCGAACCTCTCCAATCCTATCACTGCTGCGTTTATGCCCCTGTACACATGCTTGATTCTCTTTCGGAGACATAGCAATCCATAGGTTTTAAGATACTTACAAGTCAGGTACATTCTTAAGCGTTTAATATGCGGTGTTGAGTCCATTTCGTTGAGCAAGGAGTAGCTCTTGTCTATTCCATATTTGGCTTAAGGAACTTTATCTGTGCTCATTTCAATCTCTGGTTTTATGCAGCACCCCAACTCACCTTTACCCTTAAGCAAGCATAAGTTGTCTTTCTAAATTTGAGACCCTGTTCTGTTCTGTAATTCAGTTCCTGTGTCGCCAAGTTTCCATTCCATGTATTACTGATATCTGATGATGTTTCTTTTTCTGTGTGACTTATTTCAGTTAGAATCATCATACCTGAATCCACTCATTGTGCTGCTAAGGGCCTGATGACATAGATTTCATTGCTGAGTGATATTGCTTTGTAAGTGAATACCACAACTTCTTTATCCATTTTTCACTTTCTGCGATGTTGAACTTGTACTGTAAACGAGGTTCTTGTAAACAGAGCCGTTCCAAACTTTGGGGAGCTGTGTCTTTTTGATTTTAATTTCCCTAAGCTATAGGACCATAAGTGGAAGTGCCCTAGGCTCTGTTGCTTTGTTTTTTAGATGTTTCAGGAAACACCATACACTTCTCCCAAGTGTCTGTTGGCAATTTACATACCGCCCTTCAGCATAACAAGGCTCCCAGTTCTCAATGGCCTGTTGCCTTTCTGGATTTTACACTTTTTTCAGATGGCCCTTTTGACCGGGGGGAAGTGAGACTTCATTGTAGTGCAGATTTCCTTTGCAAGCTTGCTTGGTTGGCCAAAAAGGGCGTATGCGTTTTTTCCTGAATATATTCAGGAAAAAACGCATACGCCCTTTTTGGCCAAGTGCATCATTGTGGACGTTCTGCCTCTTTTCCTATGCTTTCAATGCAATTCCAGTCTACCTCCTGAAATCGGTTTCCTGCAATTCTGCCCCGCTTTCAAGTCCTCTTGGCAGCCTTACTTCAGTCTATTTTTGGACGATAGCTGTCATTTATAACTCTGCAGGTTTGTGAATTACAGTGCCCCTGAGCTCCTTTCTTCAACTCGCTTTCTTGTGACCTGGCCGCAACACCGCAGGATGGCTTCAGGCCCTAATCTGGTTCTGGGCCGGCATGCTGAGCCTTTGGTTAATTCCTCTTCCTGGTGGGAAATGAGAGTTAAATTTGCCCGTCCAGACACCTCCAGCTAGCCTCTCATTGGTTCTCGCTATTCCTGTTCATCTTCCGCAGAAATTGCTAACTGGGCCAAACAGGAGGTTAAAGGGACTGACTCTCCAAGTGGGGAGAGTGTTAGTAAAGCGTCTGGAATGTTGCACCCGAGTACCAGGGGAGGAAAACTGAGACATATTTGAACACGTCTCCCGATCACATGGTTGATCATACTCTAGGTTCCACATGCATGTTTTAGCTGAAGGAAGAATACCTTAAACCTGGGTAGTTGAAACCCGTGGAATGGGTACCATGCAATATGACTTCAAAGGGTCTTCATCTGCTCACCGAACCTCTCCAATCCTATCACTGCTGCGTTTATGCCCCTGTACACATGCTTGATTCTCTTTCGGAGACATAGCAATCCATAGGTTTTAAGATACTTACTAGTCAGGTACATTCTTAGGCGTTTAATATGCGGTGTTGAGTCCATTTCGTTGAGCAAGGAGTAGCTCTTGTCTATTCCATATTTGGCTTAAGGAACTTTATCTGTGCTCATTTCAATCTCTGGTTTTATGCAGCACCCCAACTCACCTTTACCCTTAAGCAAGAATACGTTGGTTTTCTAAATTTGAGACCCTGTTCTGTTCTGTAATTCAGTTCCTGTGTAGCCAAGTTTACATTCCGTGTATTACTGATATCTTATGATGTTTCTTTTTCTGTGTGACTTATTTCAGTTAGAATCATCATACCTGAATCCACTCATTGTGCTGCTAAGGGCCTGATGACACAGATTTCATTGCTGAGTGATATTGCTTTGTAAGTAAATACCACAACTTCTTTATCCATTTTTCACTTTCTGCGATGTTGAACTTGTACTGTAAACGAGGTTCTTGTAAACAGAGCCGTTCCAAACTTTGGGGTGGCTGTGTCTTTTTGATTTTAATTTCCCTAAGCTATAGGACCAAGAGTGGAAGTGCCCTAGGTTCTGTTGGTTTGTTTTTTAGATGTTTCAGGAAACACCATACACTTCTCCCGAGTGGTTGTAGGCAATTTACATCCCGCCCATCAGCATAACAAGGCTCCCAGTTCTCCATGGCCTGTCCTGCCTTTCTGGATTTTACACGTTTTTCAGATGGCCCTTTTGACCGGGGGGAAGTGAGACTTCATTGTAGTGCAGATTTCCTTTGCAAGCTTGCTTGGTTGGCCAAAAAGGGCGTATGCGTTTTTTCCTGAATATATTCAGGAAAAAACGCATACGCCCTTTTTGGCCAAGTGCATCATTGTGGACGTTCTGCCTCTTTTCCTATGCTTTCAATGCAATTCCAGTCTACCTCCTGAAATCGGTTTCCTGCAATTCTGCCCCGCTTTCAAGTCCTCTTGGCAGCCTTACTTCAGTCTATTTTTGGACGATAGCTGTCATTTATAACTCTGCAGGTTTGTGAATTACAGTGCCCCTGAGCTCCTTTCTTCAACTCGCTTTCTTGTGACCTGGCCGCAACACCGCAGGATGGCTTCAGGCCCTAATCTGGTTCCGGCCCGGCATGCTGAGCCTTTGGTTAATTCCTCTTCCTGGTGGGAAATGAGAGTTAAATTTGCCCGTCCAGACACCTCCAGCTAGCCTCTCATTGGTTCTCGCTATTCCTGTTCATCTTCCGCAGAAATTGCAAACTGGGCCAAACAGGAGGTTAAAGGGACTGACTCTCCAAGTGGGGAGAGTGTTAGTAAAGCGTCTGGAATGTTGCACCCGAGTACCAGGGGAGGAAAACTGAGACATATTTGAACACGTCTCCCGATCACATGGTTGATCATACTCTAGGTTCCACATGCATGTTTTAGCTGAAGGAAGAATACCTTAAACCTGGGTAGTTGAAACCCGTGGAATGGGTACCATGCAATATGACTTCAAAGGGTCTTCATTTGCTCACCGAACCTCTCCAATCCTATCACTGCTGCGTTTATGCCCCTGTACACACGCTTGATTCTCTTTTGGAGACATAGCAATTCATAGGTTTTAAGATACTTACTAGTCAGGTACATTCTTAGGCGTTTAATATGGGGTGTTGAGTCCATTTCGTTGAGCAAGGAGTAGCTCTTGTCTATTCCATATTTGGCTTAAGGAACTTTATCTGTGCTCATTTCAATCTCTGGTTTTATGCAGCACCCCAACTCACCTTTCCCCTTAAGCAAGCTTAAGTTGGTTTTCTAAATTTGAGACCCTGTTCTGTTTTGGAATTCAGTTCCTGTGTAGCCAAGTTTACATTCCGTGTATTAGTGATATCTTATGATGTTTCTTTTTCTGTGTGACTTATTTCAGTTAGAATCATCGTACCTGAATCCACTCATTATGGTGCTACGGGCCTGATGACATAGATTTCATTGCTGAGTGATACTGCATTGTACGTAAGTACCACAAGTTCTTTATCCATTTTTCACTTTCTGCGATGTTGAACTTGTACTGTAAACGAGGTTCTTGTAAACAGAGGCGTCCCAAACTTTGGGGTGGCTGTGTCTTTTTGATTTTAATTTCCCTAAGCTATAGGACCATAAGTGGCAGTGCCCTAGGCTCTGTTGCTTTGTTTTTTAGATGTTTCAGGAAACACCATACACTTCTCCCAAGTGTCTGTTGGAAATTTACATCCCGCCCTTCAGCATAACAAGGCTCCCAGTTCTCAATGGCCTGTTGCCTTTCTGGATTTTACACGTTTTTCAGATGGCCCTTTTGACCGGGGGGAAGTGAGACTTCATTGTAGTGCAGATTTCCTTTGCAAGCTTGCTTGGTTGGCCAAAAAGGGCGTATGCGTTTTTTCCTGAATATATTCAGGAAAAAACGCATACGCCCTTTTTGGCCAAGTGCATCATTGTGGACGTTCTGCCTCTTTTCCTATGCTTTCAATGCAATTCCAGTCTACCTCCTGAAATCGGTTTCCTGCAATTCTGCCCCGCTTTCAAGTCCTCTTGGCAGCCTTACTTCAGTCTATTTTTGGACGATAGCTGTCATTTATAACTCTGCAGGTTTGTGAATTACAGTGTCCCTGAGCTCCTTTCTTCAACTCGCTTTCTTGTGACCTGGCCGCAACACCGCAGGATGGCTTCAGGCCCTAATCTGGTTCCGGCCCGGCATGCTGAGCCTTTGGTTAATTCCTCTTCCTGGTGGGAAATGAGAGTTAAATTTGCCCGTCCAGACACCTCCAGCTAGCCTCTCATTGGTTCTTGCTATTCCTTTTCATCTTCCGCAGAAATTGCAAACTGGGCCAAACAGGAGGTTAAAGGGACTGACTCTCCAAGTCGGGAGAGTGTTAGTAAAGCGTCTGGAATGTTGCACCCGAGTACCAGGGGAGGAAAACTGAGACATATTTGAACACGTCTCCCGATCACATGGTTGATCATACTCTAGGTTCCACATGCATGTTTTAGCTGAAGGAAGAATACCTTAAACCTGGGTAGTTGAAACCCGTGGAATGGGTACCATGCAATATGACTTCAAAGGGTCTTCATTTGCTCACCGAACCTCTCCAATCCTATCACTGCTGCGTTTATGCCCCTGTACACATGCTTGATTCTCTTTCGGAGACATAGCAATCCATAGGTTTTAAGATACTTACTAGTCAGGTACATTCTTAGGCATTTAATATGGGGTGTTGAGTGCATTTTATTGAGCAAGGAGTAGCTCTTGTCTATTCCATATTTGGCTTAAGGAACTTTATCTGTGCTCATTTCAATCTCTGGTTTTATGCAGCACCCCAACTCACCTTTCCCCTTAAGCAAGCATAAGTTGGTTTTCTAAATTTGAGACCCTGTTCTGTTCTGTAATTCAGTTCCTGTGTAGCCAAGTTTACATTCCGTGTACTACTGATATCTTATGATGTTTGTTTTTCTGTGTGACTTACTTCAGTTAGAATCATCATACCTGAATCCACTCATTGTGCTGCTAAGGGCCTGATGACACAGATTTCATTGCTGAGTGATATTGCTTTGTAAGTAAATACCACAACTTCTTTATCCATTTTTCACTTTCTGCGATGTTGAACTTGTAATGTAAACGAGGTTCTTGTAAACAGAGCCGTTCCAAACTTTGGGGTGGCTGTGTCTTTTTGATTTTAATTTCCCTAAGCTATAGGACCATAAGTGGAAGTGCCCTAGGTTCTGTTGCTTTGTTTTTTAGATGTTTCAGGAAACACCATACACTTCTCCCAAGTGTCTGTTGGCAATTTACATCCCGCCCTTCAGCATAACAAGGCTCCCAGTTCTCAATGGCCTGTTGCCTTTCTGGATTTTACACGTTTTTCAGATGGCCCTTTTGACCGGGGGGAAGTGAGACTTCATTGTAGTGCAGATTTCCTTTGCAAGCTTGCTTGGTTGGCCAAAAAGGGCGTATGCGTTTTTTCCTGAATATATTCAGGAAAAAACGCATACGCCCTTTTTGGCCAAGTGCATCATTGTGGACGTTCTGCCTCTTTTCCTATGCTTTCAATGCAATTCCAGTCTACCTCCTGAAATCGGTTTCCTGCAATTCTGCCCCGCTTTCAAGTCCTCTTGGCAGCCTTACTTCAGTCTATTTTTGGACGATAGCTGTCATTTATAACTCTGCAGGTTTGTGAATTACAGTGCCCCTGAGCTCCTTTCTTCAACTCGCTTTCTTGTGACCTGGCCGCAACACCGCAGGATGGCTTCAGGCCCTAATCTGGTTCCGGCCCGGCACGCTGAGACTTTGGTTATTTCCTCTTCCTGTTGGGAAATGAGAGTTAAATTTGCCCATCCAGACACCTCCAGCTAGTCTCTCATTGGTTCTCGCTATTCCTGTTCATCCTCCGCAGAAATTGCAAACTGGGCCAAACAGGAGGTTAAAGGGACTGACTCTCCAAGTCGGGAGAGTGTTAGTAAAGCGTCTGGAATGTTGCACCCGAGTACCAGGGGAGGAAAACTGAGACATATTTGAACACGTCTCCCGTTCACATGGTTGATCATACTCTGGGTTCCAAATGCATGTTTTAGCTGAAGGAAGAATACCTTAAACCTGGAGAGTTGAGACCCGTGGAATGGGTACCATGCAATATGACTTCAAAGGGTCTTCATTTGCTCACCGAACCTCTCCAATCCTATCACTGCTGCGTTTATGCCCCTGTACACACGCTTGATTCTCTTTTGGAGACATAGCAATCCATAGGTTTTAAGATACTTACTAGTCAGGTACATTCTTAGGCGTTTAATACGGGGTGTTGAGTCCATTTCGTTGAGCAAGGAGTAGCTCTTGTCTATTCCATATTTGGCTTAAGGAACTTTATCTGTGCTCATTTCAATCTCTGGTTTTATGCAGCACCCCAACTCACCTTTCCCCTTAAGCAAGCATAAGTTGGTTTTCTAAATTTGAGACCCTGTTCTGTTTTGGAATGCAGTTCCTGTGTAGCCAAGTTTACATTCCGTGTATTAGTGATATCTTATGATGTTTCTTTTTCTGTGTGACTTATTTCAGTTAGAATCATCGTACCTCAATCCACTCATTATGCTGCTACGGGCCTGATGACATAGATTTCATTGCTGAGTGATACTGCATTGTACGTAAGTACCACAAGTTCTTTATCCATTTTTCACTTTCTGTGATATTGAACTTGTACGGTAAACGAGGTTCTTGTAAACGGAGGCGTCCCAAACTTTGGGGTGGCTGTGTCTTTTTGATTTTAATTTCCCTAAGCTATAGGACCATAAGTGGAAGTGCCCTAGGCTCTGTTGCTTTGTTTTTTAGATGTTTCAGGAAACACCATACACTTCTCCGGAGTGGTTGTTTGCAATTTACATCCCGCCCATCAGCATAACAAGGCTCCCAGTTCTCCATGGCCTGTCCTGCCTTTCTGGATTTTACACTTTTTTCAGATGGCCCTTTTGACCGGGGGGAAGTGAGACTTCATTGTAGTGCAGATTTCCTTTGCAAGCTTGCTTGGTTGGCCAAAAAGGGCGTATGCGTTTTTTCCTGAATATATTCAGGAAAAAACGCATACGCCCTTTTTGGCCAAGTGCATCATTGTGGACGTTCTGCCTCTTTTCCTATGCTTTCAATGCAATTCCAGTCTACCTCCTGAAATCGGTTTCCTGCAATTCTGCCCCGCTTTCAAGTCCTCTTGGCAGCCTTACTTCAGTCTATTTTTGGACGATAGCTGTCATTTATAACTCTGCAGGTTTGTGAATTACAGTGCCCCTGAGCTCCTTTCTTCAACTCGCTTTCTTGTGACCTGGCCGCAACACCGCAGGATGGCTTCAGGCCCTAATCTGGTTCCGGCACGGCACGCTGAGCCTTTGGTTAATTCCTCTTCCTGGTGGGAAATGAGAGTTAAATTTGCCCGTCCAGACACCTCCAGCTAGCCTCTCATTGGTTCTCGGTATTCCTGTTCATCTTCCGCAGAAATTGCAAACTGGGCCAAACAGGAGGTTAAAGGGACTGACTCTCCAAGTGGGGAGAGTGTTAGTAAAGCGTCTGGAATGTTGCACCCGAGTACCAGGGGAGGAAAACTGAGACATATTTGAACACGTCTCCCGATCACATGGTTGATCATACTCTAGGTTCCACATGCATGTTTTAGCTGAAGGAAGAATACCTTAAACCTGGAGAGTTGAGACCCGTGTAATGGGTACCATGCAATATGTCTTCAAAGGGTTTTCATTTGCTCACCGAACCTCTCCAATCCTATCACTGCTGCATTTATGCCCCTGTACACATGCTTGATTCTCTTTCAGAGACATAGCAATCCATAGGTTTTAAGATACTTACTAGTCAGGTACATTCTTAGGCGTTTAATATGCGGTGTTGAGTCCATTTCGTTGAGCAAGGAGTAGCTCTTGTCTATTCCATATTTGACTTAAGGAACTTTATCTGTGCTCATTTCAATCTCTGGTTTTATGCAGCACCCCAACTCACCTTTACCCTTAAGCAAGCATAAGTTGGTTTTCTAAATTTGAGACCCTGTTCTGTTCTGTAATTCAGTTCCTGTGTAGCCAAGTTTACATTCCGTGTATTACTGATATCTTATGATGTTTCTTTTTCTGTGTGACTTATTTCAGTTACAATCATCATACCTGAATCCACTCATTGTGATGCTAAGGGCCTGATAACATAGATTTCATTGCTGAGTGATATTGCTTTGTAAGTAAATACCACAACGTCTTTATCCATTTTTCACTTTCTGCGATGTTGAACTTGTACTGTAAACGAGGTTCTTGTAAACAGAGGCGTCCCAAACTTTGGGGTGGCTGTGTCTTTTTGATTTTAATTTCCCTAAGCTATAGGACCATAAGTGGCAGTGCCCTAGGCTCTGTTGCTTTGTTTTTTAGATGTTTCAGGAAACACCATACACTTCTCCCGAGTGTCTGTTGGCAATTTACATCCCGCCCATCAGCATAACAAGGCTCCCAGTTCTCCATGGCCTGTCCTGCCTTTCTGGATTTTACACTTTTTTCAGATGGCCCTTTTGACCGGGGGGAAGTGAGACTTCATTGTAGTGCAGATTTCCTTTGCAAGCTTGCTTGGTTGGCCAAAAAGGGCGTATGCGTTTTTTCCTGAATATATTCAGGAAAAAACGCATACGCCCTTTTTGGCCAAGTGCATCATTGTGGACGTTCTGCCTCTTTTCCTATGCTTTCAATGCAATTCCAGTCTACCTCCTGAAATCGGTTTCCTGCAATTCTGCCCCGCTTTCAAGTCCTCTTGGCAGCCTTACTTCAGTCTATTTTTGGACGATAGCTGTCATTTATAACTCTGCAGGTTTGTGAATTACAGTGTCCCTGAGCTCCTTTCTTCAACTCGCTTTCTTGTGACCTGGCCGCAACACCGCAGGATGGCTTCAGGCCCTAATCTGGTTCCGGCCCGGCATGCTGAGCCTTTGGTTAATTCCTCTTCCTGGTGGGAAATGAGAGTTAAATTTGCCCGTCCAGACACCTCCAGCTAGCCTCTCATTGGTTCTTGCTATTCCTTTTCATCTTCCGCAGAAATTGCAAACTGGGCCAAACAGGAGGTTAAAGGGACTGACTCTCCAAGTCGGGAGAGTGTTAGTAAAGCGTCTGGAATGTTGCACCCGAGTACCAGGGGAGGAAAACTGAGACATATTTGAACACGTCTCCCGATCACATGGTTGATCATACTCTAGGTTCCACATGCATGTTTTAGCTGAAGGAAGAATACCTTAAACCTGGGTAGTTGAAACCCGTGGAATGGGTACCATGCAATATGACTTCAAAGGGTCTTCATTTGCTCACCGAACCTCTCCAATCCTATCACTGCTGCGTTTATGCCCCTGTACACATGCTTGATTCTCTTTCGGAGACATAGCAATCCATAGGTTTTAAGATACTTACTAGTCAGGTACATTCTTAGGCATTTAATATGGGGTGTTGAGTGCATTTTATTGAGCAAGGAGTAGCTCTTGTCTATTCCATATTTGGCTTAAGGAACTTTATCTGTGCTCATTTCAATCTCTGGTTTTATGCAGCACCCCAACTCACCTTTCCCCTTAAGCAAGCATAAGTTGGTTTTCTAAATTTGAGACCCTGTTCTGTTCTGTAATTCAGTTCCTGTGTAGCCAAATTTACATTCCGTGTATTACTGATATCTTATGATGTTTCTTTTTCTGTGTGACTTATTTCAGTTAGAATCATCATACCTGAATCCACTCATTGTGCTGCTAAGGGCCTGATGACACAGATTTCATTGCTGAGTGATATTGCTTTGTAAGTAAATACCACAACTTCTTTATCCATTTTTCACTTTCTGCGATGTTGAACTTGTACTGTAAACGAGGTTCTTGTAAACAGAGCCGTTCCAAACTTTGGGGTGGCTGTGTCTTTTTGATTTTAATTTCCCTAAGCTATAGGACCATAAGTGGAAGTGCCCTAGGTTCTGTTGCTTTGTTTTTTAGATGTTTCAGGAAACACCATAAACTTCTCCCGAGTGGTTGTTGGCAATTTACATCCCGCCCATCAGCATAACAAGGCTCCCAGTTCTCCATGGCCTGTCCTGCCTTTCTGGATTTTACACTTTTTTCAGATGGCCCTTTTGACTGGGGGGAAGTGAGACTTCATTGTAGTGCAGATTTCCTTTGCAAGCTTGCTTGGTTGGCCAAAAAGGGCGTATGCGTTTTTTCCTGAATATATTCAGGAAAAAACGCATACGCCCTTTTTGGCCAAGTGCATCATTGTGGACGTTCTGCCTCTTTTCCTATGCTTTCAATGCAATTCCAGTCTACCTCCTGAAATCAGTTTCCTGCAATTCTGCCCCGCTTTCAAGTCCTCTTGGCAGCCTTACTTCAGTCTATTTTTGGACGATAGCTGTCATTTATAACTCTGCAGGTTTGTGAATTACAGTGCCCCTGAGCTCCTTTCTTCAACTCGCTTTCTTGTGACCTGGCCGCAACACCGCAGGATGGCTTCAGGCCCTAATCTGGTTCCGGCCCGGCACGCTGAGCCTTTGGTTATTTCCTCTTCCTGTTGGGAAATGAGAGTTAAATTTGCCCATCCAGACACCTCCAGCTAGTCTCTCATTGGTTCTCGCTATTCCTGTTCATCCTCCGCAGAAATTGCAAACTGGGCCAAACAGGAGGTTAAAGGGACTGACTCTCCAAGTCGGGAGAGTGTTAGTAAAGCGTCTGGAATGTTGCACCCGAGTACCAGGGGAGGAAAACTGAGACATATTTGAACACGTCTCCCGTTCACATGGTTGATCATACTCTGGGTTCCAAATGCATGTTTTAGCTGAAGGAAGAATACCTTAAACCTGGAGAGTTGAGACCCGTGGAATGGGTACCATGCAATATGACTTCAAAGGGTCTTCATTTGCTCACCGAACCTCTCCAATCCTATCACTGCTGCGTTTATTCCCCTGTACACACGCTTGATTCTCTTTTGGAGACATAGCAATCCATAGGTTTTAAGATACTTACTAGTCAGGTACATTCTTAGGCGTTTAATACGGGGTGTTGAGTCCATTTCGTTGAACAAGGAGTAGCTCTTGTCTATTCCATATTTGGCTTAAGGAACTTTATCTGTGCTCATTTCAATCTCTGGTTTTATGCAGCACCCCAACTCACCTTTCCCCTTAAGCAAGCATAAGTTGGTTTTCTAAATTTGAGACCCTGTTCTGTTTTGGAATGCAGTTCCTGTGTAGCCAAGTTTACATTCCGTGTATTAGTGATATCTTATGATGTTTCTTTTTCTGTGTGACTTATTTCAGTTAGAATCATCGTACCTGAATCCACTCATTATGCTGCTACGGGCCTGATGACATAGATTTCATTGCTGAGTGATACTGCATTGTACGTAAGTACCACAAGTTCTTTATCCATTTTTCACTTTCTGTGATATTGAACTTGTACGGTAAACGAGGTTCTTGTAAACGGAGGCGTCCCAAACTTTGGGGTGGCTGTGTCTTTTTGATTTTAATTTCCCTAAGCTATAGGACCATAAGTGGAAGTGCCCTAGGCTCTGTTGCTTTGTTTTTTAGATGTTTCAGGAAACACCATACACTTCTCTGGAGTGGTTGTTTGCAATTTACATCCCGCCCATCAGCATAACAAGGCTCCCAGTTCTCCATGGCCTGTCCTGCCTTTCTGGATTTTACACTTTTTTCAGATGGCCCTTTTGACCGGGGGGAAGTGAGACTTCATTGTAGTGCAGATTTCCTTTGCAAGCTTGCTTGGTTGGCCAAAAAGGGCGTATGCGTTTTTTCCTGAATATATTCAGGAAAAAACGCATACGCCCTTTTTGGCCAAGTGCATCATTGTGGACGTTCTGCCTCTTTTCCTATGCTTTCAATGCAATTCCAGTCTACCTCCTGAAATCGGTTTCCTGCAATTCTGCCCCGCTTTCAAGTCCTCTTGGCAGCCTTACTTCAGTCTATTTTTGGACGATAGCTGTCATTTATAACTCTGCAGGTTTGTGAATTACAGTGCCCCTGAGCTCCTTTCTTCAACTCGCTTTCTTGTGACCTGGCCGCAACACCGCAGGATGGCTTCAGGCCCTAATCTGGTTCCGGCACGGCACGCTGAGCCTTTGGTTAATTCCTCTTCCTGGTGGGAAATGAGAGTTAAATTTGCCCGTCCAGACACCTCCAGCTAGCCTCTCATTGGTTCTCGCTATTCCTGTTCATCTTCCGCAGAAATTGCAAACTGGGCCAAACAGGAGGTTAAAGGGACTGACTCTCCAAGTGGGGAGAGTGTTAGTAAAGCGTCTGGAATGTTGCACCCGAGTACCAGGGGAGGAAAACTGAGACATATTTGAACACGTCTCCCGATCACATGGTTGATCATACTCTAGGTTCCACATGCATGTTTTAGCTGAAGGAAGAATACCTTAAACCTGGAGAGTTGAGACCCGTGTAATGGGTACCATGCAATATGTCTTCAAAGGGTTTTCATTTGCTCACCGAACCTCTCCAATCCTATCACTGCTGCATTTATGCCCCTGTACACATGCTTGATTCTCTTTCAGAGACATAGCAATCCATAGGTTTTAAGATACTTACTAGTCAGGTACATTCTTAGGCGTTTAATATGCGGTGTTGAGTCCATTTTGTTGAGCAAGGAGTAGCTCTTGTCTATTCCATATTTGACTTAAGGAACTTTATCTGTGCTCATTTCAATCTCTGGTTTTATGCAGCACCCCAACTCACCTTTACCCTTAAGCAAGCATAAGTTGGTTTTCTAAATTTTAGACCCTGTTCTGTTCTGTAATTCAGTTCCTGTGTAGCCAAGTTTACATTCCGTGTATTACTGATATCTTATGATGTTTCTTTTTCTGTGTGACTTATTTCAGTTAGAATCATCATACCTGAATCCACTCATTGTGATGCTAAGGGCCTGATAACATAGATTTCATTGCTGAGTGATATTGCTTTGTAAGTAAATACCACAACGTCTTTATCCATTTTTCACTTTCTGCGATGTTGAACTTGTACTGTAAACGAGGTTCTTGTAAACAGAGGCGTCCCAAACTTTGGGGTGGCTGTGTCTTTTTGATTTTAATTTCCCTAAGCTATAGGACCATAAGTGGCAGTGCCCTAGGCTCTGTTGCTTTGTTTTTTAGATGTTTCAGGAAACACCATACACTTCTCCCGAGTGTCTGTTGGCAATTTACATCCCGCCCATCAGCATAACAAGGCTCCCAGTTCTCCATGGCCTGTCCTGCCTTTCTGGATTTTACACTTTTTTCAGATGGCCCTTTTGACCGGGGGGAAGTGAGACTTCATTGTAGTGCAGATTTCCTTTGCAAGCTTGCTTGGTTGGCCAAAAAGGGCGTATGCGTTTTTTCCTGAATATATTCAGGAAAAAACACATACGCCCTTTTTGGCCAAGTGCATCATTGTGGACGTTCTGCCTCTTTTCCTATGCTTTCAATGCATTTCCAGTCTACCTCCTGAAATCGGTTTCCTGCAATTCTGCCCCGCTTTCAAGTCCTCTTGGCAGCCTTACTTCAGTCTATTTTTGGACGATAGCTGTCATTTATAACTCTGCAGGTTTGTGAATTACAGTGTCCCTGAGCTCCTTTCTTCAACTCGCTTTCTTGTGACCTGGCCGCAACACCGCAGGATGGCTTCAGGCCCTAATCTGGTTCCGGCCCGGCATGCTGAGCCTTTGGTTAATTCCTCTTCCTGGTGGGAAATGAGAGTTAAATTTGCCCGTCCAGACACCTCCAGCTAGCCTCTCATTGGTTCTCGCTATTCCTTTTCATCTTCCACAGAAATTGCAAACTGGGCCAAACAGGAGGTTAAAGGGACTGACTCTCCAAGTCGGGAGAGTGTTAGTAAAGCGTCTGGAATGTTGCACCCGAGTACCAGGGGAGGAAAACTGAGACATATTTGATCACGTCTCCCGATCACATGGTTGATCATACTCTAGGTTCCACATGCATGTTTTAGCTGAAGGAAGAATACCTTAAACCTGGGTAGTTGAAACCCGTGGAATGGGTACCATGCAATATGACTTCAAAGGGTCTTCATTTGCTCACCGAACCTCTCCAATCCTATCACTGCTGCGTTTATGCCCCTGTACACATGCTTGATTCTCTTTCGGAGACATAGCAATCCATAGGTTTTAAGATACTTACTAGTCAGGTACATTCTTAGGCATTTAATATGGGGTGTTGAGTCCATTTCGTTGAGCAAGGAGTAGCTCTTGTCTATTCCATATTTGGCTTAAGGAACTTTATCTGTGCTCATTTCAATCTCTGGTTTTATGTAGCACCCCAACTCACCTTTCCCCTTAAGCAAGCATAAGTTGGTTTTCTAAATTTGAGACCCTGTTCTGTTCTGTAATTCAGTTCCTGTGTAGCCAAATTTACATTCCGTGTATTACTGATATCTTATGATGTTTCTTTTTCTGTGTGACTTATTTCAGTTAGAATCATCATACCTGAATCCACTCATTGTGCTGCTAAGGGCCTGATGACACAGATTTCATTGCTGAGTGATATTGCTTTGTAAGTAAATACCACAACTTCTTTATCCATTTTTCACTTTCTGCGATGTTGAACTTGTACTGTAAACGAGGTTCTTGTAAACAGAGCCGTTCCAAACTTTGGGGTGGCTGTTTCTTTTTGATTTTAATTTCCGTAAGCTATAGGACCATAAGTGGAAGTGCCCTAGGTTCTGTTGCTTTGTTTTTTAGATGTTTCAGGAAACACCATACACTTCTCCCGAGTGGTTGTTGGCAATTTACATCCCGCCCATCAGCATAACAAGGCTCCCAGTTCTCCATGGCCTGTCCTGCCTTTCTGGATTTTACACTTTTTTCAGATGGCCCTTTTGACCGGGGGGAAGTGAGACTTCATTGTAGTGCAGATTTCCTTTGCAAGCTTGCTTGGTTGGCCAAAAAGGGCGTATGCGTTTTTTCCTGAATATATTCAGGAAAAAACGCATACGCCCTTTTTGGCCAAGTGCATCATTGTGGACGTTCTGCCTCTTTTCCTATGCTTTCAATGCAATTCCAGTCTACCTCCTGAAATCGGTTTCCTGCAATTCTGCCCTGCTTTCAAGTCCTCTTGGCAGCCTTACTTCAGTCTATTTTTGGACGATAGCTGTCATTTATAACTCTGCAGGTTTGTGAATTACAGTGCCCCTGAGCTCCTTTCTTCAACTCGCTTTCTTTTTAGCTGGCCGCAACACCGAAGGATGGCTTCAGGCCCTAATCTGGTTCCGGCACGGCACGCTGAGCCTTTGGTTAATTCCTCTTCCTGGTGGGAAATGAGAGTTAAATTTGCCCGTCCAGACACCTCCAGCTAGCCTCTCATTGGTTCTCGCTATTCCTGTTCATCTTCCGCAGAAATTGCAAACTGGGCCAAACAGGAGGTTAAAGGGACTGACTCTCCAAGTGGGGAGAGTGTTAGTAAAGCGTCTGGAATGTTGCACCCGAGTACCAGGGGAGGAAAACTGAGACATATTTGAACACGTCTCCCGATCACATGGTTGATCATACTCTAGGTTCCACATGCATGTTTTAGCTGAAGGAAGAATACCTTAAACCTGGAGAGTTGAGACCCGTGTAATGGGTACCATGCAATATGTCTTAAAAGGGTCTTCATTTGCTCACCGAAACTCTCCAATCCTATCACTGCTGCATTTATGCCCCTGTACACATGCTTGATTCTCTTTCAGACACATAGCAATCCATAGGTTTTAAGATACTTACTAGTCAGGTACATTCTTAGGCGTTTAATATGCGGTGTTGAGTCCATTTCGTTGAGCAAGGAGTAGCTCTTGTCTATTCCATATTTGACTTAAGGAACTTTATCTGTGCTCATTTCAATCTCTGGTTTTATGCAGCACCCCAACTCACCTTTACCCTTAAGCAAGCATAAGTTGGTTTTCTAAATTTTAGACCCTGTTCTGTTCTGTAATTCAGTTCCTGTGTAGCCAAGTTTACATTCCGTGTATTACTGATATCTTATGATGTTTCTTTTTCTGTGTGACTTATTTCAGTTAGAATCATCATACCTGAATCCACTCATTGTGATGCTAAGGGCCTGATAACATAGATTTCATTGCTGAGTGATATTGCTTTGTAAGTAAATACCACAACGTCTTTATCCATTTTTCACTTTCTGCGATGTTGAACTTGTACTGTAAACGAGGTTCTTGTAAACAGAGGCGTCCCAAACTTTGGGGTGGCTGTGTCTTTTTGATTTTAATTTCCCTAAGCTATAGGACCATAAGTGGCAGTGCCCTAGGCTCTGTTGCTTTGTTTTTTAGATGTTTCAGGAAACACCATACACTTCTCCCGAGTGTCTGTTGGCAATTTACATCCCGCCCATCAGCATAACAAGGCTCCCAGTTCTCCATGGCCTGTCCTGCCTTTCTGGATTTTACACTTTTTTCAGATGGCCCTTTTGACCGGGGGGAAGTGAGACTTCATTGTAGTGCAGATTTCCTTTGCAAGCTTGCTTGGTTGGCCAAAAAGGGCGTATGCGTTTTTTCCTGAATATATTCAGGAAAAAACACATACGCCCTTTTTGGCCAAGTGCATCATTGTGGACGTTCTGCCTCTTTTCCTATGCTTTCAATGCATTTCCAGTCTACCTCCTGAAATCGGTTTCCTGCAATTCTGCCCCGCTTTCAAGTCCTCTTGGCAGCCTTACTTCAGTCTATTTTTGGACGATAGCTGTCATTTATAACTCTGCAGGTTTGTGAATTACAGTGTCCCTGAGCTCCTTTCTTCAACTCGCTTTCTTGTGACCTGGCCGCAACACCGCAGGATGGCTTCAGGCCCTAATCTGGTTCCGGCCCGGCATGCTGAGCCTTTGGTTAATTCCTCTTCCTGGTGGGAAATGAGAGTTAAATTTGCCCGTCCAGACACCTCCAGCTAGCCTCTCATTGGTTCTCGCTATTCCTTTTCATCTTCCACAGAAATTGCAAACTGGGCCAAACAGGAGGTTAAAGGGACTGACTCTCCAAGTCGGGAGAGTGTTAGTAAAGCGTCTGGAATGTTGCACCCGAGTACCAGGGGAGGAAAACTGAGACATATTTGATCACGTCTCCCGATCACATGGTTGATCATACTCTAGGTTCCACATGCATGTTTTAGCTGAAGGAAGAATACCTTAAACCTGGGTAGTTGAAACCCGTGGAATGGGTACCATGCAATATGACTTCAAAGGGTCTTCATTTGCTCACCGAACCTCTCCAATCCTATCACTGCTGCGTTTATGCCCCTGTACACATGCTTGATTCTCTTTCGGAGACATAGCAATCCATAGGTTTTAAGATACTTACTAGTCAGGTACATTCTTAGGCATTTAATATGGGGTGTTGAGTCCATTTCGTTGAGCAAGGAGTAGCTCTTGTCTATTCCATATTTGGCTTAAGGAACTTTATCTGTGCTCATTTCAATCTCTGGTTTTATGCAGCACCCCAACTCACCTTTCCCCTTAAGCAAGCATAAGTTGGTTTTCTAAATTTGAGACCCTGTTCTGTTCTGTAATTCAGTTCCTGTGTAGCCAAATTTACATTCCGTGTATTACTGATATCTTATGATGTTTCTTTTTCTGTGTGACTTATTTCAGTTAGAATCATCATACCTGAATCCACTCATTGTGCTGCTAAGGGCCTGATGACACAGATTTCATTGCTGAGTGATATTGCTTTGTAAGTAAATACCACAACTTCTTTATCCATTTTTCACTTTCTGCGATGTTGAACTTGTACTGTAAACGAGATTCTTGTAAACAGAGCCGTTCCAAACTTTGGGGTGGCTGTGTCTTTTTGATTTTAATTTCCCTAAGCTATAGGACCATAAGTGGAAGTGCCCTAGGTTCTGTTGCTTTGTTTTTTAGATGTTTCAGGAAACACCATACACTTCTCCCGAGTGGTTGTTGGCAATTTACATCCCGCCCATCAGCATAACAAGGCTCCCAGTTCTCCATGGCCTGTCCTGCCTTTCTGGATTTTACACTTTTTTCAGATGGCCCTTTTGACCGGGGGGAAGTGAGACTTCATTGTAGTGCAGATTTCCTTTGCAAGCTTGCTTGGTTGGCCAAAAAGGGCGTATGCGTTTTTTCCTGAATATATTCAGGAAAAAACGCATACGCCCTTTTTGGCCAAGTGCATCATTGTGGACGTTCTGCCTCTTTTCCTATGCTTTCAATGCAATTCCAGTCTACCTCCTGAAATCGGTTTCCTGCAATTCTGCCCCGCTTTCAAGTCCTCTTGGCAGCCTTACTTCAGTCTATTTTTGGACGATAGCTGTCATTTATAACTCTGCAGGTTTGTGAATTACAGTGCCCCTGAGCTCCTTTCTTCAACTCGCTTTCTTTTGAGCTGGCCGCAACACCGCAGGATGGCTTCAGGCCCTAATCTGGTTCCGGTACGGCACGCTGAGCCTTTGGTTAATTCCTCTTCCTGGTGGGAAATGAGAGTTAAATTTGCCCGTCCAGACACCTCCAGCTAGCCTCTCATTGGTTCTCGCTATTCCTGTTCATCTTCCGCAGAAATTGCAAACTGGGCCAAACAGGAGGTTAAAGGGACTGACTCTCCAAGTGGGGAGAGTGTTAGTAAAGCGTCTGGAATGTTGCACCCGAGTACCAGGGGAGGAAAACTGAGACATATTTGAACACGTCTCCCGATCACATGGTTGATCATACTCTAGGTTCCACATACATGTTTTAGCTGAAGGAAGAATACCTTAAACCTGGAGAGTTGAGACCCGTGTAATGGGTACCATGCAATATGTCTTCAAAGGGTCTTCATTTGCTCACCGAACCTTTCCAATCCTATCACTGCTGCATTTATGCCCCTGTACACATGCTTGATTCTCTTTCAGAGACATAGCAATCCATAGGTTTTAAGATACTTACTAGTCAGGTACATTCTTAGGCGTTTAATATGCGGTGTTGAGTCCATTTCGTTGAGCAAGGAGTAGCTCTTGTCTATTCCATATTTGACTTAAGGAACTTTATCTGTGCTCATTTCAATCTCTGGTTTTATGCAGCACCCCAACTCACCTTTACCCTTAAGCAAGCATAAGTTGGTTTTCTAAATTTTAGACCCTGTTCTGTTCTGTAATTCAGTTCCTGTGTAGCCAAGTTTACATTCCGTGTATTACTGATATCTTATGATGTTTCTTTTTCTGTGTGACTTATTTCAGTTAGAATCATCATACCTGAATCCACTCATTGTGATGCTAAGGGCCTGATGACATAGATTTCATTGCTGAGTGATATTGCTTTGTAAGTAAATACCACAACGTCTTTATCCATTTTTCACTTTCTGCGATGTTGAACTTGTACTGTAAACGAGGTTCTTGTAAACAGAGCCGTTCCAAACTTTGGGGTGGCTGTGTCTTTTTGATTTTAATTTCCCTAAGCTATAGGACCATAAGTGGCAGTGCCCTAGGCTCTGTTGCTTTGTTTTTTAGATGTTTCAGGAAACACCATACACTTCTCCCCAGTGTCTGTTGGCAATTTACATCCCGCCCATCAGCATAACAAGGCTCCCAGTTCTCCATGGCCTGTCCTGCCTTTCTGGATTTTACACTTTTTTCAGATGGCCCTTTTGACCGGGGGGAAGTGAGACTTCATTGTAGTGCAGATTTCCTTTGCAAGCTTGCTTGGTTGGCCAAAAAGGGCGTATGCGTTTTTTCCTGAATATATTCAGGAAAAAACGCATACGCCCTTTTTGGCCAAGTGCATCATTGTGGACGTTCTGCCTCTTTTCCTATGCTTTCAATGCAATTCCAGTCTACCTCCTGAAATCGGTTTCCTGCAATTCTGCCCCGCTTTCAAGTCCTCTTGGCAGCCTTACTTCAGTCTATTTTTGGACGATAGCTGTCATTTATAACTCTGCAGGTTTGTGAATTACAGTGCCCCTGAGCTCCTTTCTTCAACTCGCTTTCTTGTGACCTGGCCGCAACACCGCAGGATGGCTTCAGGCCCTAATCTGGTTCCGGCCCGGCATGCTGAGCCTTTGGTTAATTCCTCTTCCTGGTGGGAAATGAGAGTTAAATTTGCCCGTCCAGACACCTCCAGCTAGCCTCTCATTGGTTCTTGCTATTCCTTTTCATCTTCCGCAGAAATTGCAAACTGGGCCAAACAGGAGGTTAAAGGGACTGACTCTCCAAGTCGGGAGAGTGTTAGTAAAGCGTCTGGAATGTTGCACCCGAGTACCAGGGGAAGAAAACTGAGACATATTTGAACACGTCTCCCGATCACATGGTTGATCATACTTGGGTTCCACATGCATGTTTTAGCTGAAGGAAGAATACCTTAAACCTGGGTAGTTGAAACCCGTGGAATGGGTACCATGCAATATGACTTCAAAGGGTCTTCATTTGCTCACCGAACCTCTCCAATCCTATCACTGCTGCCATTATGCCCCTGTACACATGCTTGATTCTCTTTCGGAGACATAGCAATCCATAGGTTTTAAGATACTTACTAGTCAGGTACATTCTTAGGCATTTAATATGGGGTGTTGAGTCCATTTCGTTGAGCAAGGAGTAGCTCTTGTCTATTCCATATTTGGCTTAAGGAACTTTATCTGTGCTCATTTCAATCTCTGGTTTTATGCAGCACCCCAACTCACCTTTCCCCTTAAGCAAGCATAAGTTGGTTTTCTAAATTTGAGACCCTGTTCTGTTCTGTAATTCAGTTCCTGTGTAGCCAAATTTACATTCCGTGTATTACTGATATCTTATGATGTTTCTTTTTCTGTGTGACTTATTTCAGTTAGAATCATCATACCTGAATCCACTCATTGTGCTGCTAAGGGCCTGATGACACAGATTTCATTGCTGAGTGATATTGCTTTGTAAGTAAATACCACAACTTCTTTATCCATTTTTCACTTTCTGCGATGTTGAACTTGTACTGTAAACGAGGTTCTTGTAAACAGAGCCATTCCAAACTTTGGGGTGGCTGTGTCTTTTTGATTTTAATTTCCCTAAGCTATAGGACCATAAGTGGAAGTGCCCTAGGTTCTGTTGCTTTGTTTTTTAGATGTTTCAGGAAACACCATACACTTCTCCCGAGTGGTTGTTGGCAATTTACATCCCGCCCATCAGCATAACAAGGCTCCCAGTTCTCCATGGCCTGTCCTGCCTTTCTGGATTTTACACTTTTTTCAGATGGCCCTTTTGACCGGGGGGAAGTGAGACTTCATTGTAGTGCAGATTTCCTTTGCAAGCTTGCTTGGTTGGCCAAAAAGGGTGTATGCGTTTTTTCCTGAATATATTCAGGAAAAAACGCATACGCCCTTTTTGGCCAAGTGCATCATTGTGGACGTTCTGCCTCTTTTCCTATGCTTTCAATGCAATTCCAGTCTACCTCCTGAAATCGGTTTCCTGCAATTCTGCCCCGCTTTCAAGTCCTCTTGGCAGCCTTACTTCAGTCTATTTTTGGACGATAGCTGTCATTTATAACTCTGCAGGTTTGTGAATTACAGTGCCCCTGAGCTCCTTTCTTCAACTCGCTTTCTTTTGAGCTGGCCGCAACACCGCAGGATGGCTTCAGGCCCTAATCTGGTTCCGGTACGGCATGCTGAGCCTTTGGTTATTTCATCTTCCTGTTGGGAAATGAGAGTTAAATTTGTCCGTCCAGACACCTCCAGCTAGTCTCTCATTGGTTCTCGCTATTCCTGTTCATCCTCCGCAGAAATTGCAAACTGGGCCAAACAGGAGTTTAAAGGGACTGACTCTCCAAGTCGGGAGAGTGTTAGTAAAGCGTCTGGAATGTTGCACCCGAGTACCAGGGGAGGCAAACTGAGACATATTGGAACACGTCTCCCGATCACATGGTTGATCATACTCTGGGTTCCACATGCATGTTTTAGCTGAAGGAAGAATACCTTAAACCTGGAGAGTTGAGACCCGTGGAATGGGTACCATGCAATATGACTTCAAAGTGTCTTCATTTGCTCACCGAACCTCTCCAATCCTATCACTGCTGCGTTTATGCCCCTGTACACACGTTTGATTCTCTTTTGGAGACATAGCAATGCATAGGTTTTAAGATACTTACTAGTCAGGTACATTCTTAGGCGTTTAATATGGGGTGTTGAGTCCATTTCGTTGAGTAAGGAGTAGCTCTTGTCTATTACATATTTGGCTTAAGGAACTTTATCTGTGCTCATTTCAATCTCTGGTTTTATGCAGCACCCCAACTCACCTTTCCCCTTAAGCAAGCATAAGTTGGTTTTCTAAATTTGAGACCCTGTTCTGTTTTGGAATGCAGTTCCTGTGTAGCCAAGTTTACATTCCGTGTATTACTGATATCTTATGATGTTTCTTTTTCTGTGTGACTTATTTCAGTTAGAATCATCATACCTGAATCCACTCATTGTGCTGCTAAGGGCCTGATGACACAGATTTCATTGCTGAGTGATATTGCTTTGTAAGTAAATACCACAACTTCTTTATCCATTTTTCACTTTCTGCGATGTTGAACTTGTACTGTAAACGAGGTTCTTGTAAACAGAGCCGTTCCAAACTTTGGGGTGGCTGTGTCTTTTTGATTTTAATTTCCCTAAGCTATAGGACCATAAGTGGAAGTGCCCTAGGTTCTGTTGCTTTGTTTTTTAGATGTTTAAGGAAACACCATACACTTCTCCCGAGTGGTTGTTTGCAATTTACATCCCGCCCATCAGCATAACAAGGCTCCCAGTTCTCCATGGCCTGTCCTGCCTTTCTGGATTTTACACTTTTTTCAGATGGCCCTTTTGACTGGGGGAAAGTGAGACTTCATTGTAGTGCAGATTTCCTTTGCAAGCTTGCTTGGTTGGCCAAAAAGGGCGTATGCGTTTTTTCCTGAATATATTCAGGAAAAAACGCATACGCCCTTTTTGGCCAAGTGCATCATTGTGGACGTTCTGCCTCTTTTCCTATGCTTTCAATGCAATTCCAGTCTACCTCCTGAAATCGGTTTCCTGCAATTCTGCCCCGCTTTCAAGTCCTCTTGGCAGCCTTACTTCAGTCTATTTTTGGACGATAGCTGTCATTTATAACTCTGCAGGTTTGTGAATTACAGTGCCCCTGAGCTCCTTTCTTCAACTCGCTTTCTTGTGACCTGGCCGCAACACCGCAGGATGGCTTCAGGCCCTAATCTGGTTCCGGCCCGGCATGCTGAGCCTTTGGTTAATTCCTCTTCCTGGTGGGAAATGAGAGTTAAATTTGCCCGTCCAGACACCTCCAGCTAGCCTCTCATTGGTTCTCGCTATTCCTGTTCATCTTCCGCAGAAATTGCAAACTGGGCCAAACAGGAGGTTAAAGGGACTGACTCTCCAAGTGGGGAGAGTGTTAGTAAAGCGTCTGGAATGTTGCACCCGAGTACCAGGGGAGGAAAACTGAGACATATTGGAACACGTCTCCCGATCACATGGTTGATCATACTCTGGGTTCCACATGCATGTTTTAGCTGAAGGAAGAATACCTAAAACCTGGGTAGTTGAAACCCGTGGAATGGGTACCATGCAATATGACTTCAAAGGGTCTTCATTTGCTCACCGAACCTCTCCAATCCTATCACTGCTGCGTTTATGCCCCTGTACACATGCTTGATTCTCTTTCGGAGACATAGCAATCCATAGGTTTTAAGAAACTTACTAGTCAGGTACATTCTTAGGCGTTTAATATGCGGTGTTGAGTCCATTTCGTTGAGCAAGGAGTAGCTCTTGTCTATTCCATATTTGACTTAAGGAACTTTATGTGTGCTCATTTCAATCTCTGGTTTTATGCAGCACCCCATCTCACCTTTACCCTTAAGCAAGCATAAGTTGGTTTTCTAAATTTGAGACCCTGTTCTGTTCTGTAATTCAGTTCCTGTGTAGCCAAGTTTACATTCCGTGTATTACTGATATCTTATGATGTTTCTTTTTCTGTGTGACTTACTTCAGTTAGAATCATCGTACCTGAATCCACTCATTGTGCTGCTAAGGGCCTGATGACACAGATTTCATTGCTGAGTGATATTGCTTTGTAAGTAAGTACCACATCTTCTTTATCCATTTTACACTTTCTGCGATGTTGAACTTGTACTGTAAACGAGGTTCTTGTAAACAGAGCCGTTCCAAACTTTGGGGTGGCTGTGTCTTTTTGATTTTAATTTCCCTAAGCTATAGGACCATAAGTGGAAGTGCCCTAGGTTCTGTTGCTTTGTTTTTTAGATGTTTCAGGAAACACCATACACTTCTCCCGAGTGGTTGTTGGCAATTTACATCCCGCCCATCAGCATAACAAGGCTCCCAGTTCTCCATGGCCTGTCCTGCCTTTCTGGATTTTACACTTTTTTCAGATGGCCCTTTTGACCGGGGGGAAGTGAGACTTCATTGTAGTGCAGATTTCCTTTGCAAACTTGCTTGGTTGGCCAAAAAGGGCGTATGCGTTTTTTCCTGAATATATTCAGGAAAAAACGCATACGCCCTTTTTGGCCAAGTGCATCATTGTGGACGTTCTGCCTCTTTTCCTATGCTTTCAATGCAATTCCAGTCTACCTCCTGAAATCGGTTTCGTGCAATTCTGCCCCGCTTTCAAGTCCTCTTGGCAGCCTTACTTCAGTCAATTTTTGGACGATAGCTGTCATTTATAACTCTGCAGGTTTGTGAATTACAGTGCCCCTGAGCTCCTTTCTTCAACTCGCTTTCTTTTGAGATGGCCGCAACACCGCAGGATGGCTTCAGGCCCTAATCTGGTTCCGGTACGGCACGCTGAGCCTTTGGTTATTTCCTCTTCCTGGTGGGAAATGAGAGTTAAATTTGCCCGTCCAGACACCTCCAGCTAGCCTCTCATTGGTTCTCGCTATTCCTGTTCATCTTCCGCAGAAATTGCAAACTGCGCCAAACAAGAGGTTAAAGGCGCTGACTCTCCAAGTGGGGAGAGTGTTAGTAAAGCGTCTGGAATGTTGCATCCGAGTACCAGGGGAGGAAAACTGAGACATATTTGAACACGTCTCCCGATCACATGGTTGATCATACTCTAGGTTCCACATGCATGTTTTAGCTGAAGGAAGAATACCTGAAACCTGGAGAGTTGAGACCCGTGGAATGGGTACCAAGCAATATGACTTCAAAGGGTCTTCATTTGCTCACC
Organism: Stenella coeruleoalba; assembly: GCF_951394435.1. NCBI lineage: Eukaryota > Metazoa > Chordata > Mammalia > Artiodactyla > Delphinidae > Stenella > Stenella coeruleoalba. Next base: position 2,281,102 of record NW_027646269.1, read on the forward strand.
GAACCTCTCCAATCCTATCACTGCTGCGTTTATGCCCCTGTACACATGCTTGATTCTCTTTCGGAGACATAGCAATCCATAGGTTTTAAGATACTTACTAGTCAGGTACATTCTAGGCGTTTAATATGCGGTGTTGAGTCCATTTCGTTGAGCAAGGAGTAGCTCTTGTCTATTCCATATTTGGCTTAAGGAACTTTATCTGTGCTCATTTCAATCTCTGGTTTTATGCAGCACCCCAACTCACCTTTCCCCTTAAGCAAGCATAAGTTGGTTTTCTAAATTTGAGACCCTGTTCTGTTCTGTAATTCAGTTCCTGTGTAGCCAAGTTTACGTTCCGTGTATTACTGATATCTTATGAAGTTTCTTTTTCTGTGTGACTTATTTCAGTTAGAATCATCGTACCTGAATCCACTCATTATGCTGCTACGGGCCTGTTGACATAGATTTCACTGCTGAGTGATACTGCATTGTACGTAAGTACCAGAAGTTCTTTATCCATTTTTCACTTTCTGCGATGTTGAACTTGTACTGTAAACGAGGTTCTTGTAAACAGAGCCATTCCAAACTTTGGGGTGGCTGTGTCTTTTTGATTTTAATTTCCCTAAGCTATAGGACCATAAGTGGAAGTGCCCTAGGTTCTGTTGCTTTGTTTTTTAGATGTTTCAGGAAACACCATACACTTCTCCCAAGTGTCGGTTGGCAATTTACATCCCGCCCATCAGCATAACAAGGCTCCCAGTTCTCCATGGCCTGTCCTGCCTTTCTGGATTTTACACTTTTTTCAGATGGCCCTTTTGACCGGGGGGAAGTGAGACTTCATTGTAGTGCAGATTTCCTTTGCAAGCTTGCTTGGTTGGCCAAAAAGGGCGTATGCGTTTTTTCCTGAATATATTCAGGAAAAAACGCATACGCCCTTTTTGGCCAAGTGCATCATTGTGGACGTTCTGCCTCTTTTCCTATGCTTTCAATGCAATTCCAGTCTACCTCCTGAAATCGGTTTCCTGCAATTCTGCCCCGCTTTCAAGTCCTCTTGGCAGCCTTACTTCAGTCTATTTTTGGACGATAGCTGTCATTTATAACTCTGCAGGTTTGTGAATTACAGTGCCCCTGACCTCCTTTCTTCAACTCGCTTTCTTGTGAGCTGGCCGCAACACCGCAGGATGGCTTCAGGCCCTAATCTGGTTCCGGCACGGCATGCTGAGCCTTTGGTTATTTCCTCTTCCTGTTGGGAAATGAGAGTTAAATTTGCCCGTCCAGACACCTCCAGCTAGTCTCTCATTGGTTCTCGCTATTCCTGTTCATCTTCCTCAGAAATTGCAAACTGGGCCAAACAGGAGGTTAAAGGCGCTGACTCTCCAAGTCGGGAGAGTGTTAGTAAAGCGTCTGGAATGTTGCACCCGAGTACCAGGGTACGAAAACTGAGACATATTTGAACACGTCTCCCGATCACATGGTTGATCATACTCTAGGTTCCACATGCATGTTTTAGCTGAAGGAAGAATACCTTAAACCTGGAGAGTTAAGACCCGTGTAATGGGTACCATGCAATATGACTTCAAAGGGTCTTCATTTGCTCACCGAACCTCTCCAATCCTATCACTGCTGCGTTTATGCCCCTGTACACATGCTTGATTCTCTTTCGGAGACATAGCAATCCATAGGTTTTAAGATACTTACTAGTCAGGTACATTATTAGGCGTTTAATATGCGGTGTTGAGTCCATTTCGTTGAGCAAGGAGTAGCTCTTATCTATTCCATATTTGACTTAAGGAACTTTATCTGTGCTCATTTCAATCTCTGGTTTTATGCAGCACCACAACTCACCTTTACCCTTAAGCAAGCATAAGTTGGTTGTCTAAATTTGAGACACTGTTCTGTTCTGTTATTCAGTTCCTGTGTAGCCAAGTTTACATTCCGTGTATTACTGATATCTTATGATGTTTCTTTTTCTGTGTGACTTATTTCAGTTAGAATCATCATACCTGAATCCACTCATTGTGCTGCTAAGGGCCTGATGACACAGATTTCATTGCTGAGTGATATTGCTTTGTAAGTAAATACCACAACTTCTTTATCCATTTTTCACTTTCTGCGATGTTGAACTTGTACTCTAAACGAGGTTCTTGTAAACAGAGCCATTCCAAACTTTGGGGTGGCTGTGTCTTTTTGATTTTAATTTCCCTAAGCTATAGGACCATAAGTGGAAGTGCCCTAGGTTCTGTTGCTTTGTTTTTTAGATGTTTCAGGAAACACCATACACTTCTCCCGAGTGGTTGTTGGCAATTTACATCCCGCCCATCAGCATAACAAGGCTCCCAGTTCTCCATGGCCTGTCCTGCCTTTCTGGATTTTACACTTTTTTCAGATGGCCCTTTTGACCGGGGGGAAGTGAGACTTCATTGTAGTGCAGATTTCCTTTGCAAGCTTGCTTGGTTGGCCAAAAAGGGCGTATGCGTTTTTTCCTGAATATATTCAGGAAAAAACGCATACGCCCTTTTTGGCCAAGTGCATCATTGTGGACGTTCTGCCTCTTTTCCTATGCTTTCAATGCAATTCCAGTCTACCTCCTGAAATCGGTTTCCTGCAATTCTGCCCCGCTTTCAAGTCCTCTTGGCAGCCTTACTTCAGTCTATTTTTGGACGATAGCTGTCATTTATAACTCTGCAGGTTTGTGAATTACAGTGCCCCTGAGTTCCTTTCTTCAACTTGCTTACTTCTGAGCTGGCCGCAACACCACAGGATGGCTTCAGGCCCTAATCTGGTTCCGGCAGGGCACGTTGAGCCTTTGGTTAATTCCTCTTCATGGTGGAAAATGAGAGTTAAATTTGCCCGTCCAGACACCTCCAGCTAGCCTCTCATTGGTTCTCACTATTCCTGTTCATCTTCCGCAGAAATTGCAAACTGGGCCAAACAGGAGGTTAAAGGGACTGACTCTCCAAGTGGGGAGAGTGTTAGTAAAGCGTCTGGAATGTTGCACCCGAGTACCAGGGTACGAAAACTGAGACATATTTGAACACGACTCCCGATCACATGGTTGATCATACTCTAGGTTCCACATGCATGTTTTAGCTGAAGGAAGAATACCTTAAACCTGGAGAGTTGAGACCCGTGTAATGGGTACCATGCAATATGACTTCAAAGGGTCTTCATTTGCTCACCGAACCTCTCCAATCCTATCACTGCTGCGTTTATGCCCCTGTACACATGCTTGATTCTCTTTCGGAGACATAGCAATCCATAGGTTTTAAGATACTTACTAGTCAGGTACATTCTTAGGCGTTTAATATGGGGTGTTGAGTCCATTTCGTTGAGCAAGGAGTAGCTCTTGTCTATTCCATATTTGACTTAAGGAACTTTATCTGTGCTCATTTCAATCTCTGGTTTTATGCAGCACCACAACTCACCTTTCCCCTTAAGCAAGCATAAGTTGGTTTTCTAAATTTGAGACCCTGTTCTGTTCTGTAATTCAGTTCCTGTGTAGCCAAGTTTACATTCCGTGTATTACTGATATCTTATGATGTTTCTTTTTCTGTGTGACTTATTTCAGTTGGAATCATCATACCTGAATCCACTCATTGTGCTGCTAAGGGCCTGATGACACAGATTTCATTGCTGAGTGATATTGCTTTGTAAGTAAATACCACAACTTCTTTATCCATTTTTCACTTTCTGCGATGTTGAACTTGTACTGTAAACGAGGTTCTTGTAAACAGAGCCGTTCCAAACTTTGGGGTGGCTGTGTCTTTTTGATTTTAATTTCCCTAAGCTATAGGACCATAAGTGGAAGTGCCCTAGGTTCTGTTGCTTTGTTTTTTAGATGTTTCAGGAAACACCATACACTTCTCCCAAGTGTCTGTTGGCAATTTACATCCCGCCCATCAGCATAACAAGGCTCCCAGTTCTCCATGGCCTGTCCTGCCTTTCTGGATTTTACACTTTTTTCAGATGGCCCTTTTGACCGGGGGGAAGTGAGACTTCATTGTAGTGCAGATTTCCTTTGCAAGCTTGCTTGGTTGGCCAAAAAGGGCGTATGCGTTTTTTCCTGAATATATTCAGGAAAAAACGCATACGCCCTTTTTGGCCAAGTGCATCATTGTGGACGTTCTGCCTCTTTTCCTATGCTTTCAATGCAATTCCAGTCTACCTCCTGAAATCGGTTTCCTGCAATTCTGCCCCGCTTTCAAGTCCTCTTGGCAGCCTTACTTCAGTCTATTTTTGGACGATAGCTGTCATTTATAACTCTGCAGGTTTGTGAATTACAGTGCCCCTGAGCTCCTTTCTTCAACTCGCTTTCTTTTGAGCTGGCCGCAACACCGCAGGATGGCTTCAGGCCCTAATCTGGTTCCGGCCCGGCATGCTGAGCCTTTGGTTAATTCCTCTTCCTGGTGGGAAATGAGAGTTAAATTTGCCCGTCCAGACACCTCCAGCTAGCCTCTCATTGGTTCTCGCTATTCCTGTTCATCTTCCGCAGAAATTGCAAACTGGGCCAAACAGGAGGTTAAAGGGACTGACTCTCCAAGTGGGGAGAGTGTTAGTAAAGCGTCTGGAATGTTGCACCCGAGTACCAGGGGAGGAAAACTGAGACATATTGGAACACGTCTCCCGATCACATGGTTGATCATACTCTGGGTTCCACATGCATGTTTTAGCTGAAGGAAGAATACCTAAAACCTGGGTAGTTGAAACCCGTGGAATGGGTACCATGCAATATGACTTCAAAGGGTCTTCATTTGCTCACCGAACCTCTCCAATCCTATCACTGCTGCGTTTATGCCCCTGTACACATGCTTGATTCTCTTTCGGAGACATAGCAATCCATAGGTTTTAAGATACTTACTAGTCAGGTACATTCTTAGGCGTTTAATATGGGGTGTTGAGTCCATTTCGTTGAGCAAGGAGTAGCTCTTGTCTATTCCATATTTGGCTTAAGGAACTTTATCTGTGCTCATTTCAATCTCTGGTTTTATGCAGCACCCCAACTCACCTTTACCCTTAAGCAAGAATAAGTTGGTTTTCTAAATTTGAGACCCTGTTCTGTTCTGTAATTCAGTTCCTGTGTAGCCAAGTTTACATTCCGTGTATTACTGATATCTTATGATGTTTCTTTTTCTGTGTGACTTATTTCAGTTAGAATCATCATACCTGAATCCACTCATTGTGCTGCTAAGGGCCTGATGACACAGATTTCATTGTTGAGTGATATTGCTTTGTAAGTTAATACCACAACTTCTTTATCCATTTTTCACTTTCTGCGATGTTGAACTTGTACTGTAAGCGAGGTTCTTGTAAACAGAGCCGTTCCAAACTTTGGAGTGGCTGTGTCTTTTTGATTTTAATTTCCGTAAGCTATAGGACCATAAGTGGAAGTGCCCTAGGTTCTGTTGCTTTGTTTTTTAGATGTTTCAGGAAACACCATACACTTCTCCCGAGTGGTTGTTGGCAATTTACATCTCGCCCATCACCATAACAAGGCTCCCAGTTCTCCATGGCCTGTCCTGCCTTTCTGGATTTTACACTTTTTTCAGATGGCCCTTTTGACCGGGGGGAAGTGAGACTTCATTGTAGTGCAGATTTCCTTTGCAAGCTTGCTTGGTTGGCCAAAAAGGGCGTATGCGTTTTTTCCTGAATATATTCAGGAAAAAACGCATACGCCCTTTTTGGCCAAGTGCATCATTGTGGACGTTCTGCCTCTTTTCCTATGCTTTCAATGCAATTCCAGTCTACCTCCTGAAATCGGTTTCCTGCAATTCTGCCCCGCTTTCAAGTCCTCTTGGCAGCCTTACTTCAGTCTATTTTTGGACGATAGCTGTCATTTATAACTCTGCAGGTTTGTGAATTACAGTGCCCCTGAGCTCCTTTCTTCAACTCGCTTTCTTGTGACCTGGCCGCAACACCGCAGGATGGCTTCAGGCCCTAATCTGGTTCCGGCCCGGCATGCTGAGCCTTTGGTTAATTCCTCTTCCTGGTGGGAAATGAGAGTTAAATATGCCCGTCCAGACACCTCCAGCTAGCCTCTCATTGGTTCTCGCTATTCCTGTTCATCTTCCGCAGAAATTGCAAACTGGGCCAAACAGGAGGTTAAAGGCGCTGACTCTCCAAGTGGGGAGAGTGTTAGTAAAGCGTCTGGAATGTTGCACCCGAGTACCAGGGGAGGAAAACTGAGACATATTGGAACACGTCTCCCGATCACATGGTTGATCATACTCTGAGTTCCACATGCATGTTTTAGCTGAAGGAAGAATACCTAAAACCTGGGTAGTTGAAACCCGTGGAATGGGTACCATGCAATATGACTTCAAAGGGTCTTCATTTGCTCACCGAACCTCTCCAATCCTATCACTGCTGCGTTTATGCCCCTGTACACATGCTTGATTCTCTTTCGGAGACATAGCAATCCATAGGTTTTAAGATACTTACTAGTCAGGTACATTCTTAGGCGTTTAATATGCGGTGTTGAGTCCATTTCATTGAGCAAGGAGTAGCTCTTGTCTGTTCCATATTTGGCTTAAGACACTTTATCTGTGCTCATTTCAATCTCTGGTTTTATGCAGCACCCCAACTCACCTTTACCCTTAAGCAAGCATAAGTTGGTTTTCTAAATTTGAGACCCTGTTCTGTTCTGTAATTCAGTTCCTGTGTAGCCAATTTCCATTCCGTGTATTACTGATATCTTATGATGTTTCTTTTTCTGTGTGACTTATTTCAGTTAGAATCATCATACCTGAATCCACTCATTGTGCTGCTAAGGGCCTGATGACATAGATTTCATTGCTGAGTGATATTGCTTTGTAAGTGAATACCACAACTTCTTTATCCATTTTTCACTTTCTGCGATGTTGAACTTGTACTGTAAACGAGGTTCTTGTAAACAGTGCCGTTCCAAACTTTGGGGTGGCTGTGTCATTTTGATTTTAATTTCCCTAAGCTATAGGACCATAAGTGGAAGTGCCCTAGGTTCTGTTGCTTTGTTTTTTAGATGTTTCAGGAAACACCATACACTTCTCCCGAGTGGTTGTTGGCAATTTACATCCCGCCCATCAGCATAACAAGGCTCCCAGTTGTCCATGGCCTGTCCTGCCTTTTTGGATTTTACACTTTTTTCAGATGGCCCTTTTGACCGGGGGGAAGTGAGACTTCATTGTAGTGCAGATTTCCTTTGCAAGCTTGCTTGGTTGGCCAAAAAGGGCGTATGCGTTTTTTCCTGAATATATTCAGGAAAAAACGCATACGCCCTTTTTGGCCAAGTGCATCATTGTGGATGTTCTGCCTCTTTTCCTATGCTTTCAATGCAATTCCAGTCTACCTCCTGAAATCGGTTTCCTGCAATTCTGCCCCGCTTTCAAGTCCTCTTGGCAGCCTTACTTCAGTCTATTTTTGGACGATAGCTGTCATTTATAACTCTGCAGGTTTGTGAATTACAGTGCCCCTGAGCTCCTTTCTTCAACTCGCTTTCTTTTGAGCTGGCCGCAACACCGCAGGATGGCTTCAGGCCCTAATCTGGTTCCGGCACGGCACGCTGAGCCTTTGGTTAATTCCTCTTCCTGGTGGGAAATGAGAGTTAAATTTGCCCGTCCAGACACCTCCAGCTAGCCTCTCATTCGTTCTCGCTATTCCTGTTCATCTTCCGCAGAAATTGCAAACTGGGCCAAACAGGAGGTTAAAGGCGCTGACTCTCCAAGTCGGGAGAGTGTTAGTAAAGCGTCTGGAATGTTGCACCCGAGTACCAGGGTACGAAAACTGAGACATATTTGAACACGTCTCCCGATCACATGGTTGATCATACTCTAGGTTCCACATGCATGTTTTAGCTGAAGGAAGAATACCTTAAACCTGGAGAGTTAAGACCCGTGTAATGGGTACCATGCAATATGACTTCAAAGGGTCTTCATTTGCTCACCGAACCTCTCCAATCCTATCACTGCTGCGTTTATGCCCCTGTACACATGCTTGATTCTCTTTCGGAGACATAGCAATCCATAGGTTTTAAGATACTTACTAGTCAGGTACATTCTTAGGCGTTTAATATGCGGTGTTGAGTCCATTTCGTTGAGCAAGGAGTAGCTCTTATCTATTCCATATTTGACTTAAGGAACTTTATCTGTGCTCATTTCAATCTCTGGTTTTATGCAGCACCACAACTCACCTTTACCCTTAAGCAAGCATAAGTTGGTTGTCTAAATTTGAGACACTGTTCTGTTCTGTTATTCAGTTCCTGTGTAGCCAAGTTTACATTCCGTGTATTACTGATATCTTATGATGTTTCTTTTTCTGTGTGACTTATTTCAGTTAGAATCATCATACCTGAATCCACTCATTGTGCTGCTAAGGGCCTGATGACACAGATTTCATTGCTGAGTGATATTGCTTTGTAAGTAAATACCACAACTTCTTTATCCATTTTTCACTTTCTGCGATGTTGAACTTGTACTCTAAACGAGGTTCTTGTAAACAGAGCCATTCCAAACTTTGGGGTGGCTGTGTCTTTTTGATTTTAATTTCCCTAAGCTATAGGACCATAAGTGGAAGTGCCCTAGGTTCTGTTGCTTTGTTTTTTAGATGTTTCAGGAAACACCATACACTTCTCCCGAGTGGTTGTTGGCAATTTACATCCCGCCCATCAGCATAACAAGGCTCCCAGTTCTCCATGGCCTGTCCTGCCTTTCTGGATTTTACACTTTTTTCAGATGGCCCTTTTGACCGGGGGGAAGTGAGACTTCATTGTAGTGCAGATTTCCTTTGCAAGCTTGCTTGGTTGGCCAAAAAGGGCGTATGCGTTTTTTCCTGAATATATTCAGGAAAAAACGCATACGCCCTTTTTGGCCAAGTGCATCATTGTGGACGTTCTGCCTCTTTTCCTATGCTTTCAATGCAATTCCAGTCTACCTCCTGAAATCGGTTTCCTGCAATTCTGCCCCGCTTTCAAGTCCTCTTGGCAGCCTTACTTCAGTCTATTTTTGGACGATAGCTGTCATTTATAACTCTGCAGGTTTGTGAATTACAGTGCCCCTGAGTTCCTTTCTTCAACTTGCTTACTTCTGAGCTGGCCGCAACACCACAGGATGGCTTCAGGCCCTAATCTGGTTCCGGCAGGGCACGCTGAGCCTTTGGTTAATTCCTCTTCATGGTGGAAAATGAGAGTTAAATTTGCCCGTCCAGACACCTCCAGCTAGCCTCTCATTGGTTCTCACTATTCCTGTTCATCTTCCGCAGAAATTGCAAACTGGGCCAAACAGGAGGTTAAAGGGACTGACTCTCCAAGTGGGGAGAGTGTTAGTAAAGCGTCTGGAATGTTGCACCCGAGTACCAGGGTACGAAAACTGAGACATATTTGAACACGACTCCCGATCACATGGTTGATCATACTCTAGGTTCCACATGCATGTTTTAGCTGAAGGAAGAATACCTTAAACCTGGAGAGTTGAGACCCGTGTAATGGGTACCATGCAATATGACTTCAAAGGGTCTTCATTTGCTCACCGAACCTCTCCAATCCTATCACTGCTGCGTTTATGCCCCTGTACACATGCTTGATTCTCTTTCGGAGACATAGCAATCCATAGGTTTTAAGATACTTACTAGTCAGGTACATTCTTAGGCGTTTAATATGGGGTGTTGAGTCCATTTCGTTGAGCAAGGAGTAGCTCTTGTCTATTCCATATTTGACTTAAGGAATTTTATCTGTGCTCATTTCAATCTCTGGTTTTATGCAGCACCACAACTCACCTTTCCCCTTAAGCAAGCATAAGTTGGTTTTCTAAATTTGAGACCCTGTTCTGTTCTGTAATTCAGTTCCTGTGTAGCCAAGTTTACATTCCGTGTATTACTGATATCTTATGATGTTTCTTTTTCTGTGTGACTTATTTCAGTTGGAATCATCATACCTGAATCCACTCATTGTGCTGCTAAGGGCCTGATGACACAGATTTCATTGCTGAGTGATATTGCTTTGTAAGTAAATACCACAACTTCTTTATCCATTTTTCACTTTCTGCGATGTTGAACTTGTACTGTAAACGAGGTTCTTGTAAACAGAGCCGTTCCAAACTTTGGGGTGGCTGTGTCTTTTTGATTTTAATTTCCCTAAGCTATAGGACCATAAGTGGAAGTGCCCTAGGTTCTGTTGCTTTGTTTTTTAGATGTTTCAGGAAACACCATACACTTCTCCCAAGTGTCTGTTGGCAATTTACATCCCGCCCATCAGCATAACAAGGCTCCCAGTTCTCCATGGCCTGTCCTGCCTTTCTGGATTTTACACTTTTTTCAGATGGCCCTTTTGACCGGGGGGAAGTGAGACTTCATTGTAGTGCAGATTTCCTTTGCAAGCTTGCTTGGTTGGCCAAAAAGGGCGTATGCGTTTTTTCCTGAATATATTCAGGAAAAAACGCATACGCCCTTTTTGGCCAAGTGCATCATTGTGGACGTTCTGCCTCTTTTCCTATGCTTTCAATGCAATTCCAGTCTACCTCCTGAAATCGGTTTCCTGCAATTCTGCGCCTCTTTCAAGTCCTCTTGGCAGCCTTACTTCAGTCTATTTTTGGACGATAGCTGTCATTTATAACTCTGCAGGTTTGTGAATTACAGTGCCCCTGAGCTCCTTTCTTCAACTCGCTTTCTTGTGACCTGGCCGCAACACCGCAGGATGGCTTCAGGCCCTAATCTGGTTCCGGCCCGGCATGCTGAGCCTTTGGTTAATTCCTCTTCCTGGTGGGAAATGAGAGTTAAATTTGCCCGTCCAGACACCTCCAGCTAGCCTCTCATTGGTTCTCGCTATTCCTGTTCATCTTCCGCAGAAATTGCAAACTGGGCCAAACAGGAGGTTAAAGGGACTGACTCTCCAAGTGGGGAGAGTGTTAGTAAAGCGTCTGGAATGTTGCACCCGAGTACCAGGGGAGGAAAACTGAGACATATTGGAACACGTCTCCCGATCACATGGTTGATCATACTCTGGGTTCCACATGCATGTTTTAGCTGAAGGAAGAATACCTAAAACCTGGGTAGTTGAAACCCGTGGAATGGGTACCATGCAATATGACTTCAAAGGGTCTTCATTTGCTCACCGAACCTCTCCAATCCTATCACTGCTGCGTTTATGCCCCTGTACACATGCTTGATTCTCTTTCGGAGACATAGCAATCCATAGGTTTTAAGATACTTACTAGTCAGGTACATTCTTAGGCGTTTAATATGGGGTGTTGAGTCCATTTCGTTGAGCAAGGAGTAGCTCTTGTCTATTCCATATTTGGCTTAAGGAACTTTATCTGTGCTCATTTCAATCTCTGGTTTTATGCAGCACCCCAACTCACCTTTACCCTTAAGCAAGAATAAGTTGGTTTTCTAAATTTGAGACCCTGTTCTGTTCTGTAATTCAGTTCCTGTGTAGCCAAGTTTACATTCCGTGTATTACTGATATCTTATGATGTTTCTTTTTCTGTGTGACTTATTTCAGTTAGAATCATCATACCTGAATCCACTCATTGTGCTGCTAAGGGCCTGATGACACAGATTTCATTGTTGAGTGATATTGCTTTGTAAGTTAATACCACAACTTCTTTATCCATTTTTCACTTTCTGCGATGTTGAACTTGTACTGTAAGCGAGGTTCTTGTAAACAGAGCCGTTCCAAACTTTGGGGTGGCTGTGTCTTTTTGATTTTAATTTCCCTAAGCTATAGGACCATAAGTGGAAGTGCCCTAGGTTCTGTTGCTTTGTTTTTTAGATGTTTCAGGAAACACCATACACTTCTCCCGAGTGGTTGTTGGCAATTTACATCCCGCCCATCAGCATAACAAGGCTCCCAGTTGTCCATGGCCTGTCCTGCCTTTTTGGATTTTACACTTTTTTCAGATGGCCCTTTTGACCGGGGGGAAGTGAGACTTCATTGTAGTGCAGATTTCCTTTGCAAGCTTGCTTGGTTGGCCAAAAAGGGCGTATGCGTTTTTTCCTGAATATATTCAGGAAAAAACGCATACGCCCTTTTTGGCCAAGTGCATCATTGTGGATGTTCTGCCTCTTTTCCTATGCTTTCAATGCAATTCCAGTCTACCTCCTGAAATCGGTTTCCTGCAATTCTGCCCCGCTTTCAAGTCCTCTTGGCAGCCTTACTTCAGTCTATTTTTGGACGATAGCTGTCATTTATAACTCTGCAGGTTTGTGAATTACAGTGCCCCTGAGCTCCTTTCTTCAACTCGCTTTCTTTTGAGCTGGCCGCAACACCGCAGGATGGCTTCAGGCCCTAATCTGGTTCCGGCACGGCACGCTGAGCCTTTGGTTAATTCCTCTTCCTGGTGGGAAATGAGAGTTAAATTTGCCCGTCCAGACACCTCCAGCTAGCCTCTCATTCGTTCTCGCTATTCCTGTTCATCTTCCGCAGAAATTGCAAACTGGGCCAAACAGGAGGTTAAAGGCGCTGACTCTCCAAGTCGGGAGAGTGTTAGTAAAGCGTCTGGAATGTTGCACCCGAGTACCAGGGTACGAAAACTGAGACATATTTGAACACGTCTCCCGATCACATGGTTGATCATACTCTAGGTTCCACATGCATGTTTTAGCTGAAGGAAGAATACCTTAAACCTGGAGAGTTAAGACCCGTGTAATGGGTACCATGCAATATGACTTCAAAGGGTCTTCATTTGCTCACCGAACCTCTCCAATCCTATCACTGCTGCGTTTATGCCCCTGTACACATGCTTGATTCTCTTTCGGAGACATAGCAATCCCTAGGTTTTAAGATACTTACTAGTCAGGTACATTCTTAGGCGTTTAATATGCGGTGTTGAGTCCATTTCGTTGAGCAAGGAGTAGCTCTTATCTATTCCATATTTGACTTAAGGAACTTTATCTGTGCTCATTTCAATCTCTGGTTTTATGCAGCACCACAACTCACCTTTACCCTTAAGCAAGCATAAGTTGGTTGTCTAAATTTGAGACACTGTTCTGTTCTGTTATTCAGTTCCTGTGTAGCCAAGTTTACATTCCGTGTATTACTGATATCTTATGATGTTTCTTTTTCTGTGTGACTTATTTCAGTTAGAATCATCATACCTGAATCCACTCATTGTGCTGCTAAGGGCCTGATGACACAGATTTCATTGCTGAGTGATATTGCTTTGTAAGTAAATACCACAACTTCTTTATCCATTTTTCACTTTCTGCGATGTTGAACTTGTACTCTAAACGAGGTTCTTGTAAACAGAGCCATTCCAAACTTTGGGGTGGCTGTGTCTTTTTGATTTTAATTTCCCTAAGCTATAGGACCATAAGTGGAAGTGCCCTAGGTTCTGTTGCTTTGTTTTTTAGATGTTTCAGGAAACACCATACACTTCTCCCGAGTGGTTGTTGGCAATTTACATCCCGCCCATCAGCATAACAAGGCTCCCAGTTCTCCATGGCCTGTCCTGCCTTTCTGGATTTTACACTTTTTTCAGATGGCCCTTTTGACCGGGGGGAAGTGAGACTTCATTGTAGTGCAGATTTCCTTTGCAAGCTTGCTTGGTTGGCCAAAAAGGGCGTATGCGTTTTTTCCTGAATATATTCAGGAAAAAACGCATACGCCCTTTTTGGCCAAGTGCATCATTGTGGACGTTCTGCCTCTTTTCCTATGCTTTCAATGCAATTCCAGTCTACCTCCTGAAATCGGTTTCCTGCAATTCTGCCCCGCTTTCAAGTCCTCTTGGCAGCCTTACTTCAGTCTATTTTTGGACGATAGCTGTCATTTATAACTCTGCAGGTTTGTGAATTACAGTGCCCCTGAGTTCCTTTCTTCAACTTGCTTACTTCTGAGCTGGCCGCAACACCACAGGATGGCTTCAGGCCCTAATCTGGTTCCGGCAGGGCACGCTGAGCCTTTGGTTAATTCCTCTTCATGGTGGAAAATGAGAGTTAAATTTGCCCGTCCAGACACCTCCAGCTAGCCTCTCATTGGTTCTCACTATTCCTGTTCATCTTCCGCAGAAATTGCAAACTGGGCCAAACAGGAGGTTAAAGGGACTGACTCTCCAAGTGGGGAGAGTGTTAGTAAAGCGTCTGGAATGTTGCACCCGAGTACCAGGGTACGAAAACTGAGACATATTTGAACACGACTCCCGATCACATGGTTGATCATACTCTAGGTTCCACATGCATGTTTTAGCTGAAGGAAGAATACCTTAAACCTGGAGAGTTGAGACCCGTGTAATGGGTACCATGCAATATGACTTCAAAGGGTCTTCATTTGCTCACCGAACCTCTCCAATCCTATCACTGCTGCGTTTATGCCCCTGTACACATGCTTGATTCTCTTTCGGAGACATAGCAATCCATAGGTTTTAAGATACTTACTAGTCAGGTACATTCTTAGGCGTTTAATATGGGGTGTTGAGTCCATTTCGTTGAGCAAGGAGTAGCTCTTGTCTATTCCATATTTGACTTAAGGAACTTTATCTGTGCTCATTTCAATCTCTGGTTTTATGCAGCACCACAACTCACCTTTCCCCTTAAGCAAGCATAAGTTGGTTTTCTAAATTTGAGACCCTGTTCTGTTCTGTAATTCAGTTCCTGTGTAGCCAAGTTTACATTCCGTGTATTACTGATATCTTATGATGTTTCTTTTTCTGTGTGACTTATTTCAGTTGGAATCATCATACCTGAATCCACTCATTGTGCTGCTAAGGGCCTGATGACACAGATTTCATTGCTGAGTGATATTGCTTTGTAAGTAAATACCACAACTTCTTTATCCATTTTTCACTTTCTGCGATGTTGAACTTGTACTGTAAACGAGGTTCTTGTAAACAGAGCCGTTCCAAACTTTGGGGTGGCTGTGTCTTTTTGATTTTAATTTCCCTAAGCTATAGGACCATAAGTGGAAGTGCCCTAGGTTCTGTTGCTTTGTTTTTTAGATGTTTCAGGAAACACCATACACTTCTCCCAAGTGTCTGTTGGCAATTTACATCCCGCCCATCAGCATAACAAGGCTCCCAGTTCTCCATGGCCTGTCCTGCCTTTCTGGATTTTACACTTTTTTCAGATGGCCCTTTTGACCGGGGGGAAGTGAGACTTCATTGTAGTGCAGATTTCCTTTGCAAGCTTGCTTGGTTGGCCCAAAAGGGCGTATGCGTTTTTTCCTGAATATATTCAGGAAAAAACGCATACGCCCTTTTTGGCCAAGTGCATCATTGTGGACGTTCTGCCTCTTTTCCTATGCTTTCAATGCAATTCCAGTCTACCTCCTGAAATCGGTTTCCTGCAATTCTGCCCCGCTTTCAAGTCCTCTTGGCAGCCTTACTTCAGTCTATTTTTGGACGATAGCTGTCATTTATAACTCTGCAGGTTTGTGAATTACAGTGCCCCTGAGCTCCTTTCTTCAACTCGCTTTCTTGTGACCTGGCCGCAACACCGCAGGATGGCTTCAGGCCCTAATCTGGTTCCGGCCCGGCATGCTGAGCCTTTGGTTAATTCCTCTTCCTGGTGGGAAATGAGAGTTAAATTTGCCCGTCCAGACACCTCCAGCTAGCCTCTCATTGGTTCTCGCTATTCCTGTTCATCTTCCGCAGAAATTGCAAACTGGGCCAAACAGGAGGTTAAAGGGACTGACTCTCCAAGTGGGGAGAGTGTTAGTAAAGCGTCTGGAATGTTGCACCCGAGTACCAGGGGAGGAAAACTGAGACATATTGGAACACGTCTCCCGATCACATGGTTGATCATACTCTGGGTTCCACATGCATGTTTTAGCTGAAGGAAGAATACCTAAAACCTGGGTAGTTGAAACCCGTGGAATGGGTACCATGCAATATGACTTCAAAGGGTCTTCATTTGCTCACCGAACCTCTCCAATCCTATCACTGCTGCGTTTATGCCCCTGTACACATGCTTGATTGTCTTTCGGAGACATAGCAATCCATAGGTTTTAAGATACTTACTAGTCAGGTACATTCTTAGGCGTTTAATATGGGGTGTTGAGTCCATTTCGTTGAGCAAGGAGTAGCTCTTGTCTATTCCATATTTGGCTTAAGGAACTTTATCTGTGCTCATTTCAATCTCTGGTTTTATGCAGCACCCCAACTCACCTTTACCCTTAAGCAAGAATAAGTTGGTTTTCTAAATTTGAGACCCTGTTCTGTTCTGTAATTCAGTTCCTGTGTAGCCAAGTTTACATTCCGTGTATTACTGATATCTTATGATGTTTCTTTTTCTGTGTGACTTATTTCAGTTAGAATCATCATACCTGAATCCACTCATTGTGCTGCTAAGGGCCTGATGACACAGATTTCATTGTTGAGTGATATTGCTTTGTAAGTTAATACCACAACTTCTTTATCCATTTTTCACTTTCTGCGATGTTGAACTTGTACTGTAAGCGAGGTTCTTGTAAACAGAGCCGTTCCAAACTTTGGGGTGGCTGTGTCTTTTTGATTTTAATTTCCCTAAGCTATAGGACCATAAGTGGAAGTGCCCTAGGTTCTGTTGCTTTGTTTTTTAGATGTTTCAGGAAACACCATACACTTCTCCCGAGTGGTTGTTGGCAATTTACATCTCGCCCATCACCATAACAAGGCTCCCAGTTCTCCATGGCCTGTCCTGCCTTTCTGGATTTTACACTTTTTTCAGATGGCCCTTTTGACCGGGGGGAAGTGAGACTTCATTGTAGTGCAGATTTCCTTTGCAAGCTTGCTTGGTTGGCCAAAAAGGGCGTATGCGTTTTTTCCTGAATATATTCAGGAAAAAACGCATACGCCCTTTTTGGCCAAGTGCATCATTGTGGACGTTCTGCCTCTTTTCCTATGCTTTCAATGCAATTCCAGTCTACCTCCTGAAATCGGTTTCCTGCAATTCTGCCCCGCTTTCAAGTCCTCTTGGCAGCCTTACTTCAGTCTATTTTTGGACGATAGCTGTCATTTATAACTCTGCAGGTTTGTGAATTACAGTGCCCCTGAGCTCCTTTCTTCAACTCGCTTTCTTGTGACCTGGCCGCAACACCGCAGGATGGCTTCAGGCCCTAATCTGGTTCCGGCCCGGCATGCTGAGCCTTTGGTTAATTCCTCTTCCTGGTGGGAAATGAGAGTTAAATATGCCCGTCCAGACACCTCCAGCTAGCCTCTCATTGGTTCTCGCTATTCCTGTTCATCTTCCGCAGAAATTGCAAACTGGGCCAAACAGGAGGTTAAAGGCGCTGACTAGCCAAGTGGGGAGAGTGTTAGTAAAGCGTCTGGAATGTTGCACCCGAGTACCAGGGGAGGAAAACTGAGACATATTGGAACACGTCTCCCGATCACATGGTTGATCATACTCTGAGTTCCACATGCATGTTTTAGCTGAAGGAAGAATACCTAAAACCTGGGTAGTTGAAACCCGTGGAATGGGTACCATGCAATATGACTTCAAAGGGTCTTCATTTGCTCACCGAACCTCTCCAATCCTATCACTGCTGCGTTTATGCCCCTGTACACATGCTTGATTCTCTTTCGGAGACATAGCAATCCATAGGTTTTAAGATACTTACTAGTCAGGTACATTCTTAGGCGTTTAATATGCGGTGTTGAGTCCATTTCATTGAGCAAGGAGTAGCTCTTGTCTGTTCCATATTTGGCTTAAGACACTTTATCTGTGCTCATTTCAATCTCTGGTTTTATGCAGCACCCCAACTCACCTTTACCCTTAAGCAAGCATAAGTTGGTTTTCTAAATTTGAGACCCTGTTCTGTTCTGTAATTCAGTTCCTGTGTAGCCAATTTCCATTCCGTGTATTACTGATATCTTATGATGTTTCTTTTTCTGTGTGACTTATTTCAGTTAGAATCATCATACCTGAATCCACTCATTGTGCTGCTAAGGGCCTGATGACATAGATTTCATTGCTGAGTGATATTGCTTTGTAAGTGAATACCACAACTTCTTTATCCATTTTTCACTTTCTGCGATGTTGAACTTGTACTGTAAACGAGGTTCTTGTAAACAGTGCCGTTCCAAACTTTGGGGTGGCTGTGTCATTTTGATTTTAATTTCCCTAAGCTATAGGACCATAAGTGGAAGTGCCCTAGGTTCTGTTGCTTTGTTTTTTAGATGTTTCAGGAAACACCATACACTTCTCCCGAGCGGTTGTTGGCAATTTACATCCCGCCCATCAGCATAACAAGGCTCCCAGTTGTCCATGGCCTGTCCTGCCTTTTTGGATTTTACACTTTTTTCAGATGGCCCTTTTGACCGGGGGGAAGTGAGACTTCATTGTAGTGCAGATTTCCTTTGCAAGCTTGCTTGGTTGGCCAAAAAGGGCGTATGCGTTTTTTCCTGAATATATTCAGGAAAAAACGCATACGCCCTTTTTGGCCAAGTGCATCATTGTGGATGTTCTGCCTCTTTTCCTATGCTTTCAATGCAATTCCAGTCTACCTCCTGAAATCGGTTTCCTGCAATTCTGCCCCGCTTTCAAGTCCTCTTGGCAGCCTTACTTCAGTCTATTTTTGGACGATAGCTGTCATTTATAACTCTGCAGGTTTGTGAATTACAGTGCCCCTGAGCTCCTTTCTTCAACTCGCTTTCTTTTGAGCTGGCCGCAACACCGCAGGATGGCTTCAGGCCCTAATCTGGTTCCGGCACGGCACGCTGAGCCTTTGGTTAATTCCTCTTCCTGGTGGGAAATGAGAGTTAAATTTGCCCGTCCAGACACCTCCAGCTAGCCTCTCATTGGTTCTCGCTATTCCTGTTCATCTTCCGCAGAAATTGCAAACTGGGCCAAACAGGAGGTTAAAGGGACTGACTCTCCAAGTCGGGAGAGTGTTAGTAAAGCGTCTGGAATGTTGCACCCGAGTACCAGGGTACGAAAACTGAGACATATTTGAACACATCTCCCGATCACATGGTTGATCATACTCTATGTTCCACATGCATGTTTTAGCTGAAGGAAGAATACCTTAAACCTGGAGAGTTGAGACCCGTGGAATGGGTACCATGCAATATGACTTCAAAGGGTCTTCATTTGCTCACCGAACCTCTCCAAATCCTATCACTGCTGCGTTTATGCCCCTGTACACATGCTTGATTCTCTTTCGGAGACATAGCAATCCATAGGTTTTAAGAAACTTACTAGTCAGGTACATTCTTAGGCGTTTAATATGCGGTGTTGAGTCCATTTCGTTGAGCAAGGAGTAGCTCTTGTCTATTCCATATTTGACTTAAGGAACTTTATGTGTGCTCATTTCAATCTCTGGTTTTATGCAGCACCCCATCTCACCTTTACCCTTAAGCAAGCATAAGTTGGTTTTCTAAATTTGAGACCCTGTTCTGTTCTGTAATTCAGTTCCTGTGTAGCCAAGTTTACATTCCGTGTATTACTGATATCTTATGATGTTTCTTTTTCTGTGTGACTTACTTCAGTTAGAATCATCGTACCTGAATCCACTCATTGTGCTGCTAAGGGCCTGATGACACAGATTTCATTGCTGAGTGATATTGCTTTGTAAGTAAGTACCACATCTTCTTTATCCATTTTACACTTTCTGCGATGTTGAACTTGTACTGTAAACGAGGTTCTTGTAAACAGAGCCGTTCCAAACTTTGGGGTGGCTGTGTCTTTTTGATTTTAATTTCCCTAAGCTATAGGACCATAAGTGGAAGTGCCCTAGGTTCTGTTGCTTTGTTTTTTAGATGTTTCAGGAAACACCATACACTTCTCCCGAGTGGTTGTTGGCAATTTTCATCCCGCCCATCAGCATAACAAGGCTCCCAGTTCTCCATGGCCTGTCCTGCCTTTCTGGATTTTACACTTTTTTCAGATGGCCCTTTTGACCGGGGGGAAGTGAGACTTCATTGTAGTGCAGATTTCCTTTGCAAACTTGCTTGGTTGGCCAAAAAGGGCGTATGCGTTTTTTCCTGAATATATTCAGGAAAAAACGCATACGCCCTTTTTGGCCAAGTGCATCATTGTGGACGTTCTGCCTCTTTTCCTATGCTTTCAATGCAATTCCAGTCTACCTCCTGAAATCGGTTTCGTGCAATTCTGCCCCGCTTTCAAGTCCTCTTGGCAGCCTTACTTCAGTCAATTTTTGGACGATAGCTGTCATTTATAACTCTGCAGGTTTGTGAATTACAGTGTCCCTGAGCTCCTTTCTTCAACTCGCTTTCTTGTGACCTGGCCGCAACACCACAGGAAGGCTTCAGGCCCTAATCTGGTTCCGGCCCGGCATGCTGAGCCTTTGGTTAATTCCTCTTCCTGGTGGGAAATGAGAGTTAAATTTGCCCGTCCAGACACCTCCAGCTAGCCTCTCATTGGTTCTTGGTATTCCTGTTCATCTTCCGCAGAAATTGCAAACTGGGCCAAACAGGAGGTTAAAGGGACTGACTCTCCAAGTGGGGAGAGTGTTAGTAAAGCGTCTGGAATGTTGCACCCGAGTACCAGGGGAGGAAAACTGAGACATATTTGAACACGTCTCCCGATCACATGGTTGATCATACTCTAGGTTCCACATGCATGTTTTAGCTGAAGGAAGAATACCTAAAACCTGGGTAGTTGAAACCCGTCGAATGGGTACCATGCAATATGACTTCAAAGGGTCTTCATTTGCTCACCGAACCTCTCCAATCCTATCACTGCTGCGTTTATGCCCCTGTACACATGCTTGATTGTCTTTCGGAGACATAGCAATCCATAGGTTTTAAGATACTTACTAGTCAGGTACATTCTTAGGCGTTTAATATGGGGTGTTGAGTCCATTTCGTTGAGCAAGGAGTAGCTCTTGTCTATTCCATATTTGGCTTAAGGAACTTTATCTGTGCTCATTTCAATCTCTGGTTTTATGCAGCACCCCAACTCACCTTTCCCCTTAAGCAAGAATAAGTTGGTTTTCTAAATTTGAGACCCTGTTCTGTTCTGTAATTCAGTTCCTGTGTAGCCAAGTTTCCATTCCGTGTATTACTGATATCTTATGATGTTTCTTTTTCTGTGTGACTTATTTCAGTTAGAATCATCATACCTGAATCCACTCATTGTGCTGCTAAGGGCCTGATGACACAGATTTCATTGCTGAGTGATATTGCTTTGTAAGTAAATACCACAACTTCTTTATCCATTCTTCACTTTCTGCGATGTTGAACTTGTACTGTAAACGAGGTTCTTGTAAACAGAGCCATTCCAAACTTTGGGGTGGCTGTTTCTTTTTGATTTTAATTTCCCTAAGCTATAGGACCATAAGTGGCAGTGCCCTAGGCTCTGTTGCTTTGTTTTTTAGATGTTTCAGGAAACACCATACACTTCTCCGAGTGTCTGTTGGCAATTTACATCCCGCCCATCAGCATAACAAGGCTCCCAGTTCTCAATGGCCTGTTGCCTTTCTGGATTTTACACTTTTTTCAGATGGCCCTTTTGACCGGGGGGAAGTGAGACTTCATTGTAGTGCAGATTTCCTTTGCAAGCTTGCTTGGTTGGCCAAAAAGGGCGTATGCGTTTTTTCCTGAATATATTCAGGAAAAAACGCATACGCCCTTTTTGGCCAAGTGCATCATTGTGGACGTTCTGCCTCTTTTCCTATGCTTTCAATGCAATTCCAGTCTACCTCCTGAAATCGGTTTCCTGCAATTCTGCCCCGCTTTCAAGTCCTCTTGGCAGCCTTACTTCAGTCTATTTTTGGACGATAGCTGTCATTTATAACTCTGCAGGTTTGTGAATTACAGTGCCCCTGAGCTCCTTTCTTCAACTCGCTTTCTTGTGACCTGGCCGCAACACCGCAGGATGGCTTCAGGCCCTAATCTGGTTCCGGCACGGCACGATGAGCCTTTGGTTAATTCCTCTTCCTGGTGGGAAATGAGAGTTAAATTTGCCCGTCCAGACACCTCCAGCTAGCCTCTCATTGGTTCTCGCTATTCCTGTTCATCTTCCGCAGAAATTGCAAACTGGGCCAAACAGGAGGTTAAAGGCGCTGACTCTCCAAGTGGGGAGAGTGTTAGTAAAGCGTCTGGAATGTTGCACCCGAGTACCAGGGGAGGAAAACTGAGACATATTTGAACACGTCTCCCGTTCACATGGTTGATCATACTCTGGGTTCCACATGCATGTTTTAGCTGAAGGAAGAATACCTTAAACCTGAGAGTTGAGACCCGTGGAATGGGTACCATGCAATATGACTTCAAAGGGTCTTCATTTGCTCACCGAACCTCTCCAATCCTATCACTGCTGCGTTTATGCCCCTGTACACATGCTTGATTCTCTTTTGGAGACATAGCAATCCATAGGTTTTACGATACTTACTAGTCAGGTACATTCTTAGGCGTTTAATATGCGGTGTTGAGTCCATTTCGTTGAGCAAGGAGTAGCTCTTGTCTATTCCATATTTGACTTAAGGAACTTTATCTGTGCTCATTTCAATCTCTGGTTTTATGCAGCACCCCAACTCACCTTTACCCTTAAGCAAGCATAAGTTGGTTATCTAAATTTGAGACCCTGTTCTGTTCTGTAATTCAGTTCCTGTGTAGCCAAGTTTACATTCCGTGTATTACTGATATCTTATGATGTTTCTTTTTCTGTGTGACTTATTTCAGTTAGAATCATCATACCTGAATCCACTCATTGTGCTGCTAAGGGCCTGATGACACAGACTTCATTGCTGAGTGATATTGCTTTGTAAGTAAATACCACAACTTCTTTATCCATTTTTCACTTTCTGCGATGTTGAACTTGTACTGTAAACGAGGTTCTTGTAAACAGAGCCGTTCCAAACTTTGGGGTGGCTGTGTCTTTTTGATTTTAATTTCCCTAAGCTATAGGACCGTAAGTGGAAGTGCCCTAGGCTCTGTTGCTTTGTTTTTCAGATGTTTCAGGAAACACCATACACTTCTCCCAAGTGTCTGTTAGCAATTTACATCCCGCCCATCAGCATAACAAGGCTCCCAGTTCTCCATGGCCTGTCCTGCCTTTCTGGATTTTACACTTTTTTCAGATGGCCCTTTTGACCGGGGGGAAGTGAGACTTCATTGTAGTGCAGATTTCCTTTGCAAGCTTGCTTGGTTGGCCAAAAAGGGCGTATGCGTTTTTTCCTGAATATATTCAGGAAAAAATGCATACGCCCTTTTTGGCCAAGTGCATCATTGTGGACGTTCTGCCTCTTTTCCTATGCTTTCAATGCAATTCCAGTCTACCTCCTGAAATCGGTTTCCTGCAATTCTGCCCCGCTTTCAAGTCCTCTTGGCAGCCTTACTTCAGTCTATTTTTGGACGATAGCTGTCATTTATAACTCTGCAGGTTTGTGAATTACAGTGCCCCTGAGCTCCTTTCTTCAACTCGCTTTCTTGTGACCTGGCCGCAACACCACAGGATGGCTTCAGGCCCTAATCTGGTTCCGGCCCGGCATGCTGAGCCTTTGGTTAATTCCTCTTCCTGGTGGGAAATGAGAGTTAAATTTGCCCGTCCAGACACCTCCAGCTAGCCTCTCATTGGTTCTCGGTATTCCTGTTCATCTTCCGCAGAAATTGCAAACTGGGCCAAACAGGAGGTTAAAGGGACTGACTCTCCAAGTGGGGAGAGTGTTAGTAAAGCGTCTGGAATGTTGCACCCGAGTACCAGGGGAGGAAAACTGAGACATATTTGAACACGTCTCCCGATCACATGGTTGATCATACTCTAGGTTCCACATGCATGTTTTAGCTGAAGGAAGAATACCTAAAACCTGGGTAGTTGAAACCCGTGGAATGGGTACCATGCAATATGACTTCAAAGGGTCTTCATTTGCTCACCGCATCTCTCCAATCCTATCACTGCTGCGTTTATGCCCCTGTACACATGCTTGATTGTCTTTCGGAGACATAGCAATCCATAGGTTTTAAGATACTTACTAGTCAGGTACATTCTTAGGCGTTTAATATGGGGTGTTGAGTCCATTTCGTTGAGCAAGGAGTAGCTCTTGTCTATTCCATATTTGGCTTAAGGAACTTTATCTGTGCTCATTTCAATCTCTGGTTTTATGCAGCACCCCAACTCACCTTTCCCCTTAAGCAAGAATAAGTTGGTTTTCTAAATTTGAGACCCTGTTCTGTTCTGTAATTCAGTTCCTGTGTAGCCAAGTTTACATTCCGTGTATTACTGATATCTTATGATGTTTCTTTTTCTGTGTGACTTATTTCAGTTAGAATCATCATACCTGAATCCACTCATTGTGCTGCTAAGGGCCTGATGACACAGACTTCATTGCTGAGTGATATTGCTTTGTAAGTAAATACCACAACTTCTTTATCCATTCTTCACTTTCTGCGATGTTGAACTTGTACTGTAAACGAGGTTCTTGTAAACAGAACCGTTCCAAACTTTGGGGTGGCTGTGTCTTTTTGATTTTAATTTCCCTAAGCTATAGGACCGTAAGTGGAAGTGCCCTAGGCTCTGTTGCTTTGTTTTTCAGATGTTTCAGGAAACACCATACACTTCTCCCAAGTGTCTGTTGGCAATTTACATCCCGCCCATCAGCATAACAAGGCTCCCAGTTCTCCATGGCCTGTCCTGCCTTTCTGGATTTTACACTTTTTTCAGATGGCCCTTTTGACCGGGGGGAAGTGAGACTTCATTGTAGTGCAGATTTCCTTTGCAAGCTTGCTTGGTTGGCCAAAAAGGGCGTATGCGTTTTTTCCTGAATATATTCAGGAAAAAACGCATACGCCCTTTTTGGCCAAGTGCATCATTGTGGACGTTCTGCCTCTTTTCCTATGCTTTCAATGCAATTCCAGTCTACCTCCTGAAATCGGTTTCCTGCAATTCTGTCCCGCTTTCAAGTCCTCTTGGCAGCCTTACTTCAGTCTATTTTTGGACGATAGCTGTCATTTATAACTCTGCAGGTTTGTGAATTACAGTGCCCCTGAGCTCCTTTCTTCAACTCGCTTTCTTGTGACCTGGCCGCAACACCACAGGATGGCTTCAGGCCCTAATCTGGTTCCGGCCCGGCATGCTGAGCCTTTGGTTAATTCCTCTTCCTGGTGGGAAATGAGAGTTAAATTTGCCCGTCCAGACACCTCCAGCTAGCCTCTCATTGGTTCTCGGTATTCCTGTTCATCTTCCGCAGAAATTGCAAACTGGGCCAAACAGGAGGTTAAAGGGACTGACTCTCCAAGTGGGGAGAGTGTTAGTAAAGCATCTGGAATGTTGCACCCGAGTACCAGGGGAGGAAAACTGAGACATATTTGAACACGTCTCCCGATCACATGGTTGATCATACTCTAGGTTCCACATGCATGTTTTAGCTGAAGGAAGAATACCTAAAACCTGGGTAGTTGAAACCCGTGGAATGGGTACCATGCAATATGACTTCAAAGGGTCTTCATTTGCTCACCGCATCTCTCCAATCCTATCACTGCTGCGTTTATGCCCCTGTACACATGCTTGATTGTCTTTCGGAGACATAGCAATCCATAGGTTTTAAGATACTTACTAGTCAGGTACATTCTTAGGCGTTTAATATGGGGTGTTGAGTCCATTTCGTTGAGCAAGGAGTAGCTCTTGTCTATTCCATATTTGGCTTAAGGAACTTTATCTGTGCTCATTTCAATCTCTGGTTTTATGCAGCACCCCAACTCACCTTTCCCCTTAAGCAAGAATAAGTTGGTTTTCTAAATTTGAGACCCTGTTCTGTTCTGTAATTCAGTTCCTGTGTAGCCAAGTTTCCATTCCGTGTATTACTGATATCTTATGATGTTTCTTTTTCTGTGTGACTTATTTCAGTTAGAATCATCATACCTGAATCCACTCATTGTGCTGCTAAGGGCCTGATGACACAGATTTCATTGCTGAGTGATATTGCTTTGTAAGTAAATACCACAACTTCTTTATCCATTCTTCACATTCTGCGATGTTGAACTTGTACTGTAAACGAGGTTCTTGTAAACAGAGCCATTCCAAACTTTGGGGTGGCTGTTTCTTTTTGATTTTAATTTCCCTAAGCTATAGGACCATAAGTGGCAGTGCCCTAGGCTCTGTTGCTTTGTTTTTTAGATGTTTCAGGAAACACCATACACTTCTCCCGAGTGTCTGTTGGCAATTTACATCCCGCCCATCAGCATAACAAGGCTCCCAGTTCTCAATGGCCTGTTGCCTTTCTGGATTTTACACTTTTTTCAGATGGCCCTTTTGACCGGGGGGAAGTGAGACTTCATTGTAGTGCAGATTTCCTTTGCAAGCTTGCTTGGTTGGCCAAAAAGGGCGTATGCGTTTTTTCCTGAATATATTCAGGAAAAAACGCATACGCCCTTTTTGGCCAAGTGCATCATTGTGGACGTTCTGCCTCTTTTCCTATGCTTTCAATGCAATTCCAGTCTACCTCCTGAAATCGGTTTCCTGCAATTCTGCCCCGCTTTCAAGTCCTCTTGGCAGCCTTACTTCAGTCTATTTTTGGACGATAGCTGTCATTTATAACTCTGCAGGTTTGTGAATTACAGTGCCCCTGAGCTCCTTTCTTCAACTCGCTTTCTTTGAGCTGGCCGCAACACCGCAGGATGGCTTCAGGCCCTAATCTGGTTCTGGCACGGCACGCTGAGCCTTTGGTTATTTCCGCCTCCTGGTGGGAAATGAGAGTTAAATTTGCCCGTCCAGACACCTCCAGCTAGCCTCTCATTGGTTCTCGCTATTCCTGTTCATCTTCCGCAGAAATTGCAAACTGTGCCACACAGGAGGTTAAAGGCGCTGACTCTCCAACTGGGGAGAGTGTTAGTAAAGCGTCTGGAATGTTGCACCCGAGTACCAGGGGAGGAAAACTGAGACATATTTGAACACGTCTCCCGATCACATGGTTGATCATACTCTGGGTTCCACATGCATGTTTTAGCTGAAGGAAGAATACCTAAAACCTGCAGAGTTAAGACCCGTGTAATGGGTACCATGCAATATGACTTCAAAGGGTCTTCATTTGCTCACCGAACCTCTCCAATCCTATCACTGCTGCGTTTATGCCCCTGTACACATGCTTGATTCTCTTTCAGAGACATCGCAATCTATAGGTTTTAAGATACTTACTAGTCAGGTACATTCTTACGCGTTTAATATGCGGTGTTGAGTCCATTTCGTTGAGCAAGGAGTAGCTCTTGTCTATTCCATATTTGACTTAAGGAACTTTATCTGTGCTCATTTCAATCTCTGGTTTTATGCAGCACCCCAACTCACATTTACCCTTAAGCAAGCATAAGTTTGTTTTCTAAATTTGAGACCCTGTTCTGTTCTGTAATTCAGTTCCTCTGTAGCCAAGTTTACATTCCGTGTATTACTGATATCTTATGATGTTTCTTTTTCTGTGTGACTTATTTCAGTTAGAATCATCATACCTGAATCCACTCATTGTGCTGCTACGGGCCTGATGACACAGATTTCATTGCTGAGTGATATTGCTTTGTAAGTAAATACCACAACTTCTTTATCCATTTTTCACTTTCTGCGATGTTGAACTTGTACTGTAAACGAGGTTCTTGTAAAGAGAGCCGTTCCAAACTTTGGGGTGGCTGTGTCTTTTTGATTTTAATTTCCCTAAGCTATAGGACCATAAGTGGAAGTGCCCTAGGTTCTGTTGCTTTGTTTTTTAGATGTTTCAGGAAACACCATACACTTCTCCCGAGTGGTTGTTGGCAATTTACATCAGGCCCATCAGCATAACAAGGCTCCCAGTTCTCCATGGCCTGTCCTGCCTTTCTGGATTTTACACTTTTTTCAGATGGCCCTTTTGACCGTGGGGAAGTGAGACTTCATTGTAGTGCAGATTTCCTTTGCAAGCTTGCTTGGTTGGCCAAAAAGGGCGTATGCGTTTTTTCCTGAATATATTCAGGAAAAAACGCATACGCCCTTTTTGGCCAAGTGCATCATTGTGGACGTTCTGCCTCTTTTCCTATGCTTTCAATGCAATTCCAGTCTACCTCCTGAAATTGGTTTCCTGCAATTCTGCCCCGCTTTCAAGTCCTCTTGGCAGCCTTACTTCAGTCTATTTTTGGACGATAGCTGTCATTTATAACTCTGCAGGTTTGTGAATTACAGTGCCCCTGAGCTCCTTTCTTCTACTCGCTTTCTTTTGAGCTGGCCGCAACACCGCAGGATGGCTTCAGGCCCTAATCTGGTTCCGGCCCGGCACGCTGAGCGTTTGGTTAATTCCTCTTCCTGGTGGGAAATGAGAGTTAAATTTGCCCATCCAGACACCTCCAGCTAGCCTCTCATTGGTTCTCGCTATTCCTGTTCATCTTCCGCAGAAATTGCAAACTGGGCCAAACAGGAGGTTAAAGGCGCTGACTCTCCAAGTGGGGAGAGTGTTAGTAAAGCGTCTGGAATGTTGCACCCGAGTACCAGGGGAGGAAAACTGAGACATATTTGAACACGTCTCCCGTTCACATGGTTGATCATACTTGGGTTCCACATGCATGTTTTAGCTGAAGGAAGAATACCTTAAACCTGGAGAGTTAAGACCCGTGTAATGGGTACCATGCAATATGACTTCAAAGGGTCTTCATTTGCTCACCGAACCTCTCCAATCCTATCACTGCTGCGTTTATGCCCCTGTACACATGCTTGATTCTCTTTTGGAGACATAGCAATCCATAGGTTTTAAGATACTTACTAGTCAGGTACATTCTTAGGCGCTTAATATGCGGTGTTGAGTCCATTTCGTTGAGCAAGGAGTAGCTCTTGTCTATTCCATATTTGGCTTAAGGAACTTTATCTGTGCTCATTTCAATCTCTGGTTTTATGCAGCACCCCAACTCACCTTTACCCTTAAGCAAGCATAAGTTGGTTTTCTAAATTTGAGACCCTGTTCTGTTCTGTAATTCAGTTCCTGTGTAGCCAAGTTTACATTCCGTGTATTACTGATATCTTATGATGTTTCTTTTTCTGTGTGACTTATTTCAGTTAGAATCATCATACCTGAATCCACTCATTGGGCTGCTAAGGGCCTGATGACACAGATTTCATTGCTGAGTTATATTGCTTTGTAAGTAAATACCACAACTTCTTTATCCATTTTTCACTTTCTGCGATGTTGAACTTGTACTGTAAACGAGGTTCTTGTAAACAGAGCCGTTCCAAACTTTGGGGTGGCTGTGTCTTTTTGATTTTAATTTCCCTAAGCTATAGGACCATAAGTGGAAGTGCCCTAGGTTCTGTTGCTTTGTTTTTTAGATGTTTCAGGAAACACCATACACTTCTCCCAAGTGCTTGTTGGCAATTTACATCCCGCCCATCAGCATAACAAGGCTCCCAGTTCTCCATGGCCTGTCCTGCCTTTCTGGATTTTACATTTTTTTCAGATGGCCCTTTTGACCGGGGGGAAGTGAGACTTCATTGTAGTGCAGATTTCCTTTGCAAGCTTGCTTGGTTGGCCAAAAAGGGCGTATGCGTTTTTTCCTGAATATATTCAGGAAAAAACGCATACGCCCTTTTTGGCCAAGTGCATCATTGTGGACGTTCTGCCTCTTTTCCTATGCTTTCAATGCAATTCCAGTCTACCTCCTGAAATCGGTTTCCTGCAATTCTGCCCCGCTTTCAAGTCCTCTTGGCAGCCTTACTTCAGTCTATTTTTGGACGATAGCTGTCATTTATAACTCTGCAGGTTTGTGAATTACAGTGCCCCTGAGCTCCTTTCTTCAACTCGCTTTCTTGTGACCTGGCCGCAACACCGCAGGATGGCTTCAGGCCCTAATCTGGTTCCTGCACGGCACGCTGAGCCTTTGGTTATTTCCTCTTCCTGGTGGGAAATGAGAGTTAAATTTGCCCGTCCAGACACCTCCAGCTAGCCTCTCATTGGTTCTCGCTATTCCTGTTCATCTTCCGCAGAAATTGCAAACTGGGCCAAACAGGAGGTTAAAGGCGCTGACTCTCCAAGTGGGGAGAGTGTTAGTAAAGCGTCTGGAATGTTGCACCCGAGTACCAGGGGAGGAAAACTGAGACATATTTGAACACGTCTCCCGATCACATGGTTGATCATACTCTGGGTTCCACATGCATGTTTTAGCTGAAGGAAGAATACCTAAAACCTGGGTAGTTGAAACCCGTGGAATGGGTACCATGCAATATGACTTCAAAGGGTCTTCATTTGCTCACCGAACCTCTCCAATCCTATCACTGCTGCGTTTATGCCCCTGTACACATGCTTGATTCTCTTTCGGAGACATAGCAATCCATAGGTTTTAAGATACTTACTAGTCAGGTACATTCTTAGGCGTTTAATATGGGGTTTTGAGTCCATTTCGTTGAGCAAGGAGTAGCTCTTGTCTATTCCATATTTGGCTTAAGGAACTTTATCTGTGCTCATTTCAATCTCTGGTTTTATGCAGCACCCCAACTCACCTTTCCCCTTAAGCAAGCATAAGTTGGTTTTCTAAATTTGAGACCCTGTTCTGTTTTGGAATGCAGTTCCTGTGTAGCCAAGTTTACATTCCGTGTATTAGTGATATCTTATGATGTTTCTTTTTCTGTGTGACTTATTTCATTTAGAATCATCGTACCTGAATCCACTCATTATGCTGCTACGGGCCTGATGACATAGATTTCATTGCTGAGTGATACTGCATTGTACGTAAGTACCACAAGTTCTTTATCCATTTTTCACTTTCTGTGATGTTGAACTTGTACTGTAAACGAGGTTCTTGTAAAGAGAGCCGTTCCAAACTTTGGAGTGGCTGTGTCTTTTTGATTTTAATTTCCCTAAGCTATAGGACCATAAGTGGCAGTGCCCTAGGCTCTGTTGCTTTGTTTTTTAGTTGTTTCAGGAAACACCATACACTTCTCCCGAGTGGTTGTTGGCAATTTACATCCCGCCCATCAGCATAACAAGGCTCCCAGTTCTCCATGGCCTGTCCTGCCTTTCTGGATTTTACACTTTTTTCAGATGGCCCTTTTGACCGGGGGGAAGTGAGACTTCATTGTAGTGCAGATTTCCTTTGCAAGCTTGCTTGGTTGGCCAAAAGGGGCGTATGCGTTTTTTCCTGAATATATTCAGGAAAAAACGCATACGCCCTTTTTGTCCAAGTGCATCATTGTGGACGTTCTGCCTCTTTTCCTATGCTTTCAATGCAATTCCAGTCTACCTCCTGAAATCGGTTTCCTGCAATTCTGCCCCGCTTTCAAGTCCTCTTGGCAGCCTTACTTCAGTCTATTTTTGGACGATAGCTGTCATTTATAACTCTGCAGGTTTGTGAATTACAGTGCCCCTGAGCTCCTTTCTTCAACTCGCTTTCTTGTGACCTGGCCGCAACACCGCAGGATGGCTTCAGGCCCTAATGTGGTTCCGGCATGGCACGCTGAGCCTTTGTTATTTCCGCCTCCTGGTGGGAAATGAGAGTTAAATTTGCCCGTCCAGACACCTCCAGCTAGCCTCTCATTGGTTCTCGCTATTCCTGTTCATCTTCCGCAGAAATTGCAAACTGGGCCAAACAGGAGGTTAAAGGTGCTGACTCTCCAAGTGGGGAGAGTGTTAGTAAAGTGTCTGGAATGTTGCACCCTAGTACCACGGGAGGAAAACTGAGACATATTTGAACACGTCTCCCGATCACATGGTTGATCATACTTGGGTTCCACATGCATGTTTTAGGTGAAGGAAGAATACCTTAAACCTGGAGAGTTAAGACCCGTGTAATGGGTACCATGCAATATGACTTCAAAGGGTCTTCATTTGCTCACCGAACCTCTCCAATCCTATCACTGCTGCGTTCATGCCCCTGTACACATGCTTGATTCTCTTTCGGAGACATAGCAATCCATAGGTTTTAAGATACTTACTAGTCAGGTACATTCTTAGGCGCTTAATATGCGGTGTTGAGTCCATTTCGTTGAGCAAGGAGTAGCTCTTGTCTATTCCATATTTGGCTTAAGGAACTTTATCTGTGCTCATTTCAATCTCTGGTTTTATGCAGCACCCCAACTCACCTTTACCCTTAAGCAAGAATAAGTTGGTTTTCTAAATTTGAGACCCTGTTCTGTTTTGGAATGCAGTTCCTGTGTAGCCAAGTTTACATTCCGTGTATTAGTGATATCTTATGATGTTTCTTTTTCTGTGTGACTTATTTCAGTTAGAATCATCGTACCTGAATCCACTCATTATGCTGCTACGGGCCTGATGACATAGATTTCATTGCTGAGTGATACTGCATTGTACGTAAGTACCACAAGTTCTTTATCCATTTTTCACTTTCTGCGATGTTGAACTTGTACTGTAAACGAGGTTCTTGTAAACAGAGGCGTCCCAAACTTTGGGGTGGCTGTGTCTTTTTGATTTTAATTTCCCTAAGCTATAGGACCATAAGTGGCAGTGCCCTAGGCTCTGTTGCTTTGTTTTTTAGATGTTTCAGGAGACACCATACACTTCTCCCGAATGTCTGTTGGCAATTTACATCCCGCCCATCAGCATAACAAGGCTCCCAGTTCTCCATGGCCTGTCCTGCCTTTCTGGATTTTACACTTTTTTCAGATGGCCCTTTTGACCGGGGGGAAGTGAGACTTCATTGTAGTGCAGATTTCCTTTGCAAGCTTGCTTGGTTGGCCAAAAAGGGCGTATGCGTTTTTTCCTGAATATATTCAGGAAAAAACGCATACGCCCTTTTTGGCCAAGTGCATCATTGTGGACGTTCTGCCTCTTTTCCTATGCTTTCAATGCAATTCCAGTCTACCTCCTGAAATCGGTTTCCTGCAATTCTGCCCCGCTTTCAAGTCCTCTTGGCAGCCTTACTTCAGTCTATTTTTGGACGATAGCTGTCATTTATAACTCTTCAGGTTTGTGAATTACAGTGCCCCTGAGCTCCTTTCTTCAACTCGCTTTCTTTTGAGCTGGCCGCAACACCGCAGGATGGCTTCAGGCCCTAATCTGGTTCCGGCACGGCACGCTAAGCCTTTGGTTAATTCCTCTTCCTGGTGGGAAATGAGAGTTAAATTTGCCCGTGCAGACACCTCCAGCTAGCCTCTCATTGGTTCTCGCTATTCCTGTTCACCTTCCGCAGAAATTGCAAACTGTGCCAAACAGGAGGTTAAAGGCGCTGACTCTCCAAGAGGGGAGAGTGTTAGTAAAGCGTCTGGAATGTTGCACCCGAGTACCAGGGGAGGAAAACTGAGACATATTTGAACACGTCTCCCAATCACATGGTTGATCATACTCTGGGTTCCACATGCATGTTTTAGCTGAAGGAAGAATACCTAAAACCTGGGTAGTTGAAACCCGTGGAATGGGTACCATGCAATATGACTTCAAAGGGTCTTCATTTGCTCACCGAACCTCTCCAATCCTATCACTGCTGCGTTTATGCCCCTGTACACATGCTTGATTCTCTTTCGGAGACATAGCAATCCATAGGTTTTAAGATACTTACTAGTCATGTACATTCTTAGGCGTTTAATATGCGGTGTTGAGTCCATTTCGTTGAGCAAGGAGTAGCTCTTGTCTATTCCATATTTGGCTTAAGGAACTTTATCTGTGCTCATTTCAATCTCTGGTTTTATGCAGCAACCCAACTCACCTTTCCCCTTAAGCAAGCATAAGTTGGTTTTCTAAATTTCAGACCCTGTTCTGTTCTGTAATTCAGTTCCTGTGTAGCCAAGTTTACATTCCGTGTATTACTGATATCTTATGATGTTTCTTTTTCTGTGTGACTTACTTCAGTTAGAATCATCATACCTGAATCCACTCATTGTGCTGCTAAGGGCCTGATGACACAGATTTCATTGCTGAGTGATATTGCTTTGTAAGTAAATACCACAACTTCTTTATCCATTTTTCACTTTCTGCGATGTTGAACTTGTACTGTAAATGAGGTTCTTGTAAACAGAGGCGTCCCAAACTTTGGGGTGGCTGTGTCTTTTTGATTTTAATTTCCCTAAGCTATAGGACCATAAGTGGAAGTGCCCTAGGTTCTGTTTCTTTGTTTTTTAGATGTTTCAGGAAACACCATACACTTCTCCCGAGTGTCTGTTGGCAATTTACATCCCGCCCATCAGCATAACAAGGCTCCCAGTTCTCCATGGCCTGTCCTGCCTTTCTGGATTTTACACTTTTTTCAGATGGCCCTTTTGACCGGGGGGAAGTGAGACTTCATTGTAGTGCAGATTTCCTTTGCAAGCTTGCTTGGTTGGCCAAAAAGGGCGTATGCGTTTTTTCCTGAATATATTCAGGAAAAAACGCATACGCCCTTTTTGGCCAAGTGCATCATTGTGGACGTTCTGCCTCTTTTCCTATGCTTTCAATGCAATTCCAGTCTACCTCCTGAAATCGGTTTCCTGCAATTCTGCCCCGCTTTCAAGTCCTCTTGGCAGCCTTACTTCAGTCTATTTTTGGACGATAGCTGTCATTTATAACTCTGCAGGTTTGTGAATTACAGTGCCCCTGAGCTCCTTTCTTCAACTCGCTTTCTTTTGAGCTGGCCGCAACACCGCAGGATGGCTTCAGGCCCTAATCTGGTTCCGGTACGGCACGCTGAGCCTTTGGTTATTTCCTCTTCCTGGTGGGAAATGAGAGTTAAATTTGCCCGTCCAGACACCTCCAGCTAGCCTCTCATTGGTTCTCACTATTCCTGTTCATCTTCCGCAGAAATTGCAAACTGGGCCAAACAGGAGGTTAAAGGCGCTGACTCTCCAAGTGGGGAGAGTGTTAGTAAAGCATCTGGAATGTTGCACCCGAGTACCAGGGGAGGAAAACTGAGACATATTTGAACACGTCTCCCGTTCACATGGTTGATCATACTTGGGTTCCACATGCATGTTTTAGCTGAAGGAAGAATACCTTAAACCTGGAGAGTTGACACCCGTGTAATGGTTACCATGCAATATGACTTCAAAGGGTCTTCATTTGCTCACCGAACCTCTCCAATCCTATCACTGCTGCGTTTATGCCCCTGTACACATGCTTGATTCTCTTTCGGAGACATAGCAATCCATAGGTTTTAAGATACTTACTAGTCAGGTACATTCTTAGGCGTTTAATATGCGGTGTTGAGTCCATTTCATTGAGCAAGGAGTAGCTCTTGTCTATTCCATATTTGACTTAAGGAACTTTATCTGTGCTCATTTCAATCTCTGGTTTTATGCAGCACCCCAACTCACCTTTACCCTTAAGCAAGCATAAGTTGGTTTTCTAAATTTGAGACCCTGTTCTGTTCTGTAATTCAGTTCCTGTGTAGCCAAGTTTACATTCCGTGTATTACTGATATCTTATGATGTTTCTTTTTCTGTGTGACTTACTTCAGTTAGAATCATCATACCTGAATCCACTCATTGTGATGCTAAGGGCCTGATGACATAGATTTCATTGCTGAGTGATATTGCTTTGTAAGTAAATACCACAACTTCTTTATCCATTTTTCACTTTCTGCGATGTTGAACTTGTACTGTAAACGAGGTTCTTGTAAACAGAGGCGTCCCAAACTTTGGGGTGGCTGTGTCTTTTTGATTTTAATTTCCCTAAGCTATAGGACCATAAGTGGCAGTGCCCTAGGCTCTGTTGCTTTGTTTTTTAGATGTTTCAGGAGACACCATACACTTCTCCCGAGTGTCTGTTGGCAATTTACATCCCGCCCATCAGCATAACAAGGCTCCCAGTTCTCCATGGCCTGTCCTGCCTTTCTGGATTTTACACTTTTTTCAGATGGCCCTTTTGACCGGGGGGAAGTGAGACTTCATTGTAGTGCAGATTTCCTTTGCAAGCTTGCTTGGTTGGCCAAAAAGGGCGTATGCGTTTTTTCCTGAATATATTCAGGAAAAAACGCATACGCCCTTTTTGGCCAAGTGCATCATTGTGGACGTTCTGCCTCTTTTCCTATGCTTTCAATGCAATTCCAGTCTACCTCCTGAAATCGGTTTCCTGCAATTCTGCCCCGCTTTCAAGTCCTCTTGGCAGCCTTACTTCAGTCTATTTTTGGACGATAGCTGTCATTTATAACTCTGCAGGTTTGTGAATTACAGTGTGCCTGAGCTCCTTTCTTCAACTCGCTTTCTTGTGACCTGGCCGCAACACCGCAGGATGGCTTCAGGCCCTAATCTGGTTCCGGTACGGCACGCTGAGCCTTTGGTTATTTCCTCTTCCTGTTGGGAAATGAGAGTTAAATTTGCCCGTCCAGACACCTCCAGCTAGCCTCCCATTGGTTCTCGCTATTCCTGTTCATCTTCCGCAGAAATTGCAAACTGGGCCAAACAGGAGGTTAAAGGCGCTGACTCTCCAAGTGGGGAGAATGTTAGTAAAGCGTCTGGAATGTTGCACCCGAGTACCAGGGGAGGAAAACTGAGACATATTTGAACACGTCTCCCGATCACATGGTTGATCATACTCTGGGTTCCACATGCATGTTTTAGCTGAAGGAAGAATACCTAAAACCTGGGTAGTTGAAACCCGTGGAATGGGTACCATGCAATATGACTTCAAAGGGTCTTCATTTGCTCACCGAACCTCTCCAATCCTATCACTGCTGCGTTTATGCCCCTGTACACATGCTTGATTCTCTTTCGGAGACATAGCAATCCATAGGTTTTAAGATACTTACTAGTCAGGTACATTCTTAGGCGTTTAATATGCCGTGTTGAGTCCATTTCGTTGAGCAAGGAGTAGCTCTTGTCTATTCCATATTTGGCTTAAGGAACTTTATCTGTGCTCATTTCAATCTCTGGTTTTATGCAGCACCCCAACTCACCTTTACCCTTAAGCAAGAATAAGTTGGTTTTCTAAATTTGAGACCCTGTTCTGTTCTGTAATTCAGTTCCTGTGTAGCCAAGTTTACATTCCGTGTATTACTGATATCTTATGATGTTTCTTTTTCTGTGTGACTTATTTCAGTTAGAATCATCATACCTGAATCCACTCATTGTGCTGCTAAGGGCCTGATGACACAGACTTCATTGCTGAGTGATATTGCTTTGTAAGTAAATACCACAACTTCTTTATCCATTTTTCACTTTCTGCGATGTTGAACTTGTACTGTAAACGAGGTTCTTGTAAACAGAGGCGTCCCAAACTTTGGGGTGGCTGTGTCTTTTTGATTTTAATTTCCCTAAGCTATAGGACCATAAGTGTCAGTGCCCTAGGTTCTGTTGCTTTGTTTTTTAGATGTTTCAGGAAACACCATACACTTCTCCCGAGTGGTTGTTGGCAATTTACATCCCGCCCATCAGCATAACAAGGCTCCCAGTTCTCCATGGCCTGTCCTGCCTTTCTGGATTTTACACTTTTTTCAGATGGCCCTTTTGACCGGGGGGAAGTGAGACTTCATTGTAGTGCAGATTTCCTTTGCAAGCTTGCTTGGTTGGCCAAAAAGGGCGTATGCGTTTTTTCCTGAATATATTCAGGAAAAAACGCATACGCCCTTTTTGGCCAAGTGCATCATTGTGGACGTTCTGCCTCTTTTCCTATGCTTTCAATGCAATTCCAGTCTACCTCCTGAAATCGGTTTCCTGCAATTCTGCCCCGCTTTCAAGTCCTCTTGGCAGCCTTACTTCAGTCTATTTTTGGACGATAGCTGTCATTTATAACTCTGCAGGTTTGTGATTTACAGTGTGCCTGAGCTCCTTTCTTCAACTCGCTTTCTTGTGACCTGGCCGCAACACCGCAGGATGGCTTCAGGCCCTAATCTGGTTCCGGTACGGCACGCTGAGCCTTTGGTTATTTCCTCTTCCTGGTGGGAAATGAGAGTTAAATTTGCCCGTCCAGACACCTCCAGCTAGCCTCTCATTGGTTCTCGCTATTCCTGTTCATCTTCCGCAGAAATTGCAAACTGGGCCAAACAGGAGGTTAAAGGCGCTGACTCTCCAAGTGGGGAGAGTGTTAGTAAAGCGTCTGGAATGTTGCACCCGAGTACCAGGGGAGGAAAACTGAGACATATTTGAACACGTCTCCCGATCACATGGTTGATCATACTCTGGGTTCCACATGCATGTTTTAGCTGAAGGAAGAATACCTAAAACCTGGGTAGTTGAAACCCGTGGAATGGGTACCATGCAATATGACTTCAAAGGGTCTTCATTTGCTCACCGAACCTCTCCAATCCTATCACTGCTGCGTTTATGCCCCTGTACACATGCTTGATTCTCTTTCGGAGACATAGCAATCCATAGGTTTTAAGATACTTACTAGTCAGGTACATTCTTAGGCGTTTAATATGCGGTGTTGAGTCCATTTCGTTGAGCAAGGAGTAGCTCTTCTCTATTCCATATATGGCTTAAGGAACTTTATCTGTGCTCATTTCAATCTCTGGTTTTATGCAGCATCCCAACTCACCTTTCCCCTTAAGCAAGCATAAGTTGGTTTTCTAAATTTGAGAACCTATTCTGTTTTGGAATTCAGTTCCTGTGTAGCCAAGTTTACATTCCGTGTATTAGTGATATCTTATGATGTTTCTTTTTCTGTGTAACTTATTTCAGTTAGAATCATCATACCTGAATCCACTCATTATGCTGCTACGGGCCTGATGACATATATTTCATTGCTGAGTGATACTGCATTGTACGTAAGTACCAGAAGTTCTTTATCCATTTTTCACTTTCTGCGATGTTGAACTTGTACTGTAAACGAGGTTCTTGTAAACAGAGCCGTTCCAAACTTTGGGGTGGCTGTGTCTTTTTGATTTTAATTTCCCTAAGCTATAGGACCATAAGTGGAAGTGCCCTAGGCTCTGTTGCATTGTTTTTTAGATGTTTCAGGAAACACCATACACTTCTCCAGAGTGTCTGTTGGCAATTTACATCCCGCCCATCAGCATAACAAGGCTCCCAGTTCTCAATGGCCTGTCCTGCCTTTCTGGATTTTACACTTTTTTCAGATGGCCCTTTTGACCGGGGGGAAGTGAGACTTCATTGTAGTGCAGATTTCCTTTGCAAGCTTGCTTGGTTGGCCAAAAAGGGCGTATGCGTTTTTTCCTGAATATATTCAGGAAAAAACGCATACGCCCTTTTTGGCCAAGTGCATCATTGTGGACGTTCTGCCTCTTTTCCTATGCTTTCAATGCAATTCCAGTCTACCTCCTGAAATCGGTTTCCTGCAATTCTGCCCCGCTTTCAAGTCCTCTTGGCAGCCTTACTTCAGTCTATTTTTGGACGATAGCTGTCATTTATAACTCTGCAGGTTTGTGAATTACAGTGTGCCTGAGCTCCTTTCTTCAACTCGCTTTCTTTTGAGCTGGCCGCAACACCGCAGGATGGCTTCAGGCCCTAATCTGGTTCCGGTACGGCACGCTGAGCCTTTGGTTAATTCCTCTTCCTGGTGGGAAATGAGAGTTAAATTTGCCCGTCCAGACACCTCCAGCTAGCCTCTCATTGGTTCTCGCTATTCCTGTTCATCTTCCGCAGAAATTGCAAACTGGGCCAAACAGGAGGTTAAAGGCGCTGACTCTCCAAGTGGGGAGAGTGTTAGTAAAGCGTCTGGAATGTTGCACCCGAGTACCAGGGGAGGAAAACTGAGACATATTTGAACACGTCTCCCGTTCACATGGTTGATCATACTTGGGTTCCACATGCATGTTTTAGCTGAAGGAAGAATACCTTAAACCTGGGTAGTTGAAACCCGTGGAATGGGTACCATGCAATATGACTTCAAAGGGTCTTCATTTGCTCACCGAACCTCTCCAATCCTATCACTGCTGCGTTTATTCCCCTGTACACATGCTTGATTCTCTTTCGGAGACATAGCAATCCATAGGTTTTAAGATACTTACTAGTCAGGTACATTCTTAGGCGTTTAATATGCGGTGTTGAGTCCATTTCATTGAGCAAGGCGTAGCTCTTGTCTATTCCATATTTGACTTAAGGAACTTTATCTGTGCTCATTTCAATCTCTGGTTTTATGCAGCACCCCAACTCACCTTTACCCTAAAGCAAGCATAAGTTGGTTTTCTAAATTTGAGACCCTGTTCTGTTCTGTAATTCAGTTCCTGTGTAGCCAAGTTTACATTCCGTGTATTACTGATATCTTATGATGTTTCTTTTTCTGTGTGACTTACTTCAGTTAGAATCATCATACCTGAATCCACTCATTGTGCTGCTAAGGGCCTGATGACACAGACTTCATTGCTGAGTGATATTGCTTTGTAAGTAAATACCACAACTTCTTTATCCATTTTTCACTTTCTGCGATGTTGAACTTGTACTGTAAACGAGGTTCTTGTAAACAGAGCCGTTCCAAACTTTGGGGTGGCTGTGTCTTTTTGATTTTAATTTCCCTAAGCTATAGGACCATAAGTGGAAGTGCCCTAGGTTCTGTTGCTTTGTTTTTTAGATGTTTCAGGAAACACCATACACTTCTCCCGAGTGGTTGTTGGCAATTTACATCCCGCCCATCAGCATAACAAGGCTCCCAGTTCTCCATGGCCTGTCCTGCCTTTCTGGATTTTACACTTTTTTCAGATGGCCCTTTTGACCGGGGGGAAGTGAGACTTCATTGTAGTGCAGATTTCCTTTGCAAGCTTGCTTGGTTGGCCAAAAAGGGCGTATGCGTTTTTTCCTGAATATATTCAGGAAAAAACGCATACGCCCTTTTTGGCCAAGTGCATCATTGTGGACGTTCTGCCTCTTTTCCTATGCTTTCAATGCAATTCCAGTCTACCTCCTGAAATCGGTTTCCTGCAATTCTGCCCCGCTTTCAAGTCCTCTTGGCAGCCTTACTTCAGTCTATTTTTGGACGATAGCTGTCATTTATAACTCTGCAGGTTTGTGAATTACAGTGCCCCTGAGCTCCTTTCTTCAACTCGCTTTCTTGTGACCTGGCCGCAACACCGCAGGATGGCTTCAGGCCCTAATCTGGTTCCGGTACGGCACGCTGAGCCTTTGGTTATTTCCTCTTCCTGGTGGGAAATGAGAGTTAAATTTGCCCGTCCAGACACCTCCAGCTAGCCTCCCATTGGTTCTCGCTATTCCTGTTCATCTTCCGCAGAAATTGCAAACTGGGCCAAACAGGAGGTTAAAGGCGCTGACTCTCCAAGTGGGGAGAGTGTTAGTAAAGCGTCTGGAATGTTGCACCCGAGTACCAGGGGAGGAAAACTGAGACATATTTGAACACGTCTCCCGATCACATGGTTGATCATACTCTGGGTTCCACATGCATGTTTTAGCTGAAGGAAGAATACCTAAAACCTGGGTAGTTGAAACCCGTGGAATGGGTACCATGCAATATGACTTCAAAGGGTCTTCATTTGCTCACCGAACCTCTCCAATCCTATCACTGCTGCGTTTATGCCCCTGTACACATGCTTGATTCTCTTTCGGAGACATAGCAATCCATAGGTTTTAAGATACTTACTAGTCAGGTACATTCTTAGGCGTTTAATATGCGGTGTTGAGTCCATTTCATTGAGCAAGGAGTAGCTCTTGTCTATTCCATATTTGACTTAAGGAACTTTATCTGTGCTCATTTCAATCTCTGGTTTTATGCAGCACCCCAACTCACCGTTACCCTTAAGCAAGCATAAGTTGGTTTTCTAAATTTGAGACCCTGTTCTGTTCTGTAATTCAGTTCCTGTGTAGCCAAGTTTACATTCCGTGTATTACTGATATCTTATGATGTTTCTTTTTCTGTGTGACTTACTTCAGTTAGAATCATCATACCTGAATCCACTCATTGTGATGCTAAGGGCCTGATGACATAGATTTCATTGCTGAGTGATATTGCTTTGTAAGTAAATACCACAACTTCTTTATCCATTTTTCACTTTCTGCGATGTTGAACTTGTACTGTAAACGAGGTTCTTGTAAACAGAGGCGTCCCAAACTTTGGGGTGGCTGTGTCTTTTTGATTTTAATTTCCCTAAGCTATAGGACCATAAGTGGCAGTGCCCTAGGCTCTGTTGCTTTGTTTTTTAGATGTTTCAGGAGACACCATACACTTCTCCCGAGTGGTTGTTGGCAATTTACATCCCGCCCATCAGCATAACAAGGCTCCCAGTTCTCCATGGCCTGTCCTGCCTTTCTGGATTTTACACTTTTTTCAGATGGCCCTTTTGACCGGGGGGAAGTGAGACTTCATTGTAGTGCAGATTTCCTATGCAAGCTTGCTTGGTTGGCCAAAAAGGGCGTATGCATTTTTTCCTGAATATATTCAGGAAAAAACGCATACGCCCTTTTTGGCCAAGTGCATCATTGTGGACGTTCTGCCTCTTTTCCTATGCTTTCAATGCAATTCCAGTCTACCTCCTGAAATCAGTTTCCTGCAATTCTGCCCCACTTTCAAGTCCTCTTGGCAGCCTTACTTCAGTCTATTTTTGGACGATAGCTGTCATTTATAACTCTGCAGGTTTGTGAATTACAGTGTGCCTGAGCTCCTTTCTTCAACTCGCTTTCTTTTGAGCTGGCCGCAACACCGCAGGATGGCTTCAGGCCCTAATCTGGTTCCGGCACGGCACGCTGAGCGTTTGGTTAATTCCTCTTCCTGGTGGGAAATGAGAGTTAAATTTGCCCGTCCAGACACCTCCAGCTAGCCTCTCATTGGTTCTCGCTATTCCTGTTCATCTTCCGCAGAAATTGCAAACTGGGCCAAACAGGAGGTTAAAGGGACTGACTCTCCAAGTCGGGAGAGTGTTAGTAAAGCGTCTGGAATGTTGCACCCGAGTACCAGGGTACGAAAACTGAGACATATTTGAACACGTCTCCCGATCACATGGTTGATCATACTCTAGGTTCCACATGCATGTTTTAACTGAAGGAAGAATACTTTAAACCTGGGTAGTTGAAACCCGTGGAATGGGTACCATGCAATATGACTTCAAAGGGTCTTCATTTGCTCACCGAACCTCTCCAATCCTATCACTGCTGCGTTTATTCCCCTGTACACATGCTTGATTCTCTTTCGGAGACATAGCAATCCATAGGTTTTAAGATACTTACTAGTCAGGTACATTCTTAGGCGTTTAATATGCGGTGTTGAGTCCATTTCGTTGAGCAAGGAGTAACTCTTGTCTATTCCATATTTGACTTAAGGAACTTTATCTGTGCTCATTTCAATCTCTGGTTTTATGCAGCACCCCAACTCACCTTTACCCTTAAGCAAGCATAAGTTGGTTTTCTAAATTTGAGACCCTGTTCTGTTCTGTAATTCAGTTCCTGTGTAGCCAAGTTTACATTCCGTGTATTACTGATATCTTATGATGTTTCTTTTTCTGTGTGACTTACTTCAGTTAGAATCATTATACCTGAATCCACTCATTGTGCTGCTAAGGGCCTGATGACACAGATTTCATTGTTGAGTGATATTGCTTTGTAAGTAAATACCACAACTTCTTTATCCATTTTTCACTTTCTGCGATGTTGAACTTGTACTGTAAACGAGGTTCTTGTAAACAGAGCCGTTCCAAACTTTGGGGTGGCTGTGTCTTTTTGATTTTAATTTCCCTAAGCTATAGGACCATAAGTGGAAGTGCCCTAGGTTCTGTTGCTTTGTTTTTTAGATGTTTCAGGAAACACCATACACTTCTCCCGAGTGGTTGTTGGCAATTTACATCCCGCCCATCAGCATAACAAGGCTCCCAGTTCTCCATGGCCTGTCCTGCCTTTCTTGATTTTACACTTTTTTCAGATGGCCCTTTTGACCGGGGGGAAGTGAGACTTCATTGTAGTGCAGATTTCCTTTGCAAGCTTGCTTGGTTGGCCAAAAAGGGCGTATGCGTTTTTTCCTGAATATATTCAGGAAAAAACGCATACGCCCTTTTTGGCCAAGTGCATCATTGTGGACGTTCTGCCTCTTTTCCTATGCTTTCAATGCAATTCCAGTCTACCTCCTGAAATCGGTTTCCTGCAATTCTGCTCCGCTTTCAAGTCCTCTTGGCAGCCTTACTTCAGTCTATTTTTGGACGATAGCTGTCATTTATTACTCTGCAGGTTTGTAAATTACAGTGCCCCTGAGCTCCTTTCTTCAACTCGTTTTCTTTTGAGCTGGCCGCAACACCGCAGGATGGCTTCAGGCCCTAATCTGGTTCCGGTACGGCACGCTGAGCCTTTGGTTATTTCCTCTTCCTGGTGGGAAATGAGAGTTAAATTTGCCCGTCCAGACACCTCCAGCTAGCCTCTCATTGGTTCTCGCTATT
The DNA here is from genome assembly GCF_951394435.1 of Stenella coeruleoalba. NCBI lineage: Eukaryota > Metazoa > Chordata > Mammalia > Artiodactyla > Delphinidae > Stenella > Stenella coeruleoalba. Next base: position 2,325,042 of record NW_027646269.1, read on the forward strand.
CCTGTTAATCTTCCACAGAAATTGCAAACTGGGCCAAACAGGAGGTTAAAGGCGCTGACTCTCCAAGTGGGGAGAGTGTTAGTAAAGCGTCTGGAATGTTGCACCCGAGTACCAGGGGAGGAAAACTGAGACATATTTGAACACGTCTCCCGTTCACATGGTTGATCATACTTGGGTTCCACATGCATGTTTTAGCTGAAGGAAGAATACCTTAAACCTGGAGAGTTGAGACCCGTGTAATGGGTACCATGTAATATGACTTCAAAGGGTCTTCATTTGCTCACCGAACCTCTCCAATCCTATCACTGCTGCGTTTATGCCCCTGTACACATGCTTGATCTCTTTCGGAAACATAGCAATCCATAGGTTTTAAGATACTTACTAGTCAGGTACATTCTTAGGCGTTTAATATGGGGTGTTGAGTCCATTTCGTTGAGCAAGGAGTAGCTCTTGTCTATTCCATATTTGGCTTAAGGAACTTTATCTGTGCTCATTTCAATCTCTGGTTTTATGCAGCACCCCAACTCACCTTTACCCTTAAGCAAGAATAAGTTGGTTTTCTAAATTTGAGACCCTGTTCTGTTCTGTAATTCAGTTCCTGTGTAGCCAAGTTTACATTCCGTGTATTACTGATATCTTATGATGTTTCTTTTTCTGTGTGACTTATTTCAGTTAGAATCATCATACCTGAATCCACTCATTGTGCTGCTAAGGGCCTGATGACACAGACTTCATTGCTGAGTGATATTGCTTTGTAAGTAAATACCACAACTTCTTTATCCATTTTTCACTTTCTGCGATGTTGAACTTGTACTGTAAACGAGGTTCTTGTAAACAGAGCCGTTCCAAACTTTGGGGTGGCTGTGTCTTTTTGATTTTAATTTCCCTAAGCTATAGGACCATAAGTGGAAGTGCTCTAGGTTCTGTTGCTTTGTTTTTTAGATGTTTCAGGAAACACCATACACTTCTCCCGAGTGGTTGTTGGCAATTTACATCCCGCCCATCAGCATAACAAGGCTCCCAGTTCTCCATGGCCTGTCCTGCCTTTCTGGATTTTACACTTTTTTCAGATGGCCCTTTTGACCGGGGGGAAGTGAGACTTCATTGTAGTGCAGATTTCCTTTGCAAGCTTGCTTGGTTGGCCAAAAAGGGCGTATGCGTTTTTTCCTGAATATATTCAGGAAAAAACGCATACGCCCTTTTTGGCCAAGTGCATCATTGTGGACGTTCTGCCTCTTTTCCTATGCTTTCAATGCAATTCCAGTCTACCTCCTGAAATCGGTTTCCTGCAATTCTGCCCCGATTTCAAGTCCTCTTGGCAGCCTTACTTCAGTCTATTTTTGGACGATAGCTGTCATTTATAACTCTGCAGGTTTGTGAATTACAGTGCCCCTGAGCTCCTTTCTTCAACTCGCTTTCTTGTGACCTGGCCGCAACACCGCAGGATGGCTTCAGGCCCTAATCTGGTTCCGGTACGGCACGCTGAGCCTTTGGTTATTTCCTCTTCTGGTGGGAAATGAGAGTTAAATTTGCCCGTCCAGACACCTCCAGCTAGCCTCTCATTGGTTCTCGCTATTCCTGTTCATCTTCCGCAGAAATTGCAAACTGGGCCAAACAGGAGGTTAAAGGCGCTGACTCTCCAAGTCGGGAGAGTGTTAGTAAAGCGTCTGGAATGTTGCACCCGAGTACCAGGGGAGGAAAACTGAGACATATTTGAACACGTCTCCCGTTCACATGGTTGATCATACTTGGGTTCCACATGCATGTTTTAGCTGAAGGAAGAATACCTTAAACCTGGAGAGTTGAGACCCGTGTAATGGGTACCATGCAATATGACTTCAAAGGGTCTTCATTTGCTCACCGAACCTCTCCAATCCTATCACTGCTGCGTTTATGCCCCTGTACACATGCTTGATTCTCTTTTGGAGACATAGCAATCCATAGGTTTTACGATACTTACTAGTCAGGTACATTCTTAGGCGTTTAATATGCGGTGTTGAGTCCATTTCGTTGAGCAAGGAGTAGCTCTTGTCTATTCCATATTTGACTTAAGGAACTTTATCTGTGCTCATTTCAATCTCTGGTTTTATGCAGCACCCCAACTCACCTTTACCCTTAAGCAAGCATAAGTTGGTTTTCTAAATTTGAGACCCTGTTCTGTTCTGTAATTCAGTTCCTGTGTAGCCAAGTTTACATTCCGTGTATTACTGATATCTTATGATGTTTCTTTTTCTGTGTGACTTACTTCAGTTAGAATCATCATACCTGAATCCACTCATTGTGCTGCTAAGGGCCTGATGACACAGATTTCATTGCTGAGTGATATTGCTTTGTAAGTAAATACCACAACTTCTTTATCCATTTTTCACTTTCTGCGATGTTGAACTTGTACTGTAAACGAGGTTCTTGTAAACAGAGCCGTTCCAAACTTTGGGGTGGCTGTGTCTTTTTGATTTTAATTTCCCTAAGCTATAGGACCATAAGTGGCAGTGCCCTAGGCTCTGTTGCTTTGTTTTTTAGATGTTTCAGGAAACACCATACACTTCTCCCTAGTGTCTGTTGGCAATTTACATCCCGCCCATCAGCATAACAAGGCTCCCAGTTCTCCATGGCCTGTCCTGCCTTTCTGGATTTTACACTTTTCTCAGATGGCCCTTTTGACCGGGGGGAAGTGAGACTTCATTGTAGTGCAGATTTCCTTTGCAAGCTTGCTTGGTTGGCCAAAAAGGGCGTATGCGTTTTTTCCTGAATATATTCAGGAAAAAACGCATACGCCCTTTTTGGCCAAGTGCATCATTGTGGACGTTCTGCCTCTTTTCCTATGCTTTCAATGCAATTCCAGTCTACCTCCTGAAATCGGTTTCCTGCAATTCTGCCCCGATTTCAAGTCCTCTTGGCAGCCTTACTTCAGTCTATTTTTGGACGATAGCTGTCATTTATAACTCTGCAGGTTTGTGAATTACAGTGCCCCTGAGCTCCTTTCTTCAACTCGCTTTCTTGTGACCTGGCCGCAACACCGCAGGATGGCTTCAGGCCCTAATCTGGTTCCGGTACGGCACGCTGAGCCTTTGGTTATTTCCTCTTCCTGGTGGGAAATGAGAGTTAAATTTGCCCGTCCAGACACCTCCAGCTAGCCTCTCATTGGTTCTCGCTATTCCTGTTCATCTTCCGCAGAAATTGCAAACTGGGCCAAACAGGAGGTTAAAAGCGCTGACTCTCCAAGTCGGGAGAGTGTTAGTAAAGCGTCTGGAATGTTGCACCCGAGTACCAGGGGAGGAAAACTGAGACATATTTGAACACGTCTCCCGTTCACATGGTTGATCATACTTGGGTTCCACATGCATGTTTTAGCTGAAGGAAGAATACCTTAAACCTGGAGAGTTGAGACCCGTGTAATGGGTACCATGCAATATGACTTCAAAGGGTCTTCATTTGCTCACCGAACCTCTCCAATCCTATCACTGCTGCGTTTATGCCCCTGTACACATGCTTGATTCTCTTTTGGAGACATAGCAATCCATAGGTTTTACGATACTTACTAGTCAGGTACATTCTTAGGCGTTTAATATGCGGTGTTGAGTCCATTTCGTTGAGCAAGGAGTAGCTCTTGTCTATTCCATATTTGGCTTAAGGAACTTTATCTGTGCTCATTTCAATCTCTGGTTTTATGCAGCACCCCAACTCACCTTTACCCTTAAGCAAGCATAAGTTGGTTTTCTAAATTTGAGACCCTGTTCTGTTCTGTAATTCAGTTCCTGTGTAGCCAAGTTTACATTCCATGTATTACTGATATCTTATGATGTTTCTTTTTCTGTGTGACTTATTTCAGTTAGAATCATCATACCTAAATCCACTCATTGTGATGCTAAGGGCCTGATGACATAGATTTCATTGCTGAGTGATATTGCTTTGTAAGTAAATACCACAACTTCTTTATCCATTTTTCACTTTCTGCGATGTTGAACTTGTACTGTAAACGAGGTTCTTGTAAACAGAGGCGTCCCAAACTTTGGGGTGGCTGTGTCTTTTTGATTTTAATTTCCCTAATCTATAGGACCATAAGTGGCAGTGCCCTAGGCTCTGTTGCTTTGTTTTTTAGATGTTTCAGGAAACACCATACACTTCTCCCGAGTGGTTGTTGGCAATTTACATCCCGCCCATCAGCATAACAAGGCTCCCAGTTCTCCATGGCCTGTCCTGCCTTTCTGGATTTTACACTTTTTTCAGATGGCCCTTTTGACCAGGGGGAAGTGAGACTTCATTGTAGTGCAGATTTCCTTTGCAAGCTTGCTTGGTTGGCCAAAAAGGGCGTATGCGTTTTTTCCTGAATATATTCAGGAAAAAACGCATACGCCCTTTTTGGCCAAGTGCATCATTGTGGACGTTCTGCCTCTTTTCCTATGCTTTCAATGCAATTCCAGTCTACCTCCTGAAATCGGTTTCCTGCAATTCTGCCCCGCTTTCAAGTCCTCTTGGCAGCCTTACTTCAGTCTATTTTTGGACGATAGCTGTCATTTATAACTCTGCAGGTTTGTGAATTACAGTGCCCCTGAGCTCCTTTCTTCAACTCGCTTTCTTGTGACCTGGCCGCAACACCGCAGGATGGCTTCAGGCCCTAATCTGGTTCCGGTACGGCACGCTGAGCCTTTGTTTATTTCCTCTTCCTGGTGGGAAATGAGAGTTAAATTTGCCCGTCCAGACACCTCCAGCTAGCCTCTCATTGGTTCTCGCTATTCCTTTTCATCTTCCGCAGAAATTGCAAACTGGGCCAAACAGGAGGTTAAAGGCGGTGACTCTCCAAGTCGGGAGAGTGTTAGTAAAGCGTCTGGAATGTTGCACCCGAGTACCAGGGGAGGAAAACTGAGACATATTTGAACACGTCTCCCGTTCACATGGTTGATCATACTTGGGTTCCACATGCATGTTTTAGCTGAAGGAAGAATACCTTAAACCTGGAGAGTTGAGACCCGTGTAATGGGTACCATGCAATATGACTTCAAAGGGTCTTCATTTGCTCACCGAACCTCTCCAATCCTATCACTGCTGCGTTTATGCCCCTGTACACATGCTTGATTCTCTTTTGGAGACATAGCAATCCATAGGTTTTACGATACTTACTAGTCAGGTACATTCTTAGGCGTTTAATATGCGGTGTTGAGTCCATTTCGTTGAGCAAGGAGTAGCTCTTGTCTATTCCATATTTGACTTAAGGAACTTTATCTGTGCTCATTTCAATCTCTGGTTTTATGCAGCACCCCAACTCACCTTTACCCTTAAGCAAGCATAAGTTGGTTTTCTAAATTTGAGACCCTGTTCTGTTCTGTAATTCAGTTCCTGTGTAGCCAAGTTTACATTCCGTGTATTACTGATATCTTATGATGTTTGTTTTTCTGTGTGACTTATTTCAGTTAGAATCATCATACCTGAATCCACTCATTGTGATGCTAAGGGCCTGATGACATAGATTTCATTGCTGAGTGATATTGCTTTGTAAGTAAATACCACAACTTCTTTATCCATTTTTCACTTTCTGCGATGTTGAACTTGTACTGTAAATGAGGTTCTTGTAAACAGAGGCGTCCCAAACTTTGGGGTGGCTGTGTCTTTTTGATTTTAATTTCCCTAAGCTATAGGACCATAAGTGGCAGTGCCCTAGGCTCTGTTGCTTTGTTTTTTAGATGTTTCAGGAAACACCATACACTTTTCCCGAGTGGTTGTTGGCAATTTACATCCCGCCCATCAGCATAACAAGGCTCCCAGTTCTCCATGGCCTGTCCTGCCTTTCTGGATTTTACACTTTTTTCAGATGGCCCTTTTGACCGGGGGGAAGTGAGACTTCATTGTAGTGCAGATTTCCTTTGCAAGCTTGCTTGGTTGGCCAAAAAGGGCGTATGCGTTTTTTCCTGAATATATTCAGGAAAAAACGCATACGCCCTTTTTGGCCAAGTGCATCATTGTGGACGTTCTGCCTCTTTTCCTATGCTTTCAATGCAATTCCAGTCTACCTCCTGAAATCGGTTTCCTGCAATTCTGCCCCGCTTTCAAGTCCTCTTGGCAGCCTTACTTCAGTCTATTTTTGGACGATAGCTGTCATTTATAACTCTGCAGGTTTGTGAATTACAGTGCCCCTGAGCTCCTTTCTTCAACTCGCTTTCTTGTGACCTGGCCGCAACACCGCAGGATGGCTTCAGGCCCTAATCTGGTTCCGGCACGGCACGCTGAGCCTTTGGTTATTTCCTCTTCCTGGTGGGAAATGAGAGTTAAATTTGCCCGTCCAGACACCTCCAGCTAGTCTCTCATTGGTTCTCGCTATTCCTGTTCATCTTCCGCAGAAATTGCAAACTGGGCCAAACAGGAGGTTAAAGGCGCTGACTCTCCAAGTGGGGAGAGTGTTAGTAAAGCGTCTGGAATGTTGCACCTGAGTACCAGGGGAGGAAAACTGAGACATATTTGAACACGTCTCCCGTTCACATGGTTGATCATACTTGGGTTCCACATGCATGTTTTAGCTGAAGGAAGAATACCTTAAACCTGGAGAGTTAAGACCCGTGTAATGGGTACCATGCAATATGACTTCAAAGGGTCTTCATTTGCTCACCGAACCTCTCCAATCCTATCACTGCTGCGTTTATGCCCCTGTACACATGCTTGATTCTCTTTCGGAGACATAGCAATCCATAGGTTTTAAGATACTTACTAGTCAGGTACATTCTTAGGCGTTTAATATGCGGTGTTGAGTCCATTTCGTTGAGCAAGGAGTAGCTCTTGTCTATTCCATATTTGACTTAAGGAACTTTATCTGTGCTCATTTCAATCTCTGGTTTTATGCAGCTCCCCAACTCACCTTTACACTTAAGAAAGCATAAGTTGGTTTTCTAAATTTGAGACCCTGTTCTGTTCTGTAATTCAGTTCCTGTGTAGCCAAGTTTACATTCCGTGTATTACTGATATCTTATGATGTTTCTTTTTCTGTGTGACTTATTTCAGTTAGAATCATCATACCTGAATCCACTCATTGTGCTGCTAAGGGCCTGATGACACAGATTTCATTGCTGAGTGATATTGCTTTGTAAGTAAATACCACAACTTCTTTATCCATTTTTCACTTTCTGCGATGTTGAACTTGTACTGTAAACGAGGTTCTTGTAAACAGAGCCGTTCCAAACTTTGGGGTGGCTGTGTCTTTTTGATTTTAATTTCCCTAAGCTATAGGACCATAAGTGGCAGTGCCCTAGGTTCTGTTGCTTTGTTTTTTAGATGTTTCAGGAAACACCATACACTTCTCCCGAGTGGTTGTTGGCAATTTACATCCCGCCCATCAGCATAACAAGGCTCCCAGTTCTCCATGGCCTGTCCTGCCTTTCTGGATTTTACACTTTTTTCAGATGGCCCTTTTGACCAGGGGGAAGTGAGACTTCATTGTAGTGCAGATTTCCTTTGCAAGCTTGCTTGGTTGGCCTAAAAGGGCGTATGCGTTTTTTCCTGAATATATTCAGGAAAAAACGCATACGCCCTTTTTGGCCAAGTGCATCATTGTGGACGTTCTGCCTCTTTTCCTATGCTTTCAATGCAATTCCAGTCTACCTCCTGAAATCGGTTTCCTGCAATTCTGCCCCGCTTTCAAGTCCTCTTGGCAGCCTTACTTCAGTCTATTTTTGGACGATAGCTGTCATTTATAACTCTGCAGGTTTGTGAATTACAGTGCCCCTGAGCTCCTTTCTTCAACTCGCTTTCTTTTGAGCTGGCCGCAACACCGCAGGATGGCTTCAGGCCCTAATCTGGTTCCGGTACGGCACGCTGAGCCTTTGGTTATTTCCTCTTCCTGGTGGGAAATGAGAGTTAAATTTGCCCGTCCAGACACCTCCAGCTAGCCTCTCATTGGTTCTCGCTATTCCTGTTCATCTTCCGCAGAAATTGCAAACTGGGCCAAACAGGAGGTTAAAGGCGCTGACTCTGCAAGTGGGGAGAGTGTTAGTAAAGCGTCTGGAATGTTGCACCCGAGTACCAGGGGAGGAAAACTGAGACATATTTGAACACGTCTCCCGTTCACATGGTTGATCATACTTGGGTTCCACATGCATGTTTTAGCTGAAGGAAGAATACCTTAAACCTGGAGAGTTAAGACCCGTGTAATGGGTACCATGCAATATGACTTCAAAGGGTCTTCATTTGCTCACCGAACCTCTCCAATCCTATCACTGCTGCGTTTATGCCCCTGTACACATGCTTGATTCTCTTTCGGAGACATAGCAATCCATAGGTTTTAAGATACTTACTAGTCAGGTACATTCTTAGGCGTTTAATATGCGGTGTTGAGTCCATTTCGTTGAGCAAGGAGTAGCTTTGTCTATTCCATATTTGACTTAAGGAACTTTATCTGTGCTCATTTCAATCTCTGGTTTTATGCAGCACCCCAACTCACCTTTACCCTTAAGCAAGCATAAGTTGGTTTTCTAAATTTGAGACCATGTTCTGTTCTGTAATTCAGTTCCTGTGTAGCCAAGTTTACATTCCGTGTATTACTGATATCTTATGATGTTTCTTTTTCTGTGTGACTTACTTCAGTTAGAATCATCATACCTGAATCCACTCATTGTGCTGCTAAGGGCCTGATGACACAGATTTCATTGCTGAGTGATATTGCTTTGTAAGTAAATACCACAACTTCTTTATCCATTTTTCACTTTCTGCGATGTTGAACTTGTACTGTAAACGAGGTTCTTGTAAACAGAGCCGTTTCAAACTTTGGGGTGGCTGTGTCTTTTTTATTTTAATTTCCCTAAGCTATAGGACCATAAGTGGCAGTGCCCTAGGCTCTGTTGCTTTGTTTTTTAGATGTTTCAGGAAACACCATACACTTCTCCCGAGTGTCTGTTGGCAATTTACATCCCGCCCATCAGCATAACAAGGCTCCCAGTTCTCCATGGCCTGTCCTGCCTTTCTGGATTTTACACTTTTTTCAGATGGCCCTTTTGACCGGGGGGAAGTGAGACTTCATTGTAGTGCAGATTTCCTTTGCAAGCTTGCTTGGTTGGCCAAAAAGGGCGTATGCGTTTTTTCCTGAATATATTCAGGATATATTCAGGAAAAAACGCATACGTCCTTTTTGGCCAAGTGCATCATTGTGGACGTTCTGCCTCTTTTCCTATGCTTTCAATGCAATTCCAGTCTACCTCCTGAAATCGGTTTCCTGCAATTCTGCCCCGCTTTCAAGTCCTCTTGGCAGCCTTACTTCAGTCTATTTTTGGACGATAGCTGTCATTTATAACTCTGCAGGTTTGTGAATTACAGTGCCCCTGAGCTCCTTTCTTCAACTCGCTTTCTTGTGACCTGGCCGCAACACCGCAGGATGGCTTCAGGCCCTAATCTGGTTCCGGCACGGCACGCTGAGCCTTTGGTTAATTCCTCTTCCTGGTGGGAAATGAGAGTTAAATTTGCCCGTCCAGACACCTCCAGCTAGCCTCTCATTGGTTCTCGCTATTCCTGTTCATCTTCCGCAGAAATTGCAAACTGGGCCAAACAGGAGGTTAAAGGGACTGACTCTCCAAGTGGGGAGAGTGTTAGTAAAGCGTCTGGAATGTTGCACCCGAGTACCAGGGTACGAAAACTGAGACATATTTGAACACGTCTCCTGATCACATGGTTGATCATACTCTAGGTTCCACATGCATGTTTTAGCTGAAGGAAGAATACCTTAAACCTGGGTAGTTGAAACCCGTGGAATGGGTACCATGCAATATGACTTCAAAGGGTCTTCATTTGCTCACCGAACCTCTCCAATCCTATCACTGCTGCGTTTATGCCCCTGTACACATGCTTGATTCTCTTTCGAAGACATAGCAATCCATGGGTTTTAAGATACTTACTAGTCAGGTACATTCTTAGGCGTTTAATATGCGGTGTTGAGTCCATTTCGTTGAGCAAGGAGTAGCTCTTGTCTATTCCATATTTGGCTTAAGGAACTTTATCTGTGCTCATTTCAATCTCTGGTTTTATGCAGCACCCCAACTCACCTTTACCCTTAAGCAAGAATAAGTTGGTTTTCTAAATTTGAGACCCTGTTCTGTTCTGTAATTCAGTTCCTGTGTAGCCAAGTTTACATTCCGTGTATTACTGATATCTTATGATGTTTCTTTTTCTGTGTGACTTACTTCAGTTAGAATCATCATACCTGAATCCACTCATTGTGCTGCTAAGGGCCTGATGACACAGATTTCATTGCTGAGTGATATTGCTTTGTAAGTAAATACCACAACTTCTTTATGCATTTTTCACTTTCTGCGATGTTGAACTTGTACTGTAAACGAGGTTCTTGTAAACAGAGGCGTCCCAAACTTTGGGGTGGCTGTGTCTTTTTGATTTTAATTTCCCTAAGCTATAGGACCATAAGTGGAAGTGCCCTAGGCTCTGTTGCTTTGTTTTTTAGATGTTTCAGGAAACACCATACACTTCTCCCCAGTGGTTGTTGGCAATTTACATCCCGCCCATCAGCATAACAAGGCTCCCAGTTCTCTATGGCCTGTCCTGCCTTTCTGGATTTTACACTTTTTTCAGATGGCCCTTTTGACCGGGGGGAAGTGAGACTTCATTGTAGTGCAGATTTCCTTTGCAAGCTTGCTTGGTTGGCCAAAAAGGGCGTATGCGTTTTTTCCTGAATATATTCAGGAAAAAACGCATACGCCCTTTTTGGCCAAGTGCTTCATTGTGGACGTTCTGCCTCTTTTCCTATGCTTTCAATGCAATTCCAGTCTACCTCCTGAAATCGGTTTCCTGCAATTCTGCCCCGCTTTCAAGTCCTCTTGGCAGCCTTACTTCAGTCTATTTTTGGACGATAGCTGTCATTTATAACTCTGCAGGTTTGTGAATTACACTGCCCCTGAGCTCCTTTCTTCAACTTGCTTTCTTGTGACCTGGCCGCAACACCGCAGGATGGCTTCAGGCCCTAATCTGGTTCCGGCACGGCACGCTGAGCCTTTGGTTATTTCCTCTTCCTGGTGGGAAATGAGAGTTAAATTTGCCCGTCCAGACACCTCCAGCTAGTCTCTCATTGGTTCTCGCTATTCCTGTTCATCTTCCGCAGAAATTGCAAACTGGGCCAAACAGGAGGTTAAAGGCGCTGACTCTCCAAGTGGGGAGAGTGTTAGTAAAGCGTCTGGAATGTTGCACCCGAGTACCAGGGGAGGAAAACTGAGACATATTTGAACACGTCTCCCGTTCACATGGTTGATCATACTCTGGGTTCCACATGCATGTTTTAGCTGAATGAAGAATACCTTAAACCTGGAGAGTTGAGACCCGTGGAATGGGTGCCATGCAATATGACTTCAAAGGGTCTTCATTTGCTCACCGAACCTCTCCAATCCTATCACTGCTGCGTTAATTGCCCTGTACACACGCTTGATTCTCTTTTGGAGACATAGCAATCCATAGGTTTTAAGATACTTACTAGTCAGGTACATTCTTAGGCGTTTAATATGGGGTGTTGAGTCCATTTCGTTGAGCAAGGAGTAGCTCTTGTCTATTCCATATTTGGCTTAAGGAACTTTATCTGTGCTCATTTCAATCTCTGGTTTTATGCAGCACCCCAACTCACCTTTCCCCTTAAGCAAGCATAAGTTGGTTTTCTAAATTTGAGACCCTGTTCTGTTCTGTAATTCAGTTCCTGTGTAGCCAAGTTTACATTCCGTGTATTACTGATATCTTATGATGTTTCTTTTTCTGTGTGACTTATTTCAGTTAGAATCATCATACCTGAATCCACTCATTGTGATGCTAAGGGCCTGATGACATAGATTTCATTGCTGAGTGATATTGCTTTGTAAGTAAATACCACAACTTCTTTATCCATTTTTCACTTTCTGCGATGTTGAACTTGTACTGTAAACGAGGTTCTTGTAAACAGAGCCGTTCCAAACTTTGGGGTGGCTGTGTCTTTTTGATTTTAATTTCCCTAAGCTATAGGACCATAAGTGGCAGTGCCCTAGGCTCTGTTGCTTTGTTTTTTAGATGTTTCAGGAAACACCATACACTTCTCCCGAGTGTCTGTTGGCAATTTACATCCCGCCCATCAGCATAACAAGGCTCCCAGTTCTCCATGGCCTGTCCTGCCTTTCTGGATTTTACACTTTTTTCAGATGGCCCTTTTGACGGGGGGAAGTGAGACTTCATTGTAGTGCAGATTTCCTTTGCAAGCTTGCTTGGTTGGCCAAAAAGGGCGTATGCGTTTTTTCCTGAATATATTCAGGAAAAAACGCATACGCCCTTTTTGGCCAAGTGCATCATTGTGGACGTTCTGCCTCTTTTCCTATGCTTTCAATGCAATTCCAGTCTACCTCCTGAAATCGGTTTCCTGCAATTCTGCCCCGATTTCAAGTCCTCTTGGCAGCCTTACTTCAGTCTATTTTTGGACGATAGCTGTCATTTATAACTCTGCAGGTTTGTGAATTACAGTGCCCCTGAGCTCCTTTCTTCAACTCGCTTTCTTGTGACCTGGCCGCAACACCGCAGGATGGCTTCAGGCCCTAATCTGGTTCCGGTACGGCACGCTGAGCCTTTGGTTATTTCCTCTTCCTGGTGGGAAATGAGAGTTAAATTTGCCCGTCCAGACACCTCCAGCTGGTCTCTCATTGGTTCTCGCTATTCCTGTTCATCTTCCGCAGAAATTGCAAACTGGGCCAAACAGGAGGTTAAAGGCGCTGACTCTCCAAGTGGGGAGAGTGTTAGTAAAGCGTCTGGAATGTTGCACCCGAGTACCAGGGGAGGAAAACTGAGACATATTTGAACACGTCTCCCGTTCACATGGTTGATCATACTTGGGTTCCACATGCATGTTTTAGCTGAAGGAAGAATACCTTAAACCTGGAGAGTTAAGACCCGTGTAATGGGTACCATGCAATATGACTTCAAAGGGTCTTCATTTGCTCACCGAACCTCTCCAATCCTATCACTGCTGCGTTTATGCCCCTGTACACATGCTTGATTCTCTTTCGGAGACATAGCAATCCATAGGTTTTAAGATACTTACTAGTCAGGTACATTCTTAGGCGTTTAATATGCGGTGTTGAGTCCATTTCGTTGAGCAAGGAGTAGCTCTTGTCTATTCCATATTTGACTTAAGGAACTTTATCTGTGCTCATTTCAATCTCTGGTTTTATGCAGCACCCCAACTCACCTTTACCCTTAAGCAAGCATAAGTTGGTTTTCTAAATTTGAGACCCTGTTCTGTTCTGTAATTCAGTTCCTGTGTAGCCAAGTTTACATTCCGTGTATTACTGATATCTTATGATGTTTCTTTTTCTGTGTGACTTATTTCAGTTAGAATCATCATACCTGAATCCACTCATTGTGCTGCTAAGGGCCTGATGACACAGATTTCATTGCTGAGTGATATTGCTTTGTAAGTAAATACCACAACTTCTTTATCCATTTTTCACTTTCTGCGATGTTGAACTTGTACTGTAAACGAGGTTCTTGTAAACAGAGCCGTTCCAAACTTTGGGGTGGCTGTGTCTTTTTGATTTTAATTTCCCTAAGCTATAGGTCCATAAGTGGAAGTGCCCTAGGTTCTGTTGCTTTGTTTTTTAGATGTTTCAGGAAACACCATACACTTCTCCCGAGTGGTTGTTGGCAATTTACATCCCGCCCATCAGCATAACAAGGCTCCCAGTTCTCCATGGCCTGTCCTGCCTTTCTGGATTTTACACTTTTTTCAGATGGCCCTTTTGACCGGGGGGAAGTGAGACTTCATTGTAGTGCAGATTTCCTTTGCAAGCTTGCTTGGTTGGCCAAAAAGGGCGTATGCGTTTTTTCCTGAATATATTCAGGAAAAAACGCATACGCCCTTTTTGGCCAAGTGCATCATTGTGGACGTTCTGCCTCTTTTCCTATGCTTTCAATGCAATTCCAGTCTACCTCCTGAAATCGGTTTCCTGCAATTCTGCCCCGCTTTCAAGTCCTCTTGGCAGCCTTACTTCAGTCTATTTTTGGACGATAGCTGTCATTTATAACTCTGCAGGTTTGTGAATTACAGTGCCCCTGAGCTCCTTTCTTCAACTCGCTTTCTTTTGAGCTGGCCGCAACACCGCAGGATGGCTTCAGGCCCTAATCTGGTTCCGGTACGGCACGCTGAGCCTTTGGTTATTTCCTCTTCCTGGTGGGAAATGAGAGTTAAATTTGCCCGTCCAGACACCTCCAGCTAGCCTCTCATTGGTTCTCGCTATTCCTGTTCATCTTCCGCAGAAATTGCAAACTGGGCCAAACAGGAGGTTAAAGGCGCTGACTCTCCAAGTCGGGAGAGTGTTAGTAAAGCATCTGGAATATTGCACCCGAGTACCAGGGGAGGAAAACTGAGACATATTTGAACACGTCTCCCGTTCACATGGTTGATCATACTTGGGTTCCACATGCATGTTTTAGCTGAAGGAAGAATACCTTAAACCTGGGTACTTGAAACCCGTGGAATGGGTACCATGCAATATGACTTCAAAGGGTCTTCATTTGCTCACCGAACCTCTCCAATCCTATCACTGCTGCGTTGATGCCCCTGTACACATGCTTGATTCTCTTTTGGAGACATAGCAATCCATAGGTTTTACGATACTTACTAGTCAGGTACATTCTTAGGCGTTTAATATGCGGTGTTGAGTCCATTTCGTTGAGCAAGGAGTAGCTCTTGTCTATTCCATATTTGACTTAAGGAACTTTATCTGTGCTCATTTCAATCTCTGGTTTTATGCAGCACCCCAACTCACCTTTACCCTTAAGCAAGCATAAGTTGGTTTTCTTAATTTGAGACCCTGTTCTGTTCTGTAATTCAGTTCCTGTGTAGCCAAGTTTACATTCCGTGTATTACTGATATCTTATGATGTTTCTTTTTCTGTGTGACTTATTTCAGTTAGAATCATCATACCTGAATCCACTCATTGTGATGCTAAGGGCCTGATGACATAGATTTCATTGCTGAGTGATATTGCTTTGTAAGTAAATACCACAACTTCTTTATCCATTTTTCACTTTCTGCGATGTTGAACTTGTACTGTAAACGAGGTTCTTGTAAACAGAGGCGTCCCAAACTTTGGGGTGGCTGTGTCTTTTTGATTTTAATTTCCCTAAGCTATAGGACCATAAGTGGCAGTGCCCTAGGCTCTGTTGCTTTGTTTTTTAGATGTTTCAGGAAACACCATACACTTCTCCCGAGTGGTTGTTGGCAATTTACATCCCGCCCATCAGCATAACAAGGCTCCCAGTTCTCCATGGCCTGTCCTGCCTTTCTGGATTTTACACTTTTTTCAGATGGCCCTTTTGACCGGGGGGAAGTGAGACTTCATTGTAGTGCAGATTTCCTTTGCAAGCTTGCTTGGTTGGCCAAAAAGGGCGTATGCGTTTTTTCCTGAATATATTCAGGAAAAAACGCATACGCCCTTTTTGGCCAAGTGCATCATTGTGGACGTTCTGCCTCTTTTCCTATGCTTTCAATGCAATTCCAGTCTACCTCCTGAAATCAGTTTCCTGCAATTCTGCCCCGCTTTCAAGTCCTCTTGGCAGCCTTACTTCAGTCTATTTTTGGACGATAGCTGTCATTTATAACTCTGCAGGTTTGTGAATTACAGTGCCCCTGAGCTCCTTTCTTCAACTCGCTTTCTTGTGACCTGGCCGCAACACCGCAGGATGGCTTCAGGCCCTAATCTGGTTCCGGCACGGCACGCTGAGCCTTTGGTTATTTCCTCTTCCTGGTGGGAAATGAGAGTTAAATTTGCCCGTCCAGACACCTCCAGCTAGCCTCTCATTGGTTCTCGCTATTCCTGTTCATCTTCCGCAGAAATTGCAAACTGGGCCAAACAGGAGGTTAAAGGCGCTGACTCTCCAAGTGGGGAGAGTGTTAGTAAAGCGTCTGGAATGTTGCACCCGAGTACCAGGGGAGGAAAACTGAGACATATTTGAACACGTCTCCCGTTCACATGGTTGATCATACTTGGGTTCCACATGCATGTTTTAGCTGAAGGAAGAATACCTTAAACCTGGAGAGTTGAGACCCGTGTAATGGGTACCATGCAATATGACTTCAAAGGGTCTTCATTTGCTCACCGAACCTCTCCAATCCTATCACTGCTGCGTTTATGCCCCTGTACACATGCTTGATTCTCTTTCGGAGACATAGCAATCCATAGGTTTTACGATACTTAATAGTCAGGTACATTCTTAGGCGTTTAATATGCGGTGTTGAGTCCATTTCGTTGAGCAAGGAGTAGCTCTTGTCTATTCCATATTTGACTTAAGGAACTTTATCTGTGCTCATTTCAATCTCTGGTTTTATGCAGCACCCCAACTCACCTTTACCCTTAAGCAAGCATAAGTTGGTTTTCTAAATTTGAGACCCTGTTCTGTTCTGTAATTCAGTTCCTGTGTAGCCAAGTTTACATTCCATGTATTACTGATATCTTATGATGTTTCTTTTTCTGTGTGACTTATTTCAGTTAGAATCATCATACCTGAATCCACTCATTGTGATGCTAAGGTCCTGATGACATAGATTTCATTGCTGAGTGATATTGCTTTGTAAGTAAATACCACAAGATCTTTATCCATTTTTCACTTTCTGCAATGTTGAACTTGTACTGTAAACGAGGTTCTTGTAAACAGAGGCGTCCCAAACTTTGGGGTGGCTGTGTCTTTTTGATTTTAATTTCCCTAAGCTATAGGACCATAAGTGGCAGTGCCCTAGGCTCTGTTGCTTTGTTTTTTAGATGTTTCAGGAAACACCATACACTTCTCCCGAGTGGTTGTTGGCAATTTACATCCCGCCCATCAGCATAACAAGGCTCCCAGTTCTCCATGGCCTGTCCTGCCTTTCTGGATTTTACACTTTTTTCAGATGGCCCTTTTGACCGGGGGGAAGTGAGACTTCATTGTAGTGCAGATTTCCTTTGCAAGCTTGCTTGGTTGGCCAAAAAGGGCGTATGCGTTTTTTCCTGAATATATTCAGGAAAAAACGCATACGCCCTTTTTGGCCAAGTGCATCATTGTGGACGTTCTGCCTCTTTTCCTATGCTTTCAATGCAATTCCAGTCTACCTCCTGAAATCGGTTTCCTGCAATTCTGCCCCGCTTTCAAGTCCTCTTGGCAGCCTTACTTCAGTCTATTTTTGGACGATAGCTGTCATTTATAACTCTGCAGGTTTGTGAATTACAGTGCCCCTGAGCTCCTTTCTTCAACTCGCTTTCTTGTGACCTGGCCGCAACACCGCAGGATGGCTTCAGGCCCTAATCTGGTTCCGGCACGGCACGCTGAGCCTTTGGTTATTTCCTCTTCCTGGTGGGAAATGAGAGTTAAATTTGCCCGTCCAGACACCTCCAGCTAGTCTCTCATTGGTTCTCGCTATTCCTGTTCATCTTCCGCAGAAATTGCAAACTGGGCCAAACAGGAGGTTAAAGGCGCTGACTCTCCAAGTCGGGAGAGTGTTAGTAAAGCATCTGGAATATTGCACCCGAGTACCAGGGGAGGAAAACTGAGACATATTTGAACACGTCTCCCGTTCACATGGTTGATCATACTTGGGTTCCACATGCATGTTTTAGCTGAAGGAAGAATACCTTAAACCTGGGTACTTGAAACCCGTGGAATGGGTACCATGCAATATGACTTCAAAGGGTCTTCATTTGCTCACCGAACCTCTCCAATCCTATCACTGCTGCGTTGATGCCCCTGTACACATGCTTGATTCTCTTTTGGAGACATAGCAATCCATAGGTTTTACGATACTTACTAGTCAGGTACATTCTTAGGCGTTTAATATGCGGTGTTGAGTCCATTTCGTTGAGCAAGGAGTAGCTCTTGTCTATTCCATATTTGACTTAAGGAACTTTATCTGTGCTCATTTCAATCTCTGGTTTTATGCAGCACCCCAACTCACCTTTACCCTTAAGCAAGCATAAGTTGGTTTTCTTAATTTGAGACCCTGTTCTGTTCTGTAATTCAGTTCCTGTGTAGCCAAGTTTACATTCCGTGTATTACTGATATCTTATGATGTTTCTTTTTCTGTGTGACTTATTTCAGTTAGAATCATCATACCTGAATCCACTCATTGTGATGCTAAGGGCCTGATGACATAGATTTCATTGCTGAGTGATATTGCTTTGTAAGTAAATACCACAACTTCTTTATCCATTTTTCACTTTCTGCGATGTTGAACTTGTACTGTAAACGAGGTTCTTGTAAACAGAGGCGTCCCAAACTTTGGGGTGGCTGTGTCTTTTTGATTTTAATTTCCCTAAGCTATAGGACCATAAGTGGCAGTGCCCTAGGCTCTGTTGCTTTGTTTTTTAGATGTTTCAGGAAACACCATACACTTCTCCCGAGTGGTTGTTGGCAATTTACATCCCGCCCATCAGCATAACAAGGCTCCCAGTTCTCCATGGCCTGTCCTGCCTTTCTGGATTTTACACTTTTTTCAGATGGCCCTTTTGACCGGGGGGAAGTGAGACTTCATTGTAGTGCAGATTTCCTTTGCAAGCTTGCTTGGTTGGCCAAAAAGGGCGTATGCGTTTTTTCCTGAATATATTCAGGAAAAAACGCATACGCCCTTTTTGGCCAAGTGCATCATTGTGGACGTTCTGCCTCTTTTCCTATGCTTTCAATGCAATTCCAGTCTACCTCCTGAAATCGGTTTCCTGCAATTCTGCCCCGCTTTCAAGTCCTCTTGGCAGCCTTACTTCAGTCTATTTTTGGACGATAGCTGTCATTTATAACTCTGCAGGTTTGTGAATTACAGTGCCCCTGAGCTCCTTTCTTCAACTCGCTTTCTTGTGACCTGGCCGCAACACCGCAGGATGGCTTCAGGCCCTAATCTGGTTCCGGCACGGCACGCTGAGCCTTTGGTTATTTCCTCTTCCTGGTGGGAAATGAGAGTTAAATTTGCCCGTCCAGACACCTCCAGCTAGCCTCTCATTGGTTCTCGCTATTCCTGTTCATCTTCCGCAGAAATTGCAAACTGGGCCAAACAGGAGGTTAAAGGCGCTGACTCTCCAAGTGGGGAGAGTGTTAGTAAAGCGTCTGGAATGTTGCACCCGAGTACCAGGGGAGGAAAACTGAGACATATTTGAACACGTCTCCCGTTCACATGGTTGATCATACTTGGGTTCCACATGCATGTTTTAGCTGAAGGAAGAATACCTTAAACCTGGAGAGTTGAGACCCGTGTAATGGGTACCATGCAATATGACTTCAAAGGGTCTTCATTTGCTCACCGAACCTCTCCAATCCTATCACTGCTGCGTTTATGCCCCTGTACACATGCTTGATTCTCTTTCGGAGACATAGCAATCCATAGGTTTTACGATACTTACTAGTCAGGTACATTCTTAGGCGTTTAATATGCGGTGTTGAGTCCATTTCGTTGAGCAAGGAGTAGCTCTTGTCTATTCCATATTTGACTTAAGGAACTTTATCTGTGCTCATTTCAATCTCTGGTTTTATGCAGCACCCCAACTCACCTTTACCCTTAAGCAAGCATAAGTTGGTTTTCTAAATTTGAGACCCTGTTCTGTTCTGTAATTCAGTTCCTGTGTAGCCAAGTTTACATTCCATGTATTACTGATATCTTATGATGTTTCTTTTTCTGTGTGACTTATTTCAGTTAGAATCATCATACCTGAATCCACTCATTGTGATGCTAAGGTCCTGATGACATAGATTTCATTGCTGAGTGATATGGCTTTGTAAGTAAATACCACAAGATCTTTATCCATTTTTCACTTTCTGCAATGTTGAACTTGTACTGTAAACGAGGTTCTTGTAAACAGAGGCGTCCCAAACTTTGGGGTGGCTGTGTCTTTTTGATTTTAATTTCCCTAAGCTATAGGACCATAAGTGGCAGTGCCCTAGGCTCTGTTGCTTTGTTTTTTAGATGTTTCAGGAAACACCATACACTTCTCCCGAGTGGTTGTTGGCAATTTACATCCCGCCCATCAGCATAACAAGGCTCCCAGTTCTCCATGGCCTGTCCTGCCTTTCTGGATTTTACACTTTTTTCAGATGGCCCTTTTGACCGGGGGGAAGTGAGACTTCATTGTAGTGCAGATTTCCTTTGCAAGCTTGCTTGGTTGGCCAAAAAGGGCGTATGCGTTTTTTCCTGAATATATTCAGGAAAAAACGCATACGCCCTTTTTGGCCAAGTGCATCATTGTGGACGTTCTGCCTCTTTTCCTATGCTTTCAATGCAATTCCAGTCTACCTCCTGAAATCGGTTTCCTGCAATTCTGCCCCGCTTTCAAGTCCTCTTGGCAGCCTTACTTCAGTCTATTTTTGGACGATAGCTGTCATTTATAACTCTGCAGGTTTGTGAATTACAGTGCCCCTGAGCTCCTTTCTTCAACTCGCTTTCTTGTGACCTGGCCGCAACACCGCAGGATGGCTTCAGGCCCTAATCTGGTTCCGGCACGGCACGCTGAGCCTTTGGTTATTTCCTCTTCCTGGTGGGAAATGAGAGTTAAATTTGCCCGTCCAGACACCTCCAGCTAGTCTCTCATTGGTTCTCACTATTCCTGTTCATCTTCCGCAGAAATTGCAAACTGGGCCAAACAGGAGGTTAAAGGCGCTGACTCTCCAAGTGGGGAGAGTGTTAGTAAAGCGTCTGGAATGTTGCACCTGAGTACCAGGGGAGGAAAACTGAGACATATTTGAACACGTCTCCCGTTCACATGGTTGATCATACTTGGGTTCCACATGCATGTTTTAGCTGAAGGAAGAATACCTTAAACCTGGAGAGTTAAGACCCGTGTAATGGGTACCATGCAATATGACTTCAAAGGGTCTTCATTTGCTCACCGAACCTCTCCAATCCTATCACTGCTGCGTTTATGCCCCTGTACACATGCTTGATTCTCTTTCGGAGACATAGCAATCCATAGGTTTTAAGATACTTACTAGTCAGGTACATTCTTAGGCGTTTAATATGCGGTGTTGAGTCCATTTCGTTGAGCAAGGAGTAGCTCTTGTCTATTCCATATTTGGCTTAAAGAACTTTATCTGTGGTCATTTCAATCTCTGGTTTTATGCAGCACCCCAACTCACCTTTACCCTTAAGCAAGAATAAGTTGGTTTTCTAAATTTGAGACCCTGTTCTGTTCTGTAATTCAGTTCCTGTGTAGCCAAGTTTAAATTCCGTATATTACTGATATCTTATGATGTTTCTTTTTCTGTGTGACTTATTTCAGTTAGAATCATCATACCTGAATCCACTCATTGTGCTGCTAAGGGCCTGATGACACAGATTTCATTGCTGAGTGATATTGCTTTGTAAGTAAATACCACAAGATCTTTATCCATTTTTCACTTTCTGCGATGTTGAACTTGTACTGTAAACGAGGTTCTTGTAAACAGAGCCGTTCCAAACTTTGGGGTGGCTGTGTCTTTTTGATTTTAATTTCCCTAAGCTATAGGACCATAAGTGGAAGTGCCCTAGGTTCTGCTGCTTTGTTTTTTAGATGATTCAGGAAACACCATACACTTCTCCCGAGTGGTGGTTGGCAATTTACATCCCGCCCATCAGCATAACAAGGCTCCCAGTTCTCCATGGCCTGTCCTGCCTTTCTGGATTTTACACTTTTTTCAGATGGCCCTTTTGACCGGGGGGAAGTGAGACTTCATTGTAGTGCAGATTTCCTTTGCAAGCTTGCTTGGTTGGCCAAAAAGGGCGTATGCGTTTTTTCCTGAATATATTCAGGAAAAAACGCATACGCCCTTTTTGGCCAAGTGCATCATTGTGGACGTTCTGCCTCTTTTCCTATGCTTTCAATGCAATTCCAGTCTAGCTCCTGAAATCGGTTTCCTGCAATTCTGCCCCGCTTTCAAGTCCTCTTGGCAGCCTTACTTCAGTCTATTTTTGGACGATAGCTGTCATTTATAACTCTGCAGGTTTGTGAATTACAGTGCCCCTGAGCTCCTTTCTTCAACTCGCTTTCTTTTGAGCTGGCCGCAACACCGCAGGATGGCTTCAGGCCCTAATCTGGTTCCGGCACGGCACGCTGAGCCTTTGGTTATTTCCTCTTCCTGGTGGGAAATGAGAGTTAAATTTGCCCATCCAGACACCTCCAGCTAGTCTCTCATTGGTTCTCGCTATTCCTGTTCATCTTCCGCAGAAATTGCAAACTGGGCCAAACAGGAGGTTAAAGGCGCTGACTCTCCAAGTCGGGAGAGTGTTAGTAAAGCGTCTGGAATGTTGCACCCGAGTACCAGGGTACGAAAAATGAGACATATTTGAACACGTCTCCCGATCACATGGTTGATCATACTCTAGGTTCCACATGCATGTTTTAGCTGAAGGAAGAATACCTTAAACCTGGAGAGTTAAGACCCGTGGAATGGGTACCATGCAATATGACTTCAAAGGGTCTTCATTTGCTCACCGAACCTCTCCAATCCTATCACTGCTGCGTTTATGCCCCTGTAAACATGCTTGATTCTCTTTCGGAGACATAGCAATCCATAGGTTTTAAGATACTTACTAGTCAGGTACATTCTTAGACGTTTAATATGGGGTGTTGAGTCCATTTCGTTGAGCAAGGAGTAGCTCTTGTCTATTCCATATTTGGCTTAAGGAACTTTATCTGTGCTCATTTCGATCTCTGGTTTTATGCAGCACCCCAACTCACCTTTCCCCTTAAGCAAGCATAAGTTGGTTTTCTAAATTTGAGACCCTGTTCTGTTCTGTAATTCAGTTCCTGTGTAGCCAAGTTTAAATTCCGTATATTACTGATATCTTATGATGTTTCTTTTTCTGTGTGACTTATTTCAGTTAGAATCATCATACCTGAATCCACTCATTGTGCTGCTAAGGGCCTGATGACACAGATTTCATTGCTGAGTGATATTGCTTTGTAAGTAAATACCACAAGATCTTTATCCATTTTTCACTTTCTGCGATGTTGAACTTGTACTGTAAATGAGGTTCTTGTAAACAGAGCCGTTCCAAACTTTGGGGTGGCTGTGTCTTTTTGATTTTAATTTCCCTAAGCTATAGGACCATAAGTGGAAGTGCCCTAGGTTCTGCTGCTTTGTTTTTTAGATGATTCAGGAAACACCATACACTTCTCCCGAGTGGTGGTTGGCAATTTACATCCCGCCCATCAGCATAACAAGGCTCCCAGTTCTCCATGGCCTGTCCTGCCTTTCTGGATTTTACACTTTTTTCAGATGGCCCTTTTGACCGGGGGGAAGTGAGACTTCATTGTAGTGCAGATTTCCTTTGCAAGCTTGCTTGGTTGGCCAAAAAGGGCATATGCGTTTTTTCCTGAATATATTCAGGAAAAAACGCATATGCCTTTTGGCCAAGTGCATCATTGTGGACGTTCTGCCTCTTTTCCTATGCTTTCAATGCAATTCCAGTCTAGCTCCTGAAATCGGTTTCCTGCAATTCTGCCCCGCTTTCAAGTCCTCTTGGCAGCCTTACTTCAGTCTATTTTTGGACGATAGCTGTCATTTATAACTCTGCAGGTTTGTGAATTACAGTGCCCCTGAGCTCCTTTCTTCAACTCGCTTTCTTTTGAGCTGGCCGCAACACCGCAGGATGGCTTCAGGCCCTAATCTGGTTCCGGCACGGCACGCTGAGCCTTTGGTTATTTCCTCTTCCTGGTGGGAAATGAGAGTTAAATTTGCCCGTCCAGACACCTCCAGCTAGTCTCTCATTGGTTCTCGCTATTCCTGTTCATCTTCCGCAGAAATTGCAAACTGGGCCAAACAGGAGGTTAAAAGCGCTGACTCTCCAAGTCGGGAGAGTGTTAGTAAAGCGTCTGGAATGTTGCACCCGAGTACCAGGTACGAAAACTGAGACATATTTGAACACGTCTCCCGATCACATGGTGGATCATACTCTAGGTTCCACATGCATGTTTTAGCTGAAGGAAGAATACCTTAAACCTGGAGAGTTAAGACCCGTGTAATGGGTACCATGCAATATGACTTCAAAGGGTCTTCATTTGCTCACCGAACCTCTCCAATCCTATCACTGCTGCGTTTATGCCCCTGTACACATGCTTGATTCTCTTTCGGAGACATAGCAATCCATAGGTTTTAAGATACTTACTAGTCAGGTACATTCTTAGGCGTTTAATATGCGGTGTTGAGTCCATTTCGTTGAGCAAGGAGTAGCTCTTGTCTATTCCATATTTGACTTAAGGAACTTTATCTGTGCTCATTTCAATCTCTGGTTTTATGCAGCACCCCAACTCACCTTTCCCCTTAAGCAAGCATAAGTTGGTTTTCTAAATTTGAGACCCTGTTCTGTTCTGTAATTCCGTTCCTGTGTAGCCAAGTTTACATTCCGTGTATTACTGATATCTTATGATGTTTCTTTTTCTGTGTGACTTATTTCAGTTAGAATCATCATACCTGAATCCACTCATTGTGCTGCTAAGGGGCTGATGACACAGATTTCATTGCTGAGTGATATTGCTTTGTAAGTAAATACCACAACTTCTTTATCCATTTTTCACTTTCTGCGATGTTGAACTTGTACTGTAAACGAGGTTCTTGTAAACAGAGCCGTTCCAAACTTTGGGGTGGCTGTGTCTTTTTGATTTTAATTTCCCTAAGCTATAGGACCATAAGTGGAAGTGCCCTAGGTTCTGTTGCTTTGTTTTTTAGATGTTTCAGGAAACACCATACACTTCTCCCGAGTGGTTGTTGGCAATTTACATCCCGCCCATCAGCATAACAAGGCTCCCAGTTCTCCATGGCCTGTCCTGCCTTTCTGGATTTTACACTTTTTTCAGATGGCCCTTTTGACCGGGGGGAAGTGAGACTTCATTGTAGTGCAGATTTCCTTTGCAAGCTTGCTTGGTTGGCCAAAAAGGGCGTATGCGTTTTTTCCTGAATATATTCAGGAAAAAACGCATACGCCCTTTTTGGCCAAGTGCATCATTGTGGACGTTCTGCCTCTTTTCCTATGCTTTCAATGCAATTCCAGTCTACCTCCTGAAATCGGTTTCCTGCAATTCTGCCCCGCTTTCAAGTCCTCTTGGCAGCCTTACTTCAGTCTATTTTTG
This sequence comes from Stenella coeruleoalba, assembly GCF_951394435.1. NCBI lineage: Eukaryota > Metazoa > Chordata > Mammalia > Artiodactyla > Delphinidae > Stenella > Stenella coeruleoalba. The sequence continues at coordinate 2,350,079 of NW_027646269.1, forward strand.
GACGATAGCTGTCATTTATAACTCTGCAGGTTTGTGAATTACAGTGCCCCTGAGCTCCTTTCTTCAACTTGCTTTCTTGTGACCTGGCCGCAACACCACAGGATGGCTTCAGGCCCTAATCTGGTTCCGGCAGGGCACGCTGAGCCTTTGGTTAATTCCTCTTCATGGTGGAAAATGAGAGTTAAATTTGCCCGTCCAGACACCTCCAGCTAGCCTCTCATTGGTTCTCGCTATTCCTGTTCATCTTCCGCAGAAATTGCAAACTGGGCCAAACAGGAGGTTAAAGGGACTGACTCTCCAAGTCGGGAGAGTGTTAGTAAAGTGTCTGGAATGTTGCACCCGAGTACCAGGGTACGAAAACTGAGACATATTTGAACACGGCTCCCGTTCACACGGATGATCATACTCTAGGTTCCACATGCATGTTTTAGCTGAAGGAAGAATACCTTAAACCTGGGTAGTTGAAACCCGTGGAATGGGTACCATGCAATATGACTTCAAAGGGTCTTCATTTGCTCACCGAACCTCTCCAATCCTATCACTGCTGCGTTTATGCCCCTGTACACATGCTTGATTCTCTTTCGGAGACATAGCAATCCATAGGTTTTAAGATACTTACTAGTCAGGTACATTCTTAGGCGTTTAATATGGGGTGTTGAGTCCATTTCATTGAGCAAGGAGTAGCTCTTTTCTATTCCATATTTGGCTTAAGGAACTTTATCTGTGCTCATTTCAATCTCTGGTTTTATGCAGCACCCCAACTCACCTTTACCCTTAAGCAAGAATAAGTTGGTTTTCTAAATTTGAGACCCTGTTCTGTTCTGTAATTCAGTTCCTGTGTAGCCAAGTTTACATTCCGTGTATTACTGATATCTTATGATGTTTCTTTTTCTGTGTGACTTATTTCAGTTAGAATCATCATACCTGAATCCACTCATTGTGCTGCTAAGGGCCTGATGACACAGATTTCATTGCTGAGTGATATTGCTTTGTAAGTAAATACCACAAGTTCTTTATCCATTTTTCACTTTCTACGATGTTGAACTTGTACTGTAAACGAGGTTCTTGTAAACAGAGCCTTTCCAAACTTTGGGGTGGCTGTGTCTTTTTTATTTTAATTTCCCTAAGCTATAGGACCATAAGTGGAATTGCCCTAGGCTCTGTTGCTTTGTTTTTTAGATGTTTCAGGAAACACCATACACTTCTCCTGAGTGTCTGTTGGCAATTTACATCCCGCCCATCAGCATAACAAGGCTCCCAGTTCTCCATGGCCTGTCCTGCCTTTCTGGATTTTACACTTTTTTCAGATGGCCCTTTTGACCGGGGGGAAGTGAGACTTCATTGTAGTGCAGATTTCCTTTGAAGCTTGCTTGGTTGGCCAAAAAGGGCGTATGCGTTTTTTCCTGAATATATTCAGGAAAAAACGCATACGCCCTTTTTGGCCAAGTGCATCATTGTGGACGTTCTGCCTCTTTTCCTATGCTTTCAATGCAATTCCAGTCTACCTCCTGAAATCGGTTTCCTGCAATTCTGCCCCGCTTTCAAGTCCTCTTGGCAGCCTTACTTCAGTCTATTTTTGGACGATAGCTGTCATTTATAACTCTGCAGGTTTGTGAATTACAGTGCCCCTGAGCTCCTTTCTTCAACTCGCTTTCTTTTGAGCTGGCCGCAACACCGCAGGATGACTTCAGGCCCTAATCTGGTTCTGGCACGGCACGCTGAGCCTTTGGTTAATTCCTCTTCCTGGTGGGAAATGAGAGTTAAAATTGCCCGTCCAGACACCTCCAGCTAGCCTCTCATTGGTTCTCGCTATTCCTGTTCATCTTCCGCAGAAATTGCAAACTGGGCCAAACAGGAGGTTAAAGGGACTGACTCTCCAAGTCGGGAGAGTGTTAGTAAAGCGTCTGGAATGTTGCACCCGAGTACCAGGTACGAAAACTGAGACATATTTGAACACGTCTCCCGATCACATGGTGGATCATACTCTAGGTTCTACATGCATGTTTTAGCTGAAGGAAGAATACCTTAAACCTGGAGAGTTAAGACCCGTGTAATGGGTACCATGCAGTATGACTTCAAAGGGTCTTCATTTGCTCACCGAACCTCTCCAATCCTATCACTGCTGCGTTTATGCCCCTGTACACATGCTTGATTCTCTTTCGGAGACATAGCGATCCATAGGTTTTAAGATACTTACTAGTCAGGTACATTCTTAGGCGTTTAATATGCGGTGTTGAGTCCATTTCGTTGAGCAAGGAGTAGCTCTTGTCTATTCCATATTTGGCTTAAGGAACTTTATCTGTGCTCATTTCGATCTCTGGTTTTATGCAGCACCCCAACTCACCTTTCCCCTTAAGCAAGCATAAGTTGGTTTTCTAAATTTGAGACCCTGTTCTGTTCTGTAATTCAGTTCCTGTGTAGCCAAGTTTAAATTCCGTATATTACTGATATCTTATGATGTTTCTTTTTCTGTGTGACTTATTTCAGTTAGAATCATCATACCTGAATCCACTCATTGTGCTGCTAAGGGCCTGATGACACAGATTTCATTGCTGAGTGATATTGCTTTGTAAGTAAATACCACAAGATCTTTATCCATTTTTCACTTTCTGCGATGTTGAACTTGTACTGTAAATGAGGTTCTTGTAAACAGAGCCGTTCCAAACTTTGGGGTGGCTGTGTCTTTTTGATTTTAATTTCCCTAAGCTATAGGACCATAAGTGGAAGTGCCCTAGGTTCTGCTGCTTTGTTTTTTAGATGATTCAGGAAACACCATACACTTCTCCCGAGTGGTGGTTGGCAATTTACATCCCGCCCATCAGCATAACAAGGCTCCCAGTTCTCCATGGCCTGTCCTGCCTTTCTGGATTTTACACTTTTTTCAGATGGCCCTTTTGACCGGGGGGAAGTGAGACTTCATTGTAGTGCAGATTTCCTTTGCAAGCTTGCTTGGTTGGCCAAAAAGGGCATATGCGTTTTTTCCTGAATATATTCAGGAAAAAACGCATATGCCTTTTGGCCAAGTGCATCATTGTGGACGTTCTGCCTCTTTTCCTATGCTTTCAATGCAATTCCAGTCTAGCTCCTGAAATCGGTTTCCTGCAATTCTGCCCCGCTTTCAAGTCCTCTTGGCAGCCTTACTTCAGTCTATTTTTGGACGATAGCTGTCATTTATAACTCTGCAGGTTTGTGAATTACAGTGCCCCTGAGCTCCTTTCTTCAACTCGCTTTCTTTTGAGCTGGCCGCAACACCGCAGGATGGCTTCAGGCCCTAATCTGGTTCCGGCACGGCACGCTGAGCCTTTGGTTATTTCCTCTTCCTGGTGGGAAATGAGAGTTAAATTTGCCCGTCCAGACACCTCCAGCTAGTCTCTCATTGGTTCTCGCTATTCCTGTTCATCTTCCGCAGAAATTGCAAACTGGGCCAAACAGGAGGTTAAAAGCGCTGACTCTCCAAGTCGGGAGAGTGTTAGTAAAGCGTCTGGAATGTTGCACCCGAGTACCAGGTACGAAAACTGAGACATATTTGAACACGTCTCCCGATCACATGGTGGATCATACTCTAGGTTCCACATGCATGTTTTAGCTGAAGGAAGAATACCTTAAACCTGGAGAGTTAAGACCCGTGTAATGGGTACCATGCAATATGACTTCAAAGGGTCTTCATTTGCTCACCGAACCTCTCCAATCCTATCACTGCTGCGTTTATGCCCCTGTACACATGCTTGATTCTCTTTCGGAGACATAGCAATCCATAGGTTTTAAGATACTTACTAGTCAGGTACATTCTTAGGCGTTTAATATGCGGTGTTGAGTCCATTTCGTTGAGCAAGGAGTAGCTCTTGTCTATTCCATATTTGACTTAAGGAACTTTATCTGTGCTCATTTCAATCTCTGGTTTTATGCAGCACCCCAACTCACCTTTCCCCTTAAGCAAGCATAAGTTGGTTTTCTAAATTTGAGACCCTGTTCTGTTCTGTAATTCCGTTCCTGTGTAGCCAAGTTTACATTCCGTGTATTACTGATATCTTATGATGTTTCTTTTTCTGTGTGACTTATTTCAGTTAGAATCATCATACCTGAATCCACTCATTGTGCTGCTAAGGGCCTGATGACACAGATTTCATTGCTGAGTGATATTGCTTTGTAAGTAAATACCACAACTTCTTTATCCATTTTTCACTTTCTGCGATGTTGAACTTGTACTGTAAACGAGGTTCTTGTAAACAGAGCCGTTCCAAACTTTGGGGTGGCTGTGTCTTTTTGATTTTAATTTCCCTAAGCTATAGGACCATAAGTGGAAGTGCCCTAGGTTCTGTTGCTTTGTTTTTTAGATGTTTCAGGAAACACCATACACTTCTCCCGAGTGGTTGTTGGCAATTTACATCCCGCCCATCAGCATAACAAGGCTCCCAGTTCTCCATGGCCTGTCCTGCCTTTCTGGATTTTACACTTTTTTCAGATGGCCCTTTTGACCGGGGGGAAGTGAGACTTCATTGTAGTGCAGATTTCCTTTGCAAGCTTGCTTGGTTGGCCAAAAAGGGCGTATGCGTTTTTTCCTGAATATATTCAGGAAAAAACGCATACGCCCTTTTTGGCCAAGTGCATCATTGTGGACGTTCTGCCTCTTTTCCTATGCTTTCAATGCAATTCCAGTCTACCTCCTGAAATCGGTTTCCTGCAATTCTGCCCCGCTTTCAAGTCCTCTTGGCAGCCTTACTTCAGTCTATTTTTGGACGATAGCTGTCATTTATAACTCTGCAGGTTTGTGAATTACAGTGCCCCTGAGCTCCTTTCTTCAACTTGCTTTCTTGTGACCTGGCCGCAACACCACAGGATGGCTTCAGGCCCTAATCTGGTTCCGGCAGGGCACGCTGAGCCTTTGGTTAATTCCTCTTCATGGTGGAAAATGAGAGTTAAATTTGCCCGTCCAGACACCTCCAGCTAGCCTCTCATTGGTTCTCGCTATTCCTGTTCATCTTCCGCAGAAATTGCAAACTGGGCCAAACAGGAGGTTAAAGGGACTGACTCTCCAAGTCGGGAGAGTGTTAGTAAAGTGTCTGGAATGTTGCACCCGAGTACCAGGGTACGAAAACTGAGACATATTTGAACACGGCTCCCGTTCACACGGATGATCATACTCTAGGTTCCACATGCATGTTTTAGCTGAAGGAAGAATACCTTAAACCTGGGTAGTTGAAACCCGTGGAATGGGTACCATGCAATATGACTTCAAAGGGTCTTCATTTGCTCACCGAACCTCTCCAATCCTATCACTGCTGCGTTTATGCCCCTGTACACATGCTTGATTCTCTTTCGGAGACATAGCAATCCATAGGTTTTAAGATACTTACTAGTCAGGTACATTCTTAGGCGTTTAATATGGGGTGTTGAGTCCATTTCATTGAGCAAGGAGTAGCTCTTTTCTATTCCATATTTGGCTTAAGGAACTTTATCTGTGCTCATTTCAATCTCTGGTTTTATGCAGCACCCCAACTCACCTTTACCCTTAAGCAAGAATAAGTTGGTTTTCTAAATTTGAGACCCTGTTCTGTTCTGTAATTCAGTTCCTGTGTAGCCAAGTTTACATTCCGTGTATTACTGATATCTTATGATGTTTCTTTTTCTGTGTGACTTATTTCAGTTAGAATCATCATACCTGAATCCACTCATTGTGCTGCTAAGGGCCTGATGACACAGATTTCATTGCTGAGTGATATTGCTTTGTAAGTAAATACCACAAGTTCTTTATCCATTTTTCACTTTCTACGATGTTGAACTTGTACTGTAAACGAGGTTCTTGTAAACAGAGCCTTTCCAAACTTTGGGGTGGCTGTGTCTTTTTGATTTTAATTTCCCTAAGCTATAGGACCATAAGTGGAATTGCCCTAGGCTCTGTTGCTTTGTTTTTTAGATGTTTCAGGAAACACCATACACTTCTCCCGAGTGTCTGTTGGCAATTTACATCCCGCCCATCAGCATAACAAGGCTCCCAGTTCTCCATGGCCTGTCCTGCCTTTCTGGATTTTACACTTTTTTCAGATGGCCCTTTTGACCGGGGGGAAGTGAGACTTCATTGTAGTGCAGATTTCCTTTGAAGCTTGCTTGGTTGGCCAAAAAGGGCGTATGCGTTTTTTCCTGAATATATTCAGGAAAAAACGCATACGCCCTTTTTGGCCAAGTGCATCATTGTGGACGTTCTGCCTCTTTTCCTATGCTTTCAATGCAATTCCAGTCTACCTCCTGAAATCGGTTTCCTGCAATTCTGCCCCGCTTTCAAGTCCTCTTGGCAGCCTTACTTCAGTCTATTTTTGGACGATAGCTGTCATTTATAACTCTGCAGGTTTGTGAATTACAGTGCCCCTGAGCTCCTTTCTTCAACTCGCTTTCTTTTGAGCTGGCCGCAACACCGCAGGATGGCTTCAGGCCCTAATCTGGTTCTGGCACGGCACGCTGAGCCTTTGGTTAATTCCTCTTCCTGGTGGGAAATGAGAGTTAAAATTGCCCGTCCAGACACCTCCAGCTAGCCTCTCATTGGTTCTCGCTATTCCTGTTCATCTTCCGCAGAAATTGCAAACTGGGCCAAACAGGAGGTTAAAGGGACTGACTCTCCAAGTCGGGAGAGTGTTAGTAAAGCGTCTGGAATGTTGCACCCGAGTACCAGGTACGAAAACTGAGACATATTTGAACACGTCTCCCGATCACATGGTGGATCATACTCTAGGTTCTACATGCATGTTTTAGCTGAAGGAAGAATACCTTAAACCTGGAGAGTTAAGACCCGTGTAATGGGTACCATGCAGTATGACTTCAAAGGGTCTTCATTTGCTCACCGAACCTCTCCAATCCTATCACTGCTGCGTTTATGCCCCTGTACACATGCTTGATTCTCTTTCGGAGACATAGCAATCCATAGGTTTTAAGATACTTACTAGTCAGGTACATTCTTAGGCGTTTAATATGCGGTGTTGAGTCCATTTCGTTGAGCAAGGAGTAGCTCTTGTCTATTCCATATTTGACTTAAGGAACTTTATCTGTGCTCATTTCAATCTCTGGTTTTATGCAGCACCCCAACTCACCTTTCCCCTTAAGCAAGCATAAGTTGGTTTTCTAAATTTGAGACCCTGTTCTGTTCTGTAATTCCGTTCCTGTGTAGCCAAGTTTACATTCCGTGTATTACTGATATCTTATGATGTTTCTTTTTCTGTGTGACTTATTTCAGTTAGAATCATCATACCTGAATCCACTCATTGTGCTGCTAAGGGCCTGATGACACAGATTTCATTGCTGAGTGATATTGCTTTGTAAGTAAATACCACAACTTCTTTATCCATTTTTCACTTTCTGCGATGTTGAACTTGTACTGTAAACGAGGTTCTTGTAAACAGAGCCGTTCCAAACTTTGGGGTGGCTGTGTCTTTTTGATTTTAATTTCCCTAAGCTATAGGACCATAAGTGGAAGTGCCCTAGGTTCTGTTGCTTTGTTTTTTAGATGTTTCAGGAAACACCATACACTTCTCCCGAGTGGTTGTTGGCAATTTACATCCCGCCCATCAGCATAACAAGGCTCCCAGTTCTCCATGGCCTGTCCTGCCTTTCTGGATTTTACACTTTTTTCAGATGGCCCTTTTGACCGGGGGGAAGTGAGACTTCATTGTAGTGCAGATTTCCTTTGCAAGCTTGCTTGGTTGGCCAAAAAGGGCGTATGCGTTTTTTCCTGAATATATTCAGGAAAAAACGCATACGCCCTTTTTGGCCAAGTGCATCATTGTGGACGTTCTGCCTCTTTTCCTATGCTTTCAATGCAATTCCAGTCTACCTCCTGAAATCGGTTTCCTGCAATTCTGCCCCGCTTTCAAGTCCTCTTGGCAGCCTTACTTCAGTCTATTTTTGGACGATAGCTGTCATTTATAACTCTGCAGGTTTGTGAATTACAGTGCCCCTGAGCTCCTTTCTTCAACTTGCTTTCTTGTGACCTGGCCGCAACACCACAGGATGGCTTCAGGCCCTAATCTGGTTCCGGCAGGGCACGCTGAGCCTTTGGTTAATTCCTCTTCATGGTGGAAAATGAGAGTTAAATTTGCCCGTCCAGACACCTCCAGCTAGCCTCTCATTGGTTCTCGCTATTCCTGTTCATCTTCCGCAGAAATTGCAAACTGGGCCAAACAGGAGGTTAAAGGGACTGACTCTCCAAGTCGGGAGAGTGTTAGTAAAGTGTCTGGAATGTTGCACCCGAGTACCAGGGTACGAAAACTGAGACATATTTGAACACGGCTCCCGTTCACACGGATGATCATACTCTAGGTTCCACATGCATGTTTTAGCTGAAGGAAGAATACCTTAAACCTGGGTAGTTGAAACCCGTGGAATGGGTACCATGCAATATGACTTCAAAGGGTCTTCATTTGCTCACCGAACCTCTCCAATCCTATCACTGCTGCGTTTATGCCCCTGTACACATGCTTGATTCTCTTTCGGAGACATAGCAATCCATAGGTTTTAAGATACTTACTAGTCAGGTACATTCTTAGGCGTTTAATATGGGGTGTTGAGTCCATTTCATTGAGCAAGGAGTAGCTCTTTTCTATTCCATATTTGGCTTAAGGAACTTTATCTGTGCTCATTTCAATCTCTGGTTTTATGCAGCACCCCAACTCACCTTTACCCTTAAGCAAGAATAAGTTGGTTTTCTAAATTTGAGACCCTGTTCTGTTCTGTAATTCAGTTCCTGTGTAGCCAAGTTTACATTCCGTGTATTACTGATATCTTATGATGTTTCTTTTTCTGTGTGACTTATTTCAGTTAGAATCATCATACCTGAATCCACTCATTGTGCTGCTAAGGGCCTGATGACACAGATTTCATTGCTGAGTGATATTGCTTTGTAAGTAAATACCACAAGTTCTTTATCCATTTTTCACTTTCTACGATGTTGAACTTGTACTGTAAACGAGGTTCTTGTAAACAGAGCCTTTCCAAACTTTGGGGTGGCTGTGTCTTTTTGATTTTAATTTCCCTAAGCTATAGGACCATAAGTGGAATTGCCCTAGGCTCTGTTGCTTTGTTTTTTAGATGTTTCAGGAAACACCATACACTTCTCCCGAGTGTCTGTTGGCAATTTACATCCCGCCCATCAGCATAACAAGGCTCCCAGTTCTCCATGGCCTGTCCTGCCTTTCTGGATTTTACACTTTTTTCAGATGGCCCTTTTGACCGGGGGGAAGTGAGACTTCATTGTAGTGCAGATTTCCTTTGAAGCTTGCTTGGTTGGCCAAAAAGGGCGTATGCGTTTTTTCCTGAATATATTCAGGAAAAAACGCATACGCCCTTTTTGGCCAAGTGCATCATTGTGGACGTTCTGCCTCTTTTCCTATGCTTTCAATGCAATTCCAGTCTACCTCCTGAAATCGGTTTCCTGCAATTCTGCCCCGCTTTCAAGTCCTCTTGGCAGCCTTACTTCAGTCTATTTTTGGACGATAGCTGTCATTTATAACTCTGCAGGTTTGTGAATTACAGTGCCCCTGAGCTCCTTTCTTCAACTCGCTTTCTTTTGAGCTGGCCGCAACACCGCAGGATGGCTTCAGGCCCTAATCTGGTTCTGGCACGGCACGCTGAGCCTTTGGTTAATTCCTCTTCCTGGTGGGAAATGAGAGTTAAAATTGCCCGTCCAGACACCTCCAGCTAGCCTCTCATTGGTTCTCGCTATTCCTGTTCATCTTCCGCAGAAATTGCAAACTGGGCCAAACAGGAGGTTAAAGGGACTGACTCTCCAAGTCGGGAGAGTGTTAGTAAAGCGTCTGGAATGTTGCACCCGAGTACCAGGTACGAAAACTGAGACATATTTGAACACGTCTCCCGATCACATGGTGGATCATACTCTAGGTTCTACATGCATGTTTTAGCTGAAGGAAGAATACCTTAAACCTGGAGAGTTAAGACCCGTGTAATGGGTACCATGCAGTATGACTTCAAAGGGTCTTCATTTGCTCACCGAACCTCTCCAATCCTATCACTGCTGCGTTTATGCCCCTGTACACATGCTTGATTCTCTTTCGGAGACATAGCGATCCATAGGTTTTAAGATACTTACTAGTCAGGTACATTCTTAGGCGTTTAATATGCGGTGTTGAGTCCATTTCGTTGAGCAAGGAGTAGCTCTTGTCTATTCCATATTTGACTTAAGGAACTTTATCTGTGCTCATTTCAATCTCTGGTTTTATGCAGCACCCCAACTCACCTTTACCCTTAAGCAAGCATAAGTTGGTTTTCTAAATTTGAGACCCTGTTCTGTTCTGTAATTCAGTTCCTGTGTAGCCAAGTTTACATTCCGTGTATTACTGATATCTTATGATGTTTCTTTTTCTGTGTGACTTATTTCAGTTAGAATCATCATACCTGAATCCACTCATTGTGCTGCTAATGGCCTGATGACACAGATTTCATTGCTGAGTGATATTGCTTTGTAAGTAAATACCACAACTTCTTTATCCATTTTTCACTTTCTGCGATGTTGAACTTGTACTGTAAACGAGGTTCTTGTAAACAGAGCCGTTCCAAACTTTGGGGTGGCTGTGTCTTTTTGATTTTAATTTCCCTAAGCTATAGGACCATAAGTGGCAGTGCCCTAGGTTCTGTTGCTTTGTTTTTTAGATGTTTCAGGAAACACCATACACTTCTCCCGAGTGGTTGTTGGCAATTTACATCCCGCCCATCAGCATAACAAGGCTCCCAGTTCTCCATGGCCTGTCCTGCCTTTCTGGATTTTACACTTTTTTCAGATGGCCCTTTTGACCGGGGGGAAGTGAGACTTCATTGTAGTGCAGATTTCCTTTGCAAGCTTGCTTGGTTGGCCAAAAAGGGCGTATGCATTTTTTCCTGAATATATTCAGGAAAAAACGCATACGCCCTTTTTGGCCAAGTGCATCATTGTGGACGTTCTGCCTCTTTTCCTATGCTTTCAATGCAATTCCAGTCTAGCTCCTGAAATCGGTTTCCTGCAATTCTGCCCCGCTTTCAAGTCCTCTTGGCAGCCTTACTTCAGTCTATTTTTGGACGATAGCTGTCATTTATAACTCTGCAGGTTTGTGAATTACAGTGCCCCTGAGCTCCTTTCTTCAACTCGCTTTCTTTTGAGCTGGCCGCAACACCGCAGGATGGCTTCAGGCCCTAATCTGGTTCCGGCACGGCACACTGAGCCTTTGGTTAATTCCTCTTCCTGGTGGGAAATGAGAGTTAAATTTGCCCGTCCACACACCTCCAGCTAGCCTCTCATTGGTTCTCGCTATTCCTGTTCATCTTCCGCAGAAATTGCAAACTGGGCCAAACAGGAGGTTAAAGGCGTTGACTCTCCAAGTGGGGAGAGTGTTAGTAAAGCGTCTGGAATGTTGCACCCGAGTACCAGGGGAGGAAAACTGAGACATATTTGAACACGTCTCCCATTCACATTGTTGATCATAATTGGGTTCCACATGCATGTTTTAGCTGAAGGAAGAATACCTTAAACCTGGAGAGTTGAGACCCGTGTAATGGGTACTATGCAATATGACTTCAAAGGGTCTTCATTTGCTCACCGAACCTCACCAATCCTATCACTGCTGCGTTTATGCCCCTGTAGACATGCTTGATTCTCTTTCGGAGACATGGCATTCCATAGGTTTTACGATACTTACTAGTAAGGTACTTTCTTAGGCGTTTAATATGCGGTGTTGAGTCCATTTCGTTGAGCAAGGAGTAGCTCTTGTCTATTCCATATTTGACTTAAGGAACTTTATCTGTGCTCATTTCAGTCTCTGGTTTTATGCAGCACCCCAACTCACCTTTACCCTTAAGCAAGCATAAGTTGGTTTTCTAAATTTGAGACCCTGTTCTGTTCTGTAATTCAGTTCCTGTGTAGCCAAGTTTACATACCGTGTATTAGAGATATCTTATGATGTTTCTTTTTCTGTGTGACTTACTTCAGTTAGAATCATCATACCTGAATCCACTCATTGTGCTGCTAAGGGCCTGATGACACAGATTTCATTGCTGAGTGATATTGCTTTGTAAGTATATACCACAACTTCTTTATCCATTTTTCACTTTCTGCGATGTTGAACTTGTACTGTAAACGAGGTTCTTGTAAACAGAGCCGTACCAAACTTTGGGGTGGCTGTGTCTTTTTGATTTTAATTTCCCTAAGCTATAGGACCATAAGTGGCAGTGCCCTAGGTTCTGTTGCTTTGTTTTTTAGATGTTTCAGGAAACACCATACACTTCTCCGGAGTGGTTGTTGGCAATTTACATCCTGCCCATCAGCATAACAAGGCTCCCAGTTCTCCATGGCCTGTCCTGCCTTTCTGGATTTTACACTTTTTTCAGATGGCCCTTTTGACCGGGGGGAAGTGAGACTTCATTGTAGTGCAGATTTCCTTTGCAAGCTTGCTTGGTTGGCCAAAAAGAGCGTATGCGTTTTTTCCTGAATATATTCAGGAAAAAACGCATACGCCCTTTTTGGCCAAGTGCATCATTGTGGACGTTCTGCCTCTTTTCCTATGCTTTCAATGCAATTCCAGTCTACCTCCTGAAATCGGTTTCCTGCAATTCTGCCCCGCTTTCAAGTCCTCTTGGCAGCCTTACTTCAGTCTATTTTTGGACGATAGCTGTCATTTATAACTCTGCAGGTTTGTGAATTACAGTGCCCCTGAGCTCCTTTCTTCAACTCGCTTTCTTGTGACCTGACCGCAACACCGCAGGATGGCTTCAGGCCCTAATCTGGTTCCGGCACGGCACGCTGAGCCTTTGGTTAATTCCTCTTCCTGGTGGGAAATGAGAGTTAAATTTGCCCGTCCAGACACCTCCAGCTAGTCTCTAATTGGTTCTCACTATTCCTGTTCATCTTCCGCAGAAATTGCAAACTGGGCCAAACAGGAGGTTAAAGGGACTGACTCTCCAAGTGGGGAGAGTGTTAGTAAAGCGTCTGGAATATTGCACCTGAGTACCAGGGTACGAAAACTGAGACATATTTGAACACGTCTCCCGATCACATGGTTGATCATACTCTAGGTTCCACAGCATGTTTTAGCTGAAGGAAGAATACCTTAAACCTGGGTACTTGAAACCCGTGGAATGGGTACCATGCAATATGACTTAAAGGGTCTTCATTTGCTCACTGAACCTCTCCAATCCTATCACTGCTGCATTGATGCCCCTGTACACATGCTTGATTCTCTTTCGGAGACATAGCGATCCATAGGTTTTAAGATACTTACTAGTCAGGTACATTCTTAGGCGTTTAATATGCGGTGTTGAGTCCATTTCGTTGAGCAAGGAGTAGCTCTTGTCTATTCCATATTTGACTTAAGGAACTTTATCTGTGCTCATTTCAATCTCTGGTTTTATGCAGCACCCCAACTCACCTTTACCCTTAAGCAAGCATAAGTTGGTTTTCTATATTTGAGACCCTGTTCTGTTCTGTAATTCAGTTCCTGTGTAGCCAAGTTTACATTCCGTGTATTACTGATATCTTATGATGTTTCTTTTTCTGTGTGACTTATTTCAGTTAGAATCATCATACCTGAATCCACTCATTGTGCTGCTAAGGGCCTGATGACATAGATTTCTTGCTGAGTGATATTGCTTTGTAAGTGAATACCACAACTTCTTTATCCATTTTTCACTTTCTGCGATGTTGAACTTGTACTGTAAACGAGGTTCTTGTAAACAGAGCCTTTGCAAACTTTGGGGTGGCTGTGTCTTTTTGATTTTAATTTCCCTAAGCTATAGGAACATAAGTGGAATTGCCCTAGGCTCTGTTGCTTTGTTTTTTAGATGTTTCAGGAAACACCATACACTTCTCCCGAGTGTCTGTTGGCAATTTACATCCCGCCCATCAGCATAACAAGGCTCCCAGTTCTCCATGGCCTGTCCTGTCTTTCTGGATTTTACACTTTTTTCAGATGGCCCTTTTGACCGGGGGGAAGTGAGACTTCATTGTAGTGCAGATTTCCTTTGCAAGCTTGCTGGGTTGGCCAAAAAGGGCGTATGCGTTTTTTCCTGAATATATTCAGGAAAAAACGCATACGCCCTTTTTGGCCAAGTGCATCATTGTGGACGTTCTGACTCTTTTCCTATGCTTTCAATGCAATTCCAGTCTACCTCCTGAAATCGGTTTCCTGCAATTCTGCCCCGCTTTCAACTCCTCTTGGCAGCCTTACTTCAGTCTATTTTTGGACGATAGCTGTCATTTATAACTCTGCAGGTTTGTGAATTACAGTGCCCCTGAGCTCCTTTCTTCAACTCGCTTTCTTTTGAGCTGGCCGCAACACCGCAGGATGGCTTCAGGCCCTAATCTGGTTCCGGCACGGCACGCTGAGCCTTTGGTTATTTCCTCTTCCTGGTGGGAAATGAGAGTTATATTTGCCCGTCCAGACACCTCCAGCTAGTCTCTCATTGGTTCTCGCTATTCCTGTTCATCTTCCGCAGAAATTGCAAACTGGGCCAAACAGGAGGTTAAAAGCGCTGACTCTCCAAGTTGGGAGAGTGTTAGTAAAGCGTCTGGAATGTTGCACCCGAGTACCAGGTACGAAAACTGAGACATATTTGAACACGTCTCCCGATCACATGGTGGATCATACTCTAGGTTCCACATGCATGTTTTAGCTGAAGGAAGAATACCTTAAACCTGGAGAGTTAAGACCCGTGTAATGGGTACCATGCAGTATGACTTCAAAGGGTCTTCATTTGCTCACCGAACCTCTCCAATCCTATCACTGCTGCGTTTATGCCCCTGTACACATGCTTGATTCTCTTTCGGAGACATAGCAATCCATAGGTTTTAAGATACTTACTAGTCAGGTACATTCTTAGGCGTTTAATATGCGGTGTTGAGTCCATTTCGTTGAGCAAGGAGTAGCTCTTGTCTATTCCATATTTGACTTAAGGAACTTTATCTGTGCTCATTTCAATCTCTGGTTTTATGCAGCACCCCAACTCACCTTTACCCTTAAGCAAGCATAAGTTGGTTTTCTAAATTTGAGACCCTGTTCTGTTCTGTAATTCAGTTCCTGTGTAGCCAAGTTTACATTCCGTGTATTACTGATATCTTATGATGTTTCTTTTTCTGTGTGACTTATTTCAGTTAGAATCATCATACCTGAATCCACTCATTGTGCTGCTAAGGGCCTGATGACACAGATTTCATTGCTGAGTGATATTGCTTTGTAAGTAAATACCACAACTTCTTTATCCATTTTTCACTTTCTGCGATGTTGAACTTGTACTGTAAACGAGGTTCTTGTAAACAGAGCCGTTCCAAACTTTGGGGTGGCTGTGTCTTTTTGATTTTAATTTCCCTAAGCTATAGGACCATAAGTGGAAGTGCCCTAGGTTCTGTTGCTTTGTTTTTTAGATGTTTCAGGAAACACCATACACTTCTCCCGAGTGGTTGTTGGCAATTTACATCCCGCCCATCAGCATAACAAGGCTCCCAGTTCTCCATGGCCTGTCCTGCCTTTCTGGATTTTACACTTTTTTCAGATGGCCCTTTTGACCGGGGGGAAGTGAGACTTCATTGTAGTGCAGATTTCCTTTGCAAGCTTGCTTGGTTGGCCAAAAAGGGCGTATGCGTTTTTTCCTGAATATATTCAGGAAAAAACGCATACGCCCTTTTTGGCCAAGTGCATCATTGTGGACGTTCTGCCTCTTTTCCTATGCTTTCAATGCAATTCCAGTCTAGCTCCTGAAATCGGTTTCCTGCAATTCTGCCCCGCTTTCAAGTCCTCTTGGCAGCCTTACTTCAGTCTATTTTTGGACGATAGCTGTCATTTATAACTCTGCAGGTTTGTGAATTACAGTGCCCCTGAGCTCCTTTCTTCAACTCGCTTTCTTTTGAGCTGGCCGCAACACCGCAGGATGGCTTCAGGCCCTAATCTGGTTCCGGCACGGCACACTGAGCCTTTGGTTAATTCCTCTTCCTGGTGGGAAATGAGAGTTAAATTTGCCCGTCCAGACACCTCCAGCTAGTCTCTCATTGGTTCTCGCTATTCCTGTTCATCTTCCGCAGAAATTGCAAACTGGGCCAAACAGGAGGTTAAAGGCGCTGACTCTCCAAGTGGGGAGAGTGTTAGTAAAGCGTCTGGAATGTTGCACCCGAGTACCAGGGGAGGAAAACTGAGACATATTTGAACACGTCTCCCGTTCACATTGTTGATCATAATTGGGTTACACATGCATGTTTTAGCTGAAGGAAGAATACCTTAAACATAGAGAGTTGAGACCCGTGTAATGGGTACCATGCAATATGACTTCAAAGGGTCTTCATTTGCTCACCGAACCTCTCCAATCCTATCACTGCTGCGTTTATGCCCCTGTAGACATGCTTGATTCTCTTTCGGAGACATGGCATTCCATAGGTTTTACGATACTTACTAGTAAGGTACTTTCTTAGGCGTTTAATATGCGGTGTTGAGTCCATTTCGTTGAGCAAGGAGTAGCTCTTGTCTATTCCATATTTGACTTAAGGAACTTTATCTGTGCTCATTTCAGTCTCTGGTTTTATGCAGCACCCCAACTCACCTTTCCCCTTAAGCAAGCATAAGTTGCTTTTCTAAATTTGAGACCCTGTTCTGTTCTGTAATTCAGTTCCTGTGTAGCCAAGTTTACATTCCGTGTATTAGTGATATCTTATGATGTTTCTTTTTCTGTGTGACTTATTTCAGTTAGAATCATCATACCTGAATCCACTCATTGTGATGCTAAGGGCCTGATGACATAGATTTCATTGCTGAGTGATATTGCCTTATAAGTAAATACCACAACTTCTTTATCCATTTTTCACTTTCTGCGATGTTGAACTTGTACTGTAAACGAGGTTCTTGTAAACAGAGGCTTCCCAAACTTTGGGGTGGCTGTGTCTTTTTGATTTTAATTTCCCTAAGCTATAGGACCATAAGTGGAAGTGCCCTAGGCTCTGTTGCTTTGTTTTTTAGATGTTTCAGGAAACACCATATACTTCTCCCGAGTGGTTGTTGGCAATTTACATCCCGCCCATCAGCATAACAAGGCTCCCAGTTCTCCATGGCCTGTACTGCCTTTCTGGATTTTACACTTTTTTCAGATGGCCCTTTTGACCGGGGGGAAGTGAGACTTCATTGTAGTGCAGATTTCCTTTGCAAGCTTGCTTGGTTGGCCAAAAAGGGCGTATGCGTTTTTTCCTGAATATATTCAGGAAAAAACGCATACGCCCTTTTTGGCCAAGTGCATCATTGTGGACGTTCTGCCTCTTTTCCTATGCTTTCAATGCAATTGCAGTCTACCTCCTGAAATCGGTTTCCTGTAATTCTGCCCCGCTTTCAAGTCCTCTTGGCAGCCTTACTTCAGTCTATTTTTGGACGATAGCTGTCATTTATAACTCTGCAGGTTTGTGAATTACAGTGCCCCTGAGCTCCTTTCTTCAACTCGCTTTCTTGTGAGCTGGCCGCAACACCGCAGGATGGCTTCAGGCCCTAATCTGGTTCCGGCACGGCACGCTGAGCCTTTGGTTAATTCCTCTTCCTGGTGGGAAATGAGAGTTAAATTTGCCCGTCCAGACACCTCCAGCTAGTCTCTCATTGGTTCTCGCTATTCCTGTTCATCTTCCGCAAATTGCAAACTGGGCCAAACAGGAGGTTAAAGGGACTGACTCTCCAAGTCGGGAGAGTGTTAGTAAAGCGTCTGGAATGTTGCACCCGAGTACCAGGGTACGAAAACTGAGACATATTTGAACACGTCTCCCGATCACATGGTTGATCATACTCTGGGTTCCACATGCATGTTTTAGCTGAAGGAAGAATACCTAAAACCTGGGTAGTTGAAACCCGTGGAATGGGTACCATGCAATATGACTTCAAAGGGTCTTCATTTGCTCACCGAACCTCTCCAATCCTATCACTGCTGCGTTTATGCCCCTGTACACATGCTTGATTCTCTTTCGGAGACATAGCAATCCATAGGTTTTAACATACTTACTAGTCAGGTACATTCTTAGGCGTTTAATATGCGGTGTTGAGTCCATTTCGTTGAGCAAGGTGTAGCTCTTGTCTATTCCATATTTGGCTTAAGGAACTTTATGTGTGCTCATTTCAATCTCTGGTTTTATGCAGCACCCCAACTCACCTTTACCCTTAAGCAAGAATAAGTTGGTTTTCTAAATTTGAGACCCTGTTCTGTTCTGTAATTCAGTTCCTGTGTAGCCAAGTTTACATTCCGTGTATTACTGATATCTTATGATGTTTCTTTTTCTGTGTGACTTACTTCAGTTAGAATCATCATACCTGAATCCACTCATTGTGCTGCTAAGGGCCTGATGACACAGATTTCATTGCTGAGTGATATTGCTTTGTAAGTAATTACCACAACTTCTTTATCCATTTTTCACTTTCTGCGATGTTGAACTTGTACTGTAAACGAGGTTCTTGTAAACAGAGCCGTACCAAACTTTGGGGTGGCTGTGTCTTTTTGATTTTAATTTCCCTAAGCTATAGGACCATAAGTGGCAGTGCCCTAGGTTCTGTTGCTTTGTTTTTTAGATGTTTCAGGAAACACCATACACTTCTCCGGAGTGGTTGTTGGCAATTTACATCCTGCCCATCAGCATAACAAGGCTCCCAGTTCTCCATGGCCTGTCCTGCCTTTCTGGATTTTACACTTTTTTCAGATGGCCCTTTTGACCGGGGGGAAGTGAGACTTCATTGTAGTGCAGATTTCCTTTGCAAGCTTGCTTGGTTGGCCAAAAAGGGCGTATGCGTTTTTTCCTGAATATATTCAGGAAAAAACGCATACGCCCTTTTTGGCCAAGTGCATCATTGTGGACGTTCTGCCTCTTTTCCTATGCTTTCAATGCAATTCCAGTCTAGCTCCTGAAATCGGTTTCCTGCAATTCTGCCCCGCTTTCAAGTCCTCTTGGCAGCCTTACTTCAGTCTATTTTTGGACGATAGCTGTCATTTATAACTCTGCAGGTTTGTGAATTACAGTGCCCCTGAGCTCCTTTCTTCAACTTGCTTTCTTGTGACCTGGCCGCAACACCGCAGGATGGCTTCAGGCCCTAATCTGGTTCCGGCACGGCACGCTGAGCCTTTGGTTAATTCCTCTTCCTGGTGGGAAATGAGAGTTAAATTTGCCCGTCCAGACACCTCCAGCTAGTCTCTAATTGGTTCTCACTATTCCTGTTCATCTTCCGCAGAAATTGCAAACTGGGCCAAACAGGAGGTTAAAGGGACTGACTCTCCAAGTGGGGAGAGTGTTAGTAAAGCGTCTGGAATATTGCACCTGAGTACCAGGGTACGAAAACTGAGACATATTTGAACACGTCTCCCGATCACATGGTTGATCATACTCTAGGTTCCACATGCATGTTTTAGCTGAAGGAAGAATACCTTAAACCTGGGTACTTGAAACCCGTGGAATGGGTACCATGCAATATGACTTAAAGGGTCTTCATTTGCTCACCGAACCTCTCCAATCCTATCACTGCTGCGTTGATGCCCCTGTACACATGCTTGATTCTCTTTCGGAGACATAGCAATCCATAGGTTTTAAGATACTTACTAGTCAGGTACATTCTTAGGCGTTTAATATGCGGTGTTGAGTCCATTTCGTTGAGCAAGGAGTAGCTCTTGTCTATTCCA
Source organism: Stenella coeruleoalba (assembly GCF_951394435.1). Lineage (NCBI taxonomy): Eukaryota > Metazoa > Chordata > Mammalia > Artiodactyla > Delphinidae > Stenella > Stenella coeruleoalba. Next base: position 2,369,720 of record NW_027646269.1, read on the forward strand.
TATTTGACTTAAGGAACTTTATCTGTGCTCATTTCAATCTCTGGTTTTATGCAGCACCCCAACTCACCTTTACCCTTAAGCAAGCATAAGTTGGTTTTCTATATTTGAGACCCTGTTCTGTTCTGTAATTCAGTTCCTGTGTAGCCAAGTTTACATTCCGTGTATTACTGATATCTTATGATGTTTCTTTTTCTGTGTGACTTATTTCAGTTAGAATCATCATACCTGAATCCACTCATTGTGCTGCTAAGGGCCTGATGACATAGATTTCATTGCTGAGTGATATTGCTTTGTAAGTGAATACCACAACTTCTTTATCCATTTTTCACTTTCTGCGATGTTGAACTTGTACTGTAAACGAGGTTCTTGTAAACAGAGCCTTTGCAAACTTTGGGGTGGCTGTGTCTTTTTGATTTTAATTTCCCTAAGCTATAGGAACATAAGTGGAATTGCCCTAGGCTCTGTTGCTTTGTTTTTTAGATGTTTCAGGAAACACCATACACTTCTCCCGAGTGTCTGTTGGCAATTTACATCCCGCCCATCAGCATAACAAGGCTCCCAGTTCTCCATGGCCTGTCCTGTCTTTCTGGATTTTACACTTTTTTCAGATGGCCCTTTTGACCGGGGGGAAGTGAGACTTCATTGTAGTGCAGATTTCCTTTGCAAGCTTGCTGGGTTGGCCAAAAAGGGCGTATGCGTTTTTTCCTGAATATATTCAGGAAAAAACGCATACGCCCTTTTTGGCCAAGTGCATCATTGTGGACGTTCTGCCTCTTTTCCTATGCTTTCAATGCAATTCCAGTCTACCTCCTGAAATCGGTTTCCTGCAATTCTGCCCCGCTTTCAACTCCTCTTGGCAGCCTTACTTCAGTCTATTTTTGGACGATAGCTGTCATTTATAACTCTGCAGGTTTGTGAATTACAGTGCCCCTGAGCTCCTTTCTTCAACTCGCTTTCTTTTGAGCTGGCCGCAATACCGCAGGATGGCTTCAGGCCCTAATCTGGTTCCGGCACGGCACGCTGAGCCTTTGGTTATTTCCTCTTCCTGGTGGGAAATGAGAGTTATATTTGCCCGTCCAGACACCTCCAGCTAGTCTCTCATTGGTTCTCGCTATTCCTGTTCATCTTCCGCAGAAATTGCAAACTGGGCCAAACAGGAGGTTAAAAGCGCTGACTCTCCAAGTCGGGAGAGTGTTAGTAAAGCGTCTGGAATGTTGCACCCGAGTACCAGGTACGAAAACTGAGACATATTTGAACACGTCTCCCGATCACATGGTGGATCATACTCTAGGTTCCACATGCATGTTTTAGCTGAAGGAAGAATACCTTAAACCTGGAGAGTTAAGACCCGTGTAATGGGTACCATGCAGTATGACTTCAAAGGGTCTTCATTTGCTCACCGAACCTCTCCAATCCTATCACTGCTGCGTTTATGCCCCTGTACACATGCTTGATTCTCTTTCGGAGACATAGCAATCCATAGGTTTTAAGATACTTACTAGTCAGGTACATTCTTAGGCGTTTAATATGCGGTGTTGAGTCCATTTCGTTGAGCAAGGAGTAGCTCTTGTCTATTCCATATTTGGCTTAAGGAACTTTATCTGTGCTCATTTCAATCTCTGGTTTTATGCAGCACCCCAACTCACCTTTCCCCTTAAGCAAGCATAAGTTGGTTTTCTAAATTTGAGACCCTGTTCTGTTCTGTAATTCAGTTCCTGTGTAGCCAAGTTTACATTCCGTGTATTACTGATATCTTATGATGTTTCTTTTTCTGTGTGACTTATTTCAGTTAGAATCATCATACCTGAATCCACTCATTGTGCTGCTAAGGGCCTGATGACACAGATTTCATTGCTGAGTGATATTGCTTTGTAAGTAAATACCACAACTTCTTTATCCATTTTTCACTTTCTGCGATGTTGAACTTGTACTGTAAACGAGGTTCTTGTAAACAGAGCCGTTCCAAACTTTGGGGTGGCTGTGTCTTTTTGATTTTAATTTCCCTAAGCTATAGGACCATAAGTGGAAGTGCCCTAGGTTCTGTTGCTTTGTTTTTTAGATGTTTCAGGAAACACCATACACTTCTCCCGAGTGGTTGTTGGCAATTTACATCCCGCCCATCAGCATAACAAGGCTCCCAGTTCTCCATGGCCTGTCCTGCCTTTCTGGATTTTACACTTTTTTCAGATGGCCCTTTTGACCGGGGGGAAGTGAGACTTCATTGTAGTGCAGATTTCCTTTGCAAGCTTGCTTGGTTGGCCAAAAAGGGCGTATGCGTTTTTTCCTGAATATATTCAGGAAAAAACGCATACGCCCTTTTTGGCCAAGTGCATCATTGTGGACGTTCTGCCTCTTTTCCTATGCTTTCAATGCAATTCCAGTCTAGCTCCTGAAATCGGTTTCCTGCAATTCTGCCCCGCTTTCAAGTCCTCTTGGCAGCCTTACTTCAGTCTATTTTTGGACGATAGCTGTCATTTATAACTCTGCAGGTTTGTGAATTACAGTGCCCCTGAGCTCCTTTCTTCAACTCGCTTTCTTTTGAGCTGGCCGCAACACCGCAGGATGGCTTCAGGCCCTAATCTGGTTCCGGCACGGCACACTGAGCCTTTGGTTAATTCCTCTTCCTGGTGGGAAATGAGAGTTAAATTTGCCCGTCCAGACACCTCCAGCTAGTCTCTCATTGGTTCTCGCTATTCCTGTTCATCTTCCGCAGAAATTGCAAACTGGGCCAAACAGGAGGTTAAAGGCGCTGACTCTCCAAGTGGGGAGAGTGTTAGTAAAGCGTCTGGAATGTTGCACCCGAGTACCAGGGGAGGAAAACTGAGACATATTTGAACACGTCTCCCGTTCACATTGTTGATCATAATTGGGTTCCACATGCATGTTTTAGCTGAAGGAAGAATACCTTAAACATAGAGAGTTGAGAACCGTGTAATGGGTACCATGCAATATGACTTCAAAGGGTCTTCATTTGCTCACCGAACCTCTCCAATCCTATCACTGCTGCGTTTATGCCCCTGTAGACATGCTTGATTCTCTTTCGGAGACATGGCATTCCATAGGTTTTACGATACTTACTAGTAAGGTACTTTCTTAGGCGTTTAATATGCGGTGTTGAGTCCATTTCGTTGAGCAAGGAGTAGCTCTTGTCTATTCCATATTTGACTTAAGGAACTTTATCTGTGCTCATTTCAGTCTCTGGTTTTATGCAGCACCCCAACTCACCTTTACCCTTAAGCAAGCATAAGTTGGTTTTCTAAATTTGAGACCCTGTTCTGTTCTGTAATTCAGTTCCTGAGTAGCCAAGTTTACATTCCGTGTATTAGTGATATCTTATGATGTTTCTTTTTCTGTGTGACTTATTTCAGTTAGAATCATCATACCTGAATCCACTCATTGTGATGCTAAGGGCCTGATGACATAGATTTCATTGCTGAGTGATATTGCTTTGTAAGTAAATACCACAACTTCTTTATCCATTTTTCACTTTCTGCGATGTTGAACTTGTACTGTAAACGAGGTTCTTGTAAACAGAGGCTTCCCAAACTTTGGGGTGGCTGTGTCTTTTTGATTTTAATTTCCCTAAGCTATAGGACCATAAGTGGAAGTGCCCTAGGCTCTGTTGCTTTGTTTTTTAGATGTTTCAGGAAACACCATATACTTCTCCCGAGTGGTTGTTGGCAATTTACATCCCGCCCATCAGCATAACAAGGCTCCCAGTTCTCCATGGCCTGTACTGCCTTTCTGGATTTTACACTTTTTTCAGATGGCCCTTTTGACCGGGGGGAAGTGAGACTTCATTGTAGTGCAGATTTCCTTTGCAAGCTTGCTTGGTTGGCCAAAAAGGGCGTATGCGTTTTTTCCTGAATATATTCAGGAAAAAACGCATACGCCCTTTTTGGCCAAGTGCATCATTGTGGACGTTCTGCCTCTTTTCCTATGCTTTCAATGCAATTCCAGTCTAGCTCCTGAAATCGGTTTCCTGCAATTCTGCCCCGCTTTCAAGTCCTCTTGGCAGCCTTACTTCAGTCTATTTTTGGACGATAGCTGTCATTTATAACTCTGCAGGTTTGTGAATTACAGTGCCCCTGAGCTCCTTTCTTCAACTTGCTTTCTTGTGACCTGGCCGCAACACCGCAGGATGGCTTCAGGCCCTAATCTGGTTCCGGCACGGCACGCTGAGCCTTTGGTTAATTCCTCTTCCTGGTGGGAAATGAGAGTTAAATTTGCCCGTCCAGACACCTCCAGCTAGTCTCTAATTGGTTCTCACTATTCCTGTTCATCTTCCGCAGAAATTGCAAACTGGGCCAAACAGGAGGTTAAAGGGACTGACTCTCCAAGTGGGGAGAGTGTTAGTAAAGCGTCTGGAATATTGCACCTGAGTACCAGGGTACGAAAACTGAGACATATTTGAACACGTCTCCCGATCACATGGTTGATCATACTCTAGGTTCCACATGCATGTTTTAGCTGAAGGAAGAATACCTTAAACCTGGGTACTTGAAACCCGTGGAATGGGTACCATGCAATATGACTTAAAGGGTCTTCATTTGCTCACCGAACCTCTCCAATCCTATCACTGCTGCGTTGATGCCCCTGTACACATGCTTGATTCTCTTTCGGAGACATAGCAATCCATAGGTTTTAAGATACTTACTAGTCAGGTACATTCTTAGGCGTTTAATATGCGGTGTTGAGTCCATTTCGTTGAGCAAGGAGTAGCTCTTGTCTATTCCATATTTGACTTAAGGAACTTTATCTGTGCTCATTTCAATCTCTGGTTTTATGCAGCACCCCAACTCACCTTTACCCTTAAGCAAGCATAAGTTGGTTTTCTATATTTGAGACCCTGTTCTGTTCTGTAATTCAGTTCCTGTGTAGCCAAGTTTACATTCCGTGTATTACTGATATCTTATGATGTTTCTTTTTCTGTGTGACTTATTTCAGTTAGAATCATCATACCTGAATCCACTCATTGTGCTGCTAAGGGCCTGATGACATAGATTTCATTGCTGAGTGATATTGCTTTGTAAGTGAATACCACAACTTCTTTATCCATTTTTCACTTTCTGCGATGTTGAACTTGTACTGTAAACGAGGTTCTTGTAAACAGAGCCTTTGCAAACTTTGGGGTGGCTGTGTCTTTTTGATTTTAATTTCCCTAAGCTATAGGAACATAAGTGGAATTGCCCTAGGCTCTGTTGCTTTGTTTTTTAGATGTTTCAGGAAACACCATACACTTCTCCCGAGTGTCTGTTGGCAATTTACATCCCGCCCATCAGCATAACAAGGCTCCCAGTTCTCCATGGCCTGTCCTGTCTTTCTGGATTTTACACTTTTTTCAGATGGCCCTTTTGACCGGGGGGAAGTGAGACTTCATTGTAGTGCAGATTTCCTTTGCAAGCTTGCTGGGTTGGCCAAAAAGGGCGTATGCGTTTTTTCCTGAATATATTCAGGAAAAAACGCATACGCCCTTTTTGGCCAAGTGCATCATTGTGGACGTTCTGCCTCTTTTCCTATGCTTTCAATGCAATTCCAGTCTACCTCCTGAAATCGGTTTCCTGCAATTCTGCCCCGCTTTCAACTCCTCTTGGCAGCCTTACTTCAGTCTATTTTTGGACGATAGCTGTCATTTATAACTCTGCAGGTTTGTGAATTACAGTGCCCCTGAGCTCCTTTCTTCAACTCGCTTTCTTTTGAGCTGGCCGCAATACCGCAGGATGGCTTCAGGCCCTAATCTGGTTCCGGCACGGCACGCTGAGCCTTTGGTTATTTCCTCTTCCTGGTGGGAAATGAGAGTTATATTTGCCCGTCCAGACACCTCCAGCTAGTCTCTCATTGGTTCTCGCTATTCCTGTTCATCTTCCGCAGAAATTGCAAACTGGGCCAAACAGGAGGTTAAAAGCGCTGACTCTCCAAGTCGGGAGAGTGTTAGTAAAGCGTCTGGAATGTTGCACCCGAGTACCAGGTACGAAAACTGAGACATATTTGAACACGTCTCCCGATCACATGGTGGATCATACTCTAGGTTCCACATGCATGTTTTAGCTGAAGGAAGAATACCTTAAACCTGGAGAGTTAAGACCCGTGTAATGGGTACCATGCAGTATGACTTCAAAGGGTCTTCATTTGCTCACCGAACCTCTCCAATCCTATCACTGCTGCGTTTATGCCCCTGTACACATGCTTGATTCTCTTTCGGAGACATAGCAATCCATAGGTTTTAAGATACTTACTAGTCAGGTACATTCTTAGGCGTTTAATATGCGGTGTTGAGTCCATTTCGTTGAGCAAGGAGTAGCTCTTGTCTATTCCATATTTGGCTTAAGGAACTTTATCTGTGCTCATTTCAATCTCTGGTTTTATGCAGCACCCCAACTCACCTTTCCCCTTAAGCAAGCATAAGTTGGTTTTCTAAATTTGAGACCCTGTTCTGTTCTGTAATTCAGTTCCTGTGTAGCCAAGTTTACATTCCGTGTATTACTGATATCTTATGATGTTTCTTTTTCTGTGTGACTTATTTCAGTTAGAATCATCATACCTGAATCCACTCATTGTGCTGCTAAGGGCCTGATGACACAGATTTCATTGCTGAGTGATATTGCTTTGTAAGTAAATACCACAACTTCTTTATCCATTTTTCACTTTCTGCGATGTTGAACTTGTACTGTAAACGAGGTTCTTGTAAACAGAGGCTTCCCAAACTTTGGGGTGGCTGTGTCTTTTTGATTTTAATTTCCCTAAGCTATAGGACCATAAGTGGAAGTGCCCTAGGCTCTGTTGCTTTGTTTTTTAGATGTTTCAGGAAACACCATATACTTCTCCCGAGTGGTTGTTGGCAATTTACATCCCGCCCATCAGCATAACAAGGCTCCCAGTTCTCCATGGCCTGTACTGCCTTTCTGGATTTTACACTTTTTTCAGATGGCCCTTTTGACCGGGGGGAAGTGAGACTTCATTGTAGTGCAGATTTCCTTTGCAAGCTTGCTTGGTTGGCCAAAAAGGGCGTATGCGTTTTTTCCTGAATATATTCAGGAAAAAACGCATACGCCCTTTTTGGCCAAGTGCATCATTGTGGACGTTCTGCCTCTTTTCCTATGCTTTCAATGCAATTCCAGTCTAGCTCCTGAAATCGGTTTCCTGCAATTCTGCCCCGCTTTCAAGTCCTCTTGGCAGCCTTACTTCAGTCTATTTTTGGACGATAGCTGTCATTTATAACTCTGCAGGTTTGTGAATTACAGTGCCCCTGAGCTCCTTTCTTCAACTTGCTTTCTTGTGACCTGGCCGCAACACCGCAGGATGGCTTCAGGCCCTAATCTGGTTCCGGCACGGCACGCTGAGCCTTTGGTTAATTCCTCTTCCTGGTGGGAAATGAGAGTTAAATTTGCCCGTCCAGACACCTCCAGCTAGTCTCTAATTGGTTCTCACTATTCCTGTTCATCTTCCGCAGAAATTGCAAACTGGGCCAAACAGGAGGTTAAAGGGACTGACTCTCCAAGTGGGGAGAGTGTTAGTAAAGCGTCTGGAATATTGCACCTGAGTACCAGGGTACGAAAACTGAGACATATTTGAACACGTCTCCCGATCACATGGTTGATCATACTCTAGGTTCCACATGCATGTTTTAGCTGAAGGAAGAATACCTTAAACCTGGGTACTTGAAACCCGTGGAATGGGTACCATGCAATATGACTTAAAGGGTCTTCATTTGCTCACCGAACCTCTCCAATCCTATCACTGCTGCGTTGATGCCCCTGTACACATGCTTGATTCTCTTTCGGAGACATAGCAATCCATAGGTTTTAAGATACTTACTAGTCAGGTACATTCTTAGGCGTTTAATATGCGGTGTTGAGTCCATTTCGTTGAGCAAGGAGTAGCTCTTGTCTATTCCATATTTGACTTAAGGAACTTTATCTGTGCTCATTTCAATCTCTGGTTTTATGCAGCACCCCAACTCACCTTTACCCTTAAGCAAGCATAAGTTGGTTTTCTATATTTGAGACCCTGTTCTGTTCTGTAATTCAGTTCCTGTGTAGCCAAGTTTACATTCCGTGTATTACTGATATCTTATGATGTTTCTTTTTCTGTGTGACTTATTTCAGTTAGAATCATCATACCTGAATCCACTCATTGTGCTGCTAAGGGCCTGATGACATAGATTTCATTGCTGAGTGATATTGCTTTGTAAGTGAATACCACAACTTCTTTATCCATTTTTCACTTTCTGCGATGTTGAACTTGTACTGTAAACGAGGTTCTTGTAAACAGAGCCTTTGCAAACTTTGGGGTGGCTGTGTCTTTTTGATTTTAATTTCCCTAAGCTATAGGAACATAAGTGGAATTGCCCTAGGCTCTGTTGCTTTGTTTTTTAGATGTTTCAGGAAACACCATACACTTCTCCCGAGTGTCTGTTGGCAATTTACATCCCGCCCATCAGCATAACAAGGCTCCCAGTTCTCCATGGCCTGTCCTGTCTTTCTGGATTTTACACTTTTTTCAGATGGCCCTTTTGACCGGGGGGAAGTGAGACTTCATTGTAGTGCAGATTTCCTTTGCAAGCTTGCTGGGTTGGCCAAAAAGGGCGTATGCGTTTTTTCCTGAATATATTCAGGAAAAAACGCATACGCCCTTTTTGGCCAAGTGCATCATTGTGGACGTTCTGCCTCTTTTCCTATGCTTTCAATGCAATTCCAGTCTACCTCCTGAAATCGGTTTCCTGCAATTCTGCCCCGCTTTCAACTCCTCTTGGCAGCCTTACTTCAGTCTATTTTTGGACGATAGCTGTCATTTATAACTCTGCAGGTTTGTGAATTACAGTGCCCCTGAGCTCCTTTCTTCAACTCGCTTTCTTTTGAGCTGGCCGCAATACCGCAGGATGGCTTCAGGCCCTAATCTGGTTCCGGCACGGCACGCTGAGCCTTTGGTTATTTCCTCTTCCTGGTGGGAAATGAGAGTTATATTTGCCCGTCCAGACACCTCCAGCTAGTCTCTCATTGGTTCTCGCTATTCCTGTTCATCTTCCGCAGAAATTGCAAACTGGGCCAAACAGGAGGTTAAAAGCGCTGACTCTCCAAGTCGGGAGAGTGTTAGTAAAGCGTCTGGAATGTTGCACCCGAGTACCAGGTACGAAAACTGAGACATATTTGAACACGTCTCCCGATCACATGGTGGATCATACTCTAGGTTCCACATGCATGTTTTAGCTGAAGGAAGAATACCTTAAACCTGGAGAGTTAAGACCCGTGTAATGGGTACCATGCAGTATGACTTCAAAGGGTCTTCATTTGCTCACCGAACCTCTCCAATCCTATCACTGCTGCGTTGATGCCCCTGTACACATGCTTGATTCTCTTTCGGAGACATAGCAATCCATAGGTTTTAAGATACTTACTAGTCAGGTACATTCTTAGGCGTTTAATATGCGGTGTTGAGTCCATTTCGTTGAGCAAGGAGTAGCTCTTGTCTATTCCATATTTGGCTTAAGGAACTTTATCTGTGCTCATTTCAATCTCTGGTTTTATGCAGCACCCCAACTCACCTTTCCCCTTAAGCAAGCATAAGTTGGTTTTCTAAATTTGAGACCCTGTTCTGTTCTGTAATTCAGTTCCTGTGTAGCCAAGTTTACATTCCGTGTATTACTGATATCTTATGATGTTTCTTTTTCTGTGTGACTTATTTCAGTTAGAATCATCATACCTGAATCCACTCATTGTGCTGCTAAGGGCCTGATGACACAGATTTCATTGCTGAGTGATATTGCTTTGTAAGTAAATACCACAACTTCTTTATCCATTTTTCACTTTCTGCGATGTTGAACTTGTACTGTAAACGAGGTTCTTGTAAACAGAGCCGTTCCAAACTTTGGGGTGGCTGTGTCTTTTTGATTTTAATTTCCCTAAGCTATAGGACCATAAGTGGAAGTGCCCTAGGTTCTGTTGCTTTGTTTTTTAGATGTTTCAGGAAACACCATACACTTCTCCCGAGTGGTTGTTGGCAATTTACATCCCGCCCATCAGCATAACAAGGCTCCCAGTTCTCCATGGCCTGTCCTGCCTTTCTGGATTTTACACTTTTTTCAGATGGCCCTTTTGACCGGGGGGAAGTGAGACTTCATTGTAGTGCAGATTTCCTTTGCAAGCTTGCTTGGTTGGCCAAAAAGGGCGTATGCGTTTTTTCCTGAATATATTCAGGAAAAAACGCATACGCCCTTTTTGGCCAAGTGCATCATTGTGGACGTTCTGCCTCTTTTCCTATGCTTTCAATGCAATTCCAGTCTAGCTCCTGAAATCGGTTTCCTGCAATTCTGCCCCGCTTTCAAGTCCTCTTGGCAGCCTTACTTCAGTCTATTTTTGGACGATAGCTGTCATTTATAACTCTGCAGGTTTGTGAATTACAGTGCCCCTGAGCTCCTTTCTTCAACTCGCTTTCTTTTGAGCTGGCCGCAACACCGCAGGATGGCTTCAGGCCCTAATCTGGTTCCGGCACGGCACACTGAGCCTTTGGTTAATTCCTCTTCCTGGTGGGAAATGAGAGTTAAATTTGCCCGTCCAGACACCTCCAGCTAGTCTCTCATTGGTTCTCGCTATTCCTGTTCATCTTCCGCAGAAATTGCAAACTGGGCCAAACAGGAGGTTAAAGGCGCTGACTCTCCAAGTGGGGAGAGTGTTAGTAAAGCGTCTGGAATGTTGCACCCGAGTACCAGGGGAGGAAAACTGAGACATATTTGAACACGTCTCCCGTTCACATTGTTGATCATAATTGGGTTCCACATGCATGTTTTAGCTGAAGGAAGAATACCTTAAACATAGAGAGTTGAGAACCGTGTAATGGGTACCATGCAATATGACTTCAAAGGGTCTTCATTTGCTCACCGAACCTCTCCAATCCTATCACTGCTGCGTTTATGCCCCTGTAGACATGCTTGATTCTCTTTCGGAGACATGGCATTCCATAGGTTTTACGATACTTACTAGTAAGGTACTTTCTTAGGCGTTTAATATGCGGTGTTGAGTCCATTTCGTTGAGCAAGGAGTAGCTCTTGTCTATTCCATATTTGACTTAAGGAACTTTATCTGTGCTCATTTCAGTCTCTGGTTTTATGCAGCACCCCAACTCACCTTTACCCTTAAGCAAGCATAAGTTGGTTTTCTAAATTTGAGACCCTGTTCTGTTCTGTAATTCAGTTCCTGAGTAGCCAAGTTTACATTCCGTGTATTAGTGATATCTTATGATGTTTCTTTTTCTGTGTGACTTATTTCAGTTAGAATCATCATACCTGAATCCACTCATTGTGATGCTAAGGGCCTGATGACATAGATTTCATTGCTGAGTGATATTGCTTTGTAAGTAAATACCACAACTTCTTTATCCATTTTTCACTTTCTGCGATGTTGAACTTGTACTGTAAACGAGGTTCTTGTAAACAGAGGCTTCCCAAACTTTGGGGTGGCTGTGTCTTTTTGATTTTAATTTCCCTAAGCTATAGGACCATAAGTGGAAGTGCCCTAGGCTCTGTTGCTTTGTTTTTTAGATGTTTCAGGAAACACCATATACTTCTCCCGAGTGGTTGTTGGCAATTTACATCCCGCCCATCAGCATAACAAGGCTCCCAGTTCTCCATGGCCTGTACTGCCTTTCTGGATTTTACACTTTTTTCAGATGGCCCTTTTGACCGGGGGGAAGTGAGACTTCATTGTAGTGCAGATTTCCTTTGCAAGCTTGCTTGGTTGGCCAAAAAGGGCGTATGCGTTTTTTCCTGAATATATTCAGGAAAAAACGCATACGCCCTTTTTGGCCAAGTGCATCATTGTGGACGTTCTGCCTCTTTTCCTATGCTTTCAATGCAATTGCAGTCTACCTCCTGAAATCGGTTTCCTGCAATTCTGCCCCGCTTTCAAGTCCTCTTGGCAGCCTTACTTCAGTCTATTTTTGGACGATAGCTGTCATTTATAACTCTGCAGGTTTGTGAATTACAGTGCCCCTGAGCTCCTTTCTTCAACTCGCTTTCTTGTGAGCTGGCCGCAACACCGCAGGATGGCTTCAGGCCCTAATCTGGTTCCGGCACGGCACGCTGAGCCTTTGGTTAATTCCTCTTCCTGGTGGGAAATGAGAGTTAAATTTGCCCGTCCAGACACCTCCAGCTAGTCTCTCATTGGTTCTCGCTATTCCTGTTCATCTTCCGCAAATTGCAAACTGGGCCAAACAGGAGGTTAAAGGGACTGACTCTCCAAGTCGGGAGAGTGTTAGTAAAGCGTCTGGAATGTTGCACCCGAGTACCAGGGTACGAAAACTGAGACATATTTGAACACGTCTCCCGATCACATGGTTGATCATACTCTGGGTTCCACATGCATGTTTTAGCTGAAGGAAGAATACCTAAAACCTGGGTAGTTGAAACCCGTGGAATGGGTACCATGCAATATGACTTCATAGGGTCTTCATTTGCTCACCGAACCTCTCCAATCCTATCACTGCTGCGTTTATGCCCCTGTACACATGCTTGATTCTCTTTCGGAGACATAGCAATCCATAGGTTTTAAGATACTTACTAGTCAGGTACATTCTTAGGCGTTTAATATGCGGTGTTGAGTCCATTTCGTTGAGCAAGGAGTAGCTCTTGTCTATTCCATATTTGGCTTAAGGAACTTTATGTGTGCTCATTTCAATCTCTGGTTTTATGCAGCACCCCAACTCACCTTTACCCTTAAGCAAGAATAAGTTGGTTTTCTAAATTTGAGACCCTGTTCTGTTCTGTAATTCAGTTCCTGTGTAGCCAAGTTTACATTCCGTGTATTACTGATATCTTATGATGTTTCTTTTTCTGTGTGACTTACTTCAGTTAGAATCATCATACCTGAATCCACTCATTGTGCTGCTAAGGGCCTGATGACACAGATTTCATTGCTGAGTGATATTGCTTTGTAAGTAAATACCACAACTTCTTTATCCATTTTTCACTTTCTGCGATGTTGAACTTGTACTGTAAACGAGGTTCCTGTAAACAGAGCCGTACCAAACTTTGGGGTGGCTGTGTCTTTTTGATTTTAATTTCCCTAAGCTATAGGACCATAAGTGGAAGTGCCCTAGGTTCTGTTGCTTTGTTTTTTAGATGTTTCAGGAAACACCATACACTTCTCCGGAGTGGTTGTTGGCAATTTACATCCTGCCCATCAGCATAACAAGGCTCCCAGTTCTCCATGGCCTGTCCTGCCTTTCTGGATTTTACACTTTTTTCAGATGGCCCTTTTGACCGGGGGGAAGTGAGACTTCATTGTAGTGCAGATTTCCTTTGCAAGCTTGCTTGGTTGGCCAAAAAGGGCGTATGCGTTTTTTCCTGAATATATTCAGGAAAAAACGCATACGCCCTTTTTGGCCAAGTGCATCATTGTGGACGTTCTGCCTCTTTTCCTATGCTTTCAATGCAATTCCAGTCTACCTCCTGAAATCGGTTTCCTGCAATTCTGCCCCGCTTTCAAGTCCTCTTGGCAGCCTTACTTCAGTCTATTTTTGGACGATAGCTGTCATTTATAACTCTGCAGGTTTGTGAATTACAGTGCCCCTGAGCTCCTTTCTTCAACTCGCTTTCTTGTGAGCTGGCCGCAACACCGCAGGATGGCTTCAGGCCCTGATCTGGTTCCGGCACGGCACGCTGAGCCTTTGGTTAATTCCTCTTCCTGGTGGGAAATGAGAGTTAAATTTGCCCGTCCAGACACCTCCAGCTAGTCTCTCATTGGTTCTCGCTATTCCTGTTCATCTTCCGCAGAAATTGCAAACTGGGCCAAACAGGAGGTTAAAGGGACTGACTCTCCAAGTCGGGAGAGTGTTAGTAAAGCGTCTGGAATATTGCACCTGAGTACCAGGGTACGAAAACTGAGACATATTTGAACACGTCTCCCGATCACATGGTTGATCATACTCTAGGTTCCACATGCATGTTTTAGCTGAAGGAAGAATACCTTAAACATGGGTACTTGAAACCCGTGGAATGGGTACCATGCAATATGACTTCAAAGGGTCTTCATTTGCTCACCGAACCTCTCCAATCCTATCACTGCTGCGTTTATGCCCCTGTACACATGCTTGATTCTCTTTCGGAGACATAGCAATCCATAGGTTTTAAGATACTTACTAGTCAGGTACATTCTTAGGCGTTTAATATGCGGTGTTGAGTCCATTTCGTTGAGCAAGGAGTAGCTCTTGTCTATTCCATATTTGGCTTAAGGAACTTTATCTGTGCTCATTTCAATCTCTGGTTTTATGCAGCACCCCAACTCACCTTTACCCTTAAGCAAGTATAAGTTGGTTTTCTAAATTTGAGACCCTGTTCTGTTCTGTTATTCAGTTCCTGTGTAGCCAAGTTTACATTCGTGTATTACTGATATCTTATGATGTTTCTTTTTCTGTGTGACTTATTTCAGTTAGAATCATCATACCTGAATCCACTAATTGTGCTGCTAAGGGCCTGATGACACAGATTTCATTGCTGAGTGATATTGCTTTGTAAGTAAATACCACAACTTCTTTATCCATTTTTCACTTTCTGCGATGTTGAACTTGTACTGTAAACGAGGTTCTTGTAAACAGAGGCTTCCCAAACTTTGGGGTGGCTGTGTCTTTTTGATTTTAATTTCCCTAAGCTATAGGACCATAAGTGGAAGTGCCCTAGGCTCTGTTGCTTTGTTTTTTAGATGTTTCAGGAAACACCATATACTTCTCCCGAGTGGTTGTTGGCAATTTACATCCCGCCCATCAGCATAACAAGGCTCCCAGTTCTCCATGGCCTGTACTGCCTTTCTGGATTTTACACTTTTTTCAGATGGCCCTTTTGACCGGGGGGAAGTGAGACTTCATTGTAGTGCAGATTTCCTTTGCAAGCTTGCTTGGTTGGCCAAAAAGGGCGTATGCGTTTTTTCCTGAATATATTCAGGAAAAAACGCATACGCCCTTTTTGGCCAAGTGCATCATTGTGGACGTTCTGCCTCTTTTCCTATGCTTTCAATGCAATTCCAGTCTAGCTCCTGAAATCGGTTTCCTGCAATTCTGCCCCGCTTTCAAGTCCTCTTGGCAGCCTTACTTCAGTCTATTTTTGGACGATAGCTGTCATTTATAACTCTGCAGGTTTGTGAATTACAGTGCCCCTGAGCTCCTTTCTTCAACTTGCTTTCTTGTGACCTGGCCGCAACACCGCAGGATGGCTTCAGGCCCTAATCTGGTTCCGGCACGGCACGCTGAGCCTTTGGTTAATTCCTCTTCCTGGTGGGAAATGAGAGTTAAATTTGCCCGTCCAGACACCTCCAGCTAGTCTCTAATTGGTTCTCACTATTCCTGTTCATCTTCCGCAGAAATTGCAAACTGGGCCAAACAGGAGGTTAAAGGGACTGACTCTCCAAGTGGGGAGAGTGTTAGTAAAGCGTCTGGAATATTGCACCTGAGTACCAGGGTACGAAAACTGAGACATATTTGAACACGTCTCCCGATCACATGGTTGATCATACTCTAGGTTCCACATGCATGTTTTAGCTGAAGGAAGAATACCTTAAACCTGGGTACTTGAAACCCGTGGAATGGGTACCATGCAATATGACTTAAAGGGTCTTCATTTGCTCACCGAACCTCTCCAATCCTATCACTGCTGCGTTGATGCCCCTGTACACATGCTTGATTCTCTTTCGGAGACATAGCAATCCATAGGTTTTAAGATACTTACTAGTCAGGTACATTCTTAGGCGTTTAATATGCGGTGTTGAGTCCATTTCGTTGAGCAAGGAGTAGCTCTTGTCTATTCCATATTTGACTTAAGGAACTTTATCTGTGCTCATTTCAATCTCTGGTTTTATGCAGCACCCCAACTCACCTTTACCCTTAAGCAAGCATAAGTTGGTTTTCTATATTTGAGACCCTGTTCTGTTCTGTAATTCAGTTCCTGTGTAGCCAAGTTTACATTCCGTGTATTACTGATATCTTATGATGTTTCTTTTTCTGTGTGACTTATTTCAGTTAGAATCATCATACCTGAATCCACTCATTGTGCTGCTAAGGGCCTGATGACATAGATTTCATTGCTGAGTGATATTGCTTTGTAAGTGAATACCACAACTTCTTTATCCATTTTTCACTTTCTGCGATGTTGAACTTGTACTGTAAACGAGGTTCTTGTAAACAGAGCCTTTGCAAACTTTGGGGTGGCTGTGTCTTTTTGATTTTAATTTCCCTAAGCTATAGGAACATAAGTGGAATTGCCCTAGGCTCTGTTGCTTTGTTTTTTAGATGTTTCAGGAAACACCATACACTTCTCCCGAGTGTCTGTTGGCAATTTACATCCCGCCCATCAGCATAACAAGGCTCCCAGTTCTCCATGGCCTGTCCTGTCTTTCTGGATTTTACACTTTTTTCAGATGGCCCTTTTGACCGGGGGGAAGTGAGACTTCATTGTAGTGCAGATTTCCTTTGCAAGCTTGCTGGGTTGGCCAAAAAGGGCGTATGCGTTTTTTCCTGAATATATTCAGGAAAAAACGCATACGCCCTTTTTGGCCAAGTGCATCATTGTGGACGTTCTGCCTCTTTTCCTATGCTTTCAATGCAATTCCAGTCTACCTCCTGAAATCGGTTTCCTGCAATTCTGCCCCGCTTTCAACTCCTCTTGGCAGCCTTACTTCAGTCTATTTTTGGACGATAGCTGTCATTTATAACTCTGCAGGTTTGTGAATTACAGTGCCCCTGAGCTCCTTTCTTCAACTCGCTTTCTTTTGAGCTGGCCGCAATACCGCAGGATGGCTTCAGGCCCTAATCTGGTTCCGGCACGGCACGCTGAGCCTTTGGTTATTTCCTCTTCCTGGTGGGAAATGAGAGTTATATTTGCCCGTCCAGACACCTCCAGCTAGTCTCTCATTGGTTCTCGCTATTCCTGTTCATCTTCCGCAGAAATTGCAAACTGGGCCAAACAGGAGGTTAAAAGCGCTGACTCTCCAAGTCGGGAGAGTGTTAGTAAAGCGTCTGGAATGTTGCACCCGAGTACCAGGTACGAAAACTGAGACATATTTGAACACGTCTCCCGATCACATGGTGGATCATACTCTAGGTTCCACATGCATGTTTTAGCTGAAGGAAGAATACCTTAAACCTGGAGAGTTAAGACCCGTGTAATGGGTACCATGCAGTATGACTTCAAAGGGTCTTCATTTGCTCACCGAACCTCTCCAATCCTATCACTGCTGCGTTTATGCCCCTGTACACATGCTTGATTCTCTTTCGGAGACATAGCAATCCATAGGTTTTAAGATACTTACTAGTCAGGTACATTCTTAGGCGTTTAATATGCGGTGTTGAGTCCATTTCGTTGAGCAAGGAGTAGCTCTTGTCTATTCCATATTTGGCTTAAGGAACTTTATCTGTGCTCATTTCAATCTCTGGTTTTATGCAGCACCCCAACTCACCTTTCCCCTTAAGCAAGCATAAGTTGGTTTTCTAAATTTGAGACCCTGTTCTGTTCTGTAATTCAGTTCCTGTGTAGCCAAGTTTACATTCCGTGTATTACTGATATCTTATGATGTTTCTTTTTCTGTGTGACTTATTTCAGTTAGAATCATCATACCTGAATCCACTCATTGTGCTGCTAAGGGCCTGATGACACAGATTTCATTGCTGAGTGATATTGCTTTGTAAGTAAATACCACAACTTCTTTATCCATTTTTCACTTTCTGCGATGTTGAACTTGTACTGTAAACGAGGTTCTTGTAAACAGAGCCGTTCCAAACTTTGGGGTGGCTGTGTCTTTTTGATTTTAATTTCCCTAAGCTATAGGACCATAAGTGGAAGTGCCCTAGGTTCTGTTGCTTTGTTTTTTAGATGTTTCAGGAAACACCATACACTTCTCCCGAGTGGTTGTTGGCAATTTACATCCCGCCCATCAGCATAACAAGGCTCCCAGTTCTCCATGGCCTGTCCTGCCTTTCTGGATTTTACACTTTTTTCAGATGGCCCTTTTGACCGGGGGGAAGTGAGACTTCATTGTAGTGCAGATTTCCTTTGCAAGCTTGCTTGGTTGGCCAAAAAGGGCGTATGCGTTTTTTCCTGAATATATTCAGGAAAAAACGCATACGCCCTTTTTGGCCAAGTGCATCATTGTGGACGTTCTGCCTCTTTTCCTATGCTTTCAATGCAATTCCAGTCTAGCTCCTGAAATCGGTTTCCTGCAATTCTGCCCCGCTTTCAAGTCCTCTTGGCAGCCTTACTTCAGTCTATTTTTGGACGATAGCTGTCATTTATAACTCTGCAGGTTTGTGAATTACAGTGCCCCTGAGCTCCTTTCTTCAACTCGCTTTCTTTTGAGCTGGCCGCAACACCGCAGGATGGCTTCAGGCCCTAATCTGGTTCCGGCACGGCACACTGAGCCTTTGGTTAATTCCTCTTCCTGGTGGGAAATGAGAGTTAAATTTGCCCGTCCAGACACCTCCAGCTAGTCTCTCATTGGTTCTCGCTATTCCTGTTCATCTTCCGCAGAAATTGCAAACTGGGCCAAACAGGAGGTTAAAGGCGCTGACTCTCCAAGTGGGGAGAGTGTTAGTAAAGCGTCTGGAATGTTGCACCCGAGTACCAGGGGAGGAAAACTGAGACATATTTGAACACGTCTCCCGTTCACATTGTTGATCATAATTGGGTTCCACATGCATGTTTTAGCTGAAGGAAGAATACCTTAAACATAGAGAGTTGAGAACCGTGTAATGGGTACCATGCAATATGACTTCAAAGGGTCTTCATTTGCTCACCGAACCTCTCCAATCCTATCACTGCTGCGTTTATGCCCCTGTAGACATGCTTGATTCTCTTTCGGAGACATGGCATTCCATAGGTTTTACGATACTTACTAGTAAGGTACTTTCTTAGGCGTTTAATATGCGGTGTTGAGTCCATTTCGTTGAGCAAGGAGTAGCTCTTGTCTATTCCATATTTGACTTAAGGAACTTTATCTGTGCTCATTTCAGTCTCTGGTTTTATGCAGCACCCCAACTCACCTTTACCCTTAAGCAAGCATAAGTTGGTTTTCTAAATTTGAGACCCTGTTCTGTTCTGTAATTCAGTTCCTGAGTAGCCAAGTTTACATTCCGTGTATTAGTGATATCTTATGATGTTTCTTTTTCTGTGTGACTTATTTCAGTTAGAATCATCATACCTGAATCCACTCATTGTGATGCTAAGGGCCTGATGACATAGATTTCATTGCTGAGTGATATTGCTTTGTAAGTAAATACCACAACTTCTTTATCCATTTTTCACTTTCTGCGATGTTGAACTTGTACTGTAAACGAGGTTCTTGTAAACAGAGGCTTCCCAAACTTTGGGGTGGCTGTGTCTTTTTGATTTTAATTTCCCTAAGCTATAGGACCATAAGTGGAAGTGCCCTAGGCTCTGTTGCTTTGTTTTTTAGATGTTTCAGGAAACACCATATACTTCTCCCGAGTGGTTGTTGGCAATTTACATCCCGCCCATCAGCATAACAAGGCTCCCAGTTCTCCATGGCCTGTACTGCCTTTCTGGATTTTACACTTTTTTCAGATGGCCCTTTTGACCGGGGGGAAGTGAGACTTCATTGTAGTGCAGATTTCCTTTGCAAGCTTGCTTGGTTGGCCAAAAAGGGCGTATGCGTTTTTTCCTGAATATATTCAGGAAAAAACGCATACGCCCTTTTTGGCCAAGTGCATCATTGTGGACGTTCTGCCTCTTTTCCTATGCTTTCAATGCAATTGCAGTCTACCTCCTGAAATCGGTTTCCTGCAATTCTGCCCCGCTTTCAAGTCCTCTTGGCAGCCTTACTTCAGTCTATTTTTGGACGATAGCTGTCATTTATAACTCTGCAGGTTTGTGAATTACAGTGCCCCTGAGCTCCTTTCTTCAACTCGCTTTCTTGTGAGCTGGCCGCAACACCGCAGGATGGCTTCAGGCCCTAATCTGGTTCCGGCACGGCACGCTGAGCCTTTGGTTAATTCCTCTTCCTGGTGGGAAATGAGAGTTAAATTTGCCCGTCCAGACACCTCCAGCTAGTCTCTCATTGGTTCTCGCTATTCCTGTTCATCTTCCGCAAATTGCAAACTGGGCCAAACAGGAGGTTAAAGGGACTGACTCTCCAAGTCGGGAGAGTGTTAGTAAAGCGTCTGGAATGTTGCACCCGAGTACCAGGGTACGAAAACTGAGACATATTTGAACACGTCTCCCGATCACATGGTTGATCATACTCTGGGTTCCACATGCATGTTTTAGCTGAAGGAAGAATACCTAAAACCTGGGTAGTTGAAACCCGTGGAATGGGTACCATGCAATATGACTTCATAGGGTCTTCATTTGCTCACCGAACCTCTCCAATCCTATCACTGCTGCGTTTATGCCCCTGTACACATGCTTGATTCTCTTTCGGAGACATAGCAATCCATAGGTTTTAAGATACTTACTAGTCAGGTACATTCTTAGGCGTTTAATATGCGGTGTTGAGTCCATTTCGTTGAGCAAGGAGTAGCTCTTGTCTATTCCATATTTGGCTTAAGGAACTTTATGTGTGCTCATTTCAATCTCTGGTTTTATGCAGCACCCCAACTCACCTTTACCCTTAAGCAAGAATAAGTTGGTTTTCTAAATTTGAGACCCTGTTCTGTTCTGTAATTCAGTTCCTGTGTAGCCAAGTTTACATTCCGTGTATTACTGATATCTTATGATGTTTCTTTTTCTGTGTGACTTACTTCAGTTAGAATCATCATACCTGAATCCACTCATTGTGCTGCTAAGGGCCTGATGACACAGATTTCATTGCTGAGTGATATTGCTTTGTAAGTAAATACCACAACTTCTTTATCCATTTTTCACTTTCTGCGATGTTGAACTTGTACTGTAAACGAGGTTCCTGTAAACAGAGCCGTACCAAACTTTGGGGTGGCTGTGTCTTTTTGATTTTAATTTCCCTAAGCTATAGGACCATAAGTGGAAGTGCCCTAGGTTCTGTTGCTTTGTTTTTTAGATGTTTCAGGAAACACCATACACTTCTCCGGAGTGGTTGTTGGCAATTTACATCCTGCCCATCAGCATAACAAGGCTCCCAGTTCTCCATGGCCTGTCCTGCCTTTCTGGATTTTACACTTTTTTCAGATGGCCCTTTTGACCGGGGGGAAGTGAGACTTCATTGTAGTGCAGATTTCCTTTGCAAGCTTGCTTGGTTGGCCAAAAAGGGCGTATGCGTTTTTTCCTGAATATATTCAGGAAAAAACGCATACGCCCTTTTTGGCCAAGTGCATCATTGTGGACGTTCTGCCTCTTTTCCTATGCTTTCAATGCAATTCCAGTCTACCTCCTGAAATCGGTTTCCTGCAATTCTGCCCCGCTTTCAAGTCCTCTTGGCAGCCTTACTTCAGTCTATTTTTGGACGATAGCTGTCATTTATAACTCTGCAGGTTTGTGAATTACAGTGCCCCTGAGCTCCTTTCTTCAACTCGCTTTCTTGTGACCTGGCCGCAACACCGCAGGATGGCTTCAGGCCCTGATCTGGTTCCGGCACGGCACGCTGAGCCTTTGGTTAATTCCTCTTCCTGGTGGGAAATGAGAGTTAAATTTGCCCGTCCAGACACCTCCAGCTAGTCTCTCATTGGTTCTCGCTATTCCTGTTCATCTTCCGCAGAAATTGCAAACTGGGCCAAACAGGAGGTTAAAGGGACTGACTCTCCAAGTCGGGAGAGTGTTAGTAAAGCGTCTGGAATATTGCACCTGAGTACCAGGGTACGAAAACTGAGACATATTTGAACACGTCTCCCGATCACATGGTTGATCATACTCTAGGTTCCACATGCATGTTTTAGCTGAAGGAAGAATACCTTAAACATGGGTACTTGAAACCCGTGGAATGGGTACCATGCAATATGACTTCAAAGGGTCTTCATTTGCTCACCGAACCTCTCCAATCCTATCACTGCTGCGTTTATGCCCCTGTACACATGCTTGATTCTCTTTCGGAGACATAGCAATCCATAGGTTTTAAGATACTTACTAGTCAGGTACATTCTTAGGCGTTTAATATGCGGTGTTGAGTCCATTTCGTTGAGCAAGGAGTAGCTCTTGTCTATTCCATATTTGGCTTAAGGAACTTTATCTGTGCTCATTTCAATCTCTGGTTTTATGCAGCACCCCAACTCACCTTTACCCTTAAGCAAGTATAAGTTGGTTTTCTAAATTTGAGACCCTGTTCTGTTCTGTTATTCAGTTCCTGTGTAGCCAAGTTTACATTCGTGTATTACTGATATCTTATGATGTTTCTTTTTCTGTGTGACTTATTTCAGTTAGAATCATCATACCTGAATCCACTAATTGTGCTGCTAAGGGCCTGATGACACAGATTTCATTGCTGAGTGATATTGCTTTGTAAGTAAATACCACAACTTCTTTATCCATTTTTCACTTTCTGCGATGTTGAACTTGTACTGTAAACGAGGTTCCTGTAAACAGAGCCGTTCCAAACTTTGGGGTGGCTGTGTCTTTTTGATTTTAATTTCCCTAAGCTATAGGACCATAAGTGGAAGTGCCCTAGGTTCTGTTGCTTTGTTTTTTAGATGTTTCGGGAAACACCATACACTTCTCCGGAGTGGTTGTTGGCAATTTACATCCCGCCCATCAGCATAACAAGGCTCCCAGTTCTCCATGGCCTGTCCTGCCTTTCTGGATTTTACACTTTTTTCAGATGGCCCTTTTGACCGGGGGGAAGTGAGACTTCATTGTAGTGCAGATTTCCTTTGCAAGCTTGCTTGGTTGGCCAAAATGGGCGTATGCGTTTTTTCCTGAATATATTCAGGAAAAAACGCATACGCCCTTTTTGGCCAAGTGCATCATTGTGGACGTTCTGCCTCTTTTCCTATGCTTTCAATGCAATTCCAGTCTACCTCCTGAAATCGGTTTCCTGCAATTCTGCCCCGCTTTCAAGTCCTCTTGGCAGCCTTACTTCAGTATATTTTTGGAAGATAGCTGTCATTTATAACTCTGCAGGTTTGTGAATTACAGTGCCCCTGAGCTCCTTTCTTCAACTCGCTTTCTTGTGACCTGGCCGCAACACCGCAGGATGGCTTCAGGCCCTAATCTGGTTCCGGCATGGCACGCTGAGCCTTTGGTTAATTCCTCTTCCTGGTGGGAAATGAGAGTTAAATTTGCCCGTCCAGACACCTCCAGCTAGCCTCTCATTGGTTCTCGCTATTCCTGTTCATCTTCCGCAGAAATTGCAAACTGGGCCAAACAGGAGGTTAAAGGGACTGACTCTCCAAGTCGGGAGAGTGTTAGTAAAGCGTCTGGAATGTTGCACCCAAGTTCCAGGGTACGAAAACTGAGACATATTTGAACACGTCTCCCGATCACATGGTTGATCATACTCTGTGTTCCACATGCATGTTTTAGCTGAAGGAAGAATACCTAAAACCTGGGTACTTGAAACCCGTGGAATGGGTACCATGCAATATGACTTCAAAGGGTCTTCATTTGCTCACCGAACCTCTCCAATCCTATCACTGCTGCGTTTATGCCCCTGTACACATGCTTGATTCTCTTTTGGAGACATAGCAATCCATAGGTTTTAAGATACTTACTAGTCAGGTACATTCTTAGGCGTTTAATATGGGGTGTTGAGTCCATTTCGTTGAGCAAGGAGTAGCTCTTGTCTATTCCATATTTGGCTTAAGGAACTTTATCTGTGCTCATTTCAATCTCTGGTTTTATGCAGCACCCCAACTCACCTTTCCCCTTAAGCAAGCATAAGTTGGTTTTCTAAATTTGAGACCCTGTTCTGTTTTGGAATTCAGTTCCTCTGTAGCCAAGTTTACATTCCGTGTATTAGTGATATCTTATGATGTTTCTTTTTCTGTGTGACTTATTTCAGTTAGAATCAACGTACCTGAATCCACTCATTGTGCTGCTACGGGCCTGATGACATAGATTTCATTGCTGAGTGATACTGCATTGTACGTAAGTACCACAACTTCTTTATCCATTTTTCACTTTCTGTGATATTGAATTTGTACGGTAAACGAGGTTCTTGTAAACAGAGGCGTCCCAAACTTTGGGGTGCCTGTGTCTTTTTGATTTTAATTTCCTTAAGCTATAGGACCGTAAGTTGAAGTGCCCTAGGCTCTGTTGCTTTGTTTTTTAGATGTTTCAGGAAACACCATACACTTCTCCAGAGTGTCTGTTGGCAATTTACATCCTGCCCATCAGCATAACAAGGCTCCCAGTTCTCCATGGCCTATCCTGCCTTTCTGGATTTTACACTTTTTTCAGATGGCCCTTTTGACCGGGGGGAAGTGAGACTTCATTGTAGTGCAGATTTCCTTTGCAAGCTTGCTTGGTTGGCCAAAAAGGGCGTATGCGTTTTTTCCTGAATATATTCAGGAAAAAACGCATACGCCCTTTTTGGCCAAGTGCATCATTGTGGACGTTCTGCCTCTTTTCCTATGCTTTCAATGCAATTCCAGTCTACCTCCTGAAATCGGTTTCCTGCAATTCTGCCCCGCTTTCAAGTCCTCTTGGCAGCCTTACTTCAGTCTATTTTTGGACGATAGCTGTCATTTATAACTCTGCAGGTTTGTGAATTACAGTGCCCCTGAGCTCCTTTCTTCAACTCGCTTTCTTGTGAGCTGGCCGCAACACCGCAGGATGGCTTCAGGCCCTGATCTGGTTCCGGCATGGCACGCTGAGCCTTTGGTTAATTCCTCTTCCTGGTGGGAAATGAGAGTTAAATTTGCCCGTCCAGACACCTCCAGCTAGTCTCTCATTGGTTCTCGCTATTCCTGTTCATCTTCCGCAGAAATTGCAAACTGGGCCAAACAGGAGGTTAAAGGGACTGACTCTCCAAGTCGGGAGAGTGTTAGTAAAGCGTCTGGAATATTGCACCTGAGTACCAGGGTACGAAAACTGAGACATATTTGAACACGTCTCCCGATCACATGGTTGATCATACTCTAGGTTCCACATGCATGTTTTAGCTGAAGGAAGAATACCTTAAACCTGGGTACTTGAAACCCGTGGAATGGGTACCATGCAATATGACTTCAAAGGGTCTTCATTTGCTCACCGAACCTCTCCAATCCTATCACTGCTGCGTTTATGCCCCTGTACACATGCTTGATTCTCTTTCGGAGACATAGCAATCCATAGGTTTGAAGATACTTACTAGTCAGGTACATTCTTAGGCGTTTAATATGCGGTGTTGAGTCCATTTCGTTGAGCAAGGTGTAGCTCTTGTCTATTCCATATTTGGCTTAAGGAACTTTATCTGTGCTCATTTCAATCTCTGGTTTTATGCAGCACCCCAACTCACCTTTACCCTTAAGCAAGAATAAGTTGGTTTTCTAAATTTGAGACCCTGTTCTGTTCTGTAATTCAGTTCCTGTGTAGCCAAGTTTACATTCGTGTATTACTGATATCTTATGATGTTTCTTTTTCTGTGTGACTTATTTCAGTTAGAATCATCATACCTGAATCCACTAATTGTGCTGCTAAGGGCCTGATGACACAGATTTCATTGCTGAGTGATATTGCTTTGTAAGTAAATACCACAACTTCTTTATCCATTTTTCACTTTCTGCGATGTTGAACTTGTACTGTAAACGAGGTTCCTGTAAACAGAGCCGTTCCAAACTTTGGGGTGGCTGTGTCTTTTTGATTTTAATTTCCCTAAGCTATAGGACCATAAGTGGAAGTGCCCTAGGTTCTGTTGCTTTGTTTTTTAGATGTTTCGGGAAACACCATACACTTCTCCGGAGTGGTTGTTGGCAATTTACATCCCGCCCATCAGCATAACAAGGCTCCCAGTTCTCCATGGCCTGTCCTGCCTTTCTGGATTTTACACTTTTTTCAGATCGCCCTTTTGACCGGGGGGAAGTGAGACTTCATTGTAGTGCAGATTTCCTTTGCAAGCTTGCTTGGTTGGCCAAAAAGGGCGTATGCGTTTTTTCCTGAATATATTCAGGAAAAAACGCATACGCCCTTTTTGGCCAAGTGCATCATTGTGGACGTTCTGCCTCTTTTCCTATGCTTTCAATGCAATTCCAGTCTACCTCCTGAAATCGGTTTCCTGCAATTCTGCCCCGCTTTCAAGTCCTCTTGGCAGCCTTACTTCAGTATATTTTTGGACGATAGCTGTCATTTATAACTCTGCAGGTTTGTGAATTACAGTGCCCCTGAGCTCCTTTCTTCAACTCGCTTTCTTGTGACCTGGCCGCAACACCGCAGGATGGCTTCAGGCCCTAATCTGGTTCCGGCATGGCACGCTGAGCCTTTGGTTAATTCCTCTTCCTGGTGGGAAATGAGAGTTAAATTTGCCCGTCCAGACACCTCCAGCTAGCCTCTCATTGGTTCTCGCTATTCCTGTTCATCTTCCGCAGAAATTGCAAACTGGGCCAAACAGGAGGTTAAAGGGACTGACTCTCCAAGTCGGGAGAGTGTTAGTAAAGCGTCTGGAATGTTGCACCCGAGTTCCAGGGTACGAAAACTGAGACATATTTGAACACGTCTCCCGATCACATGGTTGATCATACTCTGGGTTCCACATGCATGTTTTAGCTGAAGGAAGAATACCTAAAACCTGGGTACTTGAAACCCGTGGAATGGGTACCATGCAATATGACTTCAAAGGGTCTTCATTTGCTCACCGAACCTCTCCAATCCTATCACTGCTGCGTTTATGCCCCTGTACACATGCTTGATTCTCTTTTAGAGACATAGCAATCCATAGGTTTTAAGATACTTACTAGTCAGGTACATTCTTAGGCGTTTAATATGGGGTGTTGAGTCCATTTCGTTGAGCAAGGAGTAGCTCTTGTCTATTCCATATTTGGCTTAAGGAACTTTATCTGTGCTCATTTCAATCTCTGGTTTTATGCAGCACCCCAACTCACCTTTCCCCTTAAGCAAGCATAAGTTGGTTTTCTAAATTTGAGACCCTGTTCTGTTTTGGAATTCAGTTCCTCTGTAGCCAAGTTTACATTCCGTGTATTAGTGATATCTTATGATGTTTCTTTTTGTGTGACTTATTTCAGTTAGAATCAACGTACCTGAATCCACTCATTGTGCTGCTACGGGCCTGATGACATAGATTTCATTGCTGAGTGATACTGCATTGTACGTAAGTACCACAAGTTCTTTATCCATTTTTCACTTTCTGTGATATTGAATTTGTACGGTAAACGAGGTTCTTGTAAACAGAGGCGTCCCAAACTTTGGGGTGCCTGTGTCTTTTTGATTTTAATTTCCTTAAGCTATAGGACCGTAAGTTGAAGTGCCCTAGGCTCTGTTGCTTTGTTTTTTAGATGTTTCAGGAAACACCATACACTTCTCCAGAGTGTCTGTTGGCAATTTACATCCCGCCCATCAGCATAACAAGGCTCCCAGTTCTCCATGGCCTGTCCTGCTTTTCTGGATTTTACACTTTCTTCAGATGGCCCTTTTGACCGGGGGGAAGTGAGACTTCATTGTAGTGCAGATTTCCTTTGCAAGCTTGCTTGGTTGGCCAAAAAGGGCGTATGCGTTTTTTCCTGAATATATTCAGGAAAAAACGCATATGCCCTTTTTGGCCAAGTGCATCATTGTGGACGTTCTGCCTCTTTTCCTATGCTTTCAATGCAATTCCAGTCTACCTCCTGAAATCGGTTTCCTGCAATTCTGCCCCGCTTTCAAGTCCTCTTGGCAGCCTTACTTCAGTCTATTTTTGGACGATAGCTGTCATTTATAACTCTGCAGGTTTGTGAATTACAGTGCCCCTGAGCTCCTTTCTTCAACTCGCTTTCTTGTGACCTGGCCGCAACACCGCAGGATGGCTTCAGGCCCTAATCTGGTTCCGGTACGGCACGCTGAGCCTTTGGTTATTTCCTCTTCCTGGTGGGAAATGAGAGTTAAATTTGCCCGTCCAGACACCTCCAGCTAGCCTCTCATTGGTTCTCGCTATTCCTGTTCATCTTCCGCAGAAATTGCAAACTGGGCCAAACAGGAGGTTAAAGGCACTGACTCTCCAAGTGGGGAGAGTGTTAGTAAAGCATCTGGAATGTTGCACCGAAGTACCAGGGGACGAAAACTGAGACATATTTGAACACGTCTCCCGATCACACGGTTCATCATACTCTGGGTTCCACATGCATGTTTTAGCTGAAGAAAGAATACCTTAAACCTGGAGAGTTTAGACCCGTGTAATGGGTACCATGCAATATGACTTCAAAGGGTCTTCATTTGCTCAACGAATCTCTCCAATCCTATCACTGCTGCGTTTATGACCCTTTTACACATGCTTGATTCTCTTTTGGAGACATAGCAATCCATAGGTTTTAAGATACTTACTAGTCAGGTACATTCTTAGGCGTTTAATATGGGGTGTTGAGTCCATTTCGTTGAGCAAGGAGTAGCTCTTGTCTGTTCCATATTTGGCTTAAGGAACTTTATCTGTGCTCATTTCAATCTCTGGTTTTATGCAGCACCCCAACTCACCTTTCCACTTAAGCAAGCATAAGTTGGTTTTCTAAATTTGAGACCCTGTTCTGTTTTGGAATTCATTTCCTATGTAGCCAAGGTTACATTCCGTGTATTAGTGATATCTTTTGATGTTTCTTTTTCTGTGTGACTTATTTCAGTTAGAATCATCGTACCTGAATCCACTCATTATGCTGCTACGGGCCTGATGACATAGATTTCATTGCTGAGTGATACTGCATTGTACGTAAGTACCACAAATTCTTTATCCATTTTTCACTTTCTGCGATGTTGAACTTTTACGGTAAACGAGGTTCTTGTAAACAGAGGCGTCCCAAACTTTGGGGTGGCTGTGTCTTTTTGATTTTAATTTCCCTAAGCTATAGGACCATAAGTGGAAGTGCCCTAGGCTCTGTTGCTTTGTTTTTTAGATGTTTCAGGAAACACCATACACTTCTCCCGAGTGGTTGTTGGCAATTTACATCCCGCCCATCAGCATAACAAGGCTCCCAGTTCTCCATGGCCTTTCCTGCCTTTCTGGATTTTACACTTTTTTCAGATGGCCCTTTTGACCGGGGGGAAGTGAGACTTCATTGTAGTGCAGATTTCCTTTGCAAGCTTGCTTGGTTGGCCAAAAAGGGCGTATGCGTTTTTTCCTGAATGTATTCAGGAAAAAACGCATACGCCCTTTTTGGCCAAGTGCATCATTGTGGACGTTCTGCCTCTTTTCCTATGCTTTCAATGCAATTCCAGTCTACCTCCTGAAATCGGTTTCCTGCAATTCTGCCCCGCTTTCAAGTCCTCTTGGCAGCCTTACTTCAGTTTATTTTTGGACGATAGCTGCCATTTATAACTCTGCAGGTTTGTGAATTACAGTGCCCCTGAGCTCCTTTCTTCAACTCGCTTTCTTGTGAGCTGGCCGCAACACCGCAGGATGGCTTCAGGCCCTAATCTGGTTCCGGCACGGCACGCTGAGCCTTTGGTTAATTCCTCTTCCTGGTGGGAAATGAGAGTTAAATTTGCCCGTCCAGACACCTCCAGCTAGTCTGTCATTGGTTCTCGCTATTCCTGTTCATCTTCCACAGAAATTGCAAACTGGGCCAAAGAGGAGGTTAAAGGCGCTGACTCTCCAAGTGGGGAGAGTGTTAGTAAAGCGTCTGGAATGTTGTTCCCGAGTACCAGGGGAAGAAAACTGAGACATATTTGAACACGTCTCCCGTTCACATGGTTGATCATACTCTGGGTTCCACATGCATGTTTTAGCTGAAGGAAGAATACCTTAAACCTGGAGAGTTGAGACCCGTGGAATGGGTACCATGCAATATGACTTCAAAGGGTCTTCATTTGCTCACCGAACCTCTCCAATCCTATCACTGCTGCGTTTATGCCCCTGTACACGTGCTTGATTCTCTTTTGGAGACATAGCAATCCATAGGTTTTAAGATACTTACTAGTCAGGTACATTCTTAGGCGTTTAATATGGGGTGTTGAGTCCATTTCGTTGAGCAAGGAGTAGCTCTTGTCTATTCCATATTTGGCTTAAGGAACTTTATCTGTGCTCATTTCAATCTCTGGTTTTATGCAGCACCCCAACTCACCTTTCCACTTAAGCAAGCATAAGTTGGTTTTCTAAATTTGAGACCCTGTTCTGTTTTGTAATTCAGTTCCTCTGTACCCAAGATTAAATTCCATGTATTAGTGATATTTTTTGATGTTTCTTATTCTGTGTGACTTATTTCAGTTAGAATCATCATACCTGAATCCACTCATTGTGCTGCTAAGGGCCTGATAACATAGATTTCATTGCTGAGTGATACTGCATTGTACGTAAGTACCACAACTTCTTTATCCATTTTTCACTTTCTGCGATGTTGAACTTGTACGGTAAACGAGGTTCTTGTAAACAGAGGCGTCCCAAACTTTGGGGTGGCTGTGTCTTTTTGATTTTAATTTCCCTAAGCTATAGGACCATAAGTGGAAGTGCCCTAGGTTCTGTTGCTTTGTTTTTTAGATGTTTCAGGAAACACCATACACTTCTCCCGTGTGGTTGTTGGCAATTTACATCCCGCCCATCAGCATAACAAGGCTCCCAGTTCTCCATGGCCTGTCCTGCCTTTCTGGATTTTACACTTTCTTCAGATGGCCCTTTTGACCGGGGGGAAGTGAGACTTCATTGTAGTGCAGATTTCCTTTGCAAGCTTGCTTGGTTGGCCTAAAAGGGCGTATGCGTTTTTTCCTGAATATATTCAGGAAAAAACGCATACGCCCTTTTTGGCCAAGTGCATCATTGTGGACGTTCTGCCTCTTTTCCTATGCTTTCAATGCAATTCCAGTCTAGCTCCTGAAATCGGTTTCCTGCAATTCTGCCCCGCTTTCAAGTCCTCTTGGCAGCCTTACTTCAGTCTATTTTTGGACGATAGCTGTCATTTATAACTCTGCAGGTTTGTGAATTACAGTGCCCCTGAGCTCCTTTCTTCAACTCGCTTTCTTTTGAGCTGGCCGCAACACCGCAGGATGGCTTCAGGCCCTAATCTGGTTCCGGCACGGCACACTGAGCCTTCGGTTAATTCCTCTTCCTGGTGGGAAATGAGAGTTAAATTTGCCCGTCCAGACACCTCCAGCTAGCCTCTCATTGGTTCTCGCTATTCCTGTTCATCTTCCGCAGAAATTGCAAACTGGGCCAAACAGGAGGTTAAAGGGACTGACTCTCCAAGTCGGGAGAGTGTTAGTAAAGCGTCTGGAATGTTGCACCCGAGTACCAGGGGAGGAAAACTGAGACATATTTGAACACGTCTTCCGTTCACATTGTTGATCATAATTGGGTTCCACATGCATGTTTTAGCTGAAGGAAGAATACCTTAAACCGGGAGAGTTGAGACCCGTGTAATGGGTACCATGCAATATGACTTCAAAGGGTCTTCATTTGCTCACCGAACCTCTCCAATCCTATCACTGCTGCGTTTATGCCCCTGTAGACATGCTTGATTCTCTTTCGGAGACATGGCATTCCATAGGTTTTACGATACTTACTAGTCAGGTACATTCTTAGGCGTTTAATATGCGGTGTTGAGTCCATTTCGTTGAGCAAGGAGTAGCTCTTGTCTATTCCATATTTGACTTAAGGAACTTTATCTGTGCTCATTTCAGTCTCTGGTTTTATGCAGCACCCCAACTCACCTTTACCCTTAAGCAAGCATAAGTTGGTTTGCTAAATGTGAGACCCTGTTCTGTTCTGTAATTCAGTTCCTGTGTAGCCAAGATTACATTCCGTTTATTAGTGATATCTTATGATGTTTCTTTTTCTGTGTGACTTATTTCAGTTAGAATCATCATACCTGAATCCACTCATTGTGATGCTAAGGGCCTGATGACATAGATTTCATTGCTGAGTGATATTGCTTTGTAAGTAAATACCACAACTTCTTTATCCATTTTTCACTTTCTGCGATGTTGAACTTGTACTGTAAACGAGGTTCTTGTAAACAGAGGCTTCCCAAACTTTGGTGTGGCTGTGTCTTTTTGATTTTAATTTCCCTAAGCTATAGGACCATAAGTGGAAGTGCCCTAGGCTCTGTTGCTTTGTTTTTTAGATGTTTCAGGAAACACCATACACTTCTCCGGAGTGGTTGTTGGCAATTTACATCCCGCCCATCAGCATAACAAGGCTCCCAGTTCTCCATGGCCTGTCCTGCCTTTCTGGATTTTACACTTTTTTCAGATGGCCCTTTTGACCGGGGGGAAGTGAGACTTCATTGTAGTGCAGATTTCCTTTGCAAGCTTGCTTGGTTGGCCAAAAAGGGCGTATGCGTTTTTTCCTGAATATATTCAGGAAAAAACGCATACGCCCTTTTTGGCCAAGTGCATCATTGTGGACGTTCTGCCTCTTTTCCTATGCTTTCAATGCAATTCCAGTCTACCTCCTGAATTCGGTTTCCTGCAATTCTGCCCCGCTTTCAAGTCCTCTTGGCAGCCTTACTTCAGTCTATTTTTGGACGATAGCTGTCATTTATAACTCTGCAGGTTTGTGAATTACAGTGCCCCTGAGCTCCTTTCTTCAACTCGCTTTCTTGTGAGCTGGCCGCAACACCGCAGGATGGCTTCAGGCCCTAATCTGGTTCCGGCACGGCACGCTGAGCCTTTGGTTAATTCCTCTTCCTGGTGGGAAATGAGAGTTAAATTTGCCCGTCCAGACACCTCCAGCTAGTCTCTCATTGGTTCTCGCTATTCCTGTTCATCTTCCGCAGAAATTGCAAACTGGGCCAAACAGGAGGTTAAAGGGACTGACTCTCCAAGTCGGGAGAGTGTTAGTAAAGCGTCTGGAATATTGCACCTGAGTACCAGGGTACGAAAACTGAGACATATTTGAACACGTCTCCCGATCACATGGTTGATCATACTCTAGGTTCCACATGCATGTTTTAGCTGAAGGAAGAATACCTTAAACCTGGGTACTTGAAACCCATGGAATGGGTACCATGCAATATGACTTCAAAGGGTCTTCATTTGCTCACCGAACCTCTCCAATCCTATCACTGCTGCGTTTATGCCCCTGTACACATGCTTGATTTTCTTTCGGAGACATAGCAATCCATAGGTTTTAAGATACTTACTAGTCAGGTACATTCTTAGGCGTTTAATATGCGGTGTTGAGTCCATTTCGTTGAGCAAGGAGTACCTCTTGTCTATTCCATATTTGGCTTAAGGAACTTTATCTGTGCTCATTTCAATCTCTGGTTTTATGCAGCACCCCAACTCACCTTTACCCTTAAGCAAGAATAAGTTGGTTTTCTAAATTTGAGACCCTGTTCTGTTCTGTAATTCAGTTCCTGTGTAGCCAAGTTTACATTCGTGTATTACTGATATCTTATGATGTTTCTTTTTCTGTGTGACTTATTTCAGTTAGAATCATCATACCTGAATCCACTCATTGTGCTGCTAAGGGCCTGATGACACAGATTTCATGCTGAGTGATATTGCTTTGTAAGTAAATACCACAACTTCTTTATCCATTTTTCACTTTCTGCGATGTTGAACTTGTACTGTAAACGAGGTTCTTGTAAACAGAGCCGTTCCAAACTTTGGGGTGGCTGTGTCTTTTTGATTTTAAATTCCCTAAGCTATAGGACCATAAGTGGAAGTGCCCTAGGCTCTGTTGCTTTGTTTTTTAGATGTTTCAGGAAACACCATACACTTCTCCCGAGTGTCTGTTGGCAATTTACATCCCGCCCATCAGCATAACAAGGCTCCCAGTTCTCCATGGCCTGTCCTGCCTTTCTGGATTTTACACTTTTTTCAGATGGCCCTTTTGACCGGGGGGAAGTGAGACTTCATTGTAGTGCAGATTTCCTTTGCAAGATAGCTTGGTTGGCCAAAAAGGGCGTATGCGTTTTTTCCTGAATATATTCAGGAAAAAACGCATACGCCCTTTTTGGCCAAGTGCATCATTGTGGACGTTCTGCCTCTTTTCCTATGCTTTCAATGCAATTCCAGTCTACCTCCTGAAATCGGTATCCTGCAATTCTGCCCCGCTTTCAAGTCCTCTTGGCAGCCTTACTTCAGTCTATTTTTGGACGATAGCTGTCATTTATAACTCTGCAGGTTTGTGAATTACAGTGCCCCTGAGCTCCTTTCTTCAACTCGCTTTCTTGTGACCTGGCCGCAACACCACAGGATGGCTTCAGGCCCAAATCTCGTTCCGGCACGGCACGCTGAAACATTGGTTAATTCCTCTTCCTGGTGGGAAATGAGAGTTAAATTTGCCCGTCCAGACACCTCCAGCTAGTCTCTCATTGGTTCTCGCTATTCCTGTTCATCTTCCGCAGAAATTGCAAACTGGGCCAAACAGGAGGTTAAAGGCACTGACTCTCCAAGTCGGGAGAGTGTTAGTAAAGCGTCTGGAATGTTGCACCCGAGTACCAGGGTACGAAAACTGAGACATATTTGAACACGTCTCCCGATCACATGGTTCATCATACTCTGGGTTCCACATGCATGTTTTAGCTGAAGGAAGAATACCTAAAACCTGGGTAGTTGAAACCCGTGGAATGGGTACCATGCAATATGACTTCAAAGGGTCTTCATTTGCTCACCGAACCTCTCCAATCCTATCACTGCTGCGTTTATGCCCCTGTACACATGCTTGATTCTCTTTCGGAGACATAGCAATCCATAGGTTTTAACATACTTACTAGTCAGGTACATTCTTAGGCGTTTAATATGCGGTGTTGAGTCCATTTCGTTGAGCAAGGAGTAGCTCTTGTCTATTCCATATTTGGCTTAAGGAACTTTATCTGTGCTCATTTCAATCTCTGGTTTTATGCAGCACCCCAACTCACCTTTACCCTTAAGCAAGAATAAGTTGGTTTTCTAAATTTGAGACCCTATTTCTGTTCTGTAATTCAGTTCCTGTGTAGCCAAGTTTACATTCGTGTATTACTGATATCTTATGATGTTTCTTTTTCTGTGTGACTTATTTCAGTTAGAATCATCATACCTGAATCCACTCATTGTGCTGCTAAGGGCCTGATGACACAGATTTCATTGCTGAGTGATATTGCTTTGTAAGTAAATACCACAACTTCTTTATCCATTTTTCACTTTCTGCGATGTTGAACTTGTACTGTAAACGAGGTTCTTGTAAACAGAGCCGTTCCAAACTTTGGGGTGGCTGTGTCTTTTTGATTTTAATTTCCCAAAGCTATAGGACCATAAGTGGAAGTGCCCTAGGCTCTGTTGCTTTGTTTTTTAGATGTTTCAGGAAACACCATACACTTCTCCGGAGTGTCTGTTGGCAATTTACATCCCGCCCATCAGCATAACAAGGCTCCCAGTTCTCCATGGCCTGTCCTGCCTTTCTGGATTTTACACTTTTCTCAGATGGCCCTTTTGACCGGGGGGAAGTGAGACTTCATTGTAGTGCAGATTTCCTTTGCAAGATTGCTTGGTTGGCCAAAAAGGGCGTATGCGTTTTTTCCTGAATATATTCAGGAAAAAACGCATACGCCCTTTTTGGCCAAGTGCATCATTGTGGACGTTCTGCCTCTTTTCCTATGCTTTCAATGCAATTCCAGTCTACCTCCTGAAATCGGTATCCTGCAATTCTGCCCCGCTTTCAAGTCCTCTTGGCAGCCTTACTTCAGTCTATTTTTGGACGATAGCTGTCATTTATAACTCTGCAGGTTTGTGAATTACAGTGCCCCTGAGCTCCTTTCTTCAACTCGCTTTCTTGTGACCTGGCCGCAACACCACAGGATGGCTTCAGGCCCAAATCTCGTTCCGGCACGGCACGCTGAAACTTTGGTTAATTCCTCTTCCTGGTGGGAAATGAGAGTTAAATTTGCCCGTCCAGACACCTCCAGCTAGTCTCTCATTGGTTCTCGCTATTCCTGTTCATCTTCCGCAGAAATTGCAAACTGGGCCAAACAGGAGGTTAAAGGCACTGACTCTCCAAGTCGGGAGAGTGTTAGTAAAGCGTCTGGAATGTTGCACCCGAGTACCAGGTTACGAAAACTGAGACATATTTGAACACGTCTCCCGATCACATGGTTCATCGTACTCTGGGTTCCACATGCATGTTTTAGCTGAAGGAAGAATACCTAAAACCTGGGTAGTTGAAACCCGTGGAATGGGTACCATGCAATATGACTTCAAAGGGTCTTCATTTGCTCACCGAACCTCTCCAATCCTATCACTGCTGCGTTTATGCCCCTGTACACATGCTTGATTCTCTTTCGGAGACATAGCAATCCATAGGTTTTAACATACTTACTAGTCAGGTACATTCTTAGGCGTTTAATATGCGGTGTTGAGTCCATTTCGTTGAGCAAGGAGTAGCTCTTGTCTATTCCATATTTGGCTTAAGGAACTTTATCTGTGCTCATTTCAATCTCTGGTTTTATGCAGCACCCCAACTCACCTTTACCCTTAAGCAAGCATAAGTTGGTTTTCTAAATTTGAGACCCTGTTCTGTTTTGTAATTCAGTTCCTGTGTAGCCAAGTTTACATTCCATGTATTACTGATATCTTATGATGTTTCTTTTTCTGTGTGACTTATTTCAGTTAGAATCATCATACCTGAATCCACTCATTGTGCTGCTAAGGGCCTGATGACACAGATTTCATTGCTGAGTGATATTGCTTTGTAAGTAAATACCACAACTTCTTTATCCATTTTTCACTTTCTGCGATGTTGAACTTGTACTGTAAACGAGGTTCTTGTAAACAGAGCCGTTCCAAACTTTGGGGTGGCTGTGTCTTTTTGATTTTAATTTCCCTAAGCTATAGGACCATAAGTGGAAGTGCCCTAGGTTCTGTTGCTTTGTTTTTTAGATGTTTCAGGAAACACCATACACTTCTCCCGAGTGGTTGTTGGCAATTTACATCCCGCCCATCAGCATAACAAGGCTCCCAGTTCTCCATGGCCTGTCCTGCCTTTCTGGATTTTACACTTTTTTCAGATGGCCCTTTTGACCGGGGGGAAGAGAGACTTCATTGTAGTGCAGATTTCCTTTGCAAGCTTGCTTGGTTGGCCAAAAAGGGCGTATGCATTTTTTCCTGAATATATTCAGGAAAAAACGCATACGCCCTTTTTGGCCAAGTGCATCATTGTGGACGTTCTGCCTCTTTTCCTATGCTTTCAATGCAATTCCAGTCTACCTCCTGAAATCGGTTTCCTGCAATTCTGCCCCGCTTTCAAGTCCTCTTGGCAGCCTTACTTCAGTATATTTTTGGACGATAGCTGTCATTTATAACTCTGCAGGTTTGTGAATTACAGTGCCCCTGAGCTCCTTTCTTCAACTCGCTTTCTTGTGACCTGGCCGCAACACCGCAGGATGGCTTCAGGCCCTAATCTGGTTCCGGCATGGCACGCTGAGCCTTTGGTTAATTCCTCTTCCTGGTGGGAAATGAGAGTTAAATTTGCCCGTCCAGACACCTCCAGCTAGCCTCTCATTGGTTCTCGCTATTCCTGTTCATCTTCCGCAGAAATTGCAAACTGGGCCAAACAGGAGGTTAAAGGGACTGACTCTCCAAGTCGGGAGAGTGTTAGTAAAGCGTCTGGAATGTTGCACCCGAGTACCAGGGTACGAAAACTGAGACATATTTGAACACGTCTCCCGATCACATGGTTGATCATACTCTGGGTTCCACATGCATGTTTTAGCTGAAGGAAGAATACCTAAAACCTGGGTAGTTGAAACCCGTGGAATGGGTACCATGCAATATGACTTCAAAGGGTCTTCATTTGCTCACCGAACCTCTCCAATCCTATCACTGCTGCGTTTATGCCCCTGTACACATGCTTGATTCTCTTTTGGAGACATAGCAATCCATAGGTTTTAAGATACTTACTAGTCAGGTACATTCTTAGGCGTTTAATATGGGGTGTTGAGTCCATTTCATAGAGCAAGGAGTAGCTCTTCTCTATTCCATATTTGGCTTAAGGAACTTTATCTGTGCTCATTTCAATCTCTGGTTTTATGCAGCACCCCAACTCACCTTTCCCCTTAAGCAAGCATAAGTTGGTTTTCTAAATTTGAGACCCTGTTCTGTTTTCGAATTCAGTTCCTGTGTAGCCAAGTTTACATTCCGTGTATTAGTGATATCTTATGATGTTTCTTTTTCTGTGTGACTTATTTCAGTTAGAATCATCGTACCTGAATCCACTCATTGTGCTGCTACGGGCCTGATGACATAGATTTCATTGCTGAGTGATACTGCATTGTACGTAAGTACCACAAGTTCTTTATCCATTTTTCACTTTCTGTGATATTGAATTTTTACGGTAAACGAGGTTCTTGTAAACAGAGGCGTCCCAAACTTTGGGGTGCCTGTGTCTTTTTGATTTAAATTTCCTTAAGCTATAGGACCATAAGTGGAAGTGCCCTAGGCTCTGTTGCTTTGTTTTTTAGATGTTTCAGGAAACACCATACACTTCTCCAGAGTGTCTGTTGGCAATTTACATCCCGCCCATCAGCATAACAAGGCTCCCAGTTCTCCATGGCCTGTCCTGCTTTTCTGGATTTTACACTTTCTTCAGATGGCCCTTTTGACCGGGGGGAAGTGAGACTTCATTGTAGTGCAGATTTCCTTTGCAAGCTTGCTTGGTTGGCCAAAAAGGGCGTATGCGTTTTTTCCTGAATATATTCAGGAAAACACGCATACGCCCTTTTTGGCCAAGTGCATCATTGTGGACGTTCTGCCTCTTTTCCTATGCTTTCAATGCAATTCCAGTCTACCTCCTGAAATCGGTTTCCTGCAATTCTGCCCCGCTTTCAAGTCCTCTTGGCAGCCTTACTTCAGTCTATTTTTGGACGATAGCTGTCATTTATAACTCTGCAGGTTTGTGAATTACAGTGCCCCTGAGCTCCTTTCTTCAACTCGCTTTCTTTTGAGCTGGCCGCAACACCGCAGGATGGCTTCAGGCCCTAATCTGGTTCCGGTACGGCACGCTGAGCCTTTGGTTATTTCCTCTTCCTGGTGGGAAATGAGAGTTAAATTTGCCCGTCCAGACACCTCCAGCTAGCCTCTCATTGGTTCTTGCTATTCCTGTTCATCTTCCGCAGAAATTGCAAACTGGGCCAAACAGGAGGTTAAAGGCACTGACTCTCCAAGTGGGGAGAGTGTTAGTAAAGCGTCTGGAATGTTGCACCGAAGTACCAGGGGACGAAAACTGAGACATATTTGAACACGTCTCCCGATCACACGGTTCATCATACTCTGGGTTCCACATGCATGTTTTAGCTGAAGAAAGAATACCTTAAACCTGGAGAGTTGAGACCCGTGGAATGGGTACCATGCAATATGACTTCAAAGGGTCTTCATTTGCTCAACGAATCTCTCCAATCCTATCACTGCTGCGTTTATGACCCTTTTACACATGCTTGATTCTCTTTTGGAGACATAGCAATCCATAGGTTTTAAGATACTTACTAGTCAGGTACATTCTTAGGCGTTTAATATGGGGTGTTGAGTCCATTTCGTTGAGCAAGGAGTAGCTCTTGTCTGTTCCATATTTGGCTTAAGGAACTTTATCTGTGCTCATTTCAATCTCTGGTTTTATGCAGCACCCCAACTCACCTTTCCCCTTAAGCAAGCATAAGTTGGTTTTCTAAATTTGAGACCCTGTTCTGTTTTGGAATTCATTTCCTATGTAGCCAAGGTTACATTCCGTGTATTAGTGATATCTTTTGATGTTTCTTTTTCTGTGTGACTTATTTCAGTTAGAATCATCGTACCTGAATCCACTCATTATGCTGCTACGGGCCTGATGACATAGATTTCATTGCTGAGTGATACTGCATTGTACGTAAGTACCACAACTTCTTTATCCATTTTTCACTTTCTGCGATGTTGAACTTGTACGGTAAACGAGGTTCTTGTAAACAGAGGCGTCCCAAACTTTGGGGTGGCTGTGTCTTTTTGATTTTAATTTCCCTAAGCTATAGGACCATAAGTGGAAGTGCCCTAGGCTCTGTTGCTTTGTTTTTTCGATGTTTCAGGAAACACCATACACTTCTCCCGAGTGTCTGTTGGCAATTTACATCCCGCCCATCAGCATAACAAGGCTCCCAGTTCTCCATGGCCTTTCCTGCCTTTCTGGATTTTACACTTTTTTCAGATGGCCCTTTTGACCGGGGGGAAGTGAGACTTCATTGTAGTGCAGATTTCCTTTGCAAGCTTGCTTGGTTGGCCAAAAAGGGCGTATGCGTTTTTTCCTGAATGTATTCAGGAAAAAACGCATACGCCCTTTTTGGCCAAGTGCATCATTGTGGACGTTCTGCCTCTTTTCCTATGCTTTCAATGCAATTCCAGTCTACCTCCTGAAATCGGTTTCCTGCATTTCTGCCCCGCTTTCAAGTCCTCTTGGCAGCCTTACTTCAGTATATTTTTGGACGATAGCTGCCATTTATAACTCTGCAGGTTTGTGAATTACAGTGTCCCTGAGCTCCTTTCTTCAACTCGCTTTCTTGTGAGCTGGCCGCAACACCGCAGGATGGCTTCAGGCCCTAATCTGGTTCCGGCACGGCACGCTGAGCCTTTGGTTAATTCCTCTTCCTGGTGGGAAATGAGAGTTAAATTTGCCCGTCCAGACACCTCCAGCTAGTCTGTCATTGGTTCTCGCTATTCCTGTTCATCTTCCACAGAAATTGCAAACTGGGCCAAAGAGGAGGTTAAAGGCGCTGACTCTCCAAGTGGGGAGAGTGTTAGTAAAGCGTCTGGAATGTTGCACCCGAGTACCAGGGGAAGAAAACTGAGACATATTTGAACACGTCTCCCGTTCACATGGTTGATCATACTCTGGGTTCCACATGCATGTTTTAGCTGAAGGAAGAATACCTTAAACCTGGAGAGTTGAGACCCGTGGAATGGGTACCATGCAATATGACTTCAAAGGGTCTTCATTTGCTCACCGAACCTCTCCAATCCTATCACTGCTGCGTTTATGCCCCTGTACACGTGCTTGATTCTCTTTTGGAGACATAGCAATCCATAGGTTTTAAGATACTTACTAGTCAGGTACATTCTTAGGCGTTTAATATGGGGTGTTGAGTCCATTTCGTTGAGCAAGGAGTAGCTCTTCTCTATTCCATATTTGGCTTCAGGAACTTTATCTGTGCTCATTTCAATCTCTGGTTTTATGCAGCACCCCAACTCACCTTTCCCCTTAAGCAAGCATAAGTTGGTTTTCTAAATTTGAGACCCTGTTCTGTTTTGCAATGCAGTTCCTGTGTAGCCAAGTTTACATTCCGTGTATTAGTGATATCTTATGATGTTTCTTTTTCTGTGTGACTTATTTCATTTAGAATCATCATACCTGAATCCACTCATTATGCTGCTACGGGCCTGATGACATAGATTTCATTGCTGAGTGATACTGCATTGTACGTAAGTACCACAACTTCTTTATCCATTTTTCACTTTCTGTGATGTTGAACTTGTACTGTAAATGAAGTTCTTGTAAACAGAGGCGTCCCAAACTTTGGGGTGGCTGTGTCTTTTTGATTTTAATTTCCCTAAGCTATAGGACCATAAGTGGAAGTGCCCTAGGCTCTGTTGCTTTGTTTTTTAGATGTTTCAGTAAAAAACACCATACACTTCTCCCGAGTGTCTGTTGGCAATTTACATCCCGCCCATCAGCATAACAAGGCTCCCAGTTCTCCATGGCCTGTCCTGGCTTTCTGGATTTTACACTTTTTTCAGATGGCCCTTTTGACCGGGGGGAAGTGAGACTTCATTGTAGTGCAGATTTCCTTTGCAAGCTTGCTTGGTTGGCCAAAAAGGGCGTATGCGTTTTTTCCTGAATATATTCAGGAAAAAACGCATACGCCCTTTTTGGCCAAGTGCATCATTGTGGACGTTCTGCCTCTTTTCCTATGCTTTCAATGCAATTCCAGTCTACCTCCTGAAATCGGTTTCCTGCAATTCTGCCCTGCTTTCAAGTCCTCTTGGCAGCCTTACTTCAGTCTATTTTTGGACGATAGCTGTCATTTATAACTCTGCAGGTTTGTGAATTATAGTGTCCCTGAGCTCCTTTTTTCAACTCGCTTTCTTGTGAGCTGGCCGCAACACCGCAGGATGTCTTCAGGCCCTAATCTGGTTCCGGCACGGCACGCTGAGCCTTTGGTTATTTCCTCTTCCTGGTGGGAAATGAGAGTTAAATTTGCCCGTCCAGACACCTCCAGCTAGTCTCTCATTTGTTCTCCTTATTCCTGTTCATCTTCCGCAGAAATTGCAATCTGGGCCAAACAGGAGGTTAAAG
This sequence comes from Stenella coeruleoalba, assembly GCF_951394435.1. Lineage (NCBI taxonomy): Eukaryota > Metazoa > Chordata > Mammalia > Artiodactyla > Delphinidae > Stenella > Stenella coeruleoalba. The sequence continues at coordinate 2,411,950 of NW_027646269.1, forward strand.
GCGCTGACTCTCCAAGTCGGGAGAGTGTTAGTAAAGCGTCTGGAATGTTGCACCCGAGTACCAGGGGAGGAAAACTGAGACATATTTGAACACGTCTCCCGTTCACACGGTTGATCATACTCTGGGTTCCACATGCATGTTTTAGCTGAAGGAAGAATACATTAAACCTGGAGAGTTGAGACCCGTGGAATGGGTACCATGCAATATGTCTTCAAAGGGTCTTCATTTGCTCACCGAACCTCTCCAATCCTATCACTGCTGCGTTTATGCCCCTGTACACGTGCTTGATTCTCTTTTGGAGACATAGCAATCCATAGGTTTTAAGATACTTACTAGTCAGGTACATTCTTAGGCGTTTAATATGGGGTGTTGAGTCCATTTCGTTGAGCAAGGAGTAGCTCTTTTCTATTCCATATTTGGCTTCAGGAACTTTATCTGTGCTCATTTCAATCTCTGGTTTTATGCAGCACCCCAACTCACCTTTCCCCTTAAGCAAGCATAAGTTGGTTTTCTAAATTTGAGACCCTGTTCTGTTTTGGAATGCAGTTCCTGTGTAGCCAAGTTTACATTCCGTGTATTAGTGATATCTTATGATGTTTCTTTTTCTGTGTGACTTATTTCAGTTAGAATCATCGTACCTGAATCCACTCATTATGCTGCTAATGGCCTGATGACATAGATTTCATTGCTGAGTGATATTGCTTTGTAAGTAAATACCACAACTTCTTTATCCATTTTTCACTTTCTGTGATGTTGAACTTGTACTGTAAATGAGGTTCTTGTAAACAGAGACGTCCCAAACTTTGGGGTGGCTGTGTCTTTTTGATTTTAATTTCCCTAAGCTATAGGACCATAAGTGGAAGTGCCCTAGGCTCTGTTGCTTTGTTTTTTAGATGTTTCAGTAAAAAACACCATACACTTCTCCCGAGTGTCTGTTGGCAATTTACATCCCGCCCATTAGCATAACAAGGCTCCCAGTTCTCCATGGCCTGTCCTGCCTTTCTGGATTTTAGACTTTTTTCAGATGGCCCTTTTGACCGGGGCGAAGTGAGACTTCATTGTAGTGCAGATTTCCTTTACAAGCTTGCTTGGTTGGCCAAAAAGCATGTATACGTTTTTTCCTGAATATATTCAGGAAAAAACGCATACGCTCTTTTTGGCCAAGTGCATCATTGTGGACGTTCTGCCTCTTTTCCTATGCTTTCAATGCAATTCCAGTCTACCTCCTGAAATCGGTTTCCTGCAATTCTGCCCTGCTTTCAAGTCCTCTTGGCAGCCTTACTTCAGTCTATTTTTGGACGATAGCTGTCATTTATAACTCTGCAGGTTTGTGAATTATAGTGTCCCTGAGCTCCTTTCTTCAACTCGCTTTCTTGTGAGCTGGCCGCAACACCGCAGGATGTCTTCAGGCCCTAATCTGGTTCCGGCACGGCACGCTGAGCCTTTGGTTATTTCCTCTTCCTGGTGGGAAATGAGAGTTAAATTTGCCCGTCCAGACACCTCCAGCTACTCTCTCATTGCTTCTCCCTATTCCTGTTCATCTTCCGCAGAAATTGCAAACTGGGCCAAACAGGAGGTTAAAGGCGCTGACTCTCCAAGTGGGGAGAGTGTTAGTAAAGCGTCTGGAATGTTGCACCCGAGTACCAGGGGAGGAAAACTGAGACATATTTGAACACGTCTCCCGTTCACACGGTTGATCATACTCTGGGTTCCACATGCATGTTGTAGCTGAAGGAAGAATACCTTAAACCTGGAGAGTTGAGACCCGTGGAATGGGTACCATGCAATATGTCTTCAAAGGGTCTTCATTTGCTCACCGAACCTCTCCAATCCTATCACTGCTGCGTTTATGCCCCTGTACACACGCTTGATTCTCTTTTGGAGACATAGCAATCCATAGGTTTTAAGATACTTACTAGTCAGGTACATTCTTAGGCGTTTAATATGGGGTGTTGAGTCCATTTCGTTGAGCAAGGAGTAGCTCTTGTCTATTCCATATTTGGCTTAAGGAACTTTATCTGTGCCCATTTCAATCTCTGGTTTTATGCAGCACCCCAACTCACCTTTCCCCTTAAGCAAGCATAAGTTGGTTTTCTAAATTTGAGACCCTGTTCTGTTTTGGAATGCAGTTCCTGTGTAGCCAAGTTTACATTCCGTGTATTAGTGATATCTTATGATGTTTCTTTTTCTGTGTGACTTATTTCATTTAGAATCATCGTATCTGAATCCACTCATTATGCTGCTACGGGCCTGATGACATAGATTTCATTGCTGAGTGATACTGCATTGTACGTAAGTACCACAAGTTCTTTATCCATTTTTCACTTTCTGTGATATTGAACTTGTACGGTAAACGAGGTTCTTGTAAACAGAGGCGTCCCAAACTTTGGGGTGGCTGTGTCTTTTTGATTTTAATTTCCCTAAGCTATAGGACCATAAGTGGAAGTGCCCTAGGCTCTGTTGCTTTGTTTTTTAGATGTTTCAGGAAACACCATACACTTCTCCCGAGTGTCTGTTGGCAATTTACATCCCGCCCATCAGCATAACAAGGCTCCTACTTCTCCATGGCCTGTCCTGCCTTTCTGGATTTTACACTTTTTTCAGATGGCCCTTTTGACCGGGGGGAAGTGAGACTTCATTGTAGTGCAGATTTCCTTTGCAAGCTTGCTTGGTTGGCCAAAAAGGGTGTATACGTTTTTTCCTGAATATATTCAGGAAAAAACGCATACGCCCTTTTTGGCCAAGTGCATCATTGTGGACGTTCTGCCTCTTTTCCTATGCTTTCAATGCAATTCCAGTCTACCTCCTGAAATCGGTTTCCTGCAATTCTGCCCTGCTTTCAAGTCCTCTTGGCAGCCTTACTTCAGTATATTTTTGGACGATAGCTGTCATTTATAACTCTGCAAGTTTGTGAATTATAGTGTCCCTGAGCTCCTTTCTTCAACTCGCTTTCTTGTGAGCTGGCCGCAACACCGCAGGATGGCTTCAGGCCCTAATCTGGTTCCGGCACGGCACGCTGAGCCTTTCGTTATTTCCTCTTCCTGGTGGGAAATGAGAGTTAAATTTGCCCGTCCAGACACCTCCAGCTAGTCTCTCATTGGTTCTCCCTATTCCTGTTCATCTTCCGCAGAAATTGCAAACTGGGCCAAACAGGAGGTTAAAGGCGCTGACTCTCCAAGTGGGGAGAGTGTTAGTAAAGCGTCTGGAATGTTGCACCCGAGTACCAGGGGAGGAAAACTGAGACATATTTGAACACGTCTCCCGTTCACACGGTTGATCATACTCTGGGTTCCACATGCATGTTTTAGCTGAAGGAAGAATACCTTAAACCTGGAGAGTTGAGACCCGTGGAATGGGTACCATGCAATATGTCTTCAAAGGGTCTTCATTTGCTCACCGAACCTCTCCAATCCTATCACTGCTGCGTTTATGCCCCTGTACACACGCTTGATTCTCTTTTGGAGACATAGCAATCCATAGGTTTTAAGATACTTACTAGTCAGGTACATTCTTAGGCGTTTAATATGGGTTGTTGAGTCCATTTCGTTGAGCAAGGAGTAGCTCTTGTCTGTTCCATATTTGGCTTAAGGAACTTTATCTGTGCTCATTTCAATCTCTGGTTTTATGCAGCACCCCAACTCACCTTTCCCCTTAAGCAAGCATAAGTTGGTTTTCTATATTTGAGACGCTGTTCTGTTTTGGAATGCAGTTCCTGTGTAGCCAAGTTTACATTCCGTGTATTAGTGATATCTTATGATGTTTCTTTTTCTGTGTGACTTATTTCATTTAGAATCATCGTACCTGAATCCACTCATTATGCTGCTACGGTCCTGATGACATAGATTTCATTGCTGAGTGATACTGCATTGTACGTAAGTACCACAAGTTCTTTATCCATTTTTCACTTTCTGTGATATTAAACTTGTACGGTAAATGAGGTTCTTGTAAACAGAGGCGTCCCAAACTTTGGGGTGGCTGTGTCTTTTTGATTTTAATTTCCCTAAGCTATAGGACCATAAGTGGAAGTGCCCTAGGCTCTGTTGCTTTGTTTTTTAGATGTTTCAGGAAACACCATACACTTCTCCCGAGTGTCTGTTGGCAATTTACATCCCGCCCATCAGCATAACAAGGTTCCCAGTTCTCCATGGCCTGTCCTGCATTTCTGGTTTTTACAATTTTTTAGGATGGCCCTTTTGACCGGTGGGAAGTGAGACTTCTTTGTTGTGCACATTTGCATTGCTTGCTTGCTTCGTTGCCCATAAAGTGCGTATGGGTTTTTCCTGGATATAGTCAGGAAAAAACGCATACGCCCTTTTGGGCCAACTGCATCATTGTCGAAATTCTGCCGCTTTTCATGTGCGTTAAAGATGAGTCCAATCTATCTCTTGAAATCTGTTTCTTGCAATTCTGTCTTGCATTCAGATCCTCTTCTTTGCCTTACCTCAACATATTTTTGGACGTTAGTTTTCATTTATAACTCTGCAGGTTTGTGAATTGCAGTGACCCTGAGCTCCATTTTTTAAGTTGCTCTTTTGTGAGCTGGCCTCAAACTCGCAGGATTGCTTCAGGCCCTATTTTGGCTCCGGCGAGGCAGGCTGAGCCTTCCTTTAATTCTTACTCTTAATGGGAAATTAGAGTGATATGTGCCCGTCCAAACCCCTACAACTCTTCTCTCATTGGTTCCCCCCCTTCCCGTTCATCCTCCTCACAATTTGCAAAATGTGTGAAACAGAAGTTTAAATGTGCTGATTCTCCAAGTGGGGAGATTCTAAGTAGCGTGGCTGGAATGGTGAACAGGAGCACCAGGAGAGGATAAATGAGGTGCATTTTAGACACATCTCCCGATCACATGGTGTACAGTCCTCTGGGTTTTCCATGCATGTTTTAGCTGTAGGAAGATCCCTTGAACCTGCAGATTTGGGACCCATTGAATGGGTACCAGGTAGTATTACTTTAAAGGGTGTGCATTTCCTCACCCAACCTCACATTTCTCTTAGCGCAAACAGTTTCCAGCCTTATGTCTCATCCTGCTGTGGGTCTAGATGTGTTCAATCCATGTTGCATCACCGTCCCTGAGGAAAAGTTGTAAGAGGTTTTCTCTGTCTCTCTGTCGTTTATTTTTTTCAATTTATTACTATATTGGTTACAGCTGATTTTCAAAGCTCTGTTTCTTGCTGCTGTACATCCACTTGATTCACGTACAGAGAGACATCAATAAATTCTTTTTCAGATTCTTACCAGTCGTATATATTCTTTTCCGGTGACTTGAGTGTGCTGAGTGCAGTTCTTTTAGCTACCGTGTAGGCCTTGTTGATTATCAGTTTGGTATTTGGAATGGTATCTTTGCTAATTTCAACCTCCTGGATGATGCCTCACCCCTCCCCACCTTTCCCGTTTAGCAGCCTTATGCGTGTTTTCTACATATTTGACTATGTTTTTGTTTTGTAATTTATTTCATGTGTAGCCATTTTGGATTCCACCTTTAAGTGATATCTTATGATATGTGTCTTTTTCTTTTTGAATTCTGTCACTTAGAATGATCATACGTAACTCCTCCGGAGTTGTTACAACTGGCCATATTTCATTGATTTCCAGGCTGAATAATATTCCACTCTACCTAAGTACCACATCTCTATCCATTTTTTCCCTCCAGAGACATTTAAGTTATATCCTAGTCGAGGATCTTTTAAACAGAGAGGGGGTAAACATTGGGGTGCCTGTGTCCTCTCGATTTTTGTTTTTCCCAAGATATACGCCCATGAGTGCAAGTGCCCTATGCTCTGTAGCTCATTTTGTAGATGCTTTAGTAAACACAATACACTTCTCCAGAATGGCCGTTGGCAATATACATTTCCACTATAAGTCTCACAGGGCTCCCTCTTCTCGTTGCCCTGTCCTGCATTTCTGTTGTTTACGCTTTATGAGGATGGCTCTTCTGACTGATGCGAAGTGATATCTTTTGTGGTATTGACTTCCAGTGCCCACCTGTTTGGTTGGCTAAAAAAGTGTATGCCCTTTTCTTGAATATATACAGAAAAGAACGCATACACCCTTTTTGGCCAACTGCAATGTTGGCAATGTTCAGCTCCTTTTCTTGTGCTTAATGGCGAGTCCTTTCTACCTCCTCAAATCCCTTTCCTGCCATTCTCCCTTGCTTACAAGTCCTTTTCTCTGACTTTCCTCAAGACATTTTTCAGTGATGGATATTTTCAACTCTGCAGTTTTGTGAATTTTACTGCCCCTGAGTTCCATTGTTCAACTCGTGTTTATGGGAACTGGCCACAAAGCAGCGGGATTTCCTCAAGCCCTATACTGTTTCCATGGGCAACCCTAGCCTTTGGTCAATTCGTCTTCCTGATTGGAAATTAGAGTGACATGTGCCTGTCTGAACACCTAGGACTTGTCTCTCATTGTTCCTCATCCTTCCGCTTCATCCTCTGGACAAATTCCAAACTGTACGCAACAGGATGTTGACAGTGCTGACATCTCCAAGTGGGGAGACTGTTAGTAAAGATGCTGGAGGGGTGAACCCGAGCACCAGGAGATGAGGAGATGAGATGCCTTTTCCAAACTCTTCCCGATCAGACGGTATACCATCCTCTGGGTGTGACAGACATGTTTTAGCAGTAGGAAGAGTCCCATTCATGTAAGGAGAACACCAGGGCTTTTTCAAAATCAGTGTCTCCCCGAAACCCAAACTGGGGAATTTTTTAAGCTATGGCTACACATATGTTCATTAAGGGCCTTGGGAAGTAGGCAGAGTCCAAACTTTAGATGATTGAAGTCTTCAGGGTCAGAAGCACTCACCACCAGCTTCCCTTAGGCTACACTTTAACTGTCATTGATAGATGATGTCAATAAAAATATCTATTCTTTTTCAGATTATTTCCCCTTATAGGTTATTGCAAAATGTTGAGTGTAGTTCCCTGTGCTATACAGTAGTTCCTTGTTGATGATCTATTTTATACATAGCAGTGTGTATGTGTTAATTCCAAACTGTTAATTTATCCCTCCTCCCACCTTTCCCCTTTGGTAATAATAAATTATAAGATTTTATACTTCTCAGAAATGGGGGAGCTGAAAGAGAGGTATCATTTTCAATGGAAAAGCATTTAAAACAAGATTGAAGGTTTAACCAAGATTATTAGATGTACATCCTTGGAAAGAAATCACTTCGTTTCTCTAATATTGACCTGACAAATAAGACAAACCTTTTCACTGAACTTGCTTATAAAAAGTGATGGAAATATCAAATGGAAGTGTTAAAAACATCTTATTTTACCCGAGCCTTATACACTGTTCTATGTTAACTACAGTTTGGCTCACACATCTGTTCATTGAGGTTACAATAGTCTCAATTTCTGTTACTGATCCTCCAGAGTGGACCCCAACAAGTGTCCCCCTGCCCAGTGTCATTGGGACCAACAGATCGAGACTGAGTTTTGTTCACAAGCAAAGGAAACTTTATATTTTGATCAGAGAATGGGGAGGTGAGAGCATGCACTACCCCGTGGGCTGTGGGCTGGGCTGCTGTGTAGAGATCCTGTCAGAGTCAGTGGGAGGGAGGGAGGCGGTGGAGCTCTCGAGGGCCGGGTTGGCTGTAGCTCAGGCTCTATATCGTGGAGTCTGCACTGGGCCCCAGGAGCTGAGGTGTCGACCCAGCCATTCTGCAGTAGGAAATCTGGTCTGAAGTACCGGGTGTGGAACCTCTGCATGCGGGACCCTAGGAGCACGTGAAATTAGACAAAGCACAAAGGATAAAAAAGGTTAGACTTGACTTTATTGCCCAGATTCTACTTTTATCTCCCAGGGATTTTTAATGGGCTTTGCTGGGGACAAACCCCTCCTCTGCCTTTTGTCCCGTTCCTCATTCTTGGAGTGCTGAGGGTGCAGACCCTTCTTCTGTAACTGCTGAGTGCTGAGTTGGGAGCCCTCATACCCTGGGGCGAGGGTCAGAGCTTCTCCCCAGCAGCCTCCCGGTGACGTTGATTGTCCCCAGGACCCCTGCCTCCCTGCTCGTCCACCTGAGCACCAGCATTGGAAGTGTTATAGATTCTAATGACCTTTAAGGGTCCAGGAAAGAGATGTGCAGAGACGCTGTGGGGGCCGGTTTCACCCCGCCCCACATTTGTTCGGCCACCTTAGGCTGACCGTCTCTGCCAGCCTAGATGCTCTGACCAGTAGTCTGCGCTTTCTTCAATTAGGCCCCTGAATTAACGTACAAACAGCACCAGGTGTCAGAGCCCTGCCCGCTCAACTCCCAGACAGTCCAGGGTCAGTGGTGATCAAGGACCATGATGGCTACTGAGTCAACAGCCTTTTGAAGTAAACAGGAGTCCAGCCGGTCTTATTGGCCACCATCATCACGGTGTCTGTAGGCTTTTCTATGGTGACAGTGTGGTATACTGTTCCCCCGCCAAGATTATTAGCTCCCCTCTGGGTGCAGTAAGTCCTGCAAGCAGTAGTCTACTCTTTTGGGACACACTCTTGTTGTTTTATGAGAGAAACTCCAGGTCAAGTGATGTTCACACGAGTCGTCATGGTGCCCTGTTGCCCCCGGTTATCTCTCTGGATGTTGGAGTTGGAGGGCCTCCTCACTCGAGGTCGGTGTGCCCACGGAGCGAACCCTGCAACTTCAGGGCATGGTTGGTGGTTAGGATCACCACGTGGGGTCCTTTTCCCTTAGGAGGGAGGTGGCCTTTTGGGCTGCTGATTTCCAGGTTTTTAGATACCGCCAGTATCTTGGCCAGATGTGGCAGTGGGCCAAGCCCCTTAGTGACCGTAGTTTATCCTACCTGGATGGCATTCTTGCATTGTTCCATTTCAAGTGGTCCCAGTTTTTGCACTAATTCTCCAATGGCGATTCACCTTTCACCGGGAATGTAAAGGTCAAAGGGTTTAGCTAAATTAGGGAGTTCCAGGGCAAGGGTCTGAATTGACTGCTCTTTCCATTCTTGAAAGGCCACTTCTGGATTCTATTCAAAAGGATCATCATCTTTTCCTTTCAGTGTTTCATATAGAGGCCCAGCTAGTAGACTGTAGCTAGGGATCCAGAAGCAGCAAACCCTGGCCTCCCCAGGAACCCCTAAGCTGTCTTCTAGTTTTAGAAAGGGGTAAGGCTGAAAATGGTTTCTTCCCTTTCCTGGGATGGGCTTCTCTGACCTTCTGTGAGAATGAAGCCCAGGCAGGTCACCGCAGTCTGTGATATTTGAGCTTTTTCTTGGACAACTTCTATCCTTTATTGGCTTGGTAGTTCAGAGGCCTCCTTAGTAGGGCTGGTGATCAGAATGTCGTCTGCATATTGAAGGAGGGTTTCCTTTTCCAGAGGTAGAACTTTTAGGTCTTTAGCTAAGCTTTCCCCAAAGATGGTGTGGGAATTTTTGCACCCTTGGGGCCAGACGGCCCGGAAGTATTGTTTTAGTTGTATGTTGAGTCCTGCCACTCACAAGCCAAAATTTCTTGTGACTCTGGGACTAATGGAATACAATAGAAGGCATCATTGAAGACTAATACAGAATACCATGTCCTGGTGGTTGGTAGAATGACCAGCAGGGTGTAGGAATTAGGAGCAACTGGAGGTATATCTTCGGTGGCTTCACTGAGTGTCCTGACATCCTTTACCAGGTCCCCAGCGGCCCATGGGGCTCTCGTGGTCAGACCAATCCCAGAATATGGAGCTCACCTGTGCAGGTACCCCACCCCCACCCCAGCCCACGGGGCTCTCGTGGTCAGGCCCCTCCCAGGATACAGAGCTACCCTTGCAGGTACCGTGGCAGGGCTGGGCACACAGGAACCGTGCACATAGCCCTCATTGCAGAGCACCCCCAGCTCACCTGTCGCTCAGAGCTGACACAGAGCACCTCAGAGCAGGACTTGAACTAACAAACAGCAGCTGCGACAGGTCTGTGACCCTGGGCATCACTCCGTGAGGCCTCCCTCCACCTGGTCTTCCAGAGACTTCCACTGCACCCGGGGCACCAGGCCTCTGTCTCCAACCACCACCCACCCCTCCTCTCCCTGACTCCTGGGTTCCTCTCATTAGGAGAGGGTTTTCTTGAAGTTGTCTCCCACTCATGGGCCAGATAAAATGATTAGAAAACAAGCCAAAGCTGCAGCCCCTTGTCTATCCTGACTCTCAGGAGCCCACACCTGTTCCTTGGACCTGGCCGGTTCAGCAAGTTCCATTTTCTGCAACTGTGAGCCCCTGAGGGGTGATGATTGGCTGACCTGGGCAGCCTTACCGTGCCGGCCAGCCCTCCCCAGGTGTGCCTGGGTTGAGATCAATATAAATACCACTCCAGGCAGCAAGAGCCCCTGCAGCCGTGCCTGACGCCATTTTCTCTGCCCTGTCAGCAGTCTCCGGGCTGGGCTGGTGGGAGGGAGTGAGAGGCCACGGCTTTGTGGGTGGCCCAGTGTGAGTGGGGCTCTGCTGGACTTTCTGCAGCAGTTGCCAGGCTGCCACCTGCTAAAGAAGAGGGTGTGTCACCCATACCTGCTGCTGGAATTTCTCCCTGGGCAGAGGTGAGGAAGGAAAAAAGCAGTGGGGGCAGGGACAGGACGGGTATCTCAGGCAGGGAAATGGAAATCTTCCAGAAGAGCACCCAGGGCCAGGACCATCCTGGCTGGCCTGCAGGCACCAAGTCGGCCGGCATGCTGTCACTCGTGTGGCTCTATGGCCCTTCCTCTAGGCTTTCAAGTCCTTGTATATATTCAGGTGTTTTACCTGGGACGGGTGGGAATAGTTCAGCAGCAACTGGCCTGGGGCTCAGCTCACGTTTACTCACAGATGCCTCGGCACGGTGCCCCAGCTTTGCAATGAGGACGCTTGTTGCGTGGGGGCTGCTGGCTGAATGGGAGACGATTCCCCACCACTGACCAACTTCAGAATTGTTTACAACTGGAGCAAGTGCCCTGATACGGTTTTCCTCTGTGTAACTGGTGGGTTCTGTGTTTTTTTTCTCTTTTTCGTTTTTGGTTCAAGGTAGATTTTATTCCTCTTTTTTGTATTTACAGATATAAGCATGGAAATAATTTATTCATATAAATACATGTATGTGCAGGGAATAATTGTTTTTTCTGTTTTATTTTTTAAATTTTACTTCTTTTTAATTTTGAATTTTATTTTATATTTTTATACAGCAGGTTCTTATTGGTTATCTATTTTATACATATAAATGTATACATGCCAATCCCAGTCTCTCAACTCCTCCCACCACCACCCCCCCAACAGCTTTCCCCCCTGGTTGTCCATACGTTTGTTGTCTACATCTGTTGCTCTATTTATGCCTTGCAAAATGGTTAACCTGTACAGTTTTTCTAGGTTCCACATATATGCATGAATATACAAGATTTGTTTTTCTCTTTCTGACTTACTTCACTCTGTATGACAGTCTCTAGATCCATCGACGTCTCTACAAATGACCCAATTTCATTCCTTTTCATGGCTTAGTAATATTCCATTTTATATATGTACCACAGCTTTATGCATTCGTCTGTCTGTGGGCATTTAGGTTGCTTCCATTACCTCGATATTGTAAATAGTGATGCAATGAACATTGCGGTGAATGACTCTTTTTGATTTATGGTTTTGTCTGGGTATATGTCCAGTACTGGGATTGCTGTATCATATGGTAATTCTATTGTTCGTTTCCTAAGAAATTCCATATTGTTCTCCATAATGACTGTATCAATTTATATTCCCAACAATAGTGGAAGAGGGTTCCTTTTCTCCACACCCTTTCCAGCATTTTTTGTTTGTAGATTTTCAATGATGCCTATTCTACCAGGCGTGAGGTGATACCTCATTGTTGAATCCATTTCGTTGAGCAAGGGGTAGCTCTTGTCTATTACATATTTGGCTTATGGAACGGTATCTGTGCTAATTTCAAACTCTGCTTTTATGCAGCACCCCAACTCACCTTCCCCCTTAAGCAGGCATAAGTTGGTTTTCTAAACTTGAGACCCTGTTCTGTTTTGTAATTCAGTTCATGTGTAGCCAAGTTCACATTCCGTGTATTAGTGATACCTTATGATGTTTCTTTTTCTGTGTGACTTATTTCACTTAGAATCATCGTGCCTCAATCCACTCATTATGCTGGTACGGGCCTGGTGACATAGATTTCATTGCTGAGTGGTATTCTGTTGTACAGAAGTACCGCAACTTCTTTATCCATTATTTGCTCTCTGGGATATTTAACTTGTGCCGTAGAAGAGATTCCTGTAAAAAGAGCCGTCCCAAATTTTGGGGTTGCTGTGTCTTTTTGATATTAATTTCCCTAAGCTATAGGACCATAAGTGAAAGTGCCCTAGGCTCTGTTGCTTTGTTTTTTAGATGTTTCAGGAAACACCATACACTTCTCCCGAGTGTCTGTTGGCAATTTACATCCCGCCCATCAGCATAACAAGGCTCCCAGTTCTCCATGGCCTGTCCTGCCTTTCTGGATTTTACACTTTTTTCAGATGGCCCTTTTGACCGGGGGGAAGTGAGACTTCACTGTAGTGCAGATTTCCTTTGCAAGCTTGCTTGGTTGGCCAAAAAGGGCGTATGCGTTTTTTCCTGAATATATTCAGGAAAAAACGCATACGCCCTTTTTGGCCAAGTGCATCATTGTGGACGTTCTGCCTCTTTTCCTATGCTTTCAATGCAATTCCAGTCTACCTCCTGAAATCGGTTTCCTGCAATTCTGCCCTGCTTTCAAGTCCTCTTGGCAACCTTACTTCAGTATATTTTTGGACGATAGCTGTCATTTATAACTCTGCAGGTTTGTGAATTACAGTGCCCCTGAGCTCCTTTCTTCAACTCGCTTTCTTGTGAGCTGGCCGCAACACCGCAGGATGGCTTCAGGCCCTAATCTGGTTCCGGCACGGCACGCTGAGCCTTTGGTTATTTCCTCTTCCTGGTGGGAAATGAGAGTTAAATTTGCCCGTCCAGACACCTCCAGCTAGTCTCTCATTGGTTCTCCCTATTCCTGTTTATCTTCCGCAAAAATTGCAAACTGGGCCAAACAGGAGGTTAAAGGCGCTGACTCTCCAAGTAGGGAGAGTGTTAGTAAAGCGTCTGGAATGTTGCACCCGAGTACCAGGGGAGGAAAACTGAGACATATTTGAACATGTCTCCCGATCACACGGTTTATCATACTCTGGGTTCCACATGCATGTTTTACCTGAAGGAAGAATACCTTAAACCTGGGTAGTTGAAACCCGTGGAATGGGTACCATGCAATATGACTTCAAAGGGTCTTCATTTGCTCACCGAACCTCTCCAATCCTATCACTGCTGCGTTTATGCCCCTGTACACACGCTTGATTCTCTTTTGGAGACATAGCAATCCATAGGTTTTAAAATACTTACTAGTCAGGTACATTCTTAGGTGTTTAATATGGGGTGTTGAGTCCATTTCGTTGAGCAAGGAGTAGCTCTTGTCTATTCCATATTTGGCTTAAGGAACTTTATCTGTGCTCATTTCAATCTCTGGTTTTATGCAGCACCCCAACTCACCTTTCCCCTTAAGCAAGCATAAGTTGGTTTTCTAAATTTGAGACCCTGTTCTGTTTTGGAATTCAGTTCCTGTGTAGCCAAGTTTCCATTCCATGTATTAGTGATATCTTATGATGTTTCTTTTTCTGTGTGACTTATTTCAGTTAGAATCATCATACCTGAATCCACTCATTGTGCTGCTAAGGGCCTGATGACACATATTTCATTGCTGAGTAATATTGCTTTGTAAGTAAATACCACAACTTTTTTATCCATTTTTCACTTTCTGCGATGTTGAACTTGTACTGTAAACGAGGTTCTTGTAAACAGAGCCGTTCCAAACTTTGGGGTGGCTGTGTCTTTTTGATTTTAAATTCCCTAAGCTATAGGACCATAAGTGGAACTGCCCTAGGCTCTGTTGCTTTGTTTTTTAGATGTTTCAGGAAACACCATACACTTCTCCCGAGTGGTTGTTGGCAATTTACATCCCGCCCTTCAGCATAACAAGGCTCCCAGTTCTCCATGGTCTGTCCTGCCTTTCTGGATTTTACACTTTTTTCAGATGGCCCTTTTGACCGGGGGGGAAGTGAGACTTCATTGTAGTGCAGATTTCCTTTGCAAGCTTGCTTGGTTGGCCAAAAAGGGCGTATGCGTTTTTTCCTGAATATATTCAGGAAAAAACGCATACGCCCTTTTTGGCCAAGTGCATCATTGTGGACGTTCTGCCTCTTTTCCTATGCTTTCAATGCAATTCCAGTCTACCTCCTGAAATCGGTTTCCTGCAATTCTGCCCCGCTTTCAAGTCCTCTTGGCAGCCTTACTTCAGTCTATTTTTGGACGATAGGTGTCATTTATAACTCTGCAGGTTTGTGAATTACAGTGCCCCTGAGCTCCTTTCTTCAACTCTCTTTCTTTTGAGCTGGCCGCAACACCGCAGGATGGCTTCAGGCCCTAATCTGGTTCTGGTACTGCATGCTGAGCCTTTGGTTATTTCCTCTTCCTGGTGGGAAATGAGAGTTAAATTTGCCCGTCCAGACACCTCCAGCTAGCCTCTCATTGGTTCTCGTTATTCCTGTTCATCTTCCGCAGAAATTGCAAACTGTGCCAAACAGGAGGTTAAAGGCACTGACTCTCCAAGTCGGGAGACTGTTAGTAAAGCGTCTGGAATGTTGCACCCGAGTACCAGGGGAGGAAAACTGAGACATATTTGAACACGTCTCCCGATCACATGGTTGATCATACTCTGGGTTCCACATGCATGTTTTAGCTGAAGGAAGAATACCTTAAACCTGGAGAGTTGAGACCCGTGTAATGGGTACCATGCAATATGACTTCAAAGGGTCTTCATTTGCACACTGATCCTCTCCAATCCTATCACTGCTGCGTTTATGCCCCTGTACACACACTTGATTCTCTTTTGGAGACATAGCAATCCATAGGTTTTAAGATACTTACTAGTCAGGTACATTCTTAGGCGTTTAATATGTGGTTTTGAGTCCATTTCGTTGAGCAAGGAGTAGCTCTTGTCTATTCCATATTTGGCTTAAGGAACTTTATCTGTGCTCATTTCAATCTCTGGTTTTATGCAGCACCCCAACTCAACTTTCCCCTTAAGCAAGCATATGTTGGTTTTCTAAATTTGAGACCCTGTTCTGTTTTGGAATGCAGTTCCTGTGTAGCCAAGTTTACATTCCGTGTATTAGTGATATCATATGATGTTTCTTTTTCTGTGTGACTTATTTCAGTTAGAATCATCGTACCTGAATCCACTCATTATGCTGCTACGGGCCTGATGACATAGATTTCATTGCTGAGTGATACTGCATTGTACGTAAGTACCACAAGTTCTTTATCCATTTTTCACTTTCTGTGATATTGAACTTGTACGGTAAATGAGGTTCTTGTAAACGGAGGCGTCCCAAACTTTGGGGTGGCTGTGTCTTTTTGATTTTAATTTCCCTAAGCTATAGGACCTTAAGTGGAAGTGCCCTAGGCTTTGTTCCTTTGTTTTTTAGATGTTTCAGGAAACACCATACACTTCTCCCGAGTGTCTGTTGGCAATTTACATCCCGCCCATCAGCATAACAAGGCTCCTACTTCTCCATGGCCTGTCCTGCCTTTCTGGATTTTACACTTTTTTCAGATGGCCCTTTTGACCTGGGAGAAGTGAGACTTCATTGTAGTGCAGATTTCCTTTGCAAGTTTGCTTGCTTGGCCAAAAAGGGCATATGTGTTTTTTCCTGAATATATTCAGGAAAAAACGCATACGCCCTTTTTGGCCAAGTGCATCATTGTGGACGTTCTGCCTCTTTTCGTATGCTTTCAATGCAATTCCAGTCTACCTCCTGAAATCGGTTTCCTGCAATTCTGCCCCGCTTTCAAGTCCTCTTGGCAGCCTTACTTCAGTATATTTTTGGACGATAGCTGTCATTTATAACTCTGCAGGTTTGTGAATTACAGAGCCCCTGAGCTCCTTTCTTCAACTCGCTTTCTTGTGAGCTGGCCGCAACACCGCAGGAGGTCTTCAGGCCCTAATCTGGTTCTGGCACGGCACGATGAGCCTTTGGTTAATTCCTCTTCCTGGTGGGAAATGAGAGTTAAATTTGCCCATCCAGACACCTCCAGCTAGTCTCTCATTGGTTCTCGCTATTCCTGTTCATCTTCCGCAGAAATTGCAAACTGGGCCAAACAGGAGGTTAAAGGGACTGACTCTCCAAGTGGGGAGAGTGTTAGTAAAGCGTCTGGAATGTTGCACCCGAGTACCAGGGTACGAAAACTGAGACATATTTGAACACGTCTCCCGATCACATGGTTGATCATACTCTAGGTTCCACATGCATGTTTTAGCTGAAGGAAGAATACCTTAAACCTGGGTAGTTGAAACCCGTGGAATGGGTACCATGCAATATGACTTCAAAGGGTCTTCATTTGCTCACCGAACCTCTCCAATCCTATCACTGCTGCGTTTATGCCCCTGTACACATGCTTGATTCTCTTTCGGAGACATAGCAATCCATAGGTTTTAAGATACTTACTAGTCAGGTACATTCTTAGACGTTTAATATGCGGTGTTGAGTCCATTTCGTTGAGCAAGGAGTAGCTCTTGTCTATTCCATATTTGGCTTAAGGAACTTTATCTGTGCTCATTTCAATCTCTGGTTTTATGCAGCACCCCAACTCACCTTTCCCCTTAAGCAAGCATAAGTTGGTTTTCTAAATTTGAGACCCTGTTCTGTTCTGTAATTCAGTTCCTGTGTAGCCAAGTTTACATTCCGTGTATTACTGATATCTTATGATGTTTCTTTTTCTGTGTGACTTATTTCAGTTAGAATCATCATACCTGAACACACTCATTGTGCTGCTAAGGGCCTGATGACATAGATTTCATTGCTGAGTGATATTGCTTTGTAAGTAAATACCACAACTTCTTTATCCATTTTTCACTTTCTGCGATGTTGAACTTGTACTGTAAACGAGGTTCTTGTAAACAGAGCCGTTCGAAACTTTGGGGTGGCTGTGTCTTTTTGATTTTAATTTCCCTAAGCTATAGGACCATAAGTGGAAGTGCCCTAGGTTCTGTTGCTTTGTTTTTTAGATGTTTCAGGAAACACCATACACTTCTCCGGAGTGGTTGTTGGCAATTTACATCCCGCCCATCAGCATAAGAAGGCTCCCAGTTCTCCATGGCCTGTCCTGCCTTTCTGGATTTTACACTTTTTTCAGATGGCCCTTTTGACCGGGGGGAAGTGAGACTTCATTGTAGTGCAGATTTCCTTTGCAAGCTTGCTTGGTTGGCCAAAAAGGGCGTATGCGTTTTTTCCTGAATATATTCAGGAAAAAACGCATACGCCCTTTTTGGCCAAGTGCATCATTGTGGACGTTCTGCCTCTTTTCCTATGCTTTCAATGCAATTCCAGTCTACCTCCTGAAATTGGTTTCCTGCAATTCTGCCCCGCTTTCAAGTCCTCTTGGCAGCCTTACTTCAGTATATTTTTGGACGATAGCTGTCATTTATAACTCTGCAGGTTTGTGAATTACAGTGCCCCTGAGCTCCTTTCTTCAACTCGCTTTCTTTTTAGCTGGCCGAAACACCGCAGGATGGCTTCAGGGCGTAATCTGGTTCCGGCACGAAACACTGAGCCTTTGGTTATTTCCTCTTCCTGGTGGGAAATGAGAGTTAAATTTGCCCGTCCAGACACCTCCAGCTAGTCTCTCATTGGTTCTCGCTATTCCTGTTCATCTTCCGCAGAAATTGCAAACTGGGCCAAACAGGAGGTTAAAGGTACTGACTCTCCAAGTCGGGAGAGTGTTAGTAAAGCGTCTGGAATGTTGCACCCGAATGCCAGGGTACGAAAACTGAGACATATTTGAACACGTCTCCCGATCACATGGTTGATCATACTCTAGGTTCCACATGCATGTTTTAGCTGAAGGAAGAATACCTTAAACCTGGGTAGTTGAAACCCGTGGAATGGGTACCATGCAATATGACTTCAAAGGGTCTTCATTTGCTCACCGAACCTCTCCAATCCTATCACTGCTGCGTTTATGCCCCTGTACACATGCTTGATTCTCTTTCGGAGACATAGCAATCCATAGGTTTTAAGATACTTACAAGTCAGGTACATTCTTAGGCATTTAATATGCGATGTTGAGTCCATTTCGTTGAGCAAGGAGTAGCTCTTGTCTATTCCATATTTGGCTTAAGGAACTTTATCTGTGCTCATTTCAATCTCTGGTTTTATGCAGCACCCCAACTCACCTTTACCCTTAAGCAAGCATAAGTTGTTTTTCTAAATTTGAAACCCTGTTCTGTTCTGTAATTCAGTTCCTGTGTAGCCAAGTTTACATTCCGTGTATTACTGATATCTTATGATGTTTCTTTTTCTGTGTGACTTATTTCAGTTAGAATCATCATACCTGAATCCACTCATTGTGCTGCTAAGGGCCTGATGACACAGATTTCATTGCTGAGTGATATTGCTTTGTAAGTAAATACCACAACTTCTTTATCCATTTTTCACTTTCTGCGATGTTGAACTTGTACTGTAAACGAGTTTCTTGTAAACAGAGGCGTCCCAAACATTGGGGTGGCTGTGTCTTTTTGATTTTAATTTCCCTAAGCTATAAGACCATAAGTGGAAGTGCCCTAGGCTCTGTTGCTTTGTTTTTTAGATGTTTCAGGAAACACCATACACTTCTCCCGAGTGGTTGTTGGCAATTTACATCCCGCCCATCAGCATAACAAGGCTCCCAGTTCTCAATGGCCTGTTGCCTTTCTGGATTTTACACTTTTTTCAGATGGCCCTTTTGACCGGGGGGAAGTGAGACTTCATTGTAGTGCAGATTTCCTTTGCAAGCTTGCTTGGTTGGCCAAAAAGGGCGTATGCGTTTTTTCCTGAATATATTCAGGAAAAATCGCATACGCCCTTTTTGGCCAAGTGCATCATTGTGGACGTTCTGCCTCTTTTCCTATGCTTTCAATGCAATTCCAGTCTACCTCCTGAATGCGGTTTCCTGCAATTCTGCCCCGCTTTCAAGTCCTCTTGGCAGCCTTACTTCAGTCTATTTTTGGACGATAGCTGTCATTTATAACTCTGCAGGTTTGTGAATTACAGTGCCCCTGAGCTCCTTTCTTCAACTCGCTTTCTTGTGACCTGGCCGCAACACCGCAGGATGGCTTCAGGCCCTAATCTGGTTCCGGGACGGCATGCTGAGCCTTTGGTTAATTCCTCTTCCTGGTGGGAAATGAGAGTTAAATTTGCCCGTCCAGACACCTCCAGCTAGCCTCTCATTGGTTCTCGCTATTCCTGTTCATCTTCCGCAGAAATTGCAAACTGGGCCAAACAGGAGGTTAAAGGGACTGACTCTCCAAGTCGGGAGAGTGTTAGCAAAGCGTCTGGAATGTTGCACCCGAGTACCAGGGGAGGAAAACTGAGACATATTTGAACACGTCTCCCGTTCACATGGTTGATCATACTCTGGGTTCCACATGCATGTTTTACCTGAAGGAAGAATAACTTAAACCTGGAGAGTTGAGACCCGTGGAATGGGTACCATGCAATATGACTTCAAAGGGTCTTCATTTGCTCACCGAACCTCTCCAATCCTATCACTGCTGCGTTTATGCCCCTGTACACACGCTTGATTCTCTTTTGGAGACATAGCAATCCATAGGTTTTAAGATACTTACTAGTCAGGTACATTCTTAGGCGTTTAATATGGGGTTTTGAGTCCATTTCATTGAGCAAGGAGTAGCTCTTGTCTATTCCATATTTGGCTTAAGGAACTTTATCTGTGCTCATTTCAATCTCTGGTTTTATGCAGCACCCCAACTCACCTTTCCCCTTAAGCAAGCATAAGTTGGTTTTCTAAATTTGAGACCCTGTTCTGTTTTGGAATGCAGTTCCTGTGTAGCCAAGTTTACATTCCGTGTATTAGTGATATCTTATGATGTTTCTTTTTCTGTGTGACTTATTTCAGTTAGATTCATCGTACCTGAATCCACTCATTATGCTGCTACGGGCCTGATGACATAGATTTCATTGCTGAGTGATACTGCATTGTACGTAAGTACCACAAGTTCTTTATCCATTTTTCACTTTCTGTGATATTGAACTTGTACGGTAAACGAGGTTCTTGTAAACGGAGGCGTCCCAAACTTTGGGGTGGCTGTGTCTTTTTGATTTTAATTTCCCTAAGCTATAGGACCATAAGTGGAAGTGCCCTAGGCTCTGTTGCTTTGTTTTTTAGATGTTTCAGGAAACACCATACACTTCTCCCGAGTGTCTGTTGGCAGTTTACATCCCGCCCATCAGCATAACAAGGCTCCCAGTTCTCCATGGCCTGTCCTGCCTTTCTGGATTTTACACTTTTTTCAGATGGCCCTTTTGACCGGGGGGAAGTGAGACTTCATTGTAGTGCAGATTTCCTTTGCAAGCTTGCTTGGTTGGCCAAAAAGGGCGTATGCGTTTTTTCCTGAATATATTCAGGAAAAAACGCATACGCCCTTTTTGGCCAAGTGCATCATTGTGGACGTTCTGCCTCTTTTCCTATGCTTTCAATGCAATTCCAGTCTACCTCCTGAAATCGGATTCCTGCAATTCTGCCCCGCTTTCAAGTCCTCTTGGCAGCCTTACTTCAGTATATTTTTGGACGATAGCTGTCATTTATAACTCTGCAGGTTTGTGAATTACAGTGCCCCTGAGCTCCTTTCTTCAACTCGCTTTCTTGTGACCTGGCCGCAACACCGCAGGATGGCTTCAGGCCCTAATCTGGTTCCGGCGCGGCACGCAGAGCCTTTGGTTAATTCCTCTTCCTGGTGGGAAATAAGAGTTAAATATGCCCGTCCAGACACCTCCAACTAGTCTCTCATTGGTTCTCGCTATTCCTGTTCATCTTCCGCAGAAATTGCAAACTGGGCCAAGCAGGAGGTTAAAGGGACTGACTCTCCAAGTCGGGAGAGTGTTAGTAAAGCGTCTGGAATGTTGCACCCGAGTACCAGGGTACGAAAACTGAGACATATTTGAACACGTCTCCCGATCACATGGTTGATCATACTCTAGGTTCCACATGCATGTTTTAGCTGAAGGAAGAATACCTTAAACCTTGGGTAGTTGAAACCCGTGGAATGGGTACCATGCAATATGACTTCAAAGGGTCTTCATTTGCTCACCGAACCTCTCCAATCCTATCACTGCTGCGTTTATGCCCCTGTACACATGCTTGATTCTCTTTCGGAGACATAGCAATCCATAGGTTTTAAGATACTTACAAGTCAGGTACATTCTTAGGCGTTTAATATGGGGTGTTGAGTCTATTTCGTTGAGCAAGGAGTAGCTCTTGTCTATTCCATATTTGGCTTAAGGAACTTTATCTGTGCTCATTTCAATCTCTGGTTTTATGCAGCACCCCAACTCACCTTTACCCTTAAGCAAGCATAAGTTGGTTTTCTAAATTTGAGACCCTGTTCTGTTCTGTAATTCAGTTCCTGTGTAGCCAAGTTTAAATTCCGTGTATTACTGATATCTTATGATGTTTCTTTTTCTGTGTGACTTATTTCAGTTAGAATCATCATACCTGAATCCACTCATTGTGCTGCTAAGGGCCTAATGACACAGATTTCATTGCTGAGTGATATTGCTTTGTAAGTAAATACCACAACTTCTTTCTCCATTTTTCACTTTCTGCGATGTTGAACTTGTACTGTAAACGAGGTTCTTGTAAACAGAGCCGTTCCAAACTTTGGGGTGGCTGTGTCTTTTTGATTTTAATTTCCCTAAGCTATAAGACCATAAGTGGAAGTGCCCTAGGCTCTGTTGCTTTGTTTTTTAGATGTTTCAGGAAACACCATACACTTCTCCCGAGTGGTTGTTGGCAATTTACATCCCGCCCATCAGCATAACAGGGCTCCCAGTTCTCAATGGCCTGTTGCCTTTCTGGATTTTACACTTTTTTCAGATGGCCCTTTTGACCGGGGGGAAGTGAGACTTCATTGTAGTGCAGATTTCCTTTGCAAGCTTGCTTGGTTGGCCAAAAAGGGCGTATGCGTTTTTTCCTGAATATATTCAGGAAAAATCGCATACGCCCTTTTTGGCCAAGTGCATCATTGTGGACGTTCTGCCTCTTTTCCTATGCTTTCAATGCAATTCCAGTCTACCTCCTGAATTCGGTTTCCTGCAATTCTGCCCCGCTTTCAAGTCCTCTTGGCAGCCTTACTTCAGTCTATTTTTGGACGATAGCTGTCATTTATAACTCTGCAGGTTTGTGAATTACAGTGCCCCTGAGCTCCTTTCTTCAACTCGCTTTCTTGTGACCTGGCCGCAACACCGCAGGATGGCTTCAGGCCCTAATCTGGTTCCGGCACGGCATGCTGAGCCTTTGGTTAATTCCTCTTCCTGGTGGGAAATGAGAGTTAAATTTGCCCGTCCAGACACCTCCAGCTAGCCTCTCATTTGTTCTCGCTATTCCTGTTCATCTTCCGCAGAAATTGCAAACTGGGCCAAACAGGAGGTTAAAGGGACTGACTCTCCAAGTGGGGAGAGTGTTAGTAAAGCGTCTAGAATGTTGCACCCGAGTACCAGGGGAGGAAAACTGAGACATATTTGAATACGTCTCCCGTTCACATGGTTGATCATATTCTGGGTTCCACATGCATGTTTTAGCTGAAGGAAGAATAACTTAAACCTGGAGAGTTGAGACCCGTGGAATGGGTACCATGCAATATGACTTCAAAGGGTCTTCATTTGCTCACCGAACCTCTCCAATCCTATCACTGCTGCGTTTATGCCCCTGTACACACGCTTGATTCTCTTTTGGAGACATAGCAATCCATAGGTTTTAAGATACTTACTAGTCAGGTACATTCTTAGGCATTTAATATGGGGTTTTGAGTCCATTTCGTTGAGCAAGGAGTAGCTCTTGTCTATTCCATATTTGGCTTAAGGAACTTTATCTGTGCTCATTTCAATCTCTGGTTTTATGCAGCACCACAACTCACCTTTCCCCTTAAGCAAGCATAAGTTGGTTTTCTAAATTTGAGACCCTGTTCTGTTTTGGAATGCAGTTCCTGTGTAGCCAAGTTTACATTCCGTGTATTAGTGATATCTTATGATGTTTCTTTTTCTGTGTGACTTATTTCAGTTAGATTCATCGTACCTGAATCCACTCATTATGCTGCTATGGGCCTGATTACATAGATTTCTTTGCTGAGTGATATTGCATTGTACGTAAGTACCACAAGTTCTTTATCCATTTTTTACTTTCTGCGATATTGAACTTGTACCTTAAACGAGGTTCTTGTAAACAGAGCCATCCCAAACTTTGGGGTGGCTGTGTCTTTTTGATGTTAATTTCCCTAAGCTATAGGACCATAAGTGGAAGTGCCCTAGGCTCTGTTGCTTTGTTTTTTAGATGTTTCAGGAAACCCCATACACTTCTCCAGAGTGGCTGTTGGCAATTTACATCCCGCCCATCAGCATAAGAAGGCTCCCAGTTCTCCATGGCCTGTCCTGCCTTTCTGGATTTTACACTTTTTTCAGATGGCCCTTTTGACCAGGTGGAAGTGAGACTTCATTGTAGTGCAGATTTCCTTTGCAAGCTTGCTTGGTTGGCCAAAAAGTGCGTATGCGTTTTTTCCTGAATATATTCAGGAAAAAACGCATACGCCCTTTTTGGCCAAGTGCATCATTGTCGAGTTTCTGACTCTCTTCATATGCTTTCAATGCAATTCCAGTCTACCTCCTGAAATCGGTTTCCTGCATTCTGCCTTGCTTTCAATGCCTCTTCATAGCCTTACCTCAATATATTTTTTAAAAATAGTTGGCCTTTATAACTCTGCAGGTTTTTGAATTGCAGTGGCCCTTAGCTCCATTTTTTAGCTCTTATTTTTGTGGTCTTGCCCCATAACCACAGGATTCCTTGAAGCCCTATTTTTCTTCTGGGGCACCTTGCTGTGCCTTTGGTTAATTCTTCTTACTGATGTGATATTAGAGTGACATGTGCCCATTGAAACCGCTACAGCTAGTTTCTCACTGGTTCCCCCTATTCCCATTCATCCTCTGCACTAACTGCAGACTGTGCGATACCAGAACTTAAAGGCTTTGACTCCATGTGGGGATGTTGTTAGTAAAGCGGCTGGAATGTCGATCCGGAGCCCCAGGAGAGGAAAAATGAGGTGCGTTTTAGAAACCTTTCCCGATCATATGGTATACCAGTCGCTGGGTTTCCCAAGCATGGTTTAGCTGTAGGAAGATTCCCTTCAACCTGGAGTGTTGGGACCCTTGGACTGAGTAGCATGAAGTATTGCATTAAACTTTCGGCAGTTGCTCACCAAAGCTCACCAATCCTGTCAGCCCCAAGTGTCCAGCCTTATGTCTTATCCAGCTGTGGGTTTATATGTGGTCAATCCAGGTTGCATCACAGCCCCTGAGCGAATTTTGTAAGAATTTTTCTCTCTTTCATTGTTTCAGCGTTTTGTTTTTAAAATTTATTTCTATAATGGGGTTTAGCTCCTTTTCACTGCTGTGTTTGTGCCGCTCTGCACACACTTGATTCCCTTATGGAGATATATCAATACATGGGTTTTAAGATTCTTATTCCTCAGATATATTTCTCTGCGGTGTATAGGGTGTGTTGAGGCCTGTTCATTGAGCAAGGTGTAGATCTTGTCTAATACCTATTTGGTTTATTGAACGGTATCTGTGCTAATTTCAAACTCTGGTTTTATGCATCACCCCACCTCTCCTTTCCCCTTAAGCTGACATAAGTGTGTTTTCTAAATGTGAGACACTGTTCTGTTCTGTAATTCATTTCTTGTGCAGCCATATTTACCCTCCTTCTATAAGTGATATCTTATGATATGTTTCTTTTTCTGTTTGACTTATTTCAAGTAGTATTATCGGACCTAAATCCACTCTTTATCCTTCTACTAGCCTTATTACATTGATTTCATGGTGAAGAGATATTCCATTGTACATAAGTACCACATCTTCTTTATCCATTGTTCTCTTTCCTGGGATATTTAAGGTGTACTGAAGTTGAGGTTCTTGTAAACAGAGTAGCCCTAAACTGTGGTGTGCTTGTGTCTTGTTGATTTTTAGACTTCCCTAGATATACTCCCATGATTGGAAGTGTCCTATGCTCTGTAGCTCTGTTTTTTAGATGATTTAGGAACCACCATACACTTCTCCAGAGTGGCTCTCGGCAGTTCACACACTGCCCATCAGCGTATAAAGGCTCCCTGTTCTCCATGGCCTGTCCTGCATTTCTGGTTTTTACAATTTTTTAGGATGGCCCTTTTGACCGGTGGGAAGTGAGACTTCTTTGTTGTGCACATTTGCATTGCTTGCTTGCTTCGTTGCCCATAAAGTGCGTATGCGTTTTTTCCTGGATATAATCAGGAAAAAACGCATACGCCCTTTTGGGCCAACTGCATCATTGTCGAAATTCTGCCGCTTTTCATGTGCGTTAAAGACGAGTCCAATCTATCTCTTGAAATCTGTTTCTTGCAATTCTGTCTTGCATTCAGATCCTCTTCTTTGCCTTACCTCAACATATTTTTGGACGTTAGTTTTCATTTATAACTCTGCAGGTTTGTGAATTGCAGTGACCCTGAGCTCCATTTTTTAAGTTGCTCTTTTGTGAGCTGGCCTCAAACCCGCAGGATTGCTTCAGGCCCTATTTTGGCTCCGGCGAGGCAGGCTGAGCCTTCCTTTAATTCTTATTCTTAATGGGAAATTAGAGTGATATGTGCCCGTCCAAACCCCTACAACTCTTCTCTCATTGGTTCCCCCTCTTCCCGTTCATCCTCCTCACAATTTGCAAAATGTGTGAAACAGAAGTTTAAATGTGCTGATTCTCCAAGTGGGGAGATTCTAAGTAGCGTGGCTGGAATGGTGAACAGGAGCACCAGGAGAGGATAAATGAGGTGCATTTTAGACACATCTCCCGATCACATGGTGTACAGTCCTCTGGGTTTTCCATGCATGTTTTAGCTGTAGGAAGATCCCTTGAACCTGCAGATTTGGGACCCATTGAATGGGTACCAGGTAGTATTACTTTAAAGGGTGTGCATTTCCTCACCCAACCTCACATTTCTCTTAGCGCAAACAGTTTCCAGCCTTATGTCTCATCCTGCTGTGGGTCTAGATGTGTTCAATCCATGTTGCATCACCGTCCCTGAGGAAAAGTTGTAAGAGGTTTTCTCTGTCTCTCTGTCGTTTATTTTTTTCAATTTATTACTATATTGGTTACAGCTGATTTTCAAAGCTCTGTTTCTTGCTGCTGTACATCCACTTGATTCACGTACAGAGAGACATCAATAAATTCTTTTTCAGATTCTTACCAGTCGTATATATTCTTTTCCGGTGACTTGAGTGTGCTGAGTGCAGTTCTTTTAGCTACCGTGTAGGCCTTGTTGATTATCAGTTTGGTATTTGGAATGGTATCTTTGCTAATTTCAACCTCCTGGATGATGCCTCACCCCTCCCCACCTTTCCCGTTTAGCAGCCTTATGCGTGTTTTCTACATATTTGACTATGTTTTTGTTTTGTAATTTATTTCATGTGTAGCCATTTTGGATTCCACCTTTAAGTGATATCTTATGATATGTGTCTTTTTCTTTTTGAATTCTGTCACTTAGAATGATCATACGTAACTCCTCCGGAGTTGTTACAACTGGCCATATTTCATTGATTTCCAGGCTGAATAATATTCCACTCTACCTAAGTACCACATCTCTACCCATTTTTTCCCTCCAGAGACATTTAAGTTATATCCTAGTCGAGGATCTTTTAAACAGAGAGGGGGTAAACATTGGGGTGCCTGTGTCCTCTCGATTTTTGTTTTTCCCAAGATATACGCCCGTGAGTGCAAGTGCCCTATGCTCTGTAGCTCATTTTTTAGATGCTTTAGTAAACACAATACACTTCTCCAGAATGGCCGTTGGCAATATACATTTCCACTATAAGTCTCACAGGGCTCCCTCTTCTCGTTGCCCTGTCCTGCATTTCTGTTGTTTACGCTTTATGAGGATGGCTCTTCTGACTGATGCGAAGTGATATCTTTTGTAGTATTGACTTCCAGTGCCCACCTGTTTGGTTGGCTAAAAAAGTGTATGCCCTTTTCTTGAATATATACAGAAAAGAACGCATACACCCTTTTTGGCCAACTGCAATGTTGGCAATGTTCAGCTCCTTTTCTTGTGCTTAATGGCGAGTCCTTTCTACCTCCTCAAATCCCTTTCCTGCCATTCTCCCTTGCTTACAAGTCCTTTTCTCTGACTTTCCTCAAGACATTTTTCAGTGATGGATATTTTCAACTCTGCAGTTTTGTGAATTTTACTGCCCCTGAGTTCCATTGTTCAACTCGTGTTTATGGGAACTGGCCACAAAGCAGCGGGATTTCCTCAAGCCCTATACTGTTTCCATGGGCAACCCTAGCCTTTGGTCAATTCGTCTTCCTGATTGGAAATTAGAGTGACATGTGCCTGTCTGAACACCTAGGACTTGTCTCTCATTGTTCCTCATCCTTCCGCTTCATCCTCTGGACAAATTCCAAACTGTACGCAACAGGATGTTGACAGTGCTGACATCTCCAAGTGGGGAGACTGTTAGTAAAGACGCTGGAGGGGTGAACCCGAGCACCAGGAGATGAGGAGATGAGATGCCTTTTCCAAACTCTTCCCGATCAGACGGTATACCATCCTCTGGGTGTGACAGACATGTTTTAGCAGTAGGAAGAGTCCCATTCATGTAAGGAGAACACCAGGGCTTTTTCAAAATCAGTGTCTCCCCGAAACCCAAACTGGGGAATTTTTTAAGCTACGGCTACACATATGTTCATTAAGGGCCTTGGGAAGTAGGCAGAGTCCAAACTTTAGATGATTGAAGTCTTCAGGGTCAGAAGCACTCACCACCAGCTTCCCTTAGGCTACACTTTAACTGTCATTGATAGATGATGTCAATAAAAATATCTATTCTTTTTCAGATTATTTCCCCTTATAGGTTATTGCAAAATGTTGAGTGTAGTTCCCTGTGCTATACAGTAGTTCCTTGTTGATGATCTATTTTATACATAGCAGTGTGTATGTGTTAATTCCAAACTGTTAATTTATCCCTCCTCCCACCTTTCCCCTTTGGTAATAATAAATTATAAGATTTTATACTTCTCAGAAATGGGGGAGCTAAAAGAGAGGTATCATTTTCAATGGAAAAGCATTTAAAACAAGATTGAAGGTTTAACCAAGATTATTAGATGTACATCCTTGGAAAGAAATCACTTCGTTTCTCTAATATTGACCCGACAAATAAGACAAACCTTTTCACTGAACTTGCTTATAAAAAGTGATGGAAATATCAAATGGAAGTGTTAAAAACATCTTATTTTACCCGAGCCTTATACACTGTTCTATGTTAACTACAGTTTGGCTCACACATCTGTTCATTGAGGTTACAATAGTCTCAATTTCTGTTACTGATCCTCCAGAGTGGACCCCAACAAGTGTCCCCCTGCCCAGTGTCATTGGGGCCAACAGATCGAGACTGAGTTTGGTTCACAAGCAAAGGAAACTTTATATTTTGATCAGAGAATGGAGAGGTGAGAGCATGCACTACCCCGTGGGCTGTGGGCTGGGCTGCTGTGTAGAGATCCTGTCAGAGTCAGTGGGAGGGAGGGAGGCGGCGGAGCTCTCGAGGGCCGGGTTGGCTGTAGCTCAGGCTCTATATCGTGGAGTCTGCACTGGGCCCCAGGAGCTGAGGTGTCGACCCAGCCATTCTGCACTAGGAAATCTGGTCTGAAGTGCCGGGTGTGGAACCTCTGCATGCGGGACCCTAGGAGCACGTGAAATTAGACAAAGCACAAAGGATAAAAAAGGTTAGACTTGACTTTATTGCCCAGATTCTACTTTTATCTCCCAGGGATTTTTAATGGGCTTTGCTGGGGACAAACCCCTCCTCTGCCTTTTGTCCCGTTCCTCATTCTTGGAGTGCTGAGGGTGCAGACCCTTCTTCTGTAACTGCTGAGTGCTGAGTTGGGAGCCCTCATACCCTGGGGCGAGGGTCAGAGCTTCTCCCCAGCAGCCTCCCGGTGACGTTGATTGTCCCCAGGACCCCTGCCTCCCTGCTCGTCCACCTGAGCACCAGCATTGGAAGTGTTATAGATTCTAATGACCTTTAAGGGTCCAGGAAAGAGATGTGCAGAGACGCTGTGGGGGCCGGTTTCACCCCGCCCCACATTTGTTCGGCCACCTTAGGCTGACCGTCTCTGCCAGCCTAGATGCTCTGACCAGTAGTCTGCGCTTTCTTCAATTAGGCCCCTGAATTAACGTACAAACAGCACCAGGTGTCAGAGCCCTGCCCGCTCAACTCCCAGACAGTCCAGGGTCAGTGGTGATCAAGGACCATGATGGCTACTGAGTCAACAGCCTTTTGAAGTAAACAGGAGTCCAGCCGGTCTTATTGGCCACCATCATCACGGTGTCTGTAGGCTTTTCTATGGTGACAGTGTGGTATACTGTTCCCCCGCCAAGATTATTAGCTCCCCTCTGGGTGCAGTAAGTCCTGCAAGCAGTAGTCTACTCTTTTGGGACACACTCTTGTTGTTTTATGAGAGAAACTCCAGGTCAAGTGATGTTCACACGAGTCGTCATGGTGCCCTGTTGCCCCCGGTTATCTCTCTGGATGTTGGAGTTGGAGGGCCTCCTCACTCGAGGTCGGTGTGCCCACGGAGCGAACCCTGCAACTTCAGGGCATGGTTGGTGGTTAGGATCACCACGTGGGGTCCTTTTCCCTTAGGAGGGAGGTGGCCTTTTGGGCTGCTGATTTCCAGGTTTTTAGATACCGCCAGTATCTTGGCCAGATGTGGCAGTGGGCCAAGCCCCTTAGTGACCGTAGTTTATCCTACCTGGATGGCATTCTTGCATTGTTCCATTTCAAGTGGTCCCAGTTTTTGCACTAATTCTCCAATGGCGATTCACCTTTCACCGGGAATGTAAAGGTCAAAGGGTTTAGCTAAATTAGGGAGTTCCAGGGCAAGGGTCTGAATTGACTGCTCTTTCCATTCTTGAAAGGCCACTTCTGGATTCTATTCAAAAGGATCATCATCTTTTCCTTTCAGTGTTTCATATAGAGGCCCAGCTAGTAGACTGTAGCTAGGGATCCAGAAGCAGCAAACCCTGGCCTCCCTAGGAACCCCTAAGCTGTCTTCTAGTTTTAGAAAGGGGTAAGGCTGAAAATGGTTTCTTCCCTTTCCTGGGATGGGCTTCTCTGACCTTCTGTGAGAATGAAGCCCAGGCAGGTCACCGCAGTCTGTGATATTTGAGCTTTTTCTTGGACAACTTCTATCCTTTATTGGCTTGGTAGTTCAGAGGCCTCCTTAGTAGGGCTGGTGATCAGAATGTCGTCTGCATATTGAAGGAGGGTTTCCTTTTCCAGAGGTAGAACTTTTAGGTCTTTAGCTAAGCTTTCCCCAAAGATGGTGTGGGAATTTTTGCACCCTTGGGGCCAGACGGCCCGGAAGTATTGTTTTAGTTGTATGTTGAGTCCTGCCACTCACAAGCCAAAATTTCTTGTGACTCTGGGACTAATGGAATACAAAAGAAGGCATCATTGAAGACTAATACAGAATACCATGTCCTGGTGGTTGGTAGAATGACCAGCAGGGTGTAGGAATTAGGAGCAACTGGAGGTATATCCTCGGTGGCTTCACTGACTGTCCTGACATCCTTTACCAGGTCCCCAGCAGCCCATGGGGCTCTCGTGGTCAGACCAATCCCAGAATATGGAGCTCACCTGGGCAGGTACCCCACCCCCACCCCAGCCCACGGGGCTCTCGTGGTCAGGCCCCTCCCAGGATACAGAGCTACCCTTGCAGGTACCGTGGCAGGGCTGGGCACACAGGAACCGTGCACATAGCCCTCATTGCAGAGCACCCCCAGCTCACCTGTCGCTCAGAGCTGACACAGAGCACCTCAGAGCAGGACTTGAACTAACAAACAGCAGCTGCGACAGGTCTGTGACCCTGGGCATCACTCCGTGAGGCCTCCCTCCACCTGGTCTTCCAGAGACTTCCACTGCACCCGGGGCACCAGGCCTCTGTCTCCAACCACCACCCACCCCTCCTCTCCCTGACTCCTGGGTTCCTCTCATTAGGAGAGGGTTTTCTTGAAGTTGTCTCCCACTCATGGGCCAGATAAAATGATTAGAAAACAAGCCAAAGCTGCAGCCCCTTGTCTATCCTGACTCTCAGGAGCCCACACCTGTTCCTTGGACCTGGCCGGTTCAGCAAGTTCCATTTTCTGCAACTGTGAGCCCCTGAGGGGTGATGATTGGCTGACCTGGGCAGCCTTACCGTGCTGGCCAGCCCTCCCCAGGTGTGCCTGGGTTGAGATCAATATAAATACCACTCCAGGCAGCAAGAGCCCCTGCAGCCGTGCCTGACGCCATTTTCTCTGCCCTGTCAGCAGTCTCCGGGCTGGGCTGGTGGGAGGGAGTGAGAGGCCACGGCTTTGTGGGTGGCCCAGTGTGAGTGGGGCTCTGCTGGACTTTCTGCAGCAGTTGCCAGGCTGCCACCTGCTAAAGAAGAGGGTGTGTCACCCATACCTGCTGCTGGAATTTCTCCCTGGGCAGAGGTGAGGAAGGAAAAAAGCAGTGGGGGCAGGGACAGGACGGATATCTCAGGCAGGGAAATGGAAATCTTCCAGAAGAGCACCCAGGGCCAGGACCATCCTGGCTGGCCTGCAGGCACCAAGTCGGCCGGCATGCTGTCACTCGTGTGGCTCTATGGCCCTTCCTCTAGGCTTTCAAGTCCTTGTATATATTCAGGTGTTTTACCTGGGACGGGTGGGAATAGTTCAGCAGCAACTGGCCTGGGGCTCAGCTCACGTTTACTCACAGATGCCTCGGCACGGTGCCCCAGCTTTGCAATGAGGACGCTTGTTGCGTGGGGGCTGCTGGCTGAATGGGAGACGATTCCCCACCACTGACCAACTTCAGAATTGTTTACAACTGGAGCAAGTGCTCTGATACGGTTTTCCTCTGTGTAACTGGTGGGTTCTGTGTTTTTTTTCTCTTTTTCGTTTTTGGTTCAAGGTAGATTTTATTCCTCTTTTTTGTATTTACAGATATAAGCATGGAAATAATTTATTCATATAAATACATGTATGTGCAGGGAATAATTGTTTTTTCTGTTTTATTTTTTAAATTTTATTTCTTTTTAATTTTGAATTTTATTTTATATTTTTATACAGCAGGTTCTTATTGGTTATCTATTTTATACATATAAATGTATACATGCCAATCCCAGTCTCTCAACTCCTCCCACCACCACCCCCCCAACAGCTTTCCCCCCTTGTTGTCCATACGTTTGTTGTCTACATCTGTTGCTCTATTTATGCCTTGCAAAATGGTTAACCTGTACAGTTTTTCTAGGTTCCACATATATGCATGAATATACAAGATTTGTTTTTCTCTTTCTGACTTACTTCACTCTGTATGACAGTCTCTAGATCCATCGACGTCTCTACAAATGACCCAATTTCATTCCTTTTCATGGCTTAGTAATATTCCATTTTATATATGTACCACAGCTTTATGCATTCGTCTGTCTGTGGGCATTTAGGTTGCTTCCATTACCTCGATATTGTAAATAGTGATGCAATGACATTGCGGTGAATGACTCTTTTTGATTTATGGTTTTGTCTGGGTATATGTCCAGTACTGGGATTGCTGTATCATATGGTAATTCTATTGTTAGTTTCTTAAGAAATTCCATATTGTTCTCCATAATGACTGTATCAATTTATATTCCCAACAATAGTGGAAGAGGGTTCCTTTTCTCCACACCCTTTCCAGCATTTTTTGTTTGTAGATTTTCAATGATGCCTATTCTACCAGGTGTGAGGTGATACCTCATTGTTGAATCCATTTCGTTGAGCAAGGGGTAGCTCTTGTCTATTACATATTTGGCTTATGGAACGGTATCTGTGCTAATTTCAAACTCTGCTTTTATGCAGCACCCCAACTCACCTTCCCCCTTAAGCAGGCATAAGTTGGTTTTCTAAACTTGAGACCCTGTTCTGTTTTGTAATTCAGTTCATGTGTAGCCAAGTTCACATTCCGTGTATTAGTGATACCTTATGATGTTTCTTTTTCTGTGTGACTTATTTAACTTAGAATCATCGTGCCTCAATCCACTCATTATGCTGGTACGGGCCTGGTGACATAGATTTCATTGCTGAGTGGTATTCTGTTGTACATAAGTACCGCAACTTCTTTATCCATTATTTGCTCCCTGGGATATTTAACTTGTGCCATAGAAGAGATTTCTGTAAAAAGAGCCGTCCCAAATTTTGGGGTTGCTGTGTCTTTTTGATATTAATTTCCCTAAGCTATAGGACCATAAGTGGAAGTGCCCTAGGCTCTGTTGCTTTGTTTTTTAGATGTTTCAGGAAACACCATACACTTCTCCCGAGTGTCTGTTGGCAATTTACATCCCGCCCATCAGCATAACAAGGCTCCCAGTTCTCCATGGCCTGTCCTGCCTTTCTGGGTTTTACACTTTTTTCAGATGGCCCTTTTGACCGGGGGGAAGTGAGACTTCATTGTAGTGCAGATTTCCTTTGCAAGCTTGCTTGGTTGGCCAAAAAGGGCGTATGACTTTTTTCCTGAATATATTCAGGGAAAAACGCATATGCCCTTTTGGCAAAGTGCATCATTGTGGACGTTCTGCCTCTTTTCCTACGCTTTCAATGCAATTCCAGTCTACCTCCTGAAATCGGTATCCTGCAATTCTGAACCGCTTTCAAGTCCTCTTGGCAGCCTTACTTCAGTATATTTTTGGACGATAGCTGTCATTTATAACTCTGCAGGTTTGTGAATTACAGAGCCCCTGAGCTCCTTTCTTCAACTCACTTTCTTGTGAGCTGGCCACAACACCGCAGGATGGCTTCAGGCCCTAATCTGTTTCCGGCACGGCACGCTGAGCCTTTGGTTAATTCCTCTTCCTAGTGGGAAATAAGAGTTAAATTTGCCCGTTCAGACACCTCCAGCTAGTCTCTCATTGGTTCTCCCTATTCCTGTTCATCTTCCACAGAAATTGCAAACTGGGCAAAACAGGAGGTTAAAGGCGCTGACTGTCCAAGTCGGGAGAGTGTTAGTAAAGCGTCTGGAATGTTGCACCCGAGTACCAGGGTATGAAAACTGAGACATATTTGAACACGTCTCCCGATCACACGGTTGATCATACTCTGGGTTCCACATGCATGTTTTAGCTGAAGGAAGAATACCTTAAACCTGGAGAGTTGAGACCCGTGGAATGGGTACCATGCAATATGACTTCAAAGGGTCTTCATTTGCTCACCGAACCTGTCCAATCCTATCACTGCTGCATTTATGCCCCAGTACACACGCTTGATTCTCTTTCGGAGAAATAGCAATCCCTAGGTTTTAAGATACTTACTAGTCAGGTACATTCTTAGGCGTTTAATATGGGGTTTTGAGTCCATTTCGTTGAGCAAGGAGTAGCTCTTGTCTATTCCATATTTGGCTTAAGGAACTTTATCTGTGCTCATTTCAATCTCTGGTTTTATGCAGCACCCCAACTCACCTTTACCCTTAAGCAAGCATAAGTTGGTTTTCTAAATTTGAGACACTGTTCTGTTCTGTAATTCAGTTCCTGTGTAGCCAAGTTTACATTCCGTGTATTACTGATATCTTATGATGTTTCTTTTTCTGTGTGACTTATTTCAGTTAGAATCATCTTACCTGAATCCACTCATTGTGCTGCTAAGGGCCTGATGACATAGATTTCATTGCTGAGTGATATTGCTTTGTAAGTAAATACCACAACTTCTTTATCCATTTTTCACTTTCTGCGATGTTGAACTTGTACTGTAAACGAGGTTCTTGTAAACAGAGGCGTCCCAAACTTTGGGATGGCTGTGTCTTTTTGATTTTAATTTCCCTAAGCTATAGGACCATAAGTGGCAGTGCCCTAGGCTCTGTTGCTTTGTTTTTTAGATGTTTCAGGAAACACCATACACTTCTCCCGAGTGTCTGATGGCAATTTACATCCCGCCCATCAGCATAACAAGGCTCCCAGTTCTCCATGGCCTGTCCTGCCTTTCTGGATTTTACACTTTTTTCAGATGGCCCTTTTGACCGGGGGGAAGTGAGACTTCATTGTAGTGCAGATTTCCTTTGCAAGCTTGCTTGGTTGGCCAAAAAGGGCGTATGCGTTTTTTCCTGAATATATTCAGGAAAAAACGCATACGCCCTTTTTGGCCAAGTGCATCATTGTGGACGTTCTGCCTCTTTTCCTATGCTTTCAATGCAATTCCAGTCTACCTCCTGAAATCGGTTTCCTGCAATTCTGCCCCGCTTTCAAGTCCTCTTGGCAGCCTTACTTCAGTCTATTTTTGGACGATAGCTGTCATTTATAACTCTGCAGGTTTGTGAATTAAAGTGCCCCTGAGCTCCTTTCTTCAACTCGCTTTCTTTTGAGCTGGCCGCAACACCGCAGGATGACTTCAGGCCCTAATCTGGTTCTGGCATGGCACGCTGAGCCTTTGGTTAATTCCTCTTCCTGGTGGGAAATGAGAGTTAAATTTGCCCGTCCAGACACCTCCAGCTAGCCTCTCCTTGGTTCTCGCTATTCCTGTTCATCTTCCGCAGAAATTGCAAACTGGGTCAAACAGGAGGTTAAAGGGACTGACTCTCCAAGTCGGGAGAGTGTTAGTAAAGCGTCTGGAATGTTGTACCCGAGTACCAGGGTACGAAAACTGAGACATATTTGAACACGTCTCCCGATCACATGGTTGATCATACTCTAGGTTCCACATGCATGTTTTAGCTGAAGGAAGAATACCTTAAACCTGGGTAGTTGAAACCCGTGGAATGGGTACCATGCAATATGACTTCAAAGGGTCTTCATTTGCTCACCAAACCTCTCCAATCCTATCACTGCTGCGTTTATGCCCCTGTACACATGCTTGATTCTCTTTCGGAGACATAGCAATCCATAGGTTTTAAGATACTTACTAGTCAGGTACATTCTTAGACGTTTAATATGAGGTGTTGAGTCCATTTCGTTGAGCAAGGAGTAGCTCTTGTCTATTCCATATTTGGCTTAAGGAACTTTATCTGTGCTCATTTCAATCTCTGGTTTTATGCAGCACCCCAACTCACCTTTCCCCTTAAGCAAGCATAAGTTGGTTTTCTAAATTTGAGACCCTGTTCTGTTCTGTAATTCAGTTCCTGTGTAGCCAAGTTTCCATTCCGTGTATTACTGATATCTTATGATGTTTCTTTTTCTGTGTGACTTATTTCAGTTAGAATCATCATACCTGAATCCACTCATTGTGCTGCTAAGGGCCTGATGACACAGATTTCATTGCTGAGTGATATTGCTTTGTAAGTAAATACCACAACTTCTTTATCCATTTTTCACTCTCTGCGATGTTGAACTTGTACTGTAAACGAGGTTCTTGTAAACAGAGGCGTCCCAAACTTTGGGGTGGCTGTGTCTTTTTGATTTTAATTTCCCTAAGCTATAGGACCATAAGTGGAAGTGCCCTAGGTTCTGTTGCTTTGTTTTTCAGATGTTTCAGGAAACACCATACACTTCTCCCGAGTGGTTGTTGGCAATTTACATCCCGCCCATCAGCATAACAAGGCTCCCAGTTCTCCATGGCCTGTCCTGCCTTTCTGGATTTTACACTTTTTTCAGATGGCCCTTTAGACCGGGGGGAAGTGAGACTTCATTGTAGTGCAGATTTCCTTTGCAAGCTTGCTTGGTTGGCCAAAAAGGGCGTATGCGTTTTTTCCTGAATATATTCAGGAAAAAACGCATACGCCCTTTTTGGCCAAGTGCATCATTGTGGACGTTCTGCCTCTTTTCCTATGCTTTCAATGCAATTAGAGTCTACCTCCTGAAATCGGTTTCCTGCAATTCTGCCCCGCTTTCAAGTCCTCTTGGCAGCCTTACTTCAGTCTATTTTTGGACGATAGCTGTCATTTATAACTCTGCAGGTTTGTGAATTACAGTGCCCCTGAGCTCCTTTCTTCAACTCGCTTTCTTTTGAGCTGGCCGCAACACCGCAGGATGGCTTCAGGCCCTAATCTGGTTCCGGTACGGCACGCTGAGCCTTTGGTTATTTCCTCTTCCTGGTGGGAAATGAGAGTTAAATTTGCCCGTCCAGACACCTCCAGCTAGCCTCTCATTGGTTCTCGCTATTCCTGTTCATCTTCCGCAGAAATTGCAAACTGGGCCAAACAGGAGGTTAAAGGGACTGACTCTCCAAGTCGGGAGAGTGTTAGTAAAGCGTCTGGAATGTTGCACCCGAGTACCAGGGGAGGAAAACTGAGACATATTTGAACACGTCTCCCGTTCACATGGTTGATCATACTCTGAGTTCCACATGCATGTTTTAGCTGAAGGAAGAATACGTTAAACCTGGAGAGTTGAGACCCGTGTAAGGGTACCATGCAATATGACTTCAAAGGGTCTTCATTGCTCACCGAACCTCTCCAATCCTATCACTGCTGCGTTTATGCTCCTGTACACATGCTTGATTCTCTTTTGGAGACATAGCAATCCATAGGTTTTAAGATACTTACTAGTCAGGTACATTCTTAGGCGTTTAATATGGGGTTTTGAGTCCATTTCGTTGAGCAAGGAGTAGCTCTTGTCTATTCCATATTTGGCTTAAGGAACTTTATCTGTGCTCATTTCAATCTCTGGTTTTATGCAGCACCCCAACTCACCTTTACCCTTAAGCAAGCATAAGTTGGTTTTCTAAATTTGAGACACTGTTCTGTTCTGTAATTCAGTTCCTGTGTAGCCAAGTTTACATTCCGTGTATTACTGATATCTTATGATGTTTCTTTTTCTGTGTGATTTATTTCAGTTAGAATCATCTTACCTGAATCCACTCATTGTGCTGCTAAGGGCCTGATGACATAGATTTCATTGCTGAGTGATATTGCTTTGTAAGTAAATACCACAACTTCTTTATCCATTTTTCACTTTCTGCGATGTTGAACTTGTACTGTAAACGAGGTTCTTGTAAACAGAGGCGTCCCAAACTTTGGGATGGCTGTGTCTTTTTGATTTTAATTTCCCTAAGCTATAGGACCATAAGTGGCAGTGCCCTAGGCTCTGTTGCTTTGTTTTTTAGATGTTTCAGGAAACACCATACACTTCTCCCGAATGTCTGATGGCAATTTACATCCCGCCCATCAGCATAACAAGGCTCCCAGTTCTCCATGGCCTGTCCTGCCTTTCTGGATTTTACACTTTTTTCAGATGGCCCTTTTGACCAGGGGGAAGTGAGACTTCATTGTAGTGCAGATTTCCTTTGCAAGCTTGCTTGGTTGGCCAAAAAGGGCGTATGCGTTTTTTCCTGAATATATTCAGGAAAAAACGCATACGCCCTTTTTGGCCAAGTGCATCATTGTGGACGTTCTGCCTCTTTTCCTATGCTTTCAATGCAATTCCAGTCTACCTCCTGAAATCGGTTTCCTGCAATTCTGCCCCGCTTTCAAGTCCTCTTGGCAGCCTTACTTCAGTCTATTTTTGGACGATAGCTGTCATTTATAACTCTGCAGGTTTGTGAATTAAAGTGCCCCTGAGCTCCTTTCTTCAACTCGCTTTCTTTTGAGCTGGCCGCAACACCGCAGGATGACTTCAGGCCCTAATCTGGTTCTGGCATGGCACGCTGAGCCTTTGGTTAATTCCTCTTCCTGGTGGGAAATGAGAGTTAAATTTGCCCGTCCAGACACCTCCAGCTAGCCTCTCCTTGGTTCTCGCTATTCCTGTTCATCTTCCGCAGAAATTGCAAACTGGGTCAAACAGGAGGTTAAAGGGACTGACTCTCCAAGTCGGGAGAGTGTTAGTAAAGCGTCTGGAATGTTGTACCCGAGTACCAGGGTACGAAAACTGAGACATATTTGAACACGTCTCCCGATCACATGGTTGATCATACTCTAGGTTCCACATGCATGTTTTAGCTGAAGGAAGAATACCTTAAACCTGGGTAGTTGAAACCCTTGGAATGGGTACCATGCAATATGACTTCAAAGGTCTTCATTTGCTCACCAAACCTCTCCAATCCTATCACTGCTGCGTTTATGCCCCTGTACACATGCTTGATTCTCTTTCGGAGACATAGCAATCCATAGGTTTTAAGATACTTACTAGTCAGGTACATTCTTAGACGTTTAATATGAGGTGTTGAGTCCATTTCGTTGAGCAAGGAGTAGCTCTTGTCTATTCCATATTTGGCTTAAGGAACTTTATCTGTGCTCATTTCAATCTCTGGTTTTATGCAGCACCCCAACTCACCTTTACCCTTAAGCAAGCATAAGTTGGTTTTCTAAATTTGAGACCCTGTTCTGTTCTGTAATTCAGTTCCTGTGTAGCCAAGTTTCCATTCCGTGTATTACTGATATCTTATGATGTTTCTTTTTCTGTGTGACTTATTTCAGTTAGAATCATCATACCTGAATCCACTCATTGTGCTGCTAAGGGCCTGATGACACAGATTTCATTGCTGAGTGATATTGCTTTGTAAGTAAATACCACAACTTCTTTATCCATTTTTCACTCTCTGCGATGTTGAACTTGTACTGTAAACGAGGTTCTTGTAAACAGAGCCGTTCGAAACTTTGGGGTGGCTGTGTCTTTTTGATTTTAATTTCCCTAAGCTATAGGACCATAAGTGGAAGTGCCCTAGGTTCTGTTGCTTTGTTTTTCAGATGTTTCAGGAAACACCATACACTTCTCCCGAGTGGTTGTTGGCAATTTACATCCCGCCCATCAGCATAACAAGGCTCCCAGTTCTCCATGGCCTGTCCTGCCTTTCTGGATTTTACACTTTTTTCAGATGGCCCTTTAGACCGGGGGGAAGTGAGACTTCATTGTAGTGCAGATTTCCTTTGCAAGCTTGCTTGGTTGGCCAAAAAGTGCGTATGCGTTTTTTCCTGAATATATTCAGGAAAAAACGCATACGCCCTTTTTGGCCAAGTGCATCATTGTGGACGTTCTGCCTCTTTTCCTATGCTTTCAATGCAATTCCAGTCTACCTCCTGAAATCGGTTTCCTGCAATTCTGCCCCGCTTTCAAGTCCTCTTGGCAGCCTTACTTCAGTCTATTTTTGGACGATAGCTGTCATTTATAACTCTGCAGGTTTGTGAATTACAGTGCCCCTGAGCTCCTTTCTTCAACTCGCTTTCTTTTGAGCTGGCCGCAACACCGCAGGATGGCTTCAGGCCCTAATCTGGTTCCGGTACGGCACGCTGAGCCTTTGGTTATTTCCTCTTCCTGGTGGGAAATGAGAGTTAAATTTGCCCGTCCAGACACCTCCAGCTAGTCTCTCATTGGTTCTCGCTATTCCTGTTCATCTTCCGCAGAAATTGCAAACTAGGCCAAACAGGAGGTTAAAGGTGCTGACTCTCCAAGTGGGGAGAGTGTTAGTAAAGCGTCTGGAATGTTGTACCCGAGTACCAGGGTACGAAAACTGAGACATATTTGAACACGTCTCCCGATCACATGGTTGATCATACTCTAGGTTCCACATGCATGTTTTAGCTGAAGGAAGAATACCTTAAACCTGGGTAGTTGAAACCCGTGGAATGGGTACCATGCAATATGATTTCAAAGGGTCTTCATTTACTCACCGAACCTCTCCAATTCTATCACTGCTGCGTTTATGCCCCTGTACACATGCTTGATTCTCTTTCGGAGACATAGCAATCCATAGGTTTTAAGATACTTACTAGTCAGGTACATTCTTAGGCGTTTAATATGTGGTGTTGAGTCCATTTCATTGAGCAAGGAGTAGCTCTTGTCTATTCCATATTTGGCTTAAGGAACTTTATCTGTGCTCATTTCAATCTCTGGTTTTATGCAGCACCCCAACTCACCTTTCCCCTTATGCAGGCATAAGTTGGTTTTCTAAATTTGAGACCCTGTTCTGTTCTGTAATTCAGTTCCTGTGTAGCCAAGTTTCCATTCCGTGTATTACTGATATCTTATGATGTTTCTTTTTCTGTGTGACTTATTTCAGTTAGAATCATCATACCTGAATCCACTCATTGTGCTGCTAAGGGCCTGATGACATTGATTTCATTGCTGAGTGATATTGCTTTGTAAGTAAATACCACAACTTTTTTATCCATTTTTCACTCTCTGCGATGTTGAACTTGTACTGTAAACGAGGTTCTTGTAAACAGAGTCGTTCCAAACTTTGGGGTGGCTGTGTCTTTTTGATTTTAATTTCCCTAAGCTATAGGACCATAAGTGGAAGTGCCCTAGGTTCTGTTGCTTTGTTTTTTAGATGTTTCAGGAAACACCATACACTTCTCCCAAGTGGTTGTTGGCAATTTACATCCCGCCCATCAGCATAATAAGGCTCCCAGTTCTCCATGGCCTGTCCTGCCTTTCTGGATTTTACACTTTTTTCATATGGCCCTTTTGACCGGGGGGAAGTGAGACTTCATTGTAGTGCACATTTCCTTTGCAAGCTTGCTTGTTTGGCCAAAAATGGCGTAGGCGTTTTTTCCTGAATATATTCAGGAAAAAACGCCTACGCCCTTTTTGGCCAAGTGCATCATTGTGGACGTTCTGCCTCTTTTCCTATGCTTTCAATGCAATTCCAGTCTACCTCCTGAAATCGGTTTCCTGCAATTCTGCCCCGCTTTCAAGTCCTCTTTGCAGCCTTACTTCAGTATATTTTTGGACGATAGCTGTCATTTGTAACTCTGAAGGTTTGTGAATTACAGTGCCCCTGAGCTCTTTTCTTCAACTCACTTTCTTGTGAGCTGGCCGAAACACCGCAGGATGGCTTTAGGCCCTAATCTGGTTCGGGCACGGCACGCTGAGCCTTTGGTTAATTCCTCTTCCTGGTGGGAAATGAGAGTTAAATTTGCCCGTCCAGACACCTCCAGCTAGTCTCCCATTGGTTCTCGCTATTCCTGTTCATCTTCCGCAGAAATTGCAAACTGGGCCAAACAGGAGGTTAAAGGGACTGACTCTCTAGGTCGGGAGAGTGTTAGTAAAGCGTCTGGAATGTTGCACCCGAGTACCAGGGTACGAAAACTGAGACATATTTGAACACGTCTCCCGATCACATGGTTGATCATACTCTGGGTTCCACATGCATGTTTTAGCTGAAGGAAGAATACCTTAAACCTGGGTATTTGAAACCCGTGGAATGGGTACCATGCAATATGATTTCAAAGGGTCTTCATTTGCTCACCGAACCTCTCCAATCCTATCACTGCTGCATTTATGCCCCTGTACACATGCTTGATTCTCTTTCGGAGACATAGCAATCCATAGGTTTTAAGATACTTACTAGTCAGGTACATTCTTAGGCGTTTAATATGCGGTGTTGAGTCCATTTCATTGAGCAAGGAGTAGCTCTTGTCTATTCCATATTTGGCTTAAGGAACTTTATCTGTGCTCATTTCAATCTCTGGTTTTATGCAGCACCCCAACTCACCTTTACCCTTAAGCAAGCATAAGTTGGTTTTCGAAATTTGAGACCCTGTTTTGTTCTGTAATTCAGTTCCTGTGTAGCCAAGTTTACATTCCGTGTATTACTGATATCTTATGATGTTTCTTTTTCTGTGTGACTTATTTCAGTTAGAATCATCATACCTGAATCCACTCATTGTGCTGCTAAGGGCCTGATGACATTGATTTCATTGCTGAGTGATATTGCTTTGTAAGTAAATACCACAACTTTTTTATCCATTTTTCACTCTCTGCGATGTTGAACTTGTACTGTAAACGAGGTTCTTGTAAACAGAGCCGTTCCAAACTTTGGGGTGGCTGTGTCTTTTTGATTTTAATTTCCCTAAGCTATAGGACCATAAGTGGAAGTGCCCTAGGTTCTGTTGCTTTGTTTTTTAGATGTTTCAGGAAACACCATACACTTCTCCCAAGTGGTTGTTGGCAATTTACATCCCGCCCATCAGCATAATAAGGCTCCCAGTTCTCCATGGCCTGTCCTGCCTTTCTGGATTTTACACTTTTTTCATATGGCCCTTTTGACCTGGGGGAAGTGAGACTTCATTGTAGTGCACATTTCCTTTGCAAGCTTGCTTGGTTGGCCAAAAAGGGCGTATGCGTTTTTTCCTGAATATATTCAGGAAAAAACGCATACGCCCTTTTTGGCCAAGTGCATCATTGTGGACGTTCTGCCTCTTTTTCTATGCTTTCAATGCAATTCCAGTCTACCTCCTGAAATCGGTTTCCTGCAATTCTGCCCCGCTTTCATGTCCTCTTGGCAGCCTTACTTCAGTATATTTTTGGACGATAGCTGTCATTTATAACTCTGAAGGTTTGTGAATTACAGTGCCCCTGAGCTCCTTTCTTCAACTCGCTTTCTTTTGAGCTGGCCGCAACACCGCAGGATGGATTCAGGCCCTAATCTGGTTCCGGCACGGCACGCTGAGCCTTTGGTTATTTCCTCTTCCTGGTGGGAAATGAGAGTTAAATTTGCCCGTCCAGACACCTCCAGCTAGTCTCTCATTGGTTCTCGCTATTCCTGTTCATCTTCCGCAGAAATTGCAAACTGGGCCAAACAGGAGGTTAAAGGTGTTGACTCTCCAAGTGGGGAGAGTGTTAGTAAAGCGTCTGGAATGTTGTACCCGAGTACCAGGGTACGAAAACTGAGACATATTTGAACACGTCTCCCGATCACATGGTTGATCATACTCTAGGTTCCACATGCATGTTTTAGCTGAAGGAAGAATACCTTAAACCTGGGTAGTTGAAACCCTTGGAATGGGTACCATGCAATATGATTTCAAAGGGTCTTCATTTACTCACCAAACCTCTCCAATCCTATCACTGCTGCGTTTATGCCCCTGTACACATGCTTGATTCTCTTTCGGAGACATAGCAATCCATAGGTTTTAAGATACTTACTAGTCAGGTACATTCTTAGGCGTTTAATATGCGGTGTTGAGTCCATTTCGTTGAGCAAGGAGTAGCTCTTGTCTATTCCATATTTGGCTTAAGGAACTTTATCTGTGCTCATTTCAATCTCTGGTTTTATGCAGCACCCCAACTCACCTTTCACCTTAAGCAAGCATAAGTTGGTTTTCTAAATTTGAGACACTGTTCTGTTTTGGAATGCAGTTCCTGTGTAGCCAAGTTTACATTCCGTGTATTAGTGATATCTTATGATGTTTCTTTTTCTGTGTGACTTATTTCAGTTAGAATCATCGTACCTGAATAAACTCATTATGCTGCTACGGGCCTGATGACATAGATTTCATTGCTGAGTGATAGTGTACTGTACGTAAGTACCACAAGTTCTTTATCCATTTTTCACTTTCTGTGATATTGAACTTGTATGGTAAACGAGGTTCTTGTAAACAGAGGCGTCCCAAACTTTGAGGTGGCTGTGTCTTTTTGATTTTAATTTCCCTAAGCTATAGGACCATAAGTGGAAGTGCCCTAGGCTCTGTTGCTTTGTTTTTTAGATGTTTCAGGAAACACCATACACTTCTCCCGAGTGTCTGTTGGCAATTTACATCCCGCCCATCAGCATAACAAGGCTCCCAGTTCTCCATGGCCTGTTGCCTTTCTGGATTTTGCACTTTTTTCAGATGGCCCTTTTGACCGGGGGGAAGTGAGACTTCATTGTAGTGCAGATTTCCTTTGCAAGCTTGCTTGGTTGGCCAAAAAGGGCGTATGCGTTTTTTCCTGAATATATTCAGGAAAAAACGCATACGCCCTTTTTGGCCAAGTGCAT
Organism: Stenella coeruleoalba; assembly: GCF_951394435.1. Lineage (NCBI taxonomy): Eukaryota > Metazoa > Chordata > Mammalia > Artiodactyla > Delphinidae > Stenella > Stenella coeruleoalba. Next base: position 2,456,691 of record NW_027646269.1, read on the forward strand.
CATTGTGGACGTTCTGCCTCTTTTCCTATGCTTTCAATGCAATTCCAGTCTACCTCCTGAAATCGGTTTCCTGCAATTCTGCCCCGCTTTCAAGTCCTCTTGGCAGCCTTACTTCAGTCTATTTTTGGACGATAGCTGTCATTTATAACTCTGCAGGTTTGTGATTTACAGTGCCCCTGAGCTCCTTTCTTCAACTCGCTTTCTTGTGACCTGGCCGCAACACTGCAGGATCTCTTCAGGCCCTAATCTGGTTCCGGCACGGCACGCTGAGCCTTTGGTTAATTCCTCTTCCTGGTGGGAAATGAGAGTTAAATTTGCCCGTCCAGACACCTCCAGCTAGCCTCTCATTGGTTCTCGCTATTCCTGTTCATCTTCCGCAGAAATTGCAAACTGGGCCAAACAGGAGGTTAAAGGGACTGACTCTCCAAGTCGGGAGAGTGTTAGTAAAGCGTCTGCAATGTTGCACCCGAGTACCAGGGGAGGAAAACTGAGACATATTTGAACACGTCTCCCGTTCACATGGTTGATCATACTCTGGGTTCCACATGCATGTTTTAGCTGAAGGAAGAATACGTTAAACCTGGAGAGTTGAGACCCGTGTAATGGGTACCATGCAATATGACTTCAAAGGGTCTTCATTTGCTCACCAAACCTCTCCAATCCTATCACTGCTGCGTTTATGCCCCTGTACACATGCTTGATTCTCTTTCGGAGACATAGCAATCCATAGGTTTTAAGATACTTACTAGTCAGGTACATTCTTAGGCGTTTAATATGCGGTGTTGAGTCCATTTCGTTGAGCAAGGAGTAGCTCTTGTCTATTCCATATTTGGCTTAAGAAACTTTATCTGTGCTCATTTCAATCTCTGGTTTTATGCAGCACCCCAACTCACCTTTACCCTTAAGCAAGCATAAGTTGGTTTTCTAAATTTGAGAACCTGTTCTGTTTTGGAATTCAGTTCCTGTGTAGCCAAGTTTCCATTCCGTGTATTACTGATATCTTATGATGTTTCTTTTTCTGTGTGACTTATTTCAGTTAGAATCATCATACCTGAATCCACTCATTGTGCTGCTAAGGGCCTGATGACACAGATTTCATTGCTGAGTGATATTGCTTTGTAAGTAAATACCACAACTTCTTTATCCATTTTTCACTTTCTGCGATGTTGAACTTGTACTGTAAACGAGGTTCTTGTAAACAGAGCCGTTCGAAATTTTGGGGTGGCTGTGTCTTTTTGATTTTAATTTCCCTAAGCTATAGGACCATAAGTGGAAGTGCCCTAGGTTCTGTTGCTTTGTTTTTTAGATGTTTCAGGAAACACCATACACTTCTCCCGAGTGGTTGTTGGCAATTTACATCCCGCCCTTCAGCATAACAAGGCTCCCAGTTCTCCATGGCCTGTCCTGCCTTTCTGGATTTTACACTTTTTTCAGATGGCCCTTTAGACCGGGGGGAAGTGAGACTTCATTGTAGTGCAGATTTCCTTTGCAAGCTTGCTTGGTTGGCCAAAAAGGGCGTATGCGTTTTTTCCTGAATATATTCAGGAAAAAACGCATACGCCCTTTTTGGCCAAGTGCATCATTGTGGACGTTCTGCCTCTTTTCCTATGCTTTCAATGCAATTCCAGTCTACCTCCTGAAATCGGTTTCCTGAAATTCTGCCCCGCTTTCAAGTCCTCTTGGCAGTCTTACTTCAGTATATTTTTGGACGATAGCTGTCATTTATAACTCTGCAGGTTTGTGAATTACAGTGCCCCTGAGCTCCTTTCTTCAACTCGCTTTCTTTTGAGCTGGCCGCAACACTGCAGGATGGCTTCAGGCCCTAATCTGGTTCCGGTACGGCACGCTGAGCCTTTGGTTATTTCCTCCTCCTGGTGGGAAATGAGAGTTAAATTTGCCCGTCCAGACACCTCCAGCTAGCCTCTCATTGGTTCTCGCTATTCCTGTTCATTTTCCGCAGAAATTGCAAACTGGGCCAAACAGGAGGTTAAAGGTGCTGACTCTCCAAGTGGGGAGAGTGTTAGTAAAGCGTCTGGAATGTAGCACCCGAGTACCAGGGGAGGAAAACTGAGACATATTTGAACACGTCTCCCGATCACATGGTTGATCATACTCTAGGTTCCACATGCATGTTTTAGCTGAAGGAAGAATACCTAAAACCTGGGTAGTTGAAACCCGTGGAATGGGTACCATGCAATATGACTTCAAAGGGTCTTCATTTGCTCACCGAACCTCTCCAATCCTATCACTGCTGCGTTTATGCCCCTGTACACATGCTTGATTCTCTTTCGGAGACATAGCAATCCATAGGTTTTAATATACTTACTAGTCAGGTACATTCTTAGGCGTTTAATATGCGGTGTTGAGTCCATTTCGTTGAGCAAGGAGTAGCTCTTGTCTATTCCATATTTGGCTTAAGGAACTTTATCTGTGCTCATTTCAATCTCTGGTTTTATGCAGCACCACAACTCACCTTTCCCCTTATGCAAGCATAAGTTGGTTTTCTAAATTTGAGACCCTGTTCTGTTCTGTAATTCAGTTCCTGTGTAGCCAAGTTTCCATTCCGTGTATTACTGATATCTTATGATGTTTCTTTTTCTGTGTGACTTATTTCAGTTAGAATCATCATACCTGAATCCACTCATTGTGCTGCTAAGGGCCTGATGACACAGATTTCATTGCTGAGTGATATTGTTTGTAAGTAAATACCACAACTTCTTTATCCATTTATCACTTTCTGCGATGTTGAACTTGTACTGTAAACGAGGTTCTTGTAAACAGAGCCGTTCGAAACTTTGGGGTGGCTGTGTCTTTTTGATTTTAATTTCCCTAAGCTATAGGACCATAAGTGGAAGTGCCCTAGGTTCTGTTGCTTTGTTTTTTAGATGTTTCAGGAAACACCATACACTTCTCCCGAGTGGTTGTTGGCAATTTACATCCTGCCCATCAGCATAACAAGGCTCCCAGTTCTCCATGGCCTGTCCTGCCTTTCTGGATTTTACACTTTTTTCAGATAGCCCTTTGGACCGGGGGGAAGTGAGACTTCATTGTAGTGCAGATTTCCTTTGCAAGCTTGCTTGTTTGGCCAAAAAGGGCGTATGCGTTTTTTCCTGAATATATTCAGGAAAAAACGCATACGCCCTTTTTGGCCAAGTGCATCATTGTGGACGTTCTGCCTCTTTTCCTATGCTTTCAATGCAATTCCAGTCTACCTCCTGAAATCGGTTTCCTGCAATTCTGCCCCGCTTTCAAGTCCTCTTGGCAGCCTTACTTCAGTCTATTTTTGGACGATAGCTGCCATTTATAACTCTGAAGGTTTGTGAATTACAGTGCCCCTGAGCTCTTTTCTTCAACTCACTTTCTTGTGAGCTGGCCGAAACACCGCAGGATGGCTTCACGCCCTAATCTGGTTCGGGCACGGCCCGCTGAGCCTTTGGTTAATTCCTCTTCCTGGTGGGAAATGAGAGTTAAATTTGCCCTTCCAGACACCTCCAGCTAGTCTCTCATTGGTTCTCGCTATTCCTGTTCATCTTCCGCAGAAATTGCAAACTGGGCCAAACAGGAGGTTAAAGGGACTGACTCTCTAGGTCGGGAGAGTGTTAGTAAAGCGTCTGGAATGTTGCACCCGAGTACCAGGGTACGAAAACTGAGACATATTTGAACACGTCTCCCGATCACATGGTTGATCATACTCTGGGTTCCACATGCATGTTTTAGCTGAAGGAAGAATACCTTAAACCTGGGTATTTGAAACCCGTGGAATGGGTACCATGCAATATGACTTCAAAGGGTCTTCATTTGCTCACCGAACATCTCCAATCCTATCACTGCTGCGTTTATGCCCCTGTACACATGCTTGATTCTCTTTCGGAGACATAGCAATCCATAGGTTTTAAGATACTTACTAGTCAGGTACATTCTTAGGCGTTTAATATGGGGTGTTGAGTCCATTTTGTTGAGCAAGGAGTAGCTCTTGTCTATTCCATATTTGGCTTAAGGAACTTTATCTGTGCTCATTTCAATCTCTGGTTTTATGCAGCACCCCAACTCACCTTTCCCCTTAAGCAAGCATAAGTTGGTTTTCTAAATTTGAGAACCTGTTCTGTTTTGGAATTCAGTTCCTGTGTAGCCAAGTTTACATTCCGTGTATTAGTGATATCTTATGATGTTTCTTTTTCTGTGTGACTTATTTCAGTTAGAATCATCATACCTGAATACACTCATTATGCTGCTACGGGCCTGATGACATTGATTTCATTGCTGAGCGATACTGCATTGTACTTAAGTACCACAAGTTCTTTATCCATTTTTCACTTTCTGTGATATTGAACTTGTACGGTAAACGAGGTTCTTGTAAACAGAGGCGTCCCAAACTTTGGGGTGGCTGTGTCTTTTTGATTTTAATTTCCCTAAGCTATAGGACCATAAGTGGAAGTGCCCTAGGCTCTGTTGCTTTGTTTTTTAGATGTTTCAGGAAACACCATACACTTCTCCCGAGTGTCTGTTGGCAATTTACATCCCGCCCATCAGCATAACAAGGCTCCCAGTTCTCCATGGCCTGTCCTGCCTTTCTGGATTTTACACTTTTTTCAGATGGCCCTTTTGACCGGGGGGAAGTGAGACTTCATTGTAGTGCAGATTTCCTTTGCAAGTTTGCTTGGTTGGCCAAAAAGGGCGTATGCGTTTTTTCCTGAATATATTCAGGAAAAAACGCATACGCCCTTTTTGGCCAAGTGCATCATTGTGGACGTTCTGCCTCTTTTCGTATGCTTTCAATGCAATTCCAGTCTACCTCCTGAAATCGGTTTCCTGCAATTCTGCCCCGCTTTCAAGTCCTCTTGGCAGCCTTACTTCAGTCTATTTTTGGACGATAGCTGTCATTTATAACTCTGCAGGTTTGTGAATTACAGTGCCCCTGAGCTCCTTTCTTCAACTCGCTTTCTTGTGACCTGGCCGCAACACCGCAGGATGGCTTCAGGCCCTAATCTGGTTCTGGCACGGCACGCTGAGCCTTTGGTTAATTCCTCTTCCTGGTGGGAAATGAGAGTTAAATTTGCCCATCCAGACACCTCCAGCTAGTCTCTCATTGGTTCTCGCTATTCCTGTTCATCTTCCACAGAAATTGCAAACTGGGCCAAACAGGAGGTTGAAGGGGCTGACTCTCCAAGTCGGGAGAGTGTTAGTAAAGCGTCTGGAATGTTGCACCCGAGTACCAGGGTACGAAAACTGAGACATATTTGAACACGTCTCCCGATCACATGGTTGATCATACTCTAGGTTCCACATGCATGTTTTAGCTGAAGGAAGAATACCTTAAACCTGGGTAGTTGAAACCCGTGGAATGGGTACCATGCAATATGACATCAAAGGGTCTTCATTTGCTCACGAACCTCTCCAATCCTATCACTGCTGCGTTTATGCCCCTGTACACATGCTTGATTCTCTTTTGGAGACATAGCAATCCATAGGTTTTAAGATACTTACTAGTCAGGTACATTCTTAGGAGTTTAATATGCGGTGTTGAGTCCATTTCGTTGAGCAAGGAGTAGATCTTGTCTATTCCATATTTGGCTTAAGGAACTTTATCTGTGCTCATTTCAATCTCTGGTTTTATGCAGCACCCCAACTCACCTTTACCCTTAAGCAAGCATAAGTTGGTTTTCTAAGTTTGAGACCCTGTTCTGTTCTGTAATTCAGTTCCTGTGTAGCCAAGTTTCCATTCCGTGTATTACTGATATCTTATGATGTTTCTTTTTCTGTGTGACTTATTTCAGTTAGAATCATCATACCCTAATCCACTCATTGTGCTGCTAAGGGCCTGATGACATAGATTTCATTGCTGAGTGATATTGTTTGTAAGTAAATACCACAACTTCTTTATCCATTTTTCACTTTCTGCGATGTTGAACTTGTACTGTAAACGGGGTTCTTGTAAACAGAGGCGTCCCAAACTTTGGGGTGGCTGTGTCTTTTTGATTTTAATTTCCCTAAGCTATAGGACCATAAGTGGCAGTGCCCTAGGCTCTGTTGCTTTGTTTTTTAGATGTTTCAGGAAACACCATACACTTCTCCCGAGTGGTTGTTGGCAATTTACATCCCGCCCATCAGCATAACAAGGCTCCCATTTCTCCATGGCCTGTCCTGCCTTTCTGGATTTTACACTTTTTTCAGATGGCCCTTTTGACCGGGGGGAAGTGAGACTTCATTGTAGTGCAGATTTCCTTTGCAAGTTTGCTTGGTTGGCCAAAAAGGGCGTATGCGTTTTTTCCTCAATATATTCAGGAAATAACGCATACGCCCTTTTTGGCCAAGTGCATCATTGTGGACGTTCTGCCTCTTTTCCTATGCTTTCAATGCAATTCCAGTCTACCTCCTGAAATCGGTTTCCTGCAATTCTGCCCCGCTTTCAAGTCCTCTTGGCAGCCTTACTTCAGTCTATTTTTGGACGATAGCTGTCATTTATAACTCTGCAGGTTTGTGAATTACAGTGCCCCTGAGCTCCTTTCTTCAACTCCCTTTTTTGTGAGCTGGCCGAAACACCGCAGGATGGCTTCAGGCCCTAATCTGGTTCCGGCACGGCACGCTGAGCCTTTGGTTAATTCCTCTTCCTGGTGGGAAATGAGAGTTAAATTTGCCCATCCAGACACCTCCAGCTAGCCTCTCATTGGTTCTCGCTATTCCTGTTCATCTTCCGCAGAAATTGCAAACTGGGCCAAACAGGAGGTTAAAGGGACTGACTCTCCAAGTCGGCAGAGTGTTAGTAAAGCGTCTGGAATGTTGCACCCGAGTACCAGGGTACGAAAACTGAGACATATTTGAACACGTCTCCCGATCACATGGTTGATCATACTCTAGGTTCCACATGCATGTTTTAGCTGAAGGAAGAATACCTTAAACGTGGGTATTTGAAACCCGTGGAATGGGTACCATGCAATATGACTTCAAAGGCTCTTCATTTGCTCACCGAACCTCTCCAATCCTATCACTGCTGCGTTTATGCCCGTGTACACATGCTTGATTCTCTTTCGGAGACATAGCAATCCATAGGTTTTAAGATACTTACTAGTCAGGTACATTCTTAGGCGTTTAATATGCGGTGTTGAGTCCATTTCGTTGAGCAAGGAGTAGCTCTTGTCTATTCCATATTTGGCTTAAGGAACTTTATCTGTGCTCATTTCAATCTCTGGTTTTATGCAGCACCCCAACTCACCTTTCCCCTTAAGCAAGCATAAGTTGGTTTTCTAAATTTGAGACCCTGTTCTGTTTTGGAATGCAGTTCCTCTGTAGCCAAGTTTCCATTCCGTGTGTTACTGATATCTTATGATGTTTCTTTTTCTGTGTGACTTATTTCAGTTAGAATCATCATACCTGAATCCACTCATTGTGCTGCTAAGGGCCTGATGACATAGATTTCATTGCTGAGTGATATTGCTTTGTAAGTAAATACCACAACTTCTTTATCCATTTTTCACTTTCTGTGATGTTGAACTTGTACTGTAAACGAGGTTCTTGTAAACAGAGGCGTCCCAAACTTTGGGGTGGCTGTGTCTTTTTGATTTTAATTTCCCTAAGCTATAGGACCATAAGTGGAAGTGCCCTAGGCTCTGTTGCTTTGTTTTTTAGATGTTTCAGGAAACACCATACACTTCTCCCGAGTGTCTGTTGGCAATTTACATCCCGCCCATCAGCATAACAAGGCTCCCAGTTCTCCATGGCCTGTCCTGCCTTTCTGGATTTTACACTTTTTTCAGATGGCCCTTTTGACCTGGGAGAAGTGAGACTTCATTGTAGTGCAGATTTCCTTTGCAAGCTTGCTTGGTTGGCCAAAAAGTGCGTATGCGTTTTTTCCTGAATATATTCAGGAAAAAACGCATACGCCCTTTTTGGCCAAGTGCATCATTGTGGACGTTCTGCCTCTTTTCCTATGCTTTCAATGCAATTCCAGTCTACCTCCTGAAATCGGTTTCCTGCAATTCTGCCCCGCTTTCAAGTCCTCTTGGCAGCCTTACTTCAGTCTATTTTTGGACGATAGCTGTCATTTATATCTCTGCAGGTTTGTGAATTACAGTGCCCCTGAGCTCCTTTCTTCAACTCGCTTTCTTTTGAGCTGGCCGCAACACTGCAGGATGGCTTCAGGCCCTAATCTGGTTCCGGCACTGCACGCTGAGCCTTTGGTTATTTCCTCTTCCTGGTGGGAAATGAGAGTTAAATTTGCCCGTCCAGACACCTCCAGCTAGCCTCTCATTGGTTCTCGCTATTCCTGTTCATCTTCCGCAGAAATTGCAAACTGTGCCAAACAGGAGGTTAAAGGCGCTGACTCTCCAAGTGGGGAGAGTGTTAGTAAAGCGTCTGGAATGTTGCACCCGAGTACCAGGGGAGGAAAACTGAGACATATTTGAACACGTCTCCCGATCACATGGTTGATCATACTCTGGGTTCCACATGCATGTTTTAGCTGAAGGAAGAATACCTAAAACCTGGGTAGTTGAAACCCGTGGAATGGGTACCATGCAATATGACTTCAAAGGGTCTTCATTTGCTCACCGAACCTCTCCAATCCTATCACTGCTGCGTTTATGCCCCTGTACACATGCTTGATTCTCTTTCGGAGACATAGCAATCCATAGGTTTTGAGATACTTACTAGTCAGGTACATTCTTAGGGGTTTAATATGGGGTTTTGAGTCCATTCCGTTGAGCAAGGAGTAGCTCTTGTCTATTCCATATTTGGCTTAAGGAACTTTATCTGTGCTCATTTCAATCTCTGGTTTTATGCAGCACCCCAACTCACCTTTACCCTTAAGCAAGCATAAGTTGGTTTTCTAAATTTGAGACCCTGTTCTGTTCTGTAATTCAGTTCCTGTGTAGCCAAGTTTACATTCCGTGTATTACTGATATCTTATGATGTTTCTTTTTCTGTGTGACTTATTTCAGTTAGAATCATCATACCTGAATCCACTCATTGTGATGCTAAGGGCCTGATGACATAGATTTCATTGCTGAGTGATATTGTTTGTAAGTAAATACCACAACTTCTTTATCCATTTTTCACTTTCTGCGATGTTGAACTTGTACTGTAAACGAGGTTCTTGTAAACAGAGGCGTCCCAAACTTTGGGGTGGCTGTGTCTTTTTGATTTTAATTTCCCTAAGCTATAGGACCATAAGTGGAAGTGCCCTAGGCTCTGTTGCTTTGTTTTTTAGATGTTTCAGGAAACACCATACACTTCTCCCGAGTGTGTGTTGGCAATTTACATCCCGCCCATCAGCATAACAAGGCTCCCAGTTCTCAATGGCCTGTTGCCTTTCTGGATTTTACACTTTTTTCAGATTGCCCTTTTGACCGGGGGGAAGTGAAACTTCATTGTAGTGCAGATTTCCTTTGCAAGCTTGCTTGGTTGGCCAAAAAGGGCGTATGCGTTTTTTCCTGAATATATTCAGGAAAAAACGCATACGCCCTTTTTGGCCAAGTGCATCATTGTGGACGTTCTGCCTCTTTTCCTATGCTTTCAATGCAATTCCAGTCTACCTCCTGAAATCGGTTTCCTGCAATTCTGCCCCGCTTTCAAGTCCTCTTGGCAGCCTTACTTCAGTCTATTTCTGGACGATAGCTGTCATTTATAACTCTGCAGGTTTGTGAATTACAGTGCCCCTGAGCTCCTTTCTTCAACTCGCTTTCTTTTGAGCTGGCCGCAACACTGCAGGATGGCTTCAGGCCCTAATCTGGTTCCGGTACGGCACGCTGAGCCTTTGGTTATTTCCTCTTCCTGGTGGGAAATGAGAGTTAAATTTGCCCGTCCAGACACCTCCAGCTAGCCTCTCATTGGTTCTCGCTATTCCTGTTCATCTTCCGCAGAAATTGCAAACTGTGCCAAACAGGAGGTTAAAGGCGCTGACTCTCCAAGTGGGGAGAGTTTTAGTAAAGCGTCTGGAATGTTGCACCCGAGTACCAGGGGAGGAAAACTGAGACATATTTGAACACGTCTCCCGATCACATGGTTGATCATACTCTGGGTTCCACATGCATGTTTTAGCTGAAGGAAGAATACCTAAAACCTAGGTAGTTGAAACCCGTGGAATGGGTACCATGCAATATGACTTCAAAGGGTCTTCATTTGCTCACCGAACCTCTCCAATCCTATCACTGCTGCGTTTATGCCCCTGTACACATGCTTGATTCTCTTTCGGAGACATAGCAATCCATAGGTTTTAAGATACTTACTAGTCAGGTACATTCTTAGGCGTTTAATATGGGGTGTTGAGTCCATTTCGTTGAGCATGGAGTAGCTCTTGTCTATTCCATATTTGGCTTAAGGAACTTTATCTGTGCTCATTTCAATCTCTGGTTTTATGCACCACCCCAACTCACCTTTACCCTTAAGCAAGCATAAGTTGGTTTTCTAAATTTGAGACCCTGTTCTGTTTTGGAATGCAGTTCCTGTGTAGCCAAGTTTACATTCCGTGTATTAGTGATATCTTATGATGTTTCTTTTTCTGTGTGACTTATTTCAGTTAGAATCATCGTACCTGAATCCACTCATTATGCTGCTACGGGCCTGATGACATAGATTTCATTGCTGAGTGATACTGCATTGTACGTAAGTACCACAAGTTCTTTATCCATTTTTCACTTTCTGCGATGTTGAACTTGTACTGTAAACGAGGTTCTTGTAAACAGAGGCGTCCCAAACTTTGGGGTGGCTGTGTCTTTTTGATTTTAATTTCCCTAAGCTATAGGACCATAAGTGGAAGTGCCCTAGGTTCTGTTGCTTTGTTTTTTAGATGTTTCAGGAAACACCATACACTTCTCCCGAGTGGTTGTTGGCAATTTACATCCCGCCCATCAGCATAACAAGGCTCCCAGTTCTCCATGGCCTGTCCTGCCTTTCTGGATTTTACACTTTTTTCAGATGGCCCTTTTGACCGGGGGGAAGTGAGACTTCATTGTAGTGCAGATTTCCTTTGCAAGCTTGCTTGGTTGGTCAAAAGGGGCGTATGCGTTTTTTCCTGAATATATTCAGGAAAAAACGCATACACCCTTTTTGGCCAAGTGCATCATTGTGGACGTTCTGCCTCTTTTCCTATGCTTTCAATGCAATTCCAGTCTACCTCCTGAAATCGGTTTCCTGCAATTCTGCCCCGCTTTCAAGTCCTCTTGGCGGCCTTACTTCAGTCTATTTTTGGACGATAGCTGTCATTTATAACTCTGCAGGTTTGTGAATTACAGTGCCCCTGAGCTCCTTTCTTCAACTCGCTTTCTTGTGACCTGGCCGCAACACCGCAGGATGGCTTCAGGCCCTAATCTGGGTCTGGCACGGCACGCTGAGCCTTTGGTTAATTCCTCTTCCTGGTGGGAAATGAGAGTTAAATTTGCCCACCCAGACACCTCCAGCTAGTCTCTCATTGGTTCTCGCTATTCCTGTTCATCTTCCACAGAAATTGCAAAATGGGCCAAACAGGAGGTTAAAGGGACTGTCTCTCCAAGTGGGGAGAGTGTTAGTAAAGCGTCTGGAATGTTGCACCCGAGTACCAGGGTACGAAAACTGAGACATATTTGAACACGTCTCCCGATCACATGGTTGATCATACTCTAGGTTCCACATGCATGTTTTATCTGAAGGAAGAATACCTTAAACCTGGGTAGTTGAAACCCGTGGAATGGGTACCATGCAATATGACTTCAAAGGGTCTTCATTTGCTCACCGAACCTCTCCAATCCTATCACTGCTGCGTTTATGCCCCTGTACACATGCTTGATTCTCTTTCGGAGACATAGCAATCCATAGGTTTTAAGATACTTACTAGTCAGGTACATTCTTAGGCGTTTAATATGCGGTGTTGAGTCCATTTCGTTGAGCAAGGAGTAGCTCTTGTCTATTCCATATTTGGCTTAAGGAACTTTATCTGTGCTCATTTCAATCTCTGGTTTTATGCAGCACCCCAACTCACCTTTCCCCTTAAGCAAGCATAAGTTGGTTTTCTAAATTTGAGACCCTGTTCTGTTCTGTAATTCAGTTCCTGTGTAGCCAAGTTTACGTTCCGTGTATTACTGATATCTTATGATGTTTCTTTTTCTGTGTGACTTATTTCAGTTAGAATCATCATACCTGAATCCACTCATTGTGCTGCTAAGGGCCTGATGACATAGATTTCATTGCTGAGTGATATTGCTTTGTAAGTAAATACCACAACTTCTTTATCCATTTTTCACTTTCTGCGATGTTGAACTTGTATTGTAAACGAGGTTTTGTAAACAGAGGCGTCCCAAACATTGGGGTGGCTGTGTCTTTTTGATTTTAATTTCCCTAAGCTATAGGACCATAAGTGGCAGTGCCCTAGGCCCTGTTGCTTTGTTTTTCAGATGTTTCAGGAAACACCATACACTTCTCCCGAGTGGTTGTTGGCAGTTTACATCCCGCCCATCAGCATAACAAGGCTCCCAGTTCTCCATGGCCTGTCCTGCCTTTCTGGATTTTACACTTTTTTCAGATGGCCCTTTTGACCGGGGGTAAGTGAGACTTCATTGTAGTGCAGATTTCCTTTGCAAGCTTGCTTGGTTGGCCAAAAACGGCGTATGCGTTTTTTCCTGAATATATTCAGGAAAAAACGCATACGCACTTTTTGGCCAAGTGCATCATTGTGGACGTTCTGCCTCTTTTCCTATGCTCTCAATGCAATTCCAGTCTACCTCCTGAAATCGGTTTCCTGCAATTCTGCCCCGCTTTCAAGTCCTCTTGGCAGCCTTACTTCAGTATATTTTTGGACGATAGCTGTCATTTATAACTCTGCAGGTTTGTGAATTACAGTGCCCCTGAGCTCCTTTCTTCAACTCGCTTTCTTGTGACCTGGCCGCAACACCGCAGGATGGCTTCAGGCCCTAATCTGGTTCTGGCATGGTACGCTGAGCCTTTGGTTATTTCCTCCTCCTGGTAGGAAATGAGAGTTAAATTTGCCCGTCTAGACACCTCCAGCTAGCCTCTCATTGGTTCTCGCTATTCCTGTTCATCTTCCGCAGAAATTGCAAACTGTGCCAAACAGGAGGTTAAAGGGACTGACTCTCCAAGTCGGGAGAGTGTTAGTAAAGCGTCTGGAATGTTGCACCCGAGTACCAGGGTATGAAAACTGAGACATATTTGAACACATCTCCCGTTCACATGGTTGATCATACTTGGGTTCCACATGCATGTTTTAGCTGAAGGAAGAATACCTTAAACCAGGGTAGTTGAAACCCGTGGAATGGGTACCATGCAATATGACTTCAAAGGGTCTTCATTTGCTCACCGAACCTCTCCAATCCTATCACTGCTGCGTTTATGCCCCTGTACACATGCTTGATTCTCTTTCGGAGACATAGCAATCCATAGGTTTTAAGATACTTACAAGTCAGGTACATTCTTAGGCGTTTAATATGCGTTGTTGAGTCCATTTCCTTGAGCAAGGAGTAGCTCTTGTCTATTCCATATTTGGCTTAAGGAACTTTATCTGTGCTCATTTCAATCTCTGGTTTTATGCAGCACCCCAACTCACCTTTACCCTTAAGCAAGCATAAGTTGGTTTTCTAAATTTGAGACCCTGTTCTGTTCTGTAATTCAGTTCCTGTGTAGCCAAGTTTCCATTCCGTGTATTACTGATATCTTATGATGTTTCTTTTTCTGTGTGACTTACTTCAGTTAGAATCATCATACCTGAATCCACTCATTGTGCTGCTAAGGGCCTGATGACTCAGATTTCATTGCTGAGTGATATTGCTTTGTAAGTAAATACCACAACTTCTTTATCCATTTTTCACTTTCTGCGATGTTGAACTTGTACTGTAAACGAGGTTCTTGTCAACAGAGCCGTTCCAAACTTTGGGGTGGCTGTGTCTTTTTGATTTTAATTTCCCTAAGCTATAGGACCATAAGTGGAAGTGCCCTAGGCTCTGTTGCTTTGTTTTTTAGATGTTTCAGGAAACACCATACACTTCTCCCAAGTGTCTGTTGGCAATTTACATCCCGCCCATCAGCATAACAAGGCTCCCAGTTCTCCATGGCCTGTCCTGCCTTTCTGGATTTTACACTTTTTTCAGATGGCCCTTTTGACCGGGGGGAAGTGAGACTTCATTGTAGTGCAGATTTCCTTTGCAAGCTTGCTTGGTTGGCCAAAAAGGGCGTATGCGTTTTTTCCTGAATATATTCAGGAAAAAACGCATACGCCCTTTTTGGCCAAGTGCATCATTGTGGACGTTCTGCCTCTTTTCCTATGCTTTCAATGCAATTCCAGTCTACCTCCTGAAATCGGTTTCCTGCAATTCTGCCCCGCTTTCAAGTCCTCTTGGCAGCCTTACTTCAGTCTATTTTTGGACGATAGCTGTCATTTATAACTCTGCAGGTTTGTGAATTACAGTGCCCCTGAGCTCCTTTCTTCAACTTGCTTTCTTGTGACCTGGCCGCAACACCGCAGGATGGCTTCAGGCCCTAATCTGGTTCCGGCACGGCACGCTGAGCCTTTGGTTAATTCCTCTTCCTGGTGGGAAATGAGAGTTAAAATTGCCCGTCCAGACACCTCCATCTAGCCTCTCATTGGTTCTCGCTATTCCTGTTCATCTTCCGCAGAAATTGCAAACTGTGCCAAACAGGAGGTTAAAGGGACTGACTCTCCAAGTTGGGAGAGTGTAAGTAAAGCGTCTGGAATGTTGCACCCGAGTACCAGGGTACGAAAACTGAGACATACTTGAACACATCTCCCGTTCACATGGTTGATCATACTTGGGTTCCACATGCATGTTTTAGCTGAAGGAAGAATACCTTAAACCTGGAGAGTTAAGACCCGTGTAATGGGTACCATGCAATATGACTTCAAAGGGTCTTCATTCGCTCACCGAACCTCTCCTAACTATCACTGCTGCGTTTATGCCCCTGTACACATGCTTGATTCTCTTTCGGAGACATAGCAATCCATAGGTTTTAAGATACTTACTAGTCAGGTACATTCTTAGGCGTTTAATATGCGGTGTTGAGTCCATTTCGTTGAGCAAGGAGTAGCTCTTCTCTATTCCATATTTGGCTTAAGGAACTTTATCTGTGCTCATTTCAATCTCTGGTTTTATGCAGCACCCCAACTCACCTTTCCCCTTAAGCAAGCATAAGTTGGTTTTCTAAATTTGAGACCCTGTTCTGTTTTGGAATGCAGTTCCTGTGTAGCCAAGTTTACATTCCGTGTATTAGTGATATCTTATGATGTTCCTTTTTCTGTGTGACTTATTTCAGTTAGAATCATCGTACCTGAATCCACTCATTATGCTGCTACGGGCCTGATGACATAGATTTCATTGCTGAGTGATACTGTATTGTACGTAAGTACCACAAGTTCTTTATCCATTTTTCACTTTCTGTGATATTGAACTTGTACGGTAAATGAGGTTCTTGTAAACAGAGGCGTCCCAAACTTTGGGGTGGCTGTGTCTTTTTGATTTTAATTTCCCTAAGCTATAGGACCATAAGTGGAAGTGCCCTACGCTCTGTTGCTTTGTTTTTTAGATGTTTCAGGAAACACCATACACTTCTCCTGAGTGTCTGTTGGCAATTTACATCCCGCCCATCAGCATAACAAGGCTCCCAGTTCTCCATGGCCTGTCCTGCCTTTCTGGATTTTACACTTTTTTCAGATGGCCTTTTTGACCTGGGAGAAGTGAGACTTCATTGTAGTGCAGATTTCCTTTGCAAGTTTGCTTGGTTGGCCAAAAAGGGCGTATGCGTTTTTTCCTGAATATATTCAGGAAAAAACGCATACGCCCTTTTTGGCCAAGTGCATCATTGTGGACGTTCTGCCTCTTTTCCTATGCTTTCAATGCAATTCCAGTCTACCTCCTGAAATCGGTTTCCTGCAATTCTGCCCCGCTTTCAAGTCCTCTTGGCAGCCTTACTTCAGTCTATTTTTGGACGATAGCTGTCATTTATAACTCTGCAGGTTTGTGAATTACAGTGCCCCTGAGCTCCTTTCTTCAACTCGCTTTCTTGTGACCTGGCCGCAACACCGCAGGATGGCTTCAGGCCCTAATCTGGGTCTGGCACGGCACGCTGAGCCTTTGGTTAATTCCTCTTCCTGGTGGGAAATGAGAGTTAAATTTGCCCGTCCAGACACCTCCAGCTAGTCTCTCATTGGTTCTCGCTATTCCTGTTCATCTTCCACAGAAATTGCAAAATGGGCCAAACAGGAGGTTAAAGGGACTGACTCTCCAAGTGGGGAGAGTGTTAGTAAAGCGTCTGGAATGTTGCACCCGAGTACCAGGGTACGAAAACTGAGACATATTTGAACACGTCTCCCGATCACATGGTTGATCATACTCTAGGTTCCACATGCATGTTTTATCTGAAGGAAGAATACCTTAAACCTGGGTAGTTGAAACCCGTGGAATGGGTACCATGCAATATGACTTCAAAGGGTCTTCATTTGCTCACCGAACCTCTCCAATCCTATCACTGCTGCGTTTATGCCCCTGTACACATGCTTGATTCTCTTTCGGAGACATAGCAATCCATAGGTTTTAAGATACTTACTAGTCAGGTACATTCTTAGGCGTTTAATATGCGGTGTTGAGTCCATTTCGTTGAGCAAGGAGTAGCTCTTGTCTATTCCATATTTGACTTAAGGAACTTTATCTGTGCTCATTTCAATCTCTGGTTTTATGCAGCACCCCAACTCACCTTTCCCCTTAAGCAAGCATAAGTTGGTTTTCTAAATTTGAGACCCTGTTCTGTTCTGTAATTCAGTTCCTGTGTAGCCAAGTTTACGTTCCGTGTATTACAGATATCTTATGATGTTTCTTTTTCTGTGTGACTTATTTCAGTTAGAATCATCATACCTGAATCCACTCATTGTGCTGCTAAGGGCCTGATGACATAGATTTCATTGCTGAGTGATATTGCTTTGTAAGTAAATACCACAACTTCTTTATCCATTTTTCACTTTCTGCGATGTTGAACTTGTATTGTAAACGAGGTTCTTGTAAACAGAGGCGTCCCAAACTTTGGGGTGGCTGTGTCTTTTTGATTTTAATTTCCCTAAGCTATAGGACTATAAGTGGAACTGCCCTAGGCTCTGTTGCTTTGTTTTTTAGATGTTTCAGGAAAAACCATACACTTCTCCCCAGTGTCTGTTGGCAATTTACATCCCGCCCATCAGCATAACAAGGCTCCCAGTTCTCCATGGCCTGTCCTGCCTTTCTGGATTTTACACTTTTTTCAGATGGCCCTTTTGACCTGGGAGAAGTGAGACTTCATTGTAGTGCAGATTTCCTTTGCAAGCTTGCTTGGTTGGCCAAAAAGGGCGTATGCGTTTTTTCCTGAATATATTCAGGAAAAAACGCATACGCCCTTTTTGGCCAAGTGCATCATTGTGGACGTTCTGCCTCTTTTCCTATGCTTTCAATGCAATTTCAGTCTACCTCCTGAAATCGGTTTCCTGCAATTCTGCCCCGCTTTCAAGTCCTCTTGGCAGCCTTACTTCAGTCTATTTTTGGACGATAGCTGTCATTTATAACTCTGCAGGTTTGTGAATTACAGTGCCCCTGAGCTCCTTGCTTCAACTCGCTTTCTTGTGACCTGGCCGCAACACCGCAGGATGGCTTCAGGCCCTAATCTGGTTCTGGCACGGCACGCTGAGCCTTTGGTTATTTCCTCCTCCTGGTGGGAAATGAGAGTTAAATTTGCCCGTCTAGACACCTCCAGCTAGCCTCTCATTGGTTCTCGCTATTCCTGTTCATCTTCCGCAGAAATTGCAAACTGTGCCAAACAGGAGGTTAAAGGCGTGACTCTCCAAGTGGGGAGAGTGTTAGTAAAGTGTCTGGAATGTTGCACCCGAGTACCAGGGGAGGAAAACTGAGACATATTTGAACACGTCTCCTGATCACATGGTTGATCATACTCTGGGTTCCACATGCATGTTTTAGCTGAAGGAAGAATACCTAAAACCTGGGTAGTTGAAACCCGTGGAATGGGTACCATGCAATATGACTTCAAAGGGTCTTCATTTGCTCACCGAACCTCTCCAATCCTATCACTGCTGCGTTTATGCCCCTGTACACATGCTTGATTCTCTTTCGGAGACATAGCAATCCATAGGTTTTAAGATACTTACTAGTCAGGTACATTCTTAGGCGTTTAATATGCGGTGTTGAGTCCATTTCGTTGAGCAAGGAGTAGCTCTTGGCTATTCCATATTTGGCTTAAGGAACTTTATCTGTGCTCATTTCAATCTCTGGTTTTATGCAGCACCCCAACTCACCTTTACCCTTAAGCAAGCATAAGTTGGTTTTCTAAATTTGAGACCCTGTTCTGTTCTGTAATTCAGTTCCTGTGTAGCCAAGTTTCCATTCCGTGTATTACTGATATCTTATGATGTTTCTTTTTCTGTGTGACTTATTTCAGTTAGAATCATCATACCTGAATCCACTCATTGTGCTGCTAAGGGCCTGATGACACAGATTTCATTGCTGAGTGATATTGCTTTGTAAGTGAATACCACAACTTCTTTATCCATTTTTCACTTTCTGCGATGTTGAACTTGTACTGTAAACGAGGTTCTTGTAAACAGAGCCGTTCCAAACTTTGGGGTGGCTGTGTCTTTTTGATTTTAATTTCCCTAAGCTATAGGACCATAAGTGGAAGTGCCCTAGGTTCTGTTGCTTTGTTTTTTAGATGTTTCAGGAAACACCATACACTTCTCCCGAGTGTCTGTTGGCAATTTACATCCCGCCCATCAGCATAACAAGGCTCCCAGTTCTCCATGGGCTGTCCTGCCTTTCTGGATGTTACACTTTTTTCAGATGGCCCTTTTGACCAGGGGGAAGTGAGACTTCATTGTAGTGCAGATTTCCTTTGCAAGCTTGCTTGGTTGGCCAAAAAGGGCGTATGCGTTTTTTCCTGAATATATTCAGGAAAAAACGCATACGCCCTTTTTGGCCAAGTGCATCATTGTGGACGTTCTGCCTCTTTTCCTATGCTTTCAATGCAATTCCAGTCTACCTCCTGAAATCGGTTTCCTGCAATTCTGCCCCGCTTTCAAGTCCTCTTGGCAGCCTTACTTCAGTCTATTTTTGGACGATAGCTGTCATTTATAACTCTGCAGGTTTGTGAATTACAGTGCCCCTGAGCTCCTTTCTTCAACTCGCTTTCTTTTGAGCTGGCCGCAACACCGCAGGATGGCTTCAGGCCCTAATCTGGTTCCGGTATGGCACACTGAGCCTTTGGTTATTTCCTCTTCCTGGTGGGAAATGAGAGTTAAATTTGCCCGTCCAGACACCTCCAGCTAGCCTCTCATTTGTTCTTGCTATTCCTGTTCATCTTCCGCAGAAATTGCAAACTGTGCCAAACAGGAGGTTAAAGGCGCTGACTCTCCAAGTGGGGAGAGTGTTAGTAAAGCGTCTGGAATGTTGCACCCGAGTACCAGGGGAGGAAATCTGAGACATATTTGAACACGTCTCCCGATCACATGGTTGATCATACTCTGGGTTCCACATGCATGTTTTAGTTGAAGGAAGAATACCTAAAACCTGGGTAGTTGAAACCCGTGGAATGGGTACCATGCAATGTGACTTCAAAGGGTCTTCATTTGCTCACCGAACCTCTCCAATCCTATCACTGCTGCGTTTATGCCCCTGTACACATGCTTGATTCTCTTTCGGAGACATAGCAATCCATAGGTTTTAAGATACTTACTAGTCAGGTACATTCTTAGGTGTTTAATATGCGGTGTTGAGTCCATTTCGTTGAGCAAGGAGTAGCTCTTGTCTATTCCATATTTGACTTAAGGAACTTTATCTGTGCTCATTTCAATCTCTGGTTTTATGCAGCACCCCAACTCACCTTTACCCTTAAGTAAGCATAAGTTGATTTTCTAATTTGAGACCCTGTTCTGTTCTGTAATTGTGTTCCTGTGTAGCCAAGTTTCCATTCCGTGTATTACTGATATCTTATGATGTTTCTTTTTCTGTGTGACTTATTTCAGTTAGAATCATCATACCTGAATCCACTCATTGTGCTGCTAAGGGCCTGATGACACAGATTTCATTGCTGAGTGATATTGCTTTGTAAGTGAATACCACAACTTCTTTATCCATTTTTCACTTTCTGCGATGTTGAACTTGTACTGTAAACGAGGTTCTTGTAAACAGAGCCGTTCCAAACTTTGGGGTGGCTGTGTCTTTTTGATTTTAATTTCCCTAAGCTATAGGACCATAAGTGGAAGTGCCCTAGGTTCTGTTGCTTTGTTTTTTAGATGTTTCAGGAAACACCATACACTTCTCCCGAGTGTCTGTTGGCAATTTACATCCCGCCCATCAGCATAACAAGGCTCCCAGTTCTCCATGGGCTGTCCTGCCTTTCTGGATGTTACACTTTTTTCAGATGGCCCTTTTGACCAGGGGGAAGTGAGACTTCATTGTAGTGCAGATTTCCTTTGCAAGCTTGCTTGGTTGGCCAAAAAGGGCGTATGCGTTTTTTCCTGAATATATTCAGGAAAAAACGCATACGCCCTTTTTGGCCAAGTGCATCATTGTGGACGTTCTGCTTCTTTTCCTATGCTTGAAATGCAATTCAAGTCTACCTCCTGAAATCGGTTTCCTGCAATTCTGCCCCGCTTTCAAGTCCTCTTGGCAGCCTTACTTCAGTCTATTTTTGGACGATAGCTGTCATTTATAACTCTGCAGGTTTGTGAATTACAGTGCCCCTGAGCTCCTTTCTTCAACTCGCTTTCTTTTGAGCTGGCCGCAACACCGCAGGATGGCTTCAGGCCCTAATCTGGTTCCGGTATGGCACACTGAGCCTTTGGTTATTTCCTCTTCCTGGTGGGAAATGAGAGTTAAATTTGCCCGTCCAGACACCTCCAGCTAGCCTCTCATTTGTTCTTGCTATTCCTGTTCATCTTCCGCAGAAATTGCAAACTGTGCCAAACAGGAGGTTAAAGGCACTGACTCTCCAAGTGGGGAGAGTGTTAGTAAAGCGTCTGGAATGTTGCACCCGAGTACCAGGGGAGGAAATCTTAGACATATTTGAACACGTCTCCCGATCACATGGTTGATCATACTCTGGGTTCCACATGCATGTTTTAGTTGAAGGAAGAATACCTAAAACCTGGGTAGTTGAAACCCGTGGAATGGGTACCATGCAATGTGACTTCAAAGGGTCTTCATTTGCTCACCGAACCTCTCCAATCCTATCACTGCTGCGTTTATGCCCCTGTACACATGCTTGATTCTCTTTCGGAGACATAGCAATCCATAGGTTTTAAGATACTTACTAGTCAGGTACATTCTTAGGTGTTTAATATGCGGTGTTGAGTCCATTTCGTTGAGCAAGGAGTAGCTCTTGTCTATTCCATATTTGACTTAAGGAACTTTATCTGTGCTCATTTCAATCTCTGGTTTTATGCAGCACCCCAACTCACCTTTACCCTTAAGTAAGCATAAGTTGATTTTCTAATTTGAGACCCTGTTCTGTTCTGTAATTGTGTTCCTGTGTAGCCAAGTTTCCATTCCGTGTATTACTGATATCTTATGATGTTTCTTTTTCTGTGTGACTTATTTCAGTTAGAATCATCATACCTGAATCCACTCATTGTGCTACTAAGGGCCTGATGACACAGATTTCATTGCTGAGTGATATTGCTTTGTTAGTAAATACCACAACTTCTTTATCCATTTTTCACTTTCTGCGATGTTGAACTTGTACTGTAAACGAGGTTCTTGTAAACAGAGCCGTTCCAAACTTTGGGGTGGCTGTGTCTTTTTGATTTTAATTTCCCTAAGCTATAGGACCATAAGTGGAAGTGCCCTAGGTTCTGTTGCTTTGTTTTTTAGATGTTTCAGGAAACACCATACACTTCTCCCGAGTGTCTGTTGGCAGTTTACATCCCGCCCATCAGCATAACAAGGCTCCCAGTTCTCCATGGCCTGTCTTGCATTTCTGGATGTTACACTTTTTGCAGATGGCCCTTTTGACCGGGGGGAAGTGAGACTTCATTGTAGTGCAGATTTCCTTTGCAAGCTTGCTTGGTTGGCCAAAAAGGGCATATGCGTTTTTTCCTGAATATATTCAGGAAAAAACGCATATGCCCTTTTTGGCCAAGTGCATCATTGTGGACGTTCTGCCTCTTTTCCTATGCTTTCAATGCAATTCCAGTCTACCTCCTGAAATCGGTTTCCTGCAATTCTGCCCCGCTTTCAAGTCCTCTTGGCAGCCTTACTTCAGTCTATTTTTGGACGATAGCTGTCATTTATAACTCTGCAAGTTTGTGAATTACAGTGCCCCTGAGCTCCTTTCTTCAACTCGCTTTCTTTTGAGCTGGCCGCAACACCGCAGGATGGCTTCAGGCCCTAATCTGGTTCCGGTACGGCACGCTGAGCCTTTGGTTATTTCCTCTTCCTGGTGGGAAATGAGAGTTAAATTTGCCCGTCCAGACACCTCCAGCTAGCCTCTCATTGGTTCTCGCTATTCCTGTTCATCTTCCGCAGAAATTGCAAACTGTGCCAAACAGGAGGTTAAAGGCGCTGACTCTCCAAGTGGGGAGAGTGTTAGTAAAGCGTCTGGAATGTTGCACCCGAGTACCAGGGGAGGAGAACTGAGACATATTTGAACACGTCTCCCGATCACATGGTTGATCATACTCTGGGTTCCACATGCATGTTTTAGCTGAAGGAAGAATACCTAAAACCTGGGTAGTTGAAACCCGTGGAATGGGTACCATGCAATATGACTTCAAAGGGTCTTCATTTGCTCACCGAACCTCTCCAATCCTATCACTGCTGCGTTTATGCCCCTGTACACATGCTTGATTCTCTTTCGGAGACATAGCAATCCATAGGTTTTAAGATACTTACTAGTCAGGTACATTCTTAGGCGTTTAATATGCGGTGTTGAGTCCATTTCGTTGAGCAAGGAGTAGCTCTTGTCTATTCCATATTTGGCTTAAGGAACTTTATCTGTGCTCATTTCAATCTCTGGTTTTATGCAGCAACCCAACTCACCTTTCCCCTTAAGCAAGCATAAGTTGGTTTTCTAAATTTGAGAACCTGTTCTGTTTTGTAATTCAGTTGCTGTGTAGCCAAGTTTACATTCCGTGTATTAGTGATATCTTATGATGTTTCTTTTTCTGTGTGACTTATTTCAGTTAGAATCATCGTACCTGAATCCACTCATTATGCTGCTACGGGACTGATGACATAGATTTCATTGCTGAGTGATACGGCATTGTTCGTAAGTACCACAAGTTCTTTATCCATTTTTCACTTTCTGTGATATTGAACTTGTACGGTAAACGAGGTTCTTGTAAACAGAGGCGTCCCAAACATTGGGGTGGCTGTGTCTTTTTGATTTTAATTTCCCTAAGCTATAGGACCATAAGCGGAAGTGCCCTAGGCTCTGTTGCTTTGTTTTTTAGATGTTTCAGGAAACACCATACACTTCTCCCGAGTGGTTGTTGGCAATTTACATCCCGCCCATCAGCATAACAAGGCTCCCAGTTCTCCATGGCCTGTCCTGCCTTTCTGGATTTTACACTTTTTTCAGATGGCCCTTTTGACCGCGGGGAAGTGAGACTTCATTGTAGTGCAGATTTCATTTGCAAGTTTGCTTGGTTGGCCAAAAAGGGCGTATGCGTTTTTTCCTGAATATATTCAGGAAAAAACGCATACGCCCTTTTTGGCCAAGTGCATCATTGTGGATGTCCTGCCTCTTTTCCTATGCTTTCAATGCAATTCCAGTCTACCTCCTGAAATCGGTTTCCTGCAATTCTGCCCCGCTTTCAAGTCCTCTTGGCAGCCTTACTTCAGTATATTTTTGGACGATAGCTGTCATTTATAACTCTGCAGGTTTGTGAATTACAGTGCCCCTGAGCTCCTTTCTTCAACTCGCTTTCTTGTGACCTGGCCGCAACACCGCAGGATGTCTTCAGGCCCTAATCTGGTTCTGGCACGGCACGCTGAGCCTTTGGTTAATTCCTCTTCCTGGTGGGAAATGAGAGTTAAATTTGCCCGTCCAGACACCTCCAGCTAGCCTCTCATTGGTTCTCGCTATTCCTGTTCATCTTCCGCAGAAATTGCAAACTGGGCCAAACAGGAGGTTAAAGGCGCTGACTCTCCAAGTGGGGAGAGTGTTAGTAAAGCGTCTGGAATGTTGCACCCGAGTACAAGGGGAGGAAAACTGAGACATATTTGAACACGTCTCCTGATCACATGGTTGATCATACTTGGGTTCCACATGCATGTTTTAGCTGAAGGAAGAATACCTTAAACCTGGAGAGTTGAGACCCGTGGAATGGGTACCATGCAATATGACTTCAAAGGGTCTTCATTGGCTCACCGAACCTCTCCAATCCTATCACTGCTGCGTTTATGCCCCTGTACACACGCTTGATTCTCTTTTGGAGACATAGCAATCCATAGGTTTCAAGATACTTACTAGTCAGGTACATACTTAGGCGTTTAAAATGGGGTGTTGAGTCCATTTCGTTGAGCAAGGAGTAGCTCTTGTCTATTCCATATTTGGCTTAAGGAAATTTATCTGTGCTCATTTCAATCTCTGGTTTTATGCAGCACCCCAACTCACCTTTCCCCTTAAGCAAGCATAAGTTGGTTTTCTAAATTTGAGACCCTGTTCTGTTCTGTAATTCAGTTCCTGTGTAGCCAAGTTTACATTCCGTGTATTACTGATATCTTATGATGTTTCGTTTTCTGTGTGACTTATTTCAGTTAGAATCATCATACCTGAATCCACTCATTGTGCTGCTAAGGGTCTGATGACACAGATTTCATTGCTGAGTGATATTGCTTTGTAAGTAAATACCACAACTTCTTTATCCATTTTTCACTTTCTGCGATGTTGAACTTGTACTGTAAATGAGGTTCTTGTAAACAGAGCCGTTCCAAACTTTGGGGTGGCTGTGTCTTTTTGATTTTAATTTCCCTAAGCTATAGGACCATAAGTGGAAGTGCCCTAGGTTCTGTTGCTTTGTTTTTTAGATGTTTCAGGAAACACCATACACTTCTCCCGAGTGGTTGTTGGCAATTTACATCCCGCCCATCAGCATAACAAGGCTCCCAGTTCTCCATGGCCTGTCCTGCCTTTCTGGATTTTACACTTTTTGCAGATGGCCCTTTTGACCGCGGGGAAGTGAGACTTCATTGTAGTGCAGATTTCCTTTGCAAGCTTGCTTGGTTGGCCAAAAAGGGCGTATGCGTTTTTTCCTGAATATATTCAGGAAAAAATGCATACGCCCTTTTTGGCCAAGTGCATCATTGTGGACGTTCTGCCTCTTTTCCTATGCTTTCAATGCAATTCCAGTCTACCTCCTGAAATCGGTTTCCTGCAATTCTGCCCCGCTTTCAAGTCCTCTTGGCAGCCTTACTTCAGTCTATTTTTGGACGATAGCTGTCATTTATAACTCTGCAGGTTTGTGAATTACAGTGCCCCTGAGCTCCTTTCTTCAACTCGCTTTCTTGTGACCTGACCGCAACACCGCAGGATGGCTTCAGGCCCTAATCTGGTTCTGGCATGGCACGCTGAGCCTTTGATTAATTCCTCTTCCTGGTGGGAAATGAGAGTTAAATTTGCCCGTCCAGACACCTCCAGCTAGTCTCCATTGGTTCTCGCTATTCCTGTTCATCTTCCGCAGAAATTGCAAACTGGGCCAAACAGGAGGTTAAAGGGACTGACTCTCCAAGTGGGGAGAGTGTTAGTAAAGCATCTGGAATGTTGCACCCGAGTACCAGGGGTGGAAAACTGAGACATATTTGAACACGTCTCCCGTTCACATGGTTGATCATACTCTGGGTTCCACATGCATGTTTTAGCTGAAGGAAGAATACCTTAAACATGGAGAGTTGAGACCCGTGTAATGGGTACCATGCAATATGACTTCAAAGGGTCTTCATTTGCTCACCGAACCTCTCCAATCCTATCACTGCTGCGTCTATGCCCCTGTACACATGCTTGATTCTGTTTCGGAGACATAGCAATCCACAGGTTTTAAGATACTTACTAGTCAGGTACATTCTTAGGCGTTTAATATGCGGTGTTGAGTCCATTTCGTTGAGCAAGGAGTAGCTCTTGTCTATTCCATATTTGGCTTAAGGAACTTTATCTGTGCTCATTTCAATCTCTGGTTTTATGCAGCACCCCAACTCACCTTTACCCTTAAGCAAGCATAAGTTGGTTTTCTAAATTTGAGACCCTGTTCTGTTCTGTAATTCAGTTCCTGTGTAGCCAAGTTTCCATTCCGTGTATTACTGATATCTTATGATGTTTCTTTTTCTGTGTGACTTATTTCAGTTAGAATCATCATACCTGAATCCACTCATTGTGCTGCTAAGGGCCTGATGACACAGATTTAATTGCTGAGTGATATTGCTTTGTAAGTAAATACCACAACTTCTTTATCCATTTTTCACTTTCTGCGATGTTGAACTTGTACTGTAAACGAGGTTCTTGTAAACAGAGCCGTTCCAAACTTTGGGGTGGCTGTGTCTTTTTGATTTTAATTTCCCTAAGCTATAGGACCATAAGTGGAAGTGCCCTAGGTTCTGTTGCTTTGTTTTTTAGATGTTTCAGGAAACACCATACACTTCTCCCGAGTGGTTGTTGGCAATTTACATCCCGCCCATCAGCATAACAAGGCTCCCAGTTCTCCATGGCCTGTCCTGCCTTTCTGGATTTTACACTTTTTTCAGATGGCACTTTTCACTGGCGGGAAGTGAGGCTTCATTGTAGTGCAGATTTCCTTTGCAAGCTTGCTTGGTTGGCCAAAAAGGGCGTATGCGTTTTTTCCTGAATATATTCAGGAAAAAACGCATACGCCCTTTTTGGCCAAGTGCATCATTGTGGACGTTCTGCCTCTTTTCCTATGCTTTCAATGCAATTCCAGTCTACCTCCTGAAATCGGTTTCCTGCAATTCTGCCCCGCTTTCAAGTCCTCTTGGCAGCCTTACTTCAGTCTATTTTTGGACGATAGCTGTCATTTATAACTCTGCAGGTTTGTGAATTACAGTGCCCCTGAGCTCCTTTCTTCAACTCGCTTTCTTGTGACCTGGCCGCAACACCGCAGGATGGCTTCAGGCCCTAATCTGGTTCTGGCATGGTACGCTGAGCCTTTGGTTATTTCCTCCTCCTGGTAGGAAATGAGAGTTAAATTTGCCCGTCTAGACACCTCCAGCTAGCCTCTCATTGGTTCTCGCTATTCCTGTTCATCTTCCGCAGAAATTGCAAACTGTGCCAAACAGGAGGTTAAAGGGACTGACTCTCCAAGTCGGGAGAGTGTTAGTAAAGCGTCTGGAATGTTGCACCCGAGTACCAGGGTATGAAAACTGAGACATATTTGAACACATCTCCCGTTCACATGGTTGATCATACTTGGGTTCCACATGCATGTTTTAGCTGAAGGAAGAATACCTTAAACCAGGGTAGTTGAAACCCGTGGAATGGGTACCATGCAATATGACTTCAAAGGGTCTTCATTTGCTCACCGAACCTCTCCAATCCTATCACTGCTGCGTTTATGCCCCTGTACACATGCTTGATTCTCTTTCGGAGACATAGCAATCCATAGGTTTTAAGATACTTACAAGTCAGGTACATTCTTAGGCGTTTAATATGCGTTGTTGAGTCCATTTCCTTGAGCAAGGAGTAGCTCTTGTCTATTCCATATTTGGCTTAAGGAACTTTATCTGTGCTCATTTCAATCTCTGGTTTTATGCAGCACCCCAACTCACCTTTACCCTTAAGCAAGCATAAGTTGGTTTTCTAAATTTGAGACCCTGTTCTGTTCTGTAATTCAGTTCCTGTGTAGCCAAGTTTCCATTCCGTGTATTACTGATATCTTATGATGTTTCTTTTTCTGTGTGACTTACTTCAGTTAGAATCATCATACCTGAATCCACTCATTGTGCTGCTAAGGGCCTGATGACTCAGATTTCATTGCTGAGTGATATTGCTTTGTAAGTAAATACCACAACTTCTTTATCCATTTTTCACTTTCTGCGATGTTGAACTTGTACTGTAAACGAGGTTCTTGTCAACAGAGCCGTTCCAAACTTTGGGGTGGCTGTGTCTTTTTGATTTTAATTTCCCTAAGCTATAGGACCATAAGTGGAAGTGCCCTAGGCTCTGTTGCTTTGTTTTTTAGATGTTTCAGGAAACACCATACACTTCTCCCAAGTGTCTGTTGGCAATTTACATCCCGCCCATCAGCATAACAAGGCTCCCAGTTCTCCATGGCCTGTCCTGCCTTTCTGGATTTTACACTTTTTTCAGATGGCCCTTTTGACCGGGGGGAAGTGAGACTTCATTGTAGTGCAGATTTCCTTTGCAAGCTTGCTTGGTTGGCCAAAAAGGGCGTATGCGTTTTTTCCTGAATATATTCAGGAAAAAACGCATACGCCCTTTTTGGCCAAGTGCATCATTGTGGACGTTCTGCCTCTTTTCCTATGCTTTCAATGCAATTCCAGTCTACCTCCTGAAATCGGTTTCCTGCAATTCTGCCCCGCTTTCAAGTCCTCTTGGCAGCCTTACTTCAGTCTATTTTTGGACGATAGCTGTCATTTATAACTCTGCAGGTTTGTGAATTACAGTGCCCCTGAGCTCCTTTCTTCAACTTGCTTTCTTGTGACCTGGCCGCAACACCGCAGGATGGCTTCAGGCCCTAATCTGGTTCCGGCACGGCACGCTGAGCCTTTGGTTAATTCCTCTTCCTGGTGGGAAATGAGAGTTAAAATTGCCCGTCCAGACACCTCCATCTAGCCTCTCATTGGTTCTCGCTATTCCTGTTCATCTTCCGCAGAAATTGCAAACTGTGCCAAACAGGAGGTTAAAGGGACTGACTCTCCAAGTTGGGAGAGTGTAAGTAAAGCGTCTGGAATGTTGCACCCGAGTACCAGGGTACGAAAACTGAGACATACTTGAACACATCTCCCGTTCACATGGTTGATCATACTTGGGTTCCACATGCATGTTTTAGCTGAAGGAAGAATACCTTAAACCTGGAGAGTTAAGACCCGTGTAATGGGTACCATGCAATATGACTTCAAAGGGTCTTCATTCGCTCACCGAACCTCTCCTAACTATCACTGCTGCGTTTATGCCCCTGTACACATGCTTGATTCTCTTTCGGAGACATAGCAATCCATAGGTTTTAAGATACTTACTAGTCAGGTACATTCTTAGGCGTTTAATATGCGGTGTTGAGTCCATTTCGTTGAGCAAGGAGTAGCTCTTCTCTATTCCATATTTGGCTTAAGGAACTTTATCTGTGCTCATTTCAATCTCTGGTTTTATGCAGCACCCCAACTCACCTTTCCCCTTAAGCAAGCATAAGTTGGTTTTCTAAATTTGAGACCCTGTTCTGTTTTGGAATGCAGTTCCTGTGTAGCCAAGTTTACATTCCGTGTATTAGTGATATCTTATGATGTTCCTTTTTCTGTGTGACTTATTTCAGTTAGAATCATCGTACCTGAATCCACTCATTATGCTGCTACGGGCCTGATGACATAGATTTCATTGCTGAGTGATACTGTATTGTACGTAAGTACCACAAGTTCTTTATCCATTTTTCACTTTCTGTGATATTGAACTTGTACGGTAAATGAGGTTCTTGTAAACAGAGGCGTCCCAAACTTTGGGGTGGCTGTGTCTTTTTGATTTTAATTTCCCTAAGCTATAGGACCATAAGTGGAAGTGCCCTACGCTCTGTTGCTTTGTTTTTTAGATGTTTCAGGAAACACCATACACTTCTCCTGAGTGTCTGTTGGCAATTTACATCCCGCCCATCAGCATAACAAGGCTCCCAGTTCTCCATGGCCTGTCCTGCCTTTCTGGATTTTACACTTTTTTCAGATGGCCTTTTTGACCTGGGAGAAGTGAGACTTCATTGTAGTGCAGATTTCCTTTGCAAGTTTGCTTGGTTGGCCAAAAAGGGCGTATGCGTTTTTTCCTGAATATATTCAGGAAAAAACGCATACGCCCTTTTTGGCCAAGTGCATCATTGTGGACGTTCTGCCTCTTTTCCTATGCTTTCAATGCAATTCCAGTCTACCTCCTGAAATCGGTTTCCTGCAATTCTGCCCCGCTTTCAAGTCCTCTTGGCAGCCTTACTTCAGTCTATTTTTGGACGATAGCTGTCATTTATAACTCTGCAGGTTTGTGAATTACAGTGCCCCTGAGCTCCTTTCTTCAACTCGCTTTCTTGTGACCTGGCCGCAACACCGCAGGATGGCTTCAGGCCCTAATCTGGGTCTGGCACGGCACGCTGAGCCTTTGGTTAATTCCTCTTCCTGGTGGGAAATGAGAGTTAAATTTGCCCGTCCAGACACCTCCAGCTAGTCTCTCATTGGTTCTCGCTATTCCTGTTCATCTTCCACAGAAATTGCAAAATGGGCCAAACAGGAGGTTAAAGGGACTGACTCTCCAAGTGGGGAGAGTGTTAGTAAAGCGTCTGGAATGTTGCACCCGAGTACCAGGGTACGAAAACTGAGACATATTTGAACACGTCTCCCGATCACATGGTTGATCATACTCTAGGTTCCACATGCATGTTTTATCTGAAGGAAGAATACCTTAAACCTGGGTAGTTGAAACCCGTGGAATGGGTACCATGCAATATGACTTCAAAGGGTCTTCATTTGCTCACCGAACCTCTCCAATCCTATCACTGCTGCGTTTATGCCCCTGTACACATGCTTGATTCTCTTTCGGAGACATAGCAATCCATAGGTTTTAAGATACTTACTAGTCAGGTACATTCTTAGGCGTTTAATATGCGGTGTTGAGTCCATTTCGTTGAGCAAGGAGTAGCTCTTGTCTATTCCATATTTGACTTAAGGAACTTTATCTGTGCTCATTTCAATCTCTGGTTTTATGCAGCACCCCAACTCACCTTTCCCCTTAAGCAAGCATAAGTTGGTTTTCTAAATTTGAGACCCTGTTCTGTTCTGTAATTCAGTTCCTGTGTAGCCAAGTTTACGTTCCGTGTATTACAGATATCTTATGATGTTTCTTTTTCTGTGTGACTTATTTCAGTTAGAATCATCATACCTGAATCCACTCATTGTGCTGCTAAGGGCCTGATGACATAGATTTCATTGCTGAGTGATATTGCTTTGTAAGTAAATACCACAACTTCTTTATCCATTTTTCACTTTCTGCGATGTTGAACTTGTATTGTAAACGAGGTTCTTGTAAACAGAGGCGTCCCAAACTTTGGGGTGGCTGTGTCTTTTTGATTTTAATTTCCCTAAGCTATAGGACTATAAGTGGAACTGCCCTAGGCTCTGTTGCTTTGTTTTTTAGATGTTTCAGGAAAAACCATACACTTCTCCCCAGTGTCTGTTGGCAATTTACATCCCGCCCATCAGCATAACAAGGCTCCCAGTTCTCCATGGCCTGTCCTGCCTTTCTGGATTTTACACTTTTTTCAGATGGCCCTTTTGACCTGGGAGAAGTGAGACTTCATTGTAGTGCAGATTTCCTTTGCAAGCTTGCTTGGTTGGCCAAAAAGGGCGTATGCGTTTTTTCCTGAATATATTCAGGAAAAAACGCATACGCCCTTTTTGGCCAAGTGCATCATTGTGGACGTTCTGCCTCTTTTCCTATGCTTTCAATGCAATTTCAGTCTACCTCCTGAAATCGGTTTCCTGCAATTCTGCCCCGCTTTCAAGTCCTCTTGGCAGCCTTACTTCAGTCTATTTTTGGACGATAGCTGTCATTTATAACTCTGCAGGTTTGTGAATTACAGTGCCCCTGAGCTCCTTGCTTCAACTCGCTTTCTTGTGACCTGGCCGCAACACCGCAGGATGGCTTCAGGCCCTAATCTGGTTCTGGCACGGCACGCTGAGCCTTTGGTTATTTCCTCCTCCTGGTGGGAAATGAGAGTTAAATTTGCCCGTCTAGACACCTCCAGCTAGCCTCTCATTGGTTCTCGCTATTCCTGTTCATCTTCCGCAGAAATTGCAAACTGTGCCAAACAGGAGGTTAAAGGCGTGACTCTCCAAGTGGGGAGAGTGTTAGTAAAGTGTCTGGAATGTTGCACCCGAGTACCAGGGGAGGAAAACTGAGACATATTTGAACACGTCTCCTGATCACATGGTTGATCATACTCTGGGTTCCACATGCATGTTTTAGCTGAAGGAAGAATACCTAAAACCTGGGTAGTTGAAACCCGTGGAATGGGTACCATGCAATATGACTTCAAAGGGTCTTCATTTGCTCACCGAACCTCTCCAATCCTATCACTGCTGCGTTTATGCCCCTGTACACATGCTTGATTCTCTTTCGGAGACATAGCAATCCATAGGTTTTAAGATACTTACTAGTCAGGTACATTCTTAGGCGTTTAATATGCGGTGTTGAGTCCATTTCGTTGAGCAAGGAGTAGCTCTTGGCTATTCCATATTTGGCTTAAGGAACTTTATCTGTGCTCATTTCAATCTCTGGTTTTATGCAGCACCCCAACTCACCTTTACCCTTAAGCAAGCATAAGTTGGTTTTCTAAATTTGAGACCCTGTTCTGTTCTGTAATTCAGTTCCTGTGTAGCCAAGTTTCCATTCCGTGTATTACTGATATCTTATGATGTTTCTTTTTCTGTGTGACTTATTTCAGTTAGAATCATCATACCTGAATCCACTCATTGTGCTGCTAAGGGCCTGATGACACAGATTTCATTGCTGAGTGATATTGCTTTGTAAGTGAATACCACAACTTCTTTATCCATTTTTCACTTTCTGCGATGTTGAACTTGTACTGTAAACGAGGTTCTTGTAAACAGAGCCGTTCCAAACTTTGGGGTGGCTGTGTCTTTTTGATTTTAATTTCCCTAAGCTATAGGACCATAAGTGGAAGTGCCCTAGGTTCTGTTGCTTTGTTTTTTAGATGTTTCAGGAAACACCATACACTTCTCCCGAGTGTCTGTTGGCAATTTACATCCCGCCCATCAGCATAACAAGGCTCCCAGTTCTCCATGGGCTGTCCTGCCTTTCTGGATGTTACACTTTTTTCAGATGGCCCTTTTGACCAGGGGGAAGTGAGACTTCATTGTAGTGCAGATTTCCTTTGCAAGCTTGCTTGGTTGGCCAAAAAGGGCGTATGCGTTTTTTCCTGAATATATTCAGGAAAAAACGCATACGCCCTTTTTGGCCAAGTGCATCATTGTGGACGTTCTGCCTCTTTTCCTATGCTTTCAATGCAATTCCAGTCTACCTCCTGAAATCGGTTTCCTGCAATTCTGCCCCGCTTTCAAGTCCTCTTGGCAGCCTTACTTCAGTCTATTTTTGGACGATAGCTGTCATTTATAACTCTGCAGGTTTGTGAATTACAGTGCCCCTGAGCTCCTTTCTTCAACTCGCTTTCTTTTGAGCTGGCCGCAACACCGCAGGATGGCTTCAGGCCCTAATCTGGTTCCGGTATGGCACACTGAGCCTTTGGTTATTTCCTCTTCCTGGTGGGAAATGAGAGTTAAATTTGCCCGTCCAGACACCTCCAGCTAGCCTCTCATTTGTTCTTGCTATTCCTGTTCATCTTCCGCAGAAATTGCAAACTGTGCCAAACAGGAGGTTAAAGGCGCTGACTCTCCAAGTGGGGAGAGTGTTAGTAAAGCGTCTGGAATGTTGCACCCGAGTACCAGGGGAGGAAATCTGAGACATATTTGAACACGTCTCCCGATCACATGGTTGATCATACTCTGGGTTCCACATGCATGTTTTAGTTGAAGGAAGAATACCTAAAACCTGGGTAGTTGAAACCCGTGGAATGGGTACCATGCAATGTGACTTCAAAGGGTCTTCATTTGCTCACCGAACCTCTCCAATCCTATCACTGCTGCGTTTATGCCCCTGTACACATGCTTGATTCTCTTTCGGAGACATAGCAATCCATAGGTTTTAAGATACTTACTAGTCAGGTACATTCTTAGGTGTTTAATATGCGGTGTTGAGTCCATTTCGTTGAGCAAGGAGTAGCTCTTGTCTATTCCATATTTGACTTAAGGAACTTTATCTGTGCTCATTTCAATCTCTGGTTTTATGCAGCACCCCAACTCACCTTTACCCTTAAGTAAGCATAAGTTGATTTTCTAATTTGAGACCCTGTTCTGTTCTGTAATTGTGTTCCTGTGTAGCCAAGTTTCCATTCCGTGTATTACTGATATCTTATGATGTTTCTTTTTCTGTGTGACTTATTTCAGTTAGAATCATCATACCTGAATCCACTCATTGTGCTGCTAAGGGCCTGATGACACAGATTTCATTGCTGAGTGATATTGCTTTGTAAGTGAATACCACAACTTCTTTATCCATTTTTCACTTTCTGCGATGTTGAACTTGTACTGTAAACGAGGTTCTTGTAAACAGAGCCGTTCCAAACTTTGGGGTGGCTGTGTCTTTTTGATTTTAATTTCCCTAAGCTATAGGACCATAAGTGGAAGTGCCCTAGGTTCTGTTGCTTTGTTTTTTAGATGTTTCAGGAAACACCATACACTTCTCCCGAGTGGTTGTTGGCAATTTACATCCCGCCCATCAGCATAACAAGGCTCCCAGTTCTCCATGGCCTGTCCTGCCTTTCTGGATTTTACACTTTTTTCAGATGGCACTTTTCACTGGCGGGAAGTGAGGCTTCATTGTAGTGCAGATTTCCTTTGCAAGCTTGCTTGGTTGGCCAAAAAGGGCGTATGCGTTTTTTCCTGAATATATTCAGGAAAAAACGCATACGCCCTTTTTGGCCAAGTGCATCATTGTGGACGTTCTGCCTCTTTTCCTATGCTTTCAATGCAATTCCAGTCTACCTCCTGAAATCGGTTTCCTGCAATTCTGCCCCGCTTTCAAGTCCTCTTGGCAGCCTTACTTCAGTCTATTTTTGGACGATAGCTGTCATTTATAACTCTGCAGGTTTGTGAATTACAGTGCCCCTGAGCTCCTTTCTTCAACTCGCTTTCTTGTGACCTGGCCGCAACACCGCAGGATGGCTTCAGGCCCTAATCTGGTTCTGGCATGGTACGCTGAGCCTTTGGTTATTTCCTCCTCCTGGTAGGAAATGAGAGTTAAATTTGCCCGTCTAGACACCTCCAGCTAGCCTCTCATTGGTTCTCGCTATTCCTGTTCATCTTCCGCAGAAATTGCAAACTGTGCCAAACAGGAGGTTAAAGGGACTGACTCTCCAAGTCGGGAGAGTGTTAGTAAAGCGTCTGGAATGTTGCACCCGAGTACCAGGGTATGAAAACTGAGACATATTTGAACACATCTCCCGTTCACATGGTTGATCATACTTGGGTTCCACATGCATGTTTTAGCTGAAGGAAGAATACCTTAAACCAGGGTAGTTGAAACCCGTGGAATGGGTACCATGCAATATGACTTCAAAGGGTCTTCATTTGCTCACCGAACCTCTCCAATCCTATCACTGCTGCGTTTATGCCCCTGTACACATGCTTGATTCTCTTTCGGAGACATAGCAATCCATAGGTTTTAAGATACTTACAAGTCAGGTACATTCTTAGGCGTTTAATATGCGTTGTTGAGTCCATTTCCTTGAGCAAGGAGTAGCTCTTGTCTATTCCATATTTGGCTTAAGGAACTTTATCTGTGCTCATTTCAATCTCTGGTTTTATGCAGCACCCCAACTCACCTTTACCCTTAAGCAAGCATAAGTTGGTTTTCTAAATTTGAGACCCTGTTCTGTTCTGTAATTCAGTTCCTGTGTAGCCAAGTTTCCATTCCGTGTATTACTGATATCTTATGATGTTTCTTTTTCTGTGTGACTTACTTCAGTTAGAATCATCATACCTGAATCCACTCATTGTGCTGCTAAGGGCCTGATGACTCAGATTTCATTGCTGAGTGATATTGCTTTGTAAGTAAATACCACAACTTCTTTATCCATTTTTCACTTTCTGCGATGTTGAACTTGTACTGTAAACGAGGTTCTTGTCAACAGAGCCGTTCCAAACTTTGGGGTGGCTGTGTCTTTTTGATTTTAATTTCCCTAAGCTATAGGACCATAAGTGGAAGTGCCCTAGGCTCTGTTGCTTTGTTTTTTAGATGTTTCAGGAAACACCATACACTTCTCCCAAGTGTCTGTTGGCAATTTACATCCCGCCCATCAGCATAACAAGGCTCCCAGTTCTCCATGGCCTGTCCTGCCTTTCTGGATTTTACACTTTTTTCAGATGGCCCTTTTGACCGGGGGGAAGTGAGACTTCATTGTAGTGCAGATTTCCTTTGCAAGCTTGCTTGGTTGGCCAAAAAGGGCGTATGCGTTTTTTCCTGAATATATTCAGGAAAAAACGCATACGCCCTTTTTGGCCAAGTGCATCATTGTGGACGTTCTGCCTCTTTTCCTATGCTTTCAATGCAATTCCAGTCTACCTCCTGAAATCGGTTTCCTGCAATTCTGCCCCGCTTTCAAGTCCTCTTGGCAGCCTTACTTCAGTCTATTTTTGGACGATAGCTGTCATTTATAACTCTGCAGGTTTGTGAATTACAGTGCCCCTGAGCTCCTTTCTTCAACTTGCTTTCTTGTGACCTGGCCGCAACACCGCAGGATGGCTTCAGGCCCTAATCTGGTTCCGGCACGGCACGCTGAGCCTTTGGTTAATTCCTCTTCCTGGTGGGAAATGAGAGTTAAAATTGCCCGTCCAGACACCTCCATCTAGCCTCTCATTGGTTCTCGCTATTCCTGTTCATCTTCCGCAGAAATTGCAAACTGTGCCAAACAGGAGGTTAAAGGGACTGACTCTCCAAGTTGGGAGAGTGTAAGTAAAGCGTCTGGAATGTTGCACCCGAGTACCAGGGTACGAAAACTGAGACATACTTGAACACATCTCCCGTTCACATGGTTGATCATACTTGGGTTCCACATGCATGTTTTAGCTGAAGGAAGAATACCTTAAACCTGGAGAGTTAAGACCCGTGTAATGGGTACCATGCAATATGACTTCAAAGGGTCTTCATTCGCTCACCGAACCTCTCCTAACTATCACTGCTGCGTTTATGCCCCTGTACACATGCTTGATTCTCTTTCGGAGACATAGCAATCCATAGGTTTTAAGATACTTACTAGTCAGGTACATTCTTAGGCGTTTAATATGCGGTGTTGAGTCCATTTCGTTGAGCAAGGAGTAGCTCTTCTCTATTCCATATTTGGCTTAAGGAACTTTATCTGTGCTCATTTCAATCTCTGGTTTTATGCAGCACCCCAACTCACCTTTCCCCTTAAGCAAGCATAAGTTGGTTTTCTAAATTTGAGACCCTGTTCTGTTTTGGAATGCAGTTCCTGTGTAGCCAAGTTTACATTCCGTGTATTAGTGATATCTTATGATGTTCCTTTTTCTGTGTGACTTATTTCAGTTAGAATCATCGTACCTGAATCCACTCATTATGCTGCTACGGGCCTGATGACATAGATTTCATTGCTGAGTGATACTGTATTGTACGTAAGTACCACAAGTTCTTTATCCATTTTTCACTTTCTGTGATATTGAACTTGTACGGTAAATGAGGTTCTTGTAAACAGAGGCGTCCCAAACTTTGGGGTGGCTGTGTCTTTTTGATTTTAATTTCCCTAAGCTATAGGACCATAAGTGGAAGTGCCCTACGCTCTGTTGCTTTGTTTTTTAGATGTTTCAGGAAACACCATACACTTCTCCTGAGTGTCTGTTGGCAATTTACATCCCGCCCATCAGCATAACAAGGCTCCCAGTTCTCCATGGCCTGTCCTGCCTTTCTGGATTTTACACTTTTTTCAGATGGCCTTTTTGACCTGGGAGAAGTGAGACTTCATTGTAGTGCAGATTTCCTTTGCAAGTTTGCTTGGTTGGCCAAAAAGGGCGTATGCGTTTTTTCCTGAATATATTCAGGAAAAAACGCATACGCCCTTTTTGGCCAAGTGCATCATTGTGGACGTTCTGCCTCTTTTCCTATGCTTTCAATGCAATTCCAGTCTACCTCCTGAAATCGGTTTCCTGCAATTCTGCCCCGCTTTCAAGTCCTCTTGGCAGCCTTACTTCAGTCTATTTTTGGACGATAGCTGTCATTTATAACTCTGCAGGTTTGTGAATTACAGTGCCCCTGAGCTCCTTTCTTCAACTCGCTTTCTTGTGACCTGGCCGCAACACCGCAGGATGGCTTCAGGCCCTAATCTGGGTCTGGCACGGCACGCTGAGCCTTTGGTTAATTCCTCTTCCTGGTGGGAAATGAGAGTTAAATTTGCCCGTCCAGACACCTCCAGCTAGTCTCTCATTGGTTCTCGCTATTCCTGTTCATCTTCCACAGAAATTGCAAAATGGGCCAAACAGGAGGTTAAAGGGACTGACTCTCCAAGTGGGGAGAGTGTTAGTAAAGCGTCTGGAATGTTGCACCCGAGTACCAGGGTACGAAAACTGAGACATATTTGAACACGTCTCCCGATCACATGGTTGATCATACTCTAGGTTCCACATGCATGTTTTATCTGAAGGAAGAATACCTTAAACCTGGGTAGTTGAAACCCGTGGAATGGGTACCATGCAATATGACTTCAAAGGGTCTTCATTTGCTCACCGAACCTCTCCAATCCTATCACTGCTGCGTTTATGCCCCTGTACACATGCTTGATTCTCTTTCGGAGACATAGCAATCCATAGGTTTTAAGATACTTACTAGTCAGGTACATTCTTAGGCGTTTAATATGCGGTGTTGAGTCCATTTCGTTGAGCAAGGAGTAGCTCTTGTCTATTCCATATTTGACTTAAGGAACTTTATCTGTGCTCATTTCAATCTCTGGTTTTATGCAGCACCCCAACTCACCTTTCCCCTTAAGCAAGCATAAGTTGGTTTTCTAAATTTGAGACCCTGTTCTGTTCTGTAATTCAGTTCCTGTGTAGCCAAGTTTACGTTCCGTGTATTACAGATATCTTATGATGTTTCTTTTTCTGTGTGACTTATTTCAGTTAGAATCATCATACCTGAATCCACTCATTGTGCTGCTAAGGGCCTGATGACATAGATTTCATTGCTGAGTGATATTGCTTTGTAAGTAAATACCACAACTTCTTTATCCATTTTTCACTTTCTGCGATGTTGAACTTGTATTGTAAACGAGGTTCTTGTAAACAGAGGCGTCCCAAACTTTGGGGTGGCTGTGTCTTTTTGATTTTAATTTCCCTAAGCTATAGGACTATAAGTGGAACTGCCCTAGGCTCTGTTGCTTTGTTTTTTAGATGTTTCAGGAAAAACCATACACTTCTCCCCAGTGTCTGTTGGCAATTTACATCCCGCCCATCAGCATAACAAGGCTCCCAGTTCTCCATGGCCTGTCCTGCCTTTCTGGATTTTACACTTTTTTCAGATGGCCCTTTTGACCTGGGAGAAGTGAGACTTCATTGTAGTGCAGATTTCCTTTGCAAGCTTGCTTGGTTGGCCAAAAAGGGCGTATGCGTTTTTTCCTGAATATATTCAGGAAAAAACGCATACGCCCTTTTTGGCCAAGTGCATCATTGTGGACGTTCTGCCTCTTTTCCTATGCTTTCAATGCAATTTCAGTCTACCTCCTGAAATCGGTTTCCTGCAATTCTGCCCCGCTTTCAAGTCCTCTTGGCAGCCTTACTTCAGTCTATTTTTGGACGATAGCTGTCATTTATAACTCTGCAGGTTTGTGAATTACAGTGCCCCTGAGCTCCTTGCTTCAACTCGCTTTCTTGTGACCTGGCCGCAACACCGCAGGATGGCTTCAGGCCCTAATCTGGTTCTGGCACGGCACGCTGAGCCTTTGGTTATTTCCTCCTCCTGGTGGGAAATGAGAGTTAAATTTGCCCGTCTAGACACCTCCAGCTAGCCTCTCATTGGTTCTCGCTATTCCTGTTCATCTTCCGCAGAAATTGCAAACTGTGCCAAACAGGAGGTTAAAGGCGTGACTCTCCAAGTGGGGAGAGTGTTAGTAAAGTGTCTGGAATGTTGCACCCGAGTACCAGGGGAGGAAAACTGAGACATATTTGAACACGTCT
Source organism: Stenella coeruleoalba (assembly GCF_951394435.1). Lineage (NCBI taxonomy): Eukaryota > Metazoa > Chordata > Mammalia > Artiodactyla > Delphinidae > Stenella > Stenella coeruleoalba. The sequence goes on from NW_027646269.1 coordinate 2,496,677, forward strand.
CCTGATCACATGGTTGATCATACTCTGGGTTCCACATGCATGTTTTAGCTGAAGGAAGAATACCTAAAACCTGGGTAGTTGAAACCCGTGGAATGGGTACCATGCAATATGACTTCAAAGGGTCTTCATTTGCTCACCGAACCTCTCCAATCCTATCACTGCTGCGTTTATGCCCCTGTACACATGCTTGATTCTCTTTCGGAGACATAGCAATCCATAGGTTTTAAGATACTTACTAGTCAGGTACATTCTTAGGCGTTTAATATGCGGTGTTGAGTCCATTTCGTTGAGCAAGGAGTAGCTCTTGGCTATTCCATATTTGGCTTAAGGAACTTTATCTGTGCTCATTTCAATCTCTGGTTTTATGCAGCACCCCAACTCACCTTTACCCTTAAGCAAGCATAAGTTGGTTTTCTAAATTTGAGACCCTGTTCTGTTCTGTAATTCAGTTCCTGTGTAGCCAAGTTTCCATTCCGTGTATTACTGATATCTTATGATGTTTCTTTTTCTGTGTGACTTATTTCAGTTAGAATCATCATACCTGAATCCACTCATTGTGCTGCTAAGGGCCTGATGACACAGATTTCATTGCTGAGTGATATTGCTTTGTAAGTGAATACCACAACTTCTTTATCCATTTTTCACTTTCTGCGATGTTGAACTTGTACTGTAAACGAGGTTCTTGTAAACAGAGCCGTTCCAAACTTTGGGGTGGCTGTGTCTTTTTGATTTTAATTTCCCTAAGCTATAGGACCATAAGTGGAAGTGCCCTAGGTTCTGTTGCTTTGTTTTTTAGATGTTTCAGGAAACACCATACACTTCTCCCGAGTGTCTGTTGGCAATTTACATCCCGCCCATCAGCATAACAAGGCTCCCAGTTCTCCATGGGCTGTCCTGCCTTTCTGGATGTTACACTTTTTTCAGATGGCCCTTTTGACCAGGGGGAAGTGAGACTTCATTGTAGTGCAGATTTCCTTTGCAAGCTTGCTTGGTTGGCCAAAAAGGGCGTATGCGTTTTTTCCTGAATATATTCAGGAAAAAACGCATACGCCCTTTTTGGCCAAGTGCATCATTGTGGACGTTCTGCCTCTTTTCCTATGCTTTCAATGCAATTCCAGTCTACCTCCTGAAATCGGTTTCCTGCAATTCTGCCCCGCTTTCAAGTCCTCTTGGCAGCCTTACTTCAGTCTATTTTTGGACGATAGCTGTCATTTATAACTCTGCAGGTTTGTGAATTACAGTGCCCCTGAGCTCCTTTCTTCAACTCGCTTTCTTTTGAGCTGGCCGCAACACCGCAGGATGGCTTCAGGCCCTAATCTGGTTCCGGTATGGCACACTGAGCCTTTGGTTATTTCCTCTTCCTGGTGGGAAATGAGAGTTAAATTTGCCCGTCCAGACACCTCCAGCTAGCCTCTCATTTGTTCTTGCTATTCCTGTTCATCTTCCGCAGAAATTGCAAACTGTGCCAAACAGGAGGTTAAAGGCGCTGACTCTCCAAGTGGGGAGAGTGTTAGTAAAGCGTCTGGAATGTTGCACCCGAGTACCAGGGGAGGAAATCTGAGACATATTTGAACACGTCTCCCGATCACATGGTTGATCATACTCTGGGTTCCACATGCATGTTTTAGTTGAAGGAAGAATACCTAAAACCTGGGTAGTTGAAACCCGTGGAATGGGTACCATGCAATGTGACTTCAAAGGGTCTTCATTTGCTCACCGAACCTCTCCAATCCTATCACTGCTGCGTTTATGCCCCTGTACACATGCTTGATTCTCTTTCGGAGACATAGCAATCCATAGGTTTTAAGATACTTACTAGTCAGGTACATTCTTAGGTGTTTAATATGCGGTGTTGAGTCCATTTCGTTGAGCAAGGAGTAGCTCTTGTCTATTCCATATTTGACTTAAGGAACTTTATCTGTGCTCATTTCAATCTCTGGTTTTATGCAGCACCCCAACTCACCTTTACCCTTAAGTAAGCATAAGTTGATTTTCTAATTTGAGACCCTGTTCTGTTCTGTAATTGTGTTCCTGTGTAGCCAAGTTTCCATTCCGTGTATTACTGATATCTTATGATGTTTCTTTTTCTGTGTGACTTATTTCAGTTAGAATCATCATACCTGAATCCACTCATTGTGCTGCTAAGGGCCTGATGACACAGATTTCATTGCTGAGTGATATTGCTTTGTAAGTGAATACCACAACTTCTTTATCCATTTTTCACTTTCTGCGATGTTGAACTTGTACTGTAAACGAGGTTCTTGTAAACAGAGCCGTTCCAAACTTTGGGGTGGCTGTGTCTTTTTGATTTTAATTTCCCTAAGCTATAGGACCATAAGTGGAAGTGCCCTAGGTTCTGTTGCTTTGTTTTTTAGATGTTTCAGGAAACACCATACACTTCTCCCGAGTGTCTGTTGGCAATTTACATCCCGCCCATCAGCATAACAAGGCTCCCAGTTCTCCATGGGCTGTCCTGCCTTTCTGGATGTTACACTTTTTTCAGATGGCCCTTTTGACCAGGGGGAAGTGAGACTTCATTGTAGTGCAGATTTCCTTTGCAAGCTTGCTTGGTTGGCCAAAAAGGGCGTATGCGTTTTTTCCTGAATATATTCAGGAAAAAACGCATACGCCCTTTTTGGCCAAGTGCATCATTGTGGACGTTCTGCTTCTTTTCCTATGCTTGAAATGCAATTCAAGTCTACCTCCTGAAATCGGTTTCCTGCAATTCTGCCCCGCTTTCAAGTCCTCTTGGCAGCCTTACTTCAGTCTATTTTTGGACGATAGCTGTCATTTATAACTCTGCAGGTTTGTGAATTACAGTGCCCCTGAGCTCCTTTCTTCAACTCGCTTTCTTTTGAGCTGGCCGCAACACCGCAGGATGGCTTCAGGCCCTAATCTGGTTCCGGTATGGCACACTGAGCCTTTGGTTATTTCCTCTTCCTGGTGGGAAATGAGAGTTAAATTTGCCCGTCCAGACACCTCCAGCTAGCCTCTCATTTGTTCTTGCTATTCCTGTTCATCTTCCGCAGAAATTGCAAACTGGGCCAAACAGGAGGTTAAAGGCACTGACTCTCCAAGTGGGGAGAGTGTTAGTAAAGCGTCTGGAATGTTGCACCCGAGTACCAGGGGAGGAAATCTTAGACATATTTGAACACGTCTCCCGATCACATGGTTGATCATACTCTGGGTTCCACATGCATGTTTTAGTTGAAGGAAGAATACCTAAAACCTGGGTAGTTGAAACCCGTGGAATGGGTACCATGCAATGTGACTTCAAAGGGTCTTCATTTGCTCACCGAACCTCTCCAATCCTATCACTGCTGCGTTTATGCCCCTGTACACATGCTTGATTCTCTTTCGGAGACATAGCAATCCATAGGTTTTAAGATACTTACTAGTCAGGTACATTCTTAGGTGTTTAATATGCGGTGTTGAGTCCATTTCGTTGAGCAAGGAGTAGCTCTTGTCTATTCCATATTTGACTTAAGGAACTTTATCTGTGCTCATTTCAATCTCTGGTTTTATGCAGCACCCCAACTCACCTTTACCCTTAAGTAAGCATAAGTTGATTTTCTAATTTGAGACCCTGTTCTGTTCTGTAATTGTGTTCCTGTGTAGCCAAGTTTCCATTCCGTGTATTACTGATATCTTATGATGTTTCTTTTTCTGTGTGACTTATTTCAGTTAGAATCATCATACCTGAATCCACTCATTGTGCTACTAAGGGCCTGATGACACAGATTTCATTGCTGAGTGATATTGCTTTGTTAGTAAATACCACAACTTCTTTATCCATTTTTCACTTTCTGCGATGTTGAACTTGTACTGTAAACGAGGTTCTTGTAAACAGAGCCGTTCCAAACTTTGGGGTGGCTGTGTCTTTTTGATTTTAATTTCCCTAAGCTATAGGACCATAAGTGGAAGTGCCCTAGGTTCTGTTGCTTTGTTTTTTAGATGTTTCAGGAAACACCATACACTTCTCCCGAGTGTCTGTTGGCAGTTTACATCCCGCCCATCAGCATAACAAGGCTCCCAGTTCTCCATGGCCTGTCTTGCATTTCTGGATGTTACACTTTTTGCAGATGGCCCTTTTGACCGGGGGGAAGTGAGACTTCATTGTAGTGCAGATTTCCTTTGCAAGCTTGCTTGGTTGGCCAAAAAGGGCATATGCGTTTTTTCCTGAATATATTCAGGAAAAAACGCATATGCCCTTTTTGGCCAAGTGCATCATTGTGGACGTTCTGCCTCTTTTCCTATGCTTTCAATGCAATTCCAGTCTACCTCCTGAAATCGGTTTCCTGCAATTCTGCCCCGCTTTCAAGTCCTCTTGGCAGCCTTACTTCAGTCTATTTTTGGACGATAGCTGTCATTTATAACTCTGCAAGTTTGTGAATTACAGTGCCCCTGAGCTCCTTTCTTCAACTCGCTTTCTTTTGAGCTGGCCGCAACACCGCAGGATGGCTTCAGGCCCTAATCTGGTTCCGGTACGGCACGCTGAGCCTTTGGTTATTTCCTCTTCCTGGTGGGAAATGAGAGTTAAATTTGCCCGTCCAGACACCTCCAGCTAGCCTCTCATTGGTTCTCGCTATTCCTGTTCATCTTCCGCAGAAATTGCAAACTGTGCCAAACAGGAGGTTAAAGGCGCTGACTCTCCAAGTGGGGAGAGTGTTAGTAAAGCGTCTGGAATGTTGCACCCGAGTACCAGGGGAGGAAAACTGAGACATATTTGAACACGTCTCCCGATCACATGGTTGATCATACTCTGGGTTCCACATGCATGTTTTAGCTGAAGGAAGAATACCTAAAACCTGGGTAGTTGAAACCCGTGGAATGGGTACCATGCAATATGACTTCAAAGGGTCTTCATTTGCTCACCGAACCTCTCCAATCCTATCACTGCTGCGTTTATGCCCCTGTACACATGCTTGATTCTCTTTCGGAGACATAGCAATCCATAGGTTTTAAGATACTTACTAGTCAGGTACATTCTTAGGCGTTTAATATGCGGTGTTGAGTCCATTTCGTTGAGCAAGGAGTAGCTCTTGTCTATTCCATATTTGGCTTAAGGAACTTTATCTGTGCTCATTTCAATCTCTGGTTTTATGCAGCAACCCAACTCACCTTTCCCCTTAAGCAAGCATAAGTTGGTTTTCTAAATTTGAGAACCTGTTCTGTTTTGTAATTCAGTTGCTTTGTAGCCAAGTTTACATTCCGTGTATTAGTGATATCTTATGATGTTTCTTTTTCTGTGTGACTTATTTCAGTTAGAATCATCGTACCTGAATCCACTCATTATGCTGCTACGGGACTGATGACATAGATTTCATTGCTGAGTGATACGGCATTGTTCGTAAGTACCACAAGTTCTTTATCCATTTTTCACTTTCTGTGATATTGAACTTGTACGGTAAACGAGGTTCTTGTAAACAGAGGCGTCCCAAACATTGGGGTGGCTGTGTCTTTTTGATTTTAATTTCCCTAAGCTATAGGACCATAAGCGGAAGTGCCCTAGGCTCTGTTGCTTTGTTTTTTAGATGTTTCAGGAAACACCATACACTTCTCCCGAGTGGTTGTTGGCAATTTACATCCCGCCCATCAGCATAACAAGGCTCCCAGTTCTCCATGGCCTGTCCTGCCTTTCTGGATTTTACACTTTTTTCAGATGGCCCTTTTGACCGCGGGGAAGTGAGACTTCATTGTAGTGCAGATTTCATTTGCAAGTTTGCTTGGTTGGCCAAAAAGGGCGTATGCGTTTTTTCCTGAATATATTCAGGAAAAAACGCATACGCCCTTTTTGGCCAAGTGCATCATTGTGGATGTCCTGCCTCTTTTCCTATGCTTTCAATGCAATTCCAGTCTACCTCCTGAAATCGGTTTCCTGCAATTCTGCCCCGCTTTCAAGTCCTCTTGGCAGCCTTACTTCAGTATATTTTTGGACGATAGCTGTCATTTATAACTCTGCAGGTTTGTGAATTACAGTGCCCCTGAGCTCCTTTCTTCAACTCGCTTTCTTGTGACCTGGCCGCAACACCGCAGGATGTCTTCAGGCCCTAATCTGGTTCTGGCACGGCACGCTGAGCCTTTGGTTAATTCCTCTTCCTGGTGGGAAATGAGAGTTAAATTTGCCCGTCCAGACACCTCCAGCTAGCCTCTCATTGGTTCTCGCTATTCCTGTTCATCTTCCGCAGAAATTGCAAACTGGGCCAAACAGGAGGTTAAAGGCGCTGACTCTCCAAGTGGGGAGAGTGTTAGTAAAGCGTCTGGAATGTTGCACCCGAGTACAAGGGGAGGAAAACTGAGACATATTTGAACACGTCTCCTGATCACATGGTTGATCATACTTGGGTTCCACATGCATGTTTTAGCTGAAGGAAGAATACCTTAAACCTGGAGAGTTGAGACCCGTGGAATGGGTACCATGCAATATGACTTCAAAGGGTCTTCATTGGCTCACCGAACCTCTCCAATCCTATCACTGCTGCGTTTATGCCCCTGTACACACGCTTGATTCTCTTTTGGAGACATAGCAATCCATAGGTTTCAAGATACTTACTAGTCAGGTACATACTTAGGCGTTTAAAATGGGGTGTTGAGTCCATTTCGTTGAGCAAGGAGTAGCTCTTGTCTATTCCATATTTGGCTTAAGGAAATTTATCTGTGCTCATTTCAATCTCTGGTTTTATGCAGCACCCCAACTCACCTTTCCCCTTAAGCAAGCATAAGTTGGTTTTCTAAATTTGAGACCCTGTTCTGTTCTGTAATTCAGTTCCTGTGTAGCCAAGTTTACATTCCGTGTATTACTGATATCTTATGATGTTTCGTTTTCTGTGTGACTTATTTCAGTTAGAATCATCATACCTGAATCCACTCATTGTGCTGCTAAGGGTCTGATGACACAGATTTCATTGCTGAGTGATATTGCTTTGTAAGTAAATACCACAACTTCTTTATCCATTTTTCACTTTCTGCGATGTTGAACTTGTACTGTAAATGAGGTTCTTGTAAACAGAGCCGTTCCAAACTTTGGGGTGGCTGTGTCTTTTTGATTTTAATTTCCCTAAGCTATAGGACCATAAGTGGAAGTGCCCTAGGTTCTGTTGCTTTGTTTTTTAGATGTTTCAGGAAACACCATACACTTCTCCCGAGTGGTTGTTGGCAATTTACATCCCGCCCATCAGCATAACAAGGCTCCCAGTTCTCCATGGCCTGTCCTGCCTTTCTGGATTTTACACTTTTTGCAGATGGCCCTTTTGACCGCGGGGAAGTGAGACTTCATTGTAGTGCAGATTTCCTTTGCAAGCTTGCTTGGTTGGCCAAAAAGGGCGTATGCGTTTTTTCCTGAATATATTCAGGAAAAAATGCATACGCCCTTTTTGGCCAAGTGCATCATTGTGGACGTTCTGCCTCTTTTCCTATGCTTTCAATGCAATTCCAGTCTACCTCCTGAAATCGGTTTCCTGCAATTCTGCCCCGCTTTCAAGTCCTCTTGGCAGCCTTACTTCAGTCTATTTTTGGACGATAGCTGTCATTTATAACTCTGCAGGTTTGTGAATTACAGTGCCCCTGAGCTCCTTTCTTCAACTCGCTTTCTTGTGACCTGACCGCAACACCGCAGGATGGCTTCAGGCCCTAATCTGGTTCTGGCATGGCACGCTGAGCCTTTGATTAATTCCTCTTCCTGGTGGGAAATGAGAGTTAAATTTGCCCGTCCAGACACCTCCAGCTAGTCTCCATTGGTTCTCGCTATTCCTGTTCATCTTCCGCAGAAATTGCAAACTGGGCCAAACAGGAGGTTAAAGGGACTGACTCTCCAAGTGGGGAGAGTGTTAGTAAAGCATCTGGAATGTTGCACCCGAGTACCAGGGGTGGAAAACTGAGACATATTTGAACACGTCTCCCGTTCACATGGTTGATCATACTCTGGGTTCCACATGCATGTTTTAGCTGAAGGAAGAATACCTTAAACATGGAGAGTTGAGACCCGTGTAATGGGTACCATGCAATATGACTTCAAAGGGTCTTCATTTGCTCACCGAACCTCTCCAATCCTATCACTGCTGCGTCTATGCCCCTGTACACATGCTTGATTCTGTTTCGGAGACATAGCAATCCACAGGTTTTAAGATACTTACTAGTCAGGTACATTCTTAGGCGTTTAATATGCGGTGTTGAGTCCATTTCGTTGAGCAAGGAGTAGCTCTTGTCTATTCCATATTTGGCTTAAGGAACTTTATCTGTGCTCATTTCAATCTCTGGTTTTATGCAGCACCCCAACTCACCTTTACCCTTAAGCAAGCATAAGTTGGTTTTCTAAATTTGAGACCCTGTTCTGTTCTGTAATTCAGTTCCTGTGTAGCCAAGTTTCCATTCCGTGTATTACTGATATCTTATGATGTTTCTTTTTCTGTGTGACTTATTTCAGTTAGAATCATCATACCTGAATCCACTCATTGTGCTGCTAAGGGCCTGATGACACAGATTTAATTGCTGAGTGATATTGCTTTGTAAGTAAATACCACAACTTCTTTATCCATTTTTCACTTTCTGCGATGTTGAACTTGTACTGTAAACGAGGTTCTTGTAAACAGAGCCGTTCCAAACTTTGGGGTGGCTGTGTCTTTTTGATTTTAATTTCCCTAAGCTATAGGACCATAAGTGGAAGTGCCCTAGGTTCTGTTGCTTTGTTTTTTAGATGTTTCAGGAAACACCATACACTTCTCCCGAGTGGTTGTTGGCAATTTACATCCCGCCCATCAGCATAACAAGGCTCCCAGTTCTCCATGGCCTGTCCTGCCTTTCTGGATTTTACACTTTTTTCAGATGGCACTTTTCACTGGCGGGAAGTGAGGCTTCATTGTAGTGCAGATTTCCTTTGCAAGCTTGCTTGGTTGGCCAAAAAGGGCGTATGCGTTTTTTCCTGAATATATTCAGGAAAAAACGCATACGCCCTTTTTGGCCAAGTGCATCATTGTGGACGTTCTGCCTCTTTTCCTATGCTTTCAATGCAATTCCAGTCTACCTCCTGAAATCGGTTTCCTGCAATTCTGCCCCGCTTTCAAGTCCTCTTGGCAGCCTTACTTCAGTCTATTTTTGGACGATAGCTGTCATTTATAACTCTGCAGGTTTGTGAATTACAGTGCCCCTGAGCTCCTTTCTTCAACTCGCTTTCTTTTGAGCTGGCCGCAACACCGCAGGATGGCTTCAGGCCCTAATGTGGTTCCGGTACGGCACGCTGAGCCTTTGGTTATTTCCTCTTCCTGGTGGGAAATGAGAGTTAAATTTGCCCGTCCAGACACCTCCAGCTAGCCTCTCATTGGTTCTCGCTATTCCTGTTTATCTTCCGCAGAAATTGCAAACTGGGCCAAACAGGAGGTTAAAGGCGCTGACTCTCCAAGTGGGGAGAGTGTTAGTAAAGCGTCTGGAATGTTGCACCCGAGTACCAGGGGAGGAAAACTGAGACATATTTGAACACGTCTCCCGATGACATGGTTGATCATACTCTGGGTTCCACATGCATGTTTTAGCTGAAGGAAGAATACCTAAAACCTGGGTAGTTGAAACCCGTGGAATGGGTACCATGCAATATGACTTCAAAGGGTCTTCATTTGCTCACCGAACCTCTCCAATCCTATCACTGCTGCGTTTATGCCCCTGTACACATGCTTGATTCTCTTTCGGAGACATAGCAATCTATAGGTTTTAAGATACTTACTAGTCAGGTACATTCTTAGGCGTTTAATATGCGGTGTTGAGTCCATTTCGTTGAGCAAGGAGTAGCTCTTGTCTATTCCATATTTGGCTTAAGGAACTTTATCTGTGCTCATTTCAATCTCTGGTTTTATGCAGCACCCCAACTCACCTTTCCCCTTAAGCAAGCATAAGTTGGTTTTCTAAATTTGAGACCCTGTTCTGTTCTGTAATTCAGTTCCTGTGTAGCCAAGTTTACATTCCGTGTATTACTGATATCTTATGATGTTTCTTTTTCTGTGTGACTTATTTCAGTTAGAATCATCATACCTGAATCCACTCATTGTGCTGCTAAGGGCCTGATGACATAGATTTCATTGCTGAGTGATATTGCTTTGTAAGTAAATACCACAACTTCTTTATCCATTTTTCACTTTCTGCGATGTTGAACTTGTACTGTAAATGCGGTTCTTGTAAACAGAGCCGTTCCAAACTTTGGGGTGGCTGTGTCTTTTTGATTTTAATTTCCCTAAGCTATAGGACCATAAGTGGAAGTGCCCTAGGCTCTGTTGCTTTGTTTTTTAGATGTTTCAGGAAACACCATACACTTCTCCTGAGTGTCTGTTGGCAATTTACATCCCGCCCATCAGCATAACAAGGCTCCCAGTTCTCCATGACCTGTCTGCCTTTCTGGATTTTACACTTTTTTCAGATGGCCCTTTTGACCGGGGAGAAGTGAGACTTCATTGTAGTGCAGATTTCCTTTGCAAGCTTGCTTGGTTGGCCAAAAAGTGCGTATGCGTTTTTTCCTGAATATATTCAGGAAAAAACGCATACGCCCTTTTTGGCCAAGTGCATCATTGTGGACGTTCTGCCTCTTTTCCTATGCTTTCAATGCAATTCCAGTCTACCTCCTGAAATTGGTTTCCTGCAATTCTGCCCCGCTTTCAAGTCCTCTTGGCAGCCTTACTTCAGTATATTTTTGGACGATAGCTGTCATTTATAACTCTGCAGGTTTGTGAATTACAGTGCCCCTGAGCTCCTTTCTTCAACTCGCTTTCTTGTGACCTGGCCGTAACACCGCAGGATGGCTTCAGGCCCTAATCTGGTTCCGGGCCGGCATGCTGAGCCTTTGGTTAATTCCTCTTCCTGGTGGGAAATGAGAGTTAAATTTGCCCGTCCATACACCTCCAGCTAGCCTCTCATTGGTTCTCGCTATTCCTGTTCATCTTCCGCAGAAATTGCAAACTGGGCCAAACAGGAGGTTAAAGGGACTGACTCTCCAAGTCGGGAGAGTGTTAGTAAAGCGTCTGGAATGTTGCACCCGAGTACCAGGGGAGGAAAACTGAGACATATTTGAACACGACTCCCGTTCACATGGTTGATCATACTCTTGGTTCCACATGCATGTTTTAGCTGAAGGAAGAATACCTTAAACCTGGAGAGTTGAGACCCGTGTAAAGGGTACCATGCAATATGACTTCAAAGGGTCTTCATTTGCTCACCGAACCTCTCCAATCCTATCACTGCTGCGGTTATGCCCCTGTACACACGCTTGATTCTCTTTTGGAGACATAGCAATCCATAGGTTTTAAGATACTTACTAGTCAGGTACATTCTTAGGCGTTTAATATGGGGTTTTGAGTCCATTTCGTTGAGCAAGGAGTTGCTCTTGTCTATTCCATATTTGGCTTAAGGAACTTTATCTGTGCTCATTTCAATCTCTGGTTTTATGCAGCACCCCAACTCACCTTTCCCCTTAAGCAAGCATAAGTTGGTTTTCTAAATTTGAGACCCTGTTCTGTTTTGGAATGCAGTTCCTGTGTAGCCAAGTTTACATTCCGTGTGTTAGTGATATTTTATGATGTTTCTTTTTCTGTGTGACTTATTTCAGTTAGAATCATCGTACCTGAATCCACTCATTATTCTGCTATGGGCCTGATTACATAGATTTCATTGCTGAGTGATACTACATTGTACGTAAGTACCACAAGTTCTTTATCCATTTTTCACTTTCTGTGATATTGAACTTGTACGGTAAATGAGGGTCTTATAAACGGAGGCGTCCCAAACTTTGGGGTGGCTGTGTCTTTTTGATTTTAATTTCCCTAAGCTATAGGACCATAAGTGGCAGTGCCCTAGGCTCTGTTGCTTTGTTTTTTAGATGTTTCAGGAAACACCATACACTTCTCCTGAGTGTCTGCTGGCAATTTACATCCCGCCCATCAGCATAACAAGGCTCCCAGTTCTCCATGGCCTGTCCTGCCTTTCTGGATTTTACACTTTTTTCAGATGGCCCTTTTGACCGGGGAGAAGTGAGACTTCATTGTAGTGCAGATTTCCTTTGCAAGTTTGCTTGGTTGGCCAAAAAGGGCGTATGCGTTTTTTCCTGAATATATTCAGGAAAAAACGCATACGCTCTTGTTGGCCAAGTGCATCATTGTGGACGTTCTGCCTCTTTTCCTATGCTTTCAATGCAATTCCAGTCTACCTCCTGAAATCGGTTTCCTGCAATTCTGCCTCGCTTTCAAGTCCTCTTGGCAGCCTTACTTCAGTCTATTTTTGGACGATAGCTGTCATTTATAACTCTGCAGGTTTGTGAATTACAGTGCCCCTGAGCTCCTTTAGTCAACTCGCTTTCTTGTGACCTGGCCGCAAAACCGCAGGATGTCTTCAGGCCCTAATCTGGTTCTGGCACGGCACGCTGAGCCTTTGGTTAATTCCTCTTCCTGGTGGGAAATGAGAGTTAAATTTGCCCATCCAGACACCTCCAGCTAGTCTCTCATTGGTTCTCGCTATTCCTGTTCATCTTCCACAGAAATTTTAAACTGGGCCAAACAGGAGGTTAAAGGGACTGACTCTCCAAGTGGGGAGAGTGTTAGTAAAGCGTCTGGAATGTTGCACCCGAGTACCAGGGTACGAAAACTGAGACATATTTGAACACGTCTCCCGATCACATGGTTGATCATACTCTAGGTTCCACATGCATGTTTTAGCTGAAGGAAGAATACCTTAAAACTGGGTAGTTGAAACCCATGGAATGGGTACCATGCAATATGACTTCAAAGGGTCTTCATTTGCTCACGAACCTCTCCAATCCTATCACTGCTGCGTTTATGCCCCTGTACACATGCTTGATTCTCTTTCGGAGACATAGCAATCCATAGGTTTTAAGATAATTACTAGTCAGGTACATTCTTAGGCATTTAATATGCGGTGTTGAGTCCAATTCTTTGAGCAAGGAGTAGCTCTTGTCTATTCCATATTTGGCTTAAGGAAATTTATCTGTGCTCATTTCAATCTCTGGTTTTATGCAGCACCCCAACTCACCTTTCCCCTTAAGCAAGCATAAGTTGGTTTTCTAAATTTGAGACCCTGTTCTATTCTGTAATTCAGTTCCTGTGTAGCCAAGTTTCCATTCCGTGTATTACTGATATCTTATGATGTTTCTTTTTCTGTGAGACTTATTTCAGTTAGAATCATCATACCTGAATCCACTCATTGTGCTACTAAGGGCCTGATGACACAGATTTCATTGCTGAGTGATATTGCTTTGTTAGTAAATACCACAACTTCTTTATCCATTTTTCACTTTCTGTGATATTGAACTTGTAAGGTAAACGAGGTTCTTGTAAACAGAGGCGTCCCAAACTTTGGGGTGGCTGTGTCTTTTAGATTTTAATTTCCCTAAGCTATAGGACCATAAGTGGAAGTGCCCTAGGCTCTGTTGCTTTGTTTTTTAGATGTTTCAGGAAACACCATACACTTCTCCCGAGTGTCTTTGGCAATTTACATCCCGCCCATCAGCATAACAAGGCGCCCAGTTCTCCATGGCCTGTCCTGCCTTTCTGGATTTTACACTTTTTTCAGATGGCCCTTTTGACCGGGGGGAAGTGAGACTTCATTGTAGTGCAGATTTCCTTTGCAAGTTTGCTTGGTGGGCCAAAAAGGGCGTATGCGTTTTCTCCTGAATATATTCAGGAAAAAACGCATACGCCGTTTTAGGCCAAGTGCATCATTGTGGACGTTCTGCCTCTTTTCCTATGCTTTCAATGCAATTCCAGTCTACCTCCTGAAATCGGTTTCCTGCAATTCTGCCCCGCTTTCAAGTCCTCTTGGCAGCCTTACTTCAGTATATTTTTGGACGATAGCTGTCATTTATAACTCTGCAGGTTTGTGAATTACAGTGCCCCTGAGCTCCTTTCTTCAACTCGCTTTCTTGTGAGCTGGCCGCAACACCGCAGGATGGCTTCAGGCCCTAATCTGGTTCCGGCACGGCACGCTGAGCCTTTGGTTAATTCCTCTTCCTGGTGGGAAATGAGAGTTAAATTTGCCCGGCCAGACACCTCCAGCTAGTCTCTCATTGGTTCTCGCTATTCCTGTTCATCTTCCGCAGAAATTGCAAACCGGGCCAAACAGGAGGTTAAAGGGACTGACCCTCCAAGTCGGGAGAGTGTTAGTAAAGCGTCTGGAATGTTGCACCCGAGTAGCAGGGTACGAAAACTGAGACATATTTGAACACGTCTCCCGTTCAAACGGTTGATCATACTCTGGGTTCCACATGCATGTTTTAGCTGAAGGAAGAATACCTTAAACCTGGAGAGTTGAGACCCGTGTAAAGGGTACCATGCAATATGACTTCAAAGGGTCTTCAATTGTTCACCGAACCACTCCAATCCTATCACTGCTGCGTTTATGCCCCTGTACACACGCTTGATTCTCTTTCGGAGACATAGCAATCCATAGGTTTTAAGATACTTACTAGTCAGGTACATTCTTAGGCGTTTAATATGGGTTGTTGAGTCCATTTCGTTGAGCAAGGAGTAGCTCTTGTCTATTCCATATTTGGCTTAAGGAACTATCTGTGCTCATTTCAGTCTCTGGTTTTATGCAGCACCAAAACTCACCTTTCCCCTTAAGCAAGCATAAGTTGGTTTTCTAAATTTGAGACCCTGTTCTGTTCTGTAATTCAGTTCCTGTGTAGCCAGGTTTACATTCCGTGTATTACTGATATCTTATGATGTTTCTTTTTCTGTGTGACTTATTTCAGTTAGAATCATCATACCTGAATCCACTCATTGTGCTACTAAGGGCCTGATGACACAGATTTCATTGCTGAGTGATATTGCTTTGTTAGTAAATACCACAACTTCTTTATCCATTTTTCACTTTCTGTGATATTGAACTTGTAAGGTAAACGAGGTTCTTGTAAACAGAGGCGTCCCAAACTTTGGGGTGGCTGTGTCTTTTAGATTTTAATTTCCCTAAGCTATAGGACCATAAGTGGAAGTGCCCTAGGCTCTGTTGCTTTGTTTTTTAGATGTTTCAGGAAACACCATACACTTCTCCCGAGTGTCTTTGGCAATTTACATCCCGCCCATCAGCATAACAAGGCGCCCAGTTCTCCATGGCCTGTCCTGCCTTTCTGGATTTTACACTTTTTTCAGATGGCCCTTTTGACCGGGGGGAAGTGAGACTTCATTGTAGTGCAGATTTCCTTTGCAAGTTTGCTTGGTGGGCCAAAAAGGGCGTATGCGTTTTCTCCTGAATATATTCAGGAAAAAACGCATACGCCGTTTTAGGCCAAGTGCATCATTGTGGACGTTCTGCCTCTTTTCCTATGCTTTCAATGCAATTCCAGTCTACCTCCTGAAATCGGTTTCCTGCAATTCTGCCCCGCTTTCAAGTCCTCTTGGCAGCCTTACTTCAGTATATTTTTGGACGATAGCTGTCATTTATAACTCTGCAGGTTTGTGAATTACAGTGCCCCTGAGCTCCTTTCTTCAACTCGCTTTCTTGTGAGCTGGCCGCAACACCGCAGGATGGCTTCAGGCCCTAATCTGGTTCCGGCACGGCACGCTGAGCCTTTGGTTAATTCCTCTTCCTGGTGGGAAATGAGAGTTAAATTTGCCCGGCCAGACACCTCCAGCTAGTCTCTCATTGGTTCTCGCTATTCCTGTTCATCTTCCGCAGAAATTGCAAACCGGGCCAAACAGGAGGTTAAAGGGACTGACCCTCCAAGTCGGGAGAGTGTTAGTAAAGCGTCTGGAATGTTGCACCCGAGTAGCAGGGTACGAAAACTGAGACATATTTGAACACGTCTCCCGTTCAAACGGTTGATCATACTCTGGGTTCCACATGCATGTTTTAGCTGAAGGAAGAATACCTTAAACCTGGAGAGTTGAGACCCGTGTAAAGGGTACCATGCAATATGACTTCAAAGGGTCTTCAATTGTTCACCGAACCACTCCAATCCTATCACTGCTGCGTTTATGCCCCTGTACACACGCTTGATTCTCTTTCGGAGACATAGCAATCCATAGGTTTTAAGATACTTACTAGTCAGGTACATTCTTAGGCGTTTAATATGGGTTGTTGAGTCCATTTCGTTGAGCAAGGAGTAGCTCTTGTCTATTCCATATTTGGCTTAAGGAACTATCTGTGCTCATTTCAGTCTCTGGTTTTATGCAGCACCAAAACTCACCTTTCCCCTTAAGCAAGCATAAGTTGGTTTTCTAAATTTGAGACCCTGTTCTGTTCTGTAATTCAGTTCCTGTGTAGCCAGGTTTACATTCCGTGTATTACTGATATCTTATGATGTTTCTTTTTCTGTGTGACTTATTTCAGTTAGAATCATCATACCTGAAAGCACTCATTGTGCTGCTAAGAGCCTGATGTCATATATTTCATTGCTGAGTGATATTGCTTTGTAAGTAAATACCACAACTTCTTTATCCATTTTTCACTTTCTGCGATGTTGAACTTGTACTGTAAACGAGGTTCTTGTAAACAGAGGCGTCCCAAACTTTGGGGTGGCTGTGTCTTTTTGATTTTAATTTCCCTAAGCTATAGGACCATAAGTGGAAGTGCCCTAGGCTCTGTTGCTTTGTTTTTTCGATGTTTCAGGAAACACCATACACTTCTCCCGAGTGTCTGTTGGCAATTTACATCCCGCCCATCAGCATAACAAGGCTCCCAGTTCTCCATGGCCTGTCCTGCTTTTCTAGATTTTACACTTTTTTCAGATGGCCCTTTTGACCGGGGGGAAGTGAGACTTCATTGTAGTGCAGATTTCCTTTGCAAGTTTGCTTGGTTCGCCAAAAAGGGCGTATACGTTTTTTCTTGAATATATTCAGGAAAAAACGCATACGCCCTTTTTGGCCAAGTGCATCATTGTGGACGTTCTGCCTCTTTTCCTATGCTTTCAATGCAATTCCAGTCTACATCCTGAAATCGGTTTCCTGCAATTCTGCCCCGCTTTCAAGTCCTCTTGGCAGCCTTACTTCAGTCTATTTTTGGACGATAGCTGTCATTTATAACTCTGCAGGTTTGTGAATTACAGTGCCCCTGAGCTCCTTTCTTCAACTCGCTTTCTTTTGAGCTGGCCGCAACACCGCAGGATGGCTTCAGGCCCTAATCTGGTTCCGGCACGGCACGCTGAGCCTTTGGTTATTTCCTCTTCCTGGTCGGAAATGAGAGTTAAGTTTGCCCGTCCAGACACCTCCAGCTAGTCTCTCATTGGTTCTCGGTATTACTGTTCATCTTCCGCAGAAATTGCAAACTGGGCCAAACAGGAGGTTAAAGGCGCTGAGTCTCCAAGTGGGGAGAGTGTTAGTAAAGCGTCTTGAATGTTGCACCCGAGTACCAGGGGAGGAAAACTGAGACATATTTGAACACGTCTCCCGTTCACACGGTTGATCATACTCTGGGTTCCACATGCATGTTTTAGCTGAAGGAAGAATACCTTAAACCTGGAGAGTTGAGACCCGTGTAATGGGTACCATGCAATATGACTTCAAAGGGTCTTCATTTGCTCACCAAACCTCTCCAATCCTATCACTGCTGCGTTTATGCCCCTGTACACACGCTTGATTTTCTTTTGGATACATAGCAATCCATAGGTTTTAAGATACTTACTAGTCAGGTACATTCTTAGGCGTTTAATATGGGGTGTTGAGTCCATTTCGTTGAGCAAGGAGTAGCTCTTGTCTATTCCATATTTGGCTTAAGGAACTTTATCTGTGCTCATTTCAATCTCTGGTTTTATGCAGCACCCCAACTCACCTTCCCCGTTAAGCAATCATAAGTTGGTTTTCTAAACTTGAGACACTGTTCTGTTTTGTAATTCAGTTCATGTGTAGCCAAGTTCACATTCTGTGTATTAGTGATACCTTATGATGTTTCTTTTCTGTGTGACTTATTTCAGTTCGAATCATCATACCTGAATCCACTCATTATGCTGCTACGGGCCTGATGACATAGATTTCATTGCTTAGTGATATTGCATTGTACGTAAGTACCACAAGTTCTTTATCCATTTTTCACTTTCTGCGATATTGAACTTGTACGGTAAACGAGGTTCTTGTAAACAGAGGCGTCCCAAACTTTGGGGTGGCTGTGTCTTTTTGATTTTAATTTCCCTAAGCTATAGGACCATAAGTGGAAGTGCCCTAGGCTCTGTTGCTTTGTTTTTTAGATGTTTCAGGAAACACCATACACTTCTCCAGAGTGGCTGTTGGCAATTTACATCCCGCCCATCAGCATAACAAGGCTCCCAGTTCTCCATGGCCTGTCGTGCCTTTATGGATTTTACACTTTTTTCAGATGGCCCTTTTGACCAGGGGGAAGTGAGACTTCATTGTAGTGCAGATTTCCTTTGCAAGCTTACTTGGTTGGCCAAAAAGTGCGTATGCGTTTTTTCCTGAATATATTCAGGAAAAAACACATATGCCCTTTTTGGCCAAGTGCATCATTGTCGAGTTTCTGACTCTCTTCATATGTTTTCAATGCAATTCCAGTCTACCTCCTGAAATCTATTTTTTCAAAATACTTGGCCTTTATAACTCTGCAGGTTTTTGAATTGCAGTGGCCCTTAGCTCCATTTTTTAGCTCTTATTTTCGTGGTCTTGCCCCATAACCACAGGATTCCTTGAAGCCCTATTTTTCTTCTGGGGCACCTTGCTGTGCCTTTGGTTAATTCTTCTTACTGATGTGATATTAGAGTGACATGTGCCCATTGAAACTGCTACAGCTAGTTTCTCACTGGTTCCCGCTATTCCCATTCATCCTCTGCACTAACTGCAGACTGTGCGATACCAGAACTTAAAGGCATTGACTCCATGTGGGGATGTTGTTAGTAAAGCGGCTGGAATGTCGATCCGGAGCCCCAGGAGAGGAAAAATGAGGTGCGTTTTAGAAACCTTTCCCGATCATATGGTATACCAGTCGCTGGGTTTCCCAAGCATGGTTTAGCTGTAGGAAGATTCCCTTCAACCTGGAGTGTTGGGACCCTTGGACTGAGTAGCATGAAGTATTGCATTAAACTTTCGGCAGTTGCTCACCAAAGCTCACCAATCCTGTCAGCCCCAAGTGTCCAGCCTTATGTCTTATCCAGCTGTGGGTTTATATGTGGTCAATCCAGGTTGCATCACAGCCCCTGAGCGAATTTTGTAAGAATTTTTCTCTCTTTCATTGTTTCAGCGTTTTGTTTTTAAAATTTATTTCTATAATGGGGTTTAGCTCCTTTTCACTGCTGTGTTTGTGCCGCTCTGCACACACTTGATTCCCTTATGGAGATATATCAATACATGGGTTTTAAGATTCTTATTCCTCAGATATATTTCTCTGCGGTGTATAGGGTGTGTTGAGGCCTGTTCATTGAGCAAGGTGTAGATCTTGTCTAATACCTATTTGGTTTATTGAACGGTATCTGTGCTAATTTCAAACTCTGGTTTTATGCATCACCCCACCTCTCCTTTCCCCTTAAGCTGACATAAGTGTGTTTTCTAAATGTGAGACACTGTTCTGTTCTGTAATTCATTTCTTGTGCAGCCATATTTACCCTCCCTCTATAAGTGATATCTTATGATATGTTTCTTTTTCTGTTTGACTTATTTCAAGTAGTATTATCGGACCTAAATCCACTCTTTATCCTTCTACTAGCCTTATTACATTGATTTCATGGTGAAGAGATATTCCATTGTACATAAGTACCACATCTTCTTTATCCATTGTTCTCTTTCCTGGGATATTTAAGGTGTACTGAAGTTGAGGTTCTTGTAAACAGAGTAGCCCTAAACTGTGGTGTGCTTGTGTCTTGTTGATTTTTAGACTTCCCTAGATATACTCCCATGATTGGAAGGGTCCTATGCTCTGTAGCTCTGTTTTTTAGATGATTTAGGAACCACCATACACTTCTCCAGAGTGGCTCTCGGCAGTTCACACACTGCCCATCAGCGTATAAAGGCTCCCTGTTCTCCATGGCCTGTCCTGCATTTCTGGTTTTTACAATTTTTTAGGATGGCCCTTTTGACCGGTGGGAAGTGAGACTTCTTTGTTGTGCACATTTGCATTGCTTGCTTGCTTCGTTGCCCATAAAGTGCGTATGCGTTTTTTCCTGGATATAATCAGGAAAAAACGCATACGCCCTTTTGGGCCAACTGCATCATTGTCGAAATTCTGCCGCTTTTCATGTGCGTTAAAGACGAGTCCAATCTATCTCTTGAAATCTGTTTCTTGCAATTCTGTCTTGCATTCAGATCCTCTTCTTTGCCTTACCTCAACATATTTTTGGACGTTAGTTTTCATTTATAACTCTGCAGGTTTGTGAATTGCAGTGACCCTGAGCTCCATTTTTTAAGTTGCTCTTTTGTGAGCTGGCCTCAAACCCGCAGGATTGCTTCAGGCCCTATTTTGGCTCCGGCGAGGCAGGCTGAGCCTTCCTTTAATTCTTATTCTTAATGGGAAATTAGAGTGATATGTGCCCATCCAAACCCCTACAACTCTTCTCTCATTGGTTCCCCCTCTTCCCGTTCATCCTCCTCACAATTTGCAAAATGTGTGAAACAGAAGTTTAAATGTGCTGATTCTCCAAGTGGGGAGATTCTAAGTAGCGTGGCTGGAATGGTGAACAGGAGCACCAGGAGAGGATAAATGAGGTGCATTTTAGACACATCTCCCGATCACATGGTGTACAGTCCTCTGGGTTTTCCATGCATGTTTTAGCTGTAGGAAGATCCCTTGAACCTGCAGATTTGGGACCCATTGAATGGGTACCAGGTAATATTACTTTAAAGGGTGTGCATTTCCTCACCCAACCTCACATTTCTCTTAGCGCAAACAGTTTCCAGCCTTATGTCTCATCCTGCTGTGGGTCTAGATGTGTTCAATCCATGTTGCATCACCGTCCCTGAGGAAAAGTTGTAAGAGGTTTTCTCTGTCTCTCTGTCGTTTATTTTTTTCAATTTATTACTATATTGGTTACAGCTGATTTTCAAAGCTCTGTTTCTTGCTGCTGTACATCCACTTGATTCACGTACAGAGAGACATCAATAAATTCTTTTTCAGATTCTTACCAGTCGTATATATTCTTTTCCGGTGACTTGAGTGTGCTGAGTGCAGTTCTTTTAGCTACCGTGTAGGCCTTGTTGATTATCAGTTTGGTATTTGGAATGGTATCTTTGCTAATTTCAACCTCCTGGATGATGCCTCACCCCTCCCCACCTTTCCCGTTTAGCAGCCTTATGCGTGTTTTCTACATATTTGACTATGTTTTTGTTTTGTAATTTATTTCATGTGTAGCCATTTTGGATTCCACCTTTAAGTGATATCTTATGATATGTGTCTTTTTCTTTTTGAATTCTGTCACTTAGAATGATCATACGTAACTCCTCCGGAGTTGTTACAACTGGCCATATTTCATTGATTTCCAGGCTGAATAATATTCCACTCTACCTAAGTACCACATCTCTATCCATTTTTTCCCTCCAGAGACATTTAAGTTATATCCTAGTCGAGGATCTTTTAAACAGAGAGGGGGTAAACATTGGGGTGCCTGTGTCCTCTCGATTTTTGTTTTTCCCAAGATATACGCCCATGAGTGCAAGTGCCCTATGCTCTGTAGCTCATTTTGTAGATGCTTTAGTAAACACAATACACTTCTCCAGAATGGCCGTTGGCAATATACATTTCCACTATAAGTCTCACAGGGCTCCCTCTTCTCGTTGCCCTGTCCTGCATTTCTGTTGTTTACGCTTTATGAGGATGGCTCTTCTGACTGATGTGAAGTGATATCTTTTGTAGTATTGACTTCCAGTGCCCACCTGTTTGGTTGGCTAAAAAAGTGTATGCCCTTTTCTTGAATATATACAGAAAAGAACGCATACACCCTTTTTGGCCAACTGCAATGTTGGCAATGTTCAGCTCCTTTTCTTGTGCTTAATGGCGAGTCCTTTCTACCTCCTCAAATCCCTTTCCTGCCATTCTCCCTTGCTTACAAGTCCTTTTCTCTGACTTTCCTCAAGACATTTTTCAGTGATGGATATTTTCAACTCTGCAGTTTTGTGAATTTTACTGCCCCTGAGTTCCATTGTTCAACTCGTGTTTATGGGAACTGGCCACAAAGCAGCGGGATTTCCTCAAGCCCTATACTGTTTCCATGGGCAACCCTAGCCTTTGGTCAATTCGTCTTCCTGATTGGAAATTAGAGTGACATGTGCCTGTCTGAACACCTAGGACTTGTCTCTCATTGTTCCTCATCCTTCCGCTTCATCCTCTGGACAAATTCCAAACTGTACGCAACAGGATGTTGACAGTGCTGACATCTCCAAGTGGGGAGACTGTTAGTAAAGACGCTGGAGGGGTGAACCCGAGCACCAGGAGATGAGGAGATGAGATGCCTTTTCCAAACTCTTCCCGATCAGATGGTATACCATCCTCTGGGTGTGACAGACATGTTTTAGCAGTAGGAAGAGTCCCATTCATGTAAGGAGAACACCAGGGCTTTTTCAAAATCAGTGTCTCCCCGAAACCCAAACTGGGGAATTTTTTAAGCTACGGCTACACATATGTTCATTAAGGGCCTTGGGAAGTAGGCAGAGTCCAAACTTTAGATGATTGAAGTCTTCAGGGTCAGAAGCATTCACCACCAGCTTCCCTTAGGCTACACTTTAACTGTCATTGATAGATGATGTCAATAAAAATATCTATTCTTTTTCAGATTATTTCCCCTTATAGGTTATTGCAAAATGTTGAGTGTAGTTCCCTGTGCTATACAGTAGTTCCTTGTTGATGATCTATTTTATACATAGCAGTGTGTATGTGTTAATTCCAAACTGTTAATTTATCCCTCCTCCCACCTTTCCCCTTTGGTAATAATAAATTATAAGATTTTATACTTCTCAGAAATGGGGGAGCTGAAAGAGAGGTATCATTTTCAATGGAAAAGCATTTAAAACAAGATTGAAGGTTTAACCAAGATTATTAGATGTACATCCTTGGAAAGAAATCACTTCGTTTCTCTAATATTGACCTGACAAATAAGACAAACCTTTTCACTGAACTTGCTTATAAAAAGTGATGGAAATATCAAATGGAAGTGTTAAAAACATCTTATTTTACCCGAGCCTTATACACTGTTCTATGTTAACTACAGTTTGGCTCACACATCTGTTCATTGAGGTTACAATAGTCTCAATTTCTGTTACTGATCCTCCAGAGTGGACCCCAACAAGTGTCCCCCTGCCCAGTGTCATTGGGGCCAACAGATCGAGACTGAGTTTTGTTCACAAGCAAAGGAAACTTTATATTTTGATCAGAGAATGGAGAGGTGAGAGCATGCACTACCCCGTGGGCTGTGGGCTGGGCTGCTGTGTAGAGATCCTGTCAGAGTCAGTGGGAGGGTGGGAGGCGGCGGAGCTCTCGAGGGCCGGGTTGGCTGTAGCTCAGGCTCTATATCGTGGAGTCTGCACTGGGCCCCAGGAGCTGAGGTGTCGACCCAGCCATTCTGCACTAGGAAATCTGGTCTGAAGTGCCGGGTGTGGAACCTCTGCATGCGGGACCCTAGGAGCACGTGAAATTAGACAAAGCACAAAGGATATAAAAGGTTAGACTTGACTTTATTGCCCAGATTCTATTTTTATCTCCCAGGGATTTTTAATGGGCTTTGCTGGGGACAAACCCCTCCTCTGCCTTTTGTCCTGTTCCTCATTCTTGGAGTGCTGAGGGTGCAGACCCTTCTTCTGTAACTGCTGAGTGCTGAGTTGGGAGCCTTCATACCCTGGGGCGAGGGTCAGAGCTTCTCCCCAGCAGCCTCCCGGTGACGTTGATTGTCCCCAGGACCCCTGCCTCCCTGCTCGTCCACCTGAGCACCAGCATTGGAAGTGTTATAGATTCTAATGACCTTTAAGGGTCCAGGAAAGAGATGTGCAGAGACGCTGTGGGGGCCGGTTTCACCCCGCCCCACATTTGCTCGGCCACCTTAGGCTGACCGTCTCTGCCAGCCTAGATGCTCTGACCAGTAGTCTGCGCTTTCTTCAATTAGGCCCCTGAATTAACGTACAAACAGCACCAGGTGTCAGAGCCCTGCCCGCTCAACTCCCAGACAGTCCAGGGTCAGTGGTGATCAAGGACCATGATGGCTACTGAGTCAACAGCCTTTTGAAGTAAACAGGAGTCCAGCCGGTCTTATTGGCCACCATCATCACGGTGTCTGTAGGCTTTTCTATGGTGACAGTGTGGTATACTGTTCCCCCGCCAAGATTATTAGCTCCCCTCTGGGTGCAGTAAGTCCTGCAAGCAGTAGTCTACTCTTTTGGGACACACTCTTGTTGTTTTATGAGAGAAACTCCAGGTCAAGTGATGTTCACACGAGTCGTCATGGTGCCCTGTTGCCCCCGGTTATCTCTCTGGATGTTGGAGTTGGAGGGCCTCCTCACTCGAGGTCGGTGTGCCCACGGAGCGAACCCTGCAACTTCAGGGCATGGTTGGTGGTTAGGATCACCACGTGGGGTCCTTTTCCCTTAGGAGGGAGGTGGCCTTTTGGGCTGCTGATTTCCAGGTTTTTAGATACCGCCAGTATCTTGGCCAGATGTGGCAGTGGGCCAAGCCCCTTAGTGACCGTAGTTTATCCTACCTGGATGGCATTCTTGCATTGTTCCATTTCAAGTGGTCCCAGTTTTTGCACTAATTCTCCAATGGCGATTCACCTTTCACCGGGAATGTAAAGGTCAAAGGGTTTAGCTAAATTAGGGAGTTCCAGGGCAAGGGTCTGAATTGACTGCTCTTTCCATTCTTGAAAGGCCACTTCTGGATTCTATTCAAAAGGATCATCATCTTTTCCTTTCAGTGTTTCATATAGAGGCCCAGCTAGTAGACTGTAGTTAGGGATCCAGAAGCAGCAAACCCTGGCCTCCCCAGGAACCCCTAAGCTGTCTTCTAGTTTTAGAAAGGGGTAAGGCTGAAAATGGTTTCTTCCCTTTCCTGGGATGGGCTTCTCTGACCTTCTGTGAGAATGAAGCCCAGGCAGGTCACCGCAGTCTGTGATATTTGAGCTTTTTCTTGGACAACTTCTATCCTTTATTGGCTTGGTAGTTCAGAGGCCTCCTTAGTAGGGCTGGTGATCAGAATGTCGTCTGCATATTGAAGGAGGGTTTCCTTTTCCAGAGGTAGAACTTTTAGGTCTTTAGCTAAGCTTTCCCCAAAGATGGTGTGGGAATTTTTGCACCCTTGGGGCCAGACGGCCTGGAAGTATTGTTTTAGTTGTATGTTGAGTCCTGCCACTCACAAGCCAAAATTTCTTGTGACTCTGGGACTAATGGAATACAAAAGAAGGCATCATTGAAGACTAATACAGAATACCATGTCCTGGTGGTTGGTAGAATGACCAGCAGGGTGTAGGAATTAGGAGCAACTGGAGGTATATCCTCGGTGGCTTCACTGACTGTCCTGACATCCTTTACCAGGTCCCCAGCAGCCCATGGGGCTCTCGTGGTCAGACCAATCCCAGAATATGGAGCTCACCTGGGCAGGTACCCCACCCCCACCCCAGCCCACGGGGCTCTCGTGGTCAGGCCCCTCCCAGGATACAGAGCTACCCTTGCAGGTACCGTGGCAGGGCTGGGCACACAGGAACCGTGCACATAGCCCTCATTGCAGAGCACCCCCAGCTCACCTGTCGCTCAGAGCTGACACAGAGCACCTCAGAGCAGGACTTGAACTAACAAACAACAGCTGCGACAGGTCTGTGACCCTGGGCATCACTCCGTGAGGCCTCCCTCCACCTGGTCTTCCAGAGACTTCCACTGCACCCGGGGCACCAGGCCTCTGTCTCCAACCACCACCCACCCCTCCTCTCCCTGACTCCTGGGTTCCTCTCATTAGGAGAGGGTTTTCTTGAAGTTGTCTCCCACTCATGGGCCAGATAAAATGATTAGAAAACAAGCCAAAGCTGCAGCCCCTTGTCTATCCTGACTCTCAGGAGCCCACACCTGTTCCTTGGACCTGGCCGGTTCAGCAAGTTCCATTTTCTGCAACTGTGAGCCCCTGAGGGGTGATGATTGGCTGACCTGGGCAGCCTTACCGTGCCGACCAGCCCTCCCCAGGTGTGCCTGGGTTGAGATCAATATAAATACCACTCCAGGCAGCAAGAGCCCCTGCAGCCGTGCCTGACGCCATTTTCTCTGCCCTGTCAGCAGTCTCGGGGCTGGGCTGGTGGGAGGGAGTGAGAGGCCACGGCTTTGTGGGTGGCCCAGTGTGAGTGGGGCTCTGCTGGACTTTCTGCAGCAGTTGCCAGGCTGCCACCTGCTAAAGAAGAGGATGTGTCACCCATACCTGCTGCTGGAATTTCTCCCTGGGCAGAGGTGAGGAAGGAAAAAAGCAGTGGGGGCAGGGACAGGACGGGTATCTCAGGCAGGGAAATGGAAATCTTCCAGAAGAGCACCCAGGGCCAGGACCATCCTGGCTGGCCTGCAGGCACCAAGTCGGCCGGCATGCTGTCACTCGTGTGGCTCTATGGCCCTTCCTCTAGGCTTTCAAGTCCTTGTATATATTCAGGTGTTTTACCTGGGACGGGTGGGAATAGTTCAGCAGCAACTGGCCTGGGGCTCAGCTCACGTTTACTCACAGATGCCTCGGCACGGTGCCCCAGCTTTGCAATGAGGACGCTTGTTGCGTGGGGGCTGCTGGCTGAATGGGAGACGATTCCCCACCACTGACCAACTTCAGAATTGTTTACAACTGGAGCAAGTGCCCTGATACGGTTTTCCTCTGTGTAACTGGTGGGTTCTGTGTTTTTTTTCTCTTTTTCGTTTTTGGTTCAAGGTAGATTTTATTCCTCTTTTTTGTATTTACAGATATAAGCATGGAAATAATTTATTCATATAAATACATGTATGTGCAGGGAATAATTGTTTTTTCTGTTTTATTTTTTAAATTTTATTTCTTATTAATTTTGAATTTTATTTTATATTTTTATACAGCAGGTTCTTATTGGTTATCTATTTTATACATATAAATGTATACATGCCAATCCCAGTCTCTCAACTCCTCCCACCACCACCCCCCAACAGCTTTCCCCCCTTGTTGTCCATACGTTTGTTGTCTACATCTGTTGCTCTATTTATGCCTTGCAAAATGGTTAATCTGTACAGTTTCTCTAGGTTCCACATATATGCATGAATATACAAGATTTGTTTTTCTCTTTCTGACTTACTTCACTCTGTATGACAGTCTCTAGATCCATCGACGTCTCTACAAATGACCCAATTTCATTCCTTTTCATGGCTTAGTAATATTCCATTTTATATATGTACCACAGCTTTATGCATTCGTCTGTCTGTGGGCATTTAGGTTGCTTCCATTACCTCGATATTGTAAATAGTGATGCAATGAACATTGCGGTGAATGACTCTTTTTGATTTATGGTTTTGTCTGGGTATATGTCCAGTACTGGGATTGCTGTATCATATGGTAATTCTATTGTTAGTTTCTTAAGAAATTCCATATTGTTCTCCATAATGACTGTATCAATTTATATTCCCAACAATAGTGGAAGAGGGTTCCTTTTCTCCACACCCTTTCCAGCATTTTTTGTTTGTAGATTTTCAATGATGCCTATTCTACCAGGTGTGAGGTGATACCTCATTGTTGAATCCATTTCGTTGAGCAAGGGGTAGCTCTTGTCTATTACATATTTGGCTTATGGAACGGTATCTGTGCTAATTTCAAATTCTGCTTTTATGCAGCACCCCAACTCACCTTCCCCCTTAAGCAGGCATAAGTTGGTTTTCTAAACTTGAGACCCTGTTCTGTTTTATAATTCAGTTCATGTGTAGCCAAGTTCACATTCCGTGTATTAGTGATACCTTATGATGTTTCTTTTTCTGTGTGACTTATTTCACTTACAATCATCGTGCCTCAATCCACTCATTATGCTGGTACGGGCCTGGTGACATAGATTTCATTGCTGAGTGGTATTCTGTTGTACAGAAGTACCGCAACTTCTTTATCCATTATTTGCTCTCTGGGATATTTAACTTGTGCCGTAGAAGAGATTCCTGTAAAAAGAGCCGTCCCAAATTTTGGGGTTGCTGTGTCTTTTTGATATTAATTTCCCTAAGCTATAGGACCATAAGTGGAAGTGCCCTAGGCTCTGTTGCTTTGTTTTTTAGATGTTTCAGGAAACACCATACACTTCTCCCGAGTGTCTGTTGGCAATTTACATCCCGCCCATCAGCATAACAAGGCTCCCAGTTCTCCATGGCCTGTCCTGCCTTTTTGGATTTTACACTTTATTCTGATGGCCCTATTGACCGGGGGGAAGTGAGACTTCATTGTAGTGCAGATTTCCTTTGCAAGCTTGCTTGGTTGGCGAAAAAGGGCGTATGCGTTTTTTCCTGAATATATTCAGGAAAAAACGCATACGCCCTTTTGGCCAAGTGCATCATTGTGGACGTTCTGCCTCTTTTCCTACGCTTTCAATGCAATTCCAGTCTACCTCCTGAAATCGGTATCCTGCAATTCTGCCCCGCTTTCAAGTCCTCTTGGCAGCCTTACTTCAGTATATTTTTGGACGATAGCTGTCATTTATAACTCTGCAGGTTTGTGAATTACAGAGCCCCTGAGCTCCTTTCTTCAACTCACTTTCTTGTGAGCTGGCCGCAACACCGCAGGATGGCTTCAGGCCCTAATCTATTTCCGGCACGGCACGCTGAGCCTTTGGTTAATTCCTCTTCCTGGTGGGAAATGAGAGTTAAATTTGCCCGTTCAGACACCTCCAGCTAGTCTCTCATTGGTTCTCCCTATTCCTGTTCATCTTCCGCAGAAATTGCAAACTAGGCCAAACAGGAGGTTAAAGGCACTGACTGTCCAAGTCGGGAGAGTGTTAGTAAAGCGTCTGGAATGTTGCACCCGAGTACCAGGGTATGAAAACTGAGACATATTTGAACACGTCTCCCGATCACACGGTTGATCATACTCTGGGTTCCACATGCATGTTTTAGCTGAAGGAAGAATACCTTAAACCTGGAGAGTTGAGACCCGTGGAATGGGTACCATGCAATATGACTTCAAAGGGTCTTCATTTGCTCACCGAACCTCTCCAATCCTATCACTGCTGCATTTATGCCCCAGTACACACGCTTGATTCTCTTTCGGAGACATAGCAATCCCTAGGTTTTAAGATAATTACTAGTCAGGTACATTCTTAGGCGTTTAATATGGGGTGTTGAGTCCATTTCGTTGAGCAAGGAGTAGCTCTTGTCTGTTCCATATTTGGCTTAAGGAACTTTATCTGTGCTCATTTCAATCTCTGGTTTTATGCAGCACCCCAACTCACCTTTCCCCTTAAGCAAGCATAAGTTGGTTTTCTAAATTTGAGACTCTGTTCTGTTTTGGAATTCAGTTCCTGTGTAGCCAAGTTTACATTCCATGTATTAGTGATATCTTTTGATGTTTCTTTTTCTGTGTGACTTATTTCAGTTAGAATCATCGTACCTGAATCCACTCATTATGCTTCTACGGGCCTGATGACATAGATTTCATTGCTGAGTGATACTGCATTGTACGTAAGTACCACAAGTTCTTTATCCATTTTTCACTTTCTGTGATATTGAACTTGTACGGTAAATGAGGTTCTTGTAAAAAGAGGCGTCCCAAACTTTGGGGTGGCTGTGTCTTTTTGATTTTAATTTCCCTAAGCTATAGGACCATAAGTGGAAGTGCCCTAGGCTCTGTTGCTTTGTTTTTTAGATGTTTCAGGAAACACCATACACTTCTCCCGAGTGTCTGTTGGCAATTTACATCCCGCCCATCAGCATAACAAGGCTCCCAGTTCTCCATGGCCTGTCCTGCCTTTCTGGATTTTACACTTTTTTCAGATGGCCCTTTTGACCGGGGGGAAGTGAGACTTCATTGTAGTGCAGACTTCCTTTGCAAGCTTGCTTGGTTGGCCAAAAAGGGCGTATGCCTTTTTTCCTGAATATATTCAGGAAAAAACGCATACGCCCTTTTTGGCCAAGTGCATCACTGTGGACGTTCTGCCTCTTTTCCTATGCTTGAAATGCAATTCCTGTCTACCTCCTGAAATCGGTTTCCTGCAATTCTGCCCCGCTTTCAAGTCCTCTTGGCAGCCTTACTTCAGTATATTTTTGGACGATAGCTGTCATTTATAACTCTGCAAGTTTGTGAATTACAGTGCCCCTGAGCTCCTTTCTTCAACTCGCTTTCTTGTGAGCTGGCCGCAACACCGCAGGATGTCTTCAGGCCTTAATGTGGTTCCGGCATGGCACGCTGAGCCTTTGGTTAATTCCTCTTCCTGGTGGGAAATGAGAGTTAAATTTGCCCGTTCAGACACATCCAGGTAGTCTCTCATTGGTTCTCCCTATTCCTGTTCATCTTCCGCAGAAATTGCAAACTGGGGCAAACAGGAGGTTAAAGGCACTGACTCTCCAAGTAGGGAGAGTGTTAGTAAAGCATCTGGAATGTTGCACCCGAGTACCAGGGGAGGAAAACTGAGACATATTTGAACACGTCTCCCGTTCACATGGTTGATCATACTCTGGGTTCCACATGCATGTTTTAGCTGAAGGAAGAATACCTTAAACCTGGAGAGTTGAGACCCGTGTAATGGGTAGCAGGCAATATGACTTCAAAGGGTCTTCATTTGCTCACCGAACCTCTCCAATCCTATCACTGCTGCGTTTATGCCCCTGTACACACGCTTGATTCTCTTTTGGAGACATAGCAATCCATAGGTTTTAAGATACTTACTAGTCAGGTACATTCTTAGGCGTTTAATATGCGGTGTTGAGTCCATTTCGTTGAGCAAGGAGTAGCTCTTGTCTATTCCATATTTGGCTTAAGGAACTTTATGTGTGCTCATTTCAATCTCTGGTTTTATGCAGCACCCCAACTCACCTTTCCCCTTAAGGAAGCATAAGTTGGTTTTCTAAATTTGAGACCCTGTTCTGTTTTGGAATTCAGTTCCTGTGTAGCCAAGTTTACATTCCGTGTATTAGTGATATCTTATGAAGTTTCTTTTTCTGTGTGACTTATTTCAGTTAGAATCATCGTACCTGAATCCACTCATTGTGCTGCTACGGGCCTGATGACATAGATTTCATTGCTGAGTGATACTGCATTGTACGTAAGTACCACAAGTTCTTTTTCCATTTTTCACTTTCTGTGATATTGAATTTGTACGGTAAACGAGGTTCTTGTAAACAGAGGCGTCCCAAACTTTGGGGTGGCTGTGTCTTTTTTATTTTAATTTCCCTAAGCTATAGGACCATAAGTGGAAGTGCACTAGGCTCTGTTGCGTTGTTTTTTAGATGTTTCAGGAAACACCATACACTTCTCCCGAGTGTCTGTTGGCAATTTACATCCCGCCCATCAGCATAACAAGGCTCCCAGTTCTCCATGGCCTGTCCTGCCTTTCTGGATTTTACACTTTTTTCAGATGGCCCTTTTGACCAGGGGGAAGTGAGACTTCATTGTAGTGCAGATTTCCTTTGCAAGTTTGGTTGGTGGGCCAAAAATATATTTTTCCTGAATATATTCAGGAAAAAACGCATACGCCCTTTTAGGCTAAGTGCATCATTCTGGACGTTCTGCCTCTTTTCCTATGCTTTCAATGCAATTCCAGTCTACCTCCTGAAATCGGTTTCCTGCAATTCTGCCCCGCTTTCAAGTCCTCTTGGCAGCCTTACTTCAGTCTATTTTTGGACGATAGCTGTCATTTATAACTCTGCAGGTTTGTGAATTACAGTGCCCCTGAGCTCCTTTCTTCAACTCACTTTCTTTTGAGCTGGCCGCAACACCACAGGATGGCTTCAGGCCCTAATCTGGATCGGGCACGGCACGCTGAGCCTTTGGTTAATTCCTCTTCCTGGTGGGAAATGAGAGTTAAATTTGCCCGTCCAGACACCTCCAGCTAGTCTCTCATTGGTTCTCGCTATTCCTGTTCATCTTCCGCAGAAATTGCAAACTGGGCCAAACAGGAGGTTAAAGGCGCTGACTCTTCAAGAGGGGAGAGTGTTAGTAAAGCGTCTGGAATGTTGCACCCGAGTAGCAGGGTATGAAAACTGAGACATATTTGAACACGTCTCCCGATCACACGGTTGATCATACTCTGGGTTCCACATGCATGTTTTAGCTGAAGGAAGAATACCTTAAACCTGGAGAGTTGAGACCCGTGGAATGGGTACCATGCTATATGTCTTCAAAGGGTCTTCATTTGCTCACCGAACCTCTCCAATCCTATCACTGCTGCGTTTATGCCCCTGTACACACGTTTGATTCTCTTTTGGAGACATAGCAATCCATAGGTTTTAAGATACTTACTAGTCAGGTACATTCTTAGGCGTTTAATATGGGGTGTTGAGTCCATTTCGTTGAGCAAGGAGTAGCTCTTGTCTATTCCATATTTGGCTTAAGGAACTTTATCTGTGCTCATTTCAATCTCTGGTTTTATGCAGCACCCCAACTCACCTTTCCCCTTAAGCAAGCATAAGTTGGTTTTCTAAATTTGAGACCCTGTTCTGTTTTGGAATGCAGTTCCTGTGTAGCCAAGTTTACATTCCGTGTATTAGTGATATCTTATGATGTTTCTTTTTCTGTGTGACTTATTTCATTTAGAATCATCGTATCTGAATCCACTCATTATGCTGCTACGGGCCTGATGACATAGATTTCATTGCTGAGTGATACTGCATTGTACGTAAGTACCACAAGTTCTTTATCCATTTTTCACTTTCTGTGATATTGAACTTGTACGGTAAATGAGGTTCTTGTAAACAGAGGCGTCCCAAACTTTGGGGTGGCTGTGTCATTTTGATTTTAATTTCCCTAAGCTATAGGACCATAAGTGGAAGTGCCCTAGGCTCTGTTGCTTTGTTTTTTAGATGTTTCAGGAAACACCATACACTTCTCCCGAGTGTCTGTTGGCAATTTACATCCCGCCCATCAGCATAACAAGGCTCCCAGTTCTCCATGGCCTGTCCTGCCTTTCTGGATTTTACACTTTTTTCAGATGGCCCTTTTGACCGGGGGGAAGTGAGACTTCATTGTAGTGCAGACTTCCTTTGCAAGCTTGCTTGGTTGGCCAAAAAGGGCGTATGCGTTTTTTCCTGAATATATTCAGGAAAAAACGCATACGCCCTTTTAGGCCAAGTGCATCATTGTGGACGTTCTGCCTCTTTTCCTATGCTTTCAATGCAATTCCAGTCTACCTTCTGAAATCGGTTTCCTGCAATTCTGCCCCGCTTTCAAGTCCTCTTGGCAGCCTTACTTCAGTATATTTTTGGACGATAGCTGTCATTTATAACTCTGCAGGTTTGTGAATTACAGTGCCCCTGAGCTTCTTTCTTCAACTCGCTTTCTTGTGAGCTGGCAGCAACACCACAGTATGGCTTCAGGCCCTAATCTGGTTCCAGCACGGCATGCTGAGCCTTTGGTTAATTCCTCTTCCTGGTGGGAAATGAGAGTTAAATTTGCCCGTCCAGACACCTCCAGCTAGTCTCTCATTGGTTCTCGCTATTCCTGTTCATCTTCCGCAGAAATTGCAAGCTGGGCCAAACAGGAGGTTAAAGGCGCTGACTCTCCAAGTGGGGAGAGTGTTAGTAAAGCGTCTGGAATGTTGCACCCGAGTACCAGGGGAAGAAAACTGAGACATATTTGAACACGTCTCCCTTTCACACGGTTGATCATACTCTGGGTTCCACATGCATGTTTTAGCTGAAGGAAGAATACCTTAAACCTGGAGAGATGAAACCCGTGGAATGGGTACCATGCAATATGACTTCAAACGGTCTTCATTTGCTCACCGAACCTCTCCAATCCTATCACTGCTGCGTTTATGCCCTTGTACACATGTTTGATTCTCTTTTGGAGACATAGCAATCCATAGGTTTTAAGATACTTACTAGTCAGGTACATTCTTAGGCGTTTAATATGGAGTGTTGAGTCCATTTCGTTGAGCAAGGAGTAGCTCTTGTCTATTCCATATTTGGCTTAAGGAACTTTATCTGTGCTCATTTCAATCTCTGGTTTTATGCAGCACCCCAACTCACCTTTACCCTTAAGCAAGCATAAGTTGGTTTTCTAAATTTGAGACCCTGTTCTGTTTTGGAATTCAGTTCCTGTGTAGCCAAGTTTACATTCCGTGTATTCGTGATATCTTATGATGTTTCTTTTTCTGGTTGACTTATTTCAGTTAGAATCATCGTACCTGAATCCACTCATTATGCTGCTACGGGCCTGATGACATAGATTTCATTGCTGAGTGATACTGCATTGTACGTAAGTACCACAAGTTCTTTATCCATTTTTCACTTTCTGTGATATTTAACTTGTACGGTAAACGAGGTTCTTGTAAACAGAGGCGTCCCAAACTCTGGGGTGGCTGTGTCTTTTTGATTTTAATTTCCCTAAGCTATAGGACCATAAGTGGAAGTGCCGTAGGCACTGTTGCTTTGTTTTTTAGATGTTTCAGGAAACACCATACAGTTCTCCCGAGTGTGTGTTGGCAATTTACATCCCGCCCATCAGCATAACAAGGCTCCCAGTTCTCCATGGCCTGTCCTGCCTTTCTGGATTTTACACTTTTTTCAGATGGCCCTTTTGACCAGGGGGAAGTGAGACTTCATTGTAGTGCAGACTTCCTTTGCAAGCTTGCTTGGTTGGCCAAAAAGGGCGTATGCGTTTTTTCCTGAATATATTCAGGAAAAAACGCATACGCCCTTTTTGGCCAAGTGCATCATTGTGGACGTTCTGCCTCTTTTCCTATGCTTTCAATGCAATTCCAGTCTACCTCCTGAAATCGGTTTCCTGCAATTCTGCCCTGCTTTCAAGTCCTCTTGGCAGCCTTACTTCAGTCTATTTTTGGACGATAGCTGTCATTTATAACTCTGCAGGTTTGTGAATTACAGTGCCCCTGAGCTCCTTTCTTCAACTCGCTTTCTTGTGAGCTGGCAGCAACACCACAGTATGGCTTCAGGCCCTAATCTGGTTCCGGCACGGCATGCTGAGCCTTTGGTTAATTCCTCTTCCTGGTGGGAAATGAGAGTTAAATTTGCCCGTCCAGACACCTCCAGCTAGTCTCTCATTGGTTCTCGCTATTCCTGTTCATCTTCCGCAGAAATTGCAAGCTGGGCCAAACAGGAGGTTAAAGGCGCTGACTCTCCAAGTGGGGAGAGTGTTAGTAAAGCGTCTGGAATGTTGCACCCGAGTACCAGGGGAAGAAAACTGAGACATATTTGAACACGTCTCCCTTTCACACGGTTGATCATACTCTGGGTTCCACATGCATGTTTTAGCTGAAGGAAGAATACCTTAAACCTGGAGAGATGAAACCCTTGGAATGGGTACCATGCAATATGACTTCAAACGGTCTTCATTTGCTCACCGAACCTCTCCAATCCTATCACTGCTGCGTTTATGCCCTTGTACACATGTTTGATTCTCTTTTGGAGACATAGCAATCCATAGGTTTTAAGATACTTACTAGTCAGGTACATTCTTAGGCGTTTAATATGGAGTGTTGAGTCCATTTCGTTGAGCAAGGAGTAGCTCTTGTCTATTCCATATTTGGCTTAAGGAACTTTATCTGTGCTCATTTCAATCTCTGGTTTTATGCAGCACCCCAACTCACCTTTACCCTTAAGCAAGCATAAGTTGGTTTTCTAAATTTGAGACCCTGTTCTGTTTTGGAATTCAGTTCCTGTGTAGCCAAGTTTTCATTCCGTGTATTCGTGATATCTTATGATGTTTCTTTTTCTGGTTGACTTATTTCAGTTAGAATCATCGTACCTGAATCCACTCATTATGCT
Source organism: Stenella coeruleoalba (assembly GCF_951394435.1). NCBI lineage: Eukaryota > Metazoa > Chordata > Mammalia > Artiodactyla > Delphinidae > Stenella > Stenella coeruleoalba. The sequence goes on from NW_027646269.1 coordinate 2,532,466, forward strand.
GCTACGGGCCTGATGACATAGATTTCATTGCTGAGTGATACTGCATTGTACGTAAGTACCACAAGTTCTTTATCCATTTTTCACTTTCTGTGATATTGAACTTGTACGGTAAACGAGGTTCTTGTAAACAGAGGCGTCCCAAACTCTGGGGTGGCTGTGTCTTTTTGATTTTAATTTCCCTAAGCTATAGGACCATAAGTGGAAGTGCCGTAGGCGCTGATGCTTTGTTTTTTAGATGTTTCAGGAAACACCATACACTTCTCCCGAGTGTCTGTTGGCAATTTACATCCCGCCCATCAGCATAACAAGGCTCCCAGTTCTCCATGGCCTGTCCTGCCTTTCTGGATTTTACACTTTTTTCAGATGGCCCTTTTGACCAGGGGGAAGTGAGACTTCATTGTAGTGCAGATTTCCTTTGCAAGTTTGGTTGGTGGGCCAAAAATATATTTTTCCTGAATATATTCAGGAAGAAACGCATACGCCCTTTTAGGCTAAGTGCATCATTGTGGACGTTCTGCCTCTTTTCCTATGCTTTCAATGCAATTCCAGTCTACCTCCTGAAATCGGTTTCCTGCAATTCTGCCCTGCTTTCAAGTCCTCTTGGCAGCCTTACTTCAGTATATTTTTGGACGATAGCTGTCATTTATAACTCTGCAGGTTTGTGAATTACAGTGTCCCTGAGCTCCTTTCTTCAACTCCCTTTCTTTTGAGCTGGCCGCAACACCGCAGGATGGCTTCAGGCCCTAATCTGGTTCTGGCACGGCACGCTGAGCCTTTGGTTATTTCCTCTTCCTGGTGGGAAATGAGAGTTAAATTTGCCCGTCCAGACACCTCCAGCTAGTCTCTCATTGGTTCTCCCAATTCCTGTTCATCTTCCGCAGAAATTGCAAACTGGGCCAAACAGGAGGTTAAAGGCGCTGACTCTCCAAGTGGGGAGAGTGTTAGTAAAGCGTCTGGAATGTTGCACCGAAGTACCAGGGGACGAAAACTGAGACATATTTGAACACGTCTCCCGATCACACGGTTGATCATACTCTGGGTTCCACATGCATGTCTTAGCTGAAGAAAGAATACCTTAAACCTGGAGAGTTGAGACCCGTGGAATGGGTACCATGCAATATGACTTCAAAGGGTCTTCATTTGCTCACCGAACCTCTCCAATCCTATCACTGCTGCGTTTATGACCCTTGTACACACGCTTGATTCTCTTTTGGAAACATAGAAATCCATAGGTTTTAAGATACTTACTAGTCAGGTATATTCTTAGGCGTTTAATATGGGGTGTGGAGTCCATTTCGTTGAGCAAGGAGTAGCTCTTGTCTATTCCATATTTGGCTTAAGGAACTTTATCTGTGCTCATTTCAATCTCTGGTTTTATGCAGCACCCCAACTCACCTTTCCACTTAAACAAGCATAAGTTGGTTTTCTAAATTTGAGACCCTGTTCTGTTTTGTAATTCAGTTCCTCTGTAGCCAAGTTTAAATTCCATGTATTAGTGATATTTTTTGATGTTTCTTTTTCTGTGTGACTTATTTCAGTTAGAATCACCATACCCGAATCCACTCATTAGGCTGCTATGGGCCTGGTGACATAGATTTCATTGCTGAGTGATATTGCATTGTACATGAGTACCACAACTTCTTTATCCATTTTTCACTTTCTGTGATATTGAACTTGTACGGTAAACGAGGTTCTTGTAAACAGAGGCATCCCAAACTTTGGGGTGGCTGTGTCTTTTTGATTTTAATTTCCCTAAGCTATAGGACCATAAGTGGAAGTGCACTAGGCTCTGTTGCTTTGTTTTTTAGATGTTTCAGGAAACACCATACACTTCTCCCGAGTGTCTGTTGGCAATTTACATCCCGCCCATCAGCATAACAAGGCTCCCAGTTCTCCATGGCCTGTCCTGCCTTTCTGGATTTTACACTTTTTTCAGATGGCCCTTTTGACAGGGGGGAAGTGAGACTTCATTGTAGTGCAGATTTCCTTTGCAAGCTTGCTTGGTTGGCCAAAAAGGGCGTATGCGGTTTTTCCTGAATATATTCAGGAAAAAACGCATACGCCCTTTTTGGCCAAGTGCATCACTGTGGACGTTCTGCCTCTTTTCCTATGCTTGAAATGCAATTCCTGCCAACCTCCTGAAATCGGTTTCCTGCAATTCTGCCCCGCTTTCAAGTCCTCTTGGCAGCCTTACTTCAGTCTATTTTTGGACGATAGCTGTCATTTATAACTCTGCAGGTTTGTGAATTACAGTGCCCCTGAGCTCCTTTCTTCAACTCGCTTTCTTGTGACCTGGCCGCAACACCGCAGGATGGCTTCAGGCCCTAATGTGGTTCCGGCATGGCACGCTGAGCCTTTGGTTAATTCCTCTTCCTGGTGGGAAATGAGAGTTAAATTGGCCCGTTCAGACACCTCCAGCTAGTATCTCATTGGTTCTCCCTATTCCTGTTCATCTTCCGCAGAATTTGCAAACTGGGCCAAACAGGAGGTTAAAGGCACTGACTGTCCAAGTCGGGAGAGTGTTAGTAAAGCGTCTGGAATGTTGCACCCGAGTACCAGGGTATGAAAACTGAGACATATTTGAACACGTCTCCCGATCACACGGTTGATCATACTCTGGGTTCCACATGCATGTTTTAGCTGAAGGAAGAATACCTTAAACCTGGAGAGTTGAGACCCGTGGAATGGGTACCATGCAATATGACTTCAAAGGGTCTTCATTTGCTCACCGAACCTCTCCAGTCCTATCACTGCTGCATTTATGCCCCAGTACACATGCTTGATTCTCTTTCGGAGACATAGCAATCCCTAGGTTTTAAGATACTTACTAGTCAGGTACATTCTTAGGCGTTTAATATGGGGTGTTGAGTCCATTTCGTTGAGCAAGGAGTAGCTCTTGTCTGTTCCATATTTGGCTTAAGGAACTTTATCTGTGCTCATTTCAATCTCTGGTTTTATGCAGCACCCCAACTCACCTTTCCCCTTAAGCAAGCATAAGTTGGTTTTCTAAATTTGAGACCCTGTTCTGGTTTGGAATTCAGTTCCTGTGTAGCCAAGTTTACATTCCGTGTATTAGTGATATCTTATGATGTTTCTTTTTCTGTGTGACTTATTTCAGTTAGAATCATCGTACCTGAATCCACTCATTGTGCTGCTACGGGCCTGATGACATAGATTTCATTGCTGAGTGATACTGCATTGTACGTAAGTACCACAAGTTCTCTATCCATTTTTCACTTTCTGTGATATTGAATTTGTACGGTAAACGAGGTTCTTGTAAACAGAGGCGTCCCAAACTTTGGGGTGCCTGTGTCTTTTTGATTTTAATTTCCTTAAGCTATAGGACCATAAGTGGAAGTGCCCTAGGCTCTGTTGCTTTGTTTTTTAGATGTTTCAGGAAACACCATACACTTCTCCAGAGTGTCTGTTGGCAATTTACATCCCGCCCATCAGCATAACAAGGCTCCCAGTTCTCCATGGCCTGTCCTGCTTTTCTGGATTTTACACTTTCTTCAGATGGCCCTTTTGACCGGGGGGAAGTGAGACTTCATTGTAGTGCAGATTTCCTTTGCAAGCTTGCTTGGTTGGCCAAAAAGGGCGTATGCGTTTTTTCCTGAATATATTCAGGAAAAAACGCATACGCCCTTTTTGGCCAAGTGCATCATTGTGGACGTTCTGCCTCTTTTCCTATGCTTTCAATGCAATTCCAGTCTACCTCCTGAAATCGGTTTCCTGCAATTCTGCCCCGCTTTCAAGTCCTCTTGGCAGCCTTACTTCAGTATATTTTTGGACGATAGCTGTCATTTATAACTCTGCAGGTTTGTGAATTACAGTGCCCCTGAGCTCCTTTCTTCAACTCGCTTTCTTGTGACCTGGCCGCAACACCGCAGGATGGCTTCAGGCCCTAATCTGGTTCCGGTACGGCACGCTGAGCCTTTGGTTATTTCCTCCTCCTGGTGGGAAATGAGAGTTAAATTTGCCCGTCCAGACACCTCCAGCTAGCCCCTCATTGGTTCTCGCTATTCCTGTTCATCTTCCGCAGAAATTGCAAACTGGGCCAAACAGGAGGTTAAAGGCACTGACTCTCCAAGTGGGGAGAGTGTTAGTAAAGCGTCTGGAATGTTGCACCGAAGTACCAGGGGACGAAAACTGAGACATATTTGAACACGTCTCCCGATCACACGGTTGATCGTACTCTGGGTTCCACATGCATGTTTTAGCTGAAGAAAGAATACCTTAAACCTGGAGAGTTGAGACCCGTGGAATGGGTGCCATGCAATATGACTTCAAAGGGTCTTCATTTGCTCATCGAATCTCTCCAATCCTATCACTGCTGCGTTTATGACCCTTGTACACATGCTTGATTCTCTTTTGGAGACATAGCAATCCATAGGTTTTAAGATACTTACTAGTCAGGTACATTCTTAGGCGTTTAATATGGGGTGTTGAGTCCATTTCGTTGAGCAAGGAGTAGCTCTTGTCTGTTCCATATTTGGCTTCAGGAACTTTATCTGTGCTCATTTCAATCTCTGGTTTTATGCAGCACCCCAACTCACCTTTCCCCTTAAGCAAGCATAAGTTGGTTTTCTAAATTTGAGACCCTGTTCTGTTTTGGAATTCATTTCCTATGTAGCCAAGGTTACATTCCGTGTATTAGTGATATCTTTTGATGTTTCTTTTTCTGTGTGACTTATTTCAGTTAGAATCATCGTACCTGAATCCACTCATTATGCTGCTACGGGCCTGATGACATAGATTTCATTGCTGAGTGATACTGCATTGTACGTAAGTACCACAACTTCTTTATCCATTTTTCACTTTCTGCGATGTTGAACTTGTACGGTAAACGAGGTTCTTGTAAACAGAGGCGTCCCAAACTTTGGGGTGGCTGTGTCTTTTTGATTTTAATTTCCCTAAGCTATAGGACCATAAGTGGAAGTGCCCTAGGCTCTGTTGCTTTGTTTTTTAGATGTTTCAGGAAACACCATACACTTCTCCAGAGTGTCTGTTGGCAATTTACATCCCGCCCATCAGCATAACAAGGCTCCCAGTTCTCCATGGCCTTTCCTGCCTTTCTGGATTTTACACTTTTTTCAGATGGCCCTTTTGACCGGGGGGGAGTGAGACTTCATTATAGTGCAGATTTCCTTTGCAAGCTTGCTTGGTTGGCCAAAAAGGGCGTATGCGTTTTTTCCTGAATATATTCAGGAAAAAACGCATACGCCCTTTTTGGCCAAGTGCATCATTGTGGACGTTCTGCCTCTTTTCCTATGCTTTCAATGCAATTCCAGTCTACCTCCTGAAATCGGTTTCCTGCAATTCTGCCCCGCTTTCAAGTCCTCTTGGCAGCCTTACTTCAGTCTATTTTTGGACGATAGCTGCCATTTATAACTCTGCAGGTTTGTGAATTACAGTGCCCCTGAGCTCCTTTCTTCAACTCGCTTTCTTGTGAGCTGGCCGCAACACCGCAGGATGGCTTCAGGCCCTAATCTGGTTCTGGCACGGCATGCTGAGCCTTTGGTTAATTCCTCTTCCTGGTGGGAAATGAGAGTTAAATTTGCCCGTCCAGACACCTCCAGCTAGTCTGTCATTGGTTCTCGCTATTCCTGTTCATCTTCCACAGAAATTGCAAACTGGGCCAAAGAGGAGGTGAAAGGCGCTGACTCTTCAAGTGGGGAGAGTGTTAGTAAAGCGTCTGGAATGTTGCACCCGAGTACCAGGGGAAGAAAACTGAGACATATTTGAACACGTCTCCCGTTCACATGGTTGATCATACTCTGGGTTCCACATGCATGTTTTAGCTGAAGGAAGAATACCTTAAACCTGGAGAGTTGAGACCCGTGGAATGGATACCATGCAATATGACTTCAAAGGGTCTTCATTTGCTCACCGAACCTCTCCAATCCTATCACTGCTGCGTTTATGCCCCTGTACACGTGCTTGATTCTCTTCTGGAGACATAGCAATCCATAGGTTTTAAGATACTTACCAGTCAGGTACATTCTTAGGCCTTTAATATGGGGTGTTGAGTCCATTTCGTTGAGCAAGGAGTAGCTCTTGTCTATTCCATATTTGGCTTCAGGAACTTTATCTGTGCTCATTTCAATCTCTGGTTTTATGCAGCACCCCAACTCACCTTTCCCCTTAAGCAAGCATAAGTTGGTTTTCTAAATTTGAGACCCTGTTCTGTTTTGGAATGCAGTTCCTGTGTAGCCAAGTTTACATTCCGTGTATTAGTGATATCTTATGATGTTTCTTTTTCTGTGTGACTTATTTCAGTTAGAATCATCGTACCTGAATCCACTCATTATGCTGCTAAGGGCCTGATGACATAGATTTCATTGCTGAGTGATATTGCTTTGTAAGTAAATACCACAACTTCTTTATCCATTTTTCACTTTCTGTGATGTTGAACTTGTACTGTAAACGAGGTTCTTGTAAACAGAGGCGTCCCAAGCTTTGGGGTGGCTGTGTCTTTTTGATTTTAATTTCCCTAAGCTATAGGACCATAAGTGGAATTGCACTAGGCTCTGTTGCTTTGTTTTTTAGATATTTCAGGAAACACCATACACTTCTCCAGAGTGTCTGTTGGCAATTTACATCCCGCCCATCAGCATAACAAGGCTCCCAGTTCTCCATGGCCTTTCCTGCCTTTCTGGATTTTACACTTTTTTCAGATGGCCCTTTTGACCGGGGGGAAGTGAGACTTCATTGTAGTGCAGATTTCCTTTGCAAGCTTGCTTGGTTGGCCAAAAAGGGCGTATGCGTTTTTTCCTGAATATATTCAGGAAAAAACGCATACGCCCTTTTTGGCCAAGTGCATCATTGTGGACGTTCTGCCTCTTTTCCTATGCTTTCAATGCAATTCCAGTCTACCTCCTGAAATCGGTTTCCTGCAATTCTGCCCCGCTTTCAAGTCCTCTTGGCAGCCTTACTTCAGTATATTTTTGGACGATAGCTGCCATTTATAACTCTGCAGGTTTGTGAATTACAGTGCCCCTGAGCTCCTTTCTTCAACTCGCTTTCTTGTGAGCTGGCCGCAACACCGCAGGATGGCTTCAGGCCCTAATCTGGTTCCGGCACGGCACGCTGAGCCTTTGGTTAATTCCTCTTCCTGGTGGGAAATGAGAGTTAAATTTGCCCGTCCAGACACCTCCAGCTAGTCTGTCATTGGTTCTCGCTATTCCTGTTCATCTTCCACAGAAATTGCAAACTGGGCCAAAGAGGAGGTGAAAGGCGCTGACTCTCCAAGTGGGGAGAGTGTTAGTAAAGCGTCTGGAATGTTGCACCCGAGTACCAGGGGAAGAAAACTGAGACATATTTGAACACGTCTCCCGTTCACATGGTTGATCATACTCTGGGTTCCACATGCATGTTTTAGCTGAAGGAAGAATACCTTAAACCTGGAGAGTTGAGACCCGTGGAATGGATACCATGCAATATGACTTCAAAGGGTCTTCATTTGCTCACCGAACCTCTCCAATCCTATCACTGCTGCGTTTATGCCCCTGTACACGTGCTTGATTCACTTTTGGAGACATAGCAATCCATAGGTTTTAAGATACTTACTAGTCAGGTACATTCTTAGGCCTTTAATATGGGGTGTTGAGTCCATTTCGTTGAGCAAGGAGTAGCTCTTGTCTATTCCATATTTGGCTTCAGGAACTTTATCTGTGCTCATTTCAATCTCTGGTTTTATGCAGCACCCCAACTCACCTTTCCCCTTAAGCAAGCATAAGTTGGTTTTCTAAATTTGAGACCCTGTTCTGGTTTGGAATGCAGTTCCTGTGTAGCCAAGTTTACATTCCGTGTATTAGTGATATCTTATGATGTTTCTTTTTCTGTGTGACTTATTTCAGTTAGAATCATCGTACCTGAATCCACTCATTGTGCTGCTACGGGCCTGATGACATAGATTTCATTGCTGAGTGATACTGCATTGTACATAAGTACCACAAGTTCTTTATCCATTTTTCACTTTCTGTGATATTGAATTTGTACGGTAAACGAGGTTCTTGTAAACAGAGGCGTCCCAAACTTTGGGGTGCCTGTGTCTTTTTGATTTTAATTTCCTTAAGCTATAGGACCATAAGTGGAAGTGCCCTAGGCTCTGTTGCTTTGTTTTTTAGATGTTTCAGGAAACACCATACACTTCTCCAGAGTGTCTGTTGGCAATTTACATCCCGCCCATCAGCATAACAAGGCTCCCAGTTCTCCATGGCCTGTCCTGCTTTTCTGGATTTTACACTTTCTTCAGATGGCCCTTTTGACCGGGGGGAAGTGAGACTTCATTGTAGTGCAGATTTCCTTTGCAAGCTTGCTTGGTTGGCCAAAAAGGGCGTATGCGTTTTTTCCTGAATATATTCAGGAAAAAACGCATACGCCCTTTTTGGCCAAGTGCATCATTGTGGACGTTCTGCCTCTTTTCCTATGCTTTCAATGCAATTCCAGTCTACCTCCTGAAATCGGTTTCCTGCAATTCTGCCCCGCTTTCAAGTCCTCTTGGCAGCCTTACTTCAGTCTATTTTTGGACGATAGCTGTCATTTATAACTCTGCAGGTTTGTGAATTACAGTGCCCCTGAGCTCCTTTCTTCAACTCGCTTTCTTTTGAGCTGGCCGCAACACCGCAGGATGGCTTCAGGCCCTAATCTGGTTCCAGTACGGGACGCTGAGCCTTTGGTTATTTCCTCTTCCTGGTGGGAAATGATAGTTAAATTTGCCCGTCCAGACACCTCCAGCTAGCCTCTCATTGGTTCTCGCTATTCCTGTTCATCTTCCGCAGAAATTGCAAACTGGGCCAAACAGGAGGTTAAAGGCACTGACTCTCCAAGTGGGGAGAGTGTTAGTAAAGCGTCTGGAATGTTGCACCGAAGTACCAGGGGACGAAAACTGAGACATATTTGAACACGTCTCCCAATCACACGGTTGATCATACTCTGGTTTCCACATGCATGTTTTAGCTGAAGAAAGAATACCTTAAACCTGGAGAGTTGAGACCCGTGGAATGGGTACCATGCAATATGACTTCAAAGGGTCTTCATTTGCTCACCGAATCTCTCCAATCCTATCACTGCTGCCTTTATGACCCTTGTACACATGCTTGATTCTATTTTGGAGACATAGCAATCCATACGTTTTAAGATACTTACTAGTCAGGTACATTCTTAGGCGTTTAATATGGGGTGTGGAGTCCATTTCGTTGAGCAAGGAGTAGCTCTTGTCTATTCCATATTTGGCTTAAGGAACTTTATCTGTGCTCATTTCAATCTCTGGTTTTATGCAGCACCCCAACTCACCTTTCCACTTAAGCAAGCATAAGTTGGTTTTCTAAATTTGAGACCCTGTTCTGTTTTGTAATTCAGTTCCTCTGTACCCAAGATTAAATTCCATGTATTAGTGATATTTTTTGATGTTTCTTATTCTGTGTGACTTATTTCAGTTAGAATCATCATACCTGAATCCACTCATTATGCTGCTACGGGCCTGATGACATAGATTTCATTTCTGAGTGATACTGCATTGTACGTAAGTACCACAAGTTCTTTATCCATTTTTCACTTTCTGCGATATTGAACTTGTACGGTAAACGAGGTTCTTGTAAACAGAGGCGTCCCAAACTTTGGGGTGGCTGTGTCTTTTTGATTTTAATTTCCCTAAGCTATAGGACCATAAGTGGAAGTGCCCTAGGCTCTGTTGCTTTGTTTTTTAGATGTTTCAGGAAACACCATACACTTCTCCCGAGTGTCTGTTGGCAATTTACATCCCGCCCATCAGCATAACAAGGCTCCCAGTTCTCCATGGCCTGTCCTGCCTTTCTGGATTTTACACTTTTTTCAGATGGCCCTTTTCACCGGGGGAAGTGAGACTTCATTGTAGTGCAGATTTCCTTTGCAAGCTTGCTTGGTTGGCCAAAAAGGGTGTATACGTTTTTTCCTGAATATATTCAGGAAAAAACGCATACGCTCTTTTTGGCCAAGTGCATCATTGTGGACGTTCTGCCTCTTTTCCTATGCTTTCAATGCAATTCCAGTCTACCTCCTGAAATCGGTTTCCTGCAATTCTGCCCTGCTTTCAAGTCCTCTTGGCAGCCTTACTTCAGTATATTTTTGGACAATAGCTGTCATTTATAACTCTGCAGGTTTGTGAATTATAGTGTCCCTGAGCTCCTTTCTTCAACTCGCTTTCTTGTGAGCTGGCCGCAACACCGCAGGATGTCTTCAGGCCCTAATCTGGTTCCGGCACGGCACGCTGAGCCTTTGGTTATTTCCTCTTCCTGGTGCGAAATGAGAGTTAAATTTGCCCGTCCAGACACCTCCAGCTAGTCTCTCATTGGTTCTCCCTATTCCTATTCATCTTCCGCAGAAATTGCAAACTGGGCCAAACAGGAGGTTAAAGGCGCTGACTCTCCAAGTGGGGAGAGTGTTAGTAAAGCGTCTGGAATGTTGCACCCGAGTACCAGGGGAGGAAAACTGAGACATATTTGAACACGTCTCCCGTTCACATGGTTGATCATACTCTGGGTTCCACATGCATGTTTTAGCTGAAGGAAGAATACCTTAAACCTGGAGAGTTGAGACCCGTGGAATGGGTACCATGCAATATGTCTTCAAAGGGTCTTCATTTGCTCACCGAACCTCTCCAATCCTATCACTGCTACGTTTATGCCCCTGTACACACGCTTGATTCTCTTTTGGAGACATAGCAATCCATAGGTTTTAAGATACTTACTAGTCAGGTACATTCTTAGGCGTTTAATATGCGGTGTTGAGTCCATTTCGTTGAGCAAGGAGTAGCTCTTGTCTATTCCATATTTGGCTTAAGGAACTTTATCTGTGCTCATTTCAATCTCTGGTTTTATGCAGCACCCCAACTCACCTTTCCCCTTAAGCAAGCATAAGTTGGTTTTCTAAATTTGAGACCCTGTTCTGTTTTGGAATGCAGTTCCTGTGTAGCCAAGTTTACATTCCGTGTATTAGTGATATCTTATGATGTTTCTTTTTCTGTGTGACTTATTTCATTTAGAATCATCGTATCTGAATCCACTCATTATGCTGCTACGGGCCTGATGACATAGATTTCATTGCTGAGTGATACTGCATTGTACGTAAGTACCACAAGTTCTTTATCCATTTTTCACTTTCTGTGATATTGAACTTGTACGGTAAACGAGGTTCTTGTAAACAGAGGCGTCCCAAACTTTGGGGTGGCTGTGTCTTTTTGATTTTAATTTCCCTAATCTATAGGACCATAAGTGGAAGTGCCCTAGGCTCTGTTGCTTTGTTTTTTAGATGTTTCAGGAAACACCATACACTTCTCCCGAGTGTCTGTTGGCAATTTACATCCCGCCCATCAGCATAACAAGGCTCCCAGTTCTCCATGGCCTGTCCTGCCTTTCTGGATTTTACACTTTTTTCAGATGGCCCTTTTGACCAGGGGGAAGTGAGACTTCATTGTAGTGCAGATTTCCTTTGCAAGCTTGCTTGGTTGGCCAAAAAGGGTGTATACGTTTTTTCCTGAATATATTCAGGAAAAAACGCATACGCTCTTTTTGGCCAAGTGCATCATTGTGGACGTTCTGCCTCTTTTCCTATGCTTTCAATGCAATTCCAGTCTACCTCCTGAAATCGGTTTCCTGCAATTCTGCCCTGCTTTCAAGTCCTCTTGGCAGCCTTACTTCAGTATATTTTTGGACGATAGCTGTCATTTATAACTCTGCAGGTTTGTGAATTATAGTGTCCCTGAGCTCCTTTCTTCAACTCGCTTCCTTGTGAGCTGGCCGCAACACCGCAGGATGTCTTCAGGCCCTAATCTGGTTCCGGCACGGCACGCTGAGCCTTTGGTTATTTCCTCTTCCTGGTGCGAAATGAGAGTTAAATTTGCCCGTCCAGACACCTCCAGCTAGTCTCTCATTGGTTCTCCCTATTCCTGTTCATCTTCCGCAGAAATTGCAAACTGGGCCAAACAGGAGGTTAAAGGCGCTGACTCTCCAAGTGGGGAGAGTGTTAGTAAAGCGTCTGGAATGTTGCACCCGAGTACCAGGGGAGGAAAACTGAGACATATTTGAACAGGTCTCCCGTTCACACGGTTGATCATACTCTGGGTTCCACATGCATGTTTTAGCTGAAGGAAGAATACCTTAAACCTGGAGAGTTGAGACCCGTGGAATGGGTACCATGCAATATGTCTTCAAAGGGTCTTCATTTGCTCACCGAACCTCTCCAATCCTATCACTGCTGCGTTTATGCCCCTGTACACACGCTTGATTCTCTTTTGGAGACATAGCAATCCATAGGTTTTAAGATACTTACTAGTCAGGTACATTCTTAGGCGTTTAATATGCGGTGTTGAGTCCATTTCGTTGAGCAAGGAGTAGCTCTTGTCTATTCCATATTTGGCTTAAGGAACTTTATCTGTGCTCATTTCAATCTCTGGTTTTATGCAGCAACCCAACTCACCTTTCCCCTTAAGCAAGCATAAGTTGGTTTTCTAAATTTGAGACCCTGTTCTGTTTTGGAATGCAGTTCCTGTGTAGCCAAGTTTACATTCCGTGTATTAGTGATATCTTATGATGTTTCTTTTTCTGTGTGACTTATTTCATTTAGAATCATCGTATCTGAATCCACTCATTATGCTGCTACGGGCCTGATGACATAGATTTCATTGCTGAGTGATACTGCATTGTACGTAAGTACCACAAGTTCTTTATCCATTTTTCACTTTCTGTGATATTGAACTTGTACGGTAAACGAGGTTCTTGTAAACAGAGGCGTCCCAAACTTTGGGGTGGCTGTGTCTTTTTGATTTTAATTTCCCTAAGCTATAGGACCATAAGTGGAAGTGCCCTAGGCTCTGTTGCTTTGTTTTTTAGATGTTTCAGAAAACACCATACACTTCTCCCGAGTGTCTGTTGGCAATTTACATCCCGCCCATCAGCATAACAAGGTTCCCAGTTCTCCATGGCCTGTCCTGCATTTCTGGTTTTTACAATTTTTTAGGATGGCCCTTTTGACCGGTGGGAAGTGAGACTTCTTTGTTGTGCACATTTGCATTGCTTGCTTGCTTCGTTGCCCATAAAGTGCGTATGGGTTTTTCCTGGATATAGTCAGGAAAAAACGCATACGCCCTTTTGGGCCAACTGCATCATTGTCGAAATTCTGCCGCTTTTCATGTGCGTTAAAGATGAGTCCAATCTATCTCTTGAAATCTGTTTCTTGCAATTCTGTCTTGCATTCAGATCCTCTTCTTTGCCTTACCTCAACATATTTTTGGACGTTAGTTTTCATTTATAACTCTGCAGGTTTGTGAATTGCAGTGACCCTGAGCTCCATTTTTTAAGTTGCTCTTTTGTGAGCTGGCCTCAAACTCGCAGGATTGCTTCAGGCCCTATTTTGGCTCCGGCGAGGCAGGCTGAGCCTTCCTTTAATTCTTACTCTTAATGGGAAATTAGAGTGATATGTGCCCGTCCAAACCCCTACAACTCTTCTCTCATTGGTTCCCCCCCTTCCCGTTCATCCTCCTCACAATTTGCAAAATGTGTGAAACAGAAGTTTAAATGTGCTGATTCTCCAAGTGGGGAGATTCTAAGTAGCGTGGCTGGAATGGTGAACAGGAGCACCAGGAGAGGATAAATGAGGTGCATTTTAGACACATCTCCCGATCACATGGTGTACAGTCCTCTGGGTTTTCCATGCATGTTTTAGCTGTAGGAAGATCCCTTGAACCTGCAGATTTGGGACCCATTGAATGGGTACCAGGTAGTATTACTTTAAAGGGTGTGCATTTCCTCACCCAACCTCACATTTCTCTTAGCGCAAACAGTTTCCAGCCTTATGTCTCATCCTGCTGTGGGTCTAGATGTGTTCAATCCATGTTGCATCACCGTCCCTGAGGAAAAGTTGTAAGAGGTTTTCTCTGTCTCTCTGTCGTTTATTTTTTTCAATTTATTACTATATTGGTTACAGCTGATTTTCAAAGCTCTGTTTCTTGCTGCTGTACATCCACTTGATTCACGTACAGAGAGACATCAATAAATTCTTTTTCAGATTCTTACCAGTCGTATATATTCTTTTCCGGTGACTTGAGTGTGCTGAGTGCAGTTCTTTTAGCTACCGTGTAGGCCTTGTTGATTATCAGTTTGGTATTTGGAATGGTATCTTTGCTAATTTCAACCTCCTGGATGATGCCTCACCCCTCCCCACCTTTCCCGTTTAGCAGCCTTATGCGTGTTTTCTACATATTTGACTATGTTTTTGTTTTGTAATTTATTTCATGTGTAGCCATTTTGGATTCCACCTTTAAGTGATATCTTATGATATGTGTCTTTTTCTTTTTGAATTCTGTCACTTAGAATGATCATACGTAACTCCTCCGGAGTTGTTACAACTGGCCATATTTCATTGATTTCCAGGCTGAATAATATTCCACTCTACCTAAGTACCACATCTCTATCCATTTTTTCCCTCCAGAGACATTTAAGTTATATCCTAGTCGAGGATCTTTTAAACAGAGAGGGGGTAAACATTGGGGTGCCTGTGTCCTCTCGATTTTTGTTTTTCCCAAGATATACGCCCATGAGTGCAAGTGCCCTATGCTCTGTAGCTCATTTTGTAGATGCTTTAGTAAACACAATACACTTCTCCAGAATGGCCGTTGGCAATATACATTTCCACTATAAGTCTCACAGGGCTCCCTCTTCTCGTTGCCCTGTCCTGCATTTCTGTTGTTTACGCTTTATGAGGATGGCTCTTCTGACTGATGCGAAGTGATATCTTTTGTAGTATTGACTTCCAGTGCCCACCTGTTTGGTTGGCTAAAAAAGTGTATGCCCTTTTCTTGAATATATACAGAAAAGAACGCATACACCCTTTTTGGCCAACTGCAATGTTGGCAATGTTGGCAATGTTCAGCTCCTTTTCTTGTGCTTAATGGCGAGTCCTTTCTACCTCCTCAAATCCCTTTCCTGCCATTCTCCCTTGCTTACAAGTCCTTTTCTCTGACTCTCCTCAAGACATTTTTCAGTGATGGATATTTTCAACTCTGCAGTTTTGTGAATTTTACTGCCCCTGAGTTCCATTGTTCAACTCGTGTTTATGGGAACTGGCCACAAAGCAGCGGGATTTCCTCAAGCCCTATACTGTTTCCATGGGCAACCCTAGCCTTTGGTCAATTCGTCTTCCTGATTGGAAATTAGAGTGACATGTGCCTGTCTGAACACCTAGGACTTGTCTCTCATTGTTCCTCATCCTTCCGCTTCATCCTCTGGACAAATTCCAAACTGTACGCAACAGGATGTTGACAGTGCTGACATCTCCAAGTGGGGAGACTGTTAGTAAAGACGCTGGAGGGGTGAACCCGAGCACCAGGAGATGAGGAGATGAGATGCCTTTTCCAAACTCTTCCCGATCAGACGGTATACCATCCTCTGGGTGTGACAGACATGTTTTAGCAGTAGGAAGAGTCCCATTCATGTAAGGAGAACACCAGGGCTTTTTCAAAATCAGTGTCTCCCCGAAACCCAAACTGGGGAATTTTTTAAGCTACGGCTACACATATGTTCATTAAGGGCCTTGGGAAGTAGGCAGAGTCCAAACTTTAGATGATTGAAGTCTTCAGGGTCAGAAGCACTCACCACCAGCTTCCCTTAGGCTACACTTTAACTGTCATTGATAGATGATGTCAATAAAAATATCTATTCTTTTTCAGATTATTTCCCCTTATAGGTTATTGCAAAATGTTGAGTGTAGTTCCCTGTGCTATACAGTAGTTCCTTGTTGATGATCTATTTTATACATAGCAGTGTGTATGTGTTAATTCCAAACTGTTAATTTATCCCTCCTCCCACCTTTCCCCTTTGGTAATAATAAATTATAAGATTTTATACTTCTCAGAAATGGGGGAGCTGAAAGAGAGGTATCATTTTCAATGGAAAAGCATTTAAAACAAGATTGAAGGTTTAACCAAGATTATTAGCTGTACATCCTTGGAAAGAAATCACTTCGTTTCTCTAATATTGACCTGACAAATAAGACAAACCTTTTCACTGAACTTGCTTATAAAAAGTGATGGAAATATCAAATGGAAGTGTTAAAAACATCTTATTTTACCCGAGCCTTATACACTGTTCTATGTTAACTACAGTTTGGCTCACACATCTGTTCATTGAGGTTACAATAGTCTCAATTTCTGTTACTGATCCTCCAGAGTGGACCCCAACAAGTGTCCCCCTGCCCAGTGTCATTGGGGCCAACAGATCGAGACTGAGTTTGGTTCACAAGCAAAGGAAACTTTATATTTTGATCAGAGAATGGAGAGGTGAGAGCATGCACTACCCCGTGGGCTGTGGGCTGGGCTGCTGTGTAGAGATCCTGTCAGAGTCAGTGGGAGGGAGGGAGGTGGCGGAGCTCTCGAGGGCCGGGTTGGCTGTAGCTCAGGCTCTATATCGTGGAGTCTGCACTGGGCCCCAGGAGCTGAGGTGTCGACCCAGCCATTCTGCACTAGGAAATCTGGTCTGAAGTGCCGGGTGTGGAACCTCTGCATGCGGGACCCTAGGAGCACGTGAAATTAGACAAAGCACAAAGGATAAAAAAGGTTAGACTTGACTTTATTGCCCAGATTCTATTTTTATCTCCCAGGGATTTTTAATGGGCTTTGCTGGGGACAAACCCCTCCTCTGCCTTTTGTCCCGTTCCTCATTCTTGGAGTGCTGAGGGTGCAGACCCTTCTTCTGTAACTGCTGAGTGCTGAGTTGGGAGCCCTCATACCCTGGGGCGAGGGTCAGAGCTTCTCCCCAGCAGCCTCCCGGTGACGTTGATTGTCCCCAGGACCCCTGCCTCCCTGCTCGTCCACCTGAGCACCAGCATTGGAAGTGTTATAGATTCTAATGACCTTTAAGGGTCCAGGAAAGAGATGTGCAGAGACGCTGTGGGGGCCGGTTTCACCCCGCCCCACATTTGTTCGGCCACCTTAGGCTGACCGTCTCTGCCAGCCTAGATGCTCTGACCAGTAGTCTGCGCTTTCTTCAGTTAGGCCCCTGAATTAACGTACAAACAGCACCAGGTGTCAGAGCCCTGCCCGCTCAACTCCCAGACAGTCCAGGGTCAGTGGTGACCAAGGACCATGATGGCTACTGAGTCAACAGCCTTTTGAAGTAAACAGGAGTCCAGCCGGTCTTATTGGCCACCATCATCACGGTGTCTGTAGGCTTTTCTATGGTGACAGTGTGGTATACTGTTCCCCCGCCAAGATTATTAGCTCCCCTCTGGGTGCAGTAAGTCCTGCAAGCAGTAGTCTACTCTTTTGGGACACACTCTTGTTGTTTTATGAGAGAAACTCCAGGTCAAGTGATGTTCACACGAGTCGTCATGGTGCCCTGTTGCCCCCGGTTATCTCTCTGGATGTTGGAGTTGGAGGGCCTCCTCACTCGAGGTCGGTGTGCCCACGGAGCGAACCCTGCAACTTCAGGGCATGGTTGGTGGTTAGGATCACCACGTGGGGTCCTTTTCCCTTAGGAGGGAGGTGGCCTTTTGGGCTGCTGATTTCCAGGTTTTTAGATACCGCCAGTATCTTGGCCAGATGTGGCAGTGGGCCAAGCCCCTTAGTGACCGTAGTTTATCCTACCTGGATGGCATTCTTGCATTGTT
This sequence comes from Stenella coeruleoalba, assembly GCF_951394435.1. Taxonomy (NCBI): domain Eukaryota; kingdom Metazoa; phylum Chordata; class Mammalia; order Artiodactyla; family Delphinidae; genus Stenella; species Stenella coeruleoalba. The sequence continues at coordinate 2,550,106 of NW_027646269.1, forward strand.
CCATTTCAAGTGGTCCCAGTTTTTGCACTAATTCTCCAATGGCGATTCACCTTTCACCGGGAATGTAAAGGTCAAAGGGTTTAGCTAAATTAGGGAGTTCCAGGGCAAGGGTCTGAATTGACTGCTCTTTCCATTCTTGAAAGGCCACTTCTGGATTCTATTCAAAAGGATCATCATCTTTTCCTTTCAGTGTTTCATATAGAGGCCCAGCTAGTAGACTGTAGCTAGGGATCCAGAAGCAGCAAACCCTGGCCTCCCCAGGAACCCCTAAGCTGTCTTCTAGTTTTAGAAAGGGGTAAGGCTGAAAATGGTTTCTTCCCTTTCCTGGGATGGGCTTCTCTGACCTTCTGTGAGAATGAAGCCCAGGCAGGTCACCGCAGTCTGTGATATTTGAGCTTTTTCTTGGACAACTTCTATCCTTTATTGGCTTGGTAGTTCAGAGGCCTCCTTAGTAGGGCTGGTGATCAGAATGTCGTCTGCATATTGAAGGAGGGTTTCCTTTTCCAGAGGTAGAACTTTTAGGTCTTTAGCTAAGCTTTCCCCAAAGATGGTGTGGGAATTTTTGCACCCTTGGGGCCAGACGGCCCGGAAGTATTGTTTTAGTTGTATGTTGAGTCCTGCCACTCACAAGCCAAAATTTCTTGTGACTCTGGGACTAATGGAATACAAAAGAAGGCATCATTGAAGACTAATACAGAATACCATGTCCTGGTGGTTGGTAGAATGACCAGCAGGGTGTAGGAATTAGGAGCAACTGGAGGTATATCCTCGGTGGCTTCACTGACTGTCCTGACATCCTTTACCAGGTCCCCAGCAGCCCATGGGGCTCTCGTGGTCAGACCAATCCCAGAATATGGAGCTCACCTGGGCAGGTACCCCACCCCCACCCCAGCCCACGGGGCTCTCGTGGTCAGGCCCCTCCCAGGATACAGAGCTACCCTTGCAGGTACCGTGGCAGGGCTGGGCACACAGGAACCGTGCACATAGCCCTCATTGCAGAGCACCCCCAGCTCACCTGTCGCTCAGAGCTGACACAGAGCACCTCAGAGCAGGACTTGAACTAACAAACAGCAGCTGCGACAGGTCTGTGACCCTGGGCATCACTCCGTGAGGCCTCCCTCCACCTGGTCTTCCAGAGACTTCCACTGCACCCGGGGCACCAGGCCTCTGTCTCCAACCACCACCCACCCCTCCTCTCCCTGACTCCTGGGTTCCTCTCATTAGGAGAGGGTTTTCTTGAAGTTGTCTCCCACTCATGGGCCAGATAAAATGATTAGAAAACAAGCCAAAGCTGCAGCCCCTTGTCTATCCTGACTCTCAGGAGCCCACACCTGTTCCTTGGACCTGGCCGGTTCAGCAAGTTCCATTTTCTGCAACTGTGAGCCCCTGAGGGGTGATGATTGGCTGACCTGGGCAGCCTTACCGTGCCGGCCAGCCCTCCCCAGGTGTGCCTGGGTTGAGATCAATATAAATACCACTCCAGGCAGCAAGAGCCCCTGCAGCCGTGCCTGACGCCATTTTCTCTGCCCTGTCAGCAGTCTCGGGGCTGGGCTGGTGGGAGGGAGTGAGAGGCCACGGCTTTGTGGGTGGCCCAGTGTGAGTGGGGCTCTGCTGGACTTTCTGCAGCAGTTGCCAGGCTGCCACCTGCTAAAGAAGAGGATGTGTCACCCATACCTGCTGCTGGAATTTCTCCCTGGGCAGAGGTGAGGAAGGAAAAAAGCAGTGGGGGCAGGGACAGGACGGGTATCTCAGGCAGGGAAATGGAAATCTTCCAGAAGAGCACCCAGGGCCAGGACCATCCTGGCTGGCCTGCAGGCACCAAGTCGGCCGGCATGCTGTCACTTGTGTGGCTCTATGGCCCTTCCTCTAGGCTTTCAAGTCCTTGTATATATTCAGGTGTTTTACCTGGGACGGGTGGGAATAGTTCAGCAGCAACTGGCCTGGGGCTCAGCTCACGTTTACTCACAGATGCCTCGGCACGGTGCCCCAGCTTTGCAATGAGGACGCTTGTTGCGTGGGGGCTGCTGGCTGAATGGGAGACGATTCCCCACCACTGACCAACTTCAGAATTGTTTACAACTGGAGCAAGTGCCCTGATACGGTTTTCCTCTGTGTAACTGGTGGGTTCTGTGTTTTTTTTCTCTTTTTCGTTTTTGGTTCAAGGTAGATTTTATTCCTCTTTTTTGTATTTACAGATATAAGCATGGAAATAATTTATTCATATAAATACATGTATGTGCAGGGAATAATTGTTTTTTCTGTTTTATTTTTTAAATTTTACTTCTTTTTAATTTTGAATTTTATTTTATATTTTTATACAGCAGGTTCTTATTGGTTATCTATTTTATACATATAAATGTATACATGCCAATCCCAGTCTCTCAACTCCTCCCACCACCACCCCCCCAACAGCTTTCCCCCCTTGTTGTCCATACGTTTGTTGTCTACATCTGTTGCTCTATTTATGCCTTGCAAAATGGTTAATCTGTACAGTTTTTCTAGGTTCCACATATATGCATGAATATACAAGATTTGTTTTTCTCTTTCTGACTTACTTCACTCTGTATGACAGTCTCTAGATCCATCGACGTCTCTACAAATGACCCAATTTCATTCCTTTTCATGGTTTAGTAATATTCCATTTTATATATGTACCACAGCTTTATGCATTCGTCTGTCTGTGGGCATTTAGGTTGCTTCCATTACCTCGATATTGTAAATAGTGATGCAATGAACATTGCGGTGAATGACTCTTTTTGATTTATGGTTTTGTCTGGGTATATGTCCAGTACTGGGATTGCTGTATCATATGGTAATTCTATTGTTAGTTTCTTAAGAAATTCCATATTGTTCTCCATAATGACTGTATCAATTTATATTCCCAACAATAGTGGGAGAGGGTTCCTTTTCTCCACACCCTTTCCAGCATTTTTTGTTTGTAGATTTTCAATGATGCCTATTCTACCAGGTGTGAGGTGATACCTCATTGTTGAATCCATTTCGTTGAGCAAGGGGTAGCTCTTGTCTATTACATATTTGGCTTATGGAATGGTATCTGTGCTAATTTCAAACTCTGCTTTTATGCAGCACCCCAACTCACCTTCCCCCTTAAGCAGGCATAAGTTGGTTTTCCAAACTTGAGACCCTGTTCTGTTTTGTAATTCAGTTCATGTTTAGCCAAGTTCATATTCCGTGTATTAGTGATACCTTATGATGTTTCTTTTTCTGTGTGACTTATTTCAGTTAGAATCATCGTGCCTCAATCCACTCATTATGCTGGTACTGGCCTGGTGACATAGATTTCATTGCTGAGTGGTATTCTGTTGTACATAAGAACCGCAACTTCTTTATCCATTATTTGCTCTCTGGGATATTTAACTTGTGCCGTAGAAGAGATTCCTGTAAAAAGAGCCGTCCCAAATTTTGGGGTTGCTGTGTCTTTTTGATATTAATTTCCCTAAGCTATAGGACCATAAGTGGAAGTGCCCTAGGCTCTGTTGCTTTGTTTTTTAGATGTTGCAGGAAACACCATACACTTGTCCCGAGTGTCTGTTGGCAATTTACATCCCGCCCATCAGCATAACAAGGCTCCCAGTTCTCCATGGCCTGTCCTGCCTTTCTGGATTTTACACTTTATTCTGATGGCCCTTTTGACCGGGGGGAAGTGAGACTTCATTGTAGTGCAGATTTCCTTTGCAAGCTTGCTTGGTTGGCCAAAAAGGGCGTATGCGTTTTTTCCTGAATATATTCAGGAAAAAACGGATACGCCCTTTTCGCAAAGTGCATCATTGTGGACGTTCTGCCTCTTTTCCTACACTTTCAATGCAATTCCAGTCTACCTCCTGAAATCGGTATCCTGCAATCCTGCCCCGCTTTCAAGTCCTCTTGGCAGCCTTACTTCAGTATATTTTTGGACGATAGCTGTCATTTATAACTCTGCAGGTTTGTGAATTACAGAGCCCCTGAGCTCCTTTCTTCAACTCGCTTTCTTGTGAGCTGGCCGCAACACCGCAGGATGGCTTCAGGCCCTAATCTGTTTCCGGCACGGCACGCTGAGACTTTGGTTAATTCCTCTTCCTAGTGGGAAATGAGAGTTAAATTTGCCCGTTCAGACACCTCCAGCTAGTCTCTCATTGGTTCTCCCTCTTCCTGTTCATCTTCCGCAGAAATTGCAAACTGGGCCAAACAGGAGGTTAAAGGCACTGACTGTCCAAGTCGGGAGAGTGTTAGTAAAGCATCTGGAATGTTGCACCCGAGTACCAGGGGAGGAAAACTGAGACATATTTGAACACATCTCCCGATCACACGGTTGATCATACTCTGGGTTCCACATGCATGTTTTAGCTGAAGGAAGAATACCTTAAACCTGGAGAGTTGAGACCCGTGGAATGGGTACCATGCAATATGACTTCAAAGGGTCTTCATTTGCTCACCGAACCTCTCCAATCCTATCACTGCTGCATTTATGCCCCAGTACACACGCTTGATTCTCTTTTGGAGACATAGCAATCCATAGGTTTTAAGATACTTACTAGTCAGGTATATTCTTAGGCGTTTAATATGGGGTGTTGAGTCCATTTCATTGAGCAAGGAGTAGCTCTTGTCTGTTCCATATTTGGCTTAAGGAACTTTATCTGTGCTCATTTCAATCTCTGGTTTTATGCAGCACCCCAACTCACCTTTCCCCTTAAGCAAGCATAAGTTGGTTTTCTAAATTTGAGACCCTGTTCTGTTTTGGAATGCAGTTCCAGTGTAGCCAAGTTTACATTCCGTGTATTAGTGATATCTTTTGATGTTTCTTTTTCTGTGTGACTTATTTCAGTTAGAATCATCGTACCTGAATCCACTCATTATGCTGCTACGGGCCTGATGACATAGATTTCATTGCTGAGTGATACTGCATTGTACGTAAGTACCACAAGTTCTTTATCCATTTTTCACTTTCTGTGATATTGAACTTGTACGGTAAACGAGGTTCTTGTAAACAGAGGCGTCCCAAACTTTGGGGTGGCTGTGTCTTTTTGATATTAATTTCCCTAAGCTATAGGACCATAAGTGGAAGTGCCCTAGGCTCTGTTGCTTTGTTTTTTAGATGTTTCAGGAAACACCATACACTTGTCCCGAGTGTCTGTTTGCAATTTACATCCCGCCCATCAGAATAACAAGGCTCCCAGTTCTCCATGGCCTGTCCTGCCTTTCTGGATTTTACACTTTATTCTGATGGCCCTTTTGACAGGGGGGAAGTGAGACTTCATTGTAGTGCAGATTTCCTTTGCAAGCTTGCTTGGTTGGCCAAAAAGGGCGTATGCGTTTTTTCCTGAATATATTCAGGAAAAAACGCATACGCCCTTTTGGAAAAGGGCATCATTGTGGACATTCTACCTCTATTCCTACGCTTTCAATGCAATTCCACTCTACCTCCTGAAATCGGTATCCTGCAATTCTGCCCCGCTTTCAAGTCCTCTTGGCAGCCTTACTTCAGTATATTTTTGGACGATAGCTGTCATTTATAACTCTGCAGGTTTGTGAATTACAGAGCCCCTCAGCTCCTTTCTTCAACTCACTTTCTTGTGAGCTGGCCGCAACACCGCAGGATGGCTTCAGGCCCTAATCTGTTTCCGGCACGGCACGCTGAGCCTTTGGTTAATTTCTCTTCCTAGTGGGAAATGAGAGTTAAATTTGCCTGTTCAGACACCTCCAGCTACTCTCTCATTGGTTCTCCCTATTCCTGTTCATCTTCCGCAGAAATTGCAAACTGGGCCAAACAGGAGGTTAAAGGCACTGACTCTCCAAGTGGGGAGAGTGTTTGTAAAGCGTCTGGAATGTTGCACCGAAGTACCAGGGGATGAAAACTGAGACATATTTGAACACGTCTCCCGATAACACGGTTGATCATACTCTGGGTTCCACATGCATGTTTTAGCTGAAGAAAGAATATCTTAAACCTGGAGAGTTGAGACCCGTGGAATGGGTACCATGCAATATGACTTCAAAGGGTCTTCATTTGCTCACCGAATCTCTCCAATCCTATCACTGCTGCGTTTATGACCCTTGTACACACGCTTGATTCTATTTTGGAGACATAGCAATCCATAGGTTTTAAGATACTTACTAGTCAGGTACATTCTTAGGCGTTTAATATGGGGTGTTGAGTCCATTTCGTTGAGCAAGGAGTAGCTCTTGTCTATTCCATATTTGGCTTAAGGAACTTTATCTGTGCTCATTTCAATCTCTGGTTTTATGCAGCACCCCAACTCACCTTTCCCCTTAAGCAAGCATAAGTTGGTTTTCTAAATTTGAGACCCTGTTCTGCTTTGGAATTCAGTTCCTGTGTAGCCAAGTCTACATTCCGTGTATTAGTGATATCTTATGATGTTTCTTTTTCTGTGTGACTTATTTCAGTTAGAATCATCATACCTGAATCCACTCATTGTGCTGCTACGGGCCTGATGACACAGATTTCATTGCTGAGTGATACTGCATTGTACGTAAGTACCACAAGTTCTTTATCCATTTTTCACTTTCTGTGATATTGAATTTGTACGGTAAACGAGGTTCTTGTAAACAGAGGCGTCCCAAACTTTGAGGTGGCTGTGTCTTTTTGATTTTAATTTCCCTAGGCTATAGGACCATAAGTGGAAGTGCCCTAGGCTCTGTTGCTTTGTTTTTTAGATGTTTCAGGAAACACCATACACTTCTCCTGAGTGGCTGTTGGCAATTTACATCCCACCCATCAGCATAACAAGGCTCCCAGTTCTCCATGGCCTGTCCTGCCTTTCTGGATTTTACACTTTTTTCAGATGGCCCTTTTGTCCGAGGGGAAGTGAGACTTCATTGTAGTGCAGATTTCCTTTGCAAGCTTGCTTGGTTGGCCAAAAAGGTCGTATGCGTTTTTTCCTTAATATATTCAGGAAAAAACGCATATGCCCTTTTTGGCCAAGTGCATCATTGTGGACGTTCTGCCTCTTTTCCTATGCTTTCAATGCAATTCCAGTCTACCTCCTGAAATCGGTTTCCTGCAATTCTGCCCCGCTTTCAAGTCCTCTTGGCAGCCTTACCTCAGTATATTTTTGGACGATAGCTATCATTTATAACTCTGCAGGTTTGTGAATTACAGAGCCCCTGAGCTCCTTTCTTCAACTCACTTTCTTGTGAGCTGGCCGCAACACCGCAGGATGGCTTCAGGCCCTAATCTGTTTCCGGCACGGCACGCTGAGCCTTTGGTTAATTCCTCTTCCTGGTGGGAAATGAGAGTTAAATTTGCCCGTTCAGACACCTCCAGCTAGTCTCTCATTGGTTCTCGCTATTCCTGTTCATCTTCCACAGAAATTGCAAACTGGGCCAAACAGGAAGTTAAAGGCACTGACTGTCCAAGTCGGGAGAGTGTTAGTAAAGCGTCTGGAATGTTGCACCCGAGTACCAGGGTATGAAAACTGAGACATATTTGAACACGTCTCCCGATCACACGGTTGATCATACTCTGGGTTCCACATGCATGTTTTAGCTGAAGGAAGAATACCTTAAACCTGGAGAGTTGAGACCCGTGGAATGGGTACCATGCAATATGACTTCAAAGGGTCTTCATTTGCTCACCGAACCTCTCCAATCCTATCACTGCTGCATTTATGCCCCAGTACACACGCTTGATTGTCTTTCGGAGACATAGCAATCCCTAGGTTTTAAGATACTTACTATTCAGGTACATTCTTAGGCGTTTAATATGTGGTGTTGAGTCCATTTCGTTGAGCAAGGAGTAGCTCTTCTCTGTTCCATATTTGGCTTAAGGAAATTTATCTGTGCTCATTTCAATCTCTGGTTTTATGCAGCACCCCAACTCACCTTTCCCCTTAAGCAAGCATAAGTTGGTTTTCTAAATTTGAGACCCTGTTCTTTTTTGTAATTCAGTTCCTCTGTAGCCAAGTTTAAATTCCATGTATTAGTGATATTTTTTGATGTTTCTTTTTCTGTGTGACTTATTTCAGTTAGAATCACCATACCCGAATCCACTCATTATGCTGCTACGGGCCTGGTGACATAGATTTCATTGCTGAGTGATATTGCATTGTACATGAGTACCACAACTTCTTTATCCATTTTTCACTTTCTATGATATTGAACTTGTACGGTAAACGAGGTTCTTGTAAACAGAGGCGTCCCAAACATTGGGGTGGCTGTGTCTTTTTGATTTTAATTTCCCTAAGCTATAGGACCATAAGTGGAAGTGCACTAGGCTCTGTTGTTTTGTTTTTTAGATATTTCAGGAAACACCATACACTTCTCCGGAGTGGCTGTTGGCAATTTACATCCCGCCCATCAGCATAACAAGGCTCCCAGTTATCCATGGCCTGTCCTGCCTTTCTGGATTTTACACTTTTTTCAGATGGCCCTTTTGACCGGGGGGAAGTGAGACTTCATTGTAGTGCAGATTTCCTTTGCAAGCTTGCTTGGTTGGCCAAAAAGTGCGTATGCGTTTTTTTCTGAATATATTCAGGAAAAAACGTATACGCCCTTTTTGGCCAAGTGCATCACTGTGGACGTTCTGCCTCTTTTCCTATGCTTGAAATGCAATTCCTGTCTACCTCCTGAAATTGGTTTCCTGCAATTTTGCCCCGCTTTCAAGTCCTCTTAGCAGCCTTACTTCAGTATATTTTTGGACGATAGCTGTCATTTATAACTCTGCAGGTTTGTGAATTACAGTGCCCCTGAGCTCCTTTCTTCAACTCGCTTTCTTGTGAGCTGGCCGCAACACCGCAAGATGTCTTCAGGCCCTAATGTAGTTCTGGCATGGCACGCTGAGCCTTTTGTTAATTCCTCTACCTGGTGGGAAATGAGAGTTAAATTTGCCCGTTCAGACACCTCCAGGTAGTCTCTCATTGGTTCTCGCTATTCCTGTTCATCTTCCGCAGAAATTGCAAACTGGGCCAAACAGGAGGTTAAAGGCACTGACTCTCCAAGTAGGGAGAGTGTTAGTAAAGCATCTGGAAAGTTGCACCCGAGTACCAGGGGAGGAAAACTGAGACATATTTGAACACGGCTCCCGTTCACATGGTTGATCATACTCTGGGTTCCACATGCATGTTTTAGCTGAAGGAAGAATACCTTAAACCTGGAGAGTTGAGACCCGTGTAATGGGTACCATGCAATATGACTTCAAAGGGTCTTCATTTGCTCACCGAACCTCTCCAATCCTATCACTGCTGCGTTTATGCCCCTTTACACACGCTTGATTCTCTTTTGGAGACATAGCAATCCATAGGTTTTAAGATACTTACTAGTCAGGTACATTCTTAGGCGTTTAATATGGGGTGTTGAGTCCATTTCGTTGAGCAAGGAGTAGCTCTTGTCTATTCCATATTTGGCTTAAGGAACTTTATCTGTGCTCATTTCAATCTCTGGTTTTATGCAGCACCCCAACTCACCTTTCCCCTTAAGCAAGCATAAGTTGGTTTTCTAAATTTAGACACTGTTCTGTTTTGGAATTCAGTTCCTGTGTAGCCAAGTTTACATTCCGTGTATTAGTGATATCTTATGATGTTTCTTTTTCTGTGTGACTTATTTCAGTTAGAATCATCGTACCTGAATCCACTCATTGTGCTGCTACGGGCCTGATGACACAGATTTCATTGCTGAGTGATACTGCATTGTACGTAAGTACCACAAGTTCTTTATCCATTTTTCACTTTCTGTGATATTGAATTTGTACGGTAAACGAGGTTCTTGTAAACAGAGGCGTCCCAAACTTTGAGGTGGCTGTGTCTTTTTGATTTTAATTTCCCTAAGCTATAGGACCATAAGTGGAAGTGCCCTAGGCTCTGTTGCTTTGTTTTTTAGATGTTTCAGGAAACACCATACACTTCTCCCGAGTGGCTGTTGGCAATTTACTTCCCGCCCATCAGCATAACAAGGCTCCCAGTTCTCCATGGCCTGTCCTGCCTTTCTGGATTTTACACTTTTTTCAGATGGCCCTTTTGACCGGGGGGAAGTGAGACTTCATTGTAGTGCAGATTTCCTTTGCAAGCTTGCTTGGTTGGCCAAAAAGGGCGTATGCGTTTTTTCCTGAATATATTCAGGAAAAAACGCATACGCCCTTTTTGGCCAAGTGCATCATTGTGGACGTTCTGCCTCTTTTCCTATGCTTTCAATGCAATTCCAGTCTACCTCCTGAAATCGGTTTCCTGCAATTCTGCCCCGCTTTCAAGTCCTCTTAGCAGCCTTACTTCAGTCTATTTTTGGACGATAGCTGTCATTTATAACTCTGCAGGTTTGTGAATTACAGTGCCCCTGAGCTCCTTTCTTCAACTCGCTTTCTTTTGAGCTGGCCGCAACACCGCAGGATGGCTTCAGGCCCTAATCTGGTTCCGGTACGGCATGCTGAGCCTTTGATTATTTCCTCTTCCTGGTGGGAAATGAGAGTTAAATTTGCCCGTCCAGACACCTCCAGCTAGCCTCTCATTGGTTCTCGCTATTCCTGTTCATCTTCCGCAGAAATTGCAAACTGTGTAAAACAGGAGGTTAAAGGCGCTGACGCTCCAAGTGGGAAGAGTGTTAGTAAAGCGTCTGGAATGTTGCACCTGAGTACCAGGGGAGGAAAACTGAGACATATTTGAACACGTCTCCCGATCACATGGTTGATCATACTCTGGGTTCCACATGCATGTTTTAGCTGGAGGAAGAATACCTAAAACCTGGGTAGTTGAAACCCGTGGAATGGGTACCATGAAATATGACTTCAAAGGGTCTACATTTGCTCACCGAACCTCTCCAATTCTATCACTGCTGCATTTATGCCCCTGAACACACGCTTGATTCTCTTTTGGAGACATAGCAATCCATAGGTTTTAAGATACTTACTAGTCAGGTACATTCTTAGGCGTTTAATATGGGGTTTTGAGTCCATTTCGTTGAGCAAGGAGTAGCTCTTGTCTCTTCCATATTTGGCTTAAGGAACTTTATCTGTGCTCATTTCAATCTCTGGTTTTATGCAGCACCCCAACTCACCTTTCCCCTTAAGCAAGCTTAAGTTGGTTTTCTAAATTTGAGACCCTGTTCTGTTTTGGAATGCACTTCCTGTGTAGCCAAGTTTACATTCCGTGTATTAGTGATATCTTATGATGTTTCTTTTTCTGTGTGACTTATTTCAGTTAGAATCATCGTACCTGAATCCACTCATTATGCTGCTAAGGGCCTGATGACACAGATTTCATTGCTGAGTGATATTGCTTTGTAAGTAAATACCACAACTTCTTTATCCATTTTTCACTTTCTGCGATGTTGAACTTGTACTGTAAACGAGGTTCTTGTAAACAGAGGCGTCCCAAACTTTGGGGTGGCTGTGTCTTTTTGATTTTAATTTCCCTAAGCTCTAGGACCATAAGTGGCAGTGCCCTAGGCTCTGTTGCTTTGTTTTTTAGATGTTTCAGGAAACACTATACACTTCTCCCGATTGGTTGTTGGCAATTTACATCCCGCCCATCAGCATAACAAGGCTCCCAGTTCTCCATGGCCTGTCCTGCCTTTCTGGATTTTACACTTTTTTCAGATGGCCCTTTTGACCGGGGGGAAGTGAGACTTCATTGTAGTGCAGATTTCCTTTGCAAGCTTGCTTGGTTGGCCAAAAAGGGCGTATGCGTTTTTTCCTGAATATATTCAGGAAAAAACGCATACGCCCTTTTTGGCCAAGTGCATCATTGTGGACGTTCTGCCTCTTTTCCTATGCTTTCAATGCAATTCCAGTCTACCTCCTGAAATCGGTTTCCTGCAATTCTGCCCCGCTTTCAAGTCCTCTTGGCAGCCTTACTTCAGTCTATTTTTGGACGATAGCTGTCATTTATAACTCTGCAGGTTTGTGAATTACAGTGCCCCTGAGCTCCTTTCTTCAACTCGCTTTCTTTTGAGCTGGCCGCAACACCGCAGGATGGCTTCAGGCCCTAATCTGGTTCCGGCACGGCACGCTGAGCCTTTGGTTAATTCCTCTTCCTGGTGGGAAATGAGAGTTAAATTTGCCCGTCCAGACACCTCCAGCTAGCCTCTCATTGGTTCTCGCTATTCCTGTTCATCTTCCACAGAAATTGCAAACTGGGCCAAACAGGAGGTTAAAGGGACTGACTCTCCAAGTCGGGAGAGTGTTAGTAAAGCGTCTGGAATGTTGCACCCGAGTACCAGGGTACGAAAATTGAGACATATTTGAACACGTCTCCCGATCACATGGTTGATCATACTCTAGGTTCCACATGCATGTTTTAGCTGAAGGAAGAATACCTTAAACCTGGGTAGTTGAAACCTGTGGAATGGGTACCATGCAATATGACTTCAAAGGGCCTTCATTTGCTCACCGAACCTCTCCAATCCTATCACTGCTGCGTTTATGCCCCTGTACACATGCTTGATTCTCTTTCGGAGACATAGCAATCCATAGGTTTTAAGATACTTACTAGTCAGGTACATTCTTAGGCGTTTAATATGCGGTGTTGAGTCCATTTCGTTGAGCAAGGAGTAGCTCTTGACTATTCCATATTTGGCTTAAGGAACTTTATCTGTGCTCATTTCAATCTCTGGTTTTATGCAGCACCCCAACTCACCTTTCCCCTTAAGCAAGCATAAGTTGGTTTTCTAAATTTGAGACCCTGTTCTGTTTTGGAATGCAGTTCCTGTGTAGCCAAGTTTACATTCCGTGTATTAGTGATATCTTATGATGTTTCTTTTTCTGTGTGACTTATTTCAGTTAGAATCATCGTACCTGAATCCACTCATTATGCTGCTACGGGCCTGATGACATAGATTTCATTGCTGAGTGATACTGCATTGTACGTAAGTACCACAAGTTCTTTATCCATTTTTCACTTTCTGTGATATTGAACTTGTACGGTAAACGAGGTTCTTGTAAACGGAGGCGTCCCAAACTTTGGGGTGGCTGTGTCTTTTTGATTTTAATTTCCCTAAGCTATAGGACCATAAGTGGAAGTGCCCTAGGTTCTGTTGCTTTGTTTTTTAGATGTTTCAGGAAACACCATACACTTCTCCGGAGTGGCTGTTGGCAATTTACATCCCGCCCATCAGCATAACAAGGCTCCCAGTTCTCCATGGCCTGTCTTGCCTTTCTGGATTTTACACTTTTTTCACATGGCCATTTTGACCGGGGGGAAGTGAGACTTCATTGTAGTGCAGATTTCCTTTGCAAGCTTGCTTGGTTGGCCAAAAAGGGCGTATGCGTTTTTTCCTGAATATATTCAGGAAAAAACGCATACGCCCTTTTTGGCCAAGTGCATCACTGTGGACGTTCTGCCTCTTTTCCTATGCTTGAAATGCAATTCCTGTCTACCTCCTGAAATTGTTTTCCTGCAATTCTGCCCCGCTTTCAAGTCCTCTTGGCAGCCTTACTTCAGTATATTTTTGGACGATAGCTGTCATTTATAACTCTGCAGGTTTGTGAATTACAGTGCCACTGAGCTCCTTTCTTCAACTCGCTTTCTTGTGACCTGGCCGCAACACCGCAGCATGGCTTCAGGCCCTAATCTGGTTCCGGAATGGCACGCTGAGCCTTTGGTTAATTCCTCTTCCTGGTGGGAAATGAGAGTTAAATTTGCCCGTTCAGACACCTCCAGGTAGTCTCTCATTGGTTCTCGCTATTCCTGTTCATCTTCCGCAGAAATTGCAAACTTGGGCAAACAGGAGGTTAAAGGCACTGACTCTCCAAGTAGGGAGAGTGTTAGTAAAGCATCTGGAATGTTGCACCCGAGTACCAGGGGAGGAAAACTGAGACATATTTGAACACGGCTCCCGTTCACACGGTTGATCATACTCTGGGTTCCACATGCATGTTTTAGCTGAAGGAAGAATACCTTAAACCTGGAGAGTTGAGACCCGTGGAATGGGTACCATGCAATATGACTTCAAAGGGTCTTCATTTGCTCACTGAACCTCTCCAATCCTATCACTGCTGCGTTTATGCCCCTTTACACACGCTTGATTCTCTTTTGGAGACATAGCAATCCATAGGTTTTAAGATACTTACTAGTCAGGTACATTCTTAGGCGTTTAATATGCGGTGTTGAGTCATTTCGTTGAGCAAGGAGTAGCTCTTGTCTATTCCATATTTGGCTTAAGGAACTTTATCTGTGCTCATTTCAATCTCTGGTTTTATGTAGCACCCCAACTTACCTTTACCCTTAAGCAAGCATAAGTTGGTTTTCTAAATTTGAGACCCTGTTCTGTTTTGGAATTCAGTTCCTGTGTAGCCAAGTTTACATTCCGTGTATTAGTGATATCTTATGATGTTTCTTTTTCTGTGTGACTTATTTCAGTTAGAATCATCGTACCTGAATCCACTCATTGTGCTGCTAAGGGCCTGATGACACAGATTTCATTGCTGAGTGATACTGCATTGTACGTAAGTACCACAAGTTCTTTATCCATTTTTCACTTTCTGTGATATTGAATTTGTACGGTAAATGAGGTTCTTGTAAACAGAGGCGTCCCAAACTTTGAGGTGGCTGTGTCTTTTCGATTTTAATTTCCCTAAGCTATAGGACCATAAGTGGAAGTGCCCTAGGCTCTGTTGCTTTGTTTTTTAGATGTTTCAGGAAACACCATACACTTCTCCCGAGTGTCTGTTGGCAATTTACATCCCGCCCATCAGCATAACAAGGCTCCCAGTTCTCCATGGCCTGTCCTGCCTTTCTGGATTTTACACTTTTTTCAGATGGCCCTTTTGACCGGGGGGAAGTGAGACTTCATTGTAGTGCAGATTTCCTTTGCAAGCTTGCTTGGTTGGCCAAAAAGGGCGTATGCGTTTTTTCCTGAATATATTCAGGAAAAAACGCATACGCCCTTTTTGGCCAAGTGCATCATTGTGGACGTTCTGCCTCTTTTCCTATGCTTTCAATGCAATTCCAGTCTACCTCCTGAAATCGGTTTCCTGCAATTCTGCCCCGCTTTCAAGTCCTCTTGGCAGCCTTACTTCAGTCTATTTTTGGACGATAGCTGTCATTTATAACTCTGCAGGTTTGTGAATTACAGTGCCCCTGAGCTCCTTTCTTCAACTCGCTTTCTTGTGACCTGGCCACAACACCGCAGGATGGCTTCAGGCCCTAATCTGGTTCCGGTACGGCATGCTGAGCCTTTGGTTATTTCCTCTTCCTGGTGGGAAATGAGAGTTAAATTTGCCCGTCCAGACACCTCCAGCTAGCCTCTCTTTGGTTCTCGCTATTCCTGTTCATCTTCCGCAGAAATTGCAAACTGAGCCAAACAGGAGGTTACAGGCACTGACTCTCCAAGTGGGGAGAGTGTTAGTAAAGCGTCTGGAATGTTGCACCCGAGTACCAGGGGAGGAAAACTGAGACATATTTGAACACGTCTCCCGTTCACACGGTGGATCATACTCTGGGTTCCACATGCGTGTTTTAGCTGAAGGAAGAATACCTTAAACCTGGAGAGTTGAGACCCGTGTAACGGGTACCATGCAATATGACTTCAAAGGGTCTTCATTTGCTCACCGAACCTCTCCAATCCTATCACTGCTGCGTTTATGCCCCTGTACACATGCTTGATTCTCTTTTGGAGACATAGCAATCCATAGGTTTTACGATACTTACTAGTCAGGTACATTCTTAGGTGTTTAATATGCGGTGTTGAGTCCATTTCGTTGAGCAAGGAGTAGCTCTTGTCTATTCCATATTTGGCTTAAGGAACTTTATCTGTGCTCATTTCAATCTCTGGTTTTATGCAGCACCCCAACTCACCTTTACCCTTAAGCAAGCATAAGTTGGTTTTCTAAATTTGAGACCCTGTTCTGTTCTGTAATTCAGTTCCTGTGTAGCCAAGTTTACATTCCGTGTATTACTGATATCTTATGATGTTTCTTTTTCTGTGTGACTTATTTCAGTTAGAATCATCATACCTGAATCCACTCATTGTGCTGCTAAGGGCCTGATGACACAGATTTCATTGCTGAGTGATATTGCTTTGTAAGTAAATACCACAACTTCTTTATCCATTTTTCACTTTCTGCGATGTTGAACTTGTACTGTAAAAGAGGTTCTTGTAAACGGAGGCGTCCCAAACTTTGGGGTGGCTGTGTCTTTTTGATTTTAATTTCCCTAAGCTATAGGACCATAAGTGGAAGTGCCCTAGGTTCTGTTGTTTTGTTTTTTAGATGTTTCAGGAAACACCATACAATTCTCCGGAGTGGCTATTGGCAATTTACATCCCGCCCATCAGCATAACAAGGCTCCCACTTCTCCATGGCCTGTCTTGCCTTTCTGGATTTTACACTTTTTTCAGATGGCCATTTAGACCGGGGGGAAGTGAGACTTCATTGTAGTGCAGATTTCCTTTGCAAGCTTGCTTGGTTGGCCAAAAAGGGCGTATGCGTTTTTTCCTGAATATATTCAGGAAAAAACGCATACGCCCTTTTTGGCCAAGTGCATCACTGTGGACGTTCTGCCTCTTTTCCTATGCTTGAAATGCAATTCCTGTCTACCTCCTGAAATTGGTTTCCTGCAATTCTGCCCCGCTTTCAAGTCCTCTTGGCAGCCTTACTTCAGTATATTTTTGGACGATAGCTGTCATTTATAACTCTGCAGGTTTGTGAATTACAGTGCCCCTGAGCTCCTTTCTTCAACTCGCTTTCTTGTGAGCTGGCCGCAACACCGCAGCATGGCTTCAGGCCCTAATCTGGTTCCGGCATGGCACGCTGAGCCTTTGGTTAATTCCTCTTCCTGGTGGGAAATGAGAGTTAAATTTGCCCATCCAGACACCTCCAGCTAGTCTCTCATTGGTTCTCGCTATTCCTGTTCATCTTCCACAGAAATTGCAAACTGGGCCAAACAGGAGGTTAAAGGGACTGAGTCTCCAAGTGGGGAGAGTGTTAGTAAAGCGTCTGGAATGTTGCACCTGAGTACCAGGGTACGAAAACTGAGACATATTTGAACACGTCTCCCGATCACATGGTTGATCATACTCTAGGTTCCACATGCATGTTTTAGCTGAAGGAAGAATACCTTAAACCTGGGTAGTTGAAACCCGTGGAATGGGTACCATGCAATATGACTTCAAAGGGTCTTCATTTGCTCACGAACCTCTCCAATCCTATCACTGCTGCGTTTATGCTCCTGTACACATGCTTGATTCTCTTTCGGAGACATAGCAATCCATAGGTTTTAAGATACTTACTAGTCAGGTACATTCTTAGGCGTTTAATATGCGGTGTTGAGTCAATTTCGTTGAGCAAGGAGTAGCTCTTGTCTATTCCATATTTGGCTTAAGGAACTTTATCTGTGCTCATTTCAATCTCTGGTTTTATGCAGCACCCCAACTCCCCTTTCCCCTTAAGCAAGCATAAGTTGGTTTTCTAAATTTGAGACCCTGTTCTGTTCTGTAATTCAGTTCCTGTGTAGCCAAGTTTACATTCCGTGTATTACTGATATCTTATGATGTTTCTTTTTCTGTGTGACTTATTTCAGTTAGAATCATCATACCTGAATCCACTCATTGTGCTTCTAAGGGCCTGATGACACAGATTTCATTGCTGAGTGATATTGCTTTGTAAGTAAATACCACAACTTCTTTATCCATTTTTCACTTTCTGCGATGTTGAACTTGTACTGTAAACGAGGTTCTTGTAAACAGAGGCGTCCCAAACTTTGGGGTGGCTGTGTCTTTTTGATTTTAATTTCCCTAAGCTCTAGGACCATAAGTGGCAGTGCCCTAGGCTCTGTTGCTTTGTTTTTTAGATGTTTCAGGAAACACTATACACTTCTCCCGATTGGTTGTTGGCAATTTACATCCCGCCCATCAGCATAACAAGGCTCCCAGTTCTCCATGGCCTGTCCTGCCTTTCTGGATTTTACACTTTTTTCAGATGGCCCTTTTGACCGGGGGGAAGTGAGACTTCATTGTAGTGCAGATTTCCTTTGCAAGCTTGCTTGGTTGGCCAAAAAGGGCGTATGCGTTTTTTCCTGAATATATTCAGGAAAAAACGCATACGCCCTTTTTGGCCAAGTGCATCATTGTGGACGTTCTGCCTCTTTTCCTATGCTTTCAATGCAATTCCAGTCTACCTCCTGAAATCGGTTTCCTGCAATTCTGCCCCGCTTTCAAGTCCTCTTGGCAGCCTTACTTCAGTCTATTTTTGGACGATAGCTGTCATTTATAACTCTGCAGGTTTGTGAATTACAGTGCCCCTGAGCTCCTTTCTTCAACTCGCTTTCTTTTGAGCTGGCCGCAACACCGCAGGATGGCTTCAGGCCCTAATCTGGTTCCGGCACGGCACGCTGAGCCTTTGGTTAATTCCTCTTCCTGGTGGGAAATGAGAGTTAAATTTGCCCGTCCAGACACCTCCAGCTAGCCTCTCATTGGTTCTCGCTATTCCTGTTCATCTTCCACAGAAATTGCAAACTGGGCCAAACAGGAGGTTAAAGGGACTGACTCTCCAAGTCGGGAGAGTGTTAGTAAAGCGTCTGGAATGTTGTACCCGAGTACCAGGGAACGAAAATTGAGACATATTTGAACACGTCTCCCGATCACATGGTTGATCATACTCTAGGTTCCACATGCATGTTTTAGCTGAAGGAAGAATACCTTAAACCTGGGTAGTTGAAACCTGTGGAATGGGTACCATGCAATATGACTTCAAAAGGCCTTCATTTGCTCACCAAACCTCTCCAATCCTATCACTGCTGCGTTTATGCCCCTGTACACATGCTTGATTCTCTTTCGGAGACATAGCAATCCATAGGTTTTAAGATACTTACTAGTCAGGTACATTCTTAGGCGTTTAATATGCGGTGTTGAGTCCATTTCATTGAGCAAGGAGTAGCTCTTGACTATTCCATATTTGGCTTAAGGAACTTTATCTGTGCTCATTTCAATCTCTGGTTTTATGCAGCACCCCAACTCACCTTTCCCCTTAAGCAAGCATAAGTTGGTTTTCTAAATTTGAGACCCTGTTCTGTTTTGGAATGCAGTTCCTGTGTAGCCAAGTTTACATTCCGTGTATTAGTAATATCTTATGATGTTTCTTTTTCTGTGTGACTTATTTCAGTTAGAATCATCGTACCTGAATCCACTCATTATGCTGCTACGGGCCTGATGACATCGATTTCATTGCTGAGTGATACTGCATTGTATATAAGTACCACAAGTTCTTTATCCATTTTTCACTTTCTGTGATATTGAACTTGTTCGGTGTACGAGGTTCTTGTAAACGGAGGCGTCCCAAACTTTGGGGTGGCTGTGTCTTTTTGATTTTAATTTCCCTAAGCTATAGGACCATAAGTGGAAGTGCCCTAGGTTCTGTTGCTTTGTTTTTTAGGTGTTTCAGGAAACACCATACACTTCTCCGGAGTGGCTGTTGGCAATTTACATCCCGCCCATCAGCATAACAAGGCTCCCAGTTCTCCATGGCCTGTCTTGCCTTTCTGGATTTTACACTTTTTTCACATGGCCATTTTGACCGGGGGGAAGTGAGACTTCATTGTAGTGCAGATTTCCTTTGCAAGCTTGCTTGGTTGGCCAAAAAGGGCCTATGCATTTTTTCCTGAATATATTCAGGAAAAAACGCATACGCCCTTTTTGGCCAAGTGCATCACTGTGGACGTTCTGCCTCTTTTCCTATGCTTGAAATGCAATTCCTGTCTACCTCCTGAAATTGGTTTCCTGCAATTCTGCCCCGCTTTCAAGTCCTCTTGGCAGCCTTACTTCAGTATATTTTTGGACGATAGCTGTCATTTATAACTCTGCAGGTTTGTGAATTACAGTGCCCCTGAGCTCCTTTCTTCAACTCGCTTTCTTGTGAGCTGGCCGCAACACCGCAGCATGGCTTCAGGCCCTAATCTGGTTCCGGAATGGCACGCTGAGCCTTTGGTTAATTCCTCTTCCTGGTGGGAAATGAGAGTTAAATTTGCCCGTTCAGACACCTCCAGGTAGTCTCTCATTGGTTCTCGCTATTCCTGTTCATCTTCCGCAGAAATTGCAAACTTGGGCAAACAGGAGGTTAAAGGCACTGACTCTCCAAGTAGGGAAAGTGTTAGTAAAGCATCTGGAATGTTGCACCCGAGTACCAGGGGAGGAAAACTGAGACATATTTGAACACGGCTCCCGTTCACACGGTTGATCATACTCTGGGTTCCACATGCATGTTTTAGCTGAAGGAAGAATACCTTAAACCTGGAGAGTTGAGACCCGTGGAATGGGTACCATGCAATATGACTTCAAAGGGTCTTCATTTGCTCACCGAACCTCTCCAATCCTATCACTGCTGCGTTTATGCCCCTTTACACACGCTTGATTCTCTTTTGGAGACATAGCAATCCATAGGTTTTAAGATACTTACTAGTCAGGTACATTCTTAGGCGTTTAATATGGAGTGTTGAGTCCATTTCGTTGAGCAAGGAGTAGCTCTTGTCTATTCCATATTTGGCTTAAGGAACTTTATCTGTGCTCATTTCAATCTCTGGTTTTATGTAGCACCCCAACTTACCTTTACCCTTAAGCAAGCATAAGTTGGTTTTCTAAATTTGAGACCCTGTTCTGTTTTGGAATTCAGTTCCTGTGTAGCCAAGTTTACATTCCGTGTATTAGTGATATCTTATGATGTTTCTTTTTCTGTGTGATTTATTTCAGTTAGAATCATCATACCTGAATCCACTCATTGTGCTGCTAAGGGCCTGATGACACAGATTTCATTGCTGAGTGATACTGCATTGTACGTAAGTACCACAAGTTCTTTATCCATTTTTCACTTTCTGTGATATTGAATTTGTACGGTAAATGAGGTTCTTGTAAACAGAGGCGTCCCAAACTTTGAGGTGGCTGTGTCTTTTTGATTTTAATTTCCCTAAGCTATAGGACCATAAGTGGAAGTGCCCTAGGCTCTGTTGCTTTGTTTTTTAGATGTTTCAGGAAACACCATACACTTCTCCCGAGTGGTTGTTGGCAATTTACATCCCGCCCATCAGCATAACAAGGCTCCCAGTTCTCCATGGCCTGTCCTGCCTTTCTGGATTTTACACTTTTTTCAGATGGCCCTTTTGACCGGGGGGAAGTGAGACTTCATTGTAGTGCAGATTTCCTTTGCAAGCTTGCTTGGTTGGCCAAAAAGGGCGTATGCGTTTTTTCCTGAATATATTCAGGAAAAAACACATATGCCCTTTTAGGCCAAGTGCATCATTGTGGACGTTCTGCCTCTTTTCCTATGCTTTCAATGCAATTCCAGTCTACCTCCTGAAATCGGTTTCCTGCAATTCTGCCCTGCTTTCAAGTCCTCTTGGCAGCCTTACTTCAGTCTATTTTTGGACGATAGCTGTCATTTATAACTCTGCAGGTTTGTGAATTACAGTGCCCCTGAGCTCCTTTCTTCAACTCGCTTTCTTGTGACCTGGCCACAACACCGCAGGATGGCTTCAGGCCCTAATCTGGTTCCAGTACGGCACGCTGAGCCTTTGGTTATTTCCTCTTCCTGGTGGGAAATGAGAGTTAAATTTGCCCGTCCAGACACCTCCAGCTAGCCTCTCATTGGTTCTCACTATTCCTGTACTGCTTCCGCAGAAATTGCAAACTGGGGCAAACAGGAGGTTAAAGGGACTGACTCTCCAAGTGGGGAGAGTGTTAGTAAAGCGTCTGGAATGTTGCACCCGAGTACCAGGGGAGGAAAACTGAGACATATTTGAACACGTCTCCCGTTCACATGGTTGATCATATTTGGGTTCCACATGCATGTTTTAGCTGAAGGAAGAATACCTTAAGCCTGGAGAGTTGAGACCCGTGTAACGGGTACCATGCAATATGACTTCAAAGGGTCTTCATTTGCTCACCGAACCTCTCCAATCCTATCACTGCTGCGTTTATGCCCCTGTACACATGCTTGATTCTCTTTTGGAGACATAGCAATCCATAGGTTTTACGATACTTACTAGTCAGGTACATTCTTAGGTGTTTAATATGCGGTGTTGAGTCCATTTCGTTGAGCAAGGAGTAGCTCTTGTCTATTCCATATTTGGCTTAAGGAACTTTATCTGTGCTCATTTCAATCTCTGGTTTTATGCAGCACCCCAACTCACCTTTCCCCTTAAGCAAGCATAAGTTGGTTTTCTAAATTTGAGACCCTGTTCTGTTCTGTAATTCAGTTCCTGTGTAGCCAAGTTTACATTCCGTGTATTACTGATATCTTATGATGTTTCTTTTTCTGTGTGACTTATTTCAGTTAGAATCATCATACCTGAATCCACTCATTGTGCTGCTAAGGGCCTGATGACACAGATTTCATTGCTGAGTGATATTGCTTTGTAAGTAAATACCACAACTTCTTTATCCATTTTTCACTTTCTGCGATGTTGAACTTGTACTGTAAACGAGGTTCTTGTAAACAGAGGCGTCCCAAACTTTGGGGTGGCTGTGTCTTTTTGATTTTAATTTCCCTAAGCTATAGGACCATAAGTGGAAGTGCCCTAGGCTCTGTTGCTTTGTTTTTTAGATGTTTCAGGAAACACCATACACTTCTCCCGAGTGTCTGTTGGCAATTTACATCCCGCCCATCAGCATAACAAGGCTCCCAGTTCTCCATGGCCTGTCCTGCCTTTCTGGATTTTACACTTTTTTCAGATGGCCCTTTTGACCGGGGGGAAGTGAGACTTCATTGTAGTGCAGATTTCCTTTGCAAGCTTGCTTGGTTGGCCAAAAAGGGCGTATGCGTTTTTTCCTGAATATATTCAGGAAAAAACGCATACGCCCTTTTTGGCCAAGTGCATCATTGTGGACGTTCTGCCTCTTTTCCTATGCTTTCAATGCAATTCCAGTCTACCTCCTGAAATCGGTTTCCTGCAATTCTGCCCCGCTTTCAAGTCCTCTTGGCAGCCTTACCTCAGTATATTTTTGGACGATAGCTGTCATTTATAACTCTGCAGGTTTGTGAATTACAGTGCCCCTGAGCTCCTTTCTTCAACTCGCTTTCTTTTGAGCTGGCCACAACACCGCATGATGGCTTCAGGCCCTAATCTGGTTCCGGCATGGCACGCTGAGCCTTTGGTTAATTCCTCTTCCTGGTGGGAAATGAGAGTTAAATTTGCCCGTCCAGACACTTCCAGCTATCCTCTCATTGGTTCTCGCTATTCCTGTTCATCTTCCGCAGAAATTGCAAACTGGGCCAAACAGTAGGTTTAAGGGACTGACTCTCCAAGTCGGGAGAGTGTTAGTAAAGCGTCTGGAATGTTGCACCCGAGTACCAGGGTACGAAAACTGAGACATAATTGAACATGTCTCCCGATCACATGGTTGATCATACTCTGGGTTCCACATGCATGTTTTAGCTGAAGGAAGAATACCTAAAACCTGGGTAGTTGAAACCCGTGGAATGGTTACCATGCAATATGACTTCAAAGGGTCTTCATTTGCTCACCGAACCTCTCCAATCCTATCACTGCTGCGTTTATGCCCCTGTACACATGCTTGATTCTCTTTCGGAGACATAGCAATCCATAGGTTTTACGATACTTACTAGTCAGGTACATTCTTAGGCGTTTAATATGCGGTGTTGAGTCCATTTCTTTGAGCAAGGAGTAGCTCTTGTCTATTCCATATTTGACTTAAGGAACTTTATCTGTGCTCATTTCAATCTCTGGTTTTATGCAGCACCCCAACTCACCTTTACCCTTAAGCAAGCATAAGTTGGTTTTCTAAATTTGAGACCCTCTTCTGTTCTGTAATTCAATTCCTGTGTAGCCAAGTTTACATTCCGTGTATTACTGATATCTTATGATGTTTCTTTTTCTGTGTGACTTATTTCAGTTAGAATCATCATACCTGAATCCACTCATTGTGCTGCTAAGGGCCTGATGACACAGATTTCATTGCTGAGTGATATTGCGTTGTAAGTAAATACCACAACTTCTTTATCCATTTTTCACTTTCTGCGATGTTGAACTTGTACTGTAAACGAGGTTCTTGTAACCAGAGGCATCCCAAACTTTGGGGTGGCTGTGTTTTTTTGATTTTAATTTCCCTAAGCTATAGGACCATAAGTGGCAGTGCCCTAGGCTCTGTTGCTTTGTTTTTTAGATGTTTCAGGAAACACCATACACTTCTCTGGAGTGTCTGTTGGCAATTTACATCCCGCCCATCAGCATAACAAGGCTCCCAGTTCTCCATGGCCTGTCCTGCCTTTCTGGATTTTACACTTTTTTCAGATGGCCCTTTTCACCGGGGGGAAGTGAGACTTCATTGTAGTGCAGATTTCCTTTGCAAGCTTGCTTGGTTGGCCAAAAAGGGCGTATGCGTTTTTTCCTGAATATATTAAGGAAAAAACGCATACGCCCTTTTTGGCCAAGTGCATCATTGTGGACGTTCTGCCTCTTTTCCTAGGCTTTCAATGCAATTCCAGTCTACCTCCTGAAATCGGTTTCCTGCAATTCTGCCCCGCTTTCAAGTCCTCTTGGCAGCCTTACCTCAGTATATTTTTGGACGATAGCTGTCATTTATAACTCTGCAGGTTTGTGAATTACAGTGCCCCTGAGCTCCTTTCTTCAACTCGCTTTCTTTTGAGCTGGCCGCAACACCGCAGGATGGCTTCAGGCCCTAATCTGGTTCCGGCATGGCACGCTGAGCCTTTGGTTAATTCCTCTTCCTGGTGGGAAATGAGAGTTAAATTTGCCCGTCCAGACACCTCCAGCTATCCTCTCATTGGTTCTCGCTATTCCTGTTCATCTTCCGCAGAAATTGCAAACTGGGCCAAACTGTAGGTTAAAGGGACTGACTCTCCAAGTCGGGAGAGTGTTAGTAAAGCGTCTGGAATGTTGCACCCGAGTACCAGGGTACGAAAACTGAGACATATTTGAACACGTCTCCCGATCACATGGTTGATCATACTCTGGGTTCCACATGCATGTTTTAGCTGAAGGAAGAATACCTAAAACCTGGGTAGTTGAAACCCGTGGAATGGTTACCATGCAATATGACTTCAAAGGGTCTTCATTTGCTCACCGAACCTCTCCAATCCTATCACTGCTGCGTTTATGCCCCTGTACACATGCTTGATTCTCTTTCGGAGACATAGCAATCCATAGGTTTTAAGATACTTACTAGTCAGGTTCATTCTTAGGCGTTTAATATGGGGTTTTGAGTCCATTTCATTGAGCATGGAGTAGCTCTTGTCTATTCCATATTTGGCTTAAGGAACTTTATCTGTGCTCATTTCAATCTCTGGTTTTATGCAGCACCCCAACTCACCTTTACCCTTAAGCAAGAATAAGTTGGTTTTCTAAATTTGAGACCCTGTTCTGTTCTGTAATTCAGTTCCTGTGTAGCCAAGTTTACATTCTGTGTATTACTGATATCTTATGATGTTTCTTTTTCTGTGTGACTTATTTCAGTTAGAATCATCATACCTGAATCCACTCATTGTGCTGCTAAGGGCCTGATGACACAGATTTCATTGCTGAGTGATATTGCTTTGTAAGTAAATACCACAACTTCTTTATCCATTTTTCACTTTCTGCGATGTTGAACTTGTACTGTAAACGAGGTTCTTGTAAACAGAGCCGTTCCAAACTTTGGGGTGGCTGTGTCTTTTTGATTTTAATTTCCCTAAGCTATAGGACCATAAGTGGAAGTGCCCTAGGTTCTGTTGCTTTGTTTTTTAGATGTTTCAGGAAACACCATACACTTCTCCCGAGTGTCTGTTGGCAATTTACATCCCGCCCATCAGCATAACAAGGCTCCCAGTTCTCCATGGCCTGTCCTGCCTTTCTGGATTTTACACTTTTTTCAGATGGCCCTTTTGACCGGGGGGAAGTGAGACTTCATTGTAGTGCAGATTTCCTTTGCAAGCTTGCTTGGTTGGCCAAAAAGGGCGTATGCGTTTTTTCCTGAATATATTCAGGAAAAAACGCATACGCCCTTTTTGGCCAAGTGCATCATTGTGGACGTTCTGCCTCTTTTCCTATGCTTTCAATGCAATTCCAGTCTACCTCCTGAAATCGGTTTCCTGCAATTCTGCCCCGCTTTCAAGTCCTCTTGGCAGCCTTACTTCAGTCTATTTTTGGACGATAGCTGTCATTTATAACTCTGCAGGTTTGTGAATTACAGTGCCCCTGAGCTCCTTTCTTCAACTCGCTTTCTTTTGAGCTGGCCACAACACCGCATGATGGCTTCAGGCCCTAATCTGGTTCCGGCATGGCACGCTGAGCCTTTGGTTAATTCCTCTTCCTGGTGGGAAATGAGAGTTAAATTTGCCCGTCCAGACACTTCCAGCTATCCTCTCATTGGTTCTCGCTATTCCTGTTCATCTTCCGCAGAAATTGCAAACTGGGCCAAACAGTAGGTTTAAGGGACTGACTCTCCAAGTCGGGAGAGTGTTAGTAAAGCGTCTGGAATGTTGCACCCGAGTACCAGGGTACGAAAACTGAGACATAATTGAACATGTCTCCCGATCACATGGTTGATCATACTTGGGTTCCACATGCATGTTTTAGCTGAAGGAAGAATACCTAAAACCTGGGTAGTTGAAACCCGTGGAATGGTTACCATGCAATATGACTTCAAAGGGTCTTCATTTGCTCACCGAACCTCTCCAATCCTATCACTGCTGCGTTTATGCCCCTGTACACATGCTTGATTCTCTTTCGGAGACATAGCAATCCATAGGTTTTACGATACTTACTAGTCAGGTACATTCTTAGGCGTTTAATATGCGGTGTTGAGTCCATTTCTTTGAGCAAGGAGTAGCTCTTGTCTATTCCATATTTGACTTAAGGAACTTTATCTGTGCTCATTTCAATCTCTGGTTTTATGCAGCACCCCAACTCACCTTTACCCTTAAGCAAGCATAAGTTGGTTTTCTAAATTTGAGACCCTCTTCTGTTCTGTAATTCAATTCCTGTGTAGCCAAGTTTACATTCCGTGTATTACTGATATCTTATGATGTTTCTTTTTCTGTGTGACTTATTTCAGTTAGAATCATCATACCTGAATCCACTCATTGTGCTGCTAAGGGCCTGATGACACAGATTTCATTGCTGAGTGATATTGCTTTGTAAGTAAATACCACAACTTCTTTATCCATTTTTCACTTTCTGCGATGTTGAACTTGTACTGTAAACGAGGTTCTTGTAACCAGAGGCATCCCAAACTTTGGGGTGGCTGTGTTTTTTTGATTTTAATTTCCCTAAGCTATAGGACCATAAGTGGCAGTGCCCTAGGCTCTGTTGGTTTGTTTTTTAGATGTTTCAGGAAACACCATACACTTCTCTGGAGTGTCTGTTGGCAATTTACATCCCGCCCATCAGCATAACAAGGCTCCCAGTTCTCCATGGCCTGTCCTGCCTTTCTGGATTTTACACTTTTTTCAGATGGCCCTTTTGACCGGGGGGAAGTGAGACTTCATTGTAGTGCAGATTTCCTTTGCAAGCTTGCTTGGTTGGCCAAAAAGGGCGTATGCGTTTTTTCCTGAATATATTAAGGAAAAAACGCATACGCCCTTTTTGGCCAAGTGCATCATTGTGGACGTTCTGCCTCTTTTCCTAGGCTTTCAATGCAATTCCAGTCTACCTCCTGAAATCGGTTTCCTGCAATTCTGCCCCGCTTTCAAGTCCTCTTGGCAGCCTTACCTCAGTATATTTTTGGACGATAGCTGTCATTTATAACTCTGCAGGTTTGTGAATTACAGTGCCCCTGAGCTCCTTTCTTCAACTCGCTTTCTTTTGAGCTGGCCGCAACACCGCAGGATGGCTTCAGGCCCTAATCTGGTTCCGGCATGGCACGCTGAGCCTTTGGTTAATTCCTCTTCCTGGTGGGAAATGAGAGTTAAATTTGCCCGTCCAGACACCTCCAGCTAGCCTCTCATTGGTTCTCACTATTCCTGTACTGCTTCCGCAGAAATTGCAAACTGGGGCAAACAGGAGGTTAAAGGGACTGACTCTCCAAGTGGGGAGAGTGTTAGTAAAGCGTCTGGAATGTTGCACCCGAGTACCAGGGGAGGAAAACTGAGACATATTTGAACACGTCTCCCGTTCACATGGTTGATCATATTTGGGTTCCACATGCATGTTTTAGCTGAAGGAAGAATACCTTAAGCCTGGAGAGTTGAGACCCGTGTAACGGGTACCATGCAATATGACTTCAAAGGGTCTTCATTTGCTCACCGAACCTCTCCAATCCTATCACTGCTGCGTTTATGCCCCTGTACACATGCTTGATTCTCTTTTGGAGACATAGCAATCCATAGGTTTTACGATACTTACTAGTCAGGTACATTCTTAGGTGTTTAATATGCGGTGTTGAGTCCATTTCGTTGAGCAAGGAGTAGCTCTTGTCTATTCCATATTTGGCTTAAGGAACTTTATCTGTGCTCATTTCAATCTCTGGTTTTATGCAGCACCCCAACTCACCTTTCCCCTTAAGCAAGCATAAGTTGGTTTTCTAAATTTGAGACCCTGTTCTGTTCTGTAATTCAGTTCCTGTGTAGCCAAGTTTACATTCCGTGTATTACTGATATCTTATGATGTTTCTTTTTCTGTGTGACTTATTTCAGTTAGAATCATCGTACCTGAATCCACTCATTGTGCTGCTAAGGGCCTGATGACACAGATTTCATTGCTGAGTGATACTGCATTGTACGTAAGTACCACAAGTTCTTTATCCATTTTTCACTTTCTGTGATATTGAATTTGTACGGTAAATGAGGTTCTTGTAAACAGAGGCGTCCCAAACTTTGAGGTGGCTGTGTCTTTTCGATTTTAATTTCCCTAAGCTATAGGACCATAAGTGGAAGTGCCCTAGGCTCTGTTGCTTTGTTTTTTAGATGTTTCAGGAAACACCATACACTTCTCCCGAGTGTCTGTTGGCAATTTACATCCCGCCCATCAGCATAACAAGGCTCCCAGTTCTCCATGGCCTGTCCTGCCTTTCTGGATTTTACACTTTTTTCAGATGGCCCTTTTGACCGGGGGGAAGTGAGACTTCATTGTAGTGCAGATTTCCTTTGCAAGCTTGCTTGGTTGGCCAAAAAGGGCGTATGCGTTTTTTCCTGAATATATTCAGGAAAAAACGCATACGCCCTTTTTGGCCAAGTGCATCATTGTGGACGTTCTGCCTCTTTTCCTATGCTTTCAATGCAATTCCAGTCTACCTCCTGAAATCGGTTTCCTGCAATTCTGCCCCGCTTTCAAGTCCTCTTGGCAGCCTTACTTCAGTCTATTTTTGGACGATAGCTGTCATTTATAACTCTGCAGGTTTGTGAATTACAGTGCCCCTGAGCTCCTTTCTTCAACTCGCTTTCTTTTGAGCTGGCCGCAACACCGCAGGATGGCTTCAGGCCCTAATCTGGTTCCGGTACGGCATGCTGAGCCTTTGGTTATTTCCTCTTCCTGGTGGGAAATGAGAGTTAAATTTGCCCGTCCAGACACCTCCAGCTAGCCTCTCTTTGGTTCTCGCTATTCCTGTTCATCTTCCGCAGAAATTGCAAACTGGGCCAAACAGTAGGTTTAAGGGACTGACTCTCCAAGTCGGGAGAGTGTTAGTAAAGCGTCTGGAATGTTGCACCCGAGTACCAGGGTACGAAAACTGAGACATAATTGAACATGTCTCCCGATCACATGGTTGATCATACTCTGGGTTCCACATGCATGTTTTAGCTGAAGGAAGAATACCTAAAACCTGGGTAGTTGAAACCCGTGGAATGGTTACCATGCAATATGACTTCAAAGGGTCTTCATTTGCTCACCGAACCTCTCCAATCCTATCACTGCTGCGTTTATGCCCCTGTACACATGCTTGATTCTCTTTCGGAGACATAGCAATCCATAGGTTTTACGATACTTACTAGTCAGGTACATTCTTAGGCGTTTAATATGCGGTGTTGAGTCCATTTCTTTGAGCAAGGAGTAGCTCTTGTCTATTCCATATTTGACTTAAGGAACTTTATCTGTGCTCATTTCAATCTCTGGTTTTATGCAGCACCCCAACTCACCTTTACCCTTAAGCAAGCATAAGTTGGTTTTCTAAATTTGAGACCCTCTTCTGTTCTGTAATTCAATTCCTGTGTAGCCAAGTTTACATTCCGTGTATTACTGATATCTTATGATGTTTCTTTTTCTGTGTGACTTATTTCAGTTAGAATCATCATACCTGAATCCACTCATTGTGCTGCTAAGGGCCTGATGACACAGATTTCATTGCTGAGTGATATTGCGTTGTAAGTAAATACCACAACTTCTTTATCCATTTTTCACTTTCTGCGATGTTGAACTTGTACTGTAAACGAGGTTCTTGTAACCAGAGGCATCCCAAACTTTGGGGTGGCTGTGTTTTTTTGATTTTAATTTCCCTAAGCTATAGGACCATAAGTGGCAGTGCCCTAGGCTCTGTTGCTTTGTTTTTTAGATGTTTCAGGAAACACCATACACTTCTCTGGAGTGTCTGTTGGCAATTTACATCCCGCCCATCAGCATAACAAGGCTCCCAGTTCTCCATGGCCTGTCCTGCCTTTCTGGATTTTACACTTTTTTCAGATGGCCCTTTTCACCGGGGGGAAGTGAGACTTCATTGTAGTGCAGATTTCCTTTGCAAGCTTGCTTGGTTGGCCAAAAAGGGCGTATGCGTTTTTTCCTGAATATATTAAGGAAAAAACGCATACGCCCTTTTTGGCCAAGTGCATCATTGTGGACGTTCTGCCTCTTTTCCTAGGCTTTCAATGCAATTCCAGTCTACCTCCTGAAATCGGTTTCCTGCAATTCTGCCCCGCTTTCAAGTCCTCTTGGCAGCCTTACCTCAGTATATTTTTGGACGATAGCTGTCATTTATAACTCTGCAGGTTTGTGAATTACAGTGCCCCTGAGCTCCTTTCTTCAACTCGCTTTCTTTTGAGCTGGCCGCAACACCGCAGGATGGCTTCAGGCCCTAATCTGGTTCCGGCATGGCACGCTGAGCCTTTGGTTAATTCCTCTTCCTGGTGGGAAATGAGAGTTAAATTTGCCCGTCCAGACACCTCCAGCTATCCTCTCATTGGTTCTCGCTATTCCTGTTCATCTTCCGCAGAAATTGCAAACTGGGCCAAACTGTAGGTTAAAGGGACTGACTCTCCAAGTCGGGAGAGTGTTAGTAAAGCGTCTGGAATGTTGCACCCGAGTACCAGGGTACGAAAACTGAGACATATTTGAACACGTCTCCCGATCACATGGTTGATCATACTCTGGGTTCCACATGCATGTTTTAGCTGAAGGAAGAATACCTAAAACCTGGGTAGTTGAAACCCGTGGAATGGTTACCATGCAATATGACTTCAAAGGGTCTTCATTTGCTCACCGAACCTCTCCAATCCTATCACTGCTGCGTTTATGCCCCTGTACACATGCTTGATTCTCTTTCGGAGACATAGCAATCCATAGGTTTTAAGATACTTACTAGTCAGGTTCATTCTTAGGCGTTTAATATGGGGTTTTGAGTCCATTTCATTGAGCATGGAGTAGCTCTTGTCTATTCCATATTTGGCTTAAGGAACTTTATCTGTGCTCATTTCAATCTCTGGTTTTATGCAGCACCCCAACTCACCTTTACCCTTAAGCAAGAATAAGTTGGTTTTCTAAATTTGAGACCCTGTTCTGTTCTGTAATTCAGTTCCTGTGTAGCCAAGTTTACATTCTGTGTATTACTGATATCTTATGATGTTTCTTTTTCTGTGTGACTTATTTCAGTTAGAATCATCATACCTGAATCCACTCATTGTGCTGCTAAGGGCCTGATGACACAGATTTCATTGCTGAGTGATATTGCTTTGTAAGTAAATACCACAACTTCTTTATCCATTTTTCACTTTCTGCGATGTTGAACTTGTACTGTAAACGAGGTTCTTGTAAACAGAGCCGTTCCAAACTTTGGGGTGGCTGTGTCTTTTTGATTTTAATTTCCCTAAGCTATAGGACCATAAGTGGAAGTGCCCTAGGTTCTGTTGCTTTGTTTTTTAGATGTTTCAGGAAACACCATACACTTCTCCCGAGTGTCTGTTGGCAATTTACATCCCGCCCATCAGCATAACAAGGCTCCCAGTTCTCCATGGCCTGTCCTGCCTTTCTGGATTTTACACTTTTTTCAGATGGCCCTTTTGACCGGGGGGAAGTGAGACTTCATTGTAGTGCAGATTTCCTTTGCAAGCTTGCTTGGTTGGCCAAAAAGGGCGTATGCGTTTTTTCCTGAATATATTCAGGAAAAAACGCATACGCCCTTTTTGGCCAAGTGCATCATTGTGGACGTTCTGCCTCTTTTCCTATGCTTTCAATGCAATTCCAGTCTACCTCCTGAAATCGGTTTCCTGCAATTCTGCCCCGCTTTCAAGTCCTCTTGGCAGCCTTACTTCAGTCTATTTTTGGACGATAGCTGTCATTTATAACTCTGCAGGTTTGTGAATTACAGTGCCCCTGAGCTCCTTTCTTCAACTCGCTTTCTTTTGAGCTGGCCACAACACCGCATGATGGCTTCAGGCCCTAATCTGGTTCCGGCATGGCACGCTGAGCCTTTGGTTAATTCCTCTTCCTGGTGGGAAATGAGAGTTAAATTTGCCCGTCCAGACACTTCCAGCTATCCTCTCATTGGTTCTCGCTATTCCTGTTCATCTTCCGCAGAAATTGCAAACTGGGCCAAACAGTAGGTTTAAGGGACTGACTCTCCAAGTCGGGAGAGTGTTAGTAAAGCGTCTGGAATGTTGCACCCGAGTACCAGGGTACGAAAACTGAGACATAATTGAACATGTCTCCCGATCACATGGTTGATCATACTTGGGTTCCACATGCATGTTTTAGCTGAAGGAAGAATACCTAAAACCTGGGTAGTTGAAACCCGTGGAATGGTTACCATGCAATATGACTTCAAAGGGTCTTCATTTGCTCACCGAACCTCTCCAATCCTATCACTGCTGCGTTTATGCCCCTGTACACATGCTTGATTCTCTTTCGGAGACATAGCAATCCATAGGTTTTACGATACTTACTAGTCAGGTACATTCTTAGGCGTTTAATATGCGGTGTTGAGTCCATTTCTTTGAGCAAGGAGTAGCTCTTGTCTATTCCATATTTGACTTAAGGAACTTTATCTGTGCTCATTTCAATCTCTGGTTTTATGCAGCACCCCAACTCACCTTTACCCTTAAGCAAGCATAAGTTGGTTTTCTAAATTTGAGACCCTCTTCTGTTCTGTAATTCAATTCCTGTGTAGCCAAGTTTACATTCCGTGTATTACTGATATCTTATGATGTTTCTTTTTCTGTGTGACTTATTTCAGTTAGAATCATCATACCTGAATCCACTCATTGTGCTGCTAAGGGCCTGATGACACAGATTTCATTGCTGAGTGATATTGCTTTGTAAGTAAATACCACAACTTCTTTATCCATTTTTCACTTTCTGCGATGTTGAACTTGTACTGTAAACGAGGTTCTTGTAACCAGAGGCATCCCAAACTTTGGGGTGGCTGTGTTTTTTTGATTTTAATTTCCCTAAGCTATAGGACCATAAGTGGCAGTGCCCTAGGCTCTGTTGGTTTGTTTTTTAGATGTTTCAGGAAACACCATACACTTCTCTGGAGTGTCTGTTGGCAATTTACATCCCGCCCATCAGCATAACAAGGCTCCCAGTTCTCCATGGCCTGTCCTGCCTTTCTGGATTTTACACTTTTTTCAGATGGCCCTTTTGACCGGGGGGAAGTGAGACTTCATTGTAGTGCAGATTTCCTTTGCAAGCTTGCTTGGTTGGCCAAAAAGGGCGTATGCGTTTTTTCCTGAATATATTAAGGAAAAAACGCATACGCCCTTTTTGGCCAAGTGCATCATTGTGGACGTTCTGCCTCTTTTCCTAGGCTTTCAATGCAATTCCAGTCTACCTCCTGAAATCGGTTTCCTGCAATTCTGCCCCGCTTTCAAGTCCTCTTGGCAGCCTTACCTCAGTATATTTTTGGACGATAGCTGTCATTTATAACTCTGCAGGTTTGTGAATTACAGTGCCCCTGAGCTCCTTTCTTCAACTCGCTTTCTTTTGAGCTGGCCGCAACACCGCAGGATGGCTTCAGGCCCTAATCTGGTTCCGGCATGGCACGCTGAGCCTTTGGTTAATTCCTCTTCCTGGTGGGAAATGAGAGTTAAATTTGCCCGTCCAGACACCTCCAGCTAGCCTCTCATTGGTTCTCACTATTCCTGTACTGCTTCCGCAGAAATTGCAAACTGGGGCAAACAGGAGGTTAAAGGGACTGACTCTCCAAGTGGGGAGAGTGTTAGTAAAGCGTCTGGAATGTTGCACCCGAGTACCAGGGGAGGAAAACTGAGACATATTTGAACACGTCTCCCGTTCACATGGTTGATCATATTTGGGTTCCACATGCATGTTTTAGCTGAAGGAAGAATACCTTAAGCCTGGAGAGTTGAGACCCGTGTAACGGGTACCATGCAATATGACTTCAAAGGGTCTTCATTTGCTCACCGAACCTCTCCAATCCTATCACTGCTGCGTTTATGCCCCTGTACACATGCTTGATTCTCTTTTGGAGACATAGCAATCCATAGGTTTTACGATACTTACTAGTCAGGTACATTCTTAGGTGTTTAATATGCGGTGTTGAGTCCATTTCGTTGAGCAAGGAGTAGCTCTTGTCTATTCCATATTTGGCTTAAGGAACTTTATCTGTGCTCATTTCAATCTCTGGTTTTATGCAGCACCCCAACTCACCTTTCCCCTTAAGCAAGCATAAGTTGGTTTTCTAAATTTGAGACCCTGTTCTGTTCTGTAATTCAGTTCCTGTGTAGCCAAGTTTACATTCCGTGTATTACTGATATCTTATGATGTTTCTTTTTCTGTGTGACTTATTTCAGTTAGAATCATCGTACCTGAATCCACTCATTGTGCTGCTAAGGGCCTGATGACACAGATTTCATTGCTGAGTGATACTGCATTGTACGTAAGTACCACAAGTTCTTTATCCATTTTTCACTTTCTGTGATATTGAATTTGTACGGTAAATGAGGTTCTTGTAAACAGAGGCGTCCCAAACTTTGAGGTGGCTGTGTCTTTTCGATTTTAATTTCCCTAAGCTATAGGACCATAAGTGGAAGTGCCCTAGGCTCTGTTGCTTTGTTTTTTAGATGTTTCAGGAAACACCATACACTTCTCCCGAGTGTCTGTTGGCAATTTACATCCCGCCCATCAGCATAACAAGGCTCCCAGTTCTCCATGGCCTGTCCTGCCTTTCTGGATTTTACACTTTTTTCAGATGGCCCTTTTGACCGGGGGGAAGTGAGACTTCATTGTAGTGCAGATTTCCTTTGCAAGCTTGCTTGGTTGGCCAAAAAGGGCGTATGCGTTTTTTCCTGAATATATTCAGGAAAAAACGCATACGCCCTTTTTGGCCAAGTGCATCATTGTGGACGTTCTGCCTCTTTTCCTATGCTTTCAATGCAATTCCAGTCTACCTCCTGAAATCGGTTTCCTGCAATTCTGCCCCGCTTTCAAGTCCTCTTGGCAGCCTTACTTCAGTCTATTTTTGGACGATAGCTGTCATTTATAACTCTGCAGGTTTGTGAATTACAGTGCCCCTGAGCTCCTTTCTTCAACTCGCTTTCTTTTGAGCTGGCCGCAACACCGCAGGATGGCTTCAGGCCCTAATCTGGTTCCGGTACGGCATGCTGAGCCTTTGGTTATTTCCTCTTCCTGGTGGGAAATGAGAGTTAAATTTGCCCGTCCAGACACCTCCAGCTAGCCTCTCTTTGGTTCTCGCTATTCCTGTTCATCTTCCGCAGAAATTGCAAACTGAGCCAAACAGGAGGTTACAGGCACTGACTCTCCAAGTGGGGAGAGTGTTAGTAAAGCATCTGGAATGTTGCACCCGAGTACCAGGGGAGGAAAACTGAGACATATTTGAACACGTCTCCCGTTCACATGGTGGATCATACTCTGGGTTCCACATGCGTGTTTTAGCTGAAGGAAGAATACCTTAAACCTGGAGAGTTGAGACCCGTGTAACGGGTACCATGCAATATGACTTCAAAGGGTCTTCATTTGCTCACCGAACCTCTCCAATCCTATCACTGCTGCGTTTATGCCCCTGTACACATGCTTGATTCTCTTTTGGAGACATAGCAATCCATAGGTTTTACGATACTTACTAGTCAGGTACATTCTTAGGTGTTTAATATGCGGTGTTGAGTCCATTTCGTTGAGCAAGGAGTAGCTCTTGTCTATTCCATATTTGGCTTAAGGAACTTTATCTGTGCTCATTTCAATCTCTGGTTTTATGCAGCACCCCAACTCACCTTTACCCTTAAGCAAGCATAAGTTGGTTTTCTAAATTTGAGACCCTGTTCTGTTCTGTAATTCAGTTCCTGTGTAGCCAAGTTTACATTCCGTGTATTACTGATATCTTATGATGTTTCTTTTTCTGTGTGACTTATTTCAGTTAGAATCATCATACCTGAATCCACTCATTGTGCTGCTAAGGGCCTGATGACACAGATTTCATTGCTGAGTGATATTGCTTTGTAAGTAAATACCACAACTTCTTTATCCATTTTTCACTTTCTGCGATGTTGAACTTGTACTGTAAACGAGGTTCTTGTAAACGGAGGCGTCCCAAACTTTGGGGTGGCTGTGTCTTTTTGATTTTAATTTCCCTAAGCTATAGGACCATAAGTGGAAGTGCCCTAGGTTCTGTTGTTTTGTTTTTTAGATGTTTCAGGAAACACCATACAATTCTCCGGAGTGGCTATTGGCAATTTACATCCCGCCCATCAGCATAACAAGGCTCCCAGTTCTCCATGGCCTGTCTTGCCTTTCTGGATTTTACACTTTTTTCAGATGGCCATTTAGACCGGGGGGAAGTGAGACTTCATTGTAGTGCAGATTTCCTTTGCAAGCTTGCTTGGTTGGCCAAAAAGGGCGTATGCGTTTTTTCCTGAATATATTCAGGAAAAAACGCATACGCCCTTTTTGGCCAAGTGCATCACTGTGGACGTTCTGCCTCTTTTCCTATGCTTGAAATGCAATTCCTGTCTACCTCCTGAAATTGGTTTCCTGCAATTCTGCCCCGCTTTCAAGTCCTCTTGGCAGCCTTACTTCAGTATATTTTTGGACGATAGCTGTCATTTATAACTCTGCAGGTTTGTGAATTACAGTGCCCCTGAGCTCCTTTCTTCAACTCGCTTTCTTGTGAGCTGGCCGCAACACCGCAGCATGGCTTCAGGCCCTAATCTGGTTCCGGCATGGCACGCTGAGCCTTTGGTTAATTCCTCTTCCTGGTGGGAAATGAGAGTTAAATTTGCCCATCCAGACACCTCCAGCTAGTCTCTCATTGGTTCTCGCTATTCCTGTTCATCTTCCACAGAAATTGCAAACTGGGCCAAACAGGAGGTTAAAGGGACTGAGTCTCCAAGTGGGGAGAGTGTTAGTAAAGCGTCTGGAATGTTGCACCTGAGTACCAGGGTACGAAAACTGAGACATATTTGAACACGTCTCCCGATCACATGGTTGATCATACTCTAGGTTCCACATGCATGTTTTAGCTGAAGGAAGAATACCTTAAACCTGGGTAGTTGAAACCCGTGGAATGGGTACCATGCAATATGACTTCAAAGGGTCTTCATTTGCTCACGAACCTCTCCAATCCTATCACTGCTGCGTTTATGCTCCTGTACACATGCTTGATTCTCTTTCGGAGACATAGCAATCCATAGGTTTTAAGATACTTACTAGTCAGGTACATTCTTAGGCGTTTAATATGCGGTGTTGAGTCAATTTCGTTGAGCAAGGAGTAGCTCTTGTCTATTCCATATTTGGCTTAAGGAACTTTATCTGTGCTCATTTCAATCTCTGGTTTTATGCAGCACCCCAACTCCCCTTTCCCCTTAAGCAAGCATAAGTTGGTTTTCTAAATTTGAGACCCTGTTCTGTTCTGTAATTCAGTTCCTGTGTAGCCAAGTTTACATTCCGTGTATTACTGATATCTTATGATGTTTCTTTTTCTGTGTGACTTATTTCAGTTAGAATCATCATACCTGAATCCACTCATTGTGCTGCTAAGGGCCTGATGACACAGATTTCATTGCTGAGTGATATTGCTTTGTAAGTAAATACCACAACTTCTTTATCCATTTTTCACTTTCTGCGATGTTGAACTTGTACTGTAAACGAGGTTCTTGTAAACAGAGGCGTCCCAAACTTTGGGGTGGCTGTGTCTTTTTGATTTTAATTTCCCTAAGCTCTAGGACCATAAGTGGCAGTGCCCTAGGCTCTGTTGCTTTGTTTTTTAGATGTTTCAGGAAACACTATACACTTCTCCCGATTGGTTGTTGGCAATTTACATCCCGCCCATCAGCATAACAAGGCTCCCAGTTCTCCATGGCCTGTCCTGCCTTTCTGGATTTTACACTTTTTTCAGATGGCCCTTTTGACCGGGGGGAAGTGAGACTTCATTGTAGTGCAGATTTCCTTTGCAAGCTTGCTTGGTTGGCCAAAAAGGGCGTATGCGTTTTTTCCTGAATATATTCAGGAAAAAACGCATACGCCCTTTTTGGCCAAGTGCATCATTGTGGACGTTCTGCCTCTTTTCCTATGCTTTCAATGCAATTCCAGTCTACCTCCTGAAATCGGTTTCCTGCAATTCTGCCCCGCTTTCAAGTCCTCTTGGCAGCCTTACTTCAGTCTATTTTTGGACGATAGCTGTCATTTATAACTCTGCAGGTTTGTGAATTACAGTGCCCCTGAGCTCCTTTCTTCAACTCGCTTTCTTTTGAGCTGGCCGCAACACCGCAGGATGGCTTCAGGCCCTAATCTGGTTCCGGCACGGCACGCTGAGCCTTTGGTTAATTCCTCTTCCTGGTGGGAAATGAGAGTTAAATTTGCCCGTCCAGACACCTCCAGCTAGCCTCTCATTGGTTCTCGCTATTCCTGTTCATCTTCCACAGAAATTGCAAACTGGGCCAAACAGGAGGTTAAAGGGACTGACTCTCCAAGTCGGGAGAGTGTTAGTAAAGCGTCTGGAATGTTGTACCCGAGTACCAGGGAACGAAAATTGAGACATATTTGAACACGTCTCCCGATCACATGGTTGATCATACTCTAGGTTCCACATGCATGTTTTAGCTGAAGGAAGAATACCTTAAACCTGGGTAGTTGAAACCTGTGGAATGGGTACCATGCAATATGACTTCAAAAGGCCTTCATTTGCTCACCAAACCTCTCCAATCCTATCACTGCTGCGTTTATGCCCCTGTACACATGCTTGATTCTCTTTCGGAGACATAGCAATCCATAGGTTTTAAGATACTTACTAGTCAGGTACATTCTTAGGCGTTTAATATGCGGTGTTGAGTCCATTTCATTGAGCAAGGAGTAGCTCTTGACTATTCCATATTTGGCTTAAGGAACTTTATCTGTGCTCATTTCAATCTCTGGTTTTATGCAGCACCCCAACTCACCTTTCCCCTTAAGCAAGCATAAGTTGGTTTTCTAAATTTGAGACCCTGTTCTGTTTTGGAATGCAGTTCCTGTGTAGCCAAGTTTACATTCCGTGTATTAGTAATATCTTATGATGTTTCTTTTTCTGTGTGACTTATTTCAGTTAGAATCATCGTACCTGAATCCACTCATTATGCTGCTACGGGCCTGATGACATCGATTTCATTGCTGAGTGATACTGCATTGTATATAAGTACCACAAGTTCTTTATCCATTTTTCACTTTCTGTGATATTGAACTTGTTCGGTGTACGAGGTTCTTGTAAACGGAGGCGTCCCAAACTTTGGGGTGGCTGTGTCTTTTTGATTTTAATTTCCCTAAGCTATAGGACCATAAGTGGAAGTGCCCTAGGTTCTGTTGCTTTGTTTTTTAGGTGTTTCAGGAAACACCATACACTTCTCCGGAGTGGCTGTTGGCAATTTACATCCCGCCCATCAGCATAACAAGGCTCCCAGTTCTCCATGGCCTGTCTTGCCTTTCTGGATTTTACACTTTTTTCACATGGCCATTTTGACCGGGGGGAAGTGAGACTTCATTGTAGTGCAGATTTCCTTTGCAAGCTTGCTTGGTTGGCCAAAAAGGGCCTATGCATTTTTTCCTGAATATATTCAGGAAAAAACGCATACGCCCTTTTTGGCCAAGTGCATCACTGTGGACGTTCTGCCTCTTTTCCTATGCTTGAAATGCAATTCCTGTCTACCTCCTGAAATTGGTTTCCTGCAATTCTGCCCCGCTTTCAAGTCCTCTTGGCAGCCTTACTTCAGTATATTTTTGGACGATAGCTGTCATTTATAACTCTGCAGGTTTGTGAATTACAGTGCCCCTGAGCTCCTTTCTTCAACTCGCTTTCTTGTGAGCTGGCCGCAACACCGCAGCATGGCTTCAGGCCCTAATCTGGTTCCGGAATGGCACGCTGAGCCTTTGGTTAATTCCTCTTCCTGGTGGGAAATGAGAGTTAAATTTGCCCGTTCAGACACCTCCAGGTAGTCTCTCATTGGTTCTCGCTATTCCTGTTCATCTTCCGCAGAAATTGCAAACTTGGGCAAACAGGAGGTTAAAGGCACTGACTCTCCAAGTAGGGAAAGTGTTAGTAAAGCATCTGGAATGTTGCACCCGAGTACCAGGGGAGGAAAACTGAGACATATTTGAACACGGCTCCCGTTCACACGGTTGATCATACTCTGGGTTCCACATGCATGTTTTAGCTGAAGGAAGAATACCTTAAACCTGGAGAGTTGAGACCCGTGGAATGGGTACCATGCAATATGACTTCAAAGGGTCTTCATTTGCTCACCGAACCTCTCCAATCCTATCACTGCTGCGTTTATGCCCCTTTACACACGCTTGATTCTCTTTTGGAGACATAGCAATCCATAGGTTTTAAGATACTTACTAGTCAGGTACATTCTTAGGCGTTTAATATGGAGTGTTGAGTCCATTTCGTTGAGCAAGGAGTAGCTCTTGTCTATTCCATATTTGGCTTAAGGAACTTTATCTGTGCTCATTTCAATCTCTGGTTTTATGTAGCACCCCAACTTACCTTTACCCTTAAGCAAGCATAAGTTGGTTTTCTAAATTTGAGACCCTGTTCTGTTTTGGAATTCAGTTCCTGTGTAGCCAAGTTTACATTCCGTGTATTAGTGATATCTTATGATGTTTCTTTTTCTGTGTGATTTATTTCAGTTAGAATCATCATACCTGAATCCACTCATTGTGCTGCTAAGGGCCTGATGACACAGATTTCATTGCTGAGTGATACTGCATTGTACGTAAGTACCACAAGTTCTTTATCCATTTTTCACTTTCTGTGATATTGAATTTGTACGGTAAATGAGGTTCTTGTAAACAGAGGCGTCCCAAACTTTGAGGTGGCTGTGTCTTTTTGATTTTAATTTCCCTAAGCTATAGGACCATAAGTGGAAGTGCCCTAG
Organism: Stenella coeruleoalba; assembly: GCF_951394435.1. Classification (NCBI taxonomy): domain Eukaryota; kingdom Metazoa; phylum Chordata; class Mammalia; order Artiodactyla; family Delphinidae; genus Stenella; species Stenella coeruleoalba. The sequence continues at coordinate 2,591,507 of NW_027646269.1, forward strand.
GCTCTGTTGCTTTGTTTTTTAGATGTTTCAGGAAACACCATACACTTCTCCCGAGTGGTTGTTGGCAATTTACATCCCGCCCATCAGCATAACAAGGCTCCCAGTTCTCCATGGCCTGTCCTGCCTTTCTGGATTTTACACTTTTTTCAGATGGCCCTTTTGACCGGGGGGAAGTGAGACTTCATTGTAGTGCAGATTTCCTTTGCAAGCTTGCTTGGTTGGCCAAAAAGGGCGTATGCGTTTTTTCCTGAATATATTCAGGAAAAAACACATATGCCCTTTTAGGCCAAGTGCATCATTGTGGACGTTCTGCCTCTTTTCCTATGCTTTCAATGCAATTCCAGTCTACCTCCTGAAATCGGTTTCCTGCAATTCTGCCCTGCTTTCAAGTCCTCTTGGCAGCCTTACTTCAGTCTATTTTTGGACGATAGCTGTCATTTATAACTCTGCAGGTTTGTGAATTACAGTGCCCCTGAGCTCCTTTCTTCAACTCGCTTTCTTGTGACCTGGCCACAACACCGCAGGATGGCTTCAGGCCCTAATCTGGTTCCAGTACGGCACGCTGAGCCTTTGGTTATTTCCTCTTCCTGGTGGGAAATGAGAGTTAAATTTGCCCGTCCAGACACCTCCAGCTAGCCTCTCATTGGTTCTCACTATTCCTGTACTGCTTCCGCAGAAATTGCAAACTGGGGCAAACAGGAGGTTAAAGGGACTGACTCTCCAAGTGGGGAGAGTGTTAGTAAAGCGTCTGGAATGTTGCACCCGAGTACCAGGGGAGGAAAACTGAGACATATTTGAACACGTCTCCCGTTCACATGGTTGATCATATTTGGGTTCCACATGCATGTTTTAGCTGAAGGAAGAATACCTTAAGCCTGGAGAGTTGAGACCCGTGTAACGGGTACCATGCAATATGACTTCAAAGGGTCTTCATTTGCTCACCGAACCTCTCCAATCCTATCACTGCTGCGTTTATGCCCCTGTACACATGCTTGATTCTCTTTTGGAGACATAGCAATCCATAGGTTTTACGATACTTACTAGTCAGGTACATTCTTAGGTGTTTAATATGCGGTGTTGAGTCCATTTCGTTGAGCAAGGAGTAGCTCTTGTCTATTCCATATTTGGCTTAAGGAACTTTATCTGTGCTCATTTCAATCTCTGGTTTTATGCAGCACCCCAACTCACCTTTCCCCTTAAGCAAGCATAAGTTGGTTTTCTAAATTTGAGACCCTGTTCTGTTCTGTAATTCAGTTCCTGTGTAGCCAAGTTTACATTCCGTGTATTACTGATATCTTATGATGTTTCTTTTTCTGTGTGACTTATTTCAGTTAGAATCATCATACCTGAATCCACTCATTGTGCTGCTAAGGGCCTGATGACACAGATTTCATTGCTGAGTGATATTGCTTTGTAAGTAAATACCACAACTTCTTTATCCATTTTTCACTTTCTGCGATGTTGAACTTGTACTGTAAACGAGGTTCTTGTAAACAGAGGCGTCCCAAACTTTGGGGTGGCTGTGTCTTTTTGATTTTAATTTCCCTAAGCTATAGGACCATAAGTGGAAGTGCCCTAGGCTCTGTTGCTTTGTTTTTTAGATGTTTCAGGAAACACCATACACTTCTCCCGAGTGTCTGTTGGCAATTTACATCCCGCCCATCAGCATAACAAGGCTCCCAGTTCTCCATGGCCTGTCCTGCCTTTCTGGATTTTACACTTTTTTCAGATGGCCCTTTTGACCGGGGGGAAGTGAGACTTCATTGTAGTGCAGATTTCCTTTGCAAGCTTGCTTGGTTGGCCAAAAAGGGCGTATGCGTTTTTTCCTGAATATATTCAGGAAAAAACGCATACGCCCTTTTTGGCCAAGTGCATCATTGTGGACGTTCTGCCTCTTTTCCTATGCTTTCAATGCAATTCCAGTCTACCTCCTGAAATCGGTTTCCTGCAATTCTGCCCCGCTTTCAAGTCCTCTTGGCAGCCTTACCTCAGTATATTTTTGGACGATAGCTGTCATTTATAACTCTGCAGGTTTGTGAATTACAGTGCCCCTGAGCTCCTTTCTTCAACTCGCTTTCTTTTGAGCTGGCCACAACACCGCATGATGGCTTCAGGCCCTAATCTGGTTCCGGCATGGCACGCTGAGCCTTTGGTTAATTCCTCTTCCTGGTGGGAAATGAGAGTTAAATTTGCCCGTCCAGACACTTCCAGCTATCCTCTCATTGGTTCTCGCTATTCCTGTTCATCTTCCGCAGAAATTGCAAACTGGGCCAAACAGTAGGTTTAAGGGACTGACTCTCCAAGTCGGGAGAGTGTTAGTAAAGCGTCTGGAATGTTGCACCCGAGTACCAGGGTACGAAAACTGAGACATAATTGAACATGTCTCCCGATCACATGGTTGATCATACTCTGGGTTCCACATGCATGTTTTAGCTGAAGGAAGAATACCTAAAACCTGGGTAGTTGAAACCCGTGGAATGGTTACCATGCAATATGACTTCAAAGGGTCTTCATTTGCTCACCGAACCTCTCCAATCCTATCACTGCTGCGTTTATGCCCCTGTACACATGCTTGATTCTCTTTCGGAGACATAGCAATCCATAGGTTTTACGATACTTACTAGTCAGGTACATTCTTAGGCGTTTAATATGCGGTGTTGAGTCCATTTCTTTGAGCAAGGAGTAGCTCTTGTCTATTCCATATTTGACTTAAGGAACTTTATCTGTGCTCATTTCAATCTCTGGTTTTATGCAGCACCCCAACTCACCTTTACCCTTAAGCAAGCATAAGTTGGTTTTCTAAATTTGAGACCCTCTTCTGTTCTGTAATTCAATTCCTGTGTAGCCAAGTTTACATTCCGTGTATTACTGATATCTTATGATGTTTCTTTTTCTGTGTGACTTATTTCAGTTAGAATCATCATACCTGAATCCACTCATTGTGCTGCTAAGGGCCTGATGACACAGATTTCATTGCTGAGTGATATTGCGTTGTAAGTAAATACCACAACTTCTTTATCCATTTTTCACTTTCTGCGATGTTGAACTTGTACTGTAAACGAGGTTCTTGTAACCAGAGGCATCCCAAACTTTGGGGTGGCTGTGTTTTTTTGATTTTAATTTCCCTAAGCTATAGGACCATAAGTGGCAGTGCCCTAGGCTCTGTTGCTTTGTTTTTTAGATGTTTCAGGAAACACCATACACTTCTCTGGAGTGTCTGTTGGCAATTTACATCCCGCCCATCAGCATAACAAGGCTCCCAGTTCTCCATGGCCTGTCCTGCCTTTCTGGATTTTACACTTTTTTCAGATGGCCCTTTTCACCGGGGGGAAGTGAGACTTCATTGTAGTGCAGATTTCCTTTGCAAGCTTGCTTGGTTGGCCAAAAAGGGCGTATGCGTTTTTTCCTGAATATATTAAGGAAAAAACGCATACGCCCTTTTTGGCCAAGTGCATCATTGTGGACGTTCTGCCTCTTTTCCTAGGCTTTCAATGCAATTCCAGTCTACCTCCTGAAATCGGTTTCCTGCAATTCTGCCCCGCTTTCAAGTCCTCTTGGCAGCCTTACCTCAGTATATTTTTGGACGATAGCTGTCATTTATAACTCTGCAGGTTTGTGAATTACAGTGCCCCTGAGCTCCTTTCTTCAACTCGCTTTCTTTTGAGCTGGCCGCAACACCGCAGGATGGCTTCAGGCCCTAATCTGGTTCCGGCATGGCACGCTGAGCCTTTGGTTAATTCCTCTTCCTGGTGGGAAATGAGAGTTAAATTTGCCCGTCCAGACACCTCCAGCTATCCTCTCATTGGTTCTCGCTATTCCTGTTCATCTTCCGCAGAAATTGCAAACTGGGCCAAACTGTAGGTTAAAGGGACTGACTCTCCAAGTCGGGAGAGTGTTAGTAAAGCGTCTGGAATGTTGCACCCGAGTACCAGGGTACGAAAACTGAGACATATTTGAACACGTCTCCCGATCACATGGTTGATCATACTCTGGGTTCCACATGCATGTTTTAGCTGAAGGAAGAATACCTAAAACCTGGGTAGTTGAAACCCGTGGAATGGTTACCATGCAATATGACTTCAAAGGGTCTTCATTTGCTCACCGAACCTCTCCAATCCTATCACTGCTGCGTTTATGCCCCTGTACACATGCTTGATTCTCTTTCGGAGACATAGCAATCCATAGGTTTTAAGATACTTACTAGTCAGGTTCATTCTTAGGCGTTTAATATGGGGTTTTGAGTCCATTTCATTGAGCATGGAGTAGCTCTTGTCTATTCCATATTTGGCTTAAGGAACTTTATCTGTGCTCATTTCAATCTCTGGTTTTATGCAGCACCCCAACTCACCTTTACCCTTAAGCAAGCATAAGTTGGTTTTCTAAATTTGAGACCCTGTTCTGTTCTGTAATTCAGTTCCTGTGTAGCCAAGTTTACATTCTGTGTATTACTGATATCTTATGATGTTTCTTTTTCTGTGTGACTTATTTCAGTTAGAATCATCATACCTGAATCCACTCATTGTGCTGCTAAGGGCCTGATGACACAGATTTCATTGCTGAGTGATATTGCTTTGTAAGTAAATACCACAACTTCTTTATCCATTTTTCACTTTCTGCGATGTTGAACTTGTACTGTAAACGAGGTTCTTGTAAACAGAGCCGTTCCAAACTTTGGGGTGGCTGTGTCTTTTTGATTTTAATTTCCCTAAGCTATAGGACCATAAGTGGAAGTGCCCTAGGTTCTGTTGCTTTGTTTTTTAGATGTTTCAGGAAACACCATACACTTCTCCCGAGTGTCTGTTGGCAATTTACATCCCGCCCATCAGCATAACAAGGCTCCCAGTTCTCCATGGCCTGTCCTGCCTTTCTGGATTTTACACTTTTTTCAGATGGCCCTTTTGACCGGGGGGAAGTGAGACTTCATTGTAGTGCAGATTTCCTTTGCAAGCTTGCTTGGTTGGCCAAAAAGGGCGTATGCGTTTTTTCCTGAATATATTCAGGAAAAAACGCATACGCCCTTTTTGGCCAAGTGCATCATTGTGGACGTTCTGCCTCTTTTCCTATGCTTTCAATGCAATTCCAGTCTACCTCCTGAAATCGGTTTCCTGCAATTCTGCCCCGCTTTCAAGTCCTCTTGGCAGCCTTACTTCAGTCTATTTTTGGACGATAGCTGTCATTTATAACTCTGCAGGTTTGTGAATTACAGTGCCCCTGAGCTCCTTTCTTCAACTCGCTTTCTTTTGAGCTGGCCACAACACCGCATGATGGCTTCAGGCCCTAATCTGGTTCCGGCATGGCACGCTGAGCCTTTGGTTAATTCCTCTTCCTGGTGGGAAATGAGAGTTAAATTTGCCCGTCCAGACACTTCCAGCTATCCTCTCATTGGTTCTCGCTATTCCTGTTCATCTTCCGCAGAAATTGCAAACTGGGCCAAACAGTAGGTTTAAGGGACTGACTCTCCAAGTCGGGAGAGTGTTAGTAAAGCGTCTGGAATGTTGCACCCGAGTACCAGGGTACGAAAACTGAGACATAATTGAACATGTCTCCCGATCACATGGTTGATCATACTTGGGTTCCACATGCATGTTTTAGCTGAAGGAAGAATACCTAAAACCTGGGTAGTTGAAACCCGTGGAATGGTTACCATGCAATATGACTTCAAAGGGTCTTCATTTGCTCACCGAACCTCTCCAATCCTATCACTGCTGCGTTTATGCCCCTGTACACATGCTTGATTCTCTTTCGGAGACATAGCAATCCATAGGTTTTACGATACTTACTAGTCAGGTACATTCTTAGGCGTTTAATATGCGGTGTTGAGTCCATTTCTTTGAGCAAGGAGTAGCTCTTGTCTATTCCATATTTGACTTAAGGAACTTTATCTGTGCTCATTTCAATCTCTGGTTTTATGCAGCACCCCAACTCACCTTTACCCTTAAGCAAGCATAAGTTGGTTTTCTAAATTTGAGACCCTCTTCTGTTCTGTAATTCAATTCCTGTGTAGCCAAGTTTACATTCCGTGTATTACTGATATCTTATGATGTTTCTTTTTCTGTGTGACTTATTTCAGTTAGAATCATCATACCTGAATCCACTCATTGTGCTGCTAAGGGCCTGATGACACAGATTTCATTGCTGAGTGATATTGCTTTGTAAGTAAATACCACAACTTCTTTATCCATTTTTCACTTTCTGCGATGTTGAACTTGTACTGTAAACGAGGTTCTTGTAACCAGAGGCATCCCAAACTTTGGGGTGGCTGTGTTTTTTTGATTTTAATTTCCCTAAGCTATAGGACCATAAGTGGCAGTGCCCTAGGCTCTGTTGGTTTGTTTTTTAGATGTTTCAGGAAACACCATACACTTCTCTGGAGTGTCTGTTGGCAATTTACATCCCGCCCATCAGCATAACAAGGCTCCCAGTTCTCCATGGCCTGTCCTGCCTTTCTGGATTTTACACTTTTTTCAGATGGCCCTTTTGACCGGGGGGAAGTGAGACTTCATTGTAGTGCAGATTTCCTTTGCAAGCTTGCTTGGTTGGCCAAAAAGGGCGTATGCGTTTTTTCCTGAATATATTAAGGAAAAAACGCATACGCCCTTTTTGGCCAAGTGCATCATTGTGGACGTTCTGCCTCTTTTCCTAGGCTTTCAATGCAATTCCAGTCTACCTCCTGAAATCGGTTTCCTGCAATTCTGCCCCGCTTTCAAGTCCTCTTGGCAGCCTTACCTCAGTATATTTTTGGACGATAGCTGTCATTTATAACTCTGCAGGTTTGTGAATTACAGTGCCCCTGAGCTCCTTTCTTCAACTCGCTTTCTTTTGAGCTGGCCGCAACACCGCAGGATGGCTTCAGGCCCTAATCTGGTTCCGGCATGGCACGCTGAGCCTTTGGTTAATTCCTCTTCCTGGTGGGAAATGAGAGTTAAATTTGCCCGTCCAGACACCTCCAGCTAGCCTCTCATTGGTTCTCACTATTCCTGTACTGCTTCCGCAGAAATTGCAAACTGGGGCAAACAGGAGGTTAAAGGGACTGACTCTCCAAGTGGGGAGAGTGTTAGTAAAGCGTCTGGAATGTTGCACCCGAGTACCAGGGGAGGAAAACTGAGACATATTTGAACACGTCTCCCGTTCACATGGTTGATCATATTTGGGTTCCACATGCATGTTTTAGCTGAAGGAAGAATACCTTAAACCTGGAGAGTTGAGACCCGTGTAACGGGTACCATGCAATATGACTTCAAAGGGTCTTCATTTGCTCACCGAACCTCTCCAATCCTATCACTGCTGCGTTTATGCCCCTGTACACATGCTTGATTCTCTTTTGGAGACATAGCAATCCATAGGTTTTACGATACTTACTAGTCAGGTACATTCTTAGGTGTTTAATATGCGGTGTTGAGTCCATTTCGTTGAGCAAGGAGTAGCTCTTGTCTATTCCATATTTGGCTTAAGGAACTTTATCTGTGCTCATTTCAATCTCTGGTTTTATGCAGCACCCCAACTCACCTTTCCCCTTAAGCAAGCATAAGTTGGTTTTCTAAATTTGAGACCCTGTTCTGTTCTGTAATTCAGTTCCTGTGTAGCCAAGTTTACATTCCGTGTATTACTGATATCTTATGATGTTTCTTTTTCTGTGTGACTTATTTCAGTTAGAATCATCATACCTGAATCCACTCATTGTGCTGCTAAGGGCCTGATGACACAGATTTCATTGCTGAGTGATATTGCTTTGTAAGTAAATACCACAACTTCTTTATCCATTTTTCACTTTCTGCGATGTTGAACTTGTACTGTAAACGAGGTTCTTGTAAACAGAGGCGTCCCAAACTTTGGGGTGGCTGTGTCTTTTTGATTTTAATTTCCCTAAGCTATAGGACCATAAGTGGAAGTGCCCTAGGCTCTGTTGCTTTGTTTTTTAGATGTTTCAGGAAACACCATACACTTCTCCCGAGTGTCTGTTGGCAATTTACATCCCGCCCATCAGCATAACAAGGCTCCCAGTTCTCCATGGCCTGTCCTGCCTTTCTGGATTTTACACTTTTTTCAGATGGCCCTTTTGACCGGGGGGAAGTGAGACTTCATTGTAGTGCAGATTTCCTTTGCAAGCTTGCTTGGTTGGCCAAAAAGGGCGTATGCGTTTTTTCCTGAATATATTCAGGAAAAAACGCATACGCCCTTTTTGGCCAAGTGCATCATTGTGGACGTTCTGCCTCTTTTCCTATGCTTTCAATGCAATTCCAGTCTACCTCCTGAAATCGGTTTCCTGCAATTCTGCCCCGCTTTCAAGTCCTCTTGGCAGCCTTACCTCAGTATATTTTTGGACGATAGCTGTCATTTATAACTCTGCAGGTTTGTGAATTACAGTGCCCCTGAGCTCCTTTCTTCAACTCGCTTTCTTTTGAGCTGGCCACAACACCGCATGATGGCTTCAGGCCCTAATCTGGTTCCGGCATGGCACGCTGAGCCTTTGGTTAATTCCTCTTCCTGGTGGGAAATGAGAGTTAAATTTGCCCGTCCAGACACTTCCAGCTATCCTCTCATTGGTTCTCGCTATTCCTGTTCATCTTCCGCAGAAATTGCAAACTGGGCCAAACAGTAGGTTTAAGGGACTGACTCTCCAAGTCGGGAGAGTGTTAGTAAAGCGTCTGGAATGTTGCACCCGAGTACCAGGGTACGAAAACTGAGACATAATTGAACATGTCTCCCGATCACATGGTTGATCATACTCTGGGTTCCACATGCATGTTTTAGCTGAAGGAAGAATACCTAAAACCTGGGTAGTTGAAACCCGTGGAATGGTTACCATGCAATATGACTTCAAAGGGTCTTCATTTGCTCACCGAACCTCTCCAATCCTATCACTGCTGCGTTTATGCCCCTGTACACATGCTTGATTCTCTTTCGGAGACATAGCAATCCATAGGTTTTACGATACTTACTAGTCAGGTACATTCTTAGGCGTTTAATATGCGGTGTTGAGTCCATTTCTTTGAGCAAGGAGTAGCTCTTGTCTATTCCATATTTGACTTAAGGAACTTTATCTGTGCTCATTTCAATCTCTGGTTTTATGCAGCACCCCAACTCACCTTTACCCTTAAGCAAGCATAAGTTGGTTTTCTAAATTTGAGACCCTCTTCTGTTCTGTAATTCAATTCCTGTGTAGCCAAGTTTACATTCCGTGTATTACTGATATCTTATGATGTTTCTTTTTCTGTGTGACTTATTTCAGTTAGAATCATCATACCTGAATCCACTCATTGTGCTGCTAAGGGCCTGATGACACAGATTTCATTGCTGAGTGATATTGCGTTGTAAGTAAATACCACAACTTCTTTATCCATTTTTCACTTTCTGCGATGTTGAACTTGTACTGTAAACGAGGTTCTTGTAACCAGAGGCATCCCAAACTTTGGGGTGGCTGTGTTTTTTTGATTTTAATTTCCCTAAGCTATAGGACCATAAGTGGCAGTGCCCTAGGCTCTGTTGCTTTGTTTTTTAGATGTTTCAGGAAACACCATACACTTCTCTGGAGTGTCTGTTGGCAATTTACATCCCGCCCATCAGCATAACAAGGCTCCCAGTTCTCCATGGCCTGTCCTGCCTTTCTGGATTTTACACTTTTTTCAGATGGCCCTTTTCACCGGGGGGAAGTGAGACTTCATTGTAGTGCAGATTTCCTTTGCAAGCTTGCTTGGTTGGCCAAAAAGGGCGTATGCGTTTTTTCCTGAATATATTAAGGAAAAAACGCATACGCCCTTTTTGGCCAAGTGCATCATTGTGGACGTTCTGCCTCTTTTCCTAGGCTTTCAATGCAATTCCAGTCTACCTCCTGAAATCGGTTTCCTGCAATTCTGCCCCGCTTTCAAGTCCTCTTGGCAGCCTTACCTCAGTATATTTTTGGACGATAGCTGTCATTTATAACTCTGCAGGTTTGTGAATTACAGTGCCCCTGAGCTCCTTTCTTCAACTCGCTTTCTTTTGAGCTGGCCGCAACACCGCAGGATGGCTTCAGGCCCTAATCTGGTTCCGGCATGGCACGCTGAGCCTTTGGTTAATTCCTCTTCCTGGTGGGAAATGAGAGTTAAATTTGCCCGTCCAGACACCTCCAGCTATCCTCTCATTGGTTCTCGCTATTCCTGTTCATCTTCCGCAGAAATTGCAAACTGGGCCAAACTGTAGGTTAAAGGGACTGACTCTCCAAGTCGGGAGAGTGTTAGTAAAGCGTCTGGAATGTTGCACCCGAGTACCAGGGTACGAAAACTGAGACATATTTGAACACGTCTCCCGATCACATGGTTGATCATACTCTGGGTTCCACATGCATGTTTTAGCTGAAGGAAGAATACCTAAAACCTGGGTAGTTGAAACCCGTGGAATGGTTACCATGCAATATGACTTCAAAGGGTCTTCATTTGCTCACCGAACCTCTCCAATCCTATCACTGCTGCGTTTATGCCCCTGTACACATGCTTGATTCTCTTTCGGAGACATAGCAATCCATAGGTTTTAAGATACTTACTAGTCAGGTTCATTCTTAGGCGTTTAATATGGGGTTTTGAGTCCATTTCATTGAGCATGGAGTAGCTCTTGTCTATTCCATATTTGGCTTAAGGAACTTTATCTGTGCTCATTTCAATCTCTGGTTTTATGCAGCACCCCAACTCACCTTTACCCTTAAGCAAGAATAAGTTGGTTTTCTAAATTTGAGACCCTGTTCTGTTCTGTAATTCAGTTCCTGTGTAGCCAAGTTTACATTCTGTGTATTACTGATATCTTATGATGTTTCTTTTTCTGTGTGACTTATTTCAGTTAGAATCATCATACCTGAATCCACTCATTGTGCTGCTAAGGGCCTGATGACACAGATTTCATTGCTGAGTGATATTGCTTTGTAAGTAAATACCACAACTTCTTTATCCATTTTTCACTTTCTGCGATGTTGAACTTGTACTGTAAACGAGGTTCTTGTAAACAGAGCCGTTCCAAACTTTGGGGTGGCTGTGTCTTTTTGATTTTAATTTCCCTAAGCTATAGGACCATAAGTGGAAGTGCCCTAGGTTCTGTTGCTTTGTTTTTTAGATGTTTCAGGAAACACCATACACTTCTCCCGAGTGTCTGTTGGCAATTTACATCCCGCCCATCAGCATAACAAGGCTCCCAGTTCTCCATGGCCTGTCCTGCCTTTCTGGATTTTACACTTTTTTCAGATGGCCCTTTTGACCGGGGGGAAGTGAGACTTCATTGTAGTGCAGATTTCCTTTGCAAGCTTGCTTGGTTGGCCAAAAAGGGCGTATGCGTTTTTTCCTGAATATATTCAGGAAAAAACGCATACGCCCTTTTTGGCCAAGTGCATCATTGTGGACGTTCTGCCTCTTTTCCTATGCTTTCAATGCAATTCCAGTCTACCTCCTGAAATCGGTTTCCTGCAATTCTGCCCCGCTTTCAAGTCCTCTTGGCAGCCTTACTTCAGTCTATTTTTGGACGATAGCTGTCATTTATAACTCTGCAGGTTTGTGAATTACAGTGCCCCTGAGCTCCTTTCTTCAACTCGCTTTCTTTTGAGCTGGCCACAACACCGCATGATGGCTTCAGGCCCTAATCTGGTTCCGGCATGGCACGCTGAGCCTTTGGTTAATTCCTCTTCCTGGTGGGAAATGAGAGTTAAATTTGCCCGTCCAGACACTTCCAGCTATCCTCTCATTGGTTCTCGCTATTCCTGTTCATCTTCCGCAGAAATTGCAAACTGGGCCAAACAGTAGGTTTAAGGGACTGACTCTCCAAGTCGGGAGAGTGTTAGTAAAGCGTCTGGAATGTTGCACCCGAGTACCAGGGTACGAAAACTGAGACATAATTGAACATGTCTCCCGATCACATGGTTGATCATACTTGGGTTCCACATGCATGTTTTAGCTGAAGGAAGAATACCTAAAACCTGGGTAGTTGAAACCCGTGGAATGGTTACCATGCAATATGACTTCAAAGGGTCTTCATTTGCTCACCGAACCTCTCCAATCCTATCACTGCTGCGTTTATGCCCCTGTACACATGCTTGATTCTCTTTCGGAGACATAGCAATCCATAGGTTTTACGATACTTACTAGTCAGGTACATTCTTAGGCGTTTAATATGCGGTGTTGAGTCCATTTCTTTGAGCAAGGAGTAGCTCTTGTCTATTCCATATTTGACTTAAGGAACTTTATCTGTGCTCATTTCAATCTCTGGTTTTATGCAGCACCCCAACTCACCTTTACCCTTAAGCAAGCATAAGTTGGTTTTCTAAATTTGAGACCCTCTTCTGTTCTGTAATTCAATTCCTGTGTAGCCAAGTTTACATTCCGTGTATTACTGATATCTTATGATGTTTCTTTTTCTGTGTGACTTATTTCAGTTAGAATCATCATACCTGAATCCACTCATTGTGCTGCTAAGGGCCTGATGACACAGATTTCATTGCTGAGTGATATTGCTTTGTAAGTAAATACCACAACTTCTTTATCCATTTTTCACTTTCTGCGATGTTGAACTTGTACTGTAAACGAGGTTCTTGTAACCAGAGGCATCCCAAACTTTGGGGTGGCTGTGTTTTTTTGATTTTAATTTCCCTAAGCTATAGGACCATAAGTGGCAGTGCCCTAGGCTCTGTTGGTTTGTTTTTTAGATGTTTCAGGAAACACCATACACTTCTCTGGAGTGTCTGTTGGCAATTTACATCCCGCCCATCAGCATAACAAGGCTCCCAGTTCTCCATGGCCTGTCCTGCCTTTCTGGATTTTACACTTTTTTCAGATGGCCCTTTTGACCGGGGGGAAGTGAGACTTCATTGTAGTGCAGATTTCCTTTGCAAGCTTGCTTGGTTGGCCAAAAAGGGCGTATGCGTTTTTTCCTGAATATATTAAGGAAAAAACGCATACGCCCTTTTTGGCCAAGTGCATCATTGTGGACGTTCTGCCTCTTTTCCTAGGCTTTCAATGCAATTCCAGTCTACCTCCTGAAATCGGTTTCCTGCAATTCTGCCCCGCTTTCAAGTCCTCTTGGCAGCCTTACCTCAGTATATTTTTGGACGATAGCTGTCATTTATAACTCTGCAGGTTTGTGAATTACAGTGCCCCTGAGCTCCTTTCTTCAACTCGCTTTCTTTTGAGCTGGCCGCAACACCGCAGGATGGCTTCAGGCCCTAATCTGGTTCCGGCATGGCACGCTGAGCCTTTGGTTAATTCCTCTTCCTGGTGGGAAATGAGAGTTAAATTTGCCCGTCCAGACACCTCCAGCTATCCTCTCATTGGTTCTCGCTATTCCTGTTCATCTTCCGCAGAAATTGCAAACTGGGCCAAACTGTAGGTTAAAGGGACTGACTCTCCAAGTCGGGAGAGTGTTAGTAAAGCGTCTGGAATGTTGCACCCGAGTACCAGGGTACGAAAACTGAGACATATTTGAACACGTCTCCCGATCACATGGTTGATCATACTCTGGGTTCCACATGCATGTTTTAGCTGAAGGAAGAATACCTAAAACCTGGGTAGTTGAAACCCGTGGAATGGTTACCATGCAATATGACTTCAAAGGGTCTTCATTTGCTCACCGAACCTCTCCAATCCTATCACTGCTGCGTTTATGCCCCTGTACACATGCTTGATTCTCTTTCGGAGACATAGCAATCCATAGGTTTTAAGATACTTACTAGTCAGGTTCATTCTTAGGCGTTTAATATGGGGTTTTGAGTCCATTTCATTGAGCATGGAGTAGCTCTTGTCTATTCCATATTTGGCTTAAGGAACTTTATCTGTGCTCATTTCAATCTCTGGTTTTATGCAGCACCCCAACTCACCTTTACCCTTAAGCAAGAATAAGTTGGTTTTCTAAATTTGAGACCCTGTTCTGTTCTGTAATTCAGTTCCTGTGTAGCCAAGTTTACATTCTGTGTATTACTGATATCTTATGATGTTTCTTTTTCTGTGTGACTTATTTCAGTTAGAATCATCATACCTGAATCCACTCATTGTGCTGCTAAGGGCCTGATGACACAGATTTCATTGCTGAGTGATATTGCTTTGTAAGTAAATACCACAACTTCTTTCTCCATTTTTCACTTTCTGCGATGTTGAACTTGTACTGTAAACGAGGTTCTTGTAAACAGAGCCGTTCCAAACTTTGGGGTGGCTGTGTCTTTTTGATTTTAATTTCCCTAAGCTATAGGACCATAAGTGGAAGTGCCCTAGGTTCTGTTGCTTTGTTTTTTAGATGTTTCAGGAAACACCATACACTTCTCCCGAGTGTCTGTTGGCAATTTACATCCCGCCCATCAGCATAACAAGGCTCCCAGTTCTCCATGGCCTGTCCTGCCTTTCTGGATTTTACACTTTTTTCAGATGGCCCTTTTGACCGGGGGGAAGTGAGACTTCATTGTAGTGCAGATTTCCTTTGCAAGCTTGCTTGGTTGGCCAAAAAGGGCGTATGCGTTTTTTCCTGAATATATTCAGGAAAAAACGCATACGCCCTTTTTGGCCAAGTGCATCATTGTGGACGTTCTGCCTCTTTTCCTATGCTTTCAATGCAATTCCAGTCTACCTCCTGAAATCGGTTTCCTGCAATTCTGCCCCGCTTTCAAGTCCTCTTGGCAGCCTTACTTCAGTCTATTTTTGGACGATAGCTGTCATTTATAACTCTGCAGGTTTGTGAATTACAGTGCCCCTGAGCTCCTTTCTTCAACTCGCTTTCTTTTGAGCTGGCCGCAACACCGCAGGATGGCTTCAGGCCCTAATCTGGTTCCGGCACGGCACGCTGAGCCTTTGGTTAATTCCTCTTCCTGGTGGGAAATGAGAGTTAAATTTGCCCGACCAGACACCTCCAGCTATCCTCTCATTGGTTCTCGCTATTCCTGTTCATCTTCCGCAGAAATTGCAAACTGGGCCAAACAGTAGGTTAAAGGGACTGACTCTCCAAGTCGGGAGAGTGTTAGTAAAGCGTCTGGAATGTTGCACCCGAGTACCAGGGTACGAAAACTGAGACATATTTGAACACGTCTCCCGATCACATGGTTGATCATACTCTAGGTTCCACATGCATGTTTTAGCTGAAGGAAGAATACCTTAAACCTGGGTAGTTGAAACCCGTGGAATGGGTACCATGCAATATGACTTCAAAGGGTCTTCATTTGCTCACCGAACCTCTCGAATCCTATCACTGCTGCGTTTATGCCCCTGTACACATGCTTGATTCTCTTTCGGAGACATAGCAATCCATAGGTTTTAAGATACTTACTAGTCAGGTACATTCTTAGGCGTTTAATATGGGGTTTTGAGTCCATTTCGTTGAGCAAGGAGTAGCTCTTGTCTATTCCATATTTGGCTTAAGGAACTTTATCTGTGCTCATTTCAATCTCTGGTTTTATGCAGCACCCCAACTCACCTTTACCCTTAAGCAAGAATAAGTTGGTTTTCTAAATTTGAGACCCTGTTCTGTTCTGTAATTCAGTTCCTGTGTAGCCAAGTTTACATTCTGTGTATTACTGATATCTTATGATGTTTCTTTTTCTGTGTGACTTATTTCAGTTAGAATCATCATACCTGAATCCACTCATTGTGCTGCTAAGGGCCTGATGACACAGATTTCATTGCTGAGTGATATTGCTTTGTAAGTAAATACCACAACTTCTTTATCCATTTTTCACTTTCTGCGATGTTGAACTTGTACTGTAAACGAGGTTCTTGTAAACAGAGGCGTCCCAAACTTTGGGGTGGCTGTGTCTTTTTGATTTTAATTTCTCTAAGCTATAGGACCATAAGTGGCAGTGCCCTAGGCTCTGTTGCTTTGTTTTTTAGATGTTTCAGGAAACACCATACACTTCTCCGGAGTGTCTGTTGGCAATTTACATCCCGCCCATCAGCATAACAAGGCTCCCAGTTCTCCATGGCCTGTCCTGCCTTTCTGGATTTTACACTTTTTTCAGATGGCCCTTTTGACCGGGGGGAAGTGAGACTTCATTGTAGTGCAGATTTCCTTTGCAAGCTTGCTTGGTTGGCCAAAAAGGACGTATGCGTTTTTTCCTGAATATATTCAGGAAAAAACGCATACGCCCTTTTTGGCCAAGTGCATCATTGTGGACGTTCTGCCTCTTTTCCTATGCTTTCAATGCAATTCCAGTCTACCTCCTGAAATCGGTTTCCTGCAATTCTGCCCCGCTTTCAAGTCCTCTTGGCAGCCTTACTTCAGTATATTTTTGGACGATAGCTGTCATTTATAACTCTGCAGGTTTGTGAATTACAGTGCCACTGAGCTCCTTTCTTCAACTCGCTTTCTTTTGAGCTGGCCGCAACACTGCAGGATGGCTTCAGGCCCTAATCTCGTTCCGGCACGGCACGCTGAGCCTTTGGTTAATTCCTCTTCCTGGTGGGAAATGAGAGTTAAATTTGCCCGTCCAGACACCTCCAGCTATCCTCTCATTGGTTCTCGCTATTCCTGTTCATCTTCCGCAGAAATTGCAAACTGGGCCAAACAGTAGGTTAAAGGGACTGACTCTCCAAGTGGGGAGAGTGTTAGTAAAGCGTCTGGAATGTTGCACCCGAGTACCAGGGTACGAAAACTGAGACATATTTGAACACGTCTCCCGATCACATGGTTGATCATACTCTAGGTTCCACATGCATGTTTTAGCTGAAGGAAGAATACGTTAAACCTGGGTAGTTGAAACCCGTGGAATGGGTACCATGCAATATGACTTCAAAGGGTCTTCATTTGCTCACCGAACCTCTCCAATCCTATCACTGCTGCGTTTATGCCCCTGTACACATGCTTGATTCTCTTTCGGAGACATAGCAATCCATAGGTTTTAAGATACTTACTAGTCAGGTACATTCTTAGGCGTTTAATATGGCGTTTTGAGTCCATTTCGTTGAGCAAGGAGTATCTGTTGTCTATTCCATATTTGGCTTAAGGAACTTTATCTGTGCTCATTTCAATCTCTGGTTTTATGCAGCACTCCAACTCACCTTTACCCTTAAGCAAGAATAAGTTGGTTTTCTAAATTTGAGACCCTGTTCTGTTCTGTAATTCAGTTCCTGTGTAGCCAAGTTTACATTCTGTGTATTACTGATATCTTATGATGTTTCTTTTTCTGTGTGACTTATTTCAGTTAGAATCATCATACCTGAATCCACTCATTGTGCTGCTAAGGGCCTGATGACACAGATTTCATTGCTGAGTGATATTGCTTTGTAAGTAAATACCACAACTTCTTTATCCATTTTTCACTTTCTGCGATGTTGAACTTGTACTGTAAACGAGGTTCTTGTAAACAGAGGCGTCCCAAACTTTGGGGTGGCTGTGTCTTTTTGATTTTAATTTCTCTAAGCTATAGGACCATAAGTGGCAGTGCCCTAGGCTCTGTTGCTTTGTTTTTTAGATGTTTCAGGAAACACCATACACTTCTCCGGAGTGTCTGTTGGCAATTTACATCCCGCCCATCAGCATAACAAGGCTCCCAGTTCTCCATGGCCTGTCCTGCCTTTCTGGATTTTACATCTTTTTCAGATGGCCCTTTTGACCAGGGGGAAGTGAGACTTCATTGTAGTGCAGATTTCCTTTTCAAGCTTGCTTGGTTGGCCAAAAAGGGCGTATGCGTTTTTTCGTGAATATATTCAGGAAAAAACGCATACGCCCTTTTTGGCCAAGTGCATCATTGTGGACGTTCTGCCTCTTTTCCTATGCTTTCAATGCAATTCCAGTCTACCTCCTGAAATCGGTTTCCTGCAATTCTGCCCCGCTTTCAAGTCCTCTTGGCAGCCTTACTTCAGTCTATTTTTGGACGATAGCTGTCATTTATAACTCTGCAGGTTTGTGAATTACAGTGCCCCTGAGCTCCTTTCTTCAACTCGCTTTCTTTTGAGCTGGCCGCAACACCGCAGGATGGCTTCAGGCCCTAATCTGGTTCCGGTACGGCACGCTGAGCCTTTGGTTATTTCCTCTTCCTGGTGGGAAATGAGAGTTAAATTTGCCCGTCCAGACACCTCCAGCTAGCCTCTCATTGGTTCTCGCTATTCCTGTTCATCTTCCGCAGAAATTGCAAACTGGGCCAAACAGGAGGTTAAAGGTGCTGACTCTCCAAGTGGGGAGAGTGTTAGTAAAGCGTCTGGAATGTTGCACCCGAGTACCAGGGTACGAAAAGTGAGACATATTTAAACACGTCTCCCGATCACATGGTTGATCATACTCTAGGTTCCACATGCATGTTTTAGCTGAAGGAAGAATACCTTAAACCTGGAGAGTTAAGACCCGTGTAATGGGTACCATGCAATATGACTTCAAAGGGTCTTCATTTGCTCACCGAACCTCTCCAATCCTATCACTGCTGCGTTTATGCCCCTGTACACATGCTTGATTCTCTTTTGGAGACATAGCAATCCATAGGTTTTACGATACTTACTAGTCAGGTACATTCTTAGGCGTTTAATATGCGGTGTTGAGTCCATTTCGTTGAGCAAGGAGTAGCTCTTGTCTATTCCATATTTGACTTAAGGAACTTTATCTGTGCTCATTTCAATCTCTGGTTTTATGCAGCACCCCAACTCACCTTTACCCTTAAGCAAGCATAAGTTGGTTTTCTAAATTTGAGACCCTGTTCTGTTCTGTAATTCAGTTCCTGTGTAGCCAAGTTTACATTCCGTGTATTACTGATATCTTATGATGTTTCTTTTTCTGTGTGACTTATTTCAGTTAGAATCATCATACCTGAATCCACTCATTGTGCTGCTAAGGGCCTGATGACACAGATTTCATTGCTGAGTGATATTGCTTTGTAAGTAAATACCACAACTTCTTTATCCATTTTTCACTTTCTGCGATGTTGAACTTGTACTGTAAATGAGGTTCTTGTAAACAGAGGCATCCCAAACTTTGGGGTGGCTGTGTTTTTTTGATTTTAATTTCTCTAAGCTATAGGACCATAAGTGGCAGTGCCCTAGGCTCTGTTGCTTTGTTTTTTAGATGTTTCAGGAAACACCATACACTTCTCCGGAGTGTCTGTTGGCAATTTACATCCCGCCCATCAGCATAACAAGGCTCCCAGTTCTCCATGGCCTGTCCTGCCTTTCTGGATTTTACACTTTTTTCAGATGGCCCTTTTGACCGGGGGGAAGTGAGACTTCATTGTAGTGCAGATTTCCTTTGCAAGCTTGCTTGGTTGGCCAAAAAGGGCGTATGCGTTTTTTCCTGAATATATTCAGGAAAAAACGCATACGCCCTTTTTGGCCAAGTGCATCATTGTGGACGTTCTGCCTCTTTTCCTATGCTTTCAATGCAATTCCAGTCTACCTCCTGAAATCGGTTTCCTGCAATTCTGCCCCGCTTTCAAGTCCTCTTGGCAGCCTTACTTCAGTCTATTTTTGGACGATAGCTGTCATTTATAACTCTGCAGGTTTGTGAATTACAGTGCCCCTGAGCTCCTTTCTTCAACTCGCTTTCTTTTGAGCTGGCCGCAACACCACAGGATGGCTTCAGGCCCTAATCTGGTTCCGGCACGGCACGCTGAGCCTTTGGTTAATTCCTCTTCCTGGTGGGAAATGAGAGTTAAATTTGCCCGTCCAGACACCTCCAGCTATCCTCTCATTGGTTCTCGCTATTCCTGTTCATCTTCCGCAGAAATTGCAAACTGGGCCAAACAGTAGGTTAAAGGGACTGACTCTCCAAGTCGGGAGAGTGTTAGTAAAGCGTCTGGAATGTTGCACCCGAGTACCAGGGTACGAAAACTGAGACATATTTGAACACGTCTCCCGATCACATGGTTGATCATACTCTAGGTTCCACATGCATGTTTTAGCTGAAGGAAGAATACGTTAAACCTGGGTAGTTGAAACCCGTGGAATGGGTACCATGCAATATGACTTCAAAGGGTCTTCATTTGCTCACCGAACCTCTCGAATCCTATCACTGCTGCGTTTATGCCCCTGTACACATGCTTGATTCTCTTTCGGAGACATAGCAATCCATAGGTTTTAAGATACTTACTAGTCAGGTACATTCTTAGGCGTTTAATATGGGGTATTGAGTCCATTTCGTTGAGCAAGGAGTAGCTCTTGTCTATTCCATATTTGGCTTAAGGAACTTTATCTGTGCTCATTTCAATCTCTGGTTTTATGCAGCACCCCAACTCACCTTTACCCTTAAGCAAGAATAAGTTGGTTTTCTAAATTTGAGACCCTGTTCTGTTCTGTAATTCAGTTCCTGTGTAGCCAAGTTTACATTCTGTGTATTACTGATATCTTATGATGTTTCTTTTTCTGTGTGACTTATTTCAGTTAGAATCATCATACCTGAATCCACTCATTGTGCTGCTAAGGGCCTGATGACACAGATTTCATTGCTGAGTGATATTGCTTTGTAAGTAAATACCACAACTTCTTTCTCCATTTTTCACTTTCTGCGATGTTGAACTTGTACTGTAAACGAGGTTCTTGTAAACAGAGCCGTTCCAAACTTTGGGGTGGCTGTGTCTTTTTGATTTTAATTTCCCTAAGCTATAGGATCATAAGTGGAAGTGCCTTAGGCTCTGTTGCTTTGTTTTTTGGATGTTTCAGGAAACACCATACACTTCTCCCGAGTGTCTGTTGGCAATTTACATCCCGCCCATCAGCATAACAAGGCTCCCAGTTCTCCATGGCCTGTCCTGCCTTTCTGGATTTTACACTTTTTTCAGTTGGCCCTTTTGACCGGGGGGAAGTGAAACTTCATTGTAGTGCAGATTTCCTTTGCAAGCTTGCTTGGTTGGCCAAAAAGGACGTATGCGTTTTTTCCTGAATATATTCAGGAAAAAACGCATACGCCCTTTTTGGCCAAGTGCATCATTGTGGACGTTCTGCCTCTTTTCCTATGCTTTCAACGCAATTCCAGTCTACCTCCTGAAATCGGTTTCCTGCAATTCTGCCCCGCTTTCAAGTCCTCTTGGCAGCCTTACTTCAGTATATTTTTGGATGATAGCTGTCATTTATAACTCTGCAGGTTTGTGAATTACAGTGCCCCTGAGCTCCTTTCTTCAACTCGCTTTCTTTTGAGCTGGCCGCAACACCGCATGATGGCTTCACGCCCTAATCTGGTTCCGGTACGGCACGCTGAGCCTTTGGTTATTTCCTCTTCCTGGTGGGAAATGAGAGTTAAATTGGCCCGTCCAGACACCTCCAGCTAGCCTCTCATTGGTTCTCGCTATTCCTGTTCATCTTCCACAGAAATTGCAAACTGGGCCAAACAGGATGTTAAAGGGACTGACTCTCCAAGTGGGGAGAGTGTTAGTAAAGCGTCTGGAATGTTGCACCCGAGTACCAGGGTACGAAAACTGAGACATATTTGAACACGTCTCCCGATCACATGGTTGATCATACTCTAGGTTCCAAATGCATGTTTTAGCTGAAGGAAGAATACCTTAAACCTGGAGAGTTGAGACCCGTGTAATGGGTACCATGCAATATGACTTCAAAGGGTCTTCATTTGCTCACCGAACCTCTCGAATCCTATCACTGCTGCGTTTATGCCCCTGTACACATGCTTGATTCTCTTTTGGAGACATAGCTATCCATAGGTTTTACGATACTTAGTAGTCAGGTACATTCTTAGGTGTTTAATATGCGGTGTTGAGTCCATTTCGTTGAGCAAGGAGTAGCTCTTGTCTATTCCATATTTGACTTAAGGAACTTTATCTGTGCTCATTTCAATCTCTGGTTTTATGCAGCACCCCAACTCACCTTTCCCCTTAAGCAAGCATAAGTTGGTTTTCTAAATTTGAGACCCTGTTCTGTTCTGTAATTCAGTTCCTGTGTAGCCAAGTTTACATTCCGTGTATTACTGATATCTTATGATGTTTCTTTTTCTGTGTGACTTATTTCAGTTAGAATCATCATACCTGAATCCACTCATTGTGATGCTAAGGGCCTGATGACATAGATTTCATTGCTGAGTGATATTGCTTTGTAAGTAAATACCACAACTTCTTTATCCATTTTTCACTTTCTGCGATGTTGAACTTGTACTGTAAACGAGGTTCTTGTAAACAGAGGCGTCGCAAAGTTTGGGGTGGCTGTGTCTTTTTGATTTTAATTTCCCTAAGCTATAGGACCATAAGTGGAAGTGCCCTAGGCTCTGTTGCTTTGTTTTTTAGATATTTCAGGAAACACCATACACTTCTCCCGAGTGTCTGTTGGCAATTTACATCCCGCCCATCAGCATAACAAGGCTCCCAGTTCTCCATGGCCTGTCCTGCCTTTCTGGATTTTACACTTTTTTCAGATGGCCCTTTTGACCGGGGGGAAGTGACACTTCATTGGAGTGCAGATTACCTTTGCAAGCTTGCTTGGTTGGCCAAAAAGGGCGTATGCGTTTTTTCCTGAATATATTCAGGAAAAAACGCATACGCCCTTTTTGGCCAAGTGCATCATTGTGGACGTTCTGCCTCTTTTCCTATGCTTTCAATGCAATTCCAGTCTACCTCCTGAAATCGGTTTCCTGCAATTCTGCCCCGCTTTCAAGTCCTCTAGGCAGCCTTACTTCAGTATATATTTGGACGATAGCTGTCATTTATAACTCTGCAGGTTTGTGAATTACAGTGCCCCTGAGCTCCTATCTTCAACTCGCTTTCTTTTGAGCTGGCCGCAACACCGCAGGATGGCTTCAGGCCCTAATCTGGTTCTGGCACGGCACGCTGAGCCTTTGGTTAATTCCTCTTCCTGGTGGGAAATGAGAGTTAAATTTGCCCGTCCAGACACCTCCAGCTAGCCTCTCATTGGTTCTCGCTATTCCTGTTCATCTTCCGCAGAAATTGCAAACTGGGCCAAACAGGAGGTTAAAGGGACTGACTCTCCAAGTCGGGAGAGTGTTAGTAAAGCGTCTGGAATGTTGCACCCGAGTACCAGGGTACGAAAACTGAGACATATTTGAACACATCTCCCGATCACATGGTTGATCATACTCTAGGTTCCACATGCATGTTTTAACTGAAGGAAGAATACCTTAAACCTGGGTAGTTGAAACCCGTGGAATGGGAACCATGCAATATGACTTCAAAGGGTCTTCATTTGCTCACGAACCTCTCCAATCCTATCACTGCTGCATTTATGCCCCTGTACACATGCTTGATTCTCTTTCGGAGACATAGCAATCTATAGGTTTTAAGATACTTACTAGTCAGGTACATTCTTAGGCGTTTAATATGCGGTGTTGAGTCCATTTCGTTGAGCAAGGAGTAGCTCTTGTCTATTCCATATTTGGGTTAAGGAACTTTATCTGTGCTCATTTCAATCTCTGGTTTTATGCAGCACCCCAACTCACCTTTCCCCTTAAGCAAGCGTAAGTTGTTTTTCTAAATTTGAGACCCTGTTCTGTTCTGTAATTCAGTTCCTGTGTAGCCAAGTTTATATTCCGTGTATTACTGATATCTTATGATGTTTCTTTTTCTGTGTGACTTATTTCAGTTAGAATCATCATACCTGAATCCACTCATTGTGCTGCTAAGGGCCTGATGACATAGATTTCATTGCTGAGTGATATTGCTTTGTAAGTAAATACCACAACTTCTTTATCCATTTTTCACTTTCTGCGATGTTGAACTTGTACTGTAAACGAGGTTCTTGTAAACAGAGGCGTCCCAAACTTTGGAGTGGCTGTGTCTTTTTGCTTTTAATTTCCCTAAGCTATAGGACCATAAGTGGCAGTGCCCTAGGCTCTGTTGCTTTGTTTTTTAGATGTTTCAGGAAACACCATACACTTCTCCCAAGTGTCTGTTGGCAATTTACATCCCGCCCATCAGCATAACAAGGCTCCCAGTTCTCCATGGCCTGTCCTGCCTTTCTGGATTTTACACTTTTTTCAGATGGCCCTTTTGACCGGGGGGAAGTGAGACTTCATTGTAGTGCAGATTTCCTTTCCAAGCTTGCTTGGTTGGCCAAAAAGGGCGTATGCGTTTTTTCCTGAATATATTCAGGAAAAAACGCATACGCCCTTTTTGGCCAAGTGCATCATTGTGGACGTTCTGCCTCTTTTCCTATGCTTTCAATGCAATTCCAGTCTACCTCCTGAAATCGGTTTCCTGCAATTCTGCCCCGCTTTCAAGTCCTCTTGGCAGCCTTACTTCAGTCTATTTTTGGACGATAGCTGTCATTTATAACTCTGCAGGTTTGTGAATTACAGTGCCCCTGAGCTCCTATCTTCAACTCGCTTTCTTTTGAGCTGGCCGCAACACCGCAGGATGGCTTCAGGCCCTAATCTGGTTCCGGCACGGCACGCTGAGCCTTTGGTTAATTCCTCTTCCTGGTGGGAAATGAGAGTTAAATTTGCCCGTCCAGACACCTCCAGCTAGCCTCTCATTGGTTCTCGCTATTCCTGTTCATCTTCCGCAGAAATTGCAAACTGGGCCAAACAGGAGGTTAAAGGGACTGACTCTCCAAGTCGGGAGAGTGTTAGTAAAGCGTCTGGAATGTTGCACCCGAGTACAAGGGTACGAAAAGTGAGACATATTTGAACACGTCTCCCGTTCACATGATCGATCATACTTGGGTTCCACATACATGTTTTAGCTGAAGGAAGAATACCTTAAACCTGGAGAGTTAAGACCCGTGGAATGGGTACCATGCAATATGACTTCTAAGGGTCTTCATTTGCTCACCGAACCTCTCCAATCCTATCACTGCTGCGTTTATGCCCCTGTACACATGCTTGATTCTCTTTCGGAGACATAGCAATCCATAGGTTTTAAGATACTTACTAGTCAGGTACATTCTTAGGCGTTTAATATGCGGTGTTGAGTCCATTTCGTTGAGCAAGGAGTAGCTCTTGTCTATTCCATATTTGGCTTAAGGAACTTTATCTGTGCTCATTTCAATCTCTGGTTTTATGCAGCACCCCAACTCACCTTTACCCTTAAGCAAGCATAATTTGGTTTTCTAAATTTGAGACCCTGTTCTGTTCTGTAATTCAGTTCCTGTGTAGCCAAGTTTACATTCCGTGTATTACTGATATCTTATGATGTTTCTTTTTCTGTGTGACTTATTTCAGTTAGAATCATCATACCTGAATCCACTCATTGTGCTGCTAAGGGCCTGATGACACAGATTTCATTGCTGAGTGATATTGCTTTGTAAGTAAATACCACAACTTCTTTATCCATTTTTCACTTTCTGCGATGTTGAACTTGTACTGTAAACGAGGTTCTTGTAAACAGAGCCGTTCCAAACTTTGGGGTGGCTGTGTCTTTTTGATTTTAATTTCCCTAAGCTATAGGACCATAAGTGGAAGTGCCCTAGGTTCTGTTGCTTTGTTTTTTAGATGTTTCAGGAAACACCATACACTTCTCCCGAGTGGTTGTTGGCAATTTACATCCCGCCCATCAGCATAACAAAGCTCCCAGTTCTCCATGGCCTGTCCTGCCTTTCTGGATTTTACACTTTTTTCAGATGGCCCTTTTGACCGGGGGGAAGTGAGACTTCATTGTAGTGCAGATTTCCTTTGCAAGCTTGCTTGGTTGGCCAAAAAGGGCATATGCGTTTTTTCCTGAATATATTCAGGAAAAAACGCATACGCCCTTTTTGGCCAAGTGCATCATTGTGGACGTTCTGCCTCTTTTCCTATGCTTTCAATGCAATTCCAGTCTACCTCCTGAAATCGGTTTCCTGCAATTCTGCCCCGCTTTCAAGTCCTCTTGGCAGCCTTACTTCAGTATATTTTTGGATGATAGCTGTCATTTATAACTCTGCAGGTTTGTGAATTACAGTGCCCCTGAGCTCCTTTCTTCAACTCGCTTTCTTTTGAGCTGGCCGCAACCCCGCAGGATGGCTTCAGGCCCTAATCTGGTTCCGGTACGGCACGCTGAGCCTTTGGTTATTTCCTCTTCCTGGTGGGAAATGAGAGTTAAATTTGCCCGTCCAGACACCTCCAGCTAGTCTCTAATTGGTTCTCGCTATTCCTGTTCATCTTCCGCAGAAATTGCAAACTGGGCCAAACAGGAGGTTAAAGGCGCTGACTCTCCAAGTGGGGAGAGTGTTAGTAAAGCGTCTGGAATGTTGCACCCGAGTACCAGGGGAGGAAAACTGAGACATATTTGAACACGTCTCCTGATCACATGGTTGATCATACTCTGGGTTCCACATGCATGTTTTAGCTGAAGGAAGAATACCTAAAACCTGGGTAGTTGAAACCCGTGGAATGGGTACCATGCAATATGACTTCAAAGGGTCTTCATTTGCTCACCGAACCTCTCCAATCCTATCACTGCTGCGTTTATGCCCCTGTACACATGCTTGATTCTCTTTCAGAGACATAGCAATCTATAGGTTTTAAGGTACTTACTAGTCAGGTACATTCTTAGGCGTTTAATATGGGGTGTTGAGTCCATTTCGTTGAGCAAGGAGTAGCTCTTGTCTATTCCATATTTGGCTTAAGGAACTTTATCTGTGCTCATTTCAATCTCTGGTTTTATGCAGCGCCCCAACTCACCTTTACCCTTAAGCAAGCATAAGTTGGTTTTCTAAATTTGAGACACTGTTCTGTTCTGTAATTCAGTTCCTGTGTAGCCAAGATTACATTCCGTGTATTACTGATATCTTATGATGTTTCTTTTTCTGTGTGACTTATTTCAGTTAGAATCATCGTACCTGAATCCACTCATTATGCTGCTACGGGCCTGATGACATAGATTTCATTGCTGAGTGATACTGCATTGTACGTAAGTAGCACAAGTTCTTTATCCATTTTTCACTTTCTGTGATATTGAACTTGTACGGTAAACGAGGTTATTGTAAACAGAGGCGTCCCAAACTTTGGGGTGGCTGTGTCTTTTTATTTTAATTTCCCTAAGCTATAGGACCATAAGTGGAAGTGCCCTAGGCTCTGTTGCTTTGTTTTTTAGATGTTTCAGGAAACACCATACACTTCTCCCGAGTGGCTGTTGGCAATTTACATCCCACCCATCAGCATAACAAGGCTCCCAGTTCTCCATGGCCTGTCCTGCCTTTCTGGATTTTACACTTTTTTCAGATGGCCCTTTTGACCGGGGGGAAGTGAGACTTCATTGTAGTGCAGATTTCCTTTGCAAGCTTGCTTGGTTGGCCAAAAAGGGCGTATGCGTTTTTTCCTGAATATATTCAGGAAAAAACGCATACGCCCTTTTTGGCCAAGTGCATCATTGTGGACGTTCTGCCTCTTTTCCTATGCTTTCAATGCAATTCCAGTCTACCTCCTGAAATCGGTTTCCTGCAATTCTGCCCCGCTTTCAAGTCTTCTTGGCAGCCTTACTTCAGTCTATTTTTGGACGATAGCTGTCATTTATAACTCTGCAGGTTTGTGAATTACAGTGCCCCTGAGCTCCTTTCTTCAACTCGCTTTCTTGTGACCTGGCCGCAACACCGCAGGATGGCTTCAGGCCCTAATTTGTTTCTGGCACGGCACGCTGAGCCTTTGGTTATTTCCTCTTCCTGGTGGGAAATGAGAGTTAAATTTGCCCGTTCAGACACCTCCAGCTAGTCTCTCATTGGTTCTCGCTATTCCTGTTCATCTTCCGCAGAAATTGCAAACTGGGCCAAACAGGAGGTTAAAGGGACTGACTCTCCAAGTCGGGAGAGTGTTAGTAAAGTGTCTGGAATGTTGCACCCGAGTACCAGGGTACGAAAACTGAGACATATTTGAAAACATCTCCCGATCAAATGGTTGATCATACTCTAGGTTCCACATGCATGTTTTAGCTGAAGGAAGAATACCTTAAACCTGGAGAGTTAAGACCCGTGGAATGGGTACCATGCAATATGACTTCTAAGGGTCTTCATTTGCTCACCGAACCTCTCCAATCCTATCACAGCTGCGTTTATGCCCCTGTACACATGCTTGATTCTCTTTCGGAGACATAGCAATCCATAGGTTTTAAGATACTTACTAGTCAGGTACATTCTTAGGCGTTTAATATGTGGTGTTGAGTCCATTTCGTTGAGCAAGGAGTAGCTCTTGTCTATTCCATATTTGGCTTAAGGAACTTTATCTGTGCTCATTTCAATCTCTGGTTTTATGCAGCACCCCAACTCACCTTTCCCCTTAAGCAAGCATAAGTTGGTTTTCTAAATTTGAGACCCTGTTCGGTTCTGTAATTCAGTTCCTGTGTAGCCAAGTTTACATTCCGTGTATTACTGATATCTTATGATGTTTCTTTTTCTGTGTGACTTATTTCAGTTAGAATCATCATACCTGAATCCACTCATTGTGCTGCTAAGGGCCTGATGACACAGATTTCATTGCTGAGTGATATTGCTTTGTAAGTAAATACCACAACTTCTTTATCCATTTTTCACTTTCTGCGATGTTGAACTTGTACTGTAAACGAGGTTCTTGTAAACAGAGCCGTTCCAAACTTTGGGGTGGCTGTGTCTTTTTGATTTTAATTTCCCTAAGCTATAGGACCATAAGTGGAAGTGCCCTAGGTTTTGTTGCTTTGTTTTTTAGATGTTTCAGGAAACACCATACACTTCCCCCGAGTGGTTGTTGGCAATTTACATCCCGCCCATCAGCATAACAAAGCTCCCAGTTCTCCATGGCCTGTCCTGCCTTTCTGGATTTTACACTTTTTTCAGATGGCCCTTTTGACCGGGGGGAAGTGAGACTTCATTGTAGTGCAGATTTCCTTTGCAAGCTTGCTTGGTTGGCCAAAAAGGGCGTATGCGTTTTTTCCTGAATATATTCAGGAAAAAACGCATACGCCCTTTTTGGCCAAGTGCATCATTGTGGACGTTCTGCCTCTTTTCCTATGCTTTCAATGCAATTCCAGTCTACCTCCTGAAATCGGTTTCCTGCAATTCTGCCCCGCTTTCAAGTCCTCTTGGCAGCCTTACTTCAGTCTATTTTTGGACGATAGCTGTCATTTATAACTCTGCAGGTTTGTGAATTACAGTGCCCCTGAGCTCCTTTCTACAACTCGCTTTCTTTTGAGCTGGCCGCAACACCGCAGGATGGCTTCAGGCCCTAATATGGTTCCGGCACGGCACGCTGAGCCTTTGATTATTTCCTCTTCCTGGTGGGAAATGAGAGTTAAATTTGCCCGTCCAGACACCTCCAGCTAGTCTCTCATTGGTTCTCGCTATTCCTGTTCATCTTCCGCAGAAATTGCAAACTGGGCCAAACAGGAGGTTAAAGGCGCTGACTCTCCAAGTCGGGAGAGTGTTAGTAAAGCGTCTGGAATGTTGCACCCGAGTACCAGGGTACGAAAACTGAGACATATTTGAACATGTCTGCCGATCACATGGTTGATCATACTCTAGGTTCCACATGCATGTTTTAGCTGAAGGAAGAATACCTTAAACCTGGGTAGTTGAAACCCGTGGAATGGGTACCATGCAATATGACTTCAAAGGGTCTTCATTTGCTCACCGAACCTCTCCAATCCTATCACTGCTGCATTTATGCCCCTGTACACATGCTTGATTCTCTTTCAGAGACATAGCAATGCCTAGGTTTTAAGATACTCACTACTCAGGTACATTCTTAGACGTTTAATATGGTGTGTTGAGTCCATTTCGTTGAGCAAGGCGTAGCTCTTGTCTATTCCATATTTGGCTTAAGGCACTTTATCTGTGCTCATTTCAATCTCTGGTTTTATGCGGCAACCAAACTCACCTTTCCCCTTAAGCAAGCATAAGTTGGTTTTCTAAATTTGAGACCCAGTTCTGTTCTGTAATTCAGTTCCTGTGTAGCCAAGTTTACATTCCGTGTATTAGTGATATCTTATGATGTTTCTTTTTCTGTGTGACTTATTTCAGTTAGAATCATCGTACCTGAATCCACTCATTATGCTGCTACGGGCCTGATGACATAGATTTCATTGCTGAGTGATACTGCATTGTACGTAAGTACCAGAAGTTCTTTATCCATTTTTCACTTTCTGTGATATTGAACTTGTACGGTAAACGAGATTCTTGTAAACAGATGTGTCCCAAACTATGGGGTGGCTGTGTCTTTTTGATTTTAATTTCCCTAAGCTATAGGACCATAAGTGGCAGTGCCCTAGGCTCTGTTGCTTTGTTTTTTAGATGTTTCAGGAAACACCATACACTTCTCCCAAGTGTCTGTTGGCAATTTACATCCCGCCCATCAGCATAACAAGGCTCCCAGTTCTCCATGGCCTGTCCTGCCTTTCTGGATTTTACACTTTTTTCAGATGGCCCTTTTGACCGGGGGGAAGTGAGACTTCATTGTAGTGCAGATTTCCTTTGCAAGCTTGCTTGGTTGGCCAAAAAGTGCGTATGCGTTTTTTCCTGAATATATTCAGGAAAAAACGCATACGCCCTTTTTGGCCAAGTGCATCATTGTGGACGTTCTGCCTCTTTTCCTATGCTTTCAATGCAATTCCAGTCTACCTCCTGAAATCGGTTTCCTGCAATTCTGCCCCGCTTTCAAGTCCTCTTGGCAGCCTTACTTCAGTCTATTTTTGGACGATAGCTGTCATTTATAACTCTGCATGTTTGTGAATTACAGTGCCCCTGAGCTCCTTTCTTCAACTCGCTTTCTTGTGACCTGGCCGCAACACTGCAGGATGGCTTCAGGCCCTAATATGGTTCCGGCACGGCACGCTGAGCCTTTGGTTATTTCCTCTTCCTGGTGGGAAATGAGAGTTAAATTTGCCCGTCCAGACACCTCCAGCTAGTCTCTCATTGTTTCTCGCTATTCCTGTTCATCTTCCGCAGAAATTGCAAACTGGGCCAAACAGGAGGTTAAAGGCGCTGACTCTCCAAGTGGGGAGAGTGTTAGTAAAGCGTCTGGAATGTTGCACCCGAGTACCAGGGGAGGAAAACTGAGACATATTTGAACACGTCTCCCGTTCACATGGTCGATCATACTTGGGTTCCACATACATGTTTTAGCTGAAGGAAGAATACCTTAAACCTGGAGAGTTAAGACCCGTGGAATGGGTACCATGCAATATGACTTCTAAGGGTCTTCATTTGCTCACCGAACCTCTCGAATCCTATCACTGCTGCGTTTATGCCCCTGTACACATGCTTGATTCTCTTTCGGAGACATAGCAATCCATAGGTTTTAAGATACTTACTAGTCAGGTACATTCTTAGGCATTTAATATGCGGTGTTGAGTCCATTTCGTTGAGCAAGGAGTAGCTCTTGTCTATTCCATATTTGGCTTAAGGAACTTTATCTGTGCTCATTTCAATCTCTGGTTTTATGCAGCACCCCAACTCACCTTTCCCCTTAAGCAAGCATAAGTTGGTTTTCTAAATTTGAGACCCTGTTCTGTTCTGTAATTCAGTTCCTGTGTAGCCAAGTTTACATTCCGTGTATTACTGATATCTTATGATGTTTCTTTTTCTGTGTGACTTATTTCAGTTAGAATCATCATACCTGAATCCACTCATTGTGCTGCTAAGGGCCTGATGACACAGATTTCATTGCTGAGTGATATTGCTTTGTAAATAAATACCACAACTTCTTTATCCATTTTTCACTTTCTGCGATGTTGAACTTGTACTGTAAACGAGGTTCTTGTAAACAGAGGCGTCCCAAACTTTGGGGTGGCTGTGTCTTTTTGATTTTAATTTCCCTAAGCTATAGGACCATAAGTGGAAGTGCCCTAGGCTCTGTTGCTTTGTTTTTTAGATGTTTCAGGAAACACCATACACTTCTCCTGAGTGGCTGTTGGCAATTTACATCCCACCCATCAGCATAACAAGGCTCCCAGTTCTCCATGGCCTGTCCTGCCTTTCTGGATTTTACACTTTTTTCAGATGGCCCTTTTGACCGGGGGGAAGTGAGACTTCATTGTAGTGCAGATTTCCTTTGCAAGCTTGCTTGGTTGGCCAAAAAGGGCGTATGCGTTTTTTCCTGAATATATTCAGGAAAAAACGCATACGCCCTTTTTGGCCAAGTGCATCATTGTGGACGTTCTGCCTCTTTTCCTATGCTTTCAATGCAATTCCAGTCTACCTCCGGAAATCGGTTTCCTGCAATTCTGCCCCGCTTTCAAGTCTTCTTGGCAGCCTTACTTCAGTCTATTTTTGGACGATAGCTGTCATTTATAACTCTGCAGGTTTGTGAATTACAGTGCCTCTGAGCTCCTTTCTTCAACTCGCTTTCTTGTGACCTGGCCGCAACACCGCAGGATGGCTTCAGGCCCTAATTTGTTTCTGGCACGGCACGCTGAGCCTTTGGTTATTTCCTCTTCCTGGTGGGAAATGAGAGTTAAATTTGCCCGTTCAGACACCTCCAGCTAGTCTCTCATTGGTTCTCGCTATTCCTGTTCATCTTCCGCAGAAATTGCAAACTGGGCCAAACAGGAGGTTAAAGGGACTGACTCTCCAAGTCGGGAGAGTGTTAGTAAAGTGTCTGGAATGTTGCACCCGAGTACCAGGGTACGAAAACTGAGACATATTTGAAAACATCTCCCGATCAAATGGTTGATCATACTCTAGGTTCCACATGCATGTTTTAGCTGAAGGAAGAATACCTTAAACCTGGGTAGTTGAAACCCGTGGAATGGGTACCATGCAATATGACTTCAAAGGGTCTTCATTTGCTCACCGAACCTCTCCAATCCTATCACTGCTGCATTTATGCCCCTGTACACATGCTTGATTCTCTTTCAGAGACATAGCAATGCATAGGTTTTAAGATACTCACTACTCAGGTACATTCTTAGACGTTTAATATGGTGTGTTGAGTCCATTTCGTTGAGCAAGGAGTAGCTCTTGTCTATTCCATATTTGGCTTAAGGCACTTTATCTGTGCTCATTTCAATCTCTGGTTTTATGCAGCAACCAAACTCACCTTTCCCCTTAAGCAAGCATAAGTTGGTTTTCTAAATTTGAGACCCTGTTCTGTTTTGGAATTCAGTTCCTGTGTAGCCAAGTTTACATTCCGTGTATTAATGATATCTTATGATGTTTCTTTTTCTGTGTGACTTATTTCAGTTAGAATCATCATACCTGAATCCACTCATTGTGCTGGTAAGGGCCTGATGACACAGATTTCATTGCTGAGTGGTATTGCTTTGTAAGTAAATACCACAACTTCTTTATCCATTTTTCACTTTCTGTGATATTGAACTTGTACGGTAAACGAGATTCTTGTAAACAGATGTGTCCCAAACTATGGGGTGGCTGTGTCTTTTTGATTTTAATTTCCCTAAGCTATAGGACCATAAGTGGCAGTGCCCTAAGCTCTGTTGCTTTGTTTTTTAGATGTTTCAGGAAACACCATACACTTCTCCCAAGTGTCTGTTGGCAATTTACATCCCGCCCATCAGCATAACAAGGCTCCCAGTTCTCCATGGCCTGTCCTGCCTTTCTGGATTTTACACTTTTTTCAGATGGCCCTTTTGACCGGGGGGAAGTGAGACTTCATTGTAGTGCAGATTTCCTTTGCAAGCTTGCTTGGTTGGCCAAAAAGGGCGTATGAGTTTTTTCCTGAATATATTCAGGAAAAAATGCATACGCCCTTTTTGGCCAAGTGCATCATTGTGGACGTTCTGCCTCTTTTCCTATGCTTTCAATGCAATTCCAGTCTACCTCCTGAAATCGGTTTCCTACAATTCTGCCCCACTTTCAAGTCCTCTTGGCAGCCTTACTTCAGTCTATTTTTGGACGATAGCTGTCATTTATAACTCTGCAGGTTTGTGAATTACAGTGTCCCTGAGCTCCTTTCTACAACTCGCTTTCTTTTGAGCTGGCCGCAACACCGCAGGATGGCTTCAGGCCCTAATATGGTTCCGGCACAGCACGCTGAGCCTTTGGTTATTTCCTCTTCCTGGTGGGAAATGAGAGTTAAATTTGCCCGTCCAGACACCTACAGCTAGTCTCTCATTGCTTCTCGCTATTCCTGTTCATCTTCCGCAGAAATTGCAAACTGGGCCAAACAGGAGGTTAAAGGCGCTGACTCTCCAAGTGGGGAGAGTGTTAGTAAAGCGTCTGGAATGTTGTACCCGAGTACCACGGGAGGAAAACTGAGACATATTTGAACACGTCTCCCAATCACATGGTTGATCATACTCTGGGTTCCACATGCATGTTTTAGCTGAAGGAAGAATACCTAAAACCTGGGTATTTGAAACCCGTGGAATGGGTACCATGCAATATGACTTCAAAGGGTCTTCATTTGCTCACCGAACCTCTCCAATCCTATCACTGCTGCGTTTATGCCCCTGTACACATGCTTGATTCTCTTTCGGAGACATAGCAATCCATAGGTTTTAAGATACTTACTAGTCAGGTACATTCTTAGGCGTTTAATATGCGGTGTTGAGTCCATTTCGTTGAGCACGGAGTAGCTCTTGTCTATTCCATATTTGGCTTAAGGAACTTTATCTGTGCTCATTTCAATCTCTGGTTTTATGCAGCACCCCAACTCACCTTTCCCCTTAAGCAAGCATAAGTTGGTTTTCTAAATTTGAGACCCTGTTCTGTTTTGGAATTCAGTTCCTGTGTAGCCAAGTTTACATTCCGTGTATTAGTGATATCTTATGATGTTTCTTTTTCTGTGTGACTTATTTCAGTTAGAATCATCGTACCTGAATCCACTCATTATGCTGCTACGGGCCTGATGACATAGATTTCATTGCTGAGTGATACTGCATTGTACGTAAGTAGCACAAGTTCTTTATCCATTTTTCACTTTCTGTGATATTGAACTTGTATGGTAAATGAGGTTCTTGTAAACAGAGGCGTCCCAGACTTTGGGGTGGTTGTGTCTTTTTGATTTTAATTTCCCTAAGCTATAGGACCATAAGTGGAAGTGCCCTAGGCTCTGTTGCTTTGTTTTTTAGATGTTTCAGGAAACACCATACACTTCTCCCGAGTGTCTGTTGGCAATTTACATCCCGCCCATCAGCATAACAAGGCTCCCAGTTCTCCATGGCCTGTCCTGCCTTTCTGGATTTTACACTTTTTTCAGATGGCCCTTTTGACAGGGGGGAAGTGAGACTTCATTGTAGTGCAGATTTCCTTTGCAAGCTTGCTTGGTTGGCCAAAAAGGGCGTATGCGTTTTTTCCTGAATATATTCAGGAAAAAACGCATACGCCCTTTTTGGCCAAGTGCATCATTGTGGACGTTCTGCCTCTTTTCCTATGCTTTCAATGCAATTCCAGTCTACCTCCTGAAATCGGTTTCCTGCAATTCTGCCCCGCTTTCAAGTCCTCTTGGCAGCCTTACTTCAGTCTATTTTTGGACGATAGCTGTCATTTATAACTCTGCAGGTTTGTGAATTACAGTGCCCCTGAGCTCCTTTCTTCAACTCGCTTTCTTGTGACCTGGCCGCAACACCGCAGGATGGCTTCAGGCCCTAATCTGGTTCCAGCCCGGCATGCTGAGCCTTTGGTTAATTCCTCTTCCTGGTGGGAAATGAGAGTTAAATTTGCCCGTCCAGACACCTCCAGCTATCCTCTCATTGGTTCTCGCTATTCCTGTTCATCTTCCGCAGAAATTGCAAACTGGGCCAAACAGGAGGTTAAAGGGACTGACTCTCCAAGTCGGGAGAGTGTTAGTAAAGCGTCTGGAATGTTGCACCCGAGTACCAGGGTACGAAAACTGAGACATATTTGAACACGTCTCCCGATCACATGGTTGATCATACTCTGGGTTCCACATGCATGTTTTAGCTGAAAGAAGAATACCTTAAACCTGGAGAGTTGAGACCCGTGTAATGGGTACCATGCAATATGAATTCAAAGGGTCTTCATTTGCTCACCGAACCTCTCAAATTGTATCACTGCTTCGTTTATGCCCCTGTACACACGCTTGATTCTCTTTTGGAGACATAGTAATCCATAGGTTTTAAGATACTTACTAGTCAGGTACATTCTTAGGCGTTTAATATGCGGTGTTGAGTCCATTTCGTTGAGCAAGGAGTAGCTCTTCTCTATTCCATATTTGGCTTAAGGAACTTTATCTGTGCTCATTTCAATCTCTGGTTTTATGCAGCACCACAACTCACCTTTCCCCTTAAGCAAGCATAAGTTGGTTTTCTAAATTTGAGACCCTGTTCTGTTCTGTAATTCAGTTCCTGTGTAGCCAAGTTTACATTCCGTGTATTACTGATATCTTATGATGTTTCTTTTTCTGTGTGACTTATTTCAGTTAGAATCATCGTACCTGAATCCACTCATTATGCTGCTACGGGCCTGATGACATAGATTTTATTGCTGAGTGATATTGCTTTGTAAGTAAATACCACAACTTCTTTATCCATTTTTCACTTTCTGCGATGTTGAACTTGTACTGTAAACGAGGTTCTTGTAAACAGAGCCGTTCCAAACTTTGGGGTGGTTGTGTCTTTTTGATTTTAATTTCCCTAAGCTATAGGACCATAAGTGGAAGTGCTCTAGGTTCTGTTGCTTTGTTTTTTAGATGTTTCAGGAAACACCATACACTTCTCCCGAGTGGTTGTTGGCAATTTACATCCCACCCATCAGCATAACAAGGTTCCCGGTTCTCCATGGCCTGTCCTGCCTTTCTGGATTTTACACTTTTTTCAGATGGCCCTTTTGACCGGGGGGAAGTGAGACTTCATTGTAGTGCAGATTTCCTTTGCAAGCTTGCTTGGTTGGCCAAAAAGGGCGTATGCGTTTTTTCCTGAATATATTCAGGAAAAAACGCATACGCCCTTTTTGGCCAAGTGCATCATTGTGGACGTTCTGCCTCTTTTCTTATGCTTTCAATGCAATTCCAGTCTACCTCCTGAAATCGGTTTCCTGCAATTCTGCCCCGCTTTCAAGTCCTCTTGGCAGCCTTACCTCAGTCTATTTTTGGACGATAGCTGTCATTTATAACTCTGCAGGTTTGTGAATTACAGTGCCCCTGAGCTCCTTTCTTCAACTCGCTTTCTGTTGACCTGGCCGGAACACCGCAGGATGGCTTCAGGCCCTAATATGGTTCCGGCACGGCACGCTGAGCCTCTGGTTATTTCCTCTTCCTGGTGGGAAATGAGAGTTAAATTTGCCCGTCCAGACACCTCCAGCTAGCCTCTCATTGGTTCTCGCTATTCCTGTTCATCTTCCGCAGAAATTGCAAACTGGGCGAAACAGGAGGTTAAAGGGACTGACTCTCCAAGTCGGGAGAGTGTTAGTAAAGCGTCTGGAATGTTGCACCCGAGTACCAGGGTACGAAAACTGAGACATATTTGAACACATCTCCCGATCACATGGTTGATCATACTCTGGGTTCCACATGCATGTTTTAGCTGAAGGAAGAATACCTAAAACCTGGGTAGTTGAAACCCGTGGAATGGGAACCATGCAATATGACTTCAAAGGGTCTTCATTTGCTCACCGAACCTCTCCAATCCTATCACTGCTGCGTTTATGCCCCTGTACACATGCTTGATTCTCTTTCGGAGACATAGCAATCCATAGGTTTTAAGATACTTACTAGTCAGGTACATTCTTAGGCGTTTAATATGCGGTGTTGAGTCCATTTCGTTGAGCAAGGAGTAGCTCTTGTCTATTCCATATTTGGCTTAAGGAACTTTATCTGTGCTCATTTCAATCTCTGGTTTTATGCAGCACCCCAACTCACCTTTACCCTTAAGCAAGCATAAGTTGGTTTTCTAAATTTGAGACCCTGTTCTGTTCTGTAATTCAGTTCCTGTGTAGCCAAGTTTACATTCCGTGTATTACTGATATCTTATGATGTTTCTTTTTCTGTGTGACTTATTTCAGTTAGAATCATCATACCTGAATCCACTCATTGTGCTGCTAAGGGCCTGATGACACAGATTTCATTGCTGAGTGATATTGCTTTGTAAGTAAATACCACAACTTCTTTATCCATTTTTCACTTTCTGCGATGTTGAACTTGTACTGTAAATGAGGTTCTTGTAAACAGAGCCGTTCCAAACTTTGGGGTGGCTGTGTCTTTTTGATTTTAATTTCCCTAAGCTATAGGACCATAAGTGGAAGTGCCCTAGGTTCTGTTGCTTTGTTTTTTAGATGTTTCAGGAAACACCATACACTTCTCCCGAGTGGTTGTTGGCAATTTACATCCCGCCCATCAGCATAACAAGGCTCCCAGTTCTCCATGGCCTGTCCTGCCTTTCTGGATTTTACACTTTTTTCAGATGGCCCTTTTGACCGGGGGGAAGTGAGACTTCATTGTAGTGCAGATTTCCTTTGCAAGCTTGCTTGGTTGGCCAAAAAGTGCGTATGCGTTTTTTCCTGAATATATTCAGGAAAAAACGCATACGCCCTTTTTGGCCAAGTGCATCATTGTGGACGTTCTGCCTCTTTTCCTATGCTTTCAATGCAATTCCAGTCTACCTCCTGAAATCGGTTTCCTGCAATTCTGCCCCGCTTTCAAGTCCTCTTGGCAGCCTTACTTCAGTCTATTTTTGGACGATAGCTGTCATTTATAACTCTGCAGGTTTGTGAATTACAGTGCCCCTGAGCTCCTTTCTTCAACTCGCTTTCTTTTGAGCTGGCCGCAACACCGCATGATGGCTTCAGGCCCTAATCTGGTTCCGGTACGGCACGCTGAGCCTTTGGTTATTTCCTCTTCCTGGTGGGAAATGAGAGTTAAATTTGCCCGTCCAGACACCTCCAGCTAGCCTCTCATTGGTTCTCGCTATTCCTGTTCATCTTCCGCAGAAATTGCAAACTGGGCCAAACAGGAGGTTAAAGGCGCTGACTCTCCAAGTGGGGAGAGTGTTAGTAAAGCGTCTGGAATGTTGCACCCGAGTACCAGGATACGAAAACTGAGACATATTTGAACACGTCTCCCGATCACACGGTTGATCATACTCTAGGTTCCACATGCATGTTTTAGCTGAAGGAAGAATACCTTAAACCTGGGTAGTTGAAACCCGTGGAATGGGTACCATGCAATATGACTTCAAAGGGTCTTCATTTGCTCACCGAACCTCTCCAATCCTATCACTGCTGCGTTTATGCCCCTGTACACATGCTTGATTCTCTTTTGGAGACATAGCAATCCATAGGTTTTAAGATACTTACTAGTCAGGTACATTCTTAGGCGTTTAATATGCGGTGTTGAGTCCATTTCGTTGAGCAAGCAGTAGCTCTTGTCTATTCCATATTTGGCTTAAGGAACTTTATCTGTGCTCATTTCAATCTCTGGTTTTATGCAGCACCCCAACTCACCTTTCCCCTTAAGCAAGCATAAGTTGGTTTTCTAAATTTGAGACCCTGTTCTGTTTTGGAATTCAGTTCCTGTGTAGCCAAGTTTACATTCCGTGTATTAGTGATAACTTATGATGTTTCTTTTTCTATGTGACTTATTTCAGTTAGAATCATCGTACCTGAATCCACTCATTATGCTGCTACGGGCCTGATGACATAGATTTCATTGCTGAGTGATACTGCATTGTACGTAAGTACCACAAGTTCTTTATCCATTTTTCACTTTCTGTGATATTGAACTTGTATGGTAAACGAGGTTCTTGTAAACAGAGGCATCCCAAACATTGGGGTGGCTGTGTCATTTTGATTTTAATTTCCCTAAGCTATAGGACCATAAGTGGCAGTGCCCAAGGCTCTGTTGCTTTGTTTTTTAGATGTTTCAGGGAACACCATACACTTCTCCCGAGTGTCTGTTGGCAATTTACATCCCGCCCATCAGCATAACAAGGCTCCCAGGTCTCCGTGGCCTGTCCTGCCTTTCTGGATTTTACACTTTTTTCAGATGGCCCTTTTGAACGGGGGGAAGTGAGACTTCATTGTAGTGCAGATTTCCTTTGCAAGCTTGCTTGGTTGGCCAAAAGGACGTATGCGTTTTTTCCTGAATATATTCAGGAAAAAACGCATACGCCCTTTTTGGCCAAGTGCATCATTGTGGACGTTCTGCCTCTTTTCCTATGCTTTCAAAGCAATTCCAGTCTACCTCCTGAAATCGGTTTCCTGCAATTCTGCCCCGCTTTCAAGTCCTCTTGGCAGCCTTACTTCAGTCTATTTTTGGACGATAGCTGTCATTTATAACTCTGCAGGTTTGTGATTTACAGTGCCCCTGAGCTCCTTTCTTCAACTCGCTTTCTTTTGAGCAGGCCGCAACACCGCAGGATGGCTTCAGGCCCTAATCTGGTTCCCGCACGGCACGCTGAGCCTTTGGTTATTTCCTCTTCCTGGTGGGAAATGAGAGTTAAATTTGCCAGTCCAGACACCTCCAGCTAGTCTCTCATTGGTTCTCGCTATTCCTGTTCATCTTCCGCAGAAATTGCAAACTGGGCCAAACAGGAGGTTAAAGGCGCTGACTCTCCAAGTGGGGAGAGTGTTAGTAAAGCGTCTGGAATGTTGCACCTGAGTACCAGGGGAGGAAAACTGAGACATATTTGAACACGTCTCCCGTTCACACAGTTGATCATACTCTGGGTTCCACATGCATGTTTTAGCTGAAGGAAGAATACCTTAAACCTGGAGAGTTGAGACCCGTGGAATGGGTACCATGCAATATGACTTCAAAGGGTCTTCATTTGCTC
Source organism: Stenella coeruleoalba (assembly GCF_951394435.1). Classification (NCBI taxonomy): domain Eukaryota; kingdom Metazoa; phylum Chordata; class Mammalia; order Artiodactyla; family Delphinidae; genus Stenella; species Stenella coeruleoalba. The sequence continues at coordinate 2,631,939 of NW_027646269.1, forward strand.
TCCGAACCTCTCCAATCCTATCACTGCTGCGTTTATGCCCCTGTACACACGCTTGATTCTCTTTTGGAGACATAGCAATCCATAGGTTTTAAGATACTTACTAGTCAGGTACATTCTTAGGCGTTTAATATGGGGTTTTGAGTCCATTTCGTTGAGCAAGGAGTAGCTCTTGTCTATTCCATATTTGGCTTAAGGAACTTTATCTGTGCTCATTTCAATCTCTGGTTTTATGCAGCACCCCAACTCACCTTTCCCCTTAAGCAAGCATAAGTTGCTTTTCTAAATTTGAGACCCTGTTCTGTTTTGGAATTCTGTTCCTGTGTAGCCAAGTTTACATTCTGTGTATTAGTGATATCTTATGATGTTTCTTTTTCTGTGTGACTTATTTCAGTTAGAATCATCGTACCTGAATCCACTCATTATGCTGCTACGGGCCTGATGACATAGATTTCATTGCTGAGTGATACTGCATTGTACGTAAGTACCACAAGTTCTTTATCCATTTTTCACTTTCTGTGATATTGAACTTGTACGGTAAACGAGGTTCTTGTAAACAGAGGCGTCCCAAACTTTGGGGTGGCTGTGTCTTTTTGATTTTAATTTCCCTAAGCTATAGGACCATAAGTGGAAGTGCCCTAGGCTCTGTTGCTTTGTTTTTTCGATGTTTCAGGAAACACCATACACTTCTCCCGAGTGTCTGTTGGCAATTTACATCCCGCCCATCAGCATAACAAGGCTCCCAGTTCTCCATGGCCTGTCCTGCCTTTCTGGATTTTACACTTTTTTCAGATGGCCCTTTTGACCGGGGGGAAGTGAGACTTCATTGTAGTGCAGATTTCCTTTGCAAGCTTGCTTGGTTGGCCAAAAAGGGCTTATGCGTTTTTTCCTGAATATATTCAGGAAAAAACGCATAAGCCCTTTTTGGCCAAGTGCATCATTGTGGACGTTCTGCCTCTTTTCCTATGCTTTCAATGCAATTCCAGTCTACCTCCTGAAATCGGTTTCCTGCAATTCTGCCCCGCTTTCAAGTCCTCTTGGCAGCCTTACTTCAGTATATTTTTGGACGATAGCTGTCATTTATAACTCTGCAGGTTTGTGAATTACAGTGCCCCTGAGCTCCTTTCTTCAACTCGCTTTCTTTTGAGCAGGCCGCAACACCACAGGATGGCTTCAGGCCCTAATCTGGTTCCGGCATGGCACACTGAGCCTTTGGTTATTTCCTCTTCCTGGTGGGAAATGAGAGTTAAATTTGCGCGTCCAGACACCTCCAGCTAGTCTCTCATTGGTTCTCCCTATTCCTGTTCATCTTCCGCAGAAATTGTAAACTGGGCAAAACAGGAGGTTAAAGGCGCTGACTCTCCAAGTGGGGAGAGTGTTAGTAAAGCGTCTGGAATGTTGCACCCGAGTACCAGGGGAGAAGAATTGAGACATATTTAAACACGTCTCCCGTTCACACGGTTGATCATACTCTTGGTTCCACATGCATGTTTTAGCTGAAGGAAGAATACCTTAAACCTGCAGAGTTGAGACCCGTGGAATGTGTACCATGCAATATGACTTCAAAGGGTCTTCATTTGCTCACCGAACCTCTTCAATCCTATCACTGCTGCGTTTACGCCCCTGTACACAGGCTTGATTCTCTTTTGGAGACATAGCAATCCATAGGTTTTAAGATACTTACTAGTCAGGTACATTCTTAGGCGTTTAATATGGGGTTTTGAGTCCATTTCGTTGAGCAAGGAGTAGCTCTTGTCTATTCCATATTTGGCTTAAGGAACTTTATCTGTGCTCATTTCAATCTCTGGTTTTATGCAGCACCCCTACTCACCTTTCCCCTTAAGCAAGCATAAGTTGCTTTTCTAAACTTGAGACCCTGTTCTGTTTTGGAATTCAGTTCCTCTGTAGCTAAGTTTACATTCTGTGTATTAGTGATATCTTATGATGTTTCTTTTTCTGTGTGACTTATTTCAGTTAGAATCATCGTACCTGAATCCACTCATTATGCTGCTATGGGCCTGATGACATAGATTTCATTGCTGAGTGATACTGCATTGTACGTAAGTACCACAAGTTCTTTATCCATTTTTCACTTTCTGTGATATTGAACTTGTACGGTAAACGAGGTTCTTGTAAACAGAGGCGTCCCAAACTTTGGGGTGGCTGTGTCTTTTTGATTTTAATTTCCCTAAGCTATAGGACCATAAGTGGAAGTGCCCTCGGCTCTGTTGCTTTGTTTTTTCGATGTTTCAGGAAACACCATACACTTGTCCCGAGTGTCTGTTGGCAATTTACATCCCGCCCATCAGCATAACAAGGCTCCCAGTTCTCCAAGGCCTGTCCTGCCTTTCTGGATTTTACACTTTTTTCAGATGGCCCTTTTGACCGGGGGGAAGTGACACTTCATTATAGTGTAGATTTCCTTTGCAAGCTTGCTTGGTTGGCCAAAAAGGGCGTATGCGTTTTTTCCTGAATATATTCAGGAAAAAACGCATACGCACTTTTTGGCCAAGTGCATCATTGTGGACGTTCTGCCTCTTTTCCTATGCTTTCAATGCAATTCCAGTCTACCTCCTGAAATCGGTTTCCTGCAATTCTGCCCCGCTTTCAAGTCCTCTTGGCAGCCTTACTTCAGTATATGTTTGGACGATAGCTGTCATTTATAACTCTGCAGGTTTGTGAATTACAGTGCCCCTGAGCTCCTTTCTTCAACTCGCTTTCTTTTGAGCAGGCTGCAACACCGCAGGATGGCTTCAGGCCCTAATCTGGTTCCGGCACGGCACACTGAGCCTTTGGTTATTTCCTCTTCCTGGTGGGAAATGAGAGTTAAATTTACCCGTCCAGACACCTCCAGCTAGTCTCTCATTGGTTCTCCCTATTCCTGTTCATCTTCCGCAGAAATTGCAAACTGGGCCAAACAGGAGGTTAAAGGCGCTGACTCTCCAAGTGGGGAGAGTGTTAATAAAGCGTCTGGAATGTTGCACCCGAGTACCAGGGGAGGAAAACTGAGACATATTTGAACACGTCTCCCGTTCACACGGTTGATCATACTCTGGGTTCCACATGCATGTTTTAGCTGAAGGAAGAATACCTTAAACCTGGGTAGTTGAAACCCGTGGAAGGGGTACCATGCAATATGACTTCAAAGGGTCTTCATTTGCTCACCGAACCTCTCCAATCCTATCACTGCTGCGTTTATGCCCCTGTACACATGCTGGATTCTCTTTCGGAGACATAGCAATCCATAGGTTTTAAGATACTTACTAGTCAGGTACATTCTTAGGCGTTTAATTTGGGGTGTTGAGTCCATTTCGTTGAGCAAGGAGTAGCTCTTTTCTATTCCATATTTGGCTTAAGGAACTTTATCTGTGCTCATTTCAATCTCTGGTTTTATGCAGCACCCCAACTCACCTTTCCCCTTAAGCAAGCATAAGTTGGTTTTCTAAATTTGAGACCCTGTTCTGTTTTGGAATTCAGTTCCTGTGTAGCCAAGTTTACATTCCGTGTATTAGTGATATCTTATCATGTTCCTTTTTCTGTGTGACTTATTTCAGTTAGAATCATCGTACCTGAATCCACTCTTTATGCTGCTACGGGCCTGATGACATAGATTTCATTGCTGAGTGATACTGCATTGTACGTAAGTACCACAAGTTCTTTATCCATTTTTCACTTTCTGTGATATTGAACTTGTATGGTAAATGAGATTCTTGTAAACAGAGGCGTCCCAAACTTTGGGGTGGCTGTGTCTTTTTGATTTTAATTTCCCTAAGCTATAGGACCATAAGTGGAAGTGACCTTGGCTCTGTTGCTTTGTTTTTTGGATGTTTCAGGAAACACCATACACTTCTCCCGAGTGTGTGTTGGCAGTTTACATCCCGTCCATCAGCATAACAAGGCTCCCAGTTCTCCATGGCCTGTCCTGCCTTTCTGGATTTTACACTTTTTTCAGATGGCCCTTTTGACCGGGGGGAAGTGAGACTTCATTGTAGTGCAGATTTCTTTTGCAAGCTTGCTTGGTTGGCCAAAAAGGGCGTATGCGTTTTTTCCTGAATATATTCAGGAAAAAACGCATACGCCCTTTTTGGCCAAGTGCATCATTGTGGACGTTCTGCCTCTTTTCCTATGCTTGAAATGCAATTCCAGTCTACCTCCTGAAATCGGTTTCCTGCAATTCTGCCCCGCTTTCAAGTCCTCTTGGCCGCCTTACTTCAGTATATTTTTGGACGATAGCTGTCATTTATAACTCTGCAGGTTTGTGAATTACAGTGCCCCTGAGCTCCTTTCTTCAACTCGCTTTCTTTTGAGCAGGCCGCAAAACCGCAGGATGGCTTCAGGCCCTAATCTGGTTCCGGCACGGCACACTGAGCCTTTGGTTATTTCCTCTTCCTGGTGGGAAATGAGAGTTAAATTTGCCCGTCCAGACACCTCCAGCTAATCTCTCATTGGTTCTCGCTATTCCTGTTCATCTTCCGCAGAAATTGCAAACTTGGGCAAACAGGAGGTTAAAGGCGCTGACTCTCCAAGTGGGGAGAGTGTTAGTAAAGCGTCTGGAATGTTGCACCCGAGTACCAGGGGAGAAGCACTGAGACATATTTGAACACATCTCCCGTTCACACGGTTGATCATACTCTGGGTTCCACATGCATGTTTTAGCTGAAGGAAGAATACCTTAAACCTGGAGAGTTGAGACCCGTGGAATGGGTACCATGCAATATGATTTCAAAGGGTCTTCATTTGCTCACCGAACCTCTCCATTCCTATCACTGCTGCATTTACGCCCCTGTACACATGCTTGATTCTCTTTTGGAGACATAGCAATCCATAGGTTTTAAGGTACTTACTAGTCAGGTACATTCTTAGACGTTTAATATGGGGTGTTGAGTCCATTTCGTTGAGCAAGGATTAGCTCTTGTCTATTCCATATTTGGCTTAAGGAACTTTATCTGTGCTCATTTCAATCTCTGGTTTTATGCAGCACCCCAACTCACCTTTCCCCTTAAGCAAGCATAAGATGGTTTTCTAAATTTGAGACCCTGTTCTGTTTTGGAATTCTGTTCCTGTGTAGCCAAGTTTACATTCCGTGTATTAGTGATATCTTATGATGTTTCTTTTTCTGTGTGACTTATTTCAGTTAGAATCATCGTACCTGAATCCACTCATTATGCTGCTACGGGCCTGATGACATAGATTTCATTGCTGAGTGATACTGCATTGTACGTAAGTACCACAAGTTCTTTATCCATTTTTCACTTTCTGTGATATTGAACTTGTACGGTAAACGAGGTTCTTGTAAACAGAGGCGTCCCAAACTTTGGGGTGGCTGTGTCTTTTTGATTTTAATTTCCCTAAGCTATAGGACCATAAGTGGCAGTGCCCTAAGCTCTGTTGCTTTGTTTTTTAGATGTTTCAGGAAACACCATACACTTCTCCCGATTGGTTGTTGGCAATTCACATCCCGCCCATCAGCATAACAAGGCTCCCAGTTCTCCGTGGCCTGTCCTGCCTTTCTGGATTTTACACTTTTTTCAGATGGCCCTTTTGACCGGGGGGAAGTGAGACTTCATTGTAGTGCAGATTTCCTTTGCAAGCTTGCTTGGTTGGCCAAAAAGGGCGTATGCGTTTTTTCCTGAATATATTCAGGAAAAAACGCATACGCCCTTTTTGGCCAAGTGCATCATTGTGGACGTTCTGCCTCTTTTCCTATGATTTCAATACAATTCCAGTCTACCTCCTGAAATCGGTTTCCTGCAATTCTGCCCCGTTTTCAAGTCCTCTTGGCAGCCTTACTTCAGTCTATTTTTGGACGATAGCTGTCATTTATAACTCTGCAGGTTTGTGAATTACAGTGCCCCTGAGCTCCTATCTTCAACTCGCTTTCTTTTGAGCTGGCCGCAACACCGCAGGATGGCTTCAGGCCCTAATCTGGTTCCGGCACGGCACGCTGAGCCTTTGGTTAATTCCTCTTCCTGGTGGGAAATGAGAGTTAAATTTGCCCGTCCAGACACCTCCAGCTAGCCTCTCATTGGTTCTCGCTATTCCTGTTCATCTTCCGCAGAAATTGCAAACTGGGCCAAACAGGAGGTTAAAGGGACTGACTCTCCAAGTGGGGAGAGTGTTAGTAAAGCGTCTGGAATGTTGCACCCGAGTACCAGGGTACGAAAACTGAGACATATTTGAACACGTCTCCCGATCACATGGTTGATCATACTCTAGGTTCCACATGCATGTTTTAACTGAAGGAAGAATACCTTAAACCTGGGTAGTTGAAACCCGTGGAATGGGTACCATGCAATATGACTTCAAAGGGTCTTCATTTGCTCACCGAACCTCTCCAATCCTATCACTGCTGCGTTTATGCCCCTGTACACATGCTTGATTCTCTTTCGGAGACACAGCAATCCATAGGTTTTAAGATTCTTACTAGTCAGGTACATTCTTAGGCGTTTAATATGCGGTGTTGAGTTCATTTCTTTGAGCAAGGAGTAGCTCTTGTCTATTCCATATTTGGCTTAAGGAACTTTATCTGTGCTCATTTCAATCTCTGGTTTTATGCAGCACCCCAACTCACCTTTCCCCTTAAGCAAGCATAAGTTGGTTTTCTAAATTTGAGACCCTGTTCTGTTCTGTAATTCAGTTCCTGTGTAGCCAAGTTTACATTCCGTGTATTACTGATATCTTATGATGTTTCTTTTTCTGTGTGACTTATTTCAGTTAGAATCATCATACCTGAATCCACTCATTGCGCTGCTAAGGGCCTGATGACACAGATTTCATTGCTGAGTGATATTGCTTTGTAAGTGAATACCACAACTTCTTTATCCATTTTTCACTTTCTGTGATGTTGAACTTGTACTGTAAACGAGGTTCTTGTAAACAGAGCCGTTCCAAACTTTGGGGTGGCTGTGTCTTTTTGATTTTAATTTCCCTAAGCTATAGGACCATAAGTGGAAGTGCCCTAGGTTCTGTTGCTTTGTTTTTTAGATGTTTCAGGAAACACCATACACTTCTCCCGAGTGTCTGTTGGCAATTTACATCCCGCCCATCAGCATAACAAGGCTCCCAGTTCTCCATGGCCTGTTGCCTTTCTGGATTTTACACTTTTTTCAGATGGCCCTTTTGACCTGGGGGAAGTGAGACTTCATTGTAGTGCAGATTTCCTTTGCAAGCTTGCTTGGTTGGCCAAAAAGGGCGTATACGTTTCTTCCTGAATATATTCAGGAAAAAACGCATACGCCCTTTTTGGTCAAGTGCATCATTGTGGACGTTCTGCCTCTTTTCCTATGCTTTCAATGCAATTCCAGTCTACCTCCTGAAATCGGTTTCCTGCAATTCTGCCCCGCTTTCAAGTCCTCTTGGCAGCCTTACTTCAGTATATTTTTGGACGATAGCTGTCATTTATAACTCTGCAGGTTTGTGAATTACAGTGCCCCTGAGCTCCTTTCTTCAACTCGCTTTCTTGTGACCTGGCCGCAACACCGCAGGATGGCTTCAGGCCCTAATCTGGTTCCGGACCGGCATGCTGAGCCTTTGGTTAATTCCTCTTCCTGGTGGGAAATGAGAGTTAAATTTGCCCGTCCAGACATCTCCAGCTAGCCTCTCATTGGTTCTCGCTATTCCTGTTCATCTTCTGCAGAAATTGCAAACTGGGCCAAACAGCAGGTTAAAGGGACTGACTCTCCAAGTCGGGAGAGTGTTAGTAAAGCGTCTGGAATGTTGCACCCGAGTACCAGGGGAGGAAAACTGAGACATATTTGAACACGTCTCCCGTTCACATGGTTGATCATACTCTGGGTTCCACATGCATGTTTTAGCTGAAGGAAGAATACCTTAAACCTGGAGAGTTGAGAGCCGTGTAATGGGTACCATGCAATATGACTTCAAAGGGTCTTCATTTGCTCACCGAACCTCTCCAATCATATCACTGCTGCGTTTATGCCCCTGTACACACGCTTGATTCTCTTTTGGAGACATAGTAATCCATAGGTTTTAAGATACTTACTAGTCAGGTACATTCTTAGGCGTTTAATATGCGGTGTTGAGTCCATTTCGTTGAGCAAGGAGTAGCTCTTGTCTATTCCATATTTGGCTTAAGGAACTTTATCTGTGCTCATTTCAATCTCTGGTTTTATGCAGCACCCCAACTCACCTTTACCCTTAAGCAAGCATAAGTTGGTTTTCTAAATTTGAGACCCTGTTCTGTTTTGGAATGCAGTTCCTGTGTAGCCAAGTTTACATTCCGTGTATTAGTGATATCTTATGATGTTTCTTTTTCTGTGTGACTTATTTCAGTTAGAATCATTGTACCTGAATCCACTCATTATGCTGCTACGGGCCTGATGACATAGATTTCATTGCTGAGTGATACTGCATTGTACGTAAGTGCCACAAGTTCTTTATCCATTTTTCACTTTCTGTGATATTGAACTTGTACGGTAAACGAGGTTCTTGTAAACGGAGGCGTCCCAAACTTTGGGGTGGCTGTGTCTTTTTGATTTTAATTTCCCTAAGCTATAGGACCATAAGTGGCAGTGCCCTAGGCTCTGTTGCTTTGTTTTTTAGATGTTTCAGGAAACACCATACACTTCTCCTGAGTGTCTGTTGGCAATTTACCTCCCGCCCATCAGCATAACAAGGCTCCCAGTTCTCCATGGCCTGTCCTGCCTTTCTGGATTTTATACTTTTTTCAGATGGCCCTTTTGACCGGGGAGAAGTGAGACTTCATTGTAGTGCAGATTTCCTTTGCAAGTTTGCTTGGTTGGCCAAAAAGGGCGTATGCGTTTCTTCCTGAATATATTCAGGAAAAAACGCATACGCCCTTTTTGGCCAAGTGCATCATTGTGGACGTTCTGCCTCTTTTCCTATGCTTGAAATGCAATTCCAGTCTACCTCCTGAAATCGGTTTCCTGCAATTCTGCCCCGCTTTCAAGTCCTCTTGGCAGCCTTACTTCAGTCTATTTTTGGACGATAGCTGTCATTTATAACTCAGCAGGTTTGTGAATTACAGTGCCCCTGAGCTCCTTTCTTCAACTCGTTTTCTTGTGACCTGGCCGCAACACCGCAGGATGTCTTCAGGCCCTAATCTGGTTCTGGCACGGCACGCTGAGCCTTTGGTTAATTCCTCTTCCTGGTGGGAAATGAGAGTTAAATTTGCCCGTCCAGACACCTCCAGCTAGCCTCTCATTGGTTCTCGCTATTCCTGTTCATCTTCCGCAGAAATTGCAAACTGGGCCAAACAGGAGGTTAAAGGCGCTGACTCTCCAAGTGGGGAGAGTGTTAGTAAAGCGTCTGGAATGTTGCACCCGAGTACCAGGGTACTAAAACTGAGACATATTTGAACACGTCTCCCGATCACATGGTTGATCATACTCTAGGTTCCACATGCATGTTTTAGCTGAAGGAAGAATACCTTAAACCTGGGTAGTTGAAACCCGTGGAATGGGTACCATGCAATATGACTTCAAAGGGTCTTCATTTGCTCACGAACCTCTCCAATCCTATCACTGCTGCGTTTATGCCCCTGTACACATGCTTGATTCTCTTTCGGAGACATAGCAATCCATGGGTTTTAAGATACTTACTAATCAGGTACATTCTTAGGCGTTTAATATGCGGTGTTGAGTCCATTTCGTTGAGCAAGGAGTAGCTCTTGTCTATTCCATATTTGGCTTAAGGAACTTTATCTGTGCTCATTTCAATCTCTGGTTTTATGCAGCACCCCAACTCACCTTTCCCCTTAAGCAAGCATAAGTTGGTTTTCTGAATTTGAGACCCTCTTCTGTTCTGTAATTCAGTTTCTGTGTAGCCAAGTTTACATTCCGTGTATTACTGATATCTTATGATGTTTCTTTTTCTGTGTGACTTATTTCAGTTAGAATCATCATACCTGAATCCACTCATTGCGCTGCTAAGGGCCTGATGACACAGATTTCATTGCTGAGTGATATTGCTTTGTAAGTGAATACCACAACTTCTTTATCCATTTTTCACTTTCTGTGATGTTGAACTTGTACTGTAAACGAGGTTCTTGTAAACAGAGCCGTTCCAAACTTTGGGGTGGCTGTGTCTTTTTGATTTTAATTTCCCTAAGCTATAGGACCATAAGTGGAAGTGCCCTAGGTTCTGTTGCTTTGTTTTTTAGATGTTTCAGGAAACACCATACACTTCTCCCGAGTGTCTGTTGGCAATTTACATCCCGCCCATCAGCATAACAAGGCTCCCAGTTCTCCATAGCCTGTTGCCTTTCTGGATTTTACACTTTTTTCAGATGGCCCTTTTGACCTGGGGGAAGTGAGACTTCATTGTAGTGCAGATTTCCTTTGCAAGCTTGCTTGGTTGGCCAAAAAGGGCGTATACGTTTCTTCCTGAATATATTCAGGAAAAAACGCATACGCCCTTTTTGGTCAAGTGCATCATTGTGGACGTTCTGCCTCTTTTCCTATGCTTTCAATGCAATTCCAGTCTACCTCCTGAAATCGGTTTCCTGCAATTCTGCCCCGCTTTCAAGTCCTCTTGGCAGCCTTACTTCAGTATATTTTTGGACGATAGCTGTCATTTATAACTCTGCAGGTTTGTGAATTACAGTGCCCCTGAGCTCCTTTCTTCAACTCGCTTTCTTGTGACCTGGCCGCAACACCGCAGGATGGCTTCAGGCCCTAATCTGGTTCCGGACCGGCATGCTGAGCCTTTGGTTAATTCCTCTTCCTGGTGGGAAATGAGAGTTAAATTTGCCCGTCCAGACATCTCCAGCTAGCCTCTCATTGGTTCTCGCTATTCCTGTTCATCTTCTGCAGAAATTGCAAACTGGGCCAAACAGCAGGTTAAAGGGACTGACTCTCCAAGTCGGGAGAGTGTTAGTAAAGCGTCTGGAATGTTGCACCCGAGTACCAGGGGAGGAAAACTGAGACATATTTGAACACGTCTCCCGTTCACATGGTTGATCATACTCTGGGTTCCACATGCATGTTTTAGCTGAAGGAAGAATACCTTAAACCTGGAGAGTTGAGAGCCGTGTAATGGGTACCATGCAATATGACTTCAAAGGGTCTTCATTTGCTCACCGAACCTCTCCAATCATATCACTGCTGCGTTTATGCCCCTGTACACACGCTTGATTCTCTTTTGGAGACATAGTAATCCATAGGTTTTAAGATACTTACTAGTCAGGTACATTCTTAGGCGTTTAATATGCGGTGTTGAGTCCATTTCGTTGAGCAAGGAGTAGCTCTTGTCTATTCCATATTTGGCTTAAGGAACTTTATCTGTGCTCATTTCAATCTCTGGTTTTATGCAGCACCCCAACTCACCTTTACCCTTAAGCAAGCATAAGTTGGTTTTCTAAATTTGAGACCCTGTTCTGTTTTGGAATGCAGTTCCTGTGTAGCCAAGTTTACATTCCGTGTATTAGTGATATCTTATGATGTTTCTTTTTCTGTGTGACTTATTTCAGTTAGAATCATTGTACCTGAATCCACTCATTATGCTGCTACGGGCCTGATGACATAGATTTCATTGCTGAGTGATACTGCATTGTACGTAAGTGCCACAAGTTCTTTATCCATTTTTCACTTTCTGTGATATTGAACTTGTACGGTAAACGAGGTTCTTGTAAACGGAGGCGTCCCAAACTTTGGGGTGGCTGTGTCTTTTTGATTTTAATTTCCCTAAGCTATAGGACCATAAGTGGCAGTGCCCTAGGCTCTGTTGCTTTGTTTTTTAGATGTTTCAGGAAACACCATACACTTCTCCTGAGTGTCTGTTGGCAATTTACCTCCCGCCCATCAGCATAACAAGGCTCGCAGTTCTCCATGGCCTGTCCTGCCTTTCTGGATTTTATACTTTTTTCAGATGGCCCTTTTGACCGGGGAGAAGTGAGACTTCATTGTAGTGCAGATTTCCTTTGCAAGTTTGCTTGGTTGGCCAAAAAGGGCGTATGCGTTTCTTCCTGAATATATTCAGGAAAAAACGCATACGCCCTTTTTGGCCAAGTGCATCATTGTGGACGTTCTGCCTCTTTTCCTATGCTTGAAATGCAATTCCAGTCTACCTCCTGAAATCGGTTTCCTGCAATTCTGCCCCGCTTTCAAGTCCTCTTGGCAGCCTTACTTCAGTCTATTTTTGGACGATAGCTGTCATTTATAACTCAGCAGGTTTGTGAATTACAGTGCCCCTGAGCTCCTTTCTTCAACTCGTTTTCTTGTGACCTGGCCGCAACACCGCAGGATGTCTTCAGGCCCTAATCTGGTTCTGGCACGGCACGCTGAGCCTTTGGTTAATTCCTCTTCCTGGTGGGAAATGAGAGTTAAATTTCCCCGTCCAGACACCTCCAGCTAGCCTCTCATTGGTTCTCGCTATTCCTGTTCATCTTCCGCAGAAATTGCAAACTGGGCCAAACAGGAGGTTAAAGGCGCTGACTCTCCAAGTGGGGAGAGTGTTAGTAAAGCGTCTGGAATGTTGCACCCGAGTACCAGGGTACTAAAACTGAGACATATTTGAACACGTCTCCCGATCACATGGTTGATCATACTCTAGGTTCCACATGCATGTTTTAGCTGAAGGAAGAATACCTTAAACCTGGGTAGTTGAAACCCGTGGAATGGGTACCATGCAATATGACTTCAAAGGGTCTTCATTTGCTCACGAACCTCTCCAATCCTATCACTGCTGCGTTTATGCCCCTGTACACATGCTTGATTCTCTTTCGGAGACATAGCAATCCATGGGTTTTAAGATACTTACTAATCAGGTACATTCTTAGGCGTTTAATATGCGGTGTTGAGTCCATTTCGTTGAGCAAGGAGTAGCTCTTGTCTATTCCATATTTGGCTTAAGGAACTTTATCTGTGCTCATTTCAATCTCTGGTTTTATGCAGCACCCCAACTCACCTTTCCCCTTAAGCAAGCATAAGTTGGTTTTCTGAATTTGAGACCCTCTTCTGTTCTGTAATTCAGTTTCTGTGTAGCCAAGTTTCCATTCCTTGTATTACTGATATGTTATGATGTTTCTTTCTCTGTGTGACTTATTTCAGTTCGAATCATCATACCTGAATCCACTCATTGTGCTGCTAAGGGCCTGATGACACAGATTTCATTGCTGAGTGATATTGCTTTGTAAGTAAATACCACAACTTCTTTATCCATTTTTCACTTTCTGCGATGTTGAACTTGTACTGTAAACGAGGTTTTTGTAAACAGAGCCATTCCAAACTTTGGGGTGGCTGTGTCTTTTTGATTTTAATTTCCCTAAGCTATAGGACCATAAGTGGAAGTGCCCTAGGTTCTGTTGCTTTGTTTTTTAGATGTTTCAGGAAACACCATACACTTCTCCCTAGTGGTTGTTGGCAATTTACATCCCACCCATCAGCATAACAAGGCTCCCAGTTCTCCATGGCCTGTCCTGCCTTTCTGGATTTTACACTTTTTTCAGATGGCCCTTTTGACCAGGGGGAAGTGAGACTTCATTGTAGTGCAGATTTCCTTTGCAAGCTTGCTTGGTTGGCCAAAAAGGGCGTATGCGTTTTTTCCTGAATATATTCAGGAAAAAACGCATACGCCCTTTTTGGCCAAGTGCATCATTGTGGACGTTCTGCCTCTTTTCCTATGCTTTCAATGCAATTCCAGTCTACCTCCTGAAATCGGTTTCCTGCAATTCTGCCCCGCTTTCAAGTCCTCTTGGCAGCCTTACTTCAGTATATTTTTGGACGATAGCTGTCATTTATAACTCTGCAGGTTTGTGAATTACAGTGCCCCTGAGCTCCTTTCTTCAACTCGCTTTCTTTTGAGCTGGCCGCAACACCGCAGGATGGCTTCAAGCCCTAATCTGGTTCCGGTACGGCACGCTGAGCCTTTGGTTAATTCCTCTTCCTGGTGGGAAATGAGAGTTAAATTTGCCCGTTCAGACACCTCCAGCTAGTCTCTCATTGGTTCTCGCTATTCCTGTTCATCTTCCGCAGAAATTGCAAACTGGGCCAAACAGGAGGTTAAAGGGACTGACTCTCCAAGTCGGGAGAGTGTTAGTAAAGCGTCTGGAATGTTGCACCCGAGTACCAGGGTACGAAAACTGAAACATATTTGAACACGTCTCCCGATCACATGGTTGATCATACTCTAGGTTCCACATGCATGTTTTAGCTGAAGGAAGAATACCTTAAACCTGGGTAGTTGAAACCTGTGGAATGGGTACCATGCAATATGACTTCAAAGGGTCTTCATTTGCTCACCGAACCTCTCCAATCCTATCACTGCTGCGTTTATGCCCCTGTACACACGCTTGATTCTCTTTTGGAGACATAGCAATCCATAGGTTTTAAGATACTTACTAGCCAGGTACATTCTTAGGCGTTTAATATGGGGTGTTGAGTCCATTTCGTTGAGCAAGGAGTAGCTCTTGTCTATTCCATATTTGGCTTAAGGAACTTTATCTGTGCTCATTTCAATCTCTGGTTTTATGCAGCACCCCAACTCACCTTTCCCCTTAAGCAAGCATGAGTTGGTTTTCTAAATTTGAGACCCTGTTCTGTTTTGGAATGCAGTTCCTGTGTAGCCAAGTTTCCATTCCGTGTATTACTGATATCTTATGATGTTTCTTTTTCTGTGTGTACTTATTTCAGTTAGAATCATCGTACCTGAATCCACTCATTATGCTGCTACGGGCCTGATGACATAGATTTCATTGCTGATTGATACTGCATTGTACATGAGTACCACAACTTCTTTATTCATTTTTCACTTTCTGTGATATTGAACTTGTACGGTAATCGAGGTTCTTGTAAACAGAGGCGTCCCAAACTTTGGGGTGGCTGTGTCTTTTTTATTTTAGTTTCCCTAAGCTATAGGACCATAAGTGGAAGTGCCCTAGGCTCTTTTGCTTTGTTTTTTAGATGTTTCAGGAAACACCATACACTTCTCCAGAGTGGCTATTGGCAATTTACATCCCGCCCATCAGCATAACAAGGCTCCCAGTTCTCCATGTCCTGTCCTGCCTTTCTGGATTTTACACTTTTTTCAGATGGCCCTTTTGACCGGGGGGAAGTGAGACTTCATTGTAGTGCAGATTTCTTTTGCAAGCTTGCTTGGTTGGCCAAAAAGGGCGTATGCGTTTTTTCCTGAATATATTCAGGAAAAAACGCATACGCCCTTTTTGGCCAAGTGCATCACTGTGGACGTTCTGCCTCTTTTCCTATGCTTGAAATGCAATTCCTGTCTACCTCCTGAAATCGGTTTCCTGCAATTCTGCCCCGCTTTCAAGTCCTCTTGGCAGCCTTACTTCAGTATATTTTTGGACGATAGCTGTCATTTATAACTCTGCAGGTTTGTGAATTACAGTGCCCCTGAGCTCCTTTCTTCAACTCGCTTTCTTGTGACCTGGCCGCAACACTGCAGGATGTCTTCAGGCCCTAATGTGGTTCCGGCATGGCATGCTGAGCCTTTGGTTAATTCCTCTTCCTGGTGGGAAATGAGAGTTAAATTTGCCCGTTCAGACACCTCCAGGTAGTCTCTCATTGGTTCTCGCTATTCCTGTTCATCTTCCGCAGAAATTGCAAACTGGGGCAAACAGGAGGTTAAAGTCACTGACTCTCCAAGTAGGGAGAGTGTTAGTAAAGCATCTGGAATGTTGCACCCGAGTACCAGGGGAGGAAAACTGAGACATATTTGAACACGTCTCCCGTTCACACGGTTGATCATACTCTGGGTTCCACATGCATGTTTTAGCTGAATGAAGAATACCTTAAACCTGGAGAGTTGAAACCCGTGGAATGGGTACCATGCAATATGACTTCAAAGGGTCTTCATTTGCTCACCGAACCTCTCCAATCCTATCACTGCTGCGTTTATGCCCCTGTACACACGCTTGATTCTCTTTTGGAGACATAGCAATCCATAGGTTTTAAGATACTTACTAGCCAGGTACATTCTTAGGCGTTTAATATGCGGTGTTGAGTCCATTTCGTTGAGCAAGGAGTAGCTCTTGTCTATTCCATATTTGGCTTAAGGAACTTTATCTGTGCTCATTTCAATCTCTGGTTTTATGCAGCACCCCAACTCACCTTTACCCTTAAGCAAGCATAAGTTGGTTATCTAAATTTGAGACCCTGTTCTGTTCTGTAATTCAGTTCCTGTGTAGTCAAGTTTACATTCCGTGTATTACTGATATCTTATGATGTTTCTTTTTCTGTGTGACTTATTTCAGTTAGAATCATCATACCTGAATCCACTCATTGTGCTGCTAAGGGCCTGGTGACACAGATTTCATTGCTGAGTGATATTGCTTTGTAAGTAAATACCACAACTTCTTTCTCCATTTTTCACTTTCTGCGATGTTGAACTTGTAATGTAAACGAGGTTCTTGTAAACAGAGCCGTTCCAAACTTTGGGGTGGCTGTGTCTTTTTGATTTTAAATTCCCTAAGCTATAGGACCATAAGTGGAAGTGCACTAGGCTCTGTTGCTTTGTTTTTTAGATGTTTCAGGAAACACCATACACTTCTCCCGAGTGGTTGTTGGCAATTTACCTCCCGCCCATCAGCATAACAAGGCTCCCAGTTCTCCATGGCCTGTCCTGCCTTTCTGGATTTTACACTTTTTTCAGATGGCCCTTTTGACCGGGGGGAAGTGAGACTTTATTGTAGTGCAGATTTCCTTTGCAAAATTGCTTGGTTGGCCAAAAAGGGCGTATGCGTTTTTTCCTGAATATATTCAGGAAAAAACGCATACGCCCTTTTTGGCCAAGTGCATCATTGTGGACGTTCTGCCTCTTTTCCTATGCTTTCAATGCAATTCCAGTCTACCTCCTGAAATCGGTTTCCTGCAATTCTGCCCCGCTTTCAAGTCCTCTTGGCAGCCTTACTTCAGTCTATTTTTGGACAATAGCTGTCATTTATAACTCTGCAGGTTTGTGAATTACAGTGCCCCTGAGCTCCTTTCTTCAACTCGCTTTCTTGTGACCTGGCCGCATCACCGCAGCATGGCTTCAGGCCCTAATCTGGTTCCGGCACGGCACGCTGAGCCTTTGGTTAATTCCTCTTCCTGGTGGGAAATGAGAGTTAAATTTGCCCGTCCTGACACCTCCAGCTAGTCTCTCATTGGTTCTCGCTATTCCTGTTCATCTTCCGCAGAAATTGCAAACTGGGCCAAACAGGAGGTTAAAGGGACTGACTCTCCAAGTGGGGAGAGTGTTAGTAAAGCGTCTGGAATGTTGCACCCGAGTACCAGGGTACGAAAACTGAGACATATTTGAACACATCTCCCGATCAAATGGTTGATCATACTCTAGGTTCCACAAGCATGTTTTAGCTGAAGGAAGAATACCTTAAACCTGGGTAGTTGAAACCCGTGGAAAGGGTACCATGCAATATGACTTCAAAGGGTCTTCATTTGCTCACCGAACCTCTCCAATCCTATCACTGCTGCGTTTATGCCCCTCTACACATGCTTGATTCTCTTTCGGAGACATAGCAATCCATAGGTTTTAAGATACTTACTAGTCAGGTACATTCTTAGGCGTTTAATATGGGGTGTTGAGTCCATTTCGTTGAGGAAGGAGTAGCTCTTGTCTATTCCATATTTGGCTTAAGGAACTTTATCTGTGCTCATTTCAATCTCTGGTTTTATGCAGCACCCCAACTCACCTTTCCCCTTAAGCAAGCATAAGTTGGTTTTCTAAATTTGAGACCCTGTTCTGTTTTGGAATTCAGTTCCTGTGTAGCCAAGTTTACATTCCGTGTATTAGTGATATCTTATGATGTTTCTTTTTCTGTGTGACTTATTTCAGTTAGAATCATCGTACCTGAATCCACTCATTATGCTGCTACGGGCCTGATGACATAGATTTCATTGCTGAGTGATACTGCATTGTACGTAAGTACCACAAGTTCTTTACCCATTTTTCACTTTCTGTGATATTGAACTTGTATGGTAAACGAGGTTCTTGTAAACAGAGGCGTCCCAAACTTTGGGGTAGCTGTGTCTTTTTGATTTTAATTTCCCTAAGCTCTAGGACCATAAGTGGAAGTGCCCTAGGCTCTGTTGCTTTGTTTTTTAGATGTTTCAGGAAACACCATACACTTCTCCCGAGTGTCTGTTGGCAATTTACATCCCGCCCATCAGCATAACAAGGCTCCCAGTTCTCCATGGCCTGTCCTGCCTTTCTGGATTTTATACTTTTTTCAGATGGCCCTTTTGACCCGGGGGAAGTGAGACTTCATTGTAGTGCAGATTTCCTTTGCAAGCTTGCTTGGTTGGCCAAAAAGGGCGTATGCGTTTTTTCCTGAATATATTCAGGAAAAAACGCATACGCCCTTTTTGGCCAAGTGCATCATTGTGGACGTTCTGCCTCTTTTCCTATGCTTTCAATGCAATTCCAATCTACCTCCTGAAATCGGTTTCCTGCAATTCTGCCCCGCTTTCAAGTCCTCTTGGCAGCCTTACTTCAGTATATTTTTGGACGATAGCTGTCATTTATAACTCTGCAGGTTTGTGAATTACAGTGCCCCTGAGCTCCTTTCTTCAACTCGCTTTCTTTTGAGCTGGCCGCAACACCGCAGGATGGCTTCAGGCCCTAATCTGGTTCCGGTACGGCACGCTGAGCCTTTGGTTATTTCCTCTTCTTGGTGGGAAATGAGAGTTAAATTTGCCCGTCCAGACACCTCCAGCTAGCCTCTCATTGGTTCTCGCTATTCCTGTTCATCTTCCGCAGAAATTGCAAACTGTGCCAAACAGGAGATTAAAGGCGCTGACTCTCCAAGTGGGGAGAGTGTTAGTAAAGCATCTGGAATGTTGTACCCGAGTACCAGGGGAGGAAAACTGAGACATATTTGAACACGTCTCCCGATCACATGGTTGATCATACTCTGGGTTCCACATGCATGTTTTAGCTGAATGAAGAATACCTAAAACCTGGGTAGTTGAAACCCGTGGAATGGGTACCATGCAATATGACTTCAAAGGGTCTTCATTTGCTCACCGAACCTCTCCAATCCTATCACTGCTGCGTTTATGCCCCTGTACACATGCTTGATTCTCTTTCGGAGACATAGCAATCCATAGGTTTTAAGATACTAGTCAGGTACATTCTTAGGCGTTTAATATGGGGTTTTGAGTCCATTTCGTTGAGCAAGGAGTAGCTCTTGTCTATTCCATATTTGGCTTAAGGAACTTTATCTGTGCTCATTTCAATCTCTGGTTTTATGCAGCACCCCAACTCACCTTTCCCCTTAAGCAAGCATAAGTTGGTTTTCTAAATTTGAGACCCTGTTCTGTTTTGGAATCCAGTTCCTGTGTAGCCAAGTTTACATTCTGTGTATTAGTGATATCTTATGATGTTTCTTTTTCTGTGTGACTTATTTCAGTTAGAATCATCGTACCTGAATCCACTCATTATGCTGCTACGGGCCTGATGACATAGATTTCATTTCTGAGTGATACTGCATTGTACGTAAGTACTACAAGTTCTTTATCCATTTTTCACTTTCTGTGATATTGAACTTGTACGGTAAACGAGGTTCTTGTAAACAGAGGCGTCCCAAACTTTGGGGTGGCTGTGTCTTTTTGATTTTAATTTCCCTAAGCTATAGGACCATAAGTGGAAGTGCCCTAGGCTCTGTTGCTTTGTTTTTTAGATGTTTCAGGAAACACCATACACCTCTCCCAAGTGGTTGTTGGCAATTTACATCCCGCCCATCAGCATAACAAGGCTCCCAGTTCTCCATGGCCGGTCCTGCCTTTCTGGATGTTACACTTTTTTCAGATGGCCCTTTTGACCGGGGGGAAGTGAGACTTCATTGTAGTGCAGATTTCCTTTGAAAGCTTGCTTGGTTGGCCAAAAAGGGCGTATGCGTTTTTTCCTGAATATATTCAGGAAAAAACACATACGCCCTTTTTGGCCAAGTGCATCATTGTGGACGTTCTGCCTCTTTTCCTATGCTTTCAATGCAATTCCAGTCTACCTCCTGAAATCGGTTTCCTGCAATTCTGCCCCGCTTTCAAGTCCTCTTGGCAGCCTTACTTCAGTATATTTTTGGACGATAGCTGTCATTTATAACTCTGCAGGTTTGTGAATTACAGTGCCCCTGAGCTCCTATCTTCAACTCGCTTTCTTGTGACCTGGCCGCAACCCCGCAGGATGGCTTCAGGCCCTAATCTGGTTCCGGCACGGCTCGCTGAGCCTTTGGTTAATTCCTCTTCCTGGTGGGAAATGAGAGTTAAATTTGCCCATCCAGACACCTCCAGCTAGTCTCTCATTGGTTCTCGCTATTCCTGTTCATCTTCCACAGAAATTGCAAACTGGGCCAAACAGGAGGTTAAAGGGACTGACTCTCCAAGTGGGGAGAGTGTTAGTAAAGCGTCTGGAATGTTGCACCCGAGTACCAGGGGAGGAAAACTGAGACATAGTTGAACACGTCTCCCGATCACATGGCTGATCATACTCTAGGTTCCACATGCATGTTTTAGCTGAAGGAAGAATACCTTAAACCTGGGTAGTTGAAACCCGTGGAATGGGTACCATGCAATATGACTTCAAAGGGTCTTCATTTGCTCACGAACCTCTCCAATCCTATCACTGCTGCGTTTATGCCCCTGTACACATGCTTGATTCTCTTTCGGAGACATAGCAATCCATAGGTTTTAAGATACTTACTAGTCAGGTACATTCTTAGGCGTTTAATATGCGGTGTTGAGTCCATTTCGTTGAGCAAGGAGTAGCTCTTCTCTATTCCATATTTGGCTTAAGGAACTTTATCTGTGCTCATTTCAATCTCTGGTTTTATGCAGCACCCCAACTCACCTTTCCCCTTAAGCAAGCATAAGTTGGTTTTCTAAATTTGAGACCCTGTTCTGTTCTGTATTTCAGTTCCTGTGTAGCCAAGTTTACATTCCGTGTATTAGTGATATCTTATGATGTTTCTTTTTCTGTGTGACTTATTTCAGTTAGAATCATCGTACCTGAATCCACTCATTATGATGCTACGGGCCTGATGACATTGATTTCATTGCTGAGTGATACTGCATTGTACGTAAGTACCACAAGTTCTTTATCCATTTTTCACTTTCTGTGATATTGAACTTGTACGGTAAACGAGGTTCTTGTAAACAGAGGCGTCCCAAACTTTGGGGTGGCTGTGTCTTTTTGATTTTAATTTCCCTAAGCTATAGGACCATAAGTGGAAGTGCCCTAGGCTCTGTTGCTTTGTTTTTTAGATGTTTCAGGAAACACCATACACTTCTCCCGAGTCGTTGTTGGCAATTTACATCCCGCCCATCAGCATAACAAGTCTCCCAGTTCTCCATGGCCTGTCCTGCCTTTCTGGATTTTACACTTTTTTCAGGTGGCCCTTTTGACCGTGGGGAAGTGAGACTTCATTGTAGTGCAGATTTCCTTTGCAAGCTTGCTTGGTTGGCCAAAAAGGGCGTATGCGTTTTTTCCTGAATATATTCAGGAAAAAACGCATACGCCCTTTTTGGCCAAGTGCATCATTGTGGACGTTCTGCCTCCTTTCCTATGCTTTCAATGCAATTCCAGTCTACCTCCTGAAATCGGTTTCCTGCAATTCTGCCCCGCTTTCAAGTCCTCTTGGCAGCCTTACTTCTGTATATTTTTGGACGATAGCTGTCATTTATAACTCTGCATGTTTGTGAATTACAGTGCCCCTGAGCTCCTTTCTTCAACTCGCTTTCTTTTGAGGAGGCCGTAACACGGCAGGACGGCTTCAGGCCCTAATCTGGTTCCGGCACGGCACGCTGAGCCTTTGGTTATTTCCTCATCCTGGTGGGAAATGAGAGTTAAATTTGCCCGTCCAGACACCTCCAGCTAGCCTCTCATTGGTTCTCGCTATTCCTGTTCATCTTCCGCAGAAATTGCAAACTGGGCCAAACAGGAGGTTAAAGACGCTGACTCTCCAAGTGGGGAGAGTGTTAGTAAACCGTCTGGAATGTTGCACCCGAGTACCAGGGGAGGAAAACTGAGACATATTCGAACACGTCTCCCGATCACACGGTTGATCATACTCTGGGTTCCACATGCATGTTTTAGCTGAAGGAAGAATACTTTAAACCTGCAGAGTTGAGACCCGTGGAATGGGTACCATGCAATATGACTTCAAAGGGTCTTCATTTGCTCACCGAACCTCTCCAATCCTATCACTGCTGCGTTTACGCCCCTGTACACATGCTTGATTCTCTTTTGGAGACATCGCAATCCATAGGTTTTAAGATACTTACTAGTCAGGTACATTCTTAGGCGTTTAATATGGGGTTTTGAGTCCATTTCGTTGAGCAAGGAGTAGCTGTTGTCTATTCCATATTTGGCTTAAGGAACTTTATCTGTGCTCATTTCAATCTCTGGTTTTATGCAGCACCCCAACTCACCTTTCCCCTTAAGCAAGCATAAGTTGCTTTTCTAAATTTGAGACCCTGTTCTGTTTTGGAATTCAGTTCCTGTGTAGCCAAGTTTACATTCTGTGTATTAGTGATATCTTATGATGTTTCTTTTTCTGTGTGACTTATTTCAGTTAGAATCATCGTACCTGAATCCACTCATTATGCTACTACGGGCCTGATGACATTGATTTCATTGCTGAGTGATACTGCATTGTACGTAAGTACCACAAGTTCTTTATCCATTTTTCACTTTCTGTGATATTGAACTTGTACGGTAAATGAGGTTCTTGTAAACAGAGACGTCCCAAACTTTGGGGTGGCTGTGTCTTTTTGATTTTAATTTCCCTAAGCTATAGGACCATAAGTGGAAGTGCCCTAGGCTCTGTTGCTTTGTTTTTTAGATGTTTCAGGAAACACCATAAACTTCTCCCGAGTGGTTGTTGGCAATTTACATCCCGCCCATCAGCATAACAAGGCTCCCAGTTCTCCATGGCCTGTCCTGCCTTTCTGGATGTTACACTTTTTTCAGATGGCCCTTTTGACCTTTTGACCAATGAAGTGAGACTTCATTGTAGTGCAGATTTCCTTTGCAAGCTTGCTTGGTTGGCCAAAAAGGGCGTATGCGTTTTTGCCTGAATATATTCAGGAAAAAACGCATACGCCCTTTTTGGCCAAGTGCATCATTGTGGACGTCCTGCCTCCTTTCCTATGCGTTCAATGCAATTCCAGTCTACCTCCTGAGATCGGTTTCCTGCAATTCTGCCTCGCTTTCAAGTCCTCTTGGCAGCCTTACTTCTGTATATTTTTGGACGATAGCTGTCATTTATAACTCTGCATGTTTGTGAATTACAGTGCCCCTGAGCTCCTTTCTTCAACTCGCTTTCTTTTGAGCAGGCCGCAACACCGCAGGACGGCTTCAGGCCCTAATCTGGTTCCGGCACGGCACGCTGAGCCTTTGGTTATTTCCTCATCCTGGTGGGAAATGAGAGTTAAATTTGCCCGTCCAGACACCTCCAGCTAGCCTCTCATTGGTTCTCGCTATTCCTGTTCATCTTCCGCAGAAATTGCAAACTGGGCCAAACAGGAGGTTAAAGGGACTGACTCTCCAAGTGGGGAGAGTGTTAGTAAAGCGTCTGGAATGTTGCACCCGAGTACCAGGGGAGGAAAACTGAGACATAGTTGAACACGTCTCCCGATCACATGGCTGATCATACTCTAGGTTCCACATGCATGTTTTAGCTGAAGGAAGAATACCTTAAACCTGGGTAGTTGAAACCCGTGGAATGGGTACCATGCAATATGACTTCAAAGGGTCTTCATTTGCTCACGAACCTCTCCAATCCTATCAGTGCTGCGTTTATGCCCCTGTACACATGCTTGATTCTCTTTCGGAGACATAGCAATCCATAGGTTTTAAGATACTTACTAGTCAGGTACATTCTTAGGCGTTTAATATGCGGTGTTGAGTCCATTTCGTTGAGCAAGGAGTAGCTCTTGTCTATTCCATATTTGGCTTAAGGAACTTTATCTGTGCTCATTTCAATCTCTGGTTTTATGCAGCACCCCAACTCACCTTTCCCCTTAAGCAAGCATAAGTTGCTTTTCTAAATTTGAGACCCTGTTCTGTTCTGTAATTCAGTTCCTGTGTAGCCAAGTTTACATTCCGTGTATTACTGATATCTTATGATGTTTCTTTTTCTGTGTGACTTATTTCAGTTAGAATCATCGTACCTGAATCCACTCATTATGCTGCTACGGGCCTGATGACATAGATTTCATTGCTGAGTGATACTGCATTGTACGTAAGTACCACAAGTTCTTTATCCATTTTTCACTTTCTGTGATATTGAACTTGTACGGTAAACGAGGTTCTTGTAAACAGAGGCGTCCCAAAATTGGGGTGGCTGTGTCTTTTTGATTTTAATTTCCCTAAGCTATAGGACCATAAGTGGAAGTGCCCTAGGCTCTGTTGCTTTGTTTTTTAGATGTTTCAGGAAACACCATACACTTCTCCCGAGTGGTTGTTGGCAATTTACATCCCGCCCATCAGCATAACAAGGCTCCCAGTTCTCCATGGCCTGTCCTGCCTTTCTGGATTTTACACTTTTTTCAGATGGCCCTTTTGACCGGGGGGAAGTGAGACTTCATTGTAGTGCAGATTTCCTTTGCAAGCTTGCTTGGTTGGCCAAAAAGAGCGTATGCGTTTTCTCCTGAATATATTCAGGAAGAAACGCATACGCCCTTTTTGGCCAAGTGCATCATTGTGGACGTTCTGCCTCTTTTCCTATGCTTTCAATGCAATTCCAGTCTACCTCCTGAAATCGGTTTCCTGCAATTCTGCCCCGCTTTCAAGTCCTCTTGGCAGCCTTACTTCAGTCTATTTTTGGACGATAGCTGTCATTTATAACTCTGCATGTTTGTGAATTACAGTGCCCCTGAGCTCCTTTCTTCAACTCGCTTTCTTTTGAGCAGGCCGTAACACCGCAGGATGGATTCAGGCCCTAATCTGGTTCCGGCACGGCACGCTGAGCCTTTGGTTATTTCCTCATCCTGGTGGGAAATGAGAGTTAAATTTGCCCGTCCAGACACCTCCAGCTAGCCTCTCATTGGTTCTCGCTATTCCTGTTCATCTTCCGCAGAAATTGCAAACTGCGCCAAACAGGAGGTTAAAGGCGCTGACTCTCCAAGTGGGGAGAGTGTTAGTAAACCGTCTGGAATGTTGCACGCGAGTACGAGGGGAGAAAAAATGAGACATATTTGAACACGTCTCCCGTTCACACGGTTGATCATACTCTGGGTTCCACATGCATGTTTTAGCTGAAGGAAGAATACTTTAAACCTGCAGAGTTGAGACCCGTGGAATGGGTACCATGCAATATGACTTCAAAGGGTCTTCATTTGCTCACCAAACCTCTCCAATCCTATCACTGCTGCATTTACGCCCCTGTACACACGCTTGATTCTCTTTTGGAGACATAGCAATCCATAGGTTTTAAGATACTTACTAGTCAGGTACATTCTTAGGCGTTTAATATGGGGTGTTGAGTCTTTTTCATTGAGCAAGGAGTAGCTCTTGTGTATTACATATTTGGCTTAAGGAACTTTATCTGTGCTCATGGCAATCTCTGGTTTTATGCAGCATCCCAACTCACCTTTACCCTTAAGCAAGCATAAGTTGCTTTTCTAAATTTGAGACCCTGTTCTGTTTTGGAATTCTGTTCCTGTGTAGCCAAGTTTACATTCTGTGTATTAGTGATATCTTATGATGTTTCTTTTTCTGTGTGACTTATTTCAGTTAGAATCATCGTACCTGAATCCACTCATTATGCTGCTACGGGCCTGATGACATAGATTTCATTGCTGAGTGATACTGCATTGTACGTAAGTACCACAAGTTCTTTATCCATTTTTCACTTTCTGTGATATTGAACTTGTACGGTAAACGAGGTTCTTGTAAACAGAGGCGTCCCAAAATTGGGGTGGCTGTGTCTTTTTGATTTTAATTTCCCTAAGCTATAGGACCATAAGTGGAAGTGCCCTAGGCTCTGTTGCTTTGTTTTTTAGATGTTTCAGGAAACACCATACACTTCTCCCGAGTGGTTGTTGGCAATTTACATCCCGCCCATCAGCATAACAAGGCTCCCAGTTCTCCATGGCCTGTCCTGCCTTTCTGGATTTTACACTTTTTTCAGATGGCCCTTTTGACCGGGGGGAAGTGAGACTTCATTGTAGTGCAGATTTCCTTTGCAAGCTTGCTTGGTTGGCCAAAAAGAGCGTATGCGTTTTCTCCTGAATATATTCAGGAAGAAACGCATACGCCCTTTTTGGCCAAGTGCATCATTGTGGACGTTCTGCCTCTTTTCCTATGCTTTCAATGCAATTCCAGTCTACCTCCTGAAATCGGTTTCCTGCAATTCTGCCCCGCTTTCAAGTCCTCTTGGCAGCCTTACTTCAGTCTATTTTTGGACGATAGCTGTCATTTATAACTCTGCATGTTTGTGAATTACAGTGCCCCTGAGCTCCTTTCTTCAACTCGCTTTCTTTTGAGCAGGCCGCAACACCGCATGATGGATTCAGGCCCTAATCTGGTTCCGGCACGGCACGCTGAGCCTTTGGTTATTTCCTCATCCTGGTGGGAAATGAGAGTTAAATTTGCCCGTCCAGACACCTCCAGCTAGCCTCTCATTGGTTCTCGCTATTCCTGTTCATCTTCCGCAGAAATTGCAAACTGGGCCAAACAGGAGGTTAAAGGCGCTGACTCTCCAAGTGGGGAGAGTGTTAGTAAACCGTCTGGAATGTTGCACGCGAGTACCAGGGGAGAAAAAATGAGACATATTTGAACACGTCTCCCGTTCACACGGTTGATCATACTCTGGGTTCCACATGCATGTTTTAGCTGAAGGAAGAATACTTTAAACCTGCAGAGTTGAGACCCGTGGAATGGGTACCATGCAATATGACTTCAAAGGGTCTTCATTTGCTCACCAAACCTCTCCAATCCTATCACTGCTGCATTTACACCCCTGTACACACGCTTGATTCTCTTTTGGAGACATAGCAATCCATAGGTTTTAAGATACTTACTAGTCAGGTACATTCTTAGGCGTTTAATATGGGGTGTTGAGTCCATTTCATTGAGCAAGGAGTAGCTCTTGTGTATTCCATATTTGGCTTAAGGAACTTTATCTGTGCTCATGGCAATCTCTGGTTTTATGCAGCATCCCAACTCACCTTTACCCTTAAGCAAGCATAAGTTGCTTTTCTAAATTTGAGACCCTGTTCTGTTTTGGAATTCTGTTCCTGTGTAGCCAAGTTTACATTCTGTGTATTAGTGATATCTTATGATGTTTCTTTTTCTGTGTGACTTATTTCAGTTAGAATCATCGTACCTGAATCCACTCATTATGCTGCTACGGGCCTGATGACATAGATTTCATTGCTGAGTGATACTGCATTGTACGTAAGTACCACAAGTTCTTTATCCATTTTTCACTTTCTGTGATATTGAACTTGTACGGTAAACGAGGTTCTTGTAAACAGAGCCGTCCCAAACATTGGGGTGGCTGTGTCTTTTTGATTTTAATTTCCCTAAGCTATAGGACCATAAGTGGAAGTGCCCTAGGCTCTGTTGCTTTGTTTTTTCGATGTTTCAGGAAACACCATACACTTCTCCCGAGTGTCTGTTGGCAATTTACATCCCGCCCATCAGCATAAGAAGGCTCCCAGTTCTCCATGGCCTGTCCTGCCTTTCTGGATTTTACACTTTTTTCAGATGGCCCTTTTGACCGGGGGGAAGTGAGACTTCATTGTAGTGCAGATTTCCTTTGCAAGCTTGCTTGGTTGGCCAAAAAGGGCGTATGCGTTTTTGCCTGAATATATTCAGGATAAAACGCATACGCCCTTTTTGGCCAAGTGCATCATTGTGGACGTTCTGCCTCTTTTCCTATGCTTTCAATGCAATTCCAGTCTACCTCCTGAAATCGGTTTCCTGCAATTCTGCCCCGCTTTCAAGTCCTCTTGGCAGCCTTACTTCAGTCTATTTTTGGACGATAGCTGTCATTTATAACTCTGCAGGTTTGTGAATTACAGTGCCCCTGAGCTCCTTTCTTCAACTCGCTTTCTTGTGACCTGGCCGCAACCCCGCAGGATGGCTTCAGGCCCTAATCTGGTTCCAGCACGTCACGCTGAGCCTTTGGTTAATTCCTCTTCCTGGTGGGAAATGAGAGTTAAATTTGCCCGTCCAGACACCTCCAGCTAGTCTCTCATTGGTTCTCGCTATTCCTGTTCATCTTCCACAGAAATTGCAAACTGGGCCAAACAGGAGGTTAAAGGGACTGACTCTCCAAGTCGGGAGAGTGTCAGTAAAGCGTCTGGAATGTTGCACCCGAGTACCAGGGTACGAAAACTGAGACATATTTGAACACGTCTCCCGATCACACGGTTGATCATACTCTAGGTTCCACATGCATGTTTTAGCTGAAGGAAGAATACCTTAAACCTGGGTAGTTGAAACCCGTGGAATGGGTACCATGCAATATGACTTCAAAGGGTCTTCATTTGCTCACCGAACCTCTCCAATCCTATCACTGCTGCGTTTATGCCCCTGTACACATGCTTGATTCTCTTTCGGAGACATAGCAATCCATAGGTTTTAAGATACTTACTAGTCAGGTACATTCTTAGGCGTTTAATATGCGGTGTTGAGTCCATTTCGTTGAGCAAGGAGTAGCTCTTGTCTATTCCATATTTGGCTTAAGGAACTTTATCTGTGCTCATTTCAATCTCTGGTTTTATGCAGCACCCCAACTCACCTTTACACTTAAGCAAGCATAAGTTGGTTTTCTAAATTTGAGACCCTGTTCTGTTCTGTAATTCAGTTCCTGTGTAGCCAAGTTTACATTCCGTGTATTACTGATATCTTATGATGTTTCTTTTTCTGTGTGACTTATTTCAGTTACAATCATCATAGCTGAATCCACTCATTGTGCTGCTAAGGGCCTGATGACATAGATTTCATTGCTGAGTGATATTGCTTTGTAAGTAAATACCACAACTTCTTTATCCATTTTTCACTTTCTGCGATGTTGAACTTGTACTGTAAATGAGGTTCTTGTAAACAGAGGCGTCCCAAACTTTGGGGTGGCTGTGTCTTTTTGACTTTAATTTCCCTAAACTATAGGACCATATGTAGAAGTTCCCTAGGCTCTGTTGCTTTGTTTTTTAGATGTTTCAGGAAACACCATACACTTCTCCCGAGTGTCTGCTGGCAATTTACATCCCGCCCATCAGCATAACAAGGCTCCCAGTTCTCCATGGCCTGTCCTGCCTTTCTGGATTTTACACTTTTTTCAGATGGCCCTTTTGACCGGGGGGAAGTGAGACTTCATTGTAGTGCAGATTTCCTTTGCAAGCTTGCTTGGTTGGCCAAAAAGGGCGTATGCGTTTTTTCCTGAATATATTCAGGAAAAAACTCATACGCCCTTTTTGGCCAAGTGCATCATTGTGGACGTTCTGCCTCTTTTCCTATGCTTTCAATGCAATTCCAGTCTACCTCCTGAAATCGGTTTCCTGCAATTCTGCCCCGCTTTCAAGTCCTCTTGGCAGCCTTACTTCAGTATATTTTTGGACGATAGCTGTCATTTATAACTCTGCAGGTTTGTGAATTACAGTGCCCCTGAGCTCCTTTCTTCAACTCGCTTTCTTTTGAACAGGCCGCAACACCGCAGGATGGCTTCAGGCCCTAATCTGGTTCCGGCACGGCACACTGAGCCTTTGGTTATTTCCTCTTCCTGGTGGGAAATGAGAGTTAAATTCGCGCGTCCAGACACCTCCAGCTAGTCTCTCATTGGTTCTCCCTATTCCTGTTCATCTTCCGCAGAAATTGCAAACTGGGCCAAACAGGAGGTTAAAGGCGCTGACTCTCCAAGTGGGGAGAGTGTTAGTAAAGCGTCTGGAATGTTGCACCCGAGTACCAGGGGAGAAGAATTGAGACATATTTGAACATGTCTCCCGTTCACACGGTTGATCATACTCTGGGTTCCACATGCATGTTTTAGGTGAAGGAAGAATACCTTAAACCTGCAGAGTTGAGACCCGTGGAATGGGTACCATGCAATACTACTTCAAAGGGTCTTCATATGCTCACCGAACCTCTCCAATCCTATCACTGCTGCGTTTATGCCCCTGTACACATGCTTGATTCTCTTTCGGAGGCATAGCAATCCATAGGTTTTAAGATACTTACTAGTCAGGTACATTCTTAGGCGTTTAATATGCGGTGTTGAGTCCATTTCGTTGAGCAAGGAGTAGCTCTTGTCTATTCCATATTTGGCTTAAGGAACTTTATCTGTGCTCATTGCAATCTCTGGTTTTATGCAGCACCCCAACTCACCTTTCCCCTATGGAAGCATAAGTTGGTTTTCTAAATTTGAGACCCTGTTCTGTTTTGGAATTCAGTTCCTGTGTAGCCAAGTTTACTTTCTGTGTATTAGTGATACCTTATGATGTTTCTTTTTCTGTGTGACTTATTTCAGTTAGAATCATCGTACCTGAATCCACTCATTATGCTGCTACAGGCCTGATGACATAGATTTCATTGCTGAGTGATACTGCATTGTACGTAAGTACCACAAGTTCTTTATCCATTTTTCACTTTCTGTGATATTGAACTTGTACGGTAAATGAGGTTCTTGTAAACAGAGGCGTCCCAAACTTTGGGGTGGCTGTGTCTTTTTGATTTTAATTTCCCTAAGCTATAGGACCATAAGTGGAAGTGCCCTAGGCTCTGTTGCTTTGTTTTTTAGATGTTTTAGGAAACACCATACACTTCTCCCCAGTGGCTGTTGGCAACTTACATCCCGCCCATCAGCATAACAAGGCTCCCAGTTCTCCATGGCCTGTCCTGCCTTTCTGGATTTTACACTTTTTTCAGATGGCCCTTTTGACTGGGGAGAAGTGAGACTTCATTGTAGTGCAGATTTCCTTTGCAAGCTTGCTTGGTTGGCCAAAAAGGGCGTATGCGTTTTTTCCTGAATATATTCAGGAAAAAACGCATACGCCCTTTTTGGACAAGTGCATCATTGTGGACGTTCTGCCTCTTTTCCTATGCTTTCAATGCAATTCCAGTCTACCTCCTGAAATCGGTTTCCTGCAATTCTGCCCCGCTTTCAAGTCCTCTTGGCAGCCTTACTTCAGTCTATTTTTGGACGATAACTGTCATTTATAACTCTGCAGGTTTGTGAATTAGAGTGCCCCTGAGCTCCTTTCTTCAACTAACTTTCTTGTGACCTGCCGCAACACCGCAGGATGGCTTCAGGCCCTAATCTGGTTCCCGCACGGCACGCTGAGCCTTTGGTTATTTCCTATTCCTGGTGGGAAATGAGAGTTAAATTTGCCCGTCCAGACACCTCCAGCTAGTCTCTAATTGGTTCTCGCTATTCCTGTACATATTCCGCAGAAATTGCAAACTGGGCCAAACAGGAGGTTAAAGGCGCTGACTCTCCAAGTGGGGAGAGTGTTAGTAAAGCGTCTGGAATGTTGCACCCGAATACCAGGGGAGGAAAACTGAGACATATTTGAACACGTCTCCCGTTCACATGGTTGATCATACTCTGGGTTCCACATGCATGTTTTAGCTGAAGGAAGAATACCTTAAACCTGCAGAGTTGAGACCCGTGGAATGGGTACCATGCAATATGACTTCAAAGGGTCTTCATTTGCTCACCGAACCCCTCCAATCCTATCACTGCTGCGTTTATGCCCCTGTACACACGCTTGATTCTCTTTTGGAGACATAGCAATCCATAGGTTTTAAGATACTTACTAGTCAGGTACATTCTTAGGCGTTTAATATGGGGTGTTGAGTCCATTTCGTTGATCAAGGAGTAGCTCTTGTCTATTCCACATTTGGCTTAAGGAACTTTATCTGTGCTCATTTCAATCTCTGGTTTTATGCAGCACCCCAACTCACCTTTCCCCTTAAGCAAGCATAAGTTGGTTTTCTAAATTTGAGACCCTGTTCTGTTTTGGAATTCAGTTCCTGTGTAGCCAAGTTTACATTCCGTGTATTAGTGTTATCTTATGATGTTTCTTTTTCTATGTGACTTATTTCAGTTAGAATCATCGTACCTGAATCCACTCATTATGCTGCTACGGGCCTGATGACATAGATTTCATTGCTGAGTGATACTGCATTGTACGTAAGTACCACAAGTTCTTTATCCATTTTTCACATTCTGTGATATTGAACTTGTACGGTAAACGAGGTTCATGTAAACAGAGGCATCCCAAACTTTGGGGTGGCTGTGTCATTTTGATTTTAATTTCCCTAAGCTATAGGACCATAAGTGGAAGTGCCCTAGGCTCTGTTGCTTTGTTTTTTAGATATTTCAGGAAACACCATACACTTCTCCCGAGTGTCTGTTGGCAATTTACATCCCGCCCATCAGCATAACAAGGCTCCCAGTTCTCCATGGCCTGTCCTGCGTTTCTGGATTTTACACTTTTCTCAGATGGCCCTTTTGACCGGGGGGAAGTAAGACTTCATTGTAGTGCAGATTTCCTTTGCAAGTTTGCTTGGTTGGCCAAAAAGGGCGTATGCGTTTTTTCCTGAATATATTCAGGAAAAAACGCATACGCACTTTTTGGCCAAGTGCATCATTGTGGACGTTCTACCTCTTTTCCTATGCTGTCAATGCAATTCCAGTCTACCTCCTGAAATCGGTTTCCTGCAATTCTGCCCCACATTCAAGTCCTCTTGGCAGCCTTACTTCAGTATATTTTTGGACGATAGCTGTCATTTATAACTCTGCAGGTTTGTGAATTACAGTGCCCCTGAGCTCCTTTCTTCAACTCGCTTTCTTGTGAGCTGGCCGCAACACCGCAGGATGGCTTCAGGCCCTAATCTGGTTCCGGCACGGCACGCTGAGCCTTTGGTTAATTCCTCTTCCTGGTGGGAAATGAGAGTTAAATTTGCCCGTCCAGACACCTCCAGCTAGTCTGTCATTGGTTCTCGCTATTCCTGTTCATCTTCCGCAGAAATTACAAACTGAGCCAAACAGGAGGTTAAAGGAACTGACTCTCCAAGTCGGGAGAGTGTTAGTAAAGCATCTGGAATGTTGCACCCGAGTACCAGGGTACGAAAACTGACACATATTTGAATACGTCTCCCGATCACACGGTTGATCATACTCTAGGTTCCACATGCATGTTTTAGCTGAAGGAAGAATACCTTAAACCTGGGTAGTTGAAACCCGTGGAATGGGTACCATGCAATATGACTTCAAAGGGTCTTCATTTGCTCACCGAACCTCTCCAATCCTATCACTGCTGCGTTTATGCCCCTGTACACATGCTTGATTCTCTTTCGGAGACATAGCAATGCATAGCTTTTAAGATACTTACTAGTCAGGTACATTCTTAGGCGTTTAATATGGAGTGTTGAGTCCATTTCGTTGAGCAAGCAGTAGCTCTTGTCTATTCCATATTTGGCTTAAGGAACTTTATCTGTGCTCATTTCAATCTCTGGTTTTACGCAGCACCCCAACTCACCTTTCCCCTTAAGCAAGCATAAGTTGGTTTTCTAAATTTGAGACCCTGTTCTTTTTGGAATTCAGTTCCTGTGTAGCCAAGTTTACATTCCGTGTATTAGAGATATCTTATGATGTTTCTTTTTCTGTGTGACTTATTTCAGTTAGAATCATCGTACCTGAATCCACTCATTATGCTGCTACGGGCCTGATGACATAGATTTCATTGCTGAGTGATACTGCATTGTACGTAAGTACCACAAGTTCTTTATCCATTTTTCACTTTCTGTGATATTGAACTT
The DNA here is from genome assembly GCF_951394435.1 of Stenella coeruleoalba. NCBI lineage: Eukaryota > Metazoa > Chordata > Mammalia > Artiodactyla > Delphinidae > Stenella > Stenella coeruleoalba. The sequence goes on from NW_027646269.1 coordinate 2,665,638, forward strand.
GTACGGTAAACGAGATTCTTGTAAACAGAGGCGTCCCAAACTTTGGGGTGGCTGTGTCTTTTTGATTTTAATTTCCCTAAGCTATAGGACCATAAGTGGCAGTGCCCTAGGCTCTGTTGCTTTGTTTTTTAGATGTTGCAGGAAACACCATACACTTCTCCCGAGTGTCTGTTGGCAATTTACATCCCGCCCATCAGCATAACAAGGCTCCCAGTTCTCCATGGCCTGTCCTGCCTTTCTGGATTTTACACTTTTTTCAGATGGCCCTTTTGACCGGGGGGAAGTGAGACTTCATTGTAGTGCAGATTTCCTTTGCAAGCTTGCTTGGTTGGCCAAAAAGGACGTATGCGTTTTTTCCTGAATATATTCAGGAAAAAACGCATACGCCCTTTTTGGCCAAGTGCATCATTGTGGACGTTCTGCCTCTTTTCCTATGCTTTCAATGCAATTCCAGTCTACCTCCTGAAATCGGTTTCCTGCAATTCTGCCCCGCTTTCAAGTCCTCTTGGCAGCCTTACTTCAGTATATTTTTGGACGATAGCTGTCATTTATAACTCTGCAGGTTTGTGAATTACAGTGCCCCTGAGCTCCTTTCTTCAACTCGCTTTCTTTTGAACAGGCCGCAACACCGCAGGATGGCTTCAGGCCCTAATCTGGTTCCGGCACGGCACACTGAGCCTTTGGTTATTTCCTCTTCCTGGTGGGAAATGAGAGTTAAATTCGCGCGTCCAGACACCTCCAGCTAGTCTCTCATTGGTTCTCCCTATTCCTGTTCATCTTCCGCAGAAATTGCAAACTGGGCCAAACAGGAGGTTAAAGGCGCTGACTCTCCAAGTGGGGAGAGTGTTAGTAAAGCGTCTGGAATGTTGCACCCGAGTACCAGGGGAGAAGAATTGAGACATATTTGAACATGTCTCCCGTTCACACGGTTGATCATACTCTGGGTTCCACATGCATGTTTTAGGTGAAGGAAGAATACCTTAAACCTGCAGAGTTGAGACCCGTGGAATGGGTACCATGCAATATGACTTCAAAGGGTCTTTATTTGCTCATCGAACCTCTCCAATCCTATCACTGCTGCGTTTACGCCCCTGTACACAGGCTTGATTCTCTTTTGCAGACATAGCAATCCATAGGTTTTAAGATACTTACTAGTCAGGTACATTCTTAGGCGTTTAATATGGGGTGTTGAGTCCATTTCGTTGAGCAAGTAGTAGCTCTTGTCTATTCCATATTTGGCTTAAGGAACTTCATCTGTGCTCATTTCAATCTCTGGTTTTATGCAGCACCCCAACTCACCTTTCCCCTTAAGCAAGCATAAGTTGCTTTTCTAAACTTGAGACCCTGTTCTGTTTTGGAATTCAGTTCCTCTGTAGCCAAGTTTACATTCCGTGTATTAGTGATATCTTATGATGTTTCTTTTTCTGTGTGACTTATTTCAGTTAGAATCATCGTACCTGAATCCACTCATTATGCTGCTACGGGCCTGATGACATAGATTTCATTGCTGAGTGATACTGCATTGTACGTAAGTACCACAAGTTCTTTATCCATTTTTCACTTTCTGTGATATTTAACTTGTACGGTAAACGAGGTTCTTGTAAACAGAGCCGTTCCAAACTTTGGGGTGGCTGTGTCTTTTTGATTTTAATTTCCCTAAGCTATAGGACCATAAGTGGAAGTGCCCTAGGCTCTGTTGCTTTGTTTTTTCGATGTTTCAGGAAAGACCATACACTTCTCCGGAGTGTCTGTTGGCAATTTACATCCCGCCCATCAGCATAACAAGGCTCCCAGTTCTCCAGGGCCTGTCCTGCCTTTCTGGATTTTACACTTTTTTCAGATGGCCCTTTTGACCAGGGGGAAGTGAGACTTCATTGTAGTGCAGATTTCTTTGCAAGCTTGCTTGGTTGGCCAAAAAGGGCGTATGCGTTTTTTCCTGAATATATTCAGGAAAAAACGCATACGCCCTTTTTGGCCAAGTGCATCATTGTGGACGTTCTGCCTCTTTTCCTATGCTTTCAATGCAATTCCAGTCTACCTCCTGAAATCGGTTTCCTGCAATTCTGCCCCGCTTTCAAGTCCTCTTCGCAGCCTTACTTCAGTATATTTTTGGTCGATAGCTGTCATTTATAACTCTGCATGTTTGTGAATTACAGTGCCCCTGAGCTCCTTTCTTCAACTCGCTTTCTTGTGAGCTGGCCGCAACACCGCAGGATGTCTTCAGGCCCTAATCTGGTTGTGGCACGGCACGCTGAGCCTTTGGTTAATTCCTCTTCCTGGTGGGAAATGAGAGTTAAATTTGCCCGTCCAGACACCTGCAGGTAGTCTCTCATTGGTTCTCGCTATTCCTGTTCATCTTCCGCAGAAATTGCAAACTGGGCCAAACAGGAGGTTAAAGGGACTGACTCTCCAAGTCGGGAGAGTGTTAGTAAAGCGTCTGGAATGTTGCACCCGAGTACCAGGGGAGGAAAACTGAGACATATTTGAACACGTCTCCCGTTCACACGGTTGATCATACTCTGGGTTCCCCATGCATGTTTTAGCTGAAGGAAGAATACCTTAAACCTGGAGAGTTGAGACCCGTGTAATGGGTACCATGCAATATGACTTCAAAGGGTCTTCATTTGCTCACCAAACCTCTCCAATCCTATCACTGCTGCGTTTATGCCCCTGTACACACGCTTGATTCTCTTTTGGAGACATAGCAATCCATAGGTTTTAAGATACTTACTAGTCAGGTACATTCTTAGGCATTTAAAATGCGGTGTTGAGTCCATTTCGTTGAGCAAGGAGTAGCTCTTGTCTATTCCATATTTGGCTTAAGGAACTTTATCTGTGCTCATTTCGATCTCTGGTTTTATGCAGCACCCCAACTCACCTTTACCCTTAAGCAAGCATAAGTTGGTTTTCTAAATTTGAGACCCTGTTCTGTTCTGTAATTCAGTTCCTGTGTAGCCAAGTTTACATTCCGTGTATTACTGATATCTTATGATGTTTCTTTTTCTGTGTGACTTATTTCATTTAGAATCATCATAGCTGAATCCACTCATTGTGCTGCTAAGGGCCTGATGACATAGATTTCATTGTTGAGTGATATTGCTTTGTAAGTAAATACCACAACTTCTTTATCCATTTTTCACTTTCTGTGATATTGAACTTGTACGGTAAACGAGGATCTTGTAAACAGAGGTCCCAAATTTTGGGGTGGATGTGTCTTTTTGATTTTAATTTCCCTAAGCTATAGGACCATAAGTGGAAGTGCCCTAGGCTCTGTTGCTTTGTTTTTTAGATGTTTCAGGAAACACGATACACTTCTCCAGAGTGTCTGTTGGCAATTTACATCCCGCCCATCAGCATAACAAGGCTCCCAGTTCTCCAGGGCCTGTCCTGCCTTTCTGGATTTTACACTTTTTTCAGATGGCCCTTTTGACCGGGGGGAAGTGGGACTTCATTGTAGTGCAGATTTCTTTGCAAGCTTGCTTGGTTGGCCAAAAAGGGCATATGCGTTTTTTCCTGAATATATTCAGGAAAAAAGGCATATGCCCTTTTTGGCCAAGTGCATCATTGTGGACGTTCTGCCTCTTTTCCTATGCTTTCAATGCAATTCCAGTCTACCTCCTGAAATCGGTTTCCTGCAATTCTGCCCCGCTTTCAAGTCCTCTTGGCAGCCTTACTTCAGTATATTTTTGGACGATAGCTGTCATTTATAACTCTGCAGGTTTGTGAATTACAGTGCCCCTGAGCTGCTTTCTTCAACTCGCTTTCTTGTGAGCTGGCCGCAACACTGCAGGATGGCTTCAGGCCCTAATCTGCTTCCGGCACGGCACGCTGAGCCTTTGGTTAATTCCTCTTCCTGGTGGGAAATGAGAGTTAAATTTGCCCGTCCAGACGCCTCCAGCTAGTCTCTCATTGGTTCTCTCTATTCCTGTTCATCTTCCGCAGAAATTGCAAACTGGGCCAAACAGGAGGTTAAAGGGACTGACTCTCCAAGTCGGGAGAGTGTTAGTAAAGCATCTGGAATGTTGCACCCGAGTACCAGGGGAGGAAAACTGAGACATATTTGAACACGTCTCCCGTTCACACGGTTGATCATACTCTGGGTTCCACATGCATGTTTTAGCTGAAGGAAGAATACCTTAAACCTGGAGAGTTGAGACCCGTGGAATGGGTACCATGCAATATGACTTCAAAGGGTCTTCATTTGCTCACCGAACCTCTCCAATCCTATCACTGCTGCGTTTATGCCCCTGTACACACGCTTGATTCTCTTTTGGAGACATAGCAATCCATAGGTTTTAAGATACTTACTAGTCAGGTACATTCTTAGGCGTTTAATATGCGCTGTTGAGTCCATTTCGTTGAGCAAGGAGTAGCTCTTGTCTATTCCATATTTGGCTTAAGGAACTTTATCTGTGCTCATTTCGATCTCTGGTTTTATGCAGCACCCCAACTCACCTTTACCCTTAAGCAAGCATAAGTTGGTTTTCTAAATTTGAGACCCTGTTCTGTTCTGTAATTCAGTTCCTGTGTAGCCAAGTTTACATTCCGTGTATTACTGATATCTTATGATGTTTCTTTTTCTGTGTGACTTATTTCAGTTAGAATCATCATAGCTGAATCCACTCATTGTGCTGCTAAGGGCCTGATGACATAGATTTCATTGCTGAGTGATATTGCTTTGTAAGTAAATACCACAACTTCTTTATCCATTTTTCACTTTCTGCGCTTTTGAACTTGTACTGTAAACGAGGTTCTTGTAAACAGAGCCGTTCCAAACTTTGGGGTGGTTGTGTCTTTTTTTTTTTTAATTTCCCTAAGCTATAGGACCATAAGTGGAAGTGCCCTAGGCTCTGTTGCTTTGTTTTTTAGATGTTTCAGGAAACACCATACACTTCTCCTGAGTGTCTGTTGGCAATTTACATCCCGCCCATCAGCATAACAAGGCTCCCAGTTCTCCATGGCCTGTCCTGCCTTTCTGGATTTTACACTTTTTTCAGATGGCCCTTTTGACCGGGGGGAAGTGAGACTTCATTGTAGTGCAGATTTCCTCTGCAAGCTTGCTTGGTTGGCCAAAAAGGGCGTATGCGTTTTTTCCTGAATATAATCAGGAAAAAACGCATACGCCCTTTTTGGCCAAGTGCATCATTGTTGACGTTCTGCCTCTTTTCCTATGCTTTCAATGCAATTCCAGTCTCCCTCCTGAAATTGGTTTCCTGCAATTCTGCCCTGCTTTCAAGTCCTCTTGGCAGCCTTACTTCAGTATATTTTTCGACGATAGCTGTCATTTATAACTCTGCAGGTTTGTGAATTACAGTGCCCCTGAGCTCCTTTCTTCAACTTGCTTTCTTTTGAGCTGGCCGCAAAACCGCAGGATGGCTTCAGGCCCTAATCTGGTTCCGGCACGGCACGCTGAGCCTTTGGTTAATTCCTCTTCCTGGTGGGAAATGAGAGTTAAATTTGCCCGGCCAGACACCTCCAGCTAGTCTCTCATTGGTTCTGCCTATTCCTGTTCATCTTCCGCAGAAATTGCAAACTGGGACAAACAGGAGGTTAAAGGCGCTGACTCTCCACGTGGGGAGAGTGTTAGTAAAGCGTCTGGAATGTTGCACCCGAGTACCAGGGGAGGAAAACTGAGACATATTTGAACACGTCTCCCGTTCACACGGTTGATCATACTCTGGGTTCCACATGCATGTTTTAGCTGAAGGAAGAATACCTTAAACCTGGAGAGTTGAGACTCGTGTAATGGGTACCATGCAATATGACTTCAAAGGGTCTTCATTTGCTCACCGAACCTCTCCAATCCGATCACTGCTGCATTTATGCCCCTGTACACATGCTTGATGCTCTTTCGGAGACATAGCAATCCATAGGTTTTAAGATACTTACTAGTCAGGTACATTCTTAGGCGTTTAATATGCAATGTTGAGTCCATTTCGTTGAGCAAGGAGTAGCTCTTGTCTATTCCATATTTGGCTTAAGGAACTTTATCTGTGCTCATTTCGATCTCTGGTTTGATGCAGCACCCCAACTCACCTTTTCCCTTAAGCAAGCATAAGTTGGTTTTCTAAATTTGAGACCCTGTTCTGTTCTGTAATTCAGTTCCGGTGTAGCCAAGTTTACATTCCATGTATTACTGATATCTTATGATGTTTCTATTTCTGTGTGACTTATTTCTGTTAGAATCATCATACCTGAATCCACTCATTGTGCTGCTAAGGGCCTGATGACATAGATTTCATTGCTTAGTGATATGGCTTGGTAAGTAAATACCACAACTTCTTTATCCATTTTTCACTTTCTGCGATGTTGAACTTGTACTGTAAACGAGGTTCTTGTAAACAGAGCCATTCCAAACTTTGGGGTGGCTGTGTCTTTTTGATTTTAATTTCCCTAAGCTATAGGACCATAAGTGGAAGTGCCCTAGGCTCTGTTGCTTTGTTTTTTAGATGTTTCAGGAAACACCATACACTTCTCCAGAGTGTCTGTTGGCAATTTACATCCCGCCCATCAGCATAACAAGGCTCCCAGTTCTCCATGGCCTGTCCTGCCTTTTTGGATTTTACACTTTTTTCAGATGGCCCTTTTGACTGGGGGGAAGTGAGACTTCATTGTAGTGCAGATTTCCTTTGCAAGCTTGCTTGGTTGGCCAAAAAGCGCGTATGCGTTTTTTCCTGAATATATTCAGGAAAAAACGCATACGCCCTTTTTGGCCAAGTGCATCATTGTGGACGTTCTGCCTCTTTTCCTATGCTTTCAATGCAATTCCAGTCTACCTCCTGAAATCGGTTTCCTGCAATTCTGCCCCGCTTTCAAGTCCTCTTGGCAGCCTTACTTCAGTATATTTTTGGACGATAGCTGTCATTTATAACTCTGCAGGTTTGTGAATTACAGTGTCCCTGAGCTCCTTTCTTCAACTCGCTTTCTTGTGAACTGGCCGCAACACCGCAGGATGGCTTCAGGCCCTAATCTGGTTCCGGCACGGCACGCTGAGCCTTTGGTTATTTCCTCTTCCTGGTGGGAAATGAGAGTTAAATTTGCCCGTCCAGAAACCTCCAGCTAGTCTCTCATTGGTTCTCCCTATTCCTGTTCATCTTCCGCAGAAATTGCAAACTGGGCCAAACAGGAGGTTAAAGGCGCTGACTCTCCAAGTGGGGAGAGTGTTAGTAAAGCGTCTGGAATGTTGCACCCGAGTACCAGGGGAGGAAAACTGAGACATATTTGAACACGTCTCCCGTTCACACGGTTGATCATACTCTAGGTTCCACATGCATATTTTAGCTGAAGGAAGAATACCTTAAACCTGGAGAGTTGAGACCCGTGGAATGGGTACCATGCAATATGACTTCAAAGGGTCTTCATTTGCTCACCGAACCTCTCCAATCCTATCACTGCTGCGTTTATGCCCCTGTACACACGCTTGATTCTCTTTTGGAGACATAGCAATCCATAGGTTTTAAGATACTTACTAGTCAGGTACATTCTTAGGCGTTTAATATGCGGTGTTGAGTCCATTTCGTTGAGCAAGGAGTAGCTCTTGTCTATTCCATATTTGGCTTAAGGAACTTTATCTGTGCTCATTTCAATCTCTGGTTTTATGCAGCACCCCAACTCACCTTTCCCCTTAAGCAAGCATAAGTTGGTTTTCTAAATTTGAGACCCTGTTCTGTTCTGTAATTCATTTCCTGTGTAGCCAAGTTTACATTCCGTGTATTAGTGATATCTTATGATGTTTCTTTTTCTGTGTGACTTATTTCAGTTAGAATCATCGTACCTGAATCCACTCATTATGCTGCTACGGGCCTGATGACATAGATTTCATTGCTGAGTGATACTGCATTGTACGTAAGTACCACAAGTTATTTATCCATTTTTCACTTTCTGTGATATTGAACTTGTACGGTAAACGAGGTTCTTGTAAACAGAGGCGTCCCAAACTTTGGGGTGGCTGTGTCTTTTTGATTTTAATTTCCCTAAGCTATAGGACCATAAGTGGAAGTGCCCTAGGCTCTGTTGCTTTGTTTTTTAGATGTTTCAGGAAACACCATACACTTCTCCCGAGTGTCTGTTGGCAATTTACATCCCGCCCATCAGCATAACAAGGCTCCCAGTTCTCCATGGCCTGTCCTGCCTTTCTGGATTTTACACTTTTTTCAGATGGCCCTTTTGACCAGGTGGAAGTGAGACTTCATTGTAGTGCAGATTTCCTTTGCAAGTTTGCTTGGTTGGCCAAAAAGGGCGTATGCGTTTTTTCCTGAATATATTCAGGAAAAAACGCATACGCCCTTTTTGGCCAAGTGCATCATTGTGGACGTTCTGCCTCTTTTCCTATGCTTTCAATCCAATTCCAGTCTACCTCCTGAAATCGGTTTCCTGCAATTCTGCCCCATTTTCAAGTCCTCTTGGCAGCCTTACTTCAGTATATTTTTGGACGATAGCTGTCATTTATAACTCTGCAGGTTTGTGAATTACAGTGCCCCTGAGCTCCTTTCTTCAACTCGCTTTCTTGTGACCTGGCCGCAACACTGCAGGATGGCTTCAGGCCCTAATCTGGTTCTGGCACGGCACGCTGAGCCTTTGGTTAATTCCTCTTCCTGCTGGGAAATGAGAGTTAAATTTGCCCGTTCAGACACCTCCAGCTAGTCTCTCATTGGTTCTCGCTATTCCTGTTCATCTTCCGCAGAAATTGCAAACTGGGCCAAGCAGGAGGTTAAAGGGACTGACTCTCCAAGTCGGGAGAGTGTTAGTAAAGCGTCTGGAATGTTGCACCCGAGTACCAGGGTACGAAAACTGAGACATATTTGAACACGTCTCCCGATCACATGGTTGATCATACTCTAGGTTCCACATGCATGTTTTAGCTGAAGGAAGAATACCTTAAACCTGGGTAGTTGAAACCCGTGGAATGGGTACCATGCAATATGACTTCAAAGGGTCTTCATTTGCTCACCGAACCTCTCCAATCCTATCACTGCTGCGTTTATGCCCCTGTACACATGCTTGATTCTCTTTCGGAGACATAGCAATCCATAGGTTTTAAGATACTTACTAGTCAGGTACATTCTTAGGCGTTTAATATGCGGTGTTGAGTCCATTTCGTTGAGCAAGGAGTAGCTCTTGTCTATTCCATATTTGGCTTAAGGAACTTTATCTGTGCTCATTTCGATCTCTGGTTTTATGCAGCACCCCAACTCACCTTTAAGCTTAAGCAAGCATAAGTTGGTTTTCTAAATTTGAGACCCTGTTCTGTTCTGTAATTCAGTTCCTGTGTAGCCAAGTTTACATTCCGTGTATTACTGATATCTTATGATGTTTCTTTTTCTGTGTGACTTATTTCAGTTAGAATCATCATACCTGAATCCACTCATTGTGCTGCTAAGGGCCTCATGACATAGATTTCATTGCTGAGTGATATTGCTTTGTAAGTAAATACCACAACTTCTTTATCCATTTTTCACTTTCTGCGATGTTGAACTTGTACTGTAAACGAGGTTCTTGTAAACAGAGCCGTTCCAAACTTTGGGGTGGCTGTGTCTTTTTGATTTTAATTTCCCTAAGCTATAGGACCATAAGTGGAAGTGCCCTAGGCTCTGTTGCTTTGTTTTTTAGATGTTTCAGGAAACACCATACACTTCTCCCGAATGTCTGTTGGCAATTTACATCCCGCCCATCAGCATAACAAGGCTCCCAGTTCTCCATGGCCTGTCCTGCCTTTCTGGATTTTACACTTTTTTCAGATGGCCCTTTTGACCGGGGGGAAGTGAGACTTCATTGTAGTGCAGATTTCCTTTGCAAGTTTGCTTGGTTGGCCAAAAAGGGCGTATGCGTTTTTTCCTGAATATATTCAGGAAAAAACGCATACGCCCTTTTTGGCCAAGTGCATCATTGTGGACGTTCTGCCTCTTTTCCTATGCTTTCAATGCAATTCCAGTCTACCTCCTGAAGTCAGTTTCCTGCAATTCTGCCCCGCTTTCAACTCCTCTTGGCAGCCTTACTTCAGTCTATTTTTGGACGATAGCTGTCACTTATAACTCTGCAGGTTTGTGAATTACAGTGCCCCTGAGCTCCTTTCTTCAACTCGTTTTCTTGTGACCTGGCCGCAACACCGCAGGATGGCTTCAGGCCCTAATCTGGTTGCGGCACGGCACGCTGAGCCTTTGGTTATTTCCTCTTCCTGGTGGGAAATGAGAGTTAAATTTGCCCGTCCAGACACCTCCAGCTAGTCTCTCATTGGTTCTGCCTATTCCTGTTCGTCTTCCGCAGAAATTGCAAACTGGGCCAAACAGGAGGTTAAAGGCGCTGACTCTCCAAGTGGGGAGAGTGTTAGTAAAGCGTCTGGAATGTTGCACCCGAGTACCAGGGGAGGGAAACTGAGACATATTTGAACACGTCTCCCGTTCACACGGTTGATCATACTCTGGGTTCCACATGCATGTTTTAGCTGAAGGAAGAATACCTTAAACCTGGAGAGTTGAGACTTTTGTAATGGGTACCATGCAATATGACTTCAAAGGGTCTTCATTTGCTCACCGAACCTCTCCAATCCTATCACTGCTGCGTTTATGCCCCTGTACACACGCTTGATTCTCTTTCGGAGACATAGCAATCCATAGGTTTTAAGATACTTACTAGTCAGGTACATTCTTAGGCGTTTAATATGGGGTGTTGAGTCCATTTCGTTGAGCAAGGAGTAGCTCTTGTCTATTCCATATTTGGCTTAAGGAACTTTATCTGTGCTCATTTCAATCTCTGGTTTTATGCAGCACCCCAACTCACCTTTCCCCTTAAGCAAGCATAAGTTGGTTTTCTAAATTTGAGACCCTGTTCTGTTTTGGAATTCAGTTCCTGTGTAGCCAAGTTTACATTCCGTGTATTAGTGATATCTTATGATGTTTCTTTTTCTGTGTGACTTATTTCAGTTAGAATCATCGTACCTGAATCCACTCATTATGCTGCTACGGGCCTGATGACATAGATTTCATTGCTGAGTGATACTGCATTGTACGTAAGTACCACAAGTTCTTTATCCATTCTTCACTTTCTGTGATATTGAACTTGTACGGTACATGAGGTTCTTGTAAAGAGAGGCGTCCCAAACTTTGGGGTGGCTGTGTCTTTTTGATTGTAATTTCCCTAAGCTATAGGACCATAAGTGGAAGTGCCCTAGGCTCTGTTGCTTTGTTTTTTAGATGTTTCAGGAAACACCATACACTTCTCCTGAGTGGTTGTTGGCAATTTACATCCCGCCCATCAGCATAACAAGGCTCCCAGTTCTCCATGGCCTGTCCTGCCTTTCTGGATTTTACACTTTTTTCAGATGGCCCTTTTGACTGGGGGGAAGTGAGACTTCATTGTAGTGCAGATTTCCTTTGCAAGCTTGCTTGGTTGGCCAAAAAGGGCGTATGCGTTTTTTCCTGAATATATTCAGGAAAAAACGCATACGCCCTTTTTGGCCAAGTGCATCATTGTGGACGTTCTGCCTCTTTTCCTATTCTTTCAATGCAATTCCAGTCTACCTCCTGAAATCGGGTTCCTGCAATTCTGCCCTGCTTTCAAGTCCTCTTCGCAGCCTTACTTCAGTATATTTTTGGACGATAGCTGTCATTTATAACTCTGCAGGTTTGTGAATTACAGTGTCCCTGAGCTCCTTTCTTCAACTCGCTTTCTTGTGAACTGGCCGCAACACCGCAGGATGGCTTCAGGCCCTAATCTGGTTCCGGCACGGCACGCTGAGCCTTTGGTTATTTCCTCTTCCTGGTGGGAAATGAGAGTTAAATTTGCCCGTCCAGACACCTCCAGCTAGTCTCTCATTGGTTCTCCCTATTCCTGTTCATCTTCCGCAGAAATTGCAAACTGGGCCAAACAGGAGGTTAAAGGCGCTGACTCTCCAAGTGGGGAGAGTGTTAGTAAAGCGTCTGGAATGTTGCACCCGAGTACCAGGGGAGGAAAACTGAGACATATTTGAACACGTCTCCCGTTCACACGGTTGATCATACTCTGGGTTCCACATGCATGTTTTAGCTGAAGGAAGAATACCTTAAACCTGGAAAGTTGAGACCCGTGGAATGGGTACCATGCAATATGACTTCAAAGGGTCTTCATTTGCTCACCGAACCTCTCCAATCCTATCACTGCTGCGTTTATGCCCCTGTACACACGCTTGATTCTCTTTTGGAGACATAGCAATCCATAGGTTTTAAGATACTTACTAGTCAGGTACATTCTTAGACGTTTAATATGGGGTGTTGAGTCCATTTCGTTGAGCAAGGAGTAGCTCTTGTCTATTCCATATTTGGCTTAAGGAACTTTATCTGTGCTCATTTCGATCTCTGGTTTTATGCAGCACCCCAACTCACCTTTCCCCTTAAGCAAGCATATGTTGGTTTTCTAAATTTGAGACCCTGTTCTGTTCTGTAATTCAGTTCCTGTGTAGCCAAGTTTACATTCCGTGTATTACTGATATCTTATGATGTTTCTTTTTCTGTGTGACTTATTTCAGTTAGAATCATCATACCTGAATCCACTCATTGTGCTGCTAAGGGCCTGATGACATAGATTTCATTGCTGAGTGATATTGCTTTGTAAGTAAATACCACAACTTCTTTATCCATTTTTCACATTCTGCGATGTTGAACTTGTACTGTAAACGAGGTTCTTGTAAACAGAGGCGTCCCAAAATTCGGGGTGGCTGTGTCTTTTTGATTTTAATTTCCCTAAGCTATAGGACCATAAGTGGAAGTGCCCTAGGCTCTGTTGCTTTGTTTTTTAGATGTTTCAGGAAACACCATACACTTCTCCCAAGTGTCTGTTGGCAATTTACATCCCGCCCATCAGCATAACAAGGCTCCCAGTTCTCCATGGCCTGTCCTGCCTTTCTGGATTTTACACTTTTTTCAGATGGCCCTTTTGACTGGGGGGAAGTGAGACTTCATTGTAGTGCAGATTTCCTTTGCAAGCTTGCTTGGTTGGCCAAAAAGGGCGTATGCGTTTTTTCCTGAATATATTCAGGAAAAAACGTATACGCCCTTTTTGGCCAAGTGCATCATTGTGGACGTTCTGCCTCTTTTCCTATGCTTTCAATGCAATTCCAGTCTACCTCCTGAAATCGGTTTCCTGCAATTCTGCCCCGCTTTCAAGTCCTCTTGGCAGCCTTACTTCAGTCTATTTTTGGACGATAGCTGTCATTTATAACTCTGCAGGTTTGTTAATTACAGTGCCCCTGAGCTCCTTTCTTCAACTTGCTTTCTTGTGACCTGGCCGCAACACCGCAGGATGGCTTCAGGCCCTAATCTGGTTCCGGCACGGCACGCTGAGCCTTTGGTTATTTCCTCTTCCTGGTGGGAAATGAGAGTTAAATTTGCCCGTCCAGACACCTCCAGCTAGTCTCTCATTGGTTCTCGCTATTCCTGTTCATCTTCCGCAGAAATTGCAAACTGGGCCAAACAGGAGGTTAAAGGCGCTGACTCTCCTAGTGGGGAGAGTGTTAGTAAAGCGTCTGGAATGTTGCACCCGAGTACCAGGGGAGGAAAACTGAGACATATTTGAACACGTCTCCCGTTCACATGGTTGATCATACTTGGGTTCCACATGCATGTTTTAGCTGAAGGAAGAATAGCTTAAACCTGGAGAGTTAAGACCCGTGTAATGGGTACCATGCAATATGACTTCAAAGGGTCTTCATTTGCTCACGAACCTCTCCAATCCTATCACTGCTGCGTTTATGCCCCTGTACACATGCTTGATTCTCTTTCGGAGACATAGCAATCCATAGGTTTTAAGATACTTACTAGTCAGGTACATTCTTAGGCGTTTAATATGCGGTGTTGAGTCTATTTCGTTGAGCAAGGAGTAGCTCTTGTCTATTCCATATTTCACTTAAGGAACTTTATCTGTGCTCATTTCAATCTCTGGTTTTATGCAGCACACCAACTCACCTTTCCCCTTAAGCAAGCATAAGTTGGTTTTCTAAATTTGAGACCCTGTTCTGTTCTGTAATTCAGTTCCTGTGTAGCCAAGTTTACATTCCGTGTATTACTGATATCTTATGATGTTTCTTTTTCTGTGTGACTTATTTCAGTTAGAATCATCATACCTGAATCCACTCATTGTGCTGCTAAGGGCCTGATGACACAGATTTCATTGCTGAGTGATATTGCTTTGTAAGTAAATACCACAATTTCTTTATCCATTTTTCACTTTCTGCGATGTTGAACTTGTACGGTAAACGAGGTTCTTTTAAACGGAGGCGTCCCAAACTTTGGGGTGGCTGTGTCTTTTTGATTTTAATTTCCCTAAGCTATAGGACCATAAGTGGAAGTGCCCTAGGCTCTGTTGCTTTGTTTTTTAGATGTTTCAGGAAACACCATACACTTCTCCTGAGTGTCTGTTGGGAATTTACATCCCGCCCATCAGCATAACAAGGCTCCCAGTTCTCCATGGCCTGTCCTGCCTTTCTGGATTTTACACTTTTTTCAGATGGCCCTTTTGACCGGGGAGAAGTGAGACTTCATTGTAGTGCAGATTTCCTTTGCAAGCTTGCTTGGTTGGCCAAAAAGGACGTATGCGTTTTTTCCTGAATATATTCAGGAAAAAACGCATACGCCCTTTTTGTCCAAGTGCATCATTGTGGACGTTCTGCCTCTTTTCCTATGCTTTCAATGCAATTCCAGTCTACCTCCTGAAATCGGTTTCCTGCAATTCTGCCCCGCTTTCAAGTCCTCTTGGCAGCCTTACTTCAGTGTATTTTTGGACGATAGCTGTCATTTATAGCTCTGCAGGTTTGTGAATTACAGTGCCCCTGAGCTCCTTTCTTCAACTCGCTTTCTTGTGACTTGGCCGCAACATCGCAGGATGGCTTCAGGCCCTAATCTGGTTCTGGTACGGCACGCTGAGCCTTTGGTTATTTCCTCTTCCTGGTGGGAAATGAGAGTTAAATTTGCCCGTCCAGACACCTCCAGCTAGTCTCTCATTGGTTCTCGCTATTCCTGTTCATCTTCCGCAGAAATTGCAAACTGGGCCAAACAGGAGGTTAAAGGCGCTGACTCTCCAAGTGGGGAGAGTGTTAGTAAAGCGTCTGGAATGTTGCACCCGAGTACCAGGGTACGAAAACTGAGACATATTTGAACACGTCTCCCGATCACATGGTTGATCATACTCTAGGTTCCACATGCATGTTTTAGCTGAAGGAAGAATACCTTAAACCTGGGTAGTTGAAAACCGTGGAATGGGTACCATGCAATATGACTTCAAAGGGTCTTCATTTGCTCACCGAACCTCTCCAATCCTATCACTGCTGCGTTTATGCCCCTGTACACATGCTTGATTCGCTTTCGGAGACATAGCAATCCATAGGTTTTAAGATACTTACTAGTCAGGTACATTCTTAGGCATTTAATATGCGGTGTTGAGTCCATTTCGTTGAGCAAGGAGTAGCTCTTGACTATTCCATATTTGGCTTAAGCAACTTTTTCTGTGCTCATTTCAATCTCTGGTTTTATGCAGCACCCCAACTCACCTTTACCCTTAAGCAAGCATAAGTTGGTTTTCTAAATTTGAGACCCTGTTCTGTTCTGTAATTCAGTTCCTCTGTAGCCAAGTTTCCATTCCGTGTATTACTGATATCTTATGATGTTTCTTTTTCTGTGTGACTTATTTCAGTTAGAATCATCATACCTGAATCCACTCATTGTGCTGCTAAGGGCCTGATGACACAGATTTCATTGCTGAGTGATATTGCTTTGTAAGTAAATTCCACAACTTCTTTATCCATTTTTCACTTTCTGCGATGTTGAACTTGTACTGTAAATGAGGTTCTTGTAAACAGAGCCGTTCCAAACTTTGGGGTGGCTGTGTCTTTTTGATTTTAATTTCCCTAAGCTATAGGACCATAAGTGGAAGTGCCCTAGGTTCTGTTGCTTTGTTTTTTAGATGTTTCAGGAAACACCATACACTTCTCCGGAGTGGTGGTTGGCAATTTACATCCCGCCCATCAGCATAACAAGGCTCCCAGTTCTCCATGGCCTGTCCTGCCTTTCTGGATTTTACACTTTTTTCAGATGGCCCTTTTGACCGGGGGGAAGTGAGACTTCATTGTAGTGCAGATTTCCTTTGCAAGCTTGCTTGGTTGGCCAAAAAGGGCGTATGCGTTTTTTCCTGAATATATTCAGGAAAAAACGCATACGCCCTTTTTGGCCAAGTGCATCATTGTGGACGTTCTGCCTCTTTTCCTATGCTTTCAATGCAATTCCAGTCTACCTCCTGAAATCGGTTTCCTGCAATTCTGCCCCGCTTTCAAGTCCTCTTGGCAGCCTTACTTCAGTATATTTTTGGACGATAGCTGTCATTTATAGCTCTGCAGGTTTGTGAATTACAGTGCCCCTGAGCTCCTTTCTTCAACTCGCTTTCTTTTGAGCAGGCCGCAACACCGCAGGATGGCTTCAGGCCCTAATCTGGTTCCGGCACGGCACGCTGAGCCTTTGGTTAATTCCTCTTCCT
This sequence comes from Stenella coeruleoalba, assembly GCF_951394435.1. Lineage (NCBI taxonomy): Eukaryota > Metazoa > Chordata > Mammalia > Artiodactyla > Delphinidae > Stenella > Stenella coeruleoalba. Next base: position 2,682,132 of record NW_027646269.1, read on the forward strand.
GGTGGGAAATGAGAGTTAAATTTGCCCGTCCAGCAACCTCCAGCTAGCCTCTCATTGGTTCTCGCTATTCCTGTTCATCTTCCGCAGAAATTGCAAACTGGGCCAAACAGGAGGTTAAAGGGACTGACTCTCCAAGTCGGGAGAGTGTTAGTAAAGCGTCTGGAATGTTGCACCCGAGTACCAGGGTACGAAAACTGAGACATATTTGAACACGACTCCCGTTCACATGGTTGATCATACTCTGGGTTCCACATGCATGTTTTAGCTGAAGGAAGAATACCTTAAACCTGGGTAGTTGAAACCCGTGGAATGGGTACCATGCAATATGACTTCAAAGGGTCTTCATTTGCTCACGAACCTCTCCAATCCTATCACTGCTGCGTTTATGCCCCTGTACACATGCTTGATTCTCTTTTGGAGACATAGCAATCCATAGGTTTTACGATACTTACTAGTCAGGTACATTGTTAGGCGTTTAATATGCGGTGTTGAGTCCATTTCGTTGAGCAAGGAGTAGCTCTTGTCTATTCCATATTTGGCTTAAGGAACTTTATCTGTGCTCATTTCAATCTCTGGTTTTATGCAGCACCCCAACTCACCTTTCCCCTTAAGCAAGCATAAGTTGGTTTTCTAAATTTGAGACCCTGTTCTGTTCTGTAATTCAGTTCCTGTGTAGCCAAGTTTACATTCCGTGTATTACTGATATCTTATGATGTTTCTTTTTCTGTGTGATTTATTTCAGTTAGAATCATCATACCTGAATCCACTCATTGTGCTGCTAAGAGCCTGATGACATAGATTTCATTGCTGAGTGATATTGCTTTGTAAGTAAATACCACAACTTCTTTATCCATTTTTCACTTTCCGCGATGTTGAACTTGTACTCTAAACGAGGTTCTTGTAAACGGAGGTGTCCCAAACTTTTGGGTGGCTGTGTCTTTTTGATTTTAATTTCCCTAAGCTATAGGACCATAAGTGGAAGTGCCCTAGGCTCTGTTGCTTTGTTTTTTAGATGTTTCAGGAAACACCATACACTTCTCCGGAGTGTCTGTTGGCAATTTACATCCCGCCCATCAGCATAACAAGGCTCCCAGTTCTCCATGGCCTGTCCTTCCTTTCTGGATTTTACACTTTTTTCAGATGGCCCTTTTGGCCGGGGGGAAGTGAGACTTCATTGTAGTGCAGATTTCCTTTGCAAGCTTGCTTGGTTGGCCAAAAAGGGCGTATGCGTTTTTTCCTGAATATATTCAGGAAAAAACGCATACGCCCTTTTTGGACAAGTGCATCATTGTGGACGTTCTGCCTCTTTTCCTATGCTTTCAATGCAATTCCAGTCTACCTCCTGAAATCGGTTTCCTGCAATTCTGCCCTGCTTTCAAGTCCTCTTGGCAGCCTTACTTCAGTCTATTTTTGGACGATAGCTGTCATTTATAACTCTGCAGGTTTGTGAATTACAGTGCCCCTGAGCTCCTTTCTTCAACTCGATTTCTTGTGAGCTGGCCGCAACACCGCAGGATGGCTTCAGGCCCTAATCTGGTTCTGGCACGGCACGCTGAGCCTTTGGTTATTTCCTCCTCCTGGTGGGAAATGAGAGTTAAATTTGCCCGTCCAGACACCTCCAGCTAGCCTCTCGTTGGTTCTCGCTATTCCTGTTCATCTTCCGCAGTAATTGCAAACTGTGCCAAAGAGGAGGCTGAGGCGCTGACTCTTCAAGTGGGGAGAGTGTCAGTAACGCGTCTGGAATGTTGCACCCGAGTACCAGGGGAGGAAAACTGAGACATATTTGAACACATCTCCCGATCAAATGGTTGATCATACTCTAGGTTCCACATGCATGTTTTAGCTGAAGGAAGAATACCTTAAACCTGGGTAGCTGAAACCCGTGTAATGGGTACCATGCAATATGACTTCAAAGGGTCTTCATTTGCTCACCGAACCTCTCCAATCCTATCACTGCTGCGTTTATGCCCCTGTACACATGCTGGATTCTCTTTCGGAGACATAGCAATCCATAGGTTTTAAGATACTTACTAGTCAGGTACATTCTTAGGCGTTTAATATGCGGTGTTGAGTCCATTTCGTTGAGCAAGGAGTAGCTCTTGTCTATTCCATATTTGGCTTAAGGAACTTTATCTGTGCTCATTTCTATCTCTGGTTTTATGCAACAACCCAACTCACCTTTACCCTTAAGCAAGCATAAGTTGGTTTTCTAAATTTGAGAAACTGTTCTGTTTTGGAATTCAGTTCCTGTGTAGCCAAGTTTACATTCCGTGTATTAGTGATATCTTATGATGTTTCTTTTTCTGTGTGACTTATTTCAGTTAGAATCATCGTACCTGAATCCACTCATTATGCTGCTATGGGCCTGATGACATAGATTTCATTGCTGAGTGATACTGCATTGTCCGTAAGTACGACAAGTTCTTTATCCATTTTTCACTTTCTGTGATATTGAACTTGTACGGTAAACGAGGTTCTTGTAAACAGAGCCGTTCCAAACTTTGGGGTGGCTGTGTCTTTTTGATTTTAAATTCCCTAAGCTATAGGACCATAAGTGGAAGTGCCCTAGGCTCTGTTGCTTTGTTTTTTAGATGTTTCAGGAAACACCATACACTTCTCCCAAGTGTCTGTTTGCAATTTACATCCCGCCCATCAGCATAACAAGGCTCCCAGTTCTCCATGGCCTGTCCTGCCTTTCTGGATTTTACACTTTTTTCAGATGGCCCTTTTGACCGGGGGGAAGTGAGACTTCATTGTAGTGCAGATTTCCTTTGCAAGCTTGCTTGGTTGGCCAAAAAGGGCGTATGCGTTTTTTCATGAATATATTCAGGAAAAATCGCATACGCCCTTTTTGGCCAAGTGCATCATTGTGGACGTTCTGCCTCTTTTCCTATGCTTTCAATGCAATTCCAGTCTACCTCCTGAAATCGGTTTCCTGCAATTCTGCCCCGCTTTCAAGTCCTCTTGGCAGCCTTACTTCAGTATATTTTTGGACGATAGCTGTCATTTATAACTCTGCAGGTTTGTGAATTACAGTGCCCCTGAGCTCCTTTCTTCAACTCGCTTTCTTGTGACCTGGCCGCAACACCGCAGGATGGCTTCAGGCCCTAATCTGGTTCCGGCTCGGCATGCTGAGCCTTTGGTTAATTCCTCTTCCTGGTGGGAAATGAGAGTTAAATTTGCCCGTCCAGACACCTCCAGCTAGCCTCTCATTGGTTCTCGCTATTCCTGTTCATCTTCCGCAGAAATTGCAAACTGGGACAAACAGGAGGTTAAAGGGACTGACTCTCCAAGTCGGGAGAGTGTAAGTAAAGCGTCTGGAATGTTGCACCCGAGTACCAGGGGAGGAAAACTGAGACATATTTGAACACGTCTCCCGTTCACATGGTTGATCATACTCTGGGTTCCACATGCATGTTTTAGCTGAAGGAAGAATACCTTAAACCTGGAGAGTTGAGACCCGTGTAATGGGTACCATGCAATATGACTTCAAAGGGTCTTCATTTGCTCACCGAACCTCTCGAATCCTATCACTGCTGCCTTTATGCCCCTGTACACACGCTTGATTCTCTTTTGGAGACATAGCAATCCATAGGTTTTAAGATACTTACTAGTCAGGTACATTCTTAGGCGTTTAATATGGGGTTTTGAGTCCATTTCGTTGAGCAAGGAGTAGCTCTTGTCTATTCCATATTTCACTTAAGGAACTTTATCTGTGCTCATTTCAATCTCTGGTTTTATGCAGCACCCCAACTCACCTTTCCCCTTAAGCAAGCATAAGTTGGTTTTCTAAATTTGCGACCCTGTTCTGTTTTCGAATGCAGTTCCTGTGTAGCCAAGTTTACATTCCGTGTATTAGTGATATCTTATGATGTTTCTTTTTCTGTGTGACTTATTTCAGTTAGAATCAGCATACCTGAATCCACTTATTATGCTGCTACGGGCCTGATGACATAGATTTCATTGCTGAGTGATACTGCATTGTACGTAAGTACCACAAGTTCTTTATCCATTTTTCACTTTCTGTGATATTGAACTTGTACGGTAAACGAGGTTCTTGTAAACGGAGGTGTCCCAAACTTTGGGGTGGCTGTGTCTTCTTGATTTTAATTTCCCTAAGCTATAGGACCATAAGTGGAAGTGCCCTAGGCTCTGTTGCTTTGGTTTTTAGATGTTTCAGGAAACACCATACACTTCTCCCAAGTGTCTGTTGGGAATTTACATCCCGCCCTTCAGCATAACAAGGCTCCCAGTTCTCCATGGCCTGTCCTGCCTTTCTGGATTTTACAATTTTTTCAGATGGCCCTTTTGACCGGGGGGAAGTGAGACTTCATTGTAGTGCAGATTTCCTTTGCAAGCTTCCTTGGTTGGCCAAAAAGGGCGTATGCGTTTTTTCCTGAATATATTCAGGAAAAAACGCATACGCCCTTTTTGGCCAAGTGCATCATTGTGAACGTTCTGCCTCTTTTCCTATGCTTTCAATGCAATTCCAGGCTACCTCCTGAAATCGGTTTCCTGCAATTCTGCCCCGCTTTCAAGTCCTCTTGGGAGCCTTACTTCAGTCTATTTTTGGACGATAGCTGTCATTTATAACTCTTCAGGTTTGTGAATTACAGTGACCCTGAGCTCCTTTCTTCAACTCGCTTTCTTTTGAGCTGGCCGCAACACCGCAGGATGGCTTCAGGCCCTAATCTGGTTCTGGCATGGCACGCTGAGCCTTTGGTTAATTCCTCTTCCTGGTGGGAAATGAGAGTTAAATATGCCCGTCCAGACACCTCCAGGTAGTCTCCATTGGTTCTCGCTATTCCTGTTCATCTTCCACAGAAATTGCAAACTGGGCCAAACAGGAGGTTAAAGGGACTGACTCTCCAAGTCGGGAGAGTGTTAGTAAAGCGTCTGGAATGTTGCACCCGAGTACCAGGGTACGAAAACTGAGACATATTTGAACACGTCTCCCGATCACATGGTTGATCATACTCTGGGTTCCACATGCATGTTTTAGCTGAAGGAAGAATACCTAAAATCTGGGTAGTTGTAACACGTGGAATGGGTACCATGCAATATGACTTCAAAGGGTCTTCATTTGCTCACCGAACCTCTCCAATCCTATCACTGCTGCGTTTATGCCCCTGTACACATGCTTGATTCTCTTTTGGAGACATAGCAATCCATAGGTTTTAAGATACTTACTAGTCAGGTACATTCTTAGGCGTTTAATATGCGGTGTTGAGTCCATTTCGTTGAGCAAGGAGTAGCTCTTGTCTATTCCATATTTGGCTTAAGGAACTTTAACTGTGCTCATTTCAATCTCTGGTTTTATGCAGCACCCCAACTCACCTTTACCCTTAAGCAAGCATAAGTTGGTTTTCGAAATTTGAGACCCTGTTCTGTTCTGTAATTCAGTTCCTGTGTAGCCAAGTTTCCATTCCGTGTATTACTGATATCTTATGATGTTTCTTTTTCTGTGTGACTTATTTCAGTTAGAGTCATCATACCTGAATCCACTCATTGTGCTGCTAAGGGCCTGATGACACAGATTTCATTGCTGAGTGATATTGCTTTGTAAGTAACTACCACAACTTCTTTATCCATTTTTCACTTTCTGCGATGTTGAACTTGTACTGTAAACGAGGTTCTTGTAAACAGAGCCAATCGAAACTTTGGGGTGGCTGTGTCTTTTTGATTTTAAATTCCCTAATCTATAGGACCATAAGTGGAAGTGCCCTAGGCTCTGTTGCTTTGTTTTTTAGATGTTTCAGGAAACACCATACACTTCTCCGGAGTGGTTGTTGGCAATTTACATCCCGCCCTTCAGCATAACAAGGCTCCCAGTTCTCCATTGCCTGTCCTGCCTTTCTGGATTTTACACTTTTTTCAGATGGCCCTTTTGACCGGGGGGAAGGGAGACTTCATTGTAGTGCAGATTTCCTTTGCAAGCTTGCTTGGTTGGCCAAAAAGGGCGTATGCGTTTTTTCCTGAATATATTCAGGAAAAAACGCATACGCCCTTTTTGGCCAAGTGCATCATTGTGGACGTTCTGCCTCTTTTCCTATGCTTTCAATGCAATTCCAGTCTACCTCCTGAAATCGGTTTCCTGCAATTCTGCCCCGCTTTCAAGTCCTCTTGGCAGCCTTACTTCAGTCTATTTTTGGACGATAGCTGTCATTTATAACTCTGCAGGTTTGTGAATTACAGTGCCCCTGAGCTCCTTTCTTCAACTCGCTTTCTTTTGAGCTGGCCGCAACACCGCAGGATGGCTTCAGGTCCTAATCTGGTTCCGGCACGGCACACTGAGCCTTTGGTTATTTCCTCTTCCTGTTGGGAAATGAGAGTTAAATTTGCAGGTCCAGACACCTCCAGCTAGCCTCTCCTTGGTTCTCGCTATTCCTGTTCATCTTCCGCAGAAATTGCAAACTGAGCCAAACAGGAGGTTAAAGGCGCTGACTCTCCAAGTGGGGAGAGTGTTAGTAAAGCGTCTGAAATGTTGCACCCGAGTACCAGGGGAGGAAAACTTAGACATATTTGAACACGTCTCCCGTTCACATTGTTGATCACACTTGGGTTCCACATGCATGTTTTAACTGAAGGAAGAATACCTTAAACCTGGAGAGTTGAGACCCGTGTAATGAGTACCATGCAATATGACTTCAAAGGGTCTTCATTTGCTCACCGAACCTCTGCAATCCTATCACTGCTGCGTTTATGCCCCTGTACACACGCTTGATTCTCTTTTGGAGACATAGCAATCCATAGGTTTTAAGATACTTACTAGTCAGGTACATTCTTAGGCGTTTAATATGCGGTGTTGAGTCCATTTCGTTGAGCAAGGAGTAGCTCTTGTCTATTCCCTATTTGGCTTAAGGAACTTTATCTGTGCTCATTTCAATCTCTGGTTTTATGCAGCACCCCAACTCACCTTTACCCTTAAGCAAGCATAAGTTGGTTTTCTAAATTTGAGACCCTGTTCTGTTCTGTAATTCAGTTCCTGTGTAGCCAAGTTTACATTCCGTGTATTACTGATATCTTATGATGTTTCTTTTTCTGTGTGACTTATTTCAGTTAGAATCATCATACCTGAATCCACTCATTGTGCTGCTAAGGGCCTGATGACATAGATTTCATTGCTGAGTGATATTGCTTTGTAAGTAAATACCACAACTTCTTTATCCATTTTTCACTTTCTGCGATGTTGAACTTGTACTGTAAACGAGGTTCTTGTAAACAGAGCCGTACCAAACTTTGGGGTGGCTGTGTCTTTTTGATTTTAATTTCCCTAAGCTATAGGACCATAAGTGGAAGTGCCCTAGGCTCTGTTGCTTTGTGTTTTAGATGTTTCAGGAAACACCATACACTTCTCCCTAGTGTCTGTTGGCAATTTACATCCCGCCCATCAGCATAACAAGGCTCCCAGTTCTCCATGGCCTGTCCTGCCTTTCTGGATTTTACACTTTTTTCAGATGGCCCTTTTGACCGGGGGGAAGTGAGACTTCATTGTAGTGCAGATTTCCTTTGCAAGCTTGCTTGGTTGGCCAAAAAGGGCGTATGCGTTTTTTCCTGAATATATTCAGGAAAAAACGCATACGCCCTTTTTGGCCAAGTGCATCATTGTGGACGTTCTGCCTCTTTTCCTATGCTTTCAATGCAATTCCAGTCTACCTCCTGAAATCGGTTTCCTGCAATTCTGCCCTGCTTTCAAGTCCTCTTGGCAGCCTTACTTCAGTATATTTTTGGACGATAGCTGTCATTTATAACTCTGCAGGTTTGTGAATTACAGTGCCCCTGAGCTCCTTTCTTCAACTCGCTTTCTTGTGAGCTGGCCGCAACACCGCAGGATGGCTTCAGGCCCTAATCTGTTTCCGGAACGGCACGCTGAGCCTTTGGTTATTTCCTCTTCCTGGTGGGAAATGAGAGTTAAATTTGCCCGTCCAGACACCTCCAGCTAGTCTCTCATTGGTTCTCGCTATTCCTGTTCATCTTCCGCAGAAATTGCAAACTGGGCCAAACATTAGGTTAAAGGCGCTGACTCTCCAAGTCGGGAGAGTGTTAGTAAAGTGTCTGGAATGTTGCACCCGAGTACCAGGGGAGGAAAACTGAGACATATTTGAACACGTCTCCCTATCACATGGTTGATCATACTCTAGGTTCCACATGCATGTTTTAGCTGAAGGAAGAATACCTTACACCTGGGTAGTTGAAACCCGTGGAATGGGTACCATGCAATATGACTTCAAAGGGTCTTCATTTGCTCACCGAACCTCTCCAATCCTATCACTGCTGCGTTTATGCCCCTGTACACATGCTTGATTCTCTTTCGGAGACATAGCAATCCATAGGTTTTAAGATACTTACTAGTCAGGTACATTCTTAGGCGTTTAATATGCGGTGTTGAGTCCATTTCGTTGAGCAAGGAGTAGCTCTTGTCTATTCCATATTTGGCTTAAGGAACTTTATCTGTGCTCATTTCAATCTCTGGTTTTATGCAGCACCCCAACTCACCTTTCCCCTTAAGCAAGCATAAGTTGGTTTTCTAAATTTGAGACCCTGTTCTGTTCTGTAATTCAGTTCCTGTGTAGCCAAGTTTACATTCCGTGTATTACTGATATCTTATGATGTTTCTTTTTCTGTGTGACTTATTTCAGTTAGAATCATCATACCTGAATCCACTCATTGTGCTGCTAAGGGCCTGATGACACAGATTTCATTGCTGAGTGATATTGCTTTGTAAGTAAATACCACAACTTCTTTATCCATTTTTCACTTTCTGCGATGTTGAACTTGTACTGTAAACGAGGTTCTTGTAAACAGAGGCGTCCCAAACTTTGGGGTGGCTGTGTCCTTTTGATTTTAATTTCCCTAAGCTATAGGACCATAAGTGGAAGTGCCCTAGGCTCTGTTGCTTTGTGTTTTAGATGTTTCAGGAAACACCATACACTTCTCCCTAGTGTCTGTTGGCAAATTACATCCCGCCCATCAGCATAACAAGGCTCCCAGTTCTCCATGGCCTGTCCTGCCTTTCTGGATTTTACACTTTTTTCAGATGGCCCTTTTGACCGGGGGGAAGTGAGACTTCATTGTAGTGCAGATTTCCTTTGCAAGCTTGCTTGGTTGGCCAAAAAGGGCGTATGCGTTTTTTCCTGAATATATTCAGGAAAAAACGCATACGCCCTTTTTGGCCAAGTGCATCATTGTGGACGTTCTGCCTCTTTTCCTATGCTTTCAATGCAATTCCAGTCTACCTCCTGAAATCGGTTTCCTGCAATTCTGCCCTGCTTTCAAGTCCTCTTGGCAGCCTTACTTCAGTATATTTTTGGACGATAGCTGTCATTTATAACTCTGCAGGTTTGTGAATTACAGTGCCCCTGAGCTCCTTTCTTCAACTCGCTTTCTTGTGAGCTGGCCGCAACACCGCAGGATGGCTTCAGGCCCTAATCTGTTTCCGGAACGGCACGCTGAGCCTTTGGTTATTTCCTCTTCCTGGTGGGAAATGAGAGTTAAATTTGCCCGTCCAGACACCTCCAGCTAGTCTCTCATTGGTTCTCGCTATTCCTGTTCATCTTCCGCAGAAATTGCAAACTGGGCCAAACATTAGGTTAAAGGCGCTGACTCTCCAAGTCGGGAGAGTGTTAGTAAAGTGTCTGGAATGTTGCACCCGAGTACCAGGGGAGGAAAACTGAGACATATTTGAACACGTCTCCCTATCACATGGTTGATCATACTCTAGGTTCCACATGCATGTTTTAGCTGAAGGAAGAATACCTTACACCTGGGTAGTTGAAACCCGTGGAATGGGTACCATGCAATATGACTTCAAAGGGTCTTCATTTGCTCACCGAACCTCTCCAATCCTATCACTGCTGCGTTTATGCCCCTGTACACATGCTTGATTCTCTTTCGGAGACATAGCAATCCATAGGTTTTAAGATACTCACTAGTCAGGTACATTCTTAGGCGTTTAATATGCGGTGTTGAGTCCATTTCGTTGAGCAAGGAGTAGCTCTTGTCTATTCCATATTTGGCTTAAGGAACTTTATCTGTGCTCATTTCAATCTCTGGTTTTATGCAGCACCCCAACTCACCTTTCCCCTTAAGCAAGCATAAGTTGGTTTTCTAAATTTGAGACCCTGTTCTGTTCTGTAATTCAGTTCCTGTGTAGCCAAGTTTACATTCCGTGTATTAGTGATATCTTATGATGTTTCTTTTTCTGTGTGACTTATTTCAGTTAGAATCATCATACCTGAATCCACTCATTGTGCTGCTAAGGGCCTGATGACATAGATTTCATTGCTGAGTGATATTGCTTTGTAAGTAAATACCACAACTTCTTTATCCATTTTTCACTTTCTGCGATGTTGAACTTGTACTGTAAACGAGGTTCTTGTAAACAGAGGCGTCCCAAACTTTGGGGTGGCTGTGTCCTTTTGATTTTAATTTCCCTAAGCTATAGGACCATAAGTGGAAGTGCCCTAGGCTCTGTTGCTTTGTTTTTTAGATGTTTCTGGAAACACCATACACTTCTCCCGAGTGTCTGTTGGCAATTTCCTTCCGCCCATCAGCATAACAAGGCTCCCAGTTCTCCATGGCCTGTCCTGCCTTTCTGGATTTTACACTTTTTTCAGATGGCCCTTTTGACCGGGGGGAAGTGAGACTTCATTGTAGTGCAGATTTCCTTTGCAAGCTTGCTTGGTTGGCCAAAAAGTGCGTATGCGTTTTTTACTGAATATATTCAGGAAAAAACGCATACGCCCTTTTTGCCCAAGTGCATCATTGTGGACGTTCTGCCTCTTTTCCTATGCTTTCAGTGCAATTCCAGTCTACCTCCTGAAATCGGTTTCCTGCAATTCTGCCCTGCTTTCAAGTCCTCTTGGCAGCCTTACTTCGGTATATTTTTGGACGATAGCTGTCATTTATAACTCTGCAGGTTTGTGAATTACAGTGCCCCTGAGCTCCTTTCTTCAACTCGCTTTCTTGTGACCTGGCCGCAACACCGCAGGATGGCTTCAGGCCCTAATCTGGTTCCGGCACGGCACGCTGAGCCTTTGGTTAATTCCTCTTCCTGGTGGGAAATGAGAGTTAAATTTGCCCGTCCAGACACCTCCAGCTAGTCTCTCATTGGTTCTCGCTATTCCTGTTCATCTTCCGCAGAAATTGCAACCTGGGCCAAACAGGAGGTTAAAGGGACTGACTCTCCAAGTCAGAAGAGTGTTAGTAAAGCGTCTGGAATGTTGCACCCGAGTACCAGGGTACGAATACTGAGACATATTTGAACACGTCTCGCAATCACATGGTTAATCATACTCTAGGTTCCACATGCATGTTTTGGAAGAAGGAAGAATACCTTAAACCTGGGTAGTTGAAACCCGTGGAATGGGTACCACGCAATATGACTTCAAAGGGTCTTCATTTGCTCACCGAACCTCTCCAATCCTATCACTGCTGTGTTTATGCCCCTGTACACATGCTTGATTCTCTTTCGGAGACATAGCAATCCATGGGTTTTAAGATACTTACTAGTCAGGTACATTCTTAGGCGTTTAATATGGGGTGTTGAGTCCATTTCGTTGAGCAAGGAGTAGCTCTTGTCTATTCCATATTTGGCTTAAGGAACTTTATCTGTGCTCATTTCAATCTCTGGTTTTATGCAGCACCCCAACTCACCTTTCCACTTAAGCAAGCATAAGTTGGTTTTCTAAATTTGAGACCCTGTTCTGTTTTGGAATTCAGTTCCTGTGTAGCCAAGTTTACATTCCGTGTATTAGTGATATCTTATGATGTTTCTTTTTCTGTGTGACTTATTTCAGTTAGAATCATCATACCTGAATCCACTCATTATGCTGCTACGGGCCTGATGACATAGATTTCATTGCTGAGTGATACTGCATTGTATGTAAGTACCACAAGTTCTTTATCCATTTTTCACTTTCTGTGATATTGAACTTGTACGGTAAACGAGGTTCTTGTAAACAGAGGCGTCCCAAACTTTGGGGTGGCTGTGTCTTTTTGATTTTAATTTCCCTAAGCTATAGGACCATAAGTGGAAGTGCCCTAGGCTCTGTTGCTTTGTTTTTTAGATGTTTCAGTTAACACCATACACTTCTCCCGAGTGTCTGTTGGCAATTTACATCCCGCCCATCAGCATAACAAGGCTCCCTGTTCTCCGTGGCCTGTCCTGCCTTTCTGGATTTTACACTATTTTCAGATGGCCCTTTTGACCGGGGGGAAGTGAGACTTCATTGTAGTGCAGATTTCCTTTGCAACCTTGCTTGGGTGGCCAAAAAGGGCGTATGCGTTTTTTCCTGTATATATTCAGGAAAAAATGCATATGCCCTTTTTGGCCAAGTGCATCATTGTGGACGTTCTGCCTCTTTTCCTATGCTTTCAATGCAATTCCAGTCTACCTCCTGAAATCGGTTTCCTGCAATTCTGCCCCGCTTTCAAGTCCTCTTGGCAGCCTTACTTCAGTATATTTTTGGACGATAGCTGTCATTTATAACTCTGCAGGTTTGTGAATTACAGTGCCCCTGAGCTCTTTTCTTCAACTCCCTTTCTTTTGAGCTGGCCGCAACACCGCAGGATTGCTTCAGGCCCTAATCTGGTTCCGGCACGGCACGCTGAACCTTTGGTTAATTCCTCTTCCTGGTGGGAAATGAGAGTTAAATTTGCCCGTCCAGACACCTCCAGCTAGTCTCTCATTGGTTCTCCCTATTCCTGTTCATCTTCCGCAGAAATTGCAAACTGGGCCAAACAGAAGGTTAAAGGCGCTGACTCTCCAAGTGGGGAGAGTGTTAGTAAAGCGTCTGGAATGTTGCACCCGAGTACCAGGGGAGGAAAACTGAGACATATTTGAACACGTCTCCCGTTCACACGGTTGATCATACTTGGGTTCCACATGCATGTTTTAGCTGAAGGAAGAATACCTTAAACCTGGAGAGTTGAGACCCGTGGAATGGGTACCATGCAATATGACTTCAAAGGGTCTTCATTTGCTCACCGAACCTCTCCAATCCTATCACTGCTGCATTTATGCCCCTGTGCACACGCTTGATTCTCTTTTGGAGACATAGCAATCGATAGGTTTTAAGATACTTACTAGTCAGGTACATTCTTAGGCGTTTAATATGGGGTGTTGAGTCCATTTCGTTGAGCAAGGAGTAGCTCTTGTCTATTCCATATTTGGCTTAAGGAACTTTATCTGTGCTCATTTCAATCTCTGGTTTTATGCAGCACCCCAACTCACCTTTCCCCTTAAGCAAGCATAAGTTGGTTTTCTCAATTTGAGACCCTGTTCTGTTTTGGAATTCAGTTCCTGTGTAGCCAAGTTTACATTCCGTGTATTAGTGATATGTGATGATGTTTCTTTTTCTGTGTGACTTATTTCAGTTAGAATCATCATACCTGAATCCACTCATTGTGCTGCTACGGGCCTGATGACATAGATTTCATTGCTGAGTGATACTGCATTGTACGTAAGTACCACAAGTTCTTTATCCATTTTTCACTTTCTGTGATATGGAACTTGTACGGTAAACGAGGTTCTTGTAAACAGAGGCGTCCCAAACTTTGGGGTGGCTGTGTCTTTTTGATTTTAATTTCCCTAAGCTATAGGACCATAAGTGGAAGTGCCCTAGGCTCTGTTGCTTTGTTTTTTAGATGCTTCAGGAAACACCATACACTTCTTCCGAGTGTGTGTTGGCAATTTACATCCCGCCCATCAGCATAACAAGGCTCCCAGTTCTCCATGGCCTGTCCTGCCTTTCTGGATTTTACACTTTTTTCAGATGGCCCTTTTGACCGCGGGGAAGTGAGAGTTCATTGTAGTGCAGATTTCCTTTGCAAGTTTGCTTGGTTGGCCAAAAAGGGCGTATGCGTTTTTTCCTGAATATATTTAGGAAAAAACGCATACGCCCTTTTTGGCCAAGTGCATCATTGTGGACGTTCTGCCTCTTTTCCTATGCTTTCAATGCAATTCCAGTCTACCTCCTGAAATTGGTTTCCTTCAATTCTGCCCCGCTTTCAAGTCCTCTTGGCAGCCTTACTTCAGTATATTTTTGGACGATAGCTGTCATTTATAACTCTGCAGGTTTGTGAATTACAGTGCCCCTGAGCTCCTTTCTTCAACTCGCTTTCTTGTGACCTGGCCGCAACACCGCAGGATGGCTTCAGGCCCTAATCTGGTTGCGGCACGGCACGCTGAGCCTTTGGTTAATTCCTCTTCCTGGTGGGAAATGAGATTTAATTTGCCCGTCCAGACACCTCCAGCTAGTCTCTCATTGGTTCTCGCTATTCCTGTTCATCTTCCGCAGAAATTGCAAACTGGGCCAAACAGGAGGTTAAAGGGACTGACTCTCCAAGTCGGGAGAGTGTTAGTAAAGCATCTGGAATGTTGCACCCGAGTACCAGGGTACGAAAACTGAGACATATTTGAACACGTCTCCCGATCACATGGTTGATCATACTCTAGGTTCCACATGCCTGTTTTAGCTGAAGGAAGAATACCTTAAACCTGTGTAGTTGAAACCCGTGGAATGGGTACCATGCAATATGACTTCAAAGGGTCTTCATTTGCTCACCGAACCTCTCCAATCCTATCACTGCTGCGTTTATGCCCCTGTACACACGCTTCATTCTCTTTCGGAGACATAGCAATCCATAGGTTTTAAGATACTTACTAGTCAGGTACATTCTTAGGCGTTTAATATGGGGTGTTGAGTCCATTTCGTTGAGCAAGGAGTAGCTCTTGTCTATTCCATATTTGGCTTAAGGAACTTTATCTGTGCTCATTTCAATCTCTGGTTTTATGCAGCACCCCAACTCACCTTTCCCCTTAAGCAAGCATAAGTTGCTTTTCTAAATTTGAGACCCTGTTCTGTTCTGGAATTCAGTTCCTGTGTAGCCAAGTTTACATTCCGTGTATTACTGATATCTTATGATGTTTCTTTTTCTGTGTGACTTATTTCAGTTAGAATCATCATACCTCAATCCACTCATTGTGCTGCTAAGGGCCTGATGACATAGATTTCATTGCTGAGTGATATTGCATTGTACGTAAGTACCACAACTTCTTTATCCATTTTTCACTTTCTGCGATATTGAACTTATACCGTAAACGAGGTTCTTGTAAACGGAGCCATCCCAAACTTTGGGGTGGCTGTGTCTTTTTGATTTTAATTTCCCTAAGCTATAAAACCATAAGTGGAAGTTCCCTAGGCTCTGTTGCTTTGTTTTTTAGATGTTTCAGGAAACACCATACACTTCTCCAGAGTGGCTGTTGGCAATTTACATCCCGCCCATCAGCATAACAAGGTTCCCTGTTCTCCATGGCCTGTCCTGCCTTTCTGGATTTTACACTTTTTTCAGATGGCCCTTTTGACCGGGGGGAAGTGAGACTTCATTGTAGTGCAGATTTCCTTTGCAAGCTTGCTTGGTTGGCCAAAAAGGGCGTATGCGTTTTTTCTGAAAAAAACGCATAGGCTCTTTTTGGCCAAGTGCATCATTGTGGACGTTCTGCCTCTTTTCCTATGCTTTTCATGCAATTCCCGTCTACCTCCTGAAATCAGTTTCCTGCAATTCTGCCCCGCTTTCAAGTCCTCTTGGCAGGCTTACTTCAATATATTTTTGGACGATAGCTGTCATTTAGAACTCTGCACGTTTGTGAATTACAGTGCCTCTGTGCTTAGGTTTGTGAATTATAGTGTTTGTGAATTACAGGTTTGTGTAATTACAGATTTGTGAATTACAGTGCCCCTGAGCTGCAGGTTTGTGAATTAGGTTTGTGAATTACAGGTGTCTTAATTACAGTGTGAATGTAATTCACACTGTACGTTTGTGAATTACAGTGCCCCTGAGCTGCAGGTTTGTGAATTACAGGTTTCTTAATTACAGTGTGAATGTAATTCACACTGTACGTTTGTGAATTACAGTGCCCCTGAGCTGCAGGTTTGTGAATTACAGGTTTCTTAATTACAGTGTGAATGTAATTCACACTTTAGGTTTGTGAATTACAGTGCCCCTGTGCTTAGGTTTGTGAATTATAGTGTTTGTGAATTACAGGTTTGTGTAATTACAGATTTGTGAATTACAGTGCCCCTGAGCTCCTTTCTTCAACTCGCTTTCTTGTGAGCTGGCCGCAAAACCGCAGGATTGCTTCAGGCCCTAATCTGGTTCCGGCACGGCACGCTGAGCCTTTGGTTAAATCCTCTTCCTGGTGGGAAATCAGAGGTAAAATTGCCCGTCCAGACCCCTACCTCACTCTCAGCCCCTTGGTGATGTGGGTCCTCTGGATTGTGGCCACCTTTGCTGGGTTCCTCACCTTTTGATGATGTGGCCCCACTGGTGTGAGGACACTCCTGTCTGGTTCCCATCCACTTGGTTATGTGGACCCCCTGGTGAGAGTCTGATCCTGGCTGTGTTCCTCACCCTTCTGTGAGGTAGGCCCTAGCTGTGAGGTCAATCCTTCCTGGTTGGCACCCATTGCCTTGGCGACGTCAGCCGTGTGGTGGCCGTTGGTGCGTGCTAAGAATCTCCTCCCCTCGGTGATGATGGCCCTCTGGCATCAGGCCCTAACTGCTGGGCTTCCCACGTTTTCTGATGGGAGCCCAGTGATGCCAGGACACTCCTGTCAGTTTCCCATCCCCATGGGGATGTGGGCCTTCTGCTCTGAGGTCCCAACACCTGGGTTGCTCACAGTTTCATGATGTGGGCTCTCTGGTGTGAGTTCACTCCTGCCTGGATCCCATAGCTTCTGTGCTCTCGGCCGCCTGCTGGGAGGTTCCAACTGCTGGATTCCTCACATTTCTTATTCTTTGGGCCCTCTGTTTTTAGGCTCCTCCTGCCTGCCTCACTCCCATCCCCTTGGTGATGTGTGTCCTCTGGTTTGAGGCCACATGTGCTGGGTTCCTCACCTTTCGATGATGTGGCCCCACTCTTGTGAGGACACTCCTGCCTGGTTCCCATCACCTTGGTGATGTGGGCCCTCTGGTGAGAGTCTGATCCTGGCTGGGTTCCTGAACCTTCTGTGAGGTGGGCCCTCTGCTGTGAGGTCACTCCTGCCTGTCTGGCACATGTCACCTTGGCGACGTGGGCACTCTGGTGGCAGTTGGAGCCTGCTGGTAGCCTCCTCCCCTCGGTGATGAGGGCCCTCTTGTGTCAGGCCGTAACTGCTGGGCTCCCCACATTTTCTGATGTGTGCCAAGTGAGCGAGGACACTCCTGCCAGGTTCCCATCCCCATGGGGATGTGCGCCTTCTGCTCTGAGGTCAAAATGGCTGGCTTGCTCACAGTTCCATGATGTGGGCCCTCTGCTGTGAGTTCACTCCATCCAGGATCCCTATTGCCGGTGCTCTGGGCTGCCGGCTGGGAGGTTCCAACTGCTGGATTCCTCACCTAATTTATTCTTTGGGCCCTCTGTTGTGAGGCTCCTCCTGCCTGCCTCACTCCCAGCCCCTTGGTGATGTGTATCCTCTGGTTTGAGGCCACATGTGCTGCGTTCCTCACCTTTCGATGATGTTGTCCCACTGGTGTGGGGACACTCCTGCCTGGTTCCCATCCCCTTGGTGATGTGGGCCCTCTGGTGAGAGTCTGATCCTGGCTGGGTTCCTCACCCTTCTGTGAGGTGGGCCCTCTTCTGTGTGGTCACTCCTGCCTGGCTGGCACAGGTCGCCTTGGAGACGTGGGCCCTCTGGTGGCAGTTGGGGCCTGCTGGGAGCCTCCTACCTTCTGCGATGAGGGCCCTCTGGCGTCAGGCCCTAACTGCTGGGCTCCCCACATTTTCTGATGTGCGCCCTGTGGTGCGAGGACACTCCTGCCAGGTTCCCATCCCCATGGTGATGTGGGCCCTGTGGTTAGAGTCTGATCCTGGCTGCGTTCCTCACCCTTCTGTGAGGTGTGCCCTCTGCTGTGAGGTC
This sequence comes from Stenella coeruleoalba, assembly GCF_951394435.1. Lineage (NCBI taxonomy): Eukaryota > Metazoa > Chordata > Mammalia > Artiodactyla > Delphinidae > Stenella > Stenella coeruleoalba. The sequence continues at coordinate 2,700,031 of NW_027646269.1, forward strand.
ACTCCTGCCTGGCTGGCACACCTCGCCTTGGCAACGTCGGCCCTCTGGTGGCAATTGGAGCCTGCTGACAGCATCCTCCCCTCGGAGATGAGGGCCCTCTGGCGACAGGCCCTAACTGCTAGGCTCCCCACATTTTCGGTTGTGCGCCCAGTGGTGCGAGGACACTCCTGCAAGCTTCCCATCCCCATGGGGATGTGGGCCTTCTGCTCTGTGGTCCCCACGGCTGGGTTGCTCACTTTCATGATGTGGGGTCTCTGGTGTTAGTTCACTTCGGCCTGGATCCCATAGCCTCTGTGCTCTTGGTCGCCTGCTGGGAGGCTCCAACTGCTGGATTCCTCAACTTATTTATTCTTTGGGCCCTCTGTTGTGAGGTTCCTCCTGCCTGCCTCACTCCCAGCCCCTTGGAACTGAGTGTCCAATTGTTTGAGGCCACATGTGCTGGGTTCCTCAACTTTTGATGATGTGGCCCCACTGGTGTGAGGACACTCCTGCCTGGTTCCCATCCCCTTAATGATGTGAGCCCTCTGGTGAGAGTCTGATCCTGGCAGCGTTCCTCATCCTTCTGTGAGGTGGACCCTCTGCTGTGAGGTCACTCCTGCATGGCTGGCACACCTCGACTTGGTGACGTCGGCTCTCTGGAGGCAGTTAGAGCATGCTGGGATCCTCGTCCCCTCGGTGATGAGTGCCCTCTAGCGTCAGGCCCTAACTGCTGGGCTCCCCACCTTCTCTGATGTGAGCCCAGTGATGCCAGGGCACTCCTGTCAGGTTCCCATCCCCATGGGGATGTGGGCCTTCTGCTCTGTGGTCCCATCGTCTGGGTTGCTGACAGTTTCATGATGTGGGCCGTCTGATGTGAGCTCACTCCGGCCTGGAACCTATATGGTCAGTGCTCTGGGCCACCTGCTGGGACGTTCCAACTGCTGGATTCCTCAACTTTTTATTCTGTGGTCCCTCTGTTTTGAGGCTCCTCCTGCCTGCCTCACTCCCAGCCACTTTGTGATGTATGTCCGCTGGTTTGGGGCCACATGTGCTGGGTTCCTCAACTTTCGATCATGTGGACCCACTGGTGTGAGGACACTCCTGCCTGGTTCCCATCCCTTTAAAGATGTGAGCCCTCTGGTGAGAGTCTGATACTGGCTGGGTTCCTCACCCTTCTGTGTGGTGGGCCGTCTCCTGTGAGGTCATTCCTTCATGGTTGGCACTCCTCGCCTTGGTGACGTTGGCCCTCTGGTGTCAGTTGGAGCCTGCTGGGAGTGTCCTCCCCTCAGTGATGAGGGCCCTCTGTCATTGGGCCCTAACTGCTGGGCTCCCCACGTTTTCTGATGTGACCCCAGTGATGCCAGGACACTCCTGTCAGGTTCCCATCCCCATGGGGATGTTGGCCTTCTGCTCTGAGGTCCCAAAGGCTGGGTTGCTTACAGTTTCATGACATGGGCCCTGTGATGTGAGTTCACTCTGGCCTGGATCCCATAGCATCGGTGCTCTGGGCCCCTTGCTGGGAGGTTCCAACTGCTGGATTCTTCACTTTTTTATTCTATGGGCCCAGTGTTGTGAGGCTACTCCTGCCTTCCTGACTCTGAGCCCCTTGTTCATGTGGGCCCTCTGGTTTGAGGCCACATGTGCTGAGTTCCTCACCTATCGATGATGTGGCCCCACTGGTGTGAGGACACTCCTGCCTGGTTCCCATTGCCTTGGTGATGTGGGCCCTCTGGTGAGAGTCTGATGTTGACTGGGTTCCTCACCCTTCTGTGAGGTGGGACCTCTGCTGTGAGGTAACTCCTGCCTGGCTTGCTCACGTTGCCTTGGCGACATGAGCCCTCTGGTGGTAGTTGGAGCCTGCTATGAGTCTCCTCCCCTCGGTTATGAGGGCCTTGGAAAAAACGCATATGCCCTTTTTGGCCAAGTGCACCATTGTGGACGTTCTGCCTCTTTTCCTATGCTTTCAATGCAATTCCTGTCCACCTCCTGAAATCGGTTTCCTGCAATTCTGCCCCGCTTTCAAGTCCTCTTGGCAGCCTTACTTCAGTATATTTTTGGATGATAGCTGTCATTTATAAGTCTGCAGGTTTGTGAATTACAGTGCCCCTGAGCTCCTTTCTTCAACTCGCTTTCTTGTGAGCTGGCCGCAACACCGCAGGATGGCTTCAGGCCCTAGTGTGGTTCCGGCACAGCACGCTGAGCCTTTGGTTAATTCCTCTTCCTGGTGGGAAATGAGAGTTAAATGTGCCCATCCAGACACCTCCAGCTAGTCTCTCATTGGTTCTCACTATTCCTGTTCATCTTCCGCAGAAATTGCAAACTGGGCCAAACAGGAGGTTAAAGGGACTGACTCTCCAAGTGGGGAGAGTGTTAATAAAGCGTCTGGAATGTTGCACCCGAGTACCAGGGGACGAAAACTGAGACACATTTAAACACGTTTCCCGATCACACGGTGGATCATACTCTGGGTTCCACATGCATGTTTTAGCTGAAGGAGGGATCCCTTAAACCTGGAGAGTTGAGACCCATGGAATGGGTACCATGCAATATGACTTCAAAGGGTCTGCATTTGCTCACCGAACCTCACCAATCCTATCACTGCTGCGTTTATGCCGGTGTACACACGCTTGATTCTCTTTCGGAGACATATCAATCCATAGGTTTTAAGATTCTTACTAGTTAGGTATATTCTTAGGCGTTTCATATGGGGTGTTGAGTCCACTTCGTTGAGCAAGGAGTAGCTCTAGTCTATTACATATTTGGCTTATGGAATGGTATCTGTGCTCATTTCAATCTCTGGTTTTATGCAGCACCCCAACTCACCTTTCCCCTTAAGCAAGCATAAGTTGGTTTTCTAAATTTGAGACCCTGTTCTGTTTTGTAATTCAGTTCCTGTGTAGCCAAGTTTACATTCCGTGTAGTAGTGATATCTTATGATGTTTCTTTTTCTCTGTGACTTATTTCACTTAGAATCATCGTACCTGAATCCACTCATTTTGCTGCTACGGGGCTGATGACATAGATTTCATTGCGAGTGATATTGCATTGTACGTAAGTACCACAAGTTCTTTATCCATTTTTCACTTTCTGCGATGTTGAACTTGTACAGTAAACGAGGTTCTTGTAAACAGAGGCGTCCCAAACTTTGGGGTGGCTGTGTCTTTTTGATTTTAATTTCCCTAAGCTATAGGACCATAAGTGGAAGTGCCCTAGGCTCTGTTGCTTGGTTTTTTAGATGTTTCAGGAAACACCATACACTTCTCCCGAGTGGCTGTTGGCAATTTACATCCCGCCCATCAGCATAACAAGGCTCCCAGTTCTCCATGGCCTGTCCTGCCTTTCTGGATTTTACACTTTTTTCAGATGGCCCTTTTGACCGGGGGGCAGTGAGACTTCTTTGTAGTGCAGATTTCCGTTGCAAGCTTGCTTGGTTGGCCAAAAAGGGCGTATGCGTTTTTTCCTGAATATATTCAGGAAAAAACGCATACGCCCTTTTTGGCCAAGTGCATCATTGTGGACGTTCTGCCTCTTTTCCTATGCTTTACATGCAATTCCAGTCTACCTCCTGAAATCGGTTTCCTGCAATTCTGCCCCGCTTTCAAGTCCTCTTGGCAGCCTTACTTCAATATATTTTTGGACGATAGCTGTCATTTATAACTCTGCAGGTTTGTTAATGACAGTGCCCCTGAGCTCCTTTCTTCAACTCGCTTTCTTGTGAGCTGGCGGCAACACCGCTGGATTGCTTCAGGCCCTAGTGTGGTTCTGGCATGGCACGCTTTGCCTTTGGTAAATTCCTCTTCCTGGTGGGAAATGAGAGTTAAATTTGCCCGTCCAGACACCTCCAGCTAGTCTCTCATTGGTTCTCCCTATTCCTGTTCATCTTCCGCAGAAATTGCAAACTGGGCCAAACAGGAGGTTAAAGGCACTGACTCTCCAAGTGGGGAGAGTGTTAGTAAAGCGTCTGGAATGTTGTACCCGAGTACCAGGGTACGAAAACTGAGACATATTTGAACACGTCTCCCGATCACATGGTTGATCATACTCTGGGTTCCACATGCATGTTTTAGCTGAAGGAAGAATCCCTTAAACCTGGAGAGTTGAGTCCCATGGAATGGGTACCATGCAATATGACTTCAAAGGGTCTGCATTTGTTCACCGAAACTCACCAATCCTATCACTGCTGCGTTTATGCCGCTTTACACATGCTTGATTCTCTTTCGGAGACATAAATCCATAGGTTTTAAGATTCTTACTAGTCAGGTATATTCTTAGGCGTTTAATATGGGGTGTTGAGTCCACTTCGTTGAGCAAGGAGTAGCTCTGTCTATTACATATTTGGCTTATGGAATGGTATCTGTGCTAATTTCAATCTCTGGTTTTATGCAGCACCCCAACTCACCTTTCCCCTTAAGCAAGCATAAGTTGGTTTTCTCCATTTGAGACCCTGTTCTGTTTTGTAATTCAGTTCCTGTGTAGCCAAGTTTACATTCCGTGTAGTAATGATATCTTATGATGTTTCTTTTTCTGTGGGACTTATTTCACTTAGAATCATCGTACCTGAATCCACTCATTTTGCTGCTACGGGGCTGATGACATAGATTTCATTGCTGAGTGATATTGCATTGTACGTAAGTACCACAAATTCTTTATCCATTTTTCGCTTTCTGTGATATTGAACTTGTACCATAAACGAGGTTCTTGTAAACTGTGCTGTCCCAAACTTTGGGGTGGCTGTGTCTTTTTGATTTTAATTTCCCTAAGCTATAGGACCATAAGTGGAAGTGCCCTAGGCTCTGTTGCTTTGTTTTTTAGATGTTTCAGGAAACACCATACACTTCTCCCGAGTGTCTGTTGGCAGTTTACATCCCGCCCATCAGCATAACAAGGCTCCCAGTTCTCCATGGCCTGTCCTGCCTTTCTGGATTTTACACTTTTTTCAGATGGCCCTTTTGACCGGGGGGAAGTGAGACTTCATTGTAGTGCAGATTTCCTTTGCAAGTTTGCTTGGTTGGCCAAAAAGCGCGTATGCGTTTTTTCCTGAATATATTCAGGAAAAAATGCATACGCCCTTTTTGGCCAAGTGCATCATTGTGGACGTTCTGCCTCTTTTCCTATGCTTTCAATGCAATTCCAGTCTACCTCCTGAAATCGGTTTCCTGCAATTCTGCCCCGCTTTCAAGTCCTCTTGGCAGCCTTACTTCAGTATATTTTTGGACGATAGCTGTCATTTATAACTCTGCAGGTTTGTGAATTACAGTGCCCCTGAGCTCCTTTCTTCAACTCGCTTTCTTGTGACCTGGCCGCAACACCACAGAATGGCTTCAGGCCCTAATCTGGTTCCGGCATGGCACGCTGAGCCTTTGGTTAATTCCTCTTCCTGGTGGGAAATGAGAGTTAAATTTGCGCGTCCAGACACCTCCAGCTAGTCTCTCATTGGTTCTCGCTATTCCTGTTCATCTTCCGCAGAAATTGCAAACTGGGCCAAACAGGAGGTTAAAGGCGCTGACTCTCCAAGTGGGGAGAGTGTTAGTAAAGCGTCTGGAATGTTGCACCCGAGTACCAGGGTACGAATACTGAGACATATTTGAACACGTCTCGCAATCACATGGTTAATCATACTCTAGGTTCCACATGCATGTTTTGGATGAAGGAAGAATACCTTAAACCTGGGTAGTTGAAACCCGTGGAATGGGTACCATGCAATATGACTTCAAAGGGTTTTCATTTGCTCACCGAACCTCTCCAATCCTATCACTGCTGCGTTTATGCCCCTGTACACATGCTTGATTCTCTTTCGGAGACATAGCAATCCATGGGTTTTAAGATACTTACTAGTCAGGTACATTCTTAGGCGTTTAATATGGGGTGTTGAGTCCATTTCGTTGAGCAAGGAGTAGCTCTTGTCTATTCCATATTTGGCTTAAGGAACTTTATCTGTGCTCATTTCAATCTCTGGTTTTATGCAGCACCCCAACTCACATTTCCCCTTAGGAAAGCATAAGTTGCTTTTCTAAATTTGAGACCCTGTTCTGTTTTGGAATTCAGTTCCTGTGTAGCCAAGTTTACATTCCGTGTATTAGTGATATCTTATGATGTTTCTTTTTCTGTGTGACTTATTTCAGTTAGAATCATCGTACCTGAATCCACTCATTATGCTGCTACGGGCCTGATGACATAGATTTCATTGCTGAGTGATACTGCATTGCACGTAAGTACCACAAGTTCTTTATCCATTTTTCACTTTCTGTGATATTGAACTTGTACGGTAAACGAGGTTCTTGTAAATGGAGGCGTCCCAAATTTTGGGGTGGCTGTGTCTTTTTGATTTTAATTTCCCTAAGCTATAGGACCATAAGTGGAAGTGCCCTAGGTTCTGTTGCTTTGTTTTTTAGATGTTTCAGGAAACACCATACACTTCTCCCGAGTGGTTGTTGGCAATTTACATCCCGCCCATCAGCATAACAAGGCTCCCAGTTCTCAATGGCCTGTCCTGCCTTTCTGGATTTTACCCTTTTTTCAGATGGCCCTTTTGACAGGGGGAAGTGAGACTTCATTGTAGTGCAGATTTCCTTTGCAAGCTTGCTTGGTTGGCCAAAAAGGGCGTATGCGTTTTTTCCTGAATATATTCAGGAAAAAACGCATACGCCCTTTTTGGCCAAGTGCATCATTGTGGACGTTCTGCCTCTTTTCCTATGCTTTCAATGCAATTCCAGTCTACCTCCTGAAATCGGTTTCCTGCAATTCTGCCCCGCTTTCAAGTCCTCTTGGCAGCCTTACTTCAGTCTATTTTTGGACGATAGCTGTCATTTATAACTCTGCAGGTTTGTGAATTACAGTGCCCCTGAGCTCCTTTCTTCAACTCGCTTTCTTGTGACCTGGCCGCAACACCGCAGGATGGCTTCAGGCCCTAATCTGGTTCCGGCACGGCACGCTGAGCCTTTGGTTAATTCCTCTTCCTGGTGGGAAATGAGAGTTAAATTTGCCCGTCCAGACACCTCCAGCTAGTCTCTCATTGGTTCTCGCTATTCCTGTTCATCTTCCGCAGAAATTGCAACCTGGGCCAAACAGGAGGTTAAAGAGACTGACTCTCCAAGTCAGAAGAGTGTTAGTAAAGCGTCTGGAATGTTGCACCCGAGTACCAGGGGAGGAAAACTGAGACATATTTGAATACGTCTCCCGTTCACACGTTTGATCATACTCTGGGTTCCACATGCATGTTTTAGCTGAAGGAGGAATACCTTAAACCTGGAGAGTTGAGACCCGTGGAATGGGTACCATGCAATATGACTTCAAAGGGTCTTCATTTGCTCACCGAACCTCTCCAATCCTATCACTGCAGCGTTTATGCCCCTGTACACACGCTTGATTCTCTTTTGGAGACATAGCAATCCATAGGTTTTAAGATACTTACTAGTCAGGTACATTCTTAGGCGTTTAATATGGGGTGTTGAGTCCATTTCGTTGAGCAAGGAGTAGCTCTTGTCTATTCCATATTTGGCTTAAGGAACTTTATCTGTGCTCATTTCAATCTCTGGTTTTATGCAGCACCCCAACTCACCTTTCCCCTTAAGCAAGCATAAGTTGGTTTTCTCAATTTGAGACCCTGTTCTGTTTTGGAATTTAGTTCCTGTGTAGCCAAGTTTACATTCCGTGTATTAGTGATATCTTATGATGTTTCTTTTTCTGTGTGACATATTTCAGTTAGAATCATCGTACCTGTATCCACTCATTGTGATGCTACGGGCCTGATGACAGAATTCATTGCTGAGTGATACTGCATTGTACGTAATTACCACAAGTTCTTTATCCATTTTTCACTTTCTGCGATGTTGAACTTGTACGGTAAACGAGGTTCTTGTAAACAGAGGCGTCCCAAACTTTGGGGTGGCTGTGTCTTTTTGATTTTAATTTCCCTAAGCTATAGGACTATAAGTGGAAGTTCCCTAGGCTCTGTTGCTTTGTTTTTTAGATGTTTCAGGAAACACCATACACTTCTCCGGAGTGGCTGTTGGCAATTTACATCCCGCCCATTAGCATAAGAAGGCTCCCAGTTTTCCATGGCCTGTCCTGCCTTTCTGGATTTTATACTTTTTTCAGATGGCCCTTTTGACCGGGGGGAAGTGAGACTTCATTGTAGTGCAGATTTCCTTTGCAAGCTTGCTTGGTTGGCCAAAAAGGGCGTATGCGTTTTTTCCTGAATATATTCAGGAAAAAACACATACGCCCTTTTTGGCCAAGTGCATCATTGTCGAGTTTCTCACTCTCTTCATATGCTTTCAATGCAATTCCAGTCTACCTCCTGAAATCGGTTTCCTGCATTCTGCCTTGCTTTCAATGCCTCTTCATAGCCTTACCTCAATATATTTTTTAAAAGTAGTTGGCCTTTATAACTCTGCAGGTTTTTGAATTGCAGTGGCCCTTAGCTCCATTTTTTAGCTCTTATTTTTGTGGTCTTGCCCCATAACCACAGGATTCCTTGAAGCCCTATTTTTCTTCTGGGGCACCTTGCTGTGCCTTTGGTTAATTCTTCTTACTGATGTGATATTAGAGTGACATGTGCCCATTGAAACCGCTACAGCTAGTTTCTCACTGGTTCCCCCTATTCCCATTCATCCTCTGCACTAACTGCAGACTGTGCGATACCAGAACTTAAAGGCATTGACTCCATGTGGGGATGTTGTTAGTAAAGCGGCTGGAATGTCGATCCGGAGCCCCAGGAGAGGAAAAATGAGGTGCGTTTTAGAAACCTTTCCCGATCATATGGTATACCAGTCGCTGGGTTTCCCAAGCATGGTTTAGCTGTAGGAAGATTCCCTTCAACCTGGAGTGTTGGGACCCTTGGAATGAGTAGCATGAAGTATTGCATTAAACTTTCGGCAGTTGCTCACCAAAGCTCACCAATCCTGTCAGCCCCAAGTGTCCAGCCTTATGTCTTATCCAGCTGTGGGTTTATATGTGGTCAATCCAGGTTGCATCACAGCCCCTGAGCGAATTTTGTAAGAATTTTTCTCTCTTTCATTGTTTCAGCGTTTTGTTTTTAAAATTTATTTCTATAATGGGGTTTAGCTCCTTTTCACTGCTGTGTTTGTGCCGCTCTGCACACACTTGATTCCCTTATGGAGATATATCAATACATGGGTTTTAAGATTCTTATTCCTCAGATATATTTCTCTGCGGTGTATAGGGTGTGTTGAGGCCTGTTCATTGAGCAAGGTGTAGATCTTGTCTAATACCTATTTGGTTTATTGAACGGTATCTGTGCTAATTTCAAACTCTGGTTTTATGCATCACCCCACCTCTCCTTTCCCCTTAAGCTGACATAAGTGTGTTTTCTAAATGTGAGACACTGTTCTGTTCTGTAATTCATTTCTTGTGCAGCCATATTTACCCTCCCTCTATAAGTGATATCTTATGATATGTTTCTTTTTCTGTTTGACTTATTTCAAGTAGTATTATCGGACCTAAATCCACTCTTTATCCTTCTACTAGCCTTATTACATTGATTTCATGGTGAAGAGATATTCCATTGTACATAAGTACCACATCTTCTTTATCCATTGTTCTCTTTCCTGGGATATTTAAGGTGTACTGAAGTTGAGGTTCTTGTAAACAGAGTAGCCCTAAACTGTGGTGTGCTTGTGTCTTGTTGATTTTTAGACTTCCCTAGATATACTCCCATGATTGGAAGTGTCCTATGCTCTGTAGCTCTGTTTTTTAGATGATTTAGGAACCACCATACACTTCTCCAGAGTGGCTCTCGGCAGTTCACACACTGCCCATCAGCGTATAAAGGCTCCCTGTTCTCCATGGCCTGTCCTGCATTTCTGGTTTTTACAATTTTTTAGGATGGCCCTTTTGACCGGTGGGAAGTGAGACTTCTTTGTTGTGCACATTTGCATTGCTTGCTTGCTTCGTTGCCCATAAAGTGCGTATGCGTTTTTTCCTGGATATAATCAGGAAAAAACGCATACGCCCTTTTGGGCCAACTGCATCATTGTCGAAATTCTGCCGCTTTTCATGTGCGTTAAAGACGAGTCCAATCTATCTCTTGAAATCTGTTTCTTGCAATTCTGTCTTGCATTCAGATCCTCTTCTTTGCCTTACCTCAACATATTTTTGGACGTTAGTTTTCATTTATAACTCTGCAGGTTTGTGAATTGCAGTGACCCTGAGCTCCATTTTTTAAGTTGCTCTTTTGTGAGCTGGCCTCAAACCCGCAGGATTGCTTCAGGCCCTATTTTGGCTCCGGCGAGGCAGGCTGAGCCTTTCTTTAATTCTTATTCTTAATGGGAAATTAGAGTGATATGTGCCCGTCCAAACCCCTACAACTCTTCTCTCATTGGTTCCCCCTCTTCCCGTTCATCCTCCTCACAATTTGCAAAATGTGTGAAACAGAAGTTTAAATGTGCTGATTCTCCAAGTGGGGAGATTCTAAGTAGCGTGGCTGGAATGGTGAACAGGAGCACCAGGAGAGGATAAATGAGGTGCATTTTAGACACATCTCCCGATCACATGGTGTACAGTCCTCTGGGTTTTCCATGCATGTTTTAGCTGTAGGAAGATCCCTTGAACCTGCAGATTTGGGACCCATTGAATGGGTACCAGGTAGTATTACTTTAAAGGGTGTGCATTTCCTCACCCAACCTCACATTTCTCTTAGCGCAAACAGTTTCCAGCCTTATGTCTCATCCTGCTGTGGGTCTAGATGTGTTCAATCCATGTTGCATCACCGTCCCTGAGGAAAAGTTGTAAGAGGTTTTCTCTGTCTCTCTGTCGTTTATTTTTTTCAATTTATTACTATATTGGTTACAGCTGATTTTCAAAGCTCTGTTTCTTGCTGCTGTACATCCACTTGATTCACGTACAGAGAGACATCAATAAATTCTTTTTCAGATTCTTACCAGTCGTATATATTCTTTTCCGGTGACTTGAGTGTGCTGAGTGCAGTTCTTTTAGCTACCGTGTAGGCCTTGTTGATTATCAGTTTGGTATTTGGAATGGTATCTTTGCTAATTTCAACCTCCTGGATGATGCCTCACCCCTCCCCACCTTTCCCGTTTAGCAGCCTTATGCGTGTTTTCTACATATTTGACTATGTTTTTGTTTTGTAATTTATTTCATGTGTAGCCATTTTGGATTCCACCTTTAAGTGATATCTTATGATATGTGTCTTTTTCTTTTTGAATTCTGTCACTTAGAATGATCATACGTAACTCCTCCGGAGTTGTTACAACTGGCCATATTTCATTGATTTCCAGGCTGAATAATATTCCACTCTACCTAAGTACCACATCTCTATCCATTTTTTCCCTCCAGAGACATTTAAGTTATATCCTAGTCGAGGATCTTTTAAACAGAGAGGGGGTAAACATTGGGGTGCCTGTGTCCTCTCGATTTTTGTTTTTCCCAAGATATACGCCCATGAGTGCAAGTGCCCTATGCTCTGTAGCTCATTTTGTAGATGCTTTAGTAAACACAATACACTTCTCCAGAATGGCCGTTGGCAATATACATTTCCACTATAAGTCTCACAGGGCTCCCTCTTCTCGTTGCCCTGTCCTGCATTTCTGTTGTTTACGCTTTATGAGGATGGCTCTTCTGACTGATGCGAAGTGATATATTTTGTGGTATTGACTTCCAGTGCCCACCTGTTTGGTTGGCTAAAAAAGTGTATGCCCTTTTCTTGAATATATACAGAAAAGAACGCATACACCCTTTTTGGCCAACTGCAATGTTGGCAATGTTCAGCTCCTTTTCTTGTGCTTAATGGCGAGTCCTTTCTACCTCCTCAAATCCCTTTCCTGCCATTCTCCCTTGCTTACAAGTCCTTTTCTCTGACTTTCCTCAAGACATTTTTCAGTGATGGATATTTTCAACTCTGCAGTTTTGTGAATTTTACTGCCCCTGAGTTCCATTGTTCAACTCGTGTTTATGGGAACTGGCCACAAAGCAGCGGGATTTCCTCAAGCCCTATACTGTTTCCATGGGCAACCCTAGCCTTTGGTCAACTCGTCTTCCTGATTGGAAATTAGAGTGACATGTGCCTGTCTGAACACCTAGGACTTGTCTCTCATTGTTCCTCATCCTTCCGCTTCATCCTCTGGACAAATTCCAAACTGTACGCAACAGGATGTTGACAGTGCTGACATCTCCAAGTGGGGAGACTGTTAGTAAAGACGCTGGAGGGGTGAACCCGAGCACCAGGAGATGAGGAGATGAGATGCCTTTTCCAAACTCTTCCCGATCAGATGGTATACCATCCTCTGGGTGTGACAGACATGTTTTAGCAGTAGGAAGAGTCCCATTCATGTAAGGACAACACCAGGGCTTTTTCAAAATCAGTGTCTCCCCGAAACCCAAACTGGGGAATTTTTTAAGCTACAGCTACACATATGTTCACTAAGGGCCTTGGGAAGTAGGCAGAGTCCAAACTTTAGATGATTGAAGTCTTCAGGGTCAGAAGCACTCACCACCAGCTTCCCTTAGGCTACACTTTAACTGTCATTGATAGATGATGTCAATAAAAATATCTATTCTTTTTCAGATTATTTCCCCTTATAGGTTATTGCAAAATGTTGAGTGTAGTTCCCTGTGCTATACAGCAGTTCCTTGTTGATGATCTATTTTATACATAGCAGTGTGTATGTGTTCATTCCAAACTGTTAATTTATCCCTCCTCCCACCTTTCCCCTTTGGTAATAATAAATTATAAGATTTTATACTTCTCAGAAATGGGGGAGCTGAAAGAGAGGTATCATTTTCAATGGAAAAGCATTTAAAACAAGATTGAAGGTTTAACCAAGATTATTAGCTGTACATCCTTGGAAAGAAATCACTTCGTTTCTCTAATATTGACCTGACAAATAAGACAAACCTTTTCACTGAACTTGCTTATAAAAAGTGATGGAAATATCAAATGGAAGTGTTAAAAACATCTTATTTTACCCGAGCCTTATACACTGTTCTATGTTAACTACAGTTTGGCTCACACATCTGTTCATTGAGGTTACAATAGTCTCAATTTCTGTTACTGATCCTCCAGAGTGGACCCCAACAAGTGTCCCCCTGCCCAGTGTCATTGGGGCCAACAGATCGAGACTGAGTTTGGTTCACAAGCAAAGGAAACTTTATATTTTGATCAGAGAATGGAGAGGTGAGAGCATGCACTACCCCGTGGGCTGTGGGCTGGGCTGCTGTGTAGAGATCCTGTCAGAGTCAGTGGGAGGGAGGGAGGCGGCGGAGCTCTCGAGGGCCGGGTTGGCTGTAGCTCAGGCTCTATATCGTGGATTCTGCACTGGGCCCCAGGAGCTGAGGTGTCGACCCAGCCATTCTGCACTAGGAAATCTGGTCTGAAGTGCCGGGTGTGGAACCTCTGCATGCGGGACCCTAGGAGCACGTGAAATTAGACAAAGCACAAAGGATAAAAAAGGTTAGACTTGACTTTATTGCCCAGATTCTATTTTTATCTCCCAGGGATTTTTAATGGGCTTTGCTGGGGACAAACCCCTCCTCTGCCTTTTGTCCCGTTCCTCATTCTTGGAGTGCTGAGGGTGCAGACCCTTCTTCTGTAACTGCTGAGTGCTGAGTTGGGAGCCCTCATACCCTGGGGCGAGGGTCAGAGCTTCTCCCCAGCAGCCTCCCGGTGACGTTGATTGTCCCCAGGACCCCTGCCTCCCTGCTCGTCCACCTGAGCACCAGCATTGGAAGTGTTATAGATTCTAATGACCTTTAAGGGTCCAGGAAAGAGATGTGCAGAGACGCTGTGGGGGCCGGTTTCACCCCGCCCCACATTTGTTCGGCCACCTTAGGCTGACCGTCTCTGCCAGCCTAGATGCTCTGACCAGTAGTCTGCGCTTTCTTCAGTTAGGCCCCTGAATTAATGTACAAACAGCACCAGGTGTCAGAGCCCTGCCCGCTCAACTCCCAGACAGTCCAGGGTCAGTGGTGACCAAGGACCATGATGGCTACTGAGTCAACAGCCTTTTGAAGTAAACAGGAGTCCAGCCGGTCTTATTGGCCACCATCATCACGGTGTCTGTAGGCTTTTCTATGGTGACAGTGTGGTATACTGTTCCCCCGCCAAGATTATTAGCTCCCCTCTGGGTGCAGTAAGTCCTGCAAGCAGTAGTCTACTCTTTTGGGACACACTCTTGTTGTTTTATGAGAGAAACTCCAGGTCAAGTGATGTTCACACGAGTCGTCATGGTGCCCTGTTGCCCCCGGTTATCTCTCTGGATGTTGGAGTTGGAGGGCCTCCTCACTCGAGGTCGGTGTGCCCACGGAGCGAACCCTGCAACTTCAGGGCATGGTTGGTGGTTAGGATCACCACGTGGGGTCCTTTTCCCTTAGGAGGGAGGTGGCCTTTTGGGCTGCTGATTTCCAGGTTTTTAGATACCGCCAGTATCTTGGCCAGATGTGGCAGTGGGCCAAGCCCCTTAGTGACCGTAGTTTATCCTACCTGGATGGCATTCTTGCATTGTTCCATTTCAAGTGGTCCCAGTTTTTGCACTAATTCTCCAATGGCGATTCACCTTTCACCGGGAATGTAAAGGTCAAAGGGTTTAGCTAAATTAGGGAGTTCCAGGGCAAGGGTCTGAATTGACTGCTCTTTCCATTCTTGAAAGGCCACTTCTGGATTCTATTCAAAAGGATCATCATCTTTTCCTTTCAGTGTTTCATATAGAGGCCCAGCTAGTAGACTGTAGTTAGGGATCCAGAAGCAGCAAACCCTGGCCTCCCCAGGAACCCCTAAGCTGTCTTCTAGTTTTAGAAAGGGGTAAGGCTGAAAATGGTTTCTTCCCTTTCCTGGGATGGGCTTCTCTGACCTTCTGTGAGAATGAAGCCCAGGCAGGTCACCGCAGTCTGTGATATTTGAGCTTTTTCTTGGACAACTTCTATCCTTTATTGGCTTGGTAGTTCAGAGCCCTCCTTAGTAGGGCTGGTGATCAGAATGTCGTCTGCATATTGAAGGAGGGTTTCCTTTTCCAGAGGTAGAACTTTTAGGTCTTTAGCTAAGCTTTCCCCAAAGATGGTGTGGGAATTTTTGCACCCTTGGGGCCAGACGGCCCGGAAGTATTGTTTTAGTTGTATGTTGAGTCCTACCACTCACAAGCCAAAATTTCTTGTGACTCTGGGACTAATGGAATACAAAAGAAGGCATCATTGAAGACTAATACAGAATACCATGTCCTGGTGGTTGGTAGAATGACCAGCAGGGTGTAGGAATTAGGAGCAACTGGAGGAATATCCTCGGTGGCTTCACTGACTGTCCTGACATCCTTTACCAGGTCCCCAGCAGCCCATGGGGCTCTCGTGGTCAGACCAATCCCAGAATATGGAGCTCACCTGGGCAGGTACCCCACCCCCACCCCAGCCCACGGGGCTCTCGTGGTCAGGCCCCTCCCAGGATACAGAGCTACCCTTGCAGGTACCGTGGCAGGGCTGGGCACACAGGAACCGTGCACATAGCCCTCATTGCAGAGCACCCCCAGCTCACCTGTCGCTCAGAGCTGACACAGAGCACCTCAGAGCAGGACTTGAACTAACAAACAGCAGCTGCGACAGGTCTGTGACCCTGGGCATCACTCCGTGAGGCCTCCCTCCACCTGGTCTTCCAGAGACTTCCACTGCACCCGGGGCACCAGGCCTCTGTCTCCAACCACCACCCACCCCTCCTCTCCCTGACTCCTGGGTTCCTCTCATTAGGAGAGGGTTTTCTTGAAGTTGTCTCCCACTCATGGGCCAGATAAAATGATTAGAAAACAAGCCAAAGCTGCAGCCCCTTGTCTATCCTGACTCTCAGGAGCCCACACCTGTTCCTTGGACCTGGCCGGTTCAGCAAGTTCCATTTTCTGCAACTGTGAGCCCCTGAGGGGTGATGATTGGCTGACCTGGGCAGCCTTACCGTGCCGGCCAGCCCTCCCCAGGTGTGCCTGGGTTGAGATCAATATAAATACCACTCCAGGCAGCAAGAGCCCCTGCAGCCGTGCCTGACGCCATTTTCTCTGCCCTGTCAGCAGTCTCGGGGCTGGGCTGGTGGGAGGGAGTGAGAGGCCACGGCTTTGTGGGTGGCCCAGTGTGAGTGGTGCTCTGCTGGACTTTCTGCAGCAGTTGCCAGGCTGCCACCTGCTAAAGAAGAGGATGTGTCACCCATACCTGCTGCTGGAATTTCTCCCTGGGCAGAGGTGAGGAAGGAAAAAAGCAGTGGGGGCAGGGACAGGACGGGTATCTCAGGCAGGGAAATGGAAATCTTCCAGAAGAGCACCCAGGGCCAGGACCATCCTGGCTGGCCTGCAGGCACCAAGTCGGCCGGCATGCTGTCACTCGTGCGGCTCTATGGCCCTTCCTCTAGGCTTTCAAGTCCTTGTATATATTCAGGTGTTTTACCTGGGACGGGTGGGAATAGTTCAGCAGCAACTGGCCTGGGGCTCAGCTCACGTTTACTCACAGATGCCTCGGCACGGTGCCCCAGCTTTGCAATGAGGACGCTTGTTGCGTGGGGGCTGCTGGCTGAATGGGAGACGATTCCCCACCACTGACCAACTTCAGAATTGTTTACAACTGGAGCAAGTGCCCTGATACGGTTTTCCTCTGTGTAACTGGTGGGTTCTGTGTTTTTTTTCTCTTTTTCGTTTTTGGTTCAAGGTAGATTTTATTCCTCTTTATTGTATTTACAGATATAAGCATGGAAATAATTTATTCATATAAATACATGTATGTGCAGGGAATAATTGTTTTTTCTGTTTTATTTTTTAAATTTTACTTCTTTTTAATTTTGAATTTTATTTTATATTTTTATACAGCAGGTTCTTATTGGTTATCTATTTTATACATATAAATGTATACATGCCAATCCCAGTCTCTCAACTCCTCCCACCACCACCCCCCCAACAGCTTTCCCCCCTTGTTGTCCATACGTTTGTTGTCTACATCTGTTGCTCTATTTATGCCTTGCAAAATGGTTAATCTGTACAGTTTTTCTAGGTTCCACATATATGCATGAATATACAAGATTTGTTTTTCTCTTTCTGACTTACTTCACTCTGTATGACAGTCTCTAGATCCATCGACGTCTCTACAAATGACCCAATTTCATTCCTTTTCATGGCTTAGTAATATTCCATTTTATATATGTACCACAGCTTTATGCATTCGTCTGTCTGTGGGCATTTAGGTTGCTTCCATTACCTCGATATTGTAAATAGTGATGCAATGAACATTGCGGTGAATGACTCTTTTTGATTTATGGTTTTGTCTGGGTATATGTCCAGTACTGGGATTGCTGTATCATATGGTAATTCTATTGTTACTTTCTTAAGAAATTCCATATTGTTCTCCATAATGACTGTATCAATTTATATTCCCAACAATAGTGGAAGAGGGTTCCTTTTCTCCACACCCTTTGCAGCATTTTTTGTTTGTAGATTTTCAATGATGCCTATTCTACCAGGTGTGAGGTGATACCTCATTGTTGAATCCATTTCGTTGAGCAAGGGGTAGCTCTTGTCTATTACATATTTCGCTTATGGAACGGTATCTGTGCTAATTTCAAACTCTGCTTTTATGCAGCACCCCAACTCACCTTCCCCCTTAAGCAGGCATAAGTTGGTTTTCTAAACTTGAGACCCTGTTCTGTTTTGTAATTCAGTTCATGTGTAGCCAAGTTCACATTCCGTGTATTAGTGATACCTTATGATGTTTCTTTTTCTGTGTGACTTATTTCACTTAGAATCATCGTGCCTCAATGCACTCATTATGCTGGTACGGGCCTGGTGACATAGATTTCATTGCTGAGTGGTATTCTGTTGTACAGAAGTACCGCAACTTCTTTATCCATTATTTGCTCTCTGGGATATTTAACTTGTGCCGTAGAAGAGATTCCTGTAAAAAGAGCCGTCCCAAATTTTGGGGTTGCTGTGTCTTTTTGATATTAATTTCCCTAAGCTATAGGACCATAAGTGGAAGTGCCCTAGGCTCTGTTGCTTTGTTTTTTAGATGTTTCAGGAAACACCATACACTTCTCCCGAGTGTCTGTTGGCAATTTACATCCCGCCCATCAGCATAACAAGGCTCCCAGTTCTCCATGGCCTGTCCTGCCTTTCTGGATTTTACACTTTATTCTGATGGCCCTTTTGACCGGGGGGAAGCGAGACTTCATTGTAGTGCAGATTTCCTTTGCAAGCTTGCTTGGTTGGCCAAAAAGGGCGTATGCGTTTTTTCCTGAATATATTCAGGAAAAAACGCATATGCCCTTTTTGGCCAAGTGCATCATTGTGGACGTTCTGCCTCTTTTCCTATGCTTTCAATGCAATTCCAGTCTACCTCCTGAAATCGGTTTCCTGCAATTCTGCCCCGCTTTCAAGTCCTCTTGGCAGCCTTACTTCAGTATATTTTTGGACGATAGCTGTCATTTATAACTCTGCATGTTTGTGAATTACAGTGCCCCTGAGCTCCTTTCTTCAACTCGCTTTCTTGTGACCTGGCCGCCACACCGCAGGATGGCTTCAGGCCCTAATCTGGTTCCGGCACGGCACGCTGAGCCTTTGGTTAATTCCTCTTCCTGGTGGGAAATGAGAGTTAAATTTGCCCGTCCAGACACCTCCAGCTACCCTCTCTTTTGTTCTCGCTATTCCTGTTCATCTTCCGCAGAAATTGCAAACTGGGCCAAACAGCAGTTTAAAGGGACTGACTCTCCAAGTCGGGAGACTGTTAGTAAAGCGTCTGGAATGTTGCACCCGAGTACCAGGGGAGGAAAACTGAGACATATTTGAACACGTCTCCCGTTCACACGGTTGATCATACTCGGGGTTCCACATGCATGTTTTAGCTGAAGGAAGAATACCTTAAACCTGGAGAGTTGAGACCCGTGGAATGGGTACCATGCAATATGACTTCAAAGGGTCTTCATTTGCTCACTGAACCGCTCCAATCCTATCACTGCTGCGTTTATGCCCCTGTACACATGCTTGATTCTCTTTCGGAGACATAGCAATCTATAGGTTTTAAGATACTTACTAGTCAGGTACATTCTTAGGCGTTTAATATGCGGTGTTGAGTCCATTTCGTTGAGCAAGGAGTAGCTCTTGTCTATTCCATATTTGGCTTAAGGAACTTTATCTGTGCTCATTTCAATCTCTGGTTTTATGCAGCACCCCAACTCACCTTTCCCCTTAAGCAAGCATAAGTTGGTTTTCTAAATTTGAGACCCTGTTCTGTTCTGTAATTCAGTTCCTGTGTAGCCAAGTTTCCATTCCGTGTATTACTGATATCTTATGATGTTTCTTTTTCTGTGTGACTTATTTCAGTTAGAATCATCATACCTGAATCCACTCATTGTGCTTCTAAGGGCCTGATGACACAGATTTCATTGCTGAGTGATATTGCTTTGTAAGTAAATACCACAACTTCTTTATCCATTTTTCACTTTCTGAGATGTTGAACTTGTACTGAAAACGGGGTTCTTGTAAACAGAGCCGTTCCAAACTTTGGGGTGGCTGTGTCTTTTTGATTTTAATTTCCCTAAGCTATAGGACCATAAGTGGAAGTGCCCTAGGCTCTGTTGCTTTGTTTTTTAGATGTTTCAGGAAACACTATACACTTCTCCCGAGTGTCTGTTGGCAATTTACATCCCGCCCATCAGCATAACAAGGCTCCCAGTTCTCCATGGCCTGTTCTGCCTTTCTGGATTTTATACTTTTTTAAGATGGCCCTTTTGACCCGTGGGAAGTGAGACTTCATTGTAGTGCAGATTTCCTTTGCAAGCTTGCTTGGTTGGCCAAAAAGGGCGTATGCGTTTTTTCCTGAATATATTCAGGAAAAAACGCATACGCCCTTTTTGGCCAAGTGCATCATTGTGGACGTTCTGCCTCTTTTCCTATGCTTTCAATGCAATTCCAGTCTACCTCCTGAAATCGGTTTCCTGAAATTCTGCCCCGCTTTCAAGTCCTCTTGGCAGCCTTACTTCAGTCTATTTTTGGACGATAGCTGTCATTTATAACTCTGCAGGTTTGTGAATTGCAGTGCCCCTGAGCTCCTTTCTTCAACTCGCTTTCTTGTGACCTGGCCGCAACACCGCAGGATGGCTTCAGGCCCTAATCTGGTTCCGGCATGGCACGCTGAGCCTTTGGTTAATTCCTCTTCCTGGTGGGAAATGAGAGTTAAATTTGCCCGTCCAGATACCTCCAGCTAGTCTCTCATTGGTTCTCACTATTCCTGTTCATCTTCCGCAGAAATTGCAAACTGGGCCAAACAGGAGGTTAAAGGGACTGACTCTCCAAGTCGGGAGAGTGTTAGTAAAGCGTCTGGAATGTTACACCCGAGTACCAGGGTACGAAAACTGAGACATATTTGAACACGACTCCCGTTCACATGGTTGATCATACTCTGGGTTCCACATGCATGTTTTAGCTGAAGGAAGAATACCTTAAACCTGGAGAGTTGAGACCCGTGTAATTGGTACCATGCAATATGACTTCAAAGGGTCTTCATTTGCTCACCGATCCTCTCCAATCCTATCACTGCTGCGTTTATGCCCCTGTACACATGCTTGATTCTCTTTTGGAGACATAGCAATCCATAGGTTTTAAGATACTTACTAGTCAGGTACATTCTTAGGCGTTTAATATGCGGTGTTGAGTCCATTTCGTTGAGCAAGGAGTAGCTCTTGTCTATTCCATATTTGGCTTAAGGAACTTTATCTGTGCTCATTTCAATCTCTGGTTTTATGCAGCAGCCCAACTCACCTTTCCCCTTAAGCAAGCATAAGTTGGTTTTCTAAATTTGAGACCCTGTTCTGTTCTGTAGTTCAGTTCCTGTGTAGCCAAGTTTACATTCCGTGTATTAGTGATATCTTATGATGTTTCTTTTTCTGTGTGACTTATTTCAGTTAGAATCATCGTACCTGAATCCACTCATTATGCTGTTACGGGCCTGATGACATAAATTTCATTGCTGAGTGATACTGCATTGCACGTAAGTACCACAAGTTCTTTATCCATTTTTCACTTTCTGTGATATTGAACTTGTACGGTAAACGAGGTTCTTGTAAATGGAGGCGTCCCAAATTTTGGGGTGGCTGTGTCTTTTTGATTTTAATTTCCCTAAGCTATAGGACCATAAGTGGAAGTGCCCTAGGTTCTGTTGCTTTGTTTTTTAGATGTTTCAGGAAACACCATACACTTCTCCCGAGTGGTTGTTGGCAATTTACATCCCGCCCATCAGCATAACAAGGCTCCCAGTTCTCAATGGCCTGTCCTGCCTTTCTGGATTTTACCCTTTTTTCAGATGGCCCTTTTGACAGGGGGAAGTGAGACTTCATTGTAGTGCAGATTTCCTTTGCAAGCTTGCTTGGTTGGCCAAAAAGGGCGTATGCGTTTTTTCCTGAATATATTCAGGAAAAAACGCATACGCCCTTTTTGGCCAAGTGCATCATTGTGGACGTTCTGCCTCTTTTCCTATGCTTTCAATGCAATTCCAGTCTACCTCCTGAAATCGGTTTCCTGCAATTCTGCCCCGCTTTCAAGTCCTCTTGGCAGCCTTACTTCAGTCTATTTTTGGACGATAGCTGTCATTTATAACTCTGCAGGTTTGTGAATTACAGTGCCCCTGAGCTCCTTTCTTCAACTCGCTTTCTTTTGAGCTGGCCGCAACACCGCAGGATGGCTTCAGGCCCTAATCTGGTTCCGGTACGGCACGCTGAGCCTTTGGTTATTTCCTCTTCCTGGTGGGAAATGAGAGTTAAATTTGCCCGTCCAGACACCTCCAGCTAGCCTCTCATTGGTTCTCGCTATTCCTGTTCATCTTCCGCAGAAATTGCAAACTGGGCCAAACAGGAGGTTAAAGGGACTGACTCTCCAAGTCGGGAGAGTGTTAGTAAAGCGTCTGGAATGTTCCACCGAAGTACCAGGGGACGAAAACTGAGACATATTTGAACACGTCTCCCGATCACACGGTTGATCATACTCTAGGTTCCACATGCATGTTTTAGCTGAAGAAAGAATACCTTAAACCTGGAGAGTTGAGACCCGTGTAAGGGTACCATGCAATATGACTTCAAAGGGTCTTTATTTGCTCACCGAATCTCTCCAATCCTATCACTGCTGCGTTTATGACCCTTGTACACACGCTTGATTCTCTTTTGGAGACATAGCAATCCATAGGTTTTAAGATACTTACTAGTCAGGTATATTCTTAGGCGTTTAATATGGGGCGTGGAGTCCATTTCGTTGAGCAAGGAGTAGCTCTTGTCTATTCCATATTTGGCTTAAGGAACTTTATCTGTGCTCATTTCAATCTCTGGTTTTATGCAGCACCCCAACTCACCTTTCCACTTAAGGAAGCAGAAGTTGGTTTTCTAAATTTGAGACCCTGTTCTGTTTTGTAATTCCGTTCCTCTGTAGCAAAGTTTAAATTCCATGTATTAGTGATATTTTTTGATGTTTCTTTTTCTGTGTGACTTATTTCAGTTAGAATCACCATACCCGAATCCACTCATTATGCTGCTACGGGCCTGGTGACATAGATTTCATTGCTGAGTGATATTGCTTTGTACATGAGTACCACAACTCCTTTATCCATTTTTCACTTTCTGTGATATTGAACTTGTACGGTAAACGAGGTTCTTGTAAACACAGGCGTCCCAAACTTTGTGGTGGCTGTGTCTTTTTGATTTTAATTTCCCTAAGCTATAGGACCATAAGTGGAAGTGCACTAGGCTCTGTTGCTTTGTTTTTTAGATGTTTCAGGAAACACCATACACTTCTCCGGAGTGGCTGTTGGCAATTTACATCCTGCCAATCAGCATAACAAGGCTCCCAGTTCTCCATGTCCTGTCCTGCCTTTCTGGATTTTACACTTTTTTCAGATGGCCCTTTTGACCGGGGGGAAGTGAGACTTCATTGTAGTGCAGATTTCCTTTGCAAGCTTGCTTGGTTGGCCAAAAAGGGCGTATGCGTTTTTTCCTGAATTCAGGAAAAAACGCATACGCACTTTTTGGCCAAGTGCATCATTGTGGACGTTCTGCCTCTTTTCCTATGCTTTCAATGCAATTCCAGTCTACCTCCTGAAATCGGTTTCCTGCAATTCTGCCCCACTTTCAATTCCTCTTGGCAGCCTTACTTCAGTCTATTTTTGGACGATAGCTGTCATTTATAACTCTGCAGGTTTGTGAATTACAGTGCCCCTGAGGTCCTTTCTTCAACTCGCTTTCTTTTGAGCTGGCTGCAACACCGCAGGATGGCTTCAGGCCCTAATCTGGTTCCGGTACGGCACGCTGAGCCTTTGATTATTTCCTCTTCGTGGTGGGAAATGAGAGTTAAATTTGCCCGTCCAGACACCTCCAGCTAGCCTCTCATTGGTTCTTGCTATTCCTGTTCATCTTCCGCAGAAATTGCAAACTGGGCCAAACAGGAGGTTAAAGGGACTGACTCTCCAAGTGGGGAGAGTGTTAGTAAAGCGTCTGGAATGTTGCACCCGAGTACCAGGGGAGGAAAACTGAGATATATTTGAACACGTCTCCCGATCACATGGTTGATCATACTCTGGGTTCCACATGCATGTTTTAGCTGAAGGAAGAATACCTAAAATCTGCGTAGTTGAAACCCGTGGAATGGGTACCATGCAATGTGACTTCAAAGGGTCTTCATTTGCTCACTGAACCGCTCCAATCCTATCACTGCTTCGTTTATGCCCCTGTACACATTCTTGATTCTCTTTCGGAGACATAGCAATCTATAGGTTTTAAGATACTTACTAGTCAGGTACATTCTTAGGCGTTTAATATGGGGTGTTGAGTCCATTTCGTTGAGCAAGGAGTAGCTCTTGTCTATTCCATATTTGGCTTAAGGAACTTTATCTGTGCTCATTTCAATCTCTCGTTTTATGCAGCACCCCAACTCACCTTTCCCCTTAAGCAAGCATAAGTTTGTTTTCTAAATTTGAGACCCTGTTTTGTTTTGGAATGCAGTTCCTGTGTAGCCAAGTTTACATTCCGTGTATTACTGATATCTTATGATGTTTCTTTTTCTGTGTGACTTATTTCAGTTAGAATCATCGTACCTGAATCCACTCATTATGCTGCTACGGGCCTGATGACATAAATTTCATTGCTGAGTGATACTGCATTGCACGTAAGTACCACAAGTTCTTTACCCATTTTTCACTTTCTGTGATATTGAACTTGTACGGTAAACGAGGTTCTTGTAAATGGAGGCGTCCCAAATGTTGGGGTGGCTGTGTCTTTTTGATTTTAATTTCCCTAAGCTATAGGACCATAAGTGGAAGTGCCCTAGGTTCTGTTGCTTTGTTTTTTAGATGTTTCAGGAAACACCATACACTTCTCCTGAGTGTCTGTTGGCTATTTACATCCCGCCCATCAGCATAAGAAGGCTCCCAGTTCTCCATGGCCTGTTGCCTTTCTGGATTTTACACTTTTTTCAGATGGCCCTTTTGACCGGGGGGAAGTGAGACTTCATTTTAGTGCAGATTTCCTTTGCAAGCTTGCTTGGTTGGCCAAAAAGGGCGTATGCGTTTTTTCCTGAATATATTCAGGAAAAAACGCATACGCCCTTTTTGGCCAAGTGCATCATTGTGGACGTTCTGCCTCTTTTCCTATGCTTTCAATGCAATTCCAGTCTACCTCCTGAAATCGGTTTCCTGCAATTCTGACCGGCTTTCAAGTCCTCTTGGCAGCCTTACTTCAGTCTATTTTTGGACGATAGCTGTCATTTATAACTCTGCAGGTTTGTGAATTACAGTGCCCCTGAGCTCCTTTCTTCAACTCGCTTTCTTGTGACCTGGCCGCAACACCGCAGGATGGCTTCAGGCCCTAATCTGGTTCCGGCCCGGCATGCTGAGCCTTTGGTTAATTCCCCTTCCTGGTGGGAAATGAGAGTTAAATTTGCCCGTCCAGACACCTCCAGCTAGTCTCTCATTGGTTCTCGCTATTCCTGTTCATCTTCCGCAGAAATTGCAAACTGGGCCAAACAGGAGGTTAAAGGGACTGACTCTCCAAGTGGGGAGAGTGTTAGTAAAACGTCTGGAATGTTGCACCCGAGTACCAGGGGAGGAAAACTGAGACATATTTGAATACGTCTCCCGTTCACATGATTGATCATACTCTGGGTTCCACATGCATGTTTTAGCTGAAGGAAGAATACCTTAAACCTGGAGAGTTGAGACCCGTGTAAGGGTACCATGCAATATGACTTCAAAGGGTCTTTATTTGCTCACCGAATCTCTCCAATCCTATCACTGCTGCGTTTATGACCCTTGTACACACGCTTGATTCTCTTTTGGAGACATAGCAATCCATAGGTTTTAAGATACTTACTAGTCAGGTATATTCTTAGGCGTTTAATATGGGGCGTGGAGTCCATTTCGTTGAGCAAGGAGTAGCTCTTGTCTATTCCATATTTGGCTTAAGGAACTTTATCTGTGCTCATTTCAATCTCTGGTTTTATGCAGCACCCCAACTCACCTTTCCCCTTAAGCAAGCAGAAGTTGGTTTTCTAAATTTGAGACCCTGTTCTGTTTTGTAATTCCGTTCCTCTGTAGCAAAGTTTAAATTCCATGTATTAGTGATATTTTTTGATGTTTCTTTTTCTGTGTGACTTATTTCAGTTAGAATCACCATACCCGAATCCACTCATTATGCTGCTACGGGCCTGGTGACATAGATTTCATTGCTGAGTGATATTGCTTTGTACATGAGTACCACAACTCCTTTATCCATTTTTCACTTTCTGTGATATTGAACTTGTACGGTAAACGAGGTTCTTGTAAACACAGGCGTCCCAAACTTTGTGGTGGCTGTGTCTTTTTGATTTTAATTTCCCTAAGCTATAGGACCATAAGTGGAAGTGCACTAGGCTCTGTTGCTTTGTTTTTTAGATGTTTCAGGAAACACCATACACTTCTCCGGAGTGGCTGTTGGCAATTTACATCCCGCCCATAAGCATAACAAGGCTCCCAGTTCTCCATGGCCTGTCCTGCCTTTCTGGATTTTACACTTTTTTCAGATGGCCCTTTTGACCGGGGGGAAGTGAGACTTCATTGTAGTGCAGATTTCCTTTGCAAGCTTGCTTGGTTGGCCAAAAAGGGTGTATGCGTTTTTTCCTGAATTCAGGAAAAAACGCATACGCCCTTTTTGGCCAAGTGCATCATTGTGGACGTTCTGCCTCTTTTCCTATGCTTTCAATGCAATTCCAGTCTACCTCCTGAAATCGGTTTCCTGCAATTCTGCCCCGCTTTCAAGTCCTCTTGGCAGCCTTACTTCAGTCTATTTTTGGACGATAGCTGTCATTTATAACTCTGCAGGTTTGTGAATTACAGTGCCCCTGAGCTCCTTTCTTCAACTCGCTTTCTTTTGAGCTGGCCGCAACACCGCAGGATGGCTTCAGGCCCTAATCTGGTTCCGGTACGGCACGCTGAGCCTTTGATTATTTCCTCTTCCTGGTGGGAAATGAGAGTTAAATTTGCCCATCCAGACACCTCCAGCTAGCCTCTCATTGGTTCTTGCTATTCCTGTTCATCTTCCGCAGAAATTGCAAACTGGGCCAAACAGGAGGTTAAAGGGACTGACTCTCCAAGTGGGGAGAGTGTTAGTAAAGCGTCTGGAATGTTGCACCCGAGTACCAGGGGAGGAAAACTGAGACATATTTGAACACGTCTCCCGATCACATGGTTGATCATACTCTGGGTTCCACATGCATGTTTTAGCTGAAGGAAGAATACCTAAAATCTGCGTAGTTGAAACCCGTGGAATGGGTACCATGCAATATGACTTCAAAGGGTCTTCATTTGCTCACCGAACCTCTCCAATCCTATCACTGCTGCGTTTATGCCCCTGTACACATGCTTGATTCTCTTTTGGATACATAGCAATCCATAGGTTTTAAGATACTTACTAGTCAGGTACATTCTTAGGCGTTTAATATGGGGTGTTGAGTCCATTTCGTTGAGCAAGGAGTAGCTCTTGTCTATTCCATATTTGGCTTAAGGAACTTTATCTGTGCTCATTTCAATCTCTGGTTTTATGCAGCACCCCAACTCACCTTTACCCTTAAGCAAGCATAAGTTGGTTTTCTAAATTTGAGACCCTGTTCTGTTCTGTAATTCAGTTCCTGTGTAGCCAAGTTTACATTCCGTTTATTACTGATATCTTATGATGTTTCTTTTTCTGTGTTACTTATTTCAGTTAGAATCATCATACCTGAATCCACTCATTGTGCTGCTAAGGGCCTGATGACACAGATTTCATTGCTGAGTGATATTGCTTTGTAAGTAAATACCACAACTTTTTTATCTATTTTTCACTTTCTGCGATGTTGAACTTGTATGGTAAATGAGGTTCTTGTAAACGGAGGCGTCCCAAACTTTGGGGTGGCTGTGTCTTTTTGATTTTAATTTCCCTAAGCTATAGGACCATAAATGGAAGTGCCCTAGGCTCTGTTGCTTTGTTTTTTAGATGTTTCAGGAAACACCATACACTTCTCCTGAGTGTCTGTTGGCAATTTACATCCCGCCCATCAGCATAACAAGGCTCCCAGTTCTCAATGGCCTGTCCTGCCTTTCTGGAGTTTACACTTTTTTCAGATGGCCCTTTTGACCGGGGGGAAGTGAGACTTCATTGTAGTGCAGATTTCCTTTGCAAGCTTACTTGGTTGGCCAAAAAGGGCGTATGCGTTTTTTCCTGAATATATTCAGGAAAAAACGCATACGCCATTTTTGCCTAGTGCATCATTGTGGACGTTCTGCCTCTTTTCCTATGCTTTCAATGCAATTCCAGTCTACCTCCTGAAATCGGTTTCCTGCAGTTCTGCCCCGCTTTCAAGTCCTCTTGGCAGCCTTACTTCAGTCTATTTTTGGACGATAGCTGTCATTTATAACTCTGCAGGTTTGTGAATTACAGTGCCCCTGAGCTCCTTTCTTCAACTCGCTTTCTTGTGACCTGGCCGCAACACCGCAGGATGGCTTCAGGCCCTAATCTGGTTCCGGCACGGCATGCTGAGCCTTTGGTTATTTCCTCTTCCTGGTGGGAAATGAGAGTTAAATTTGCCCGTCCAGACACCTCCAGGTAGTCTCTCATTGGTTCTCGCTATTCCTGTTCATCTTCCACAGAAATTGCAAACTGGGCCAAACAGGAGGTTAAAGGGACTGACTCTCCAAGTCGGGAGAGTGTTACTAAAGCGTCTGGAATGTTGTACCCGAGTACCAGGGGAGGAAAACTGAGACATATTTGAACACGTCTCCCGTTCACATGGTTGATCATACTTGGGTTCCACATGCATGTTTTAGCTGAAGGAAGAATACCTTAAACCTGTGTATTTGAAACCCGTGTAATGGGTACCATGCAATATGACTTCAAAGGGTCTTCATTTGCTCACCGAACCTCTCCAATCCTATCACTGCTGCGTTTATGCCCGTGTACACATGCTTGATTCTCTTTCGGAGACATAGCAATCCATAGGTTTTAAGATACTTACTAGTCAGGTACATTCTTAGGCGTTTAATATGCGGTGTTGAGTCCATTTCGTTGAGCAAGGAGTAGCTCTTGTCTATTCCATATTTGGCTTAAGGAACTTTATCTGTGCTCATTTCAATCTCTGGTTTTATGCAGCACCCCAACTCACCTTTACCCTTAAGCAAGCATAAGTTGGTTTTCTAAATTTGAGACCCTGTTCTGTTCTGTAATTCAGTTCCTGTGTAGCCAAGTTTGCATTCCGTTTATTACTGATATCTTATGATGTTTCTTTTTCTGTGTGACTTATTTCAGTTAGAATCATCATACCTGAATCCACTCATTGTGCTGCTAAGGGCCTGATGACACAGATTTCATTGCTGAGTGATATTGCTTTGTAAGTAAATACCACAACTTTTTCATCTATTTTTCACTTTCTGCGATGTTGAACTTGTACGGTAAACGAGGTTCTTGTAAACGGAGGCGTCCCAAACTTTGGGGTGGCTGTGTCTTTTTGATTTTAATTTCCCTAAGCTATAGGACCATAAGTGGAAGTGCCCTAGGCTCTGTTGCTTTGTTTTTTAGATGTTTCAGGAAACACCATACACTTCTCCTGAGTGTCTGTTGGCAATTTACATCCCGCCCATCAGCATAACAAGGCTCCCAGTTCTCAATGGCCTGTTGCCTTTCTGGACTTTACACTTTTTTCAGATGGCCCTTTTGACCGGGGGGAAGTGAGACTTCATTGTAGTGCAGATTTCCTTTGCAAGTTTGCTTGGTTGGCCAAAAAGGGCGTATGCGTTTTTTCCTGAATATATTCAGGAAAAAACGCATACGCCCTTTTTGGCCAAGTGCATCATTGTGGACGTTCTGCCTCTTTTCCTATGCTTTCAATGCAATTCCAGTCTACCTCCTGAAATCGGTTTCCTGCAATTCTGCCCCGCTTTCAAGTCCTCTTGGCAGCCTTACTTCAGTCTATTTTTGGACGATAGCTGTCATTTATAACTCTGCAGGTTTGTGAATTACAGTGCCCCTGAGCTCCTTTCTTCAACTCGCTTTCTTTTGAGCTGGCCGCAACACCGCAGGATGGCTTCAGGCCCTAATCTGGTTCCGGCACGGCATGCTGAGCCTTTGGTTAA
The DNA here is from genome assembly GCF_951394435.1 of Stenella coeruleoalba. Taxonomy (NCBI): domain Eukaryota; kingdom Metazoa; phylum Chordata; class Mammalia; order Artiodactyla; family Delphinidae; genus Stenella; species Stenella coeruleoalba. The sequence continues at coordinate 2,729,605 of NW_027646269.1, forward strand.
TTGCTCTTCCTGGTGGGAAATGAGAGTTAAATTTGCCCGTCCAGACACCTCCAGCTAGCCGCTCATTGGTTCTCGCTATTCCTGTTCATCTTCCGCAGAAATTGCAAACTGGGCCAAACAGGAGGTTAAAGGGACTGACTCTCCAAGTCGGGAGAGTGTTAGTAAAGCGTCTGGAATGTTGCACCTGAGTACCAGGGGAGGAAAACTGAGACATATTTGAACACGTCTCCCATTCACATCGTTGATCATACTCTGGGTTCCACATGCATGTTTTAGCTGAAGGAAGAATACCTTAAACCTGGAGAGTTGAGACCCGTGTAATGGGTACCATGAAATATGACTTCAAAGGGTCTTCATTTGCTCACCGAACCTCTCCAATCCTATCACTGCTGCGTTTATGCCCCTGTACACATGCTTGATTCTCTTTTGGAGGCATAGCAATCCATAGGTTTTAAGATACTTACTAGTCAGGTACATTCTTAGGCGTTTAATATGGGGTTTTGAGTCCATTTCGTTGAGCAAGGAGTAGCTCTTGTCTATTCCATATTTGGCTTAAGGAACTTTATCTGTGCTCATTTCAATCTCTGGTTTTATGCAGCACCCCAACTGACCTTTCCCCTTAAGCAAGCGTAAGTTGGTTTTCTAAATTTGAGACCCTGTTCTGTTTTGGAATGCAGTTCCTGTGTAGCCAAGTTTACATTTCGTGTATTAGTGATATCTTATGATGTTTCTTTTTCTGTGTGACTTATTTCAGTTAGAATCATCGTACCTGAATCCACTCATTATGCTGCTACGGGCCTGATGACATAGATTTCATTGCTGAGTGATACTGCATTGTACGTAAGTACCACAAGTTCTTTATCCATTTTTCACTTTCTGCGATGTTGAACTTGTACTGTAAACGAGGTTCTTGTAAACAGAGGCGTCTCAAACTTTGGGGTAGCTGTGTCTTTTTGATTTTAATTTCCCTAAGCTATAGGACCATAAGTGGAAGTGCCCTAGGCTCTGTTGCTTTGTTTTTTAGATGTTTCAGGAAACACCATACACTTCTCCCGAGTGGTTGTTGGCTATTTACATCCCGCCCATCAGCATAACAAGGCTCCCAGTTCTCCATGGCCTGTCCTGCCTTTCTGGAGTTTACACTTTTTTCAGATGGCCCTTTTGACCGGGGGGAAGTGAGACTTCATTGTAGTGCAGATTTCCTTTGCAAGCTTGCTTGGTTGGCCAAAAAGGGCGTATGCATTTTTTCCTGAATATATTCAGGAAAAAACGCATACGCCCTTTTTGGCCAAGTGCATCATTGTGGACGTTCTGCCTCTTTTCCTATGCTTTCAATGCAATTCCAGTCTACCTCCTGAAATCGGTTTCCTGCAATTCTGCCCCGCTTTCAAGTCCTCTTGGCAGCCTTACTTCAGTCTATTTTTGGACGATAGCTGTCATTTATAACTCTGCAGGTTTGTGAATTACAGTGCCCCTGAGCTCCTTTCTTCAACTCGCTTTCTTGTGACCTGGCCGCAACACCGCAGGATGGCTTCAGGCCCTAATCTGGTTCCGGCACGGCATGCTGAGCCTTTGGTTATTTCCCCTTCCTGGTGGGAAATGAGAGTTAAATTTGCCCGTCCAGACACCTCCAGGTAGTCTCTCATTGGTTCTCGCTATTCCTGTTCATCTTCCACAGTAATTGCAAACTGGGCCAAACAGGAGGTTAAAGGGACTGACTCTCCAAGTCGGGAGAGTGTTAGTAAAGCGTCTGGAATGTTGCACCCGAGTACCAGGGGAGGAAAACTGAGACATATTTGAACACGTCTCCCGTTCACATGGTTGATCTTACTTGGGTTCCACATGCATGTTTTAGCTGAAGGAAGAATACCTTAAACCTGTGTATTTGAAACCCGTGTAATGGGTACCATGCAATATGACTTCAAAGGGTCTTCATTTGCTCACCGAACCTCTCCAATCCTATCACTGCTGCGTTTATGCCCGTGTACACATGCTTGATTCTCTTTCGGAGACATAGCAATCCATAGGTTTTAAGATACTTACTAGTCAGGTACATTCTTAGGCGTTTAATATGCGGTGTTGAGTCCATTTCGTTGAGCAAGGAGTAGCTCTTGTCTATTCCATATTTGGCTTAAGGAACTTTATCTGTGCTCATTTCAATCTCTGGTTTTATGCAGCACCCCAACTCACCTTTACCCTTAAGCAAGCATAAGTTGGGTTTCTAAATTTGAGACCCTGTTCTGTTCTGTAATTCAGTTCCTGTGTAGCCAAGTTTACATTCCGTGTATTACTGATATCTTATGATGTTTCTTTTTCTGTGTGACTTATTTCAGTTAGAATCATCATACCTGAATCCACTCATTGTGCTGCTAAGGGCCTGATGACACAGATTTCATTGCTGAGTGATATTGCTTTGTAAGTAAATACCACAACTTTTTCATCTATTTTTCACTTTCTGCGATGTTGAACTTGTACGGTAAACGAGGTTCTTGTAAACGGAGGCGTCCCAAACTTTGGGGTGGCTGTGTCTTTTTGATTTTAATTTCCCTAAGCTATAGGACCATAAGTGGAAGTGCCCTAGGCTCTGTTGCTTTGTTTTTTAGATGTTTCAGGAAACACCATACACTTCTCCTGAGTTTCTGTTGGCAATTTACATCCCGCCCTTCAGCATAACAAGGCTCCCAGTTCTCAATGGCCTGTTGCCTTTCTGGATTTTACACTTTTTTCAGATGGCCCTTTTGACCGGGGGGAAGTGAGACTTCATTGTAGTGCAGATTTCCTTTGCAAGCTTGCTTGGTTGGCCAAAAAGGGCGTATGCGTTTTTTCCTGAATATATTCAGGAAAAAACGCATACGCCCTTTTTGGCCAAGTGCATCATTGTGGACGTTCTGCCTCTTTTCCTATGCTTTCAATGCAATTCCAGTCTACCTCCTGAAATCGGTTTCCTGCAGTTCTGCCCCGCTTTCAAGTCCTCTTGGCAGCCTTACTTCAGTCTATTTTTGGACGATAGCTCTCATTTATAACTCTGCAGGTTTGTGAATTACAGTGCCCCTGAGCTCCTTTCTTCAACTCGCTTTCTTGTGACCTGGCCGCAACACCGCAGGATGGCTTCAGGCCCTAATCTGGTTCCGGCACGGCATGCTGAGCCTTTGGTTAATTGCTCTTCCTGGTGGGAAATGAGAGTTAAATTTGCCCGTCCAGACACCTCCAGCTAGCCGCTCATTGGTTCTCGCTATTCCTGTTCATCTTCCGCAGAAATTGCAAACTGGGCCAAACAGGAGGTTAAAGGGACTGACTCTCCAAGTCGGGAGAGTGTTAGTAAAGCGTCTGGAATGTTGCACCTGAGTACCAGGGGAGGAAAACTGAGACATATTTGAACACGTCTCCCATTCACATGGTTGATCATACTCTGGGTTCCACATGCATGTTTTAGCTGAAGGAAGAATACCTTAAACCTGGAGAGTTGAGACCCGTGTAATGGGTACCATGAAATATGACTTCAAAGGGTCTTCATTTGCTCACCGAACCTCTCCAATCCTATCACTGCTGCGTTTATGCCCCTGTACACATGCTTGATTCTCTTTTGGAGGCATAGCAATCCATAGGTTTTAAGATACTTACTAGTCAGGTACATTCTTAGGCGTTTAATATGGGGTTTTGAGTCCATTTCGTTGAGCAAGGAGTAGCTCTTGTCTATTCCATATTTGGCTTAAGGAACTTTATCTGTGCTCATTTCAATCTCTGGTTTTATGCAGCACCCCAACTCACCTTTCCCCTTAAGCAAGCGTAAGTTGGTTTTCTAAATTTGAGACCCTGTTCTGTTTTGGAATGCAGTTCCTGTGTAGCCAAGTTTACATTTCGTGTATTAGTGATATCTTATGATGTTTCTTTTTCTGTGTGACTTATTTCAGTTAGAATCATCGTACCTGAATCCACTCATTATGCTGCTACGGGCCTGATGACATAGATTTCATTGCTGAGTGATACTGCATTGTACGTAAGTACCACAAGTTCTTTATCCATTTTTCACTTTCTGCGATGTTGAACTTGTACTGTAAACGAGGTTCTTGTAAACAGAGGCGTCTCAAACTTTGGGGTAGCTGTGTCTTTTTGATTTTAATTTCCCTAAGCTATAGGACCATAAGTGGAAGTGCCCTAGGCTCTGTTGCTTTGTTTTTTAGATGTTTCAGGAAACACCATACACTTCTCCCGAGTGGTTGTTGGCTATTTACATCCCGCCCATCAGCATAACAAGGCTCCCAGTTCTCCATGGCCTGTCCTGCCTTTCTGGAGTTTACACTTTTTTCAGATGGCCCTTTTGACCGGGGGGAAGTGAGACTTCATTGTAGTGCAGATTTCCTTTGCAAGCTTGCTTGGTTGGCCAAAAAGGGCGTATGCATTTTTTCCTGAATATATTCAGGAAAAAACGCATACGCCCTTTTTGGCCAAGTGCATCATTGTGGACGTTCTGCCTCTTTTCCTATGCTTTCAATGCAATTCCAGTCTACCTCCTGAAATCGGTTTCCTGCAATTCTGCCCCGCTTTCAAGTCCTCTTGGCAGCCTTACTTCAGTATATTTTTGGACGATAGCTGTCATTTATAACTCTGCAGGTTTGTGAATTACAGTGCCCCTGAGCTCCTTTCTTCAACTCGCTTTCTTGTGACCTGGCCGCAACACCGCAGGATGGCTTCAGGCCCTAATCTGGTTCCGGCACGGCATACTGAGCCTTTGGTTATTTCCCCTTCCTGGTGGGAAATGAGAGTTAAATTTGCCCGTCCAGACACCTCCAGGTAGTCTCTCATTGGTTCTCGCTATTCCTGTTCATCTTCCACAGTAATTGCAAACTGGGCCAAACAGGAGGTTAAAGGGACTGACTCTCCAAGTCGGGAGAGTGTTAGTAAAGCGTCTGGAATGTTGCACCCGAGTACCAGGGGAGGAAAACTGAGACATATTTGAACACGTCTCCCGTTCACATGGTTGATCTTACTTGGGTTCCACATGCATGTTTTAGCTGAAGGAAGAATACCTTAAACCTGTGTATTTGAAACCCGTGTAATGGGTACCATGCAATATGACTTCAAAGGGTCTTCATTTGCTCACCGAACCTCTCCAATCCTATCACTGCTGCGTTTATGCCCGTGTACACATGCTTGATTCTCTTTCGGAGACATAGCAATCCATAGGTTTTAAGATACTTACTAGTCAGGTACATTCTTAGGCGTTTAATATGCGGTGTTGAGTCCATTTCGTTGAGCAAGGAGTAGCTCTTGTCTATTCCATATTTGACTTAAGGAACTTTATCTGTGCTCATTTCAATCTCTGGTTTTATGCAGCACCCCAACTCACCTTTACCCTTAAGCAAGCATAAGTTGGTTTTCTAAATTTGAGACACTGTTCTGTTCTGTAATTCAGTTCCTGTGTAGCCAAGTTTCCATTCCGTGTATTACTGATATCTTATGATGTTTCTTTTTCTGTGTGACTTACTTCAGTTAGAATCATCATACCTGAATCCACTCATTGTGCTGCTAAGGGCCTGATGACACAGATTTCATTGCTGAGTGATATTGCTTTGTAAGTAAATACCACAACTTCTTTATCCATTTTTCACTTTCTGCGATGTTGAACTTGTACTGTAAACGAGGTTCTTGTAAACAGAGCCGTTCCAAACTTTGGGGTGGCTGTGTCTTTTTGATTTTAATTTCCCTAAGCTATAGGACCATAAGTGGAAGTGCCCTAGGTTCTGTTGCTTTGTTTTTTAGATGTTTCAGGAAACACCATACACTTCTCCCAAGTGGTTGTTGGCAATTTACATCCCGCCCATCAGCATAACAAGGCTCCCAGTTCTCCATGGCCTGTCCTGCCTTTCTGGATTTTACACTTTTTTCAGATGGCCCTTTTGACCAGGGGGAAGTGAGACTTCATTGTAGTGCAGATTTCCTTTGCAAGCTTGCTTGGTTGGCCAAAAAGGGCGTATGCGTTTTTTCCTGAATATATTCAGGAAAAAACGCATACGCCCTTTTTGGCCAAGTGCATCATTGTGGACGTTCTGCCTCTTTTCCTATGCTTTCAATGCAATTCCAGTCTACCTCCTGAAATCGGTTTCCTGCAATTCTGCGCCGCTTTCAAGTCCTCTTGGCAGCCTTACTTCAGTCTATTTTTGGACGATAGCTGTCATTTATAACTCTGCAGGTTTGTGATTTACAGTGCCCCTGAGCTCCTTTCTTCAACTCGCTTTCTTTTGAGCTGGCCGCAACACCGCAGGATGGCTTCAGGCCCTAATCTGGTTCCGGCCCGGCATGCTGAGCCTTTGGTTAATTCCTCTTCCTGGTGGGAAATGAGAGTTAAATTTGCCCGCCCAGACACCTCCAGCTAGTCTCTCATTGGTTCTCGCTATTCCTGTTCATCTTCCGCAGAAATTGCAAACTGGGCCAAACAGGAGGTTAAAGGCGCTGACTCTCCAAGTGGGGAGAGTGTTAGTAAAGCGTCTGGAATGATGCACCTGAGTACCAGGGGAGGAAAACTGAGACATATTTGAACACGTCTCCCGTTCACATGGTTGAGCATACTTGGGTTCCACATGCAGGTTTTTGCTGAAGGAAGAATACCTTAAACCTGGAGAGTTGAGACCCGTGTAATGGGTACCATGCAATATGACTTCAAAGGGTCTTCATTTGCTCACCGAACCTCTCCAATCCTATCACTGCTGCGTTTATGCCCGTGTACACATGCTTGATTCTCTTTTGGAGACATAGCAATCCATAGGTTTTACGATACTTACTAGTCAGGTACATTCTTAGGCGTTTAATATGCGGTGTTGAGTCCATTTCGTTGAGCAAGGAGTAGCTCTTGTCTATTCCATATTTGACTTAAGGAACTTTATCTGTGCTCATTTCAATCTCTGGTTTTATGCAGCACCCCAACTCACCTTTACCCTTAAGCAAGCATAAGTTGGTTTTCTAAATTTGAGACCCTGTTCTGTTCTGTAATTCAGTTCCTGTGTAGCCAAGTTTACATTCCGTGTATTACTGATATCTTATGATGTTTCTTTTTCTGTGTGACTTATTTCAGTTAGAATCATCATACCTGAATCCACTCATTGTGATGCTAAGGGCCTGATGACATAGATTTCATTGCTGAGTGATATTGCTTTGTAAGTAAATACCACAACTTCTTTATCCATTTTTCACTTTCTGCGATGTTGAACTTGTACTGTAAACGAGGTTCTTGTAAACAGAGGTGCCCCAAACTTTGGGGTGGCTGTGTCTTTTTGATTTTAATTTCCCTAAGCTATAGGACCATAAGTGGCAGTGCCCTAGGCTCTGTTGCTTTGTTTTTTAGATGTTTCAGGAAACACCATACACTTCTCCCGAGTGGTTGTTGGCAATTTACATCCCGCCCATCAGCATAACAAGGCTCCCAGTTCTCCATGGCCTGTCCAGCCTTTCTGGATTTTACACTTTTTTCAGATGGCCCTTTTGACCGGGGGGAAGTGAGACTTCATTGTAGTGCAGATTTCCTTTGCAAGCTTGCTTGGTTGGCCAAAAAGGGCGTATGCGTTTTTTCCTGAATATATTCAGGAAAAAACGCATACGCCCTTTTTGGCCAAGTGCATCATTGTGGACGTTCTGCCTCTTTTCCTATGCTTTCAATGCAATTCCAGTCTACTTCCTGAAATCGGTTTCCTGCAATTCTGCCCCGCTTTCAAGTCCTCTTGGCAGCCTTACTTCAGTCTATTTTTGGACGATAGCTGTCATTTATAACTCTGCAGGTTTGTGAATTACAGTGCCCCTGAGCTCCTTTCTTCAACCCGCTTTCTTTTGAGCTGGCCGCAACACCGCAGGATGGCTTCAGGCCCTAATCTGGTTCCGGCCCGGCATGCTGAGCCTTTGGTTAATTCCTCTTCCTGGTGGGAAATGAGAGTTAAATTTGCCCGTCCAGACACCTCCAGCTAGCCTCTCATTGGTTCTCGCTATTCCTGTTCATCTTCCGCAGAAATTGCAAACTGGGCCAAACAGGAGGTTAAAGGGACTGACTCTCCAAGTCGGGAGAGTGTTAGGAAAGCGTCTGGAATGTTGCACCCGAGTACCAGGGGAGGAAAACTGAGACATATTTGAACACGTCTCCCGTTCACATGGTTGATCATACTCTGGGTTCCACATGCATGTTTTAGCTGAAGGAAGAATACCTTAAACATGGAGAGTTGAGACCCGTGGAATGGGTACCATGCAATATGATTTCAAAGGGTCTTCATTTGCTCACCGAACCTCTCCAATCCTATCACTGCTGCGTTTATGTCCCTGTACACACGCTTGATTCTCTTTTGGAGACATAGCAATCCATAGGTTTTAAGATACTTACTAGTCAGGTACATTCTTAGGGGTTTAATATGGGGTTTTGAGTCCATTTCGTTGAGCAAGGAGTAGCTCTTGTCTATTCCATATTTGGCTTAAGGAACTTTATCTGTGCTCATTTCAATCTCTGGTTTTATGCAGCACCCCAACTCACCTTTACCCTTAAGCAAGCATAAGTTGGTTTTCTAAATTTGAGACCCTGTTCTGTTTTGGAATGCAGTTCCTGTGTAGCCATGTTTACATTCCGTGTATTAGTGATATCTTATGATGTTTCTTTTTCTGTGTGACTTATTTCAGTTAGAATCATCGTACCTGAATCCACTCATTGTGATGCTACGGGCCTGATGACATAGATTTCATTGCTGAGTGATACTGCATTGTACGTAAGTACCACAAGTTCTTTATCCATTTTTCACTTTCTGTGATGTTAAACTTGTACTGTAAACGAGGTTCTTGTAAACAGAGGCGTCCCAAACTTTGGGGTGGCTGTGTCTTTTTGATTTTAATTTCCCTAAGCTATAGGACCATAAGTGGAAGTGCCCTAGGTTCTGTTGCTTTGTTTTTTAGATGTTTCAGGAAACACCATACACTTCTCCCAAGTGGTTGTTGGCAATTTACATCCCGCCCATCAGCATAAAAATGCTCCCAGTTCTCCATGGCCTGTCCTGCCTTTCTGGATTTTACACTTTTTTCAGATGGCCCTTTTGACCGGGGGGAAGTGAGACTTCATTGTAGTGCAGATTTCCTTTGCAAGCTTGCTTGGTTGGCCAAAAAGGGCGTATGCGTTTTTTCCTGAATATATTCAGGAAAAAACGCATACGCCCTTTTTGGCCAAGTGCATCATTGTGGACGTTCTGCCTCTTTTCCTATGCTTTCAATGCAATTCCAGTCTACCTCCTGAAATCGGTTTCCTGCAATTCTGCCCTGCTTTCAAGTCCTCTTGGCGGCCTTACTTCAGTCTATTTTTGGACGATAGCTGTCATTTATAACTCTGCAGGTTTGTGAATTACAGTGCCCCTGAGCTCCTTTCTTCAACTCGCTTTCTTGTGACCTGGCCGCAACACCGCAGGATGGCTTCAGGCCCTAATCTGGTTCCGGCCCGGCATGCTGAGCCTTTGGTTAATTCCTCTTCCTGGTGGGAAATGAGAGTTAAATTTGCCCGTCCAGACACCTCCAGCTAGCCTCTCATTGGTTCTCGCTATTGCTGTTTATCTTCCGCAGAAATTGCAAACTGGGCCAAACAGGAGGTTAAAGGGACTGACTCTCCAAGTGGGGAGAGTGTTAGTAAAGCGTCTGGAATGTTGCACCCGAGTACCAGGGGAGGAAAACTGAGACATATTTGAACACGTCTCCCGATCACATGGTTGATCATACTCTAGGTTCCACATGCATGTTTTAGCTGAAGGAAGAATACCTTAAACCTGGGTAGTTGAAACACGTGGAATGGGTACCATGCAATATGATTTCAAAGGGTCTTCATTTGCTCACCGAACCTCTCCAATCCTATCACTGCTGCGTTTATGCCCCTGTACACATGCTTGATTCTCTTTCGGAGACATAGCAATCCATAGGTTTTAAGATACTTACTAGTCAGGTACATTCTTAGGCGTTTAATATGGGGTGTTGAGTCCATTTCGTTGAGCAAGGAGTAGCTCTTGTCTATTCCATATTTGGCTTAAGGAACTTTATCTGTGCTCATTTCAATCTCTGGTTTTATGCAGCACCCCAACTCACCTTTACCCTTAAGCAAGCATAAGTTGGTTTTCTAAATTTGAGACCCTGTTCTGTTTTGGAATGCAGTTCCTGTGTAGCCAAGTTTACATTCCGTGTATTAGTGATATCTTATGATGTTTCTTTTTCTGTGTGACTTATTTCAGTTAGAATCATCGTACCTGAATCCACTCATTATGCTGCTACGGGCCTGATGACATAGATTTCATTGCTGAGTGATACTGCATTGTACGTAAGTACCACAAGTTCTTTATCCATTTTTCACTTTCTGTGATGTTGAACTTGTACTGTAAACGAGGTTCTTGTAAACAGAGGCGTCCCAAACTTTGGGGTGGCTGTGTCTTTTTGATTTTAATTTCCCTAAGCTATAGGACCATAAGTGGAAGTGCCCTAGGTTCTGTTGCTTTGTTTTTTAGATGTTTCAGGAAACACCATACACTTCTCCCGAGTGGTTGTTGGCAATTTACATCCCGCCCATCAGCATAACAAGGCTCCCAGTTCTCCATGGCCTGTCCTGCCTTTCTGGATTTTACACTTTTTTCAGATGGCCCTTTTGACCGGGGGGAAGTGAGACTTCATTGTAGTGCAGATTTCCTTTGCAAGCTTGCTTGGTTAGCCAAAAAGGGCGTATGCGTTTTTTCCTGAATATATTCAGGAAAAAACGCATACGCCCTTTTTGGCCAAGTGCATCATTGTGGACGTTCTGCCTCTTTTCCTATGCTTTCAATGCAATTCCAGTCTACCTCCTGAAATCGGTTTCCTGCAATTCTGCCCCGCTTTCAAGTCCTCTTGGCAGCCTTACTTCAGTATATTTTTGGACGATAGCTGTCATTTATAACTCTGCAGGTTTGTGAATTACAGTGCCCCTGAGCTCCTTTCTTCAACTCGCTTTCTTTTGAGCTGGCCGCAACACCGCAGGATGGCTTCAGGCCCTAATCTGGTTCCGGTACGGCACGCTGAGCCTTTGGTTATTTCCTCTTCCTGGTGGGAAATGAGAGTTAAATTTGCCCGTCCAGACACCTCCAGCTAGCCTCTCATTGGTTCTCGCTATTCCTGTTCATCTTCCGCAGAAATTGCAAACTGGGCCAAACAGGAGGTTAAAGGCGCTGACTCTCCAAGTGGGGAGAGTGTTAGTAAACCGTCTGGAATGTTGCACCCGAGTACCAGGGGAGGAAAACTGAGACATATTTGAACACGTCTCCCGTTCACATGGTTGATCATACTTGGGTTCCACATGCATGTTTTAGCTGAAGGAAGAATACCTTAAACCTGGAGAGTTAAGACCCGTGTAATGGGTACCATGCAATATGACTTCAAAGGGTCTTCATTTGCTCACCGAACCTCTCCAATCCTATCACTGCTGCGTTTATGCCCCTGTACACATGCTTGATTCTCTTTCAGAGACATAGCAATCCATAGGTTTTAAGATACTTACTAGTCAGGTACATTCTTAGGCGTTTAATATGCGGTGTTGAGTCCATTTCGTTGAGCAAGGAGTAGCTCTTGTCTATTCCATATTTGGCTTAAGGAACTTTATCTGTGCTCATTTCAATCTCTGGTTTTATGCAGCACCCCAACTCACCTTTACCCTTAAGCAAGCATAAGTTGGTTTTCTAAATTTGAGACCCTGTTCTGTTCTGTAATTCAGTTCCTGTGTAGCCAAGTTTACATTCCGTGTATTACTGATATCTTATGATGTTTCTTTTTCTGTGTGACTTACTTCAGTTAGAATCATCATACCTGAATCCACTCATTGTGCTGCTAAGGGCCTGATGACACAGATTTCATTGCTGAGTGATATTGCTTTGTAAGTAAATACCACAACTTCTTTATCCATTTTTCACTTTCTGTGATGTTGAACTTGTACTGTAAACGAGGTTCTTGTAAACAGAGGCGTCCCAAACTTTGGGGTGGCTGTGTCTTTTTGATTTTAATTTCCCTAAGCTATAGGACCATAAGTGGAAGTGCCCTAGGTACTGTTGCTTTGTTTTTTAGATGTTTCAGGAAACACCATACACTTCTCCCGAGTGGTTGTTGGCAACTTACATCCCACCCATCAGCATAACAAGGCTCCCAGTTCTCCATGGCCTGTCCTGCCTTTCTGGATTTTACACTTTTTTCAGATGGCCCTTTTGACCGGGGGGAAGTGAGACTTCATTGTAGTGCAGATTTCCTTTGCAAGCTTGCTTGGTTGGCCAAAAAGTGTGTATGCGTTTTTTCCTGAATATATTCAGGAAAAAATTCATACGCCCTTTTTGGCCAAGTGCATCATTGTGGACGTTCTGCCTCTTTTCCTATGCTTTCAATGCAATTCCAGTCTACCTCCTGAAATCGGTTTCCTGCAATTCTGCCCCGCTTTCAAGTCCTCTTGGCAGCCTTACTTCAGTATATTTTTGGACGATAGCTGTCATTTATAACTCTGCAGGTTTGTGAATTACAGTGCCCCTGAGCTCCTTTCTTCAACTCGCTTTCTTTTGAGCTGGCCGCAACACCGCAGGATGGCTTCAGGCCCTAATCTGGTTCCGGTACGGCACGCTGAGCCTTTGGTTATTTCCTCTTCCTGGTGGGAAATGAGAGTTAAATTTGCCCGTCCAGACACCTCCAGCTAGCCTCTCATTGGTTCTCGCTATTCCTGTTCATCTTCCGCAGAAATTGCAAACTGGGCCAAACAGGAGGTTAAAGGCGCTGACTCTCCAAGTGGGGAGAGTGTTAGTAAAGCGTCTGGAATGTTGCACCCGAGTACCAGGGGAGGAAAACTGAGACATATTTGAACACGTCTCCCGTTCACATGGTTGATCATACTTGGGTTCCACATGCATGTTTTAGCTGAAGGAAGAATACCTTAAACCTGGAGAGTTAAGACCCGTGTAATGGGTACCATGCAATATGACTTCAAAGGGTCTTCATTTGCTCACCGAACCTCTCCAATCCTATCACTGCTGCGTTTATGCCCCTGTACACATGCTTGATTCTCTTTCAGAGACATAGCAATCCATAGGTTTTAAGATACTTACTAGTCAGGTACATTCTTAGGCGTTTAATATGCGGTGTTGAGTCCATTTCGTTGAGCAAGGAGTAGCTCTTGTCTATTCCATATTTGACTTAAGGAACTTTATCTGTGCTCATTTCAATCTCTGGTTTTATGCAGCACCCCAACTCACCTTTACCCTTAAGCAAGCATAAGTTGGTTTTCTAAATTTGAGACCCTGTTCTGTTCTGTAATTCAGTTCCTGTGTAGCCAAGTTTACATTCCGTGTATTACTGATATCTTATGATGTTTCTTTTTCTGTGTGACTTACTTCAGTTAGAATCATCATACCTGAATCCACTCATTGTGCTGCTAAGGGCCTGATGACACAGATTTCATTGCTGAGTGATATTGCTTTGTAAGTAAATACCACAACTTCTTTATCCATTTTTCACTTTCTGCGATGTTGAACTTGTACTGTAAACGAGGTTCTTGTAAACAGAGCCATTCCAAACTTTGGGGTGGCTGTGTCTTTTTGATTTTAATTTCCCTAAGCTATAGGACCATAAGTGGAAGTGCCCTAGGTTCTGTTGCTTTGTTTTTTAGATGTTTCAGGAAACACCATACACTTCTCCCGAGTGGTTGTTGGCAATTTACATCCCACACATCAGCATAACAAGGCTCCCAGTTCTCCATGGCCTGTCCTGCCTTTCTGGATTTTACACTTTTTTCAGATGGCCCTTTTGACCGGGGGGAAGTGAGACTTCATTGTAGTGCAGATTTCCTTTGCAAGCTTGCTTGGTTGGCCAAAAAGTGCGTATGCGTTTTTTCCTTTCAGGAAAAAACGCATACGCCCTTTTTGGCCAAGTGCATCATTGTGGACGTTCTGCCTCTTTTCCTATGCTTTCAATGCAATTCCAGTCTACCTCCTGAAATCGGTTTCCTGCAATTCTGCCCCGCTTTCAAGTCCTCTTGGCAGCCTTACTTCAGTCTATTTTTGGACGATAGCTGTCATTTATAACTCTGCAGGTTTGTGAATTACAGTGCCCCTGAGCTCCTTTCTTCAACTCGCTTTCTTTTGAGCTGGCCGCAACACCGCAGGATGGCTTCAGGCCCTAATCTGGTTCCGGTACGGCACGCTGAGCCTTTGGTTATTTCCTCTTCCTGGTGGGAAATGAGAGTTAAATTTGCCCGTCCAGACACCTCCAGCTAGCCTCTCATTGGTTCTCGCTATTCCTGTTCATCTTCCGCAGAAATTGCAAACTGGGCCAAACAGGAGGTTAAAGGCACTGACTCTCTAAGTGGGGAGAGCGTTAGTAAAGCGTCTGGAATGTTGCACCCGAGTACCAGGGGAGGAAAACTGAGACATATTTGAACACATCTCCCGTTCACATGGTTGATCATACTTGGGTTCCACATGCATGTTTTAGCTGAAGGAAGAATACCTTAAACCTGGAGAGTTGAGACCCGTGTAATGGGTACCATGCAATATGACTTCAAAGGGTCTTCATTTGCTCACCGAACCTCTCCAATCCTATCACTGCTGTGTTTATTCCCCTGTACACATGCTTGATTCTCTTTCGGAGACATAGCAATCCATAGGTTTTAAGATACTTACTAGTCAGGTACATTCTTAGGCGTTTAATATGCGGTGTTGAGTCCATTTCGTTGAGCAAGGAGTAGCTCTTGTCTATTCCATATTTGACTTAAGGAACTTTATCTGTGCTCATTTCAATCTCTGGTTTTATGCAGCACCCCAACTCACCTTTACCCTTAAGCAAGCATAAGTTAGTTTTCTAAATTTGAGACCCTGTTCTGTTCTGTAATTCAGTTCCTGTGTAGCCAAGTTTACATTCCGTGTATTACTGATATCTTATGATGTTTCTTTTTCTGTGTGACTTATTTCAGTTAGAATCATCATACCTGAATCCACTCATTGTGATGCTAAGGGCCTGATGACATAGATTTCATTGCTGAGTGATATTGCTTTGTAAGTAAATACCACAACTTCTTTATCCATTTTTCACTTTCTGCGATGTTGAACTTGTACTGTAAAGGAGGTTCTTGTAAACAGAGCCGTTCCAAACATTGGGGTGGCTGTGTCTTTTTGATTTTAATTTCCCTAAGCTATAGGACCATAAGTGGCAGTGCCCTAGGCTCTGTTGCTTTGTTTTTTAGATGTTTCAGGAAACACCATACACTTCTCCCGAGTGTCTGTTGGCAATTTACATCCCGCCCATCAGCATAACAAGGCTCCCACTTCTCCATGGCCTGTCCTGCCTTTCTGGATTTTACACTTTTTTCAGATGGCCCTTTTGACCGGGGGGAAGTGAGACTTCATTGTAGTGCAGATTTCCTTTGCAAGCTTGCTTGGTTGGCCAAAAAGGGCGTATGCGTTTTTTCCTGAATATATTCAGGAAAAAACGCATACGCCCTTTTTGGCCAAGTGCATCATTGTGGACGTTCTGCCTCTTTTCCTATGCTTTCAATGCAATTCTAGTCTACCTCCTGAAATCGGTTTCCTGCAATTCTGCCCCGCTTTCAAGTCCTCTTGGCAGCCTTACTTCAGTCTATTTTTGGACGATAGCTGTCATTTATAACTCTGCAGGTTTGTGAATTACAGTGCCCCTGAGCTCCTTTCTTCAACTCGCTTTCTTGTGACCTGGCCGCAACACCGCAGGATGGCTTCAGGCCCTAATCTGGTTCCGGGCCGGCATGCTGAGCCTTTGGTTAATTCCTCTTCCTGGTGGGAAATGAGAGTTAAATTTGCCCGTCCAGACACCTCCAGCTAGCCTCTCATTGGTTCTCGCTATTCCTGTTCATCTTCTGCAGAAATTGCAAACTGGGCCAAACAGGAGGTTAAAGGGACTGACTCTCCAAGTGGGGAGAGTGTTAGTAAAGCATCTGGAATGTTGCACCCGAGTACCAGGGGACGAAAACTGAGACATATTTGAACACGTCTCCCGATCACATGGTTGATCATACTCTAGGTTCCACATGCATGTTTTAGCTGAAGGAAGAATACCTTAAACCTGGGTAGTTGAAACCCGTGGAATGGGTACCATGCAATATGACTTCAAAGGGTCTTCATTTGCTCACCGAACCTCTCCAATCCTATCACTGCTGCGTTTATGCCCGTGTACACATGCTTGATTCTCTTTCGGAGACATAACAATCTATAGGTTTTAAGATACTTACTAGTCAGGTACATTCTTAGGCGTTTAATATGGGGTGTTGAGTCCATTTCGTTGAGCAAGGAGTAGCTCTTGTCTATTCCATATTTGGCTTAAGGAACTTTATCTGTGCTCATTTCTATCTCTGGTTTTATGCAGCACCCCAACTCACCTTTACCCTTAAGCAAGCATAAGTTGGTTTTCTAAATTTGAGACCCTGTTCTGTTCTGTAATTCAGTTCCTGTGTAGCCAAGTTTCCATTCCGTGTATTACTGATATCTTATGATGTTTCTTTTTCTGTGTGACTTATTTCAGTTAGAATCATCATACCTGAATCCACTCATTGTGCTGCTAAGGGCCTGATGACACAGATTTCATTGCTGAGTGATATTGCTTTGTAAGTAAATACCACAACTTCTTTATCCATTTTTCACTTTCTGCGATGTTGAACTTGTACTGTAAACGAGGTTCTTGTAAACAGAGCCGTTCCAAACTTTGGGGTGGCTGTGTCTTTTTCATTTTAATTTCCCTAAGCTATAGGACCATAATTGGAAGTGCCCTAGGTTCTGTTGCTTTGTTTTTTAGATGTTTCAGGAAACACCATACACTTCTCCGGAGTGGTTGTTGGCAATTTACATCCCGCCCATCAGCATAACAAGGCTCCCAGTTCTCCATGGCCTGTCCTGCCTTTCTGGATTTTACACTTTTTTCAGATGGCCCTTTTGACCGGGGGGAAGTGAGACTTCATTGTAGTGTAGATTTCCTTTGCAAGCTTGCTTGGTTGGCCAAAAAGGGCGTATGCGTTTTTTCCTGAATATATTCAGGAAAAAACGCATACGCCCTTTTTGGCCAAGTGCATCATTGTGGACGTTCTGCCTCTTTTCCTATGCTTTCAATGCAATTCCAGTCTACCTCCTGAAATCGGTTTCGTGCAATTCTGCCCCGCTTTCAAGTCCTCTTGGCAGCTTTACTTCAGTCTATTTTTGGACGACAGCTGTCGTTTATAACTCTGCAGGTTTGTGAATTACAGTGCCCCTGAGCTCCTTTCTTCAACTCGCTTTCTTTTGAGCTGGCCGCAACACCGCAGGATGGCTTCAGGCCCTAATCTGGTTCTGGTACGGCACGCTGAGCCTTTGGTTATTTCCTCTTCCTGTTGGGAAATGAGAGTTAAATTTGCCCGTCCAGACACCTCCAGCTAGTCTCTCATTGGTTCTCGCTATTCCTGTTCATCCTCGCAGAAATTGCAAACTGGGCCAATCAGGAGATTAAAGGGACTGACTCTCCAAGTCGGGAGAGTGTTAGTAAAGCGTCTGGAATGTTGCACCCGAGTACCAGGGGAGGAAAACTGAGACATAATTGAACACGTCTCCCGTTCACATGGTTGATCATACTCTGGGTTCCACATGCATGTTTTAGCTGAAGGAAGAATACCTTAAACCTGGAGAGTTGAGACCCGTGGAATGGGTACCATGCAATATGACTTCAAAGGGTCTTCATTTGCTCACCGAACCTCTCCAATCCTATCACTGCTGCGTTTATGCCCCTGTACACACGCTTGATTCTCTTTTGGAGACATAGCAATCCATAGGTTTTAAGATACTTACTAGTCAGGTACATTCTTAGGCGTTTAATATGGGGTGTTGAGTCCATTTCGTTGAGCAAGGAGTAGCTCTTGTCTATTCCATATTTGGCTTAAGGAACTTTATCTGTGCTCATTTCAATCTCTGGTTTTATGCAGCACCCCAACTCACCTTTCCCCTTAAGCAAGCACAAGTTGTTTTCCTAAATTTGAGACCCTGTTCTGTTTTGGAATGCAGTTCCTGTGTAGCCAAGTTTACATTCCGTGTATTAGTGATATCTTATGATGTTTCTTTTTCTGTGTGACTTATTTCAGTTAGAATCATCGTACCTGAATCCACTCATTATGCTGCTACGGGCCTGATGACATAGATTTCATTGCTGAGTGATACTGCATTGTACGTAAGTACCACAAGTTCTTTATCCATTTTTCACTTTCTGTGATATTGAACTTGTACGGTAAACGAGGTTCTTGTAAACGGATGCGCCCCAAACTTTGGGGTGGCTGTGTCTTTTTGATTTTAATTTCCCTAAGCTATAGGACCATAAGTGGCAGTGCCCTAGGCTCTGTTGCTTTGTTTTTTAGATGTTTCAGGAAACACCATACACTTCTCCCGAGTGGTTGTTGGCAATTTACATCCCGCCCATCAGCATAACAATGCTCCCAGTTCTCAATGGCCTGTCCTGCCATTCTGGATTTTACACTTTTTTCAGATGGCCCTTTTGACCGGGGGGAAGTGAGACTTCATTGTAGTGCAGATTTCCTTTGAAAGCTTGCTTGGTTGGCCAAAAAGGGCGTATGCGTTTTTTCCTGAATATATTCAGGAAAAAACGCATACGCCCTTTTCGGCCAAGTGCATCATTGTGGACGTTCTGCCTCTTTTCCTATGCTTTCAATGCAATTCCAGTCTACCTCCTGAAATCGGTTTCCTGCAATTCTGCCCCGGTTTCAAGTCCTCTTGGCAACATTACTTCAGTCTATTTTTGGACGATAGCTGTCATTTATAACTCTGCAGGTTTGTGAATTACAGTGCCCCTGAGCTCATTTCTTCAACTCGGTTTCTTTTGAGCTGGCCGCAACACCGCAGGATGGCTTCAGGCCCTAATCTGGTTCCGGTACGGCACGCTGAGCCTTTGGTTATTTCCTCTTCCTGTTGGGAAATGAGAGTTAAATTTGCCCGTCCAGACACCTCCAGCTAGCCTCTCATTGGTTCTCGCTATTCCTGTTCATCTTCCGCAGAAATTGCAAACTGGGCCAAACAGGAGGTTAAAGGCGCTGACTCTCCAAGTGGGGAGAGTGTTAGTAAAGCGTCTGGAATGTTGCACCCGAGTACCAGGGGAGGAAAACTGAGACATATTTGAACACGTCTCCCGTTCACATGGTTGATCATACTTGGGTTCCACATGCATGTTTTAGCTGAAGGAAGAATACCTTAAACCTGGAGAGTTGAGACCCGTGTAATGGGTACCATGCAATATGATTTCAAAGGGTCTTCATTTGCTCACCGAACCTCTCCAATCCTATCACTGCTGCGTTTATGCCCCTGTACACATGCTTGATTCTCTTTCGGAGACATAGCAATCCATAGGTTTTAAGATACTTACTAGTCAGGTACATTCTTAGGCGTTTAATATGCGGTGTTGAGTCCATTTCGTTGAGCAAGGAGTAGCTCTTGTCTATTCCATATTTAACTTAAGGAACTTTATCTGTGCTCATTTCAATCTCTGGTTTTATGCAGCACCCCAACTCACCTTTACCCTTAAGCAAGCATAAGTTGGTTTTCTAAATTTGAGACCCTGTTCTGTTCTGTAATTCAGTTCCTATGTAGCCAAGTTTACATTCCGTGTATTACTGATATCTCATGATGTTTCTTTTTCTGTGTGACTTATTTCAGTTAGAATCATCATACCTGAATCCACTCATTGTGATGCTAAGGGCCTGATGACACAGATTTCATTGCTGAGTGATATTGCTTTGTAAGTAAATACCACAACTTCTTTATCCATTTTTCACTTTCTGCGATGTTGAACTTGTACTGTAAACGAGGTTCTTGTCAACAGAGCCGTTCCAAACTTTGGGGTGGCTGTGTCTTTTTGATTTTAATTTCCCTAAGCTATAGGACCATAAGTGGAAGTGCCCTAGGTTCTGTTGCTTTGTTTTTTAGATGTTTCAGGAAACACCATACACTTCTCCCGAGTGGTTGTTGGCAATTTACATCCCGCCCATCAGCATAACAAGGCTCCCAGTTCTCCATGGCCTGTCCTGCCTTTCTGGATTTTACACTTTTTTCAGATGGCCCTTTTGACCGGGGGGAAGTGAGACTTCATTGTAGTGCAGATTTCCTTTGCAAGCTTGCTTGGTTGGCCAAAAAGGGCATATGCGTTTTTTCCTGAATATATTCAGGAAAAAACGCATATGCCCTTTTTGGCCAAGTGCATCATTGTGGACGTTCTGCCTCTTTTCCTATGCTTTCAATGCAATTCCAGTCTACCTCCTGAAATCGGTTTCCTGCAATTCTGCCCCGCTTTCAAGTCCTCTTGGCAGCCTTACTTCAGTCTATTTTTGGACGATAGCTGTCATTTATAACTCTGCAGGTTTGTGAATTACAGTGCCCCTGAGCTCCTTTCTTCAACTCGCTTTCTTTTGAGCTGGCCGCAACACCGCAGGATGGCTTCAGGCCCTAATCTGGTTCCGGCCCGGCATGCTGAGCCTTTGGTTAATTCCTCTTCCTGGTGGGAAATGAGAGTTAAATTTGCCCGTCCAGACACCTCCAGCTAGCCTCTCATTGGTTCTCGCTATTCCTGTTCATCTTCCGCAGAAATTGCAAACTGGGCCAAACAGGAGGTTAAAGGGACTGACTCTCCAAGTGGGGAGAGTTTTAGAAAAGCGTCTGGAATGTTGCACCCGAGTACCAGGGGAGGAAAACTGAGACATATTTGAACACGTCTCCCGATCACATGGTTGATCATACTCTAGGTTCCACATGCATGTTTTAGCTGAAGGAAGAATACCTTAAACCTGGGTAGTTGAAACCCGTGGAATGGGTACCATGCAATATGACTTCAAAGGGTCTTCATTTGCTCACCGAACCTCTCCAATCCTATCACTGCTGCGTTTATGCCCCTGTACACATGCTTGATTCTCTTTCGGAGACATAGCAATCCATAGGTTTTAAGATACTTACTAGTCAGGTACATTCTTAGGCGTTTAATATGCGGTGTTGAGTCCATTTCGTTGAGCAAGGAGTAGCTCTTGTCTATTCCATATTTGGCTTAAGGAACTTTATCTGTGCTCATTTCAATCTCTGGTTTTATGCAGCACCCCAACTCACCTTTACCCTTAAGCAAGCATAAGTTGGTTTTCTAAATTTGAGACCCTGTTCTGTTCTGTAATTCAGTTCCTGTGTAGCCAAGTTTACATTCCGTGTATTAGTGATATCTTATGATGTTTGTTTTTCTGTGTGACTTACTTCAGTTAGAATCATCATACCTGAATCCACTCATTGTGCTGCTAAGGGCCTGATGACACAGATTACATTGCTGAGTGATATTGCTTTGTAAGTAAATACCACAACTTCTTTATCCATTTTTCACTTTCTGCGATGTTGAACTTGTACTGTAAACGAGGTTCTTGTAAACAGAGCCGTTCCAAACTTTGGGGTGGCTGTGTCTTTTTGATTTTAATTTCCCTAAGCTATAGGACCATAAGTGGAAGTGCCCTAGGTTCTGTTGCTTTGTTTTTTAGATGTTTCAGGAAACACCATACACTTCTCCCGAGTGGTTGTTGGCAATTTACATCCCGCCCATCACCATAACAAGGCTCCCAGTTCTCCATGGCCTGTCCTGCCTTTCTGGATTTTACACTTTTTTCAGATGGCCCTTTTGACCGGGGGGAAGTGAGACTTCATTGTAGTGTAGATTTCCTTTGCAAGCTTGCTTGGTTGGCCAAAAAGGGCGTATGCGTTTTTTCCTGAATATATTCAGGAAAAAACGCATACGCCCTTTTTGGCCAAGTGCATCATTGTGGACGTTCTGCCTCTTTTCCTATGCTTTCAATGCAATTCCAGTCTACCTCCTGAAATCGGTTTCCTGCAATTCTGCCCCGCTTTCAAGTCCTCTTGGCAGCCTTACTTCAGTCTATTTTTGGACGATAGCTGTCATTTATAACTCTGCAGGTTTGTGAATTACAGTGCCCCTGAGCTCCTTTCTTCAACTCGCTTTCTTGTGACCTGGCCGCAACACCGCAGGATGGCTTCAGGCCCTAATCTGGTTCCAGCCCGGCATGCTGAGCCTTTGGTTAATTCCTCTTCCTGGTGGGAAATGAGAGTTAAATTTGCCCGTCCAGACACCTCCAGCTAGCCTCTCATTGGTTCTCGCTATTCCTGTTCATCTTCCGCAGAAATTGCAAACTGGGCCAAACAGGAGGTTAAAGGGACTGACTCTCCAAGTGGGGAGAGTGTTAGTAAAGCGTCTGGAATGTTGCACCCGAGTACCAGGGGAGGAAAACTGAGACATATTTGAACACGTCTCCCGATCACATGGTTGATCATACTCTAGGTTCCACATGCATGTTTTAGCTGAAGGAAGAATACCTTAAACCTGGGTAGTTGAAACCCGTGGAATGGGTACCATGCAATATGACTTCAAAGGGTCTTCATTTGCTCACCGAACCTCTCCAATCCTATCACTGCTGCGTTTATGCCCCTGTACACATGCTTGATTCTCTTTCGGAGACATAGCAATCCATAGGTTTTAAGATACTTACTAGTCAGGTACATTCTTAGGCGTTTAATATGCGGTGTTGAGTCCATTTCGTTGAGCAAGGAGTAGCTCTTGTCTATTCCATATTTGGCTTAAGGAACTTTATCTGTGCTCATTTCAATCTCTGGTTTTATGCAGCACCCCAACTCACCTTTCCCCTTAAGCAAGCATAAGTTGGTTTTCTAAATTTGAGACCCTGTTCTGTTTTGGAATGCAGTTCCTGTGTAGCCAAGTTTACATTCCGTGTATTACTGATATCTTATGATGTTTCTTTTTCTGTGTGACTTATTTTAGTTAGAATCATCGTACCTGAATCCACTCATTATGCTGCTACGGGCCTGATGACATAGATTTCACTGCTGAGTGATACTGCATTGTACGTAAGTACCACAAGTTCTTTATCCATTTTTCACTTTCTGTGATATTGAACTTGTACGGTAAACGAGGTTCTTGTAAACGGAGGCGTCCCAAACTTTGGGGTGGCTGTGTCTTTTTGATTTTAATTTCCCTAAGCTATAGGACCATAAGTGGAAGTGCCCTAGGCTCTGGTGCTTTGTTTTTTAGATGTTTCAGGAAACACCATACACTTCTCCCGAGTGGTTTTTGGCAATTTACATCCCGCCCATCAGCATAACAAGGCTCCCAGTTCTCCATGGCCTGTCTTGCCTTTCTGTATTTTACACTTTTTTCAGATGGCCCTTTTGACCGGGGGGAAGTGAGACTTCACTGTAGTGCAGATTTCCTTTGCAAGCTTGCTTGGTTGGCCAAAAAGGGCGTATGCGTTTTTTCCTGAATATATTCAGGAAAAAACGCATACGCCCTTTTTGGCCAAGTGCATCATTGTGGACGTTCTGCCTCTTTTCCTATGCTTTCAATGCAATTCCAGTCTACCTCCTGAAATCGGTTTCCTGCAATTCTGCCCCGCTTTCAAGTCCTCTTGGCAGCCTTACTTCAGTCTATTTTTGGACGATAGCTGTCATTTATAACTCTGCAGGTTTGTGAATTACAGTGCCCCTGAGCTCCTTTCTTCAACTCGCTTTCTTGTGACCTGGCCGCAACACCGCAGGATGGCTTCAGGCCCTAATCTGGTTCCGGCCCGGCACGCTGAGCCTTTGGTTATTTCCTCTTCCTGGTGGGAAATGAGAGTTAAATTTGCCCGTCCAGACACCTCCAGCTAGTCTCTCATTGGTTCTCGCTATTCCTGTTCATCTTGCGCAGAAATTGCAAACTGGGCCAAACAGGAGGTTAAAGGCGCTGACTCTCCAAGTGGGGAGAGTGTTAGTAAAGCGTCTGGAATGTTGCACCCGAGTACCAGGGGAGGAAAACTGAGACATATTTGAACACGTCTCCCGATCACATGGTTGATCATACTCTAGGTTCCACATGCATGTTTTAGCTGAAGGAAGAATACCTTAAACCTGGGTAGTTGAAACCCGTGGAATGGGTACCATGCAATATGACTTCAAAGGGTCTTCATCTGCTCACCGAACCTCTCCAATCCTATCACTGCTGCGTTTATGCCCCTGTACACATGCTTGATTCTCTTTCGGAGACATAGCAATCCATAGGTTTTAAGATACTTACTAGTCAGGTACATTCTTAGGCGTTTAATATGCGGTGTTGAGTCCATTTCGTTGAGCAAGGAGTAGCTCTTGTCTATTCCATATTTGGCTTAAGGAACTTTATCTGTGCTCATTTCAATCTCTGGTTTTATGCAGCACCCCAACTCACCTTTACCCTTAAGCAAGCATAAGTTGGTTTTCTAAATTTGAGACACTGTTCTGTTCTGTAATTCAGTTCCTGTGTAGCCAAGTTTACATTCCGTGTATTACTGATATCTTATGATGTTTCTTTTTCTGTGTGACTTACTTCAGTTAGAATCATCATACCTGAATCCACTCATTGTGCTGCTAAGGGCCTGATGACACAGATTACATTGCTGAGTGATATTGCTTTGTAAGTAAATACCACAACTTCTTTATCCATTTTTCACTTTCTGCGATGTTGAACTTGTACTGTAAACGAGGTTCTTGTAAACAGAGCCGTTCCAAACTTTGGGGTGGCTGTGTCTTTTTGATTTTAATTTCCCTAAGCTATAGGACCATAAGTGGAAGTGCCCTAGGTTCTGTTGCTTTGTTTTTTAGATGTTTCAGGAAACACCATACACTTCTCCCGAGTGGTTGTTGGCAATTTACATCCCGCCCATCACCATAACAAGGCTCCCAGTTCTCCATGGCCTGTCCTGCCTTTCTGGATTTTACACTTTTTTCAGATGGCCCTTTTGACCGGGGGGAAGTGAGACTTCATTGTAGTGTAGATTTCCTTTGCAAGCTTGCTTGGTTGGCCAAAAAGGGCGTATGCGTTTTTTCCTGAATATATTCAGGAAAAAACGCATACGCCCTTTTTGGCCAAGTGCATCATTGTGGACGTTCTGCCTCTTTTCCTATGCTTTCAATGCAATTCCAGTCTACCTCCTGAAATCGGTTCCCTGCAATTCTGCCCCGCTTTCAAGTCCTCTTGGCAGCCTTACTTCAGTCTATTTTTGGACGATAGCTGTCATTTATAACTCTGCAGGTTTGTGAATTACAGTGCCCCTGAGCTCCTTTCTTCAACTCGCTTTCTTGTGACCTGGCCGCAACACCGCAGGATGGCTTCAGGCCCTAATCTGGTTCCAGCCCGGCATGCTGAGCCTTTGGTTAATTCCTCTTCCTGGTGGGAAATGAGAGTTAAATTTGCCCGTTCAGACACCTCCAGCTAGCCTCTCATTGGTTCTCGCTATTCCTGTTCATCTTCCGCAGAAATTGCAAACTGGGCCAAACAGGAGGTTAAAGGGACTGACTATCCAAGTGGGGAGAGTGTTAGTAAAGCGTCTGGAATGTTGCACCCGAGTACCAGGGAGGAAAACTGAGACATATTTGAACACGTCTCCCGATCACATGGTTGATCATACTCTAGGTTCCACATGCATGTTTTAGCTGAAGGAAGAATACCTTAAACCTGGGTAGTTGAAACCCGTGGAATGGGTACCATGCAATATGACTTCAAAGGGTCTTCATTTGCTCACCGAACCTCTCCAATCCTATCACTGCTGCGTTTATGCCCCTGTACACATGCTTGATTCTCTTTCGGAGACATAGCAATCCATAGGTTTTAAGATACTTACTAGTCAGGTACATTCTTAGGCGTTTAATATGCGGTGTTGAGTCCATTTCGTTGAGCAAGGAGTAGCTCTTGTCTATTCCATATTTGGCTTAAGGAACTTTATCTGTGCTCATTTCAATCTCTGGTTTTATGCAGCACCCCAACTCACCTTTCCCCTTAAGCAAGCATAAGTTGGTTTTCTAAATTTGAGACCCTGTTCTGTTTTGGAATGCAGTTCCTGTGTAGCCAAGTTTACATTCCGTGTATTACTGATATCTTATGATGTTTCTTTTT
Source organism: Stenella coeruleoalba (assembly GCF_951394435.1). Taxonomy (NCBI): domain Eukaryota; kingdom Metazoa; phylum Chordata; class Mammalia; order Artiodactyla; family Delphinidae; genus Stenella; species Stenella coeruleoalba. Next base: position 2,755,603 of record NW_027646269.1, read on the forward strand.
CTGTGTGACTTATTTTAGTTAGAATCATCGTACCTGAATCCACTCATTATGCTGCTACGGGCCTGATGACATAGATTTCACTGCTGAGTGATACTGCATTGTACGTAAGTACCACAAGTTCTTTATCCATTTTTCACTTTCTGTGATATTGAACTTGTACGGTAAACGAGGTTCTTGTAAACGGAGGCGTCCCAAACTTTGGGGTGGCTGTGTCTTTTTGATTTTAATTTCCCTAAGCTATAGGACCATAAGTGGAAGTGCCCTAGGCTCTGGTGCTTTGTTTTTTAGATGTTTCAGGAAACACCATACACTTCTCCCGAGTGGTTTTTGGCAATTTACATCCCGCCCATCAGCATAACAAGGCTCCCAGTTCTCCATGGCCTGTCTTGCCTTTCTGTATTTTACACTTTTTTCAGATGGCCCTTTTGACCGGGGGGAAGTGAGACTTCACTGTAGTGCAGATTTCCTTTGCAAGCTTGCTTGGTTGGCCAAAAAGGGCGTATGCGTTTTTTCCTGAATATATTCAGGAAAAAACGCATACGCCCTTTTTGGCCAAGTGCATCATTGTGGACGTTCTGCCTCTTTTCCTATGCTTTCAATGCAATTCCAGTCTACCTCCTGAAATCGGTTTCCTGCAATTCTGCCCCGCTTTCAAGTCCTCTTGGCAGCCTTACTTCAGTCTATTTTTGGACGATAGCTGTCATTTATAACTCTGCAGGTTTGTGAATTACAGTGCCCCTGAGCTCCTTTCTTCAACTCGCTTTCTTGTGACCTGGCCGCAACACCGCAGGATGGCTTCAGGCCCTAATCTGGTTCCGGCCCGGCACGCTGAGCCTTTGGTTATTTCCTCTTCCTGGTGGGAAATGAGAGTTAAATTTGCCCGTCCAGACACCTCCAGCTAGTCTCTCATTGGTTCTCGCTATTCCTGTTCATCTTGCGCAGAAATTGCAAACTGGGCCAAACAGGAGGTTAAAGGCGCTGACTCTCCAAGTGGGGAGAGTGTTAGTAAAGCGTCTGGAATGTTGCACCCGAGTACCAGGGGAGGAAAACTGAGACATATTTGAACACGTCTCCCGTTCACATGGTTGATCATACTTGGGTTCCCCATGCATGTTTTAGCTGAAGGAAGAATACCTTAAACCTGGAGAGTTAAGACCCGTGTAATGGGTACCATGCAATATGACTTCAAAGGGTCTTCATTTGCTCACCGAACCTCTCCAATCCTATCACTGCTGCGTTTATGCCCCTGTACACATGCTTGATTCTCTTTCGGAGACATAGCAATCCATAGGTTTTAAGATACTTACTAGTCAGGTACATTCTTAGGCGTTTAATATGCGGTGTTGAGTCCATTTCGTTGAGCAAGGAGTAGCTCTTGTCTATTCCATATTTGACTTAAGGAACTTTATCTGTGCTCATTTCAATCTCTGGTTTTATGCAGCACCCCAACTCACCTTTACCCTTAAGCAAGCATAAGTTGGTTTTCTAAATTTGAGACACTGTTCTGTTCTGTAATTCAGTTCCTGTGTAGCCAAGTTTACATTCCGTGTATTACTGATATCTTATGATGTTTCTTTTTCTGTGTGACTTACTTCAGTTAGAATCATCATACCTGAATCCACTCATTGTGCTGCTAAGGGCCTGATGACACAGATTTCATTGCTGAGTGATATTGCTTTGTAAGTAAATACCACAACTTCTTTATCCATTTTTCACTTTCTGCGATGTTGAACTTGTACTGTAAACGAGGTTCTTGTAAACAGAGCCGTTCCAAACTTTGGGGTGGCTGTGTCTTTTTCATTTTAATTTCCCTAAGCTATAGGACCATAAGTGGAAGTGCCCTAGGTTCTGTTGCTTTGTTTTTTAGATGTTTCAGGAAACACCATACACTTCTCCCGAGTGGTTGTTGGCAATTTACATCCCGCCCATCAGCATAACAAGGCTCCCAGTTCTCCATGGCCTGTCCTGCCTTTCTGGATTTTACACTTTTTTCAGATGGCCCTTTTGACCGGGGGGAAGTGAGACTTCATTGTAGTGCAGATTTCCTTTGCAAGCTTGCTTGGTTGGCCAAAAAGGGCGTATGCGTTTTTTACTGAATATATTCAGGAAAAAACGCATACGCCCTTTTTGGCCAAGTGCATCATTGTGGACGTTCTGCCTCTTTTCCTATGCTTTCAATGCAATTCCAGTCTACCTCCTGAAATCGGTTTCCTGCAATTCTGCCCCGCTTTCAAGTCCTCTTGGCAGCCTTACTTCAGTCTATTTTTGGATGATAGCTGTCATTTATAACTTTGCAGGTTTCTGAATTACAGTGCCCCTGAGCTCCTTTCTTCAACTCGCTTTCTTGTGACCTGGCCGCAACACCGCAGGATGGCTTCAGGCCCTAATCTGGTTCCGGCCCGGCATGCTGAGCCTTTGGTTAATTCCTCTTCCTGGTGGGAAATGAGAGTTAAATTTGCCCGTCCAGACACCTCCAGCTAGCCTCTCATTGGTTCTCGCTATTCCTGTTCATCTTCCGCAGAAATTGCAAACTGGGCCAAACAGGAGGTTAAAGGGACTGACTCTCCAAGTCGGGAGAGTGTTAGTAAAGCGTCTGGAATGTTGCACCCGAGTACCAGGGGAGGAAAACTGAGACATATTTGAACACGTCTCCCGTTCACACGGTTGATCATACTCTGGGTTCCACATGCATGTTTTAGCTGAAGGAAGAATACCTAAAACCTGGGTAGTTGAAACCCGTGGAATGGGTACCATGCAATATGACTTCAAAGGGTCTTCATTTGCTCACCGAACCTCTCCAATCCTATCACTGCTGCGTTTATTCCCCTGTACACACCCTTGATTCTCTTTTGGAGACATAGCAATCCATAGGTTTTAAGATACTTACTAGTCAGGTACATTCTTAGGGGTTTAATATGGGGTTTTGAGTCCATTTCGTTGAGCAAGGAGTAGCTCTTGTCTATTCCATATTTGGCTTAAGGAACTTTATCTGTGCTCATTTCAATCTCTGGTTTTATGCAGCACCCCAACTCACCTTTCCCCTTAAGCAAGCATAAGTTGGTTTTCTAAATTTGAAACCCTGTTCTGTTCTGTAAGTCAGTTACTGTGTAGCCAAGTTTACATTCCGTGTATTACTGATATCTTATGATGTTTCTTTTTCTGTGTGACTTATTTCAGTTAGAATCATCATACCTGAATCCACTCATTGTGCTGCTAAGGGCCTGATTACACAGATTTCATTGCTGAGTGATATTGCTTTGTAAGTAAATACCACAACTTTTTTATCCATTTTTCACTTTCTGCGATGTTGAACTTGTACGGTAATCGAGGTTTTTGTAAACAGAGCCTTTCGAAACTTTGGGGTGGCTGTGTCTTTTTGATTTCAAATTCCCTAAGCTATAGGACCATAAGTGGAAGTGCCCTAGGCTCTGTTGCTTTGTTTTTTAGATGTTTCAGGAAACACCATACACTGCTCCAGAGTGTCTGTTGGCAATTTACATCCCGCCCATCAGCATAACAAGGCTCCCAGTTCTCCATGGCCTGTCCTGCCTTTCTGGATTTTACACTTTTTTCAGATGGCCCTTTTGACCGGGGGGAAGTGAGACTTCATTGTAGTGCAGATTTCCTTTGCAAGCTTGCTTGGTTGGCCAAAAAGGGCGTATGCGTTTTTTCCTGAATATATTCAGGAAAAAACGCATACGCCCTTTTTGGCCAAGTGCATCATTGTGGACGTTCTGCCTCTTTTCCTATGCTTTCAATGCAATTCCAGTCTACCTCCTGAAATCGGTTTCCTGCAATTCTGCCCCGCTTTCAAGTCCTCTTGGCAGCCTTACTTCAGTCTATTTTTGGACGATAGCTGTCATTTATAACTCTGCAGGTTTGGGAATTAGACTGCCCCTGAGCTCCTTTCTTCAACTCGCTTTCTTTTGAGCTGGCCGCAACACCGCAGGATGGCTTCAGGCCCTAATCTGGTTCCGGCACGGCACACTGAGCCTTTGGTTATTTCCTCTTCCTGGTGGGAAATGAGAGTTAAATTTGCCCGTCCAGACACCTCCAGCTAGCCTCTCATTGGTTCTCGCTATTCCTGTTCATCTTCCGCAGAAATTGCAAACTGGGCCAAACAGGAGGTTAAAGGCGCTGACTCTCCAAGTGGGGAGAGTGTTAGTAAAGCGTCTGGAATGTTGCACCCGAGTACCAGGGGAGGAAAACTGAGACATATTTGAACACGTCTCCCGTTCACATGGTTGATCATACTTGGGTTCCACATGCATGTTTTAGCTGAAGGAAGAATACCTTAAACCTGGGTAGTTGAAACCCGTGGAATGGGTACCATGCAATATGACTTCAAAGGGTCTTCATTTGCTCACCGAACCTCTCCAATCCTATACTGCTGCGTTTATGCCCCTGTACACATGCTTGATTCTCTTTCGGAGACATAGCAATCCATAGGTTTTAAGATACTTACTAGTCAGGTACATTCTTAGGCGTTTAATATGCGGTGTTGAGTCCATTTCGTTGAGCAAGGAGTAGCTCTCGTCTATTCCATATTTGGCTTAAGGAACTTTATCTGTGCTCATTTCAATCTCTGGTTTTATGCAGCACCCCAACTCACCTTTACCCTTAAGCAAGCATAAGTTGGTTTTCTAAATTTGAGACCCTGTTCTGTTCTGTAATTCAGTTCCTGTGTAGCCAAGTTTCCATTCCGTGTATTACTGATATCTTATGATGTTTCGTTTTCTGTGTGACTTATTTCAGTTAGAATCATCATACCTGAATCCACTCATTGTGCTGCTAAGGGCCTGATGACATAGATTTCATTGCTGAGTGATATTGCTTTGTAAGTAAATACCACAACTTCTTTATCCATTTTTCACTTTCTGCGATGTTGAACTTGTACTGTAAACGAGGTTCTTGTAAACAGAGCCGTTCCAAACTTTTGGGTGGCTGTGTCTTTTTGATTTTAATTTCCCTAAGCTATAGGACCATAAGTGGAAGTGCCCTAGGCTCTGTTGCTTTGTTTTTTAGATGTTTCAGGAAACACCATACACTTCTCCCAAGTGTCTGTTGGCAATTTACATCCTGCCCATCAGCATAACAAGGCTCCCAGTTCTCAATGGCCTGTTGCCTTTCTGGATTTTACACTTTTTTCAGATGGCCCTTTTGACCGGGGGGAAGTGAGACTTCTTTGTAGTGCAGATTTCCTTTGCAAGCTTGCTTGGTTGGCCAAAAAGTGCATATGGGTTTTTTCCTGAATATATTCAGGTAAAAACGCATACGCCCTTTTTGGCCAAGTGCATCATTGTGGACGTTCTGCCTCTTTTCCTATGCTTTCAATGCAATTCCAGTCTACCTCCTGAAATCGGTTTCCTGCAATTCTGCCCCGCTTTCAAGTCCTCTTGGCAGCCTTACTTCAGTCTATTTTTGGACGATAGCTGTCATTTATAACTCTGCAGGTTTGTGAATTACAGTGCCCCTGAGCTCCTTTCTTCAACTTGTTTCTTGTGACCTGGCCGCAACACCGCAGGATGGCTTCAGGCCCTAATCTGGTTCCGGCACGGCACGCTGAGCCTTTGGTTATTTCTTCTTCCTGGTGGGAAATGAGAGTTAAATTTGCCCGTCCAGACACCTCCAGCTAGCCTCTCATTGTTTCTCGCTATTCCTCTTCATCTTCCGCAGAAACTGCAAACTGGGCCAAACAAGCGGTTAAAGGGACTGACTCTCCAAGTCGGGAGAGGGTTAGTAAAGCGTCTGGAATGTTGCACCCGAGTACCAGGGTACGAAAACTGAGACATATTTGAACACGTCGCCCGATCACATGGTTGATCATACTCTAGGTTCCACATGCATATTTTAGCTGAAGGAAGAATACCTTAAACCTGGGTAGTTGAAACCCGTGGAATGGGTACCATGCAATATGACTTCAAAGGGTCTTCATTTGCTCACCGAACCTCTCCAATCCTATCACTGCTGCGTTTATGCCCCTGTACACATGCTTCATTCTCTTTCAGAGACATAGCAATCCATAGGTTTTAAGATACTTACAAGTCAGGTACATTCTTAGGCGTTTAATATGCGGTGTTGAGTCCATTTTGTTGAGCAAGGAGTAGCTCTTGTCTATTCCATATTTGGCTTAAGGAACTTTATCTGTGCTCATTTCAATCTCTGGTTTTATGCAGAACCCCAACTCACCTTTCCCCTTAAGCAAGCATAAGTTGGTTTTCTAAATTTGAGACCCTGTTCTGTTCTGTAATTCAGTTCCTGTGTAGCCAAGTTTCCATTCCGTGTATTACTGATATCTTATGATGTTTCTTTTTCTGTGTGACTTATTTCAGTTAGAATCATCATACCTGAATCCACTCATTGTGCTGCTAAGAGCCTGATGACACAGATTTCATTGCTGAGTGATATTGCTTTGTAAGTAAATACCACAACTTCTTTTTCCATTTTTCACTTTCTGCGATGTTGAACTTGTACTGTAAACGAGGTTCTTGTAAACAAAGCCGTTCGAAACTTTGGGGTGGTTGTGTCTTTTTGATTTTAATTTCCCTAAGCTATAGGACCATAAGTGGAAGTGCCCTAGGCTCTGTTGCTTTGTTTTTTAGATGTTTCAGGAAACACCATACACTTCTCCCGAGTGGTTGTTGGCAATTTACATCCCGCCCTTCAGCATAACAAGGCTCCCAGTTCTCCATGGCCTGTCTTGCCTTTCTGGATTTTACACTTTTTTCAGATGGCCCTTTTGACCGGGGGGAAGTGAGACTTCAGTGTAGTGCAGATTTTCTTTGCAAGCTTGCTTGGTTGGCCAAAAAGGGCGTATGCGTTTTTTCCTGAATATATTCAGGAAAAAACGCATACGCCCTTTTTGGCCAAGTGCATCATTGTGGACGTTCTGCCTCTTTTCCTATGCTTTCAATGCAATTCCAGTCTACCTCCTGAAATCGGTTTCCTGCAATTCTGCCCCGCTTTCAAGTCCTCTTGGCAGCCTTACTTCAGTCTATTTTTGGACGATAGCTGTCATTTATAACTCTGCAGGTTTGTGAATTACAGTGCCCCTGAGCTCCTTTCTTCAACTCGCTTTCTTGTGACCTGGCCGCAACACCGCAGGATGGCTTCAGGCCCTAATCTGGTTCCGGCCCGGCATGCTGAGCCTTTGGTTAATTCCTCTTCCTGGTGGGAAATGAGAGTTAAATTTGCCCGTTCAGACACCTCCAGCTAGCCTCTCATTGGTTCTCGCTATTCCTGTTCATCTTCCGCAGAAATTGCAAACTGGGCCAAACAGGAGGTTAAAGGGACTGACTCTCCAAGTGGGGAGAGTGTTAGTAAAGCGTCTGGAATGTTGCACCCGAGTACCAGGGGAGGAAAACTGAGACATATTTGAACACGTCACCCGATCACATGGTTGATCATACTCTAGGTTCCACATGCATGTTTTAGCTGAAGGAAGAATACCTTAAACCTGGGTAGTTGAAACCCGTGGAATGGGTACCATGCAATATGACTTCAAAGGGTCTTCATTTGCTCACCGAACCTCTCCAATCCTATCACTGCTGCGTTTATGCCCCTGTACACATGCTTGATTCTCTTTCGGAGACATAGCAATCCATAGGTTTTAAGATACTTACTAGTCAGGTACATTCTTAGGCGTTTAATATGGGGTGTTGAGTCCATTTCGTTGAGCAAGGAGTAGCTCTTGTCTATTCCATATTTGGCTTAAGGAACTTTATCTGTGCTCATTTCAATCTCTGGTTTTATGCAGCACCCCAACTCACCTTTACCCTTAAGCAAGAATAAGTTGGTTTTCTAAATTTGAGACCCTGTTCTGTTCTGTAATTCAGTTCCTGTGTAGCCAAGTTTACATTCCGTGTATTACTGATATCTTATGATGTTTCTTTTTCTGTGTGACTTATTTCAGTTAGAATCATCATACCTGAATCCACTCATTGTGCTGCTGAGGGCCTGATGACACAGATTTCATTGCTGAGTGATATTGCTTTGTAAGTAAATACCACAACTTCTTTATCCATTTTTCACTTTCTGCGATGTTGAACTTGTACTGTAAACGAGGTTCTTGTAAACAGAGCCGTTCCAAACTTTGGGGTGGCTGTGTCTTTTTGATTTTAATTTCCCTAAGCTATAGGACCATAAGTGGAAGTGCCCTAGGTTCTGTTGCTTTGTTTTTTAGATGTTTCAGGAAACACCATACACTTCTCCCGAGTGATTGTTGGCAATTTACATCCCGCCCATCACCATAACAAGGCTCCCAGTTCTCCATGGCCTGTCCTGCCTTTCTGGATTTTACACTTTTTTCAGATGGCCCTTTTGACCGGGGGGGAAGTGAGACTTCATTGTAGTGCAGATTTCCTTTGCAAGCTTGCTTGGTTGGCCAAAAAGGGCGTATGCGTTTTTTCCTGAATATATTCAGGAAAAAACGCATACGCCCTTTTTGGCCAAGTGCATCATTGTGGACGTTCTGCCTCTTTTCCTATGCTTTCAATGCAATTCCAGTCTACCTCCTTAAATCGGTTTCCTGCAATTCTGCCCCGCTTTCAAGTCCTCTTGGCAGCCTTACTTCAGTCTATTTTTGGACGATAGCTGTCATTTATAACTCTGCAGGTTTGTGAATTACAGTGCCCCTGAGCTCCTTTCTTCAACTCGCTTTCTTTTGAGCTGGCCGCAACACCGCAGGATGGCTGCAGGCCCTAATCTGGTTCCGGCACGGCACACTGAGCCTTTGGTTATTTCCACTTCCTGGTGGGAAATGAGAGTTAAATTTGCCCGTCCAGACACCTCCAGCTAGCCTCTCATTGGTTCTCGCTATTCCTGTTCATCTTCCGCAGAAATTGCAAACTGGGCCAAACAGGAGGTTAAAGGGACTGACTCTCCAAGTGGGGAGAGTGTTAGTAAAGCGTCTGGAATGTTGCACCCGAGTACCAGGGGAGGAAAACTGAGACATATTTGAACACGTCTCCCGATGACATGGTTGATCATACTCTGGGTTCCTCATGCATGTTTTAGCTGAAGGAAGAATACCTAAAACCTGGGTAGTTGAAACCCGTGGAATGGGTACCATGCAATATGACTTCAAAGGGTCTTCATTTGCTCACCGAACCTCTCCAATCCTATCACTGCTGCGTTTATGCCCCTGTACACATGCTTGATTCTCTTTCGGAGACATAGCAATCTATAGGTTTTAAGATACTTACTAGTCAGGTACATTCTTAGGCGTTTAATATGCGGTGTTGAGTCCATTTCGTTGAGCAAGGAGTAGCTCTTGTCTATTCCATATTTGGCTTAAGGAACTTTATCTGTGCTCATTTCAATCTCTGGTTTTATGCAGCACCCCAACTCACTTTTCCCCTTAAGCAAGCATAAGTTGGTTTTCTAAATTTGAGACCCTGTTCTGTTCTGTAATTCAGTTCCTGTGTAGCCAAGTTTCCATTCCGTGTATTACTGATATCTTATGATGTTTCTTTTTCTGTGTGACTTATTTCAGTTAGAATCATCATACCTGAATCCACTCATTGTGCTGCTAAGGGCCTGATGACACAGATTTCATTGCTGAGTGATATTGCTTTGTAAGTAAATACCACAACTTTTTTATCCATTTTTCACTTTCTGCGATGTTGAACTTGTACTGTAATCGAGGTTCTTGTAAACAGAGCCGTTCCAAACTTTGGGGTGGCTGTGTCTTTTTGATTTTAAATTCCCTAAGCTATAGGACCATAAGTGGAAGTGCCCTAGGCTCTGTTGCTTTGTTTTTTAGATGTTTCAGGAAACACCATACACTTCTCCCGAATGTCTGTTGGCAATTTACATCCCGCCCTTCAGCATAACAAGGCTCCCAGTTCTCCATGGCCTGTCCTGCCTTTCTGGATTTTACACTTTTTTCAGATGGCCCTTTTGACCGGGGGGAAGTGAGACTTCATTGTAGTGCAGATTTCCTTTGCAAGCTTGCTTGGTTGGCCAAAAAGGGCGTATGCGTTTTTTCCTGAATATATTCAGGAAAAAACGCATACGCCCTTTTTGGCCAAGTGCATCATTGTGGACGTTCTGCCTCTTTTCCTATGCTTTCAATGCAATTCCAGTCTACCTCCTGAAATCGGTTTCCTGCAATTCTGCCCCGCTTTCAAGTCCTGTTGGCAGCGTTACTTCAGTCAATTTTTGGACGATAGCTGTCATTTATAACTCTGCAGGTTTGTGAATTACAGTGCCCCTGAGCTCCTTTCTTCAACTCGCTTTCTTGTGACCTGGCCGCAACACCGCAGAATGGCTTCAGGCCCTAATCTGGTTCTGGCATGGCACGCTGAGCCTTTGGTTAATTCCTCTTCCTGGTGGGAAATGAGAGTTAAATTTGCCCATCCAGACACCTCCAGCTAGTCTCTCATTGGTTCTCGCTATTCCTGTTCATCTTCCACAGAAATTGCAAAGTGGGCCAAACAGGAGGTTAAAGGGACTGACTCTCCAAGTGGGGAGAGTGTTAGTAAAGCGTCTGGAATGTTGCACCCGAGTACCAGGGTACGAAAACTGAGACATATTTGAACACGTCTCCCGATCACATGGTTGATCATACTCTGGGTTCCACATGCATGTTTTAGCTGAAGGAAGAATACCTTAAACCTGGGTAGTTGAAACCCGTGGAATGGGTACCATGCAATACGACTTCAAAGGGTCTTCATTTGCTCACGAACCTCTCCAATCCTATCACTGCTGCGTTTATGCCCCTGTACACATGCTTGATTCTCTTTCGGAGAGATAGCAATCCATAGGTTTTAAGATACTTACTAGTCAGGTACATTCTTAGGCGTTTAATATGCGGTGTTGAGTCCATTTCGTTGAGCAAGGAGTAGCTCTTGTCTATTCCATATTTGGCTTAAGGAACTTTATCTGTGCTCATTTCAATCTCTGGTTTTATGCAGCACCCCAACTCACCTTTACACTTAAGCAAGCATAAGTTGGTTTTCTAAATTTGAGACCCTGTTCTGTTCTGTAATTCAGTTCCTGTGTAGCCAAGTTTCCATTCCGTGTATTACTGATATCTTATGATGTTTCTTTTTCTGTGTGACTTCTTTCAGTTAGAATCATCGTACCTGAATCCACTCATTATGCTGCTACGGCCCTGATGACATAGATTTCATTGCTGAGTGATACTGCATTGTACGTAAGTACCACAAGTTCTTTATCCATTTTTCACTTTCTGTGATATTGAACTTGTACGGTAAACGAGGTTCTTGTAAACGGAGGCGTCCCAAACTTTGGGGTGGCTGTGTCTTTTTGATTTTAATTTCCCTAAGCTATAGGACCATAAGTGGAAATACCCTAGGCTCTGTTGTTTTGTTTTTTAGATGTTTCAGGAAACACCATACACTTCTCCTGAGTGTCTGTTGGCAATTTACATCCCGCCCATCAGCATAACAAGGCTCCCAGTTCTCCATGGCCTGTCCTGCCTTTCTGGATTTTACACTTTTTTCAGATGGCCCTTTTGACCCGGGAGAAGTGAGACTTCATTGTAGTGCAGATTTCCTTTGCAAGCTTGCTTGATTGGCCAAAAAGTGCGTATGCGTTTTTTCCTGAATATATTCAGGAAAATATGCATACGCCCTTTTTGGCCAAGTGCATCATTGTGGACGTTCTGCCTCTTTTCCTATGCTTTCAATGCAATTCCAGTCTACCTCCTGAAATCGGTTTCCTGCAATTCTGCCCCACTTTCAAGTCCTCTTGGCAGCCTTACTTCAGTATATTTTTGGACGATAGCTTTCATTTATAACTCTGCAGGTTTGTGAATTACAGTGCCCCTGAGCTCCTTTCTTCAACTCGCTTTCTTGTGACCTGGCCGCAACACCGCAGGATGTCTTCAGGCCCTAATCTGGTTCTGGAACGGCACGCTGAGCCTTTGGTTAATTCCTCTTCCTTGTGGGAAATGAGAGTTAAATTTGCCCATCCAGACACCTCCAGCTAGTCTCTCATTGGTTCTCACTATTCCTGTTCATCTTCCACAGAAATTGCAAACTGGGCCAAACAGGAGGTTAAAGGGACTGACTCTCCAAGTGGGGAGAGTGTTAGTAAAGCGTCTGGAATGTTGCACCCGAATACCAGGGTATGAAAACTGAGACATATTTGAACACGTCTCCCAATCACATGGTTGATCATACTCTAGGTTCCACATGCATGTTTTAGCTGAAGGAAGAATACCTTAAACCTGTGTAGTTGAAACCCGTGTAATGGGTACCATGCAATATGACTTCAAAGGGTCTTCATTTGCTCACCGAACCTCTCCAATCCTATCACTGCTGCGTTTATGCCCCTGTACACATGCTTGATTCTCTTTCGGAGACATAGCAATCCATAGGTTTTAAGATACTTACAAGTCAGGTACATTCTTAGGCGTTTAATATGGGTTGTTGAGTCCATTTCGTTGAGCAAGGAGTAGCTCTTGTGTATTCCATATTTGGCTTAAGGAACTTTATCTGTGCTCATTTCAATCTCTGGTTTTATGCAGCACCCCAACTCACCTTTACCCTTAAGCAAGCATAAGTTGTTTTTCTAAATTTGAAACCCTGTTCTGTTCTGTAAGTCAGTTACTGTGTAGCCAAGTTTACATTCCGTGTATTACTGATATCTTATGATGTTTCTTTTTCTGTGTGACTTATTTCAGTTAGAATCATCATACCTGAATCCACTCATTGTGCTGCTAAGGGCCTGATGACACAGATTTCATTGCTGAGTGATATTGCTTTGTAAGTAAATACCACAACTTTTTTATCCATTTTTCACTTTCTGCGATGTTGAACTTGTACGGTAATCGAGGTTTTTGTAAACAGAGCCTTTCGAAACTTTGGGGTGGCTGTGTCTTTTTGATTTCAAATTCCCTAAGCTATAGGACCATAAGTGGAAGTGCCCTAGGCTCTGTTGCTTTGTTTTTTAGATGTTTCAGGAAACACCATACACTGCTCCAGAGTGTCTGTTGGCAATTTACATCCCGCCCATCAGCATAACAAGGCTCCCAGTTCTCCATGGCCTGTCCTGCCTTTCTGGATTTTACACTTTTTTCAGATGGCCCTTTTGACCGGGGGGAAGTGAGACTTCATTGTAGTGCAGATTTCCTTTGCAAGCTTGCTTGGTTGGCCAAAAAGGGCGTATGCGTTTTTTCCTGAATATATTCAGGAAAAAACGCATACGCCCTTTTTGGCCAAGTGCATCATTGTGGACGTTCTGCCTCTTTTCCTATGCTTTCAATGCAATTCCAGTCTACCTCCTGAAATCGGTTTCCTGCAATTCTGCCCCGCTTTCAAGTCCTCTTGGCAGCCTTACTTCAGTCTATTTTTGGACGATAGCTGTCATTTATAACTCTGCAGGTTTGGGAATTAGACTGCCCCTGAGCTCCTTTCTTCAACTCGCTTTCTTTTGAGCTGGCCGCAACACCGCAGGATGGCTTCAGGCCCTAATCTGGTTCCGGCACGGCACACTGAGCCTTTGGTTATTTCCTCTTCCTGGTGGGAAATGAGAGTTAAATTTGCCCGTCCAGACACCTCCAGCTAGCCTCTCATTGGTTCTCGCTATTCCTGTTCATCTTCCGCAGAAATTGCAAACTGGGCCAAACAGGAGGTTAAAGGCGCTGACTCTCCAAGTGGGGAGAGTGTTAGTAAAGCGTCTGGAATGTTGCACCCGAGTACCAGGGGAGGAAAACTGAGACATATTTGAACACGTCTCCCGTTCACATGGTTGATCATACTTGGGTTCCACATGCATGTTTTAGCTGAAGGAAGAATACCTTAAACCTGGGTAGTTGAAACCCGTGGAATGGGTACCATGCAATATGACTTCAAAGGGTCTTCATTTGCTCACCGAACCTCTCCAATCCTATCACTGCTGCGTTTATGCCCCTGTACACATGCTTGATTCTCTTTCGGAGACATAGCAATCCATAGGTTTTAAGATACTTACTAGTCAGGTACATTCTTAGGCGTTTAATATGCGGTGTTGAGTCCATTTCGTTGAGCAAGGAGTAGCTCTCGTCTATTCCATATTTGGCTTAAGGAACTTTATCTGTGCTCATTTCAATCTCTGGTTTTATGCAGCACCCCAACTCACCTTTCCCCTTAAGCAAGCATAAGTTGGTTTTCTAAATTTGAGACCCTGTTCTGTTCTGTAATTCAGTTCCTGTGTAGCCAAGTTTCCATTCCGTGTATTACTGATATCTTATGATGTTTCGTTTTCTGTGTGACTTATTTCAGTTAGAATCATCATACCTGAATCCACTCATTGTGCTGCTAAGGGCCTGATGACATAGATTTCATTGCTGAGTGATATTGCTTTGTAAGTAAATACCACAACTTCTTTATCCATTTTTCACTTTCTGCGATGTTGAACTTGTACTGTAAACGAGGTTCTTGTAAACAGAGCCGTTCCAAACTTTTGGGTGGCTGTGTCTTTTTGATTTTAATTTCCCTAAGCTATAGGACCATAAGTGGAAGTGCCCTAGGCTCTGTTGCTTTGTTTTTTAGATGTTTCAGGAAACACCATACACTTCTCCCAAGTGTCTGTTGGCAATTTACATCCTGCCCATCAGCATAACAAGGCTCCCAGTTCTCAATGGCCTGTTGCCTTTCTGGATTTTACACTTTTTTCAGATGGCCCTTTTGACCGGGGGGAAGTGAGACTTCTTTGTAGTGCAGATTTCCTTTGCAAGCTTGCTTGGTTGGCCAAAAAGTGCATATGGGTTTTTTCCTGAATATATTCAGGTAAAAACGCATACGCCCTTTTTGGCCAAGTGCATCATTGTGGACGTTCTGCCTCTTTTCCTATGCTTTCAATGCAATTCCAGTCTACCTCCTGAAATCGGTTTCCTGCAATTCTGCCCCGCTTTCAAGTCCTCTTGGCAGCCTTACTTCAGTCTATTTTTGGACGATAGCTGTCATTTATAACTCTGCAGGTTTGTGAATTACAGTGCCCCTGAGCTCCTTTCTTCAACTTGTTTCTTGTGACCTGGCCGCAACACCGCAGGATGGCTTCAGGCCCTAATCTGGTTCCGGCACGGCACGCTGAGCCTTTGGTTATTTCTTCTTCCTGGTGGGAAATGAGAGTTAAATTTGCCCGTCCAGACACCTCCAGCTAGCCTCTCATTGTTTCTCGCTATTCCTCTTCATCTTCCGCAGAAACTGCAAACTGGGCCAAACAAGCGGTTAAAGGGACTGACTCTCCAAGTCGGGAGAGGGTTAGTAAAGCGTCTGGAATGTTGCACCCGAGTACCAGGGTACGAAAACTGAGACATATTTGAACACGTCGCCCGATCACATGGTTGATCATACTCTAGGTTCCACATGCATATTTTAGCTGAAGGAAGAATACCTTAAACCTGGGTAGTTGAAACCCGTGGAATGGGTACCATGCAATATGACTTCAAAGGGTCTTCATTTGCTCACCGAACCTCTCCAATCCTATCACTGCTGCGTTTATGCCCCTGTACACATGCTTCATTCTCTTTCAGAGACATAGCAATCCATAGGTTTTAAGATACTTACAAGTCAGGTACATTCTTAGGCGTTTAATATGCGGTGTTGAGTCCATTTTGTTGAGCAAGGAGTAGCTCTTGTCTATTCCATATTTGGCTTAAGGAACTTTATCTGTGCTCATTTCAATCTCTGGTTTTATGCAGAACCCCAACTCACCTTTCCCCTTAAGCAAGCATAAGTTGGTTTTCTAAATTTGAGACCCTGTTCTGTTCTGTAATTCAGTTCCTGTGTAGCCAAGTTTCCATTCCGTGTATTACTGATATCTTATGATGTTTCTTTTTCTGTGTGACTTATTTCAGTTAGAATCATCATACCTGAATCCACTCATTGTGCTGCTAAGAGCCTGATGACACAGATTTCATTGCTGAGTGATATTGCTTTGTAAGTAAATACCACAACTTCTTTTTCCATTTTTCACTTTCTGCGATGTTGAACTTGTACTGTAAACGAGGTTCTTGTAAACAAAGCCGTTCGAAACTTTGGGGTGGTTGTGTCTTTTTGATTTTAATTTCCCTAAGCTATAGGACCATAAGTGGAAGTGCCCTAGGCTCTGTTGCTTTGTTTTTTAGATGTTTCAGGAAACACCATACACTTCTCCCGAGTGGTTGTTGGCAATTTACATCCCGCCCTTCAGCATAACAAGGCTCCCAGTTCTCCATGGCCTGTCCTGCCTTTCTGGATTTTACACTTTTTTCAGATGGCCCTTTTGACCGGGGGGAAGTGAGACTTCATTGTAGTGCAGATTTCCTTTGCAAGCTTGCTTGGTTGGCCAAAAAGGGCGTATGCGTTTTTTCCTGAATATATTCAGGAAAAAACGCATACGCCCTTTTTGGCCAAGTGCATCATTGTGGACGTTCTGCCTCTTTTCCTATGCTTTCAATGCAATTCCAGTCTACCTCCTGAAATCGGTTTCCTGCAATTCTGCCCCGCTTTCAAGTCCTCTTGGCAGCCTTACTTCAGTCTATTTTTGGACGATAGCTGTCATTTATAACTCTGCAGGTTTGTGAATTACAGTGCCCCTTAGCTCCTTTCTTCAACTCGCTTTCTTGTGAGCTGGCCGCAACACCGCAGGATGACTTCAGGCACTAATCTGGTTCAGGCACGGCACGCTGAGCCTTTGGTTAATTCCTCTTCCTGGTGGGAAATGAGAGTTAAATTTGCCCGTCCAGACACCTCCAGCTAGCCTCTCATTGGTTCTCGCTATTCCTGTTCATCTTCCGCAGAAATTGGAAACTGGGCCAAACAGGAGGTTAAAGGGACTGACTCTCCAAGTCGGGAGAGTGTTAGTAAAGCGTCTGGAATGTTGCACCCGAGTACCAGGGTACGAAAACTGAGACATATTTGAACACGTCTCCCGATCACATGGTTGATCATACTCTAGGTTCCACATGCATGTTTTAGCTGAAGGAAGAATACCTTAAACCTGGGTAGTTGAAACCCGTGGAATGGGTACCATGCAATATGACTTCAAAGGGTCTTCATTTGCTCACCGAACCTCTCCAATCCTATCACTGCTGCGTTTATGCCCCTGTACACATGCTTGATTCTCTTTCGGAGACATAGCAATCCATAGGTTTTAAGATACTTACTAGTCAGGTACATTCTTAGGCGTTTAATATGCGGTGTTGAGTCCATTTCGTTGAGCAAGGAGTAGCTCTTGTCTATTCCATATTTGGCTTAAGGAACTTTATCTGTGCTCATTTCAATCTCTGGTTTTATGCAGCACCCCAACTCACCTTTACCCTTAAGCAAGCATAAGTTGGTTTTCTAAATTTGAGACCCTGTTCTGTTCTGTAATTCAGTTCCTGTGTAGCCAAGTTTCCATTCCGTGTATTACTGATATCTTATGATGTTTCTTTTTCTGTGTGACTTATTTCAGTTAGAATCATCGTACCTGAATCCACTCATTATGTTGCTACGGGCCTGATTACATAGATTTCATTGCTGAGTGATACTGTATTGTACGTAAGTTCCACAAGTTCTTTATCCATTTTTCACTCTCTGTGATATTGAACTTGTACGGTAAACAAGGTTCTTGTAAACAGAGGCGTCCCAAACTTTGGGGTGGCTGTGTCTTTTTGATTTTAATTTCCCTAAGCTATAGGACCATAAGTGGAAGTGCCCTAGGCTCTGTTGCTTTGTTTTTTAGATGTTTCAGGAAACACCATACACTTCTCCTGAGTGTCTGTTGGCAATTTACATCCCGCCCATCAGCATAACAAGGCTCCCAGTTCGGTGTTGAGTCCATTTCGTTGAGCAAGGAGTAACTCTTGTCTATTCCATATTTGGCTTAAGGAACTTTATCTGTGCTCATTTAAATCTCTGGTTTTATGCAGCACCCCAACTCACCTTTACCCTTAAGCAAGCATAAGTTGGTTTTCTAAATTTGAGACCCTGTTCTGTTCTGTAATTCAGTTCCTGTGTAGCCAAGTTACCATTCCGTGTATTACTGATATCTTATGATGTTTCTTTTTCTGTGTGACTTATTTCAGTTAGAATCATCATACCTGAATCCACTCATTGTGCTGCTAAGGGCCTGATGACACAGATTTCATTGCTGAGTGATATTGCTTTGTAAGTAAATACCACAACTTCTTTATCCATTTTTCACTTTCTGCGATGTTGAACTTGTACTGTAAACGAGGTTCTTGTAAACAGAGGCGTCCCAAACTTTGGGGTGGCTGTGTCTTTTTGATTTTAATTTCCCTAAGCTATAGGACCATAAGTGGCAGTGCCATAGGCTCTGCTGCTTTGTTTTTTAGATGTTTCAGGAAACACCATACACTTCTCCTGAGTGTCTGTTGGCAATTTACATCCCGCCCATCAGCATAACAAGGCTCCCAGTTCTCCATGGCCTGTCCTGCCTTTATGGATTTTACACTTTTTTCAGATAGCCCTTTTGACCGGGGGGAAGTGAGACTTCATTGTAGTGCAGATTTCCTTTGCAAGCTTGCTTGGTTGGCCAAAAAGGGCGTATGCGTTTTTTCCTGAATATATTCAGGAAAAAACGCATACGCCCTTTTTGGCCAAGTGCATCATTGTGGACGTTCTGCCTCTTTTCCTATGCTTTCAATGCAATTCCAGTCTACCTCCTGAAATCGGTTTCCTGCAATTCTGCCCCGCTTTCAAGTCCTCTTGGCAGCCTTACTTCAGTCTATTTTTGGACGATAGCTGTCATTTATAACTCTGCAGGTTTGTGAATTACAGTGCCCCTGAGCTCCTTTCTTCAACTCGTTTTCTTGTGACCTGGCCGCAACACCGCAGGATGGATTCAGGCCCTAATCTGGTTCCGGCACGGCACGCTGAGCCTTTGGTTATTTCCTCTTCCTGGTGGGAAATGAGAGTTACATTTGCCCGTCCAGACACCTCCAGCTAGTCTCTCATTGGTTCTCGCTATTCCTGTTCATCTTCCGCAGAAATTGCAAACTGGGCCAAACAGGAGGTTAAAGGGACTGACTCTCCAAGTCGGGAGAGTGTTAGTAAAGCGTCTGGAATGTTGCATCCGAGTACCAGGGTACGAAAACTGAGACATATTTGAACACGACTCCCGTTCACATGGTTGATCATACTCTGGGTTCCTCATGCATGTTTTAGCTGAAGGAAGAATACCTTAAACCTGGAGAGTTGAGACCCGTGTAATGGGTACCATGCAATATGACTTCAAAGGGTCTTCATTTGCTCACCGATCCTCTCCAATCCTATCACTGCTGCGTTTATGCCCCTCTACACACACTTGATTCTCTTTCGGAGACATAGCAATCCATAGGTTTTAAGATACTTACTAGTCAGGTACATTCTTAGGCGTTTAATATGGGGTTTTGAGTCCATTTCGTTGAGCAAGGAGTAGCTCTTGTCTATTCCATATTTGGCTTAAGGAACTTTATCTGTGCTCATTTCAATCTCTGGTTTTATGCAGCACCCCAACTCACCTTTCCCCTTAAGCAAGCATAAGTTGGTTTTCTAAATTTGAGACCCTGTTCTGTTTTGGAATGCAGTTCCTGTGTAGCCAAGTTTACATTCCGTGTATTAGTGATATCTTATGATGTTTCTTTTTCTGTGTGACTTATTTCAGTTAGAATCATCGTACCTGAATCCACTCATTATGCTGCTACGGGCCTGATGACATAGATTTCATTGCTGAGTGATACTGCATTGTACGTAAGTACCACAAGTTCTTTATCCATTTTTCACTTTTTGTGATATTGCACTTGTACGGTAAATGAGGTTCTTGTAAACGGAGGCGTCCCAAACTTTGAGGTGGCTGTGTCTTTTTGATTTTAATTTCCCTAAGCTATAGGACCATAAGTGGAAGTGCCCTAGGCTCTGTTGCTTTGTTTTTTAGATGTTTCAGGAAACACCATACACTTCTCCCGAGTGGTTGTTGGCAATTTACATCCCGCCCTTCAGCATAACAAGGCTCCAAGTTCTCCATGGCGTGTCCTGCCTTTCTGGATTTTACACTTTTTTCAGATGGCCCGTTTGACCGGGGAGAAGTGAGACTTCATTGTAGTGCAGATTTCCTTTGCAAGTTTGCTTGGTTGGCCAAAAAGTGCGTATGCGTTTTTTCCTGAATATATTCAGGAAAAAACGCATACGCCCTTTTTGGCCAAGTGCATCATTGTGGACGTTCTGCCTCTTTTCGTATGCTTTCAATGCAATTCCAGTCTACCTCCTGAAATCGGTTTCCTGCAATTCTGCCCCGCTTTCAAGTCCTCTTGGCAGCCTTACTTCAGTCTATTTTTGGACGATAGCTGTCATTTATAACTCTGCAGGTTTGTGAATTACAGTGCCCCTGACCTCCTTTCTTCAACTCGCTTTCTTTTGAGCTGGCTGCAACACCGCAGGAGGTCTTCAGGCCCTAATCTGGTTCTGGCATGGCACGCTGAGCCTTTGGTTAATTCCTCTTCCTGGTGGGAAATGAGAGTTAAATTTGCCCATCCAGACACCTCCAGCTAGTCTCTCATTGGTTCTCGCTATTCCTGTTCATCTTCCACAGAAATTGCAAACTGGGCCAAACAGGAGGTTAAAGGGACTGACTCTCCAAGTGGGGAGAGTGTTAGTAAAGCGTCTGGAATGTTACACCCGAGTACCAGGGTACGAAAACTGAGACATATTTGAACACGTCTCCCGATCACATGGTTGATCATACTCTAGGTTCCACATGCATGTTTTAGCTGAAGGAAGAATACCTTAAACCTGGGTAGTTGAAACCCGTGGAATGGGTACCATGCAATATGACTTCAAAGGGTCTTCATTTGCTCACAAACGTCTCCAATCGTATCACTGCTGCGTTTATGACCCTGTACACATGGTTGATTCTCTTTCGGAGACATAGCAATCCATAGGTTTTAAGATACTTACTAGTCAGGTACATTCTTAGACGTTTAATATGCGGTGTTGAGTCCATTTCGTTGAGCAAGGAGTAGCTCTTGTCTATTCCATATTTGGCTTAAGGAACTTTATCTGTGCTCATTTCAATCTCTGGTTTTATGCAGCACCCCAACTCACCTTTACCCTTAAGCAAGCATAAGTTGGTTTTCTAAATTTGAGACCCTGTTCTGTTTTGGAATGCAGTTCCTGTGTAGCCAAGTTTACATTCCGTGTATTAGTGATATCTTATGATATTTCTTTTTCTGTGTGACTTATTTCAGTTAGAATCATCGTACCTGAATCCACTCATTATGCTGCTACGGGCCTGATGACATAGATTTCATTGCTGAGTGATACTGCATTGTATGTAAGTACCACAAGTTCTTTATCCATTTTTCACTTTCTGTGATATTGAACTTGTACGGTAAACGAGGTTCTTGTAAACGGAGCCGTTCCAAACTTTGGGGTGGCTGTGTCTTTTTGATTTTAATTTCCCTAAGCTATAGGACCATAAGTGGAAGTGCCCTAGGCTCTGTTGCTTTGTTTTTTAGATGTTTCAGGAAACACCATACACTTCTCCCGAGTGTTTGTTGGCAATTTACATCCCGCCCTTCAGCATAACAAGGCTCCCAGTTCTCCATGGCCTGTCCTGCCTTTCTGGATTTTACACTTTTTTCAGATGGCCCTTTTGACCGGGGGGAAGTGAGACTTCATTGTAGTGCAGATTTCCTTTGCAAGCTTGCTTGGTTGGCCAAAAAGGGCGTATGCGTTTTTTCCTGAATATATTCA
The DNA here is from genome assembly GCF_951394435.1 of Stenella coeruleoalba. Classification (NCBI taxonomy): domain Eukaryota; kingdom Metazoa; phylum Chordata; class Mammalia; order Artiodactyla; family Delphinidae; genus Stenella; species Stenella coeruleoalba. Next base: position 2,777,271 of record NW_027646269.1, read on the forward strand.
GGAAAAAACGCATACGCCCTTTTTGGCCAAGTGCATCATTGTGGACGTTCTGCCTCTTTTCCTATGCTTTCAATGCAATTCCAGTCTACCTCCTGAAATCGGTTTTTTGCAATTCTGCCCCGCTTTCAAGTCCTCTTGGCAGCCTTACTTCAGTCTATTTTTGGACGATAGCTGTCATTTATAACTCTGCAGGTTTGTGAATTACAGTGCCCCTGAGCTCCTTTCTTCAACTCGCTTTCTTGTGACCTGGCCGCAACACCGCAGGATGGCTTCAGGCCCTAATCTGGTTCCGGCACGACACACTGAGCCTTTGGTTATTTCCTCTTCCTGGTGGGAAATGAGAGTTAAATTTGCCCGTCCAGACACCTCCAGCTAGCCTCTCATTCGTTCTCGCTATTCCTGTTCATCTTCCGCAGAAATTGCAAACTGGGCCAAACAGGACGTTAAAGGCGCTGACTCTCCAAGTGGGGAGAGTGTTAGTAAAGCGTCTGGAATGTTGCACCCGAGTACCAGGGTACGAAAACTGAGACATATTTGAACACGTCTCCCGATCACATGGTTGATCATACTCTAGGTTCCACAAACATGTTTTAGCTGAAGGAAGAATACCTTAAACCTGGGTAGTTGAAACCCGTGGAATGGGTACCATGCAATATGACTTCAAAGGGTCTTCATTTGCTCACCGAACCTCTCCAATCCTATCACTGCTGCGTTTATGCCCCTGTACACATGCTTGATTCTCTTTCGGAGACATAGCAATCCATAGGTTTTAAGATACTTACTAGTCAGGTACATTCTTAGGCGTTTAATATGCGGTGTTGAGTCCATTTCATTGAGCAAGGAGTAGCTCTTGTCTATTCCATATTTGGCTTAAGGAACTTTATCTGTGCTCATTTCAATCTCTGATTTTATGCAGCACCCCAACTCACCTTTACCCTTAAGCAAGCATAAGTTGGTTTTCTAAATTTGAGACCCTGTTCTGTTCTGTAATTCAGTTCCTGTGTAGCCAAGTTTACATTCCGTGTATTACTGATAACTTATGATGTTTCTTTTTCTGTGTGACTTATTTCAGTTAGAATCATCATACCTGAATCCACTCATTGTGCGGCTAAGGGCCTGATGACACAGATTTCATTGCTGAGTGATATTGCTTTGTAAGTAAATACCACAACTTCTTTATCCATTTTTCACTTTCTGCGATGTTGAACTTGTACTGTAATCGAGGTTCTTGTAAACAGAGCCTTTCGAAACTTTGGGGTGGCTGTGTCTTTTTGATTTTAAATTCCCTAAGCTATAGGACCATAAGTGGAAGTGCCCTAGGCTCTGTTGCTTTGTTTTTTAGATGTTTCAGGAAACACCATACACTTCTCCCGAGTGGTTGTTGGCAATTTACATCCCGCCCTTCAGCATAACAAGGCTCCCAGTTCTCCATGGCCTGTCCTGCCTTTCTGGATTTTACACTTTTTTCAGATGGCCCTTTTGACCGGGGGGAAGTGAGACTTCATTGTAGTGCAGATTTCCTTTGCAAGCTTGCTTGGTTGGCCAAAAAGGGCGTATGCGTTTTTTCCTGAATATATTTAGGAAAAAACGCATACGCCCTTTTTGGCCAAGTGCATCATTGTGGACGTTCTGCCTCTTTTCCTATGCTTTCAATGCAATTCCAGTCTACCTCCTGAAATCTGTTTCCTGCAATTCTGCCCCGCTTTCAAGTCCTCTTGGCAGCCTTACTTCAGTCTATTTTTGGACGATAGCTGTCATTTATAACTCTGCAGGTTTGTGAATTACAGTGCCCCTGAGCTCCTTTCTTCAACTCGCTTTCTTGTGAGCTGGCCGCAACACCGCAGGATGGCTTCAGGCCCTAATCTGGTTCCGGCACGGCACACTGAGCCTTTGGTTATTTCCTCTTCCTGGTGGGAAATGAGAGTTAAATTTGCCCGTCCAGACACCTCCAGCTAGCCTCTCATTGGTTCTCGCTATTCCTGTTCATCTTCCGCAGAAATTGCAAACTGGGCCATACAGGAGTTTAAAGGCGCTGACTCTCCAAGTGGGGAGAGTGTTAGTAAAGCGTCTGGAATGTTGCACCCGAGTACCAGGGGAGGAAAACTGAGACATATTTGAACACGTCTCCCGTTCACATGGTTGATCATACTCTGGGTTCCACATGCATGTTTTAGCTGAAGGAAGAATACCTTAAACCTGGAGAGTTGAGACCCGTGTAATGGGTACCATGCAATATGACTCAAAGGGTCTTCATTTGCTCACCGAACCTCTCCAATCCTATCACTGCTGCGTTTATGCCCCTGTACACATGCTTGATTCTCTTTTGGAGACATAGCAATCCATAGGTTTTACGATACTTAATAGTCAGGTACATTCTTAGGCGTTTAATATGCGGTGTTGAGTCCATTTCGTTGAGCAAGGAGTAGCTCTTGTCTATTCCATATTTGACTTAAGGAACTTTATCTGTGCTCATTTCAATCTCTGGTTTTATGCAGCACCCCAACTCACCTTTACCCTTAAGCAAGCATAAGTTGGTTTTCTAAATTTGAGACGCTGTTCTGTTCTGTAATTCAGTTCCTGTGTAGCCAAGTTTACATTCCGTGTATTACTGATATCTTATGATGTTTCTTTTTCTGTGTGACTTATTTCAGTTAGAATCATCATACCTGAACCCACTCATTGTGATGCTAAGGGCCTGAGGACACAGATTTCATTGCTGAGTGATATTGCTTTGTAAGTAAATACCACAACTTCTTTATCCATTTTTCACTTTCTGCGATGTTGAACTTGTACTGTAAACGAGGTTCTTGTAAACAGAGGCGTCCCAAACTTTGGGGTGGCTGTGTCTTTTTGATTTTAATTTCCCTAAGCTATAGGACCATAAGTGGAAGTGCCCTAGGCTCTGTTGCTTTGTTTTTTAGATGTTTCAGGAAACACCATACACTTCTCCCAAGTGTCTGTTGGTAATTTACATCCCGCCCATCAGCATAACAAGGCTCCCAGTTCTCCGTGGCCTGTCCTGCCTTTCTGGATTTTACACTTTTTTCAGATGGCCCTTTTGACCGGGGGGAAGTGAGACTTCATTGTAGTGCAGATTTCCTTTGCAAGCTTGCTTGGTTGGCCAAAAAGGGCGTATGCGTTTTTTCCTGAATATATTCAGGAAAAAACGCATACGCCCTTTTTGGCCAAGTGCATCATTGTGGACGTTCTGCCTCTTTTCCTATGCTTTCAATGCAATTCCAGTCTACCTCCTGAAATCGGATTCCTGCAATTCTGCCTTGCTTTCAATGCCTCTTCATAGCCTTACCTCAATATATTTTTTAAAAATAGTTGGCCTTTATAACTCTGCAGGTTTTTGAATTGCAGTGGCCCTTAGCTCCATTTTTTAGCTCTTATTTTTGTGGTCTTGCCCCGTAACCACAGGATTCCTTGAAGCCCTATTTTTCTTCTGGGGCACCTTGCTGTGCCTTTGGTTAATTCTTCTTACTGATGTGATATTAGAGTGACATGTGCCCATTGAAACCGCTACAGCTAGTTTCTCACTGGTTCCCCCTATTCCCATTCATCCTCTGCACTAACTGCAGACTGTGCGATACCAGAACTTAAAGGCATTGACTCCATGTGGGGATGTTGTTAGTAAAGCGGCTGGAATGTCGATCCGGAGCCCCAGGAGAGGAAAAATGAGGTGCGTTTTAGAAACCTTTCCCGATCATATGGTATACCAGTCGCTGGGTTTCCCAAGCATGGTTTAGCTGTAGGAAGATTCCCTTCAACCTGGAGTGTTGGGACCCTTGGACTGAGTAGCATGAAGTATTGCATTAAACTTTCGGCAGTTGCTCACCAAAGCTCACCAATCCTGTCAGCCCCAAGTGTCCAGCCTTATGTCTTATCCAGCTGTGGGTTTATATGTGGTCAATCCAGGTTGCATCACAGCCCCTGAGCGAATTTTGTAAGAATTTTTCTCTCTTTCATTGTTTCAGCGTTTTGTTTTTAAAATTTATTTCTATAATGGGGTTTAGCTCCTTTTCACTGCTGTGTTTGTGCCGCTCTGCACACACTTGATTCCCTTATGGAGATATATCAATACATGGGTTTTAAGATTCTTATTCCTCAGATATATTTCTCTGCGGTGTATAGGGTGTGTTGAGGCCTGTTCATTGAGCAAGGTGTAGATCTTGTCTAATACCTATTTGGTTTATTGAACGGTATCTGTGCTAATTTCAAACTCTGGTTTTATGCATCACCCCACCTCTCCTTTCCCCTTAAGCTGACATAAGTGTGTTTTCTAAATGTGAGACACTGTTCTGTTCTGTAATTCATTTCTTGTGCAGCCATATTTACCCTCCCTCTATAAGTGATATCTTATGATATG